>NC_080865.1:92744457-94076451 GCF_030435755.1 Ochotona princeps
CTTACTGCGTAATAGCAGGTCCTATTCATACGATTCAAATTCTTTCTCTACCCTTGATTTTTTAAACAACTGGAAAATTCCTTTAGTTTACTTTTGAATAACCGCAATAAGCAGTGCGAAGCCTGTAACAATATCGTGCAACCAAATTCAGGTGCCCTTCCGGTACATCTCTTATTCATTTATTTCTCTTGCACTGTAACTTTCCTGACGAATTCGGCTTCTTTGGAGGATCTTGTTAATATATTCAAAGGTGTATATTTCAACTTGCTTTCCTGTGGGGTGTTTTAATCTTCTGGAATTGCAGGTTTTGTTTTTATTTTGTTTGTTTTTTTCAATGAAAGAGGTTTCAGGTTATTTCAGCCTTGGAAAATCGGAAACGCGTTGAACACTGTAGCCCAACTAATCTCGCTCGCAACATTTTTTCCGGACATTGACATTATGTTGTGCTCGCTGCTACTGTTGCCTCTTTAATTCTGCTTTGTAACATCTACATTGAAATGTTTCTTTTTAAGGAAGAGGTACCATTGTTGTGTTACAATGTTAAACTTTGATCTTGGCATGCCCTGAAAAACATTGTATAGTAAAATTAACATGCCGTATAGCTGTGTATGGTTAGGAACCCTTAGTGTTGGTCCTTGGAATGCCCTTTGGCTACTTAGAGACCACAGATGTGACAGCATGAGATAAAAATCTTTATTTTCATGATAAAGACATTTTTGCCAGGAGTCATTGTTTCCACTTCATGTTTTACATGGAGGCTGTAAAGAAACTAGCAAGATATGCACAGATGCATTATTTGAATTTTAGTGGAAAAATCCATTTAGTCATTTCACATTGGGGAAAGTTTTTATTTGGTTTGTTGCACTTTTTTTTTTGCGTGTGGGGCTGTGTTCATAAATGAAATTTAAACTGATTTTCAGAAAAATTTTTTAAAAATTTAAAATAAAGTGCCCTTTTTACACCGTTTTTTAGATTTTAGAGTCTGTTATGTAGGAAAGCTGGGTCTCAAAATGAACATGAGAGCTTTGCCTGTGTATCGATCGGAAGAGGCAGAATTGAATCTGGATAGCATTTGGGGAATACCATTTCAGAGTTAATTATAGGAATAAAAAGGAATTTACACAATAGGAATTTTAGCTTCAGCCAGTTTTATATGCAGTGTGAGTGTATAGAAATTACAAATTACAGATGTCTGTGGAGATTAGATTTGTAATGTACCATCCTTTCATCTGGCCAGGATGGACAGAGAAAGGCTGGATACATCACAGTGGGTTTTGAGTGCCTACTATTCATTACATAGCAGGAAAGAAAACTAATTTAGGCCTCAAATAGCAAATTTTGGCACTATTTATTAGTCTGGGTATTTTGCATAGTTATTTCTAAAGGTTTGGGCAGTTTTGGATAAAACAACTGAGCACATACTTGCCTGAGCAAATGCTAACACACTTCCCCTTTTGTTTCTTTTGTTTCTCTGTTATGTCCTTTTTTCTTTTCTCTTTAATCCTAAAAGTATTTGCTGCCTGTTTTCAATCAGTTTCACGGTTTATAGCCAGTGCTGTGAATTCAGTACTATAATGAAGTCTCAGATGCTGTATGGAAGACTGAGGTATTTAAATCATACATAGCCTTAAGAGTTGACTAAATCCCCATCAAAGCAAGGACTGCCAGGGCTTTTGAAGTTTCATTAAAAAGAAAATTCCAGATTAGAATCGATGATGAGAAGACATGTTTCCTTTGTTGCTTCATACGTGATTTTGATTAAGTAGCAAAATTTTTATATTTAAAAATGCTGAGTGATTTGTAGATACAGTAATACCTGCTGGCATCCGGCTGCCACCATTCTTGCTGATCAGGTGCTTTCTCAGAAAGCTACATTTTTGAAACAGTATCATGAACATTCCCACATCATGGTAAAAAAATGGAAAGTTTTTAATAAATTTTCAGACAAAAGTTTGAGGCATGGTTGATTGTGATTCCTTCCTGCTGTGACAACCTGGCTCCTAAACTGTTGACTTGGGAGAACTGCACAAATAACTGATTTTCAATTTGTTTGCCATTGCTCCGAAGAATCCATGTTGAGATTGATATTCTAAATCTGAAAACTTTCATGGCTGAGCTTTTCTGACCTTGCTTGTCTGACCATGTTACCTATCATTATAATTTGATCAAGTTTAAGACTTATTCAGGAAAAAATTTCCTCCCTTTACACAGTGTTACTAATGTGAGTATGGAAGTTAGTGCCTTTCAAAAATCATTGTCAGGTGTCTAGAATGACTTCCTAGGCAGAACTGTAGTAAGTTGCAGAATGATATAATTATTTTATAAATAACTGAATTCTAAAATATGTCTGTGAATAGATTATTAGAATCTTGGTGCTTTTTAAAAGGGAATAGAGTGGCAGAAGTTAATTTTTAACAGGTCTGTATAGGATATTTTAAAACTTAGAAATAATTGAAGATTTTTTTTTTTAAGATCACTGTTCCAAAATCATGGTTAAGTTCACTTTACTGTTTTGTCTACATGTGAACTTTAAGAAATTGTACAGGTGTAGGATTCTGTTCCTCTGCTTATTTTGTGATGTTCTTAGTATTTTTTACTGTGTTCTTAGGTAAATGATTTTCTCCTTGAAGGGGCACCTAGCTGTATATAAAATACAGTATCTATTAGACTTCCCCAGAAGGCGGTGATTTAATATTATACATTGTTGTCTGTATAGAAAGAATTCTGGTTATTTCTTTTATTCACTCATTGGGGAGCTGCTGGATTTTCCTCAGGTACTTTAGGCTTCACTGAGTTATCTATTTGCAAATACATTTTTAGGGAGGCACCTTAGGTTTTAATGTTAATTTGTCTATGCTTTTTCATGTATTGATTATTATTTTTAATTTGCCTCTGTTAAATATATCTGAAAATGCATTACACAACTTCCATGATTAGGTAGATACTGTTTTTAAAATGAAATTAACTGTTGTGTTGCCATTCTTATTTTCTTGAGGCTTAAAGTGGCCTTCTAAAGGCAATTTAAAAATCATGTCAAGCTCAGTTGAACAGAAAAAAGGGCCTACAAGACAACGAAAATGTGGCTTTTGTAAGTCAAATAGAGACAAGGAGTGTGGACAATTATTGATATCTGAAAACCAGAAGGTGGCAGCACATCATAAGTGCATGGTAAGTATCCGGGCAGCACATAGGAAGCCTTGAAGCCATTCATGAGAAACTTCATGATGCATGAATATGCCTACATACTTTAAAAGTACTGTTAAAGCAAATTACCACTAATGTTATGCCATTTTTACTAGAAAATTTCTTTTTAAATTTAACATCTTGTTCATGGTTTTATTGTAATTATGTATGACTCCCCCCCCCCTTTTTTAATGTAATTTATAGCTGTTTTCATCTGCTTTGGTATCCTCACACTCTGATCATGAAAGTCTTGGTGGATTTTCTATTGAAGATGTCCAAAAGGAAATTAAAAGAGGCACAAAGCTGGTAAGTTGGTGTTTCTGCCTCTTGAGTATAAAAACTATTTTAAATTCATTATGGAAGAAGTGCTTATTTTAGAGTGTATTGTATTATTAACTGAGAATAATTTAAAATGGCAACTTTTTTTTTTCCTGAGCCAGCAAAATCCAAGGCTGGGTTTAACTTACTTACCATTCAGAAAGGAGTGAAACATTATTTACATTATTCAGGTTTTTTTTGTTGTTGTTTTGAAAAAAAGAATTAAAATCCTCTTAGTGGTTGTATTTACTTAGATACCAAACAATTTGCCTACTTGAGTGTATTATAGTAAGGTTTTTAATTATATTTTCCATAATTTTGATAGGTTTTATCTTCCATTATCAAATTACTATGGTCATTATAAATGAAGATGACAATTAACAGGAAAATGCTAGTACTTGACACTTCTAGTATTTTAATATGGTTCAAATATGTAAGGCGATGTATACAATTTGGGATAACTTTTAATGAATTTTATAGGAATTTTTTGAGGCTGTGCAATAGTAATACCGCTTTAAGCTGTCTTTATTACCAGTAAATGGATTGACAAGATATTACATTGTTCTATTGGAAAAGTAGTATTATTTCAGATGTTTCATGACACATTATGGTTTACTTTGAAACATTTAGTTGAAAGATTTATTTTCATTTTTTTGTAATTGTTTGAGTTCTTTATTGAAATTGCCTGTGTAATTGCGACCAGTAGTTTCACAATCAAATGTTCTGCTATTTTAAAGAAGTATCTATGTTCTTAATCAGTCAGTGATCTCTTACTTTGTATTCTGAGAGTTTGGGGATGAAATGGTATCAGTCTTCTAGTATTAGGGAAAAGGCACCATGATGTACTTATTTCAAAGGTAACATTTAAGCTTTATTTCAGGGAAAATGATCTCAAATTCTGATAAATAGCATTGGTAAAAAGTGAGAATTTAGAGGTCAGACTGTTTCTGTTGTAAGATCTAAACTATGAAAATCTTTAAATTGTCCTCACACAGAGAATCGTAAAGATCAAATGAAAACTCTATTTTAAAAAATGCGATTTTATTTGATTTTTGAAAAGGTTACTTCTGTTACTGTGGAGTGCTGACTTTTGAGAAACAAGAACACTGTGGGGTTTGTTTTTTTTTGGTTCTTAAAATGAATTTAGAAAAAGAAAAAGTACTATTTATTTAAAAGTGGTTGACTATCAACTATATTATGCCATTATTTATTGCTTGTCATGATGAATATCCCTGGAAAAAGCTTCAGTACCCTGACTTGTTAGAACTTTTGTCATTTGATGTGTCTCCTGTAGTCAAAACTGGAGCAGTTTTGGTCTCTAATGTTGAAATACCATTAGCAGATGTTCCAGGAAGCAGCAGAATGCATCTAGCAGTATTGCTGAATTTGTTGGAGATAATTTATTTGGACTGCTTGCTAGGAAAACATAAGAACTAGATGCAAGTTTCACTGTTACTGTTTTGATTAATTTTTCATGTTATATAGTGTAGGGCATCAATTTCCCCCCCTCAAGTGTGACATGAAATAAATAATGAACTTATTCCTTGATCTAGAGAGTGAAACAATACTGGGGTGAGAGCAGAAGCTGTAGTAACAGACTTCAATAAATCCCAGCTCTATTCCTCACTCACTGAGGGATCCTGAGTAAGTTATTTCTTTCTCTAGGCCATACTTTTGTCACGTACAAAAAGGGGATAATGTTAGTACTTGACTCGCAGAATTATTGGCGGTATTAAGAGAGAGAATATATAGGGCTTAGCACAGAGTTCAGTACACGGTTAGGACTCAATGAATGGTAGCCACCATCGTAGTTATTTATAGTAAATAAAAATAAAATCCTGGTAATGATTGTAGGATAATGAAAAGCATGCTAGTTTGACAAATCATAAGGCCTATTTTTTTTTTCTTTAATGACTGCTACTGATACATTATGTAACTTTAGACAAGTCATTAACTTATTTATCTTTTTGCCAAGTGTAAATAGCTAATGCTGTATCACTGGTTATTACATGGTGATGTTGCATGCTTGCAAAGAACGGTCAAAGAGATAAGATTTGGACCCAGCGTGGTAGCCTAGTGGCTAAAGCTCTTGCCTTGCATGCGCTGGGTTCCCATATGGGTGCTGGTTCGTGTCCCAGCAGCCCCGCTTCCCATCCAGCTCCCTGCTTGTGGCCTGGGAAAGCAGTCAAGGACAGCTCAAAGCCTTGGGTTCCTGCACCCACGTGGGAGACCAGAAAGAGGCTCCTGGCTCCTAGCTTTGGATCACCTCAGCTCTGGCTGTTGTGGCCACTTGGGGAGTGAACTAATGGGTGGAAGATCTTTCTGTCTCCTTCTCTGTCTCTGCAATTCTGACTTTCCAATATAAACAAATATACCTTTAAAAAAAAGAGATAAAAATTTGCCTTAGAAAAGATGTTGCAGGAACCATTTGGACACTGTTAGTGTATAACATTGATGAATAGTGACAGAGCAGAGAAGTTTTGAACCTGAGCTTATTATTTTCCTCCCTTTTCTCCCCAGATGTCAACATTTAAATAACTATATAAGGAGAGAAGAGGACAGTATTTGTGTATTTAACTTTGAAATAATTTTTACGATGCCTTTTATCCTTTAATTTTGCTCCTCTCATTCGATACCTTTTAAAAGCTTGTTTTTTAAGAAGTATTTATTTGAAAGACAAAGTATCAGCCAGAGAGTGAGAGACTTTCCATCTGCTGATGAACTTCACAAATAGCTGTAAGGGCAGGACATAGATGGGCAGGGCTGGAACCGGGAGGCTGGAGCACAGTCCTGGTCTTCCATCTGGATGGCAGGAACCCAAGCTGTTGCATTGTCTTCCCTCTCTGCTTTCCTAGGCACATTAGTAGGGATCCAGATCTGAAGCAGAGCAGCTGGGATTCAAACCAACTCAAACTAGAACTGTGATATGGGTTGCTTAACTGGTACACAGTACCAGCTCCCCATCGTATCATTTTTTTAAAAGAAGACTTAGCAAGTACCCACAATTTCAGATTTTAATTTTTTCTTTGATTTTCTCTGTGTTAGTTTGTCTTTGAGACTTTTGTTTAGTTTGCTTTTAAAATTTATTTGAAAGGCAGAGCTCTCCCATCTTCTGATTCACTCTGCAAATGCCCTCAACAGCTTAGGATGAATCAGGTGAAAACCTGGACTTGGAATTCCAACCCGATCTTCCACGTGAGTTCCTGGGATCCAGTTACTTGAGCCAACACCTACTGCTTCCCAGGATTGCACATTAGCAGGAAGCTAGAATTGGAAGCAGATTGGGACTTGAACCCAAGCACTCTGATGTGGATGTGGGCACTCTGTGCCAGATGGCTGCTCCTTATGTAGTTTTGTATGACCATTACACATGTCAGAAATCAACTGGGGAGGGAGTGTGAAGAGCTTTATAAAACTAGCTTTCCTAATTGACTTTTCAAACATGTTATTCTGTGAGCCTGTTTGCCCTGGCTCCTGTTCATCTGGATCTCTTGGTAAAAAAGTAGGTCATGAATACCCATTGAAAAATCAAAAACTGGAATGCTGGCTCTTGAGTGCTTTCCAGATAGATTGCAGTCTGTATCTGATGGTGACACCACCGGTGCTTACTTCCCCCGACAGAAAGAAGAGACTGGGACTTGGGAGAGGGTTTAGGCCAGATTGGCCCAAATCCTGTGACAATAGTGGGCTACTAGAGCAGGAGCTACAGGTGCGTGCTCTCTGTGTTCTTGATGCCTTTGCTTTTCAGGCTAAGGTTTTCAGGTCAGCCATAAGAATTAAGAGGAAAGGGGCCAGCGTGGTGGCACAGCCAGCTATTTCACCACGGTGGTGCCAGCATCCCATGTGGGTGCCTGTTTGTGTCCCAGCTACTCCACTTCTGATCCAGTTCTCTGCTTATAGCCTGAGAAAGCAGCGGATGGCCCAAGGCCTTAGGCCCCTGTACCCACAAAGGCTATCCGAAAGAAGAAGAAAGAAAAAATCTATTGTAAAAGAAAATATTGATCTCTTTAAATCATGTTTCAGGATATAGCACCAAGATAGACCATGAAAAATCAGCCAGAGTGCTAAGGCTTTTATTATCCAGGCCCTGTTTTTCTAGTTTAGACATACATAGGTGATTTTTCCAGAATTACCTCCAGTGCCTACTGAAACCATATGGAGAACATCAGTTTGTACCATCTATTCTTACTCAAAAGCCATCTAGCCAAGAACTGGAAGTTTGCAAGTAAAAATATGAGTTACTGCTTTTTTTTTTTTTTAATTTAAGGAAACACTTGATAGCAGTATGTTTGAAGAGTGTGTTCTCTGGATGAGGCGGGGAATATGGTCACTAAGGTTATTTTGTTTTTGTTTTAAAGGCTTACTTATTTATATTGGAAAGTCAGAATTATAGAGATAGAGAGAAAGATCTTCCATCCGTTGATTCACTCCCCAAGTGGCCACAACAGCCAGAGCTGAGCCGATCTGAAGGCAAAAGCCAGGAGCTTCTTCCGGGTGTCCTACATGGATGCAGGAACCCAAGCGTTTGAGCTGTCCTTGACTGCTTTCCCAGGCCACAAGCAGGGAGCTGGATGGGAAGCGGGGCTGCTGGGACACGAACCAGCACCCATATGGGGACCCAGCGCATGCAAGGCAGGAACTTTAGCCACTGAGCCATCATGCTGGGCCCTATTTATCTTGGATAACCATTATTGTAATTGGTACCCTTGTCAGATATATCATGTGCTGCATGAAAAGAAAGGGGACTTAGCCACTAAGCTGTTGCACTAGGCTCCTCTCAGTTTAAAGCTGCTTATTCTAGGTCTTTCTCCTTCCATTACAAAGTAGACTTTCTCTTATTTAAGAAAAGAAATCCTACATGTACTTGATAATCATCTTCACAACTAGACCTTCCCTTTCAAAACTAAATTTTATTCCCTCAAAAAAATTCCTCTGAGCATTTTCTGACTTTTTTCTAGCAGTAGAAATAGGTAACATTTATTGCACTTCGATGTGTGCTAGGAACTAAGCTAAATGTTTTAATTGCATGATCCTATTTAATCTTCACAGTCATACTCTGAGATAGGAACATATTTATTTTCACCTCGCACCTAAGGAAAATGAGGCTCAGGAAAGTAACATGAATGGGCATATAGCTAATAAGTGGCAGAGCTGGAATTGGAATCCAATACCAGTTGACTCCAAAACAGGAATCCCAGTTGTCAGTGTATACTAGCCTAATAAACTCTATCTTTTAACATTCTTAACTCCAACTCACATTTTTAAAAATAGATTGATTAGAGCTTACTTTTCTCATAAAGATGGAAATAGTACTGAATTTAGGATGTAATTAGACTCCTGTTAACTGATATGTTTGGTTAATAGCACCATAATTTTTAGGGTGAAAGTACCGTATGCATCCGTATAAGCATGTTCTGATTATTATCTGCAGCTTCTGAAAATAGACAAATTCTACATGGTTTTTATGTACTCAGTTCCAGTACAGTGTTTGACACTGCAAAGAAGCAGGTGTTTATTGATAGGTGTTGGACCTACCATGAATCTACATTTAAGATGCGTCATCATGTACACCTGTTTTTTCTTCAGTTTTGGAGGAGTGTTGCCCAGTCTGCGAGTTAAGATTGCTTCCTAGAGATGGTAAGGCTTAAAAAAAAAAAAAAACGTGATGAGTACTGGCAATAGGTTAGCTGTGGCAGCGTGGATCAGTGAGCTAGGCAGCAATGAATTAGAGTTTATTAGGATGGCGTGATGGCAGGGTCTTTAAATATTGGACAGGGATTTCAGTGCACAAAGAAAGGAGTAGAGAAGGGCGTAGAACTTTCCAGGAGAAAGGTGATCTACAGTAGGTACTGTGGAGCATGAACTGTAACGATGGCGGCTTATTTGTCTGCTCTACATACATGTCCTGCAGGCATCTTAAACCTCAACTTGTCCAAACCAGTATTCATAACTCCCCTGCCCTAAAACCTGATTCACTTTCTGAATTTTTAATCTTCAACTCTTCTTCCTTCATGTTGATTCTGCTTCTGGGACATCTCTGCCTTTTTATCTTTCTTGATACTACCCTATAACTAGTCTTCCCATCTTCCAGTGCACTACTGCCAATTGTTTGTTTTTTGCTTGTAGAAGTTAACGTCACTCCCTAAATGAAAACCTGTTTTGATTGCTTACTACGTACGAAATAATGCCCAAAAGCCTCAGTATGCCGTCTAGAAGTCCTGACTTGCCTCCCTCTTTCCATCTCTCTTCATTCTGGGTTTCCTTTGCTTGTCCCACGGCTGTGCATATCCTGATATTCATCCCTGGCTCCCCTTTCTCCTGGATGCCTCGCAAAAGTTGTCTTTTTAAATTGCAGCTCAAACTTAAAATGTCATTTGGCCTATGTGACACATTACCCACTATATTGGGTACATATGCATAAGACTTTTTCCTCCACTTTACTATGGACTCTGGGACAGGGGGTTGTATTGGTTTTTTTTTTCCTTTTGGAAATATTTAGTTGAGTGTCTACTTTGGACCAAGCACAATGATATAGACAGTTCTAAATGTAAGTTTGAGTAAATATGGGTTAGCCTTGCAAGTAGGTGGACTGCCGCAGGAGAACTGGGAAAGACGAAAATGATTAAGTGACATTTGAAATGTATTCCACCAGGAAAGAGATGCAATTGGAAGTTGGAGTGGGGTGAGTTTCAAGGAGGAGGAGGAAGTAGTCATAAGAAATAAGGACTAAATACTAGCACTAGCTAAAGTAGGGAGTTCTTTTAGGATTTAGTGAGGGCAAATGCAGCACCCATAACGTATTAGTCCCAGTACTTTTCTATCTGCATACACACAAGCAGAAATTGCCAGGTGGCTTGGTGCTACTAAATCTTCAATGCAGCGGTGCCTACTCAGCTCTAGCAAAAGGAGGATTGGAGTGGGGAGTTGAGGAGGTGAGGGAATTGTAGTTGGGTTCCCTTAGTTATGGATCATTGTCTCAGGGTAGGGGTTAGCAAGCTTTTCTGTAAACAGCCAGATCATAAATATTAAGCCTTTGCAAGCCATATGATCTTAGCTACAATCACAAACAACACACAAAGAAATGAGCATGGCTGTGATCCAGCAAAACTTTCCTTTACTCAATACAGTGGTAAGATGGCGTAACCTACAGGAGGCTTGTCTTAGGCTATTTGGGGAGGGAAAGAGGTAGATTTCTTTATTCTGAGGATTTGCTCAGTGACCCTGTTACCATTTGTGTAATTGAGTATACATGCATTATGAATGTATTCATAGGAGATTTTTTACAAGATTCCAGCTCTGGCATGCAGATTAGTTAATGTATGTAAGTGTTTTACCTGTCATTTACATTAAAATGAACTTTTTAAATTTTTGAGGTGACTAGGAATAAGCAATGCTGAAGAGAAACATTAAGTCTAATGATGGAGAAAATTGAATCTTTGATTATTACTGAATATTTTTAATGCACAACTTTTTCTTTGCCTTCATTTAATATGTATTTTGTAATTGGGAATACAATAAATATATGTCATTATGTAATTCTTATTTATTTTTGCTCACAAAGGATAACCAAAACCAATAATACAAAATAATTTATGATACCTGGCTTTGGGGACTGTCTTTCCATTTAGTTGAATATGAAGTACTTTTTTAGAAATTAGATACAGAAAACAGCATGAAACACACATATCTTGGAAAATGTCTGAATCTTTCAAATGGAAAAACAATTACACACGCTTCAATAAAACAATTTACATTCCTCATCTGTCATGATTCAGAATGTTGTATGGAGCTGGAATATGTAATACTCAAATCAAGATTAGAAGGTTAGGTGAAGAAGGAATTTGATAGGCCTAGTTCCCTTCCCTCTAGTTTTCAGGACTCCTGAAATGGTTTATTTAATAAGTACTTTGATTTAGTCTGTTAATGCTGTTAAAAGCTTAGCAAGTACTTTCCAGCTACTTTATTTTTTTAGAAGTGCCTTAAATTTAAGGTACTTAATTTGGCTTTCAAGCAGCCTGTCACTTTTGAATGACTCTGACAGCTTTTGGATTTCATTATTGCTTGCTTTCTTTTAGACCTCTTAAATAGTGCGAAGTTTGTGCTTTTATGATAAAATGCCATTTAAAAAATAGCTATAGGATTAAATAGTTAATGAGTTCATGTTTTATCCTCCCATGTAAGAACATGCTTTTTTTTTTTAAAGATTTATTCATTTTATTACAGCCAGATATACGCAGAGGAGGAGAGACAGAGAGGAAGATCTTCCATCCGATGATTCACTCCCCAAGTGAGCCGCAACGGGCCGGTGCACGCCGATCCGATGCCGGGAACCAGGAACCTCTTCCAGGTCTCCCACACGGGTGCAGGGTCCCAAAGCATTGGGCTGTCCTCGACTGCTTTCCCAGGCCACAAGCAGGGAGCTGGATGGGAAGTGGAGCTGCCGGGATTAGAACCGGCGCCCATATGGGATCCCGGGGCTTTCAAGGCGAGGACTTTAGCCGCTAGACCACGCCGCCGGGCCCAGAACATGCTTTTTTTTTTTAAAAGATTTATTATATTTTTATTACAAAGTCATATACAAAGAAGAGGAGAGACAGGGAGGAAGATCTTCCCTCCGATGATTCACTCCCCAAATGAGCACAACGGCCGGTCTCTGCGCCGATCCAAAGCCGGGAACCAGGAACCTCTTCCGGGTCTCCCACACGGGTGCAGGGTTCCAAAGCCTTGGGCCATCCTCAACTGCTTCCCAGGCCACAAGCAGGGAGCTGGATGGGAAGTGGAGCTGCCGGGATTAGAACTGGCGCCTATATGGGATCCCCGCGTATTGAAGGCGAGGACTTTAGCCGCTAGGCCATGCCGCCTGGCCCAGAACATGCTTTTTTAAAAGGAATTTTTAATAGATCATCAGAAAACTATCAGTTCACCAGGTAATTCAAAGATCCCTCTGTTCTCTGTATTGATTGTGCGAGGTGTTGTCATTAAGCAGTGGACCTGGAGTTAAGGAGGATTTGAAAGGACATCTCTGAAAACTTAACCTAACTGCACTGTTCTGCTGATTTTTACTAAAGATAGCAGTATCTGTTAATAAAAGCAAACACCTACGTGAGGTGAACTGTTGCCACTTCTCTTTGATTCATATCTCCTGTGAAAATAGCCTAGGTACCTTGTCCCCTACTACCAGTGGTTTTGACATTGTTTTCTTTACCTGTAGGTTCAAGAACATGGCTTGTTTTTGCACCCTCCTTTGCATTCACTGTACATTCATCTGTGTTTTCTTGGAGCAAGTCTTTAGAGAGTGCAATACTTAGAGATGTCCTATCTACACCAGTAATCAGTTCCTGACGTGCTTAGTAGATACACAGGTGTTTTGAAAATAGCAGCTGATGGGCCCGGGGTGTGGCCTAGCGGCTAAAGTCCTCTCTTTGAACGCTCTTGGATCCCATATGGGCGCCGGTTCTAATCCCAGCAGCTCCACTTCCCATCCAGCTCCCTGCTTGTGGCCTGGGAAAGCAGTTGAGGACGGCCCAATGCTTTGGGACCCTGCACCTGCATGGGAGACCTGGAAGAGGTTCCTGGTTCCTGGCTTCGGATCGGCATAGCATCGGCCGTTGTGGCTCACTTGGGGAGTGAATCATCGTATGGAAGATCTTCCTCTCTGTCTCTCCTCCTCTCTGTATATCCGGCTTTCCAATAATAATAAAATCTTTAAAAAAAGAAAAGAAAAGAAAATAGCAGCTGATAAACTTTGAGATTTTCTGTCTACACCAGTAGTCAGTTCCTGACACACATTGTAGATACACAGCAAGTAAGCTGGGCAATGCTAAATTATGCCGAGTGCTTCATCCCTAGCTTCCATGTGGCTCTATTTAGCTATCAGATTGAAGCTCCCTACCCCAGCCTTTTCTTTCTGCATACCCTAGAAGTTGACAATTGACAGTCTCAATCTGGATTACTACCCTATAGCTAGAAAGCAATATTTTTCATTTTGTCGCGTCAGGTTTTATTTTGTAAACTGAAGTCCAGTCCTGGCCTAATTCATTTGAGTAAGGAACAGGTTATGTCTCAAACTCTGGTTCCTACCAGACTTTAGCTAAGTCATGGTCCTGTTAGTTTCTTGGGCCTCTCATGTGTGACTTGGTTCCTCCTTCATCTATTGGTCAGCTCTTTGAGACTGATCATGTGGCGCAACTCACCATGAAGTTCTTGTAGCTTCTAGAAGCAGGATGGAGATGCCATACAGAAATGTCTAACAAGGCAGTTGCTTTTTCAAATCTCCCCAATATGGAACTGGCATAAAGGTTTATTAGGCCTATTGAAGTAGCAAATTAAATAGATGAGAAAAATAAAAGAACTATCATTATGAAGAAATTTGCACTTCTGTTTTTTTTATGCCACAAAACATTTATTCCTCTAAGAATAGTCTGCCATTTTTGCAATTTCCAAAAATATTATTAGTAACTGTCTGCAACTTGCTTTGCTTGCTTATCAAGCTGATTAAAAACAAAAACAAAAAAACCAGAGTAGAGCAGTTCACCAGAACCACCATCAACCATCCTCGGAAACACACAAGAAGATGCTGCAGACCAAGTCGAGAGAGCAGCTGCGTCCACAGAAGTGGACAGTGAGCCGTTATCACAGCCTCGGGGCTTTGGCCATCTTACTCTTTTTTCTAATTTGGGAAGGAGGCACTACCCGATGAGCTGTCCCTTCAGGGCATTGCTGGAAACAAATTCAACATGGAGACACCAGGGTCTCTGTTCTCTAACAGGAAGAAGTCTTCTCATGGCACACAGGGGAGACTGTCCTTAGGTGCATTCTAGAAGATTCTACTGAGGCTCAGTTTCCTGCCTCTTGAGCATGTCTTCTATTTCCTGGGAGACTTTTCCTTTGTTGTCATTTGCTTCTATTGCATTTAACTTCTGATACTCCAGGGGCAGATCATGTTGTTTTGCACGCACGCATACAACCTTCTTATGCTGTGGGGAAGGGGGAACACTCATAATTTGTCATCAGGTAACTTGAACAGGTTAATTTTCTCCCGTCTTGAGTTGACACCTTAACTTCTATCACAATGTAGATTCCACTTTCCACCCGTTCTTGCTCATCCAGAGAACTTTGATTGCTTTTGTCCATTTTCCATACGACTCCCCACGCTTCATCACCAGGACTGTGGTAAATGGTGGCTCCTCCTCCCTGCTACTGCTGGCTTGTTTTGCCTTGGAGATTGTAGAAGTCCGTTGTAAAATCCTGCAGGAGGGCTACACAGCAGAACTTGGTTGAAGTGTTTCGGAGGTGGATTCTTTTCAGTTAGCAGGTTGCTGCCTTATGCAAAGTACAGAAAATGTCCTCCGCCTGGCCCAAGTCTTCATTGCAGCTCAAGTCTGCCATGTCCCCAGCACCACACGCCTGCACGCTTGGTGGGGGAGGGGAGGTGGAGTGGACACGAATGTTGAGTGCAGTGAGACTGCTGGTGACCCGTGCTGGCCCAGCAGACAGCAGTGTGGCCGCCCCTGGCAAGGGGCTCGAGAAAAGGCGGACTCACTTCTGTTAAAGATATTAGGGGACCCAGCACGGTGGCCTAGCGGCTCAAGTCCTCGCCTTGCATGTGCTGGGATCCCCTATGGGCACCAGTTCATGTTCTGGCGACCCTGCTTCCCATCCAGCTCCCTGCCTGTGGCCTGGGAAGGCAGTAGAGAATGGCTCAAAGCCTTGGGACCCTGCACCAGTGTGGGAGACCTGGAAGAGGCTCCATGCCCCTGGCTTCGGATTGACTCTGGATTGGCTCGGCTCTGGCCATTGCAACTGGTTGGGGAGTGAATCAATGGAGGGAAGATCTTCCTCTCTGTCTCTCCTCCTCTCTGTATATCTGCCTTTCCAATAAAAATAAATAAATCTTTAAAAAAATGAAAGTGGCTTGCAAGAGTATATCTGATATGTGAATGAAGCCTTTTATGAGGGGTGGAAAGGGAATCTTCTGTTGTTTTTGGAGAAGGTATTCCCCTCAGGTAAACTTTAATTTCCCCACATTGGAGGGAGACATTGATACAGTGCATGGTGATAACTCAAGGCACCTGTGATTTCTGCTGCTGCCTGGTAGGGATGGTGAGAAATTGGAGTGACCCATTGGTGGGAAGCAGAATGCCAAGCCTCAGCTCCCACCATCTGGTGTCTTGCTGTGGTGAGGGAGTTGGTGGCAGTAGTAGAGATCCCATTTTTCCAGTTACTCTACATTTTTCCGAGAGGGTCTCTGTTTTATTCTTAGTTCTCACAATTAAAAAAGTAAAGAAAAGAAAATTAGTAGCTACCTATCTGGTTTCTTGGCTTCTTTAATTTTCCTTTCTGTCTTTCTTTGCTTCTCATCCTTGTTTCTAACAGAGCTGATCTTTTTTTTCCCCAAGCACTCATGCTACTACTCATTCTGTGCTCATTGAACTGGATGATTCTGTTTCCTTTTTCTCAATCTTAGAGTGTTCAGATATTTTATAAATCCCTGAGGATAATTTATGTTAAAATTTCAGGTATTGAAAACATGAATAAGAAGGGAATATGCCATAAGATATTATAGTCTTGAATTGACATATTTATTGAGCACTATTTAATAACACTTTAGCCTTCAATAATTTATCTGGAAAGTGTTGTGTAACATCTATATAGTGATAATTATCTAAAAGGATAAAATAATGAGAGTGAAAATGAACACTTTATATCTTAAGTTGTAAAGGATTGTTTTAGGGGTTGGAGTAGAGTAGTACATTGAAGGACAATTTCCTTTTGCTTGGATAGATAAGCAGGGAAATTTAATATTTTATTTGAATTTTATTATGGATAATTTTCCTCATTTTGTTAGTACCTTACCAAAAATTTGACTCTTTGGATATGAACACTGTATGAAACAGGTCTGAATTCTAATTCAGCAAAATACCTACTCCTAAACTTGAGAAGAATTTTCCACACTGAACATACTTTTATTGTTATATCTTTGTCTTTCTCTTCCTTGAGTAAAACTGATAATAAAGTAAGATTTTTCTGACTTTTTAAATTATTGTAGTTAACTGGTTACTGTCAGAATTGGTTCATTTTACCATAACAGCTTAAATCAGTTACAATGGGCAGATTTACAAGCCGCCAAACACTGCTTTTGATGTATGTTGGGCTATCAGTTTCCTTTGCATTCGCATGAGACAGAGATGGGAATTTGAGAGCGTTTGTCAGAGTATTTATGTTTTTTTAATGTTTTTGGCATATATGTGTACTTTTGTCCATTGTAGGAAAATCAGAAAATAATGGGGAAAACCACTCCAAGCTACCCCTGCAGCATGGTGCTGCTTTTACTTCTGCTTGTTTTCAAAGAATGTCTGTCATAAACATCATTGGGCTCCTGATCACGGTTTTATATCCATGTCTTTTCTTAACATGCATCGGCTTTCTCTCTTGCTGGTAAAGTGTCTTGGAAAAGAGTGCCTGTAGATTACCTCTTCCAGTGGGTGTGCTGTAATTTATTGAACTTTGACTTGTTTTTCATAGACGATTTTCCATTTGAGATTGTTTTAAACAATTCTATGACTGTGCTGGTACTTAAATTTGTTTGGGTCTCATTTTTTAAGACCAAATTTATGGAAGATCAAAGAATATAAACTTGAAAAAACCCTCTCCAATAAATAAGGAGACTTGCTTTTTAGTAGGCATGTACCAATTTCCAGCAACATAGAATGGTGCCTAGCTCACCATCTTTATGGAATTTGAGTTCAGTACAGTATTTTTAACAACACTCAGTATTGCTTACTAATTGAATTTAGTAATGCATGTTCCACATACACCTTTCTGAAACCATTTTAGATGTGCTTTTAAGGTAAACTACTTAAAGCAGAGTCCTGAAAGAGGCTGGGTAATATTCAGTTTATTGCAGATTAATATATGCAGAATTCATGTAAGCATCATAACACTATAAGGCATTTACTTGGTGAGTATAAATCTTAAATTTACTTTGTTTTTTCTAGAATTTATGTAGTTTATGGTTTTTGATAAAAATGTGATTCAGTGAAATAATAGAACGTTATGCTTAAATTGTAATATAAATATTCTTCCTCCACAAGAATATATAAATCATCCAGCGCCGTTCTCTGCCTGATAATTTGGCAGAGTACATCTTCTTACAGTCAGACTTTGAAGCTTTTGTATTTATTTAAGGAAGTGAGGTCTTTTCACAAGTACTAATAATGGGTACTTGCCCTTGTGTTTTCTGGGAAGTACCTGTATTGAGAGTGTTTCATTTCTGACTTATGATATGAATATTTTTAAATAATGCCTTCACTGACAGTTTTGAGTGTTTGACTTGCTTAGAAAAATGTAAGAAATTTCATTGCAATCTGTGTTAGCCACTTGTTACATTAAAATTGTTTAGAAGCCAAGAAACAACAAAAGTTAGGATGGCAAGTGACTTTATGTTCACATTAATAAAGAGGAGTGAGGACAGTTTAGAATGAGATATACAGTAACCATGAAGCAAAGAAATAGTTTTTCATCTTTACCTTATTTGTGAATTTTTTTAGGAGATAGCTTCATTGAAAGTCCACTTATATAGACTACTCCAATATATGAATCAAAACCACTAATAATCACTGTTACATTTTTTTGTGAAAGAAATGTTTTCTAAATCTAGAGCATGAGCTAGTTAATATGAATTATCCATTAAATTTAGGAGTTAAACACGTCTTAAAATATGTTAGAGGACTGTTCATCTGTGTAATTGCTGAAAGGTAAGTAGCAGGTTCAGTTGAGCACATTTTTACAATGTAATCAACTTGGTATCACAGAATATCCCAGAGCTCAGGATACTTAAAAAATTACCTAATTCTTTTATCCTCTCTCCTTGCTTCACTTCAAGTTGATTTTTACCAGGTTCCCAAATAATATCTAAGGCTTTTATCCCAGAGATTCTCATTGACTAAGTGGAAATTTTGATGAAACCTTTTTTCTGGAATGAGGAAACATTGTCCCCAAGATCTGATTGTTTTATAACGTGGCATATAGCTCGCATTCCAGATCTACTGTATTTCAAGTTTTTCTAGATCATAATGAAACAACAGACATTAATAATGTCCTTTTGATTTTTGTTAGTATTTAGCATGAGGAAGAACTTTTTTTCAAATTATTTCTAAGAAAGTGTAACATTCTCAAGTACGGAATTTTCAATAACCAATTTGTTTTTCTTGACAGAAAGATAATATGCCTCTAACTTGATACCTTGGCCTCAGCAAAATCACATGCTGCTAATACTATTTTGTTGTATTTCTGTAGATGTGTTCTTTGTGCCATTGTCCTGGAGCAACAATTGGCTGTGATGTGAAAACATGCCACAGGACATACCACTACCACTGTGCATTGCACGATAAAGCTCAAATCCGAGAGAAACCTTCGCAAGGAATTTATATGTAATTATTTGCTCTATCTAAAGTTTTTTTGATCAGTAATACCTTTATGCTTTTGTAAAAACAAATTTCCATTTCAGGCATTTTATTCTCATCATAAAGAATGTTTTAGATAAGGAGTTTAATGCTCACATGCTTGGGTCCATGTGGTGGGTGTGGAAGAGAGTTGATATAAGAATTTTAATGGTAAGATATGTTTTACTGCAACTTGGGACTAGGATGAAGTATACTGCTCCTCTTTCTTATTGTGTATCATGAGTTTAGGGGCAGCGCTGGTACACTGCCACCACTTGGCATGCTTATGTGTCATATCAGAGTGCCTTGTCTTGAGTCCCAGCTTTCTGCTGATGTTACCCCCGAGAGGCAGTAGTTGATGACTCGAGTACTTGGGTCCTTGCCACCCAGATGGGAGACTCAGATTGAGTTCCAGGCTTCTTGATGGTGGCCTGATCCAAATTTGGCTGTGGGAGGCATTTAGGGTATGAGCTACAGGTTGCAAGATCTGCCTCGTGGTCTCTCTTACTCTGTCTCTGTCTTCAAAAAATAAAACCACTACACGATTGTGAGTTCTAGTATCAGCAACCAAAAGTTGAGTTTAATTTTGTCTGCTTACTTGGTAATTTTCTGTATCTTCCTTTTTTTATAAATAGGGTTTATTGCCGAAAGCATAAGAAAACTGCACATAACTCCGAAGGTATGTCATACCTAAAATAGTCATTTTTCAGTTTTGAGAAGAATTTCGAGTAAAATAGTGAATTTTATGACACTAATTTTTATCATGATGTTTCTCATTAAATGTATCTAGAACTATTGACATTTCAGAAAAGCATTAGAATAAATTAATGAATATAGTGGGAAAAGGTCAAAATTTTTTCCTGAAAAGGTCAAAATGTTTAAAAAAAAACTTTTCCCCTAAAGTTCTTGTAAAATGTGTGTTGAAACTTCATTTCTCTGCAGGAAGGAACAACCTAGTTGCAATGTGTTTCTGTAATGGTTACAGTTGGAATCCTTGTTACAATCAGTTGTAGGAAATGTGAACTTGGGAATATTAATAGCCTTTGTAATAGATCACCAGGCTTTCTATTAAACATTCATTCATCTTGTACAGTAGTCTCACCCTGTATCTGCAGTTTCATTTTCTGAAATTTCTGTTACTTTTAGTAAACTGTGTTCTGAAAATACTAAATCGAAAATTCCAGAAATCGGTCATGCATCTTAAACAACTTGTTAGTTTATGTTATTTTGTTATTAGTTACTGTTAATATCTTACTATGCTTAGTGTTTAAATTAAACTTTGTCAGAGATATGTGTATGTGTAAAGAAAAAACAGTAGCTATGGGATAGGAACTGTGTGGTTTCAGGCGTCCCCTGGGGTCTTAGAATGTATCCTCCTCTCATAAAGAGGGACTAGTGCTTTTCAAGTTATTTAATAGTTTGTTTTCACATGAAGCTGTAGAAACCCAGGGTGCTCTTATTTCTGTGTACTTAGCCCAAGTTGGGCTTAGCCTTGAAAAGGGGTAGGAGAGTTCTGGGTTGAACTAACTTGTTTCTTCCTACAGGTAGTTCAGTATTTTAACTTTCAATACAAAATGACTTATATTTGTTCTCACTTTGGTCTATTCTTTTATTTAGATTAGAGATCCGATAATACATTGCTTAGAATTAGAATTATTTGATCGTTACTGTTTTAGGAAATTACTTCTTTTATTAAGATTCACGCAGTTATGATGGGTAGCATATTCAAATTGGTGATCCTTTTGAGTCCCTCATATCTTGCTCTTTATAATACAAAATAATACTGCTTTCCCTGTAGAATCCAGATTAATCTTAACAAAGTACTGCTTAAAAATATACAGGTTAGCAAGAACTAACTTTTAACTTAATCCAGATAAATAATAAGAACAGAATATTTTTGGAGTGATATTGTGGGATTGAAAAGCCTTTGTATTTATTTCCTACATTTTCTCAGTTCTAGAACTGAACAAAAAAATCTGTGAAAGATTAAAGTTTCTTACCTTTCATTACATTTTAAGTATATTTTTCAATATTCTGTAAGATTATACTGGCTAGGGCTCGGCAGCGTGGCCTAGTGGCTAAGGTCCTCGCCTTGATCCCATATGGCCGCTGGTTCTAATCCCGGCAGCTCCACTTCCTCTCTATCCTCCTCTCAGTATATCTGACTTTGTAATGAAAATAAAATAAATCTTTAAAAAAATAAGATTATACTGGCTATATATGTTAGGTGAGAATTCAAAGTCCTGATCTGATTAATACAAGTATATGAACTTTTTAGGAAAAGGGATTTGAGATATTTAAGACAATTAATATGTACTAATTACTAGTAGCCAGCTGGCATTTTTATTCCCTAGATTGCTGAAGCTGATAGTACCATCTAGTGGTAGCGAAAGGTCACTGCAGACTATATAAAGTACATAGAACAATTTTGACCACTTTTTTGTTCTGTTAAAAAGAGATTGAAATTTGTACTTTACAAGGCAACTTTTATTTTAATGAAACTGGCAGTATTACTACTACTTCAAATTTCTGACACCACGTATTTGAACTCTGGGTTCCGGGTATACTTCTGGAGAACATTGGGTTTTCAAGTCATGGTATATAGATAGTATGTTTGTACTCATGTTGTAGAACATGAAGTATGGTTTATTATTAAAATTCCTATTTGAAAGGCAGAAAAAGTGATAGATACAGATATTTTCTGTCTGCTGGTTTACTCCCCCAATGTCCGCAAAAGCTAGAGCCTGGGTCAGAACAACAGAATAAGCCCTGAACTCAGTCTGGGAGTGCACATGGGAGGCAGGGACCCCAGTACCGGGTCGTCACCTGCTGGCGGAACCACAGTCAGGATGTGACCCCAGGCACTCCGACAGAAAATGTAGCCGTCTCAAGCCACATCTTATGTGCTATGCTTAATGCTTGCTCTCAAAGTATAATTTTGCAATGTAAAAGTATTATAGATGTTATGTTTATTGAATTTTAGCTTTTACCGCATTTATCTCAAAAAAAATTTTTTTAAAGATTTTATTATTATTGGAAAGCCAGATATACAGAGAGGAGGAGAGACAGAGAGGAAGATCTTCCGTCTGATGTTTCACTCCCCAACTGAGCCACAACGGGCCGGTGCGTGCCAATCCGAAGCTGGGAACCAGGAAACTCTTCCAGGTCTCCCACGCGGGTGCAGGGTCCCAAGGCCTTGGGCCGTCCTCGACTGCTTTCCCAGGCCACAAGCAGGGAGCTGGATGGGAAGTGGAGCTGCCGAGATTAGAACCGGCGCCCATATGGGATCCCGGGGCTTTCAAGACGGCGTGGTCTAGCGGCTAAAGTCCTCGCCTTGAAAGCCCCGGGATCCCATATGGGCGCCAGTTCTAATCTCGGCTGCTCCACTTCCCATCCAGCTCCCTGCTTGTGGCCTGGGACAGCAGTCGAGGATGGCCCAGAGCCTTGGGACCTTGCACCTGCGTGGGAGACCCGGAAAGTTCCTGTCTCCTGGCTTCAGATCAGCACAGCACCGACCGTTGCGGCTCACTTGGGGAGTGAATCATCGGAGGGAAGATCTTCCTCTCTGTCTCTCCTCCTCTATGTATATCTGCCTTTGTAATGAAAATAAATAAATCTTTAAAAAAATAATAATTGAAGGGAAGGAGCTCAGATCTGTTATTTAAAAGACTTATTTGTTTGAAAGCAGAGCTAAGAAAGACAGACAAATCTTTTGCCTGATAGTTCACTCCTCAGATGGCCATAGTGGCCAGGGTTAGAACATTTGGAAGCCAGGAGCTTCTTCTGGGCCTCCCGTGTGGGTAACAGGAGCCCGGGCACATGGGCCCTCGTCTGCTGCTTTCCCAGGCACATTAGCAGGGAGCTGGATAGGAATTGGAGCCAGTACTCAAGCCGACATGCATTTGGGGTGACGACACTATAGGCTGTGGCTTAACCACTGAGTTAAGTGGTTAACCACTCATTTAAGCCACAGCACCAGTTCCCAAATTTATTTTCTCTGTCAAGGAAACCTAGGGAAAAGTGTGAGGATTATAGATTGCAGAAAAGAGGTTTGAAAGAATAGCTGTGAGGACTGGGAAACAAGTTTGCCTAGAGAAATGCAAGGCTTCCAAACTAGGTTGAGATTGGCAAGTATGAATTTATGTGGTAGTGCCCATCCTAGATGTAACATAGAGAAAGGGGTCACATGGCTAATTCAGAATTAGGATTTTGACAAGTGAGTGCAGCAGAGATGTTAGGGAATAAATGAGTTTGGAATATTTGCAAAAAAGAAATCTGAGCTAGATAGGGAAGAAAGTGAAAGGAGAAAAAAAATCTGAAGACTGCAGCTCCTGGTAAAATCGAAAAACAATGAAAAAGTACTTGGGGAAATCAGTCATTTGTGGTTCAAAGTGTATCAGGAATTCTGAAGTAGAACCATTTTTGGTGGTTTTTAGGTTTATTGGATATGATTATGGGAATTGAGCAGTTGATAGAGGACATCACTGAAAGTCAAGAAACTGAGGGGTTGGGTGGGTTTTTTGCTGTGATTGCCCTTGTGAATACCTGAAATAACCCATGGATGATACCAGAGGTGGAAATGAAGAAAGGAACTATGAGTAATGTGCTGAAGAATGAAGTGGAAAGATTGGAGTTAATTATTAGCAACAAGGAAGAAAAGAGGGTAGACACAGCTTCTTTCTACTTGGAGAAGAGTCTGTAGACCAGATTTGGCATCATTTGGGAGCTTGATAGTGATGTCTCATCTGAGGCGTCACCCCTGCCTGCCTGCCTAACAGGAATTTCTATTTTGGCCACATCCCCTATAGTTTGTATTCACTTTAATATTTTTAGAAGCATTCATTCAACTGAATGATGTAGTCCTTAAAGATGCAAGGCTTCTAACAAGAGTATATAGAACTAATGGCCAGGAAACACTGTCTAATGGAACTTGTGGTGATGATGAAAATGTTCCTTATTTACACTGTGCAGTGTGGTAACCATTAGCCACGTGTGATTATGGAGTATTGTTCTTAAAACAGTGTGATGCCTTCCTATTTTTAACAGGAAATTGATACCTTTAAAAATGGACAAGAGGGTCCGGTGCCATAAGCCTAGTGGCTAAAATCCTCACTTTGTATGTGCTGGGATCCCATATGAGCACCAGTTTGTATCCCGGTGGCCCCGCTTCCCATCCAGCTCCCTGCTTGTGGCCTGAGAAAGTAGTTGAGGATGTCCCAAAGCCTTGGGACCCTACACCTGTGTGAGAGAACAGTTAGAGGCTCCTGGATCCTGGCTTCAGACCTGCTCAGCTCTGGTTGTTGCAGCCGCTTGGGGAGTGAACCAGCAGATGGAAGACCTTTCTGTTCTTTCGTCTCTGTAAATCTGACTTTCCAATAAATAAAATTTTTAAAAAATGCTTAAAAATGGACAGAAATAACTAGAATTAAATTCTTTGTTGTAAATATTTTTTCTCTGTGTATGTCTAAATAATAGATATATTTACATTTTTAAGCAGTATTTTAAAAATATTAATCATGGGTACAAATGGTCTTGTGTTGTAACTGATGCTAGTCTGTTTTAGAGAGGTACTTTAATATGACAGCTTGACATCACTAAAAACATTTGAGTGCCCTCAAGGAACTGTGATTAGGAATGAAAGGTGCTTTATTTCAAATCATTTTCATTAATAATTTAAGACTTCGGTGCTAAATTTGTATTGAACAAAATAATCTGTGATGAGATTGAGTTTCAGTTCTTCATCACAAGCGTCTGTAGAATACAAGTCATGGTCACAGACAACCAGTCTTTTTGTAATGCCTGTCTTTTTAATTTTTCTTTCTTTTTTTAACATCCAAACAAACATTTATTGAAATTTACTGAGTGTCTGCTGAGTGTAGGCACATTTGGGAAGGTGGAGTCTGACTGTGTATGAAGGTGCTACTGTCTCAGTATGACAAGAGTCATTGGTAGCAACTGAATAGGATTGTGTGGTTTGCAGGGCATTCTTCACAAATAATTTTTAAAGGCAGCTTTGTGAAGAAGGTGTTAGTATTAAGTCTCGTTTGATACATGGGATGACTTTGCTTCATAAATGGTAAGTACCTTAATCAAGTTAAGATCCCATAAGTGGCAGTTAGGTGTTCTATCCCAAGACCCTTTGTACTTCACACTGTTAAACCAGGTGAGACCTTTGGACAGGTTAGGAAGTGGAGCATAAACCAAGAGCATGTAAGATGAAGAAAACATTGGTTAAGAAGAAGAAGACTAGTAAGGAGGTAGACATGGCTTTGTAACACTAGGAGGCAGTTGGGAGTTGCTTTGGCCACCCCATAGGGCCATATCAGAGACAAGCAGAATGGAAAGAAGCAGCAGCTTGGGCTGTGTCAAGTGCCATAGACATAGTAGGGTTATATTTGTAAGAAGTTGGAACCAATTGGTGGAACACAAAAAGGACAATTTTATCTCTGTTCATGTCAGCCTGGATTTTTAGAAATCGCAAATATATTGTATTTATCTGTTTGAAAAGTTCTTGAGTATTTGTACTAAAATCAACCATTCAGAAGACCATACACTGTAGGCAGTAGGCTTTCTTCCCACCCTTGCCCTTGTAACTCAGTTTCCAGATTTCTTTGCTAAAAGCAAACAAGTATGTCCTTTCAGTGCAGTTCCATGCATCCACAAATATATACAGAACTTGTGACTGCCAGGAAAGTATGGAAATTGTATTTTTGTGACAGTGAGTGTTAGCATTTTAAAAGCATACATCTGCTCACACGCTGGCGTGTATTTGTCCCAGCTCTGCCACTCTCATGCTTTGTGATCTTACACAAAAATTAAGTAATCTTCATAGAACGGGGTCAGGGCGTTGAAAAATGACTGCTGCAACTCTGTCGAAATGCAGGCTCAAACAAGATGATGCCTGTCAAACTGTGAAACACATCTGGTACAGTAAAAGCTCAAGTGTTTATTCTTATGAACTATTAAGTTTTATTTCATATATGTATCTAAACATACAGACCCAAATATATGCTATTAAGATTGTATAAGAATGTTAATATAAATGGAAAAAGATATTCTTTAAAACATTAGCAATAGAAAAATGAAGATACTATTCAAGCCATTTAATAGGTGGTTGGTAGAATACAGTGGATTACTATTCACTCTTAGAAGGCAGGAGGGCAGTTTGTATTACTGTCATGGAAATGGAGAAATCAAGGTGTAGAATAGTAGCTTAAGATGCTGTTTGTGTATATGTTAAAAAAAATGTACAACCTAGTGCCACAGCCTAGTGGCTTAAGACCTCCTCGCCTTGCCTGTGCTAGGATCCCATATGGCTGCCTGTTCCTGTCCTGACTGCCTTGCTTCCTATCCACTTCCTTGCTTGTGGCCTGGGAAAGCAGTAGAGGATAGCCCAAAGCCTTGGGACTCTGCACCCGCAGAGGAAACTTGGAAGAAGCTCCTGGCTTCAGATCAGCTCAGCTCTGGCCGTTGCAGGCACTTGGGAAGTGAACTAGAAGACAGAAGATCTGTCTCTCCTCTCTGTAAATCTGCCTTTCCAATAAAAATAGATCTTTAAAAAATTTTGCATACTCAGGGAAAGTAATAGCTAACATTTATTATCATGCATGCCAGACACTGGCCTAAAGTACTTTACATGATGTAATTCATTCCAGAACCCTCTAAGGAATATCTCAGCTTTAAGGACACAAAGGGTATATGCCAGATCCATAATTCAAACTGAGATTCTTAACCCTGGAGGCTGACAACAAAACAATGGACTGTGGTAGTCGGGAGGGAAAGAGTTTGAAATTGGTGGCTAGGGAACCAGCTGGGAGTACAGAGCAGGTGCTTATAACTTAAATCCAGGATGATTGTGGATACACTTGTTACGATTCCTGATATATATTGCCCTATTCTTTAGGAAGATTTTGCTACTTTGTATTCCCATCATTGGTAAATGAATATACACCAACCCTCCCATTTACCACGCTGGGTGTTATACTTTCTTCTAATTATAAAATAACTATACTGCCATTGTTTTAAAAATTTAAATAGTATACAGCTACTATGCAAATTAAGGTAGTTTTAAAATCTCTGTCTTTATCCCCAAATCACTTTTTCTAAGGAGCAGTTCATAATAGTTTTAAATATACTTTCTGAGGTCATTTTTAACCATACATATAAATGTGTTTGTATACACATATACACTTAAATATATTAACATTTAGGGAGGTTTTTTTAAAGAATTATTTACCTTTTTATTGAAAAGTCAGATAAATAGAGAGGAAGATCTTCTCTCTGCTGACTCACTCCCCCCCCAAGTGGCCACAACGGCCAGAGCTGAGCTAATCTGAAGCCAGGAGTCAGGAACTTCGTCCGCATCTTCCACATGGGTGCAGGGTCCCAAGGCTTTGGGCCATCCTCGACCGCTTTCCCAGGCCACAAGCAGGGAGCTGGATGGGAAGTGGGGGGGCTGGGACACGAACTGGTGCCCATGTGGGATCCCTGCATGTGCAAGGCCAGGACTTCAGCAGCTACACTACCACGCAGGGCCCATTTAAGCAGTTTTCGAGATTTATTTGTTTTTATTGGGAGAGCAGACTTACAGAATGAGATAGAAAGAGAAGGGTGTTCCATCCGCTGGTTCACTCCCCATGTGGCCACAGTGGCCGGAGCTGAGCTAATCCAAAGCCATGAGCCAGAAGCATCTTTAGGGTCTCCCTCACGGGTGCAGGATCCCAAAACTGTGGACTGTCCTCAACTGCTTTCCTAGGGCACAAGCAGGGAGCTGGATGGCAAGCTGGGCTGCCGGAATTAGAACTGATGCCCATATGGGATTCCAGTGCTTGCAAGGCAAGGACTTTAGCCTCTAGGCTATGGTGCAGGGCCCTGGCAGTTTTTAAATACTGTCGAATACTATTGTGCAAGTTGCTTCTGCCTGCAGCACCAGCATCCTACAGGGGTTCTGGTTGTTGTCCCAGCTGTTCCACTTCCCATCTAGCTCCTTGCTTACTGCCTGGGAAAATAGTGGAGGATGATCCCTGTCCTTGAGACCCTGCACCTATGTGAGAGACTGGGAAGAAGCTCAGCTCAGCTCAGCTGCAGCTATTGTGGCCAATTAGGGAGTGAATCTTCAGTTGAAAGATTCACTTTCACTCTCCTCTCTCTCTTAAATTGTCCTAATAATAAAAATAAATTAATCCGGGCCCGGCGGCATGGCCTAGCGGCTAAAGTCCTCGCCTTGAAAGCCCCGGGATCCCATATGGGTGCCAGTTCTAATCCCGGCAGCTCCACTTCCCATCCAGCTCCCTGCTTGTGGCCTGGGAAAGCAGTCGAGGACAGCCCAATGCTTTGGGACCCTGCACCCGCGTGGGAGACCTGGAAGAGGTTCCTGGTTCCCGGCTTCGGGTTGGCGCGCACCGGCCGTTGCGGCTCACTTGGGGAGTGAATCATTGGAGGGAGGATCTTCCTCTCTGTCTCTCCTCCTCTCTGTATATCTGCCTTTGTAATAAAATAAATAAATCTTTAAAAAAAATAAAAAAAATAAATTAATCCTTTGGTCCCGGCATGGTAGCCTAGTGGCTAAAGTCCTCGCCTTGCAAGCCCCATGATCCTATATGAGTACCGGTTTTTGTCCGGCTGACCCAACTTCCCATCCAGCTCCCTGCTTGTGGCATAGGAAAGCAGTAGACAGCACCCCAAAGCCTTGGGATCCTGCATCCATGTCGCAGACCTGGAAGACACTCATGGCTCCTGGCTTCAGATCAGTTCATCTCTGCACTGGCTGTTGCTGCCACTTGGGGAGTGAGTCAGCAGACAGAAGAGCTCCCTGTCTGTCTGTCTGTCCTCTCTGTATATCTGACTTTCCAATAAAAAAATAAATCTTAAAACAAAATGAATCCTTTAAAAATCTTTTATTCTGTCATATTTATAGGTGTTTATTGATATAATTTTAATCTCTGTCATACAGTATGAGGAATCTCATTTTGTAAAAACAAATATTTGTATTTGAAAGGCTGAGTTACACAAGGTAACAGAGATCTTCCATCGACTCCTGGAATAGCTGCAAACAGCCAAAGCTGGATGGGTCTGAAGCCAGGAGCCTGGAGCTTCCTCCAGATAGCCCATGTGGCTTACAGGGTCCCAAGGACTTGGGCCATCCTCTGCTGCTTTTCCGGGCCATAAACAGAGAGCTGGATTGGAAGAAGAGCCACCACGATACGAACTGGCACCCATGTGGTATGCTAGTACCACAGGCGGAATCTTAGCCTATCATGCCATGGTGCTGGCCCAGGGATCTGTTTTTTGAACAATACAAAGCCAGTAGTGCCATTGTATGTTTTCCCAGCTGGTCTGAAATGCCACCAATATTATACTTTCAGCTTCCACATGCATTGTGTCTGTTTTCAGACTTACTATTCTCTCCTACCAATACATTTCTGTGTATTTAAAAATATATATATTGTATTTATTTCAAAGGGACAGAGATCTGTCTCATCTATTGGTTCATTCTCAAAATGCCTGAAATGACCAGTGTTGGGGTGGCCAAAACCAGGCGCCAGGAACACTAATCATCTCCCATGTGTGGATAGGAAATCAAGTATCCGAACCATCTCTAATTACGTTCCCCAATGTACATTAGGAGCAAGCTGGATTCAGAAGCAGAGACAGGACTTGAACCTAGGCGCTCTGATATGGTCATGTCTTCAGCTGCCAGAGCAAACACCTTCCCCTATATGCCAGGATGTTTACTGCTGTTGAATATTCTTACTGTGTATTTTTGTTCATTTACTTTTCTAAAAAAAAATGATCAGCTGAGTTCCATTTTTATCAGAATTTTAGTAAATGAGCAAGCAATTATTTTCTCACCTCAGTCCTGTTCAAGCATAGACATGATGTCTTCTCAATTCATAGGGGACGTTTTTATTTTTATTGCAAATAAATATTTTGTTGGACTTATTGTAAACTTTATAACTCAGAGTGCTGTTTTGCTGGGTGAAAAATGATGTATCACTTGATTTATATTTCCATTCTAGAGAAATTAAAAGTAGGTTTATTGACTTTTTATTCTGTAACTTATGTAATTATACCTTTGATCTGCTTCATAATTAAAGCTGTAATCTTACATGAGCTTATATAAGGATACTAATCATTTTTCACAAGTAGAGTCAGTATTTTTCTAATTTATTAACTATCATTTGACTTAACACCTTAAAAAAAAAAAAACAAAAACTTCTCAGGAGTCTGGAAGTCAAATAGTTAAGTCCATGACTGTTTTGTGAACTTTTCTGTGGCTTTTAAATATTGAATAATCTAGGGGCCAGCGCTGTGGCATAGGCTAAGCCTCTGTCTGTGGCAGTGGTATACCATATGGACACTGATTTGTGTCCCAGCTGTTTCGCTTCTAATCTAGCTCCCTGCTTACTGCCTGGAAAGGTGATAGAGGATGGCTCAAGTCCTTGGACCACTGCAATCTGGTGAAAGACCCAGAAAAATCTCGTGGCTCCCAGTTTCAGGTCAACTCAGCTCTGGCGATTGGGGTCATTTGGGGAGTGAACCAGAATGTGGAAGATCTCTCTGTCTCTCTTCTCCATATAACTGCCTTTCAAACAAAATAAATGTTAAATACTGAATAATCTTTTATATTAAGAAAGAAATGCCATTGAGAAAACTAGTTTCATTGATCTGATAATAGAATCAGTTTTTAAGTGATGACTTTATAGATATTTAATAAAACAGTGTTATGTTAGTGATATTATTCTCATTTTAGATAACTGAATGTTATATATACACACATACACATATTTTATATATACTTTTACACTTGATCTTAGCCAAAAGGCCAAGAAGTGATTTATATGTACTTTTAAAATCCATTTTTCACAAACCTTGTGTATCTATATTAAAAAATTTGAAACATTTATGACTTTAAGAATTTTGAATTGTTCGCAACTACAACTAATACTAACAGCTTTAATTAAATCCCGTGTCTTAAAGATTTATTGATATTTTTTGTTGAAGGACAGATTTACAGAGAGAAGGAGAGAGAGACAGATCTTCCATCTGCTGCCCCATTCTCCAAGTGTCCGCAACGGCCAGAGCTGAGCCGATCCAAAGCCAGGAGCCAGGAGCTTCTTCTGGGTCTCCCACGCAGGTGCAGGATCACAGGCTTTGGGCCATCCTGTACTACTTTCCCAGGCCACAACCAGGGAGCTGCATGGGAAGTGGAGCAGCTAGAACTCAAATTTGGGCCTAAAATCCCATGTCTTAAAATTGTCACTTAAGGAAGAAAAATGTCACTTAGACTATTTAAAACACAGTATGCTCTATGCAACAGGTAGAGGAATAATATCTAGGATTTATAATGATCTCAAAAAACTCAATTAAAACAACAAACAGTCCACTTAAGAAATGAGTAAAGGACATGAGCAGGCATTTTTCGAAGGCTAACCGATAGGAAATAATGTTCAGGATTACTAGCCATCAGGGATATGTATATAAAAACCACAAAGCAACTTCACTCCAGTTAGATTGGCTATCACAGAGAAATCAGAAAACAGTTGATGCTGGTGAGGATGTGGGGGGAAAGCTGCCCTAATCCACCGTTGATGGGAGTGTCTTTTAGTGCAGCCATTATGGAAGACCATATGGAGATTAGGTCTACCATATGGTCCAGCCATCAAACTCCTTGGAATTTATTCATGTGAAATTAAATCAGCCTATTAAAGAGTTATCTGCACCATCATGTTTATAACAGCTTAATTCACAATAACTAAGATATGCAATCAACTCAGATGCCCGTCAGTTAGTGATTAAATAAGGAAAATGATATATGGGGACCAGCACTTTTGCTCAACTAGCTAATCCTGGGCCTCCAAATGCTGACATTCCATATGAGTGCTGGTTTGTGTCCCATTTGCTCCGCTTCCCATCCAGCTCCCTGCTTGTGGCCTGGGAAAGCAGTAGAGGACGGCCCAACGCCTTGGGACCCTGCACCCACATGGGAGACCCTGAAGAAGCTCCTGGCTGCTGGCTTTGGATTAGCTCAGCTCTGGGCGTTGTGGCCATTTGTGAAGTGAACCAGCTGATAGAAGATCTTTCTCTTTGTAAATCTGGCTTTCCAATTAAAAGAAATGCATCTTTTTAAAAAAAAATATGTATATATGATGGAATACTACTTGGCCATAGAAAAGAATGAAATCTTGTCTTTTCCAAGTAAATGAAGTCTTTTAGCAACCATTATGCTTAATGAAATAAGCCAATTCCAAAGGGAAAAAAACCAAATATCATGTTTTTCTGATCTGTGATAATTAATACACAGAGTACAAAAATTATAATCTATATGAATGAAATTGACAGCATGGGACTTACAATCTTTGTATTCCTGAGGAAGAATAAGGTTTTTTTTCCCCTACTTGCTATGGATAGATATGTTTACCTAATGGAGTGTTAAGTCTGATTGCAGGGTGAAATGAAAATATGCCATGTGAAAAATAGCAAAAAAAAAAAAAAAGGGGGGGGGGAGGAAGAGGGTGGGTAGGGAGTGTGGGCAGGAAGAAGGCTATGCTGGGATGTATCACTGGACTCCTAAATCTGTATTGTGAAATATGTGAAATTTTCTCACTTAATACAAAGAAAAATAAAAAGTAGTTTGCTCTGATATGAAATTTGCTGTAATGTTAGTATCAGAGAGTGTGTTTTATTGACTGCTGTGTCCTTACAGGAATTGTTCATGTGAGTTTGTCTTATAAGACACAACCCAATTATTTTTACCTTTTCCCCTTAGCTCCTTCAAGTCCTACATTGTTATGTGAAGCTGCATTTATACAAATTAACATTAACTATTTTACAACCTGATACATGAGTTATTTGAGTTTACATATTCAACTATATTTACTGAATAAACCCTTTAAAAATTAACTCCTTTAAAGTATTGGGAAAAATGTTTAAATTTGTGAATAAAAGTTGATGTACTTTCTCATTGTTATGTTAGCCTCCAGAATTATAATCAGTAAATAAAAATAATGAAAGTATTGGAACTATGCCAAAAGCTATAGTTTGACCCTAAGACAAGTAAATATTTGGTTGTTACACATGTTTAAAAACTCAGTGTCTTGTATGACAATATGCACTCAACTAATAAAATAGTTGTATTGAATAACTGGAACACCTCTTTTAATTATAGAAGTTCTTTTTAAATTACAGAGTTCTAAAATTTGTACATATATTTTGTTTATCAAAATAATATACACAACTTGTGCTCAGCATAGCTTTCCTACCACTTGTATTAGAAACTCCTTTTGTGCTTACTGTTTTAATTATTTTATCAGTTCATTTTAGATGATTTTCTTGCTCAGTTTGTTCATTGAGCCTTTATGATCGTTTGAAGAGCTATTTAGAACAGTACCGTCCAAAAGAACTTTTCTTTAGTAGTAGGAATGGTCGGTAGACAGTTTGTACTGTCTGCAGTTGCAACTAGGTACATGGGTCTAACAAGCTCTTGAAATGCGATCAGTATGACTGAAAATTTTAAGTTTAATTTTAGTATAGTATAACTAATTTTTTTAAGATTTATTTATTTTTATTACAAAGTCAGATATACAGAGAGGAGAGACAGAAAGGAAGATCTTCTGTTCATTGATTCACTCCCCAAGTGGCCGGAATGGTTGGAGCCACGCTGATCCGAAGCCAGGAGTCCAGAGTCTCTTCCAGGTCTCCCATGCAGGTGCAGGGTCCCAAGGCTTTGGGCCATCTTCAACTGCTTTCCCAGGCCACAAGCAGGAAGCTGGATGGGAAGTGGAGCTGCCGGGACTAGAACCAGCGCCCATATGGGATCCTGGCGCGTTCAAGGCGAGGACTTTAGCTGCTAGGCCACGGCACCGGGCCCTAGTATAACTAATTTTTAAAACCACATAATCAAGATCACAAAACCTCCTATTACGAAATTATAGATAGAAAGGAAACTACAGTGCCATATTTGTAATGTAACCATTTGTTGCATTTGGTTTTGTTGTATTTTTCTGAAACATTACATTGCTATATTGGATATACCACAGAACATTTCTCATTTTGAGAGATAATTTCTTTCTAAGGAGATAATTTCTTTCTAAGGAGAAATGTTTGTGCTAGAACCTGTAAGGTAATAACTGTCATTCTAAGATTGGTCCATATAAAGCATTTGTTCATTTTTAAGCAGCTGATTTAGAAGAAAGTTTTAATGAGCATGAACTGGAGCCCTCATCACCTAAAAATAAAAAGAAAAGTCGCAAAGGAAGGCCACGAAAAACCAACTTCAAAGGGCTATCAGAAGATACCAGATCCACATCCTCTCATGGAACAGATGAAATGGAAAGTAGCTCTTATGTAAGTACAAAACTTTTGGATATTTTTTGTTGTACCATGGCCATTTTATTTAAACTGTATAGATGAAGCTAATCATGTGGAATGTAATTTAAACTTGAAATAGTGCTATCAGGCACTTTATTAAGTTGGTCTTTTATTTTCCATTTGCAGAGAGATAGATCTCCACATAGAGGCAGCCCCAGTGACACAAGGCCTAAATGTGGATTCTGTCACGTAGGGGAGGAAGAAAATGAAGCAAGAGGAAAATTGCATATATTTAATGCCAAGAAGGCAGCTGCACATTATAAGTGTATGGTAAGCATGTTTTATTTCTCTGTGCTTTTAAAGTGAAGCTCTTTTGGAAATCATTAGCTAATAACCAAGAACAGCACTTTGTCGCCTAGCATTAGTGTTTTAGACTTATGAATAGTGTGTCTTGTAATCCTAATTCTTAACAAACCTTGTGTTTTAAAAAATAGTTCCCTTTATATTTTTCTTTTTAAGATTTATTTTATTTTTATTACAAAATCAGATATACTGAGAGGAGGAGAGGTAGAGAGGAAGTGGAGCTGCCGGGATTAGAACCAGCGGCCATATGGGATCAAGGCGAGGACCTTAGCCACTAGGCCACGCTGCCGAGCCCCCCTTTATATTTTTTTAAGGTTTGATCTAGTCTTCATTATAGTTACCATATTCAAAGTAATGCATGGGTTTTTCATAACTAAAAATTTCAGCTAAATAGGCATTTTATGAAAGATGTTTTAGGCCTCTACTATAACTTAATAAATATCTTTGTTGTGTAACACATGTTATAACATTTATTTATGAGTTTATCTTCTGTAACGGATATTAACATTACATTGTAATGATATATTAAAATTCATATAAAATTGCATTATGTGTATCACCTCCTTTTTAAAATATTTGCTAATTTTCATCTATTTGAAAGGCAAATAGAAAGACCAAAAGAGACAGAAATAGAGATCGCTGCCTTCCATCCACTGATTCACTCTGCAAATACCTGCAGCAGCCAGAAACTCCGTCCGGGTGTTCCACCACGAAGGCGGGGATCTAAGAATTTGGGCCAGCTCCTGCTGTATCCCAGCATGCACATTAGCAGGAAGCTGGACTGAAAATGGGAATAGCCAGGATTTGAAATGACACTCTGATATGGAACCATCTGTGCCACTGTACCCATTCCAGTTTCATAGATTCTTAACCGTGATACATGTCAGGTTATTTCCAAAATATAGGAACTTGAGGTACCCGTGGAATAGATCCGGGACATGTCTGTTTTGAACAAACAAAATCCCCAGGTGATTCTAACATACAACCTATAGTTGAAAATTGCTAATTTGATCTATTTTTATAAAAACTCTGTAGAGATACAGAATGGTTGAGATGACAGGAAATTATTGAAATCTTCATTGTTTTAAGCAGGGTATTTAATCTTGGCTCCATACTAGCAATCTTATTTTATTATCTTTCATTTTGGGTTGTATTTTAACAACGTGAATACTTTCAAAATAATTGGAGTTAGTACTTGAATACTGAGGAAAACTCATCTTTCTTAGACAAGATGAATATAACACATTTGACGTCTCATGTTTTTTCGTATGAGGCCTCTGTTAACATTCTGCATTTGTCTTCTCCAGTTGTTTTCTTCTGGAACAGTTCAGCTCACAACAACATCAAGAGCAGAATTTGGAGATTTTGATATCAAAACTGTGCTGCAGGAAATTAAGCGAGGAAAAAGAATGGTCTGTGGTTCTTACACTTGTGTTATGCAGTATTATTCTTGACTGCTTTAAATATGGAACACATCAAATTTAATCAGTCATCAAAAGCTTAATATAAAGTGGTTCATATGTTAAAAGCAAAGTGTATGTTGTGCTTGTTTGTAGTAAAAAAAAGGATACTGATAATATTGAAACCTCTACTCTAAGTAGCTTCATTTATAAAGAGAATTATACTGTTAAGGTTTATATTTCCGGGTAGATGGAAACCCTCTAGTAAAATCAGTGATGATATGAATGTGACAAACCTTGTCAAATTTAAACTATTTTATTATGTCATTTTGCTTAAAGAAAACTTTCTTAAATCTAATGGAGCTTTGAGAACCTCTTAATCTTTTTGTTTTTATTTTTTTTAAGATTGATTTATTTTTATTGGAAAGGCAGATATACAGAGAGGAGGAGAGACAGAGAGAAAGATATTCCATCTGATGGTTCACTCCCCAAGCAGCTGCAACGGCTGGAGCTGAGCCAGTCTGAAGCCAGGAGCCAGGAACTCTTCCAGGTCTCCCATGCAGGTGCAGGGTCCCAAGGCTTTGGGCCGTCCTCGACTGCTTTCCCAGGCCACAAGCAGGGAGGTAGATGGGAAGCGGGGCTGCTGGGTTAAGAACCGGTGCCCATATGGGATCCTGGCACGTGCAAGGCGAGGACGTTAACCATTACGTTATTGTGCTGGGCCCTCTTTTTGTTTTTAAATAAAAAGGTTTTAAGGCGTAGGTTTAAAGTACACAGAAACATTTATGTGTCATAAAATGTTTTCCATAGCTTTGAAATTTCCCTTATCGATTTTTTGGTATCTATATTTGGTATGTGTTGAATGTAAAGTTTTGTCTATTTGAAAGGCAGAATTACAGGGAGAGGGCCAGAGTTCTTCCATCCTCTGATATACTCCTAGATAGCCTTAATGGCCCGGGCTGTCGCTGGAGCAAGCCTTGAGCTCCATTCAGGTCTCCAATGTGGATCGCAGGTGCCCAGTCACATTTCCAAGGAACTGGACAAGAAGTGGAGCAGTTGGGACATGAGCTGGCACCCTACTGGATGCTAAATCCATTGGAAATAATCGTTTCTTTGGCACGGCGTGATGGCTCAATGGCTAACTCTTCACCTTGCTAGTAGCAAGATCCCATGGGGATGCTGGTTCGAGTCTCTTCCACTTCCCATGCAGCTCCATGCTTGTGGTCCAGGAAAGCAGTAGATGATGGCCCAGGTGCTTGGGACCTGGAGGAGAGGCGCCTGCTTCAGCTCAGCTCCAGCCATTGAAGCCATTTGGGAAGTGACCCAGTGGATGGAGATCTCTCTGTGTCTCTCTTTCTCTCCATAAAAATATGATCTGCCTTTCCAATAAAACTAAATAAAACTTTAAAAAAAATATTTCTTTTTGGAATTCTATAATCGATTGTATGAAAAGCATTTATGTAATCTGTTCATAGTTCTAGTCCAATTTATTGGAACTTTCATTACTGTTTTAAAAATAAAATTCATTAAAAATGAAATTGTTTTATAGAAGAACCTGTAGTACTAAAAAAAGGAAACTGCTTGCTTCAGCAGCACATATACTAAAAGTAGGGGAAAAAAACACCACTTCATCGTATCATGTAGAATAATATTGTAACATGGCTGAAGTCCAAATTGATGACTGGTGTAACTATTCAGATCTCTTGATCAAGTTACTGTTTACCTCTTTACTTTTGAGGATCAAGATAAACAGAGCTATAAGATTTCCCAGAAGTATGCTTAAAAAATTCATTGAAAGATCTCCCACCCCTCAAAAAATACAAGGGCATCTATGTGTTCTACAGACTTGAAAACTGCACCACATCCCAGTATCTTGGAGAAAAGGCTTCTTAGCCTAACTTTATTCCAACTTAATTGACCATGAAACCCTTTTTTATCAGCTTTTTATCTAAGAATATTGTTTTCTTTATAAAGATTAATTTGTTTAATTTGAAAGTCAAAGTTACAGAGGGAGAGAGACAGAGTTCGTCCATTTGCTGCTTCACTCCCCTAATGGACATAACAGCCAGAGTTGAGCAGATAAGAGCCCAGGAGCCAGGAGCTTCTTCCAGGTCTCCCATGTGGTTGCAGGGACCAAAGGATTTGGGTCATCCTCCACTGCTTTCCCAGGTCATAAGCGGGCACCTGGATAATGAAGTGGAGCAGGTGGGACTTAACCCAGTACCCCTATGGAATTCCTCCTAAGCCACTTACGCCGGTCTCTAAGAATATTCCTTAGGCAAGTCTGCTGTAGCTCAAACTGAGAAATCTTGAAAAGATTTCAATTCCTTTGGTCTTCCTCTGTCCTTTGAGTTATTGGTAGAGATGGATTTTGCAGAGGTTGGGGGTGGTTACTTTCTTGTTTTTTCGTGCTTTTCCCAAATTAAAATAGAAAGGGATCTGATCGCAAGAGGAAACAACATCAGCCATTACAATACCGATAATATTCCATGTTTGTGTTGACAGTGCTAAAGAGCATCTCATTTACGTTTAAGTCCAGTCTTCTGGGTAGTATAGTTTTTCTACCAAGCTGGCATATTCTAAATGTTAAGTAATGGAAACATCAAAAGATAATGTCACATTCAAAGGTTTACTAAAGTATGGTTTATTTTGCAGTATTTTAATAAGTTTAACTTCTTATAAGTTGTCTGTGCTCCTTTTAATGAAAAATGGTTGCTGTTTTCCCTGTAGATTGGAATGCTTGGCTGAAATATGTCAAGACATAGAATAAGCTAATGTTAACTTTGAAGTGCTGCTTATGACCCTTCCTTCTCTTCAACAGAAGTGTACACTGTGCAGTCAGCCCGGTGCTACTATCGGATGTGAAATAAAAGCCTGTGTGAAGACTTACCATTACCACTGTGGAGTGCAAGACAAAGCTAAATACATTGAAAATATGTCACGAGGCATATACAAGTAAGAAAACAACAATTGTGCATTTTCATAAGTATGTCAGTAAGTAATACCCTTAAATATATGGCATTCATGTATTTGATCTCTACTCTTAGGTGTCTCTATTCAAAAATAGAATACTGAGGGTATTATTAAAGGAATAACTAATGCAACTGGCATTTTCCTCTGAATATGTGCCCTTGGAATAAAACTCATTCATCCAGAATTATGCTTCCTAGAGCAGGCATTGTACTAGGAGTTGGGCATACACTACTGATCAGCACAGGTATCAGCTACATCCTCGGGAAGCCTGCAGTCCTTAGGGACAGATATATTCATTAAATGAGTATTCAACTGCAAACTGTGTGCAGACCAGTGTTCTCAGAGGCTGCCTTTGTGGTGCAGTGAGTTAAGTTGCCAATTACAATGCTGGCATCGATGTCGGAGTCCTGGTTCAAGTCCCATTCTAATCTAGCTCCCTGCTAATATGCCTGGGAAGGCAGCAGAAGATGGTTCAGGTGCTTGGGCCTCAGCCACCCATTTGAGAGACTCAGAAGAGGTTCCTGCCTCCTGACTTCAGCTTCAACTGGCCTTGGCTGTTGCAGCCATTTGGGGAGACAACCAGCAAGTGGAAGATCTCTCACTATCTCTCTTTGTCACACTGCCTTTTAAGTAAATAAAACCTTGACTTTCAGGTGGGACAATCAAGGATGGAAATAAGAGTTAATTTGTAGGCTACTGCTGGTGGTTCAGGTGCAAATTTTTGGTAGCTTCGAATAGGATATAGTTGTGAAGATAGAAACCAAAAGGTTATGAAAGAGCAAGGTGTGGATGTTTGGGATAACAGATCGCTGTTCCACTTACCTGTGTTGCCTTCGGCTAGTGATGTCAATATATCGCTATAATGGTTCTATTTGTTTAAGCAAATGGAGACCCTTGAGTTTCTCATTTGCCTTCGAGAGTTGTAAAGCACTTACTCACATGCATAGAATGCAATAACTTAGTGATTTTTAAGTTCGATTACTCTGTATTAAAAAATACCTATGAGGGGCCAACACTATGGCATGACATGCTAATCCTCCACCTACTAGAGTTGGCATCCTAATTGGGTATCATATCCTATATGGGTATTCATGTCTTGGCTATAGCACTTCCCACCCAGCTCCCTGCTTATGGACTAGCAAAGCAATGGAGAATGGCCCAAGGTTTTGGGCCCCTACACCCACATGGTAGACCTGGAAAAAGTTCTTGACTCCCAATTTTGGATCAGCTCAGCTGTGGCTGTTGCAACCATTTCAGGGAATGAACCAGAGGATGCAAAGTCTCTGTTTCTCCTTCTCTCTCTGTAAAATCTGCCTTTCAAATAAAAATAAATAACTATTTAAAAAATTAGTTGGTTAGGGCCTAGCGCAGTAACCTAATGGCTAAAGTTTTCACCTTGAATGCACCAGAATCCCATATGGGCACCGGTTCTAATCCCAGCAGCCTTGCTTCCCATCCAACTCCCTGCTTGTGGCCTGGGAAAGCAGTCAAGGATGGCCCAAAGCATTGGGACGCTGCACCCATGTGGGAGACATGGAAGAGGCTCTTAGCTCCTGGCTTCGGGTCAGCTCAGCTTCAGTCATGCAGCCAATGGGGGACTGAATCAACAGATGGAAGATTTTCCTCTCTGTCTCTTCTGCTCTGTCTATATATCTAACGTTACAGTAAAATTAAATAAATCTTTTTAAAAATTAGTTGGTGGGCCCTGCGGCATGGCCTAGCGGCTAAAGTCCTCGCCTTGAACGCCCCGGGATCCCATATGGGCACAGGTTCTAATCCCGGCAGCTCCACTTCCCATCCAGCTCCCTGCTTGTGGCCTAGGAAAGCAGTCGAGGACGGCCCAATGCATTGGGACACTGCACCCGCGTGGGAGACCTTGAAGAGGTTCCTGGTTCCCGGCTTCGGGTTGGCGCGTACCGGCCCGTTGCGGCTCACTTGGGGAGTGAAACATCGGATGGAAGATCTTCCTCTCTGTCTCTCCTCCTCTGTATATCCGGCTTTCCAATAATAATAAAATCTTTAAAAAAAAATAATTTAACTCATTTTCATCTTAGTTGAAAGCGACAGATATTATCCACTTACTGGTTTACTCCCAAAATGCCTGTAGCAACCAGGTCTGGAGCAGGCAGAAGCCAGGAACCCAGAACTCAGTCCACAGGCAGTTCCCCAGAGGAGTGTCAAGGACCCTACTGTGGAACAGTGACTTTTCTCTCTCTCTCTCTTTTTTTTTAAACTGAAAGATTGTTCCCAATGAGGAGTACAGATCCTCTCAGGTTCTGTGAAAGTTACTGAAAATGTTTGAGTCCCCCCAGAAAAAAGAAATGAGCAACACCAGACTGAAGGCAGCTGTTCCGCTTTTGCACAATCCTGCCTTTTTATTCTACTGAAATGTTAGACCTAAATTTAAATGATCTGTTTGTGACATGTGAATTCCTGCATTACTGACTTTTCTCCCTGCTGACCACAAGAGGGCATCCAGTGAATATCTGCTAAGCATTGTTCCACTCATTTTGTCTGTAATTGGCCTGCTGCTGAGCTGAAGTTATCCCAGCTTCTCTGTCCTGAAATCACTTAAACCTTCTTAAAAAAACTGAATTTCAAATATGAAGTATTTTCACTGAAGTGAAAAGGGTATTTGGGGATAAGTGTTGTGGCACGGTTGATTAAGCTGCCTTTTGGGACACCCTATATTGGAGTGGTATCTGGTTCAAGTCTCAGTTGTTCTGCTTCCTGTCCAGCTTTTTGCTCATTTGCCTGGGAGGCAGCAGATGATGGCTTAGATCCTAAACCACCCATATGGGAGATCCTGATGGACTTTCTGGCTCCTGCCTTCAACTTGACCCAGCTGCAACTGTTATGGGGCACTTGGGAAGTAAACCAGCAGGTGGAAAATTTGTCTCTTGCTCTATTATTCTGCCTTTCAAATAAATAAATATTTAAGAATAAAACATGAGCTGAACAGTGTGATGTCAAGGTATTGCTCCAACATTTATGTGTTAGTTTTTAAAGGGGCAAACCTACCTTTACTATGTAAAAAGCTGGTTATCTAACTACCACCTTTATCAAATTATCACACGTGGTATCACTAATAGTGGGGCAGTTTGAAACTACATGAGTCATAAGTCTTAACTGCAAAAGAAAACTCAAACCTAAAGCTAACCAAGCTCTTAGACTTTATTACCAGTTTGTAGGAAGTAAGTGTGAAAGAAAGCAAATAAAACTCCCATAGTTCACGAAATCTAGAATGTGACACACTTGACAAACTGTCAGGTGTGATCTTGTCCCAAGTCATCAGTGTTCGCAAGGAAGTTGGAAGGATCAGTGTAGATCAGGAAAGACATAGCCCAAGAGCCATACAGTCACTGGCAGTTGACTGGTTCAGGAATGTATTCCTACTACAGACTAGAACAGTGAAGGTGAAAAAGCATTTGAAGAGTTTGCATAAAATTGTTTCATGCAATGTGAAGCAGAAAGCAGAAGTAAATGCAAAATGTATTTCCAGAAATGTGATTCCAGGCTGTATGTATGAAATAAATGTAATAGAATCTGGTTTATCTGTGTGTGTCAGCTTTCGTATTTGTTTAAGTTGGCCAGAAACTCAGGCTTTTAGGTTCATCAGGTGGAATGAAGCCTTGCCATGTGATTGTCATCCTCCACCAGAGTTTATTTCTGATGAATTTGTACTATCTCCATAATAATGTTTTTCCTGTCTTTCAGACAAAAGTGGATTTGTAACTGTTTATGGAGTTTTCTTATTTTAAGATTTATTTATTTTTATGAGAAAGACAGATGTACAGAAAGATCCTCCATCCACTGGTTCACTCCCCCAAGGCTGTAGTGGCCAGAACTGAGCCGATCCAAAACCAGGAGCCAGGAGCTTCTTCCGGGTCTCCCACGTGGCTGCAGGGTCCCAACACTTTGGGCCTTCCTTGACTGCTTTCCCAGGTCACAAGCAGGGAGCTGGATGGGAGGTGGAACTACCACTAGCATGCATATGGTTAGCCTGTTGAGCCGTTGTGCCAGCCCTTACTTGTGGAGAATTTTTAAGTGTGTATGAGGAAACAATCATATGAAATGAGTGGCGCCCTCATCCACTAAGGATGACATAAATGTATTCTCATCAACAATAACAAAGAATTTGTCCTTTTTTTCCTTTTATCTTTGTAGACTGTATTGTAAAAATCATAGTGGAAATGATGAGAGAGATGAAGAAGATGAGGAACGAGAGAGTAAAAGCCGGGGAAAAATAGAAAATGATCAACAACTAACTCTGCAGCAACTTAATGGAAACTAGGTATGAAAGTTAATTGTATGAGATTTGTTGTCAGAACGCAGTGCACACTGATAAATTCATGTTGAAGTAATGGCATACAGTAAGATTTTTAAATCCTATTACATTTTACTTAAGAGCATGTTACTGGAATGCTGAGGATTGTGTAGGCTTGCCTAGTTTCATGTTTTTTTGGTTTTTAACAGTTTTGTAACCATTAACTCAAGCTATCTACTTCATCAATAAATGTAGTTTTAATGTCAAATCAATAATATATTCGCACTCCTCAATAACATTGTTGATTATATTTCCCTCAAGCATCATATTTTACATTTCTTTATCATCTTTTAAACAGGTTCATGGGACAGAGTTAGAAAACTGGGAATGGATAAGACATCCATAACTACTATTCTTTTTCACTGTTTTCTAAAATCAAAAAAGGGTTTGTAATTTTTACTGCCCAACTCCTGATCCTTCATTAAACTGCCTAAAAAGTCTTGTTCATTTTATGAGCCTCGCTCGACGGCTGAGTTTGACATGTTGATATTATATAGCTGTAGCTTTCAGTTTCTGGGTCACAGTTGAAACACTATTAACCCTGTGTATAGTGTCAACAGTTAAAGCAGGCATTGAAATGAAGTAAGCTGTATTTCTGGACTGAGCAAAGTTCTGCTGTTTAGAGTGTTTAAATGTGTTCAGTGCATCGATGCTCAAGGGAAGGCATAAGCAAACGTTACTTTACAATGCAAACATGCCGCTGCAGGCCACTCTGGTTCATTTATGAATTTTATTTTCTCCACACCTAAGTGATGGAGGCTAAAACTGAAGAGAACTTTAGTTTTCACTTGGCTCTGCCAGCAGATACTAAAAATCTCATCTAAGAGATGTGCTGAAACTTTTCACTGGTTTCCTGTTAAAGTTGTTCTTACTGATCAGCTCGGACTGGTACAACTGCTGATTATAAGCTGTTAGCTCCAATGCTTATGCCAAAATTCTCTTGACCATACACCTCTTTTTTTTCCATGTCGTGCAGAGAGCTTCTGGCAGAATGATTGAATCCTTTCAAGTTCAAAGTAATGTTTGGCAACAGCAAATTAAACTTCTTTAAGATTTTAAAAGTTACCACTCTCTAAGGACTCGAGACAACCATGTCTGAAACCCGTTCCTCTCAAGTGCCCTGTTTGTACGGAATAAATACTCCACATATTGGCCCAAAAAGTGTAAGGTCTCTTGTGCTATAGGAGTGAAAAGCAGTCTTTGCATAGAACAGTATTTATTTTTTAACTTTGTGACCACTATTTTAGAAACCTTATTTAATATTTGTAATGTCTGCGGTCATTGCTTTGGTTATAATTAAATAGGCTTTGGTGCCCTGCTTCATTCGTGGTGGGGCTTGGTATTGATTTGTTGCTCACCAGAACTGTTTATGAAAGCCTAAGAAGCCAGCTTTTTAGAAAGGACTTTCACACCGGTATTTTGAGCTTGTGATATTTTCTTCCACTTATGTGCTAAAGCACATTTATGTATTTCTTTATGGCAAAACCAAAAAAAAAAAAAAACTTCATTTGTGGTCTGCTTGATAGTACCATAACACCTCAATACCAAGGGTTTCTGATTTATGAATTGCTAGTTACCCTGCCACCATAAAGCAGAACTGCAAATAAGAAATCATGTTGACTATACTGTACATTGAAATATTCTACCATAGGTAGAAAGCATTTTTAAAATGTAACAGATGGAAAATTACACTGTGCTTAATCACTGATTTTTTTTAAACTGCTAGTCCCTTAAAATCATATTTGTCAAGTGTGTATTCACACATTTACTTAAACAAGGGACTCAATGCTTGCGTTATTTTAACATCTGATGTTATTTTTAGAAAGAAACTAGGTTTATAGTAGGTTGCCCTGTATGTTTTATCATTTTGCTCTTAATATGCCATCATATGTATGTGATTCATTTTCAAAATGCATCATGACTTGAAGTGCAAGGACAGATCTAGATGTTTGTTTACCAAGCAATGTGACTTTTCCCAAAGGATCTGTACTTTATTTCCTTACAACAGCTTGAAAACCATTGTGTTTTTTTAAAAAAAAAAAAAGAAATCTTTCGATCACTGTGTCTACATCGTTTGTATATTATGTGCCATAGAATTTACCCATGGAGAAACAGAGCTCCTTCATTTTGGGACAACTACTGTAATGACTTTTTTTTTTTTTTTAGGAAAAATGGAAGGTGCCAGGGGTAATCATGGCCAGTCAATAATTATGTAAAGGATTTCAAATACTATAAGCTGTCAGTTGATGGGTTTGTTATGTAGTGAAGTGTATGACTTTGTGTGGGTTTCTTCAGCCCTCTCTCTGCCACTAGCAACCAGAATAGCACTTTACCTTTTGGTTGGCTAGACAAGTGGCTGACTACCTGTTTTTTCTCACTGTGGTGTGATTGGCTAAACCATCTTTCATTACAAAATTGAAATGTAAATTGAAGTCACATAAAAAATCTTTGGTTGTAAATCTCCAATATATTGATTCTGTATACATGTTTTTGTCACATGCTGAGTAAAAGTGCCTTACAATGTAAAAATTGTACAGTACTTATGTTCCCAAGTAGCATCATCATCTTCTGGGTAGTAATCACATTGTGGTATTAATATTTAGAAAAATGGACCTCAGCAGTGTATTTACTGTACATCTCTTAAGTCCTTAACTGTAGTTTTAATAAGCATGACATTATTTGATAAGTATATAACATTTACATCATTTCAAAAATACTGCCATTAATGTTCTTTATGCATATTTTAGCCTGAAATTTTGAAGCGTCTTTTCCTTTTTTTTTTCTAATGATATTGAACAGTGTAATCTTTGCAAGCGTATACTGAAGATTATTCTGGAGCATTTATTGCCTTACCAGAAATGTTAGTAAGAAATGTTCTTTAGAATAGAAAGATAGACTTGAGTTTCTATACTTTAATAAGAGCTCTTTGTTCCTGGGGGAAGGGGGAGGAGGGGGGGATTTTACTTTCATCTCAATCTATTAAAAACCCACAACTGAAATAAATTTTATTTCAAGGAACACCAGTTTTGGAATTTCAGGCAGTAGTTGCTCTGAAGTATGTGCTACTCAAGATGTTAAGGAATGACAAGTTCCTTAGGTCTACTATTGATCCAGATTCTATGTACTTGAACAAATGTGTGAATCTCAAAAATCTCAAAGCAAAAGAGAAGTGTTCTGGAGTGCTGGTGCTTTTTTAAAAAGCACTAAAGTTTGACAAAGGTATACAGTTTTGTTCTAACACACATAACAGACATTTAATTGTAAAGATAAGGAATGCATCATGAGTCAAATATCAAACATTCCTCTCATGTTCTGTATATTTTGTTCCTGTTATCTTGGCTTTATTTTCAGGATTGTAGTTTGTAGTATATGTTTCCTTTGGTATTCTTGCATATACTATTCGTTCAATAAATGAGTTATGACTTTCATAGTTGTATGTCTTTTTTGTGAATGTGTTTAATGAAGTTTGATGACTTGGTGTTTATTTCAAGGTGAAATGCCTAGTTGGTGTAGTAACTTGTTGTTAAACAAGGACCGGAAAAGGAAAAATGTGAATTTATATTCATTTCAAGGTTCTATAATAGAAAGGTTTTCTCAAGGACAGAAAACAGCCATCTAAGAACAAGAGAAGTTTATTACATCTTGGTCCTTTTATTACATGGCTCAGATACATTTGGCTTGAATCAGATACTCTGGGACATGGTGGAAAATACTCCGGAAGAAAAAGGCAAACTGAAGCTGCTAACATAACTTACCTGATTGGTGACAGGGGTGTGGGATTAATGCCCTTATCACAGATGGATGCCATGGAGTCAAGGCTGGTTAGTTAATGTTAGAAGGAATCAGTTAATGATACATGAGAGAGTGTGGGTGAGCAATGAAAGCATTATGCTAGAAAACCAGATACAAAAGATCATGTATGCTATGAGTCCATTTACAAGAAATGTCCAGAGAAACAACCATAGAGATAAGGCTGGTTAGTGGTTGCCAGGGGCTGCAAAAATGGGGGTGTGTGGGTGAGCATGACTGCTAAACAGGTGTAAGATTTCTTTTTGGATACACAGTAGTTGATGGCTGCATGATTATGTGATTATTCTGAAAAACATGAATTACACACTTTAAAAGGATACCTCATTTTTTAAAGGCATATGTGGTGATTGTGTGCAAGTAAAACACACAAAGCTATAGGAAGCAGAGTGAAAACATCCTAGGCCTGCCTCGAGAAGGACTTGATATGTAGCTTTGTAAATGCTCCTGCACAAATACCATCTATTGTTTAACATAAACAGGACCACGTTCCTCCAATTCTACACTTTGTCTTTTTCACTGGAACACATTACTAGGTGCCAGTGCATCTCAGTTTCTCACCTTTTTTGTTTTTGTTTTTGTTGTTTTTTGTTTTGCTTGTTGGTTTAGCAACACTTTCTGTAGTATTTCAGAGTATGGTGTACTGGAATTGTTTTCTCTGGTCCCACAAACATCCTGATATTCTTTTTTAAAAAGATTTATTTATTTTTATTGGAAAGTCAGATATACAGAGAGGAAGAGAGACAGAGAGGAAGATCTTCCATCCGCTGATTCACTCCCCAAGCGACCGCAGCGGCCAAAGCTAAGTAAATCTGAAGCCAGGAGCCAGGAGCTTCTTCCGGGTCTCCCACACAGGTGCAGGGTCCCAAGGCTTTGGGCGGTTCTCGGCTGCTTTCCCAGGCCACAGGCAGGGAGCTGGAAGGGAAACAGGGCTTCTGGAATTAGAACTGGTGCCCATCGATGGACTGTGGCGGGCCCTATTCTTGCTAGTACATACAAGAATCTGGTCTGGGAACACCCAAAAGTTTCTTTTGGGGATATCCCCAATCGAAATGGCGGACTCAGAATGCTAACCAAGAAGACGGAAGACAGAACCGGTCAATCCATCACCTCAGCTATGTGTTGGCAGTGAAATACTGGACAAATGGAGACTCTATGATTGACTATGTCAATCAGTGGATTCTTCAACGACCTCATTGTGCCTGGAGTGGCGAGATTGGCAGCGATTCATAACTGCTGAACTATCAAAACCACTTGAGCAAGGATCTCAGAGCATGCACCACATCCGGGACCTGGGATGGGTGGGAGACTGGGTGGGGCTTCTCCCTCAATATTCCCTTTACCTCATATATATGGAGGAAACAATATGGAAATAATAGTCTTACCTACTTCCCTATAGCCCTTGTACCTTTTTACCCTAATTGACAATGTAAAGATTGTCAAAAATATAATTTAAAAAAAAGAATTGAATGGTATCTTGCTGGTTAAGTCTTTTTCCATCTTGGGGCTGTTCGCATACACTATGGCTGTTGATTTTTGTTCATTAATTTTGTACCCTGCCACTCTACCAAACTCTCGTACAAGTTCTAGCAGTCTCTGTATTGAGTCTCTTGGCTCTTCTACATAAAGAATCATATCATCTGCATATAGTGAGAGTTTGATTTCTTCGTTTCCCATTTGGATTCCTCTGATTTCTTTTTCTTGTCTTATGGCCTCAGCGAGTACCTCTAGGACTATGTTGAATAGTAGTGGAGAAAGTGGACATCCCTGTCTTGTTCCAGATCTCAGTGGGAAGGGTTCCAGCTTTTCTCCATTCAGTATGATGCTGGCGTTGGGTTTTTCATATATGGCTTTAATTATGTTGTGGATTTTTCCATATATGCCTACCTTGGTTAGGGTTTTTAGTAGGAAGTGGTGTTGGATTTTGTCGAAAGCTTTTTCTGCATCTATTGATACTATCATGTGATTCTTGTTTTTCAGTTTTTGGATGTAGTGTATCACATTTATGGATTTGCGAATGTTGAACCATCCCTGCATTCCAGGGATGAATCCTACTTGATCTGGATGAATGATCTGTCTGATGTGTTTTTGAATTCTGTTGGCTAGGATTTTGTTGAGAATCTTAGCATCAATGTTCATCAAAGAGATAGGTCTGTAGTTTTCCTTCTCTGTTAGTTCTATGTCTGGTTTTGGGATTAAGGTAATGTTGGCTTCATAGAATGAGTTTGGAAGGGTTGCCTCTTCTTCTATTGTTTTGAAGAGTTTGTAGAGGATTGGGGTCAGTTCTGTTCGGAATGTTTTGTAGAATTCTGGAGTGAAGCCGTCTGGGCCTGGGCTTTTCTTTGTTGGGAGGTCTATGTCAATTAATTCCATAATGATGTAAATTTTTGCTGATGGTATGTTGGAGCTTTTAATTGACTGGGATAATACTCTGCTAGCTCTGTCTTCAGACCAGAGAGGGTATACCTAAGAAGCCATTGAACTTGACTGGACAATAAGATACTGGACTCTATGTTTGGTATATGCTTGCAATGGGGGAATCTCAACTGAACTTGAGCTGTGGTTAGGCAACAAGGTGGAGGAATCCACCATGGTGGGAGGGTTTGGGGAGGGGTGGGGAGAACCCAAGTACCTATGAAACTGTGTCACATAATACAATGTAATTAATGAAGTTAAATAATAATAAAAAAAAAAAAAAAAAGAATTGGTGCCCATATGGGATCCTGGCGCATGTAAGGCAAGGACTTAGCGCTAGGGTACTGTGCTGGGCCCTGCTCCACAACTTTGATCCAGTTTTCTGCTAATGCATCTGGGAGACAGTGGATGATGTCCCAAGGACGCAGGTGCCTGCTGCCTTCGTGATGTCCCAAGGACGCGGGTGACTGCTGCCTTCGTGAGATATGTCAATGGAGTTCTATGCTCTTGACTCTGGTTTGTTCCAGCTACCGTTGTGGGCATTTGGGGAGGGAAGCAGCAGATGAAAGGAGAGCTCTGTGACTCTTCCTTTCAAATAAATAGATCTTCCAAATTGTATCAAGGCTGTTACTTGACCATGGTGGAATGAAACTAAATATAAATACATTGGAAATATAAATACATTGCAGTTAAGCATTATGCTATTGGGGCCCGGCACAATAGTGTAGTGGCTAAAGTCCTCGCCTTGCACACGCCAGGATCCCGTGTGGATGCCGGTTCTAATCCCGGCAGCCCCGCTTCCCATCCAGCTCCCTGCTTGTGGCCTGGGAGAGCAGTTGAGGACGACCCAAGGCCTTGAGACCCTGCACCCACATGGGAGACCCGAAGGAGCTCCTGGCTCCAGGCTCCTGGCTTCGGATTGGCTCAGTTCTGGCCGTTGTGGCCACTTGGGGAGTGAATCATTGGACGGAAGATCTTCCTCTGTCTCTCCTCCTCTGTGTATATCTGCCTTTTCAATACAAATAAATAAATCTTTTTTTAAAATGAGCATTATTCTATTGAATAATAACAGGTATTTTCAGTGAACTTTTGTGATAACAATAGTAAACCGTTTCAGATGCTTTACCAATAACACACCTTTGATTATGTTTCTGTACACTCATTTTTCATATTAATAAGTCTTTAAGGAGAGACAAGAAATTGTGTTACTACACAAAAGAGTTGTTTCGGAAGTAGTACTGTTAGCAGGCGTGGGAACTGCCGCTGTTTTCAGAGGTTAGCTAGGCAAGTTAACACAGGATTCTTTTTTCAGTGTTCCTGATCCTTAAGTCCAATAGGCTTATATTCTATATTTAGTAATGATTTAGTACTACCAGGAAGCAATAATTCTTTGGGCACTGCTCTCATGTGTTCTTGGTTAGCAAAAGATAAAGTAGTTTCTGACAGTTTACAAATCAAAGAGCTGGAATTTTGGCATGATCCTCAAATCAACTTTGTGGACATCCCTTGGGAGCATTTCAACCTATCTCTTGAATCAAAACAGCTTGGGATGGCTAGCCAGGATGCTGGGGGTGCAAACAGTGCTAACAAAAACATGTCTCTTGGGCAAAAGGCCTAGCAGCTTGCTTTCTCCCTTGGGAAAAGGTAGGATAGGAGAAGCTTTAGGCAACCATTACTCCATTCCATGAAACTTGAAAATGCAGCCCCCACAGTTTGTAAGCCGTTTCTTAGAAAGATCAACACAAAACTTGAGAAGTTCACATCTGGGCAAGGTGTGTGGCCCGATGATTTTGACCTGCCTGCGACGCCTGTGGTCTCCAGAGTGTCTTGGTTATGTCCTGGCTCAACTTCCAATTCTGGCTTCCACCTTTCATGCACGCCCTAGGAAACAAGTGATGGCTCCGCTCTCTGTGGGAAGCCCGACTTGATTTTCCAGCTGATTGGCTTTAGCTTGGCTCAGCCACAGCTTTTGCAAGCATTTGAGGAGTCAGCTGCTGCAACATCCATCTCTATCTGCCTTTCAAAAGAAAAAGTTCAGTAGAAAAAAGTTAACAGTTGGGCCCGGCGTGGCCTAGCGGCTAAAGTCCTCGCCTTGAAAGCCCCGGGATCCCATATGGGCGCCGGTTCTAATCCCGGCAGCTCCACTTCCCATCCAGCTCCCTGCTTGTGGCCTGGGAAAGCAGTCGAGGACAGCCCAAAGCTTTGGGACACTGCACCCGTGTGGGAGACCCGGAAGAGGTTCCTGGTCCCGGCATCGGATTGGCGTGCACCGGCCCGTTGTGGCTCACTTGGGGAGTGAAACATCGGATGGAAGATCTTCCTCTCTGTCTCTCCTCCTCTCTGTATATCCGGCTTTCCAATAATAATAAAATCTTAAAAAAAAAAAGTTAACAGTTACATTTTGATGCTCTATTGGAAGCATTCTTCACTGGATCTCCTGATCCGTGGTGTGTCTGCAAGACCGCACCTTTTCTGACTTATCTCCCTACGTTTAAGATGAGGATTTCCTAGTGTTCCGAGCTTTGCCATCTTGGATTATTCTCACCAGTCACCACAATCTACTGCCGTTGTTCTTGCCTTTGTGTTTCACACATATGTCCTCCACTCACTGAAGCACCACACGAAATCACTTATTAATTTGTTTGTTTATTTATTTAAAAGGCAAAATTAGAAGGAAAGACAGGGAAGTGTTCCATCCTCTGGTTCACTCCTCAAATGGTCGCAGTGACTGGATCTGGGCAGTAGATACAATTCCAAGAATACAGTGGTAACCTCCCCCCCCCCTTATCTTAACTGTTATTGCCATGTCTGCCCAATCTGCCAGGTATGTGCGCAGCCCCGGGTCTTGTGCCTGCCAGGGGGTACTGTGGTCCAACCTAACATGACTCATACCCAGTCATGGCACTTGCCTGCTGGTTCTATTGCCTAACCTGGCTGGCCAGCCCACCCCCAGCCCTCATGTAGTTCACAGATGTTGTGGTCCAGCCTGGCCTGGCCTGCACCCTGTACTGGCTCTTCACTCATGCTGGTATTGCTGTGGAGTTACTCTGTATGGCCCGGTCCCAGACCCAGTTCACACGTACGCCAACAGGTGTTGCAGCCCAGCTTGGCCTTACCTGGTTCTGTGCTCACCTTTGAGAGCTGTGACCTAGCAGGGGAGTTCCCAGAGTTCCTCTACAAGGCCTGCCCCCAGCAACAGATCTTGTGTGATACTGTTACCTGGACTGACATGGCTGGCCGCAAAGTCCTGGCACTAACCAGCAGGCACTCCAGTCTAGCCCAACTGGCCCACACCTATTTCAGCTCTTGCCAGTGGGTGCTACATTTTAGCTCAGCCTTGCCTACGCCTTAGGCCCGGCTCTCAAGTGACCTGGCAGATGCTGTGGCCTTGCTCAGCCTGTCCCACACCCACTCTGGGTCTCATAATCGCCAGTGGGTGCTGGAGCTCAGCCTAGTCTGGCCAGCCTCCAGCCCAAACACATGTCAACGAGTGCTACAGCCTTGCCCAGCCAAGTCCTCCCATAGTCCAAGCCCTCATATTCACCAATAAGAGCTGTAGCCCAAAAGGGGAGTCCCCAGAGTTCACCTACCAGGTCTGTTCCCAGCCCTGGGTCTTCCATATGCTGATGGGTGCATCATCCCAGCCGGGCATGGCCCACCCCCAGTCACAGCTCTAGCTGGTAGGTATTGCAGCCTAGCCCAGCTGGATGCGGCACACACCTTATTCTGGCTCCCGTGCATGCCAGCAGGTTCTGAGGCTTGGGCCCACTGACTTGTCCCTAGACCCTAGACCAGGTCCCACAGTGCCAACACATGCTACAGCCTTGCCTGACCTGGCCCACCACCAACCCCTGATCTTGTGCTCTCCAGTGGGAGCTATGACCCAGTAGCATAGGTCCCCAAGATCCTTTACTAGGCCTGCTCCTAGCCACAGAGCTCCCGGAGGGGGCAGTGGCCTGCTGTCAGTCCCAAGCCTTGCATGTACCAGTAGGTGCTGCAGCCTAGTCCTGTCCTGCCTATTCCCAGTCCCAGCCCCACAAGGTTCCTGAGGTCACCCCACAGGTGAGTTCTGTGGTCCAGCCTGGCTCGACTCATCACCATGCTCATCTCTGCTTCAGGCAGCTGCTACTGCAGTCCCACAGAGTGAAGCACACAAGTCCCCTACATAATCTGCTCCCAGATCCACCTCCTTTGTATTGTGCTGGAGCTGCAGCCTAGCCTGATGTGAACCCTCCCCACAAGCACACTAATGGGCTGGTACTGCAGCCTAACCTTGCCAGGCATACCACCCCCCCCCCAAAGTCCCAGCCTTTGCATGCACCAGTGAGCAGAGGGCAATGGTATTCAGCCCAGCAAAGCCCAGGTTTCACATGTGAGCAGGTGCCCCCGCCTGATCCAGACATATTTTCCGGTATCCTCTTCCAAATCACTCAGCTCCCTCGCCTACCAACAAGTGCGCTGGCCAAGATCATGGGTGATCCCAGAAGTCAGTACTTCCCTGTAAAACATGCTCTCAGCTGCTCCCACTGCAGCACATCCCCAGACCCTGTTCCTGAGGCAATCCACAGGTCCCGCATCATGGGGCCGGGGTGAATGTTTCCCATCTTCCCCACCTATCCTTAAAGCAAAAGCAGGGCCCGGCGGTGTGGCCTAGCGGCTAAAGTCCTCGCCTTGAAAGCCCCGGGATCCCATATGGGCGCCGGTTCTAATCCCGGCAGCTCCACTTCCCATCCAGCTCCCTGCTTGTGGCCTGGGAAAGCAGTCGAGGACGGCCCAGTGCATTGGGACCCTGCACCCGCGTGGGAGACCCGGAAGAGGTTCCAGGTTCCCGGCTTCAGATTGGCGCGCACTGGCCCGTTGTGGCTCACTTGGGGAGTGAAACATCGCATGGAAGATCTTCCTCTCTGTCTCTCCTCCTCTCTGTATATCTGGCTGTAATAAAAATGAATAAATCTTAAAAAAAAAAAAGCAAAAGCAAAAAAAAAAAAAAAAGCAGCTTGCATATGAGAAAGAAATCTGTAATTCCATAAGACAGCACAATGTACAAATAGCAAAGACATCGAAACAACACAGATGCCCATCAAAAGAGGAGTGGATAGGGCTCGGCACAATAGCCTAGTGGCTAAAGTCCTCGCCTTGCATGCACCAGGATCCCATATGGATGTCAGTCCGTAACCCGGCTGCTCTGCTTCCCATCCAGCTCCATGTTTGTGACCTGAGATAGCAGTAGAGCACGGCCCAAAGCCTTGGGACCCTGCACTCGCATAGGAGACCTGGAAGAAGCTCCTGGCTCCTGGCTTCAGATTGGCTCAGCTCCGGCCATTGTGTCCACTTGTGGAGTAAACCATTGGGCAGAAGATTTCTCTCTGTAGATCTGACTTTCCAATAAAAGTAAATGAATCTTAACATAAAAAAAAAGAGTGGATAAGGAAACTGTGATACTCCATAGAATACTACTCGGCCATTAAAAAAAGTGAAATTCTACCATTTGCAGTCAAATGGTCCTATCTACAGGCCATTATGCTCAGTGAAACAAGTCAATCCCAAAATGACAAATATCATATGCTCTCTCTGATATAAGGAAACCTCCATGCAAAGTACAAGATCAATTGCCCTTGAAATACTGTTTTTAGCTACATCTCAGAGGGGGGGTTGGTATTTTTATTCTTATTTTCATTCATTCAAAAAACGTTTTTGTTTTTTTATTCCCTCACTGACTCATAAGATACACACCAGCATTGTTTGCTTCAGGAAAGTCTTTGGTTTTCTTTTTTCTTTCTTCAGCGACACATTGGTCATTCAGTAGCATGTTATTTATCTTCATGTTGTTGTAAATTTTCCATTTTTCTCTCTGTTGTTGATTTGGTTTCATGGCTTTTCGTTTAAGGGGATGTATAGTAACTGTGTAGTAGAGACAACCACAGACATGAAGATACAATGCAGTGTGCACCTCTACTTACAAACCAAAGATGGACTCCCAGGGGAACTTTCGAATGTGTCTTAACAATAGATGCTGGACTCTGCCGTTGTCCATGCCTACAATGTCAGGATACCCTTAAATAGAAGAATGATGGATTTGTGACAGGTTATGAAGGACTATACTAATATAATGACGTGGGGGTGGGAATTTGGGGAGGGAGAAAGGGAAATCCCGGAGCCTATGGAACTGTATCATGGACTAATAAAATAAATAAATAGAACTTTTAAAAAAGAATATGCAATTATGCTGGCATACTGGTAAATTAACGCAAATTTGGCATTAACTAGGCCCGGACTGCCCTTTAGCTATTGGCTGCTTTTCTCTTAGTAGTGGAAACACTTGCCTAGGGACAAGGTAACCTAGGCAGTTGCCTGCCGCTGGGAAGATCTGTATCTCCTAATGACACCCAGTGAATCAGGTTACAAGGGGTCTCCCTCGCCACATCCACTTGCCTAAGTTCTTCCATTCTTCCATTCTGTTCTTCAGCTCCAGCCTCTCTGTTCCTGTGTTAATAAGCTGCTGTGGATCCTACTTTGTGTTTGTTCTGTTTTTCGCCATTTCCCTAGATTTCTAACTTCCGCTCTCATTTTAGCCGCTTCATTCTTGGCCTCACTTCCTTAGTGATTCAATCCAGATGTGGTGGTTAATGACCTCTGTTACCTTGTGACACCACCAGCCTCAACTTCCTGCATCTCTGTTCTCTTTAATGCCATATCACCCTTTCTGCCTTGCTTGAATAAATAAATCTTTAAAAAAGGTTCAAAAATATGAACTGTTGTCACCATAGATGCTTGGTGGCTTGTCTCAATTCTCCACGTCGTTGTCTTTCCCATTACGTTTAGAAATTCTTACAGAGGGCCTGGTGCAACAGCCTAGTGGCTAAATCCTTGCCTTCCATGTGGGCACCAGTTCGTGTCCCTGCTGCTCCACTTCCCATCAAGCTCGCTGTTTGTGGTCTGGGAATGTAGTGGATGATGGTCCAAAGCCTTGGGATCCTGCACCCACAAGGGAGGCCAGAGGAGGCTCCTGGCTTCAAATTGGCTCAGCTCTGGCTGTTGTGGTTACTTGGGCAGTGAACCAGTTGATAGAAGATCTTTCTGTCTCTCTGTAAATTTACCTTTCCAATAAAAATACATAAATATTTTTACAAAGATATTACAAACATAAGCATACCGACTCTAGATTTTGGTGACTTGGGTTCAAATTGAACAGGAGTTTCATCATGTATTGAGCCCCTCTCTATTTCCATTATGTCCCAAAACAATTCAGAGATGAAAATAGGACCTCACTCAGACTTGTGAGGATTAGAGAGAGGCATACAAGGCTCAAGACTCCTCCCTCTCCCAGTACACTGCCTCTTGCACTTGTGTTTCTACATTTTGCCTTTTACTCCATTTCTCACAGTTATCTTCAAAGTCCCTGCTTGATATCTCCACTTGCAGGTTTACTACTCACTGATTATATTTTATTACACAGTCCTTAACCTGCTTCTGTCCAATCTCTCCCATTCTCCACTCCACTCCACGTGTCTGCAAAATTCACTAATGACTCTTATAAAAACCAATGAGCATTTCTTCAATTCCTGTCTTACTTCCTGACTCTACTTGATGCCCTTAACAGTCCACGTGCTGTCTCTTAGTCACCTATTCATCTTTCTACAGATGACCCAAGAAAGAGCAGATTTTTTTTTTAAAGTTCTGTCAGAGATTCTAGATGTCCTATCTGCCTGCCACCATCTTGCTAGCACATTTAATAAGAATATACACAAAATGTGGCATTTTCTTCACAAAGACCCTGGATGTAAGGTTGGGATAAACTGTAGGTCCCAAAGAGGTAAAAGGGTGGAAGAGAACTGAGAGAAATGGGAAGTTGGAGGAGTTTATTTTGGGTACAAGACATTTTGAAATAAGCGCAGTTTTTGCAGAATATGCATCTCCATGAACTTTTTGAAAAGCCTTCGCATGTGATTCTTCTGTTGTTGTTGTTTTGTTTTTTGAAAAGTCAAATTTACAGAGAGCAGAAGAGATAAAGATCTTCTGTCCCACTGGTTCATTCCCCAAGTGGCTCCAATGGCCAAAGCTGAGCCAATTTGAAGCCAGGAGCTTCTTCCAGGTCTCCCACATGGATACAGTGTCCCAAGGCTTTGGCCCATCCTCGACTGCTTTCCCAGGCCACAAGCAGGAAGCTGGATGGGAAGTGGAGCAGGTGGGATACAAACCAACGCTCAATGGGATCCCGGCACCTACAAGGCAAAGATTTAGCCACTAGGCTATTGCGCCAGGACCTGCCTGTGATTCTTGTTGAGGTCAGAAAGTAAGTGTTAAAATGCATTACTGCTTATAAAAATGTGTGAAAATGACCAGATTCAAATGCCAGGTTCAACACTACAAGTCCCATGTTCAGATGGAGTCCAGCAACAGGTGGCTAAAAATTGGTGGTGCTCCCTTTCTTCTGCAGGACCCCTTGCTACTCTGTCCCTGAATGTCCCCTGCCTTCTGCTCACACACTCCTAGGTTCCTAGACTCAGTCAGTTTCACAATTACTTAGGTCTGTTCAAAAACTGACTTTCTTAAACCTGACCTGCCTGGGCAAGACATGATAGCCTAAGTGGGTAAAATCCTTTCCTTGCACACCCAGGATCCCATATGAGGGCTTGTTCATGTCCTGGCTGCTCCACTTCCCATACAGCTTCCTGCATATGGTCTGAGAAAGCAGTAGAGGATGGCCCAGAGCCTTGGGACCCTGCACCTGCATAGGAAACCTGGAAGAAGCTCCTGGCTCCTGGTGTCAAATCAGCTCAGCTCTGGCCATTTCGGCTACTTGGGGAGAGACCAGTGGATGGAAGACCTTTTCCCCTGTACATCCACATTTCCAATGAAAATAAAGAAATCTTAAACAAAAAGACCCAACCAGCCGCAAATAGTTTTGGCTGGCTGGAGAGAAGGCAGCCTGGGCCAGCTACAGGGGGCTTTCACCCCACCAGATGCCAAAAGGTACTGGCGAGTCCTTGGGTTGTACTAGGCATGCCAAATGGCAGCTTCACCCCACCAGAAATACATAGTGGTGGCTGGCTAGAGGGAAGACAGCCTAGGCTGGCAACCAGGGACTTTCACCCTGTTAGATGCTGGCGGCCAGGACCCTTGGGGGCATAGACTTATAAGGCATTTGGCGGATGGCACATATGGAGACGTGTAGGAACCTGAGGGTTCATGTCCACATGAGGACTCCAGGGACTTCCATGGACATTGACACTCTTCTAGCAGGTAAACAATGGTGCTTAGACTGAGTTGTTTGGAGCGGGGAACAGGAATAGCTTTTTTTTTTTTTTGAAAGATTTATTTTATTTTTATTGGAAAGTCAGATATACAGAGAGGAGGAGAGACAGAGAGGAAGATCTTCCATCCGATGATTCACTCCTCAAGTGGCCGCAATGGCAAGACCTGAGCCAATCTGAAGGCAGGATCCAGGAATGTCTTCCAGGTCTCCCACGCAGGTGCAGGGTCCCATGGCTTTGGGCTGTCCTCGACTACTTTCCTAGGCCACAAGCAGGGAGCTAGATGGGAAGTGGAGCAGCTGGGATTAGAACTGGCACCCATATGGGATCCTGGGGCGTTCAAGGCAAGGACTTTAGCCGCTAGGCTACGCCGCCTGCCCAGGAATGCCTTTAAAGGTCAGACTGATGTACCAGGCCACCTGGGAGGCCTGGGCTGGGTTGGTTAGCATCGACCATCACCAAACACCACTCACAGGCACATGCTGAGGCTGGGATGGCGGCTGTCTTGGTCGGGCTGGGTCAAGGTGTCCACCAGTGATAGAACAGTGAATGGGTAATATGTGGCTGAGCCATGACACAGCACACGTGAGTGAATCAGGACTGGAGGCAAAATTTTGGGGGGCACGTGGGTTCTCACTCCTGTGGAACAATGATCTCCACTGGCATGCGTAAGAGCTGTGTCTGGGAACAGGAATGATTGGGGAGCTAAGGGGACACCCCAGCTGGGTTGGGGTTCCCACTAGTGAGAGAGAGAATGGGGGCAGTGGCCTATCCTGGACATTACTGCAGTCTCCTTCGGCATGGGTGTGGACTGGGTCTGGGGAGTTTCGGACTGGACTAGACTCTAGGACCCACTGGTACACATGAGAGCCAACATGGGTGTAGAACAGGCTAGGCTAAGTCTCGGCTCCCACTGAATCACGTGAGAGCTGTGTCTAGGTGTGAACCAGGTGTGGCTGGGCTGTAACAGCCAACAGTGAGAACCAGAATGGATGTGGGCTGGCTGGGCATCGACACTGTTCCTGCCAGAGCAAGAAGTGGACAAAGTCAACCTGGGCCAAAGACCCACCACTGTGTGCAACATCTGCCACTGGGAGGAGACGTGATAGAGGAGCTTGGGAAAATCCTTAGACAGAATGCAATCCTTTCAGATGAACGTAAGAGCCAAGGCAAGGAGCAGCCCAGACCAAGCCAGGTTACAATACCTACTGGCATACGTGTGGCTCAGGTCCAGGGGCAGACCAGGCTGGGCCAGTTCATAATATCCACTGGCAGATCTGAGAACCAGGATGAGGTGCAGGAGGGGTCAGATCTGGCCCCAACACCAGCCAATTCACATCAGGACCAAGACTTGGGGCAGGCTGGACCTGGCTGGGCTGCAGCACCCACCAGCACAACCTGGAACTAGGGGCAGGCTGGACTGAGCTAGGCTGCAGCGCCCACTGGTGGATGCTAAGTTGAAGTAAGCCATGACAGTTGGGGGAGGTGGGTGCTGGGTCTGTGAGCACCAGGTGTGGGTTGCCGGGCCCAGTTCCTTGGCCCACCTGTGAGATGGGTGTCAGGTCTGTGTGCCCTAGGGACAAGGGATCTGGCAGTTACTGGGTCTCCTGGCCCAGATCCGTAGCCCACCAGCGTGGTGAGTGCTGGGTCCGTGAGCCTCAGGGTTGGGAGGTTCAGTGGGGCCCAAGATGCCTTGTCTGGGTCCCTGGCCTATCTGTGTGGTGGGGGCCAGATCCATGAGCACTGAGAGTGGGGGTTTTAGTGGGGCCCAGGCCACCTAGCCCAGGTCCTTGGCCTACCTCTGTGGTGGAGGCCAGGTCCATGAGTGCTGGGGCAGGGCCGGGGCCGTCTGGTTAGGGTCCTTGGCCCACCTACAAGAACTGGTCCTGCTCAGTGGAAAAGCTAGCCCAGTGAACAGCTAGCCCAGATCCACATGGAAGATATGGCAACCCATTGAGCCCTGCAGGGGATATCTGTATCATACCAAAGAAAGGAAGATGGAACAAATTGAACAACTACTCCAGCCAAATGATGACAGCAAATATCTGGGTGAATGGAGACTCAGAGGTCGGCTGTGTCAGCTTATGTACATTGAAAGAGTTTCCTCATCCTTGGATTGGCGAGATAGAAAACATTTCAGAACTATCAGTACCACCTGGGCAGAACCCTCAGAGTATCCACCAAATTGGGGTCCTGGCTTGACATGGGGTGCATATTCTCCATCCTTGGGTACTGGAGTGGTTGGGAGGATGGGTATGACTTCTCTCTTTATACCCCTCTACCCCAAAACAAGGAGATAGAAAATTTGGAAATAATGATCACACTTTTCCTAAACCTTGATGCATCCCACTCGGATCAGCTGTGTTAACATCATCTAAAATTAAAAAAAAAAAAAAAAACTGATCTGTCTCTCCTCCCAGTTCTGCCCTCTAAGAAGAAATGCTCTACATGGTAGCCTAGTGGCCAAAGTCCTCACCTTGCATGCTCAAGAATCCCATATGGGCACCGATTTGTATCCCGGCTGCTCAACTTCCCATCCAGCTCCCTGCTTGAGGCCTGGGAAAGCAGTAAAGAATGCCCCAAAGCCTTGGGACCCTGCACCCGCATGGGAGACCTGGAAGGAGATCCTGACTCTTGGCTTCGGATCAGCTCAGCTCTGGCCATTGCAGTCACTTGGGGAGTGAATCAGCAGACAGAAGATCGTTTTCTCTGTCTCTCCTCCTCTCTGTACCTGACTTTCCAATAAAAATAAATAAATCTTAAAAAAAAAAAGAAAAAAAGCAATGTAGGTCTGCAGAAAACAAGGGCTTCATTGTCTGTGAGACCTGGGTTTGAATGCCACTGTTGCCACTTAACACAAGTAACTCGGGCCCGGTGGCGTGGCCTAGCGGCTAAAGTCCTCGCCTTGAACGCCCCGGGATCCCACATGGGCGCCGGTTCTAATCCCGGCAGCTCCACTTCCCATCCAGCTCCCTGCTTGTGGCCTGGGAAAGCAGTCGAGGACGGCCCAATGCATTGGGACACTGCACCCGCGTGGGGGACCCGGAAGAGGTTCCTGGTTCCCGGCTTCGGGTTGGCGCGCACCGGCCCGTTGCGGCTCACTTGGGGAGTGAATCATCGGATGGAAGATCTTCCTCTCTGTCTCTCCTCCTCTCTGTATATCTGGCTGTAATAAAATGAATAAATCTTTAAAAAAAATATATACAGGGCCCGGCGGAGTGGCCTGGCGGCTAAAGTCCTCGCCTTGAAAGCCCCGGGATCCCATATGGGCGCCGGTTCTAATCCCGGCAGCTCCACTTCCCATCCAGCTCCCTGCTTGTGGCCTGGGAAAGCAGTTGAGGACGGCCCAATGCATTGGGACACTGCACCCGCGTGGGAGACCCGGAAGAGGTTCCGGGTTCCCGGCTTCGGATCGGCGCGCATCGGCCCGTTGCGGCTCACTTGGGGAGTGAATCATCGGACGGAAGATCTTCCTCTCTGTCTCTCCTCCTCTGTGTATATCTGGCTGTAATAAAATGAATAAATCTTTAAAAAAAAAAAAAATATATATATATATATATATACTGAATCATTTCATATGTTCAATGTCCCTTGTACAGAAGAAAAGAACTGTTTATAAAAAAAAGATAAAGCAAATGGGACAAAAAATGGGTCTTAGTGACGGATATTCAGGAGTTCTTTGTCCTATTTTTGCATCTTTCCTGTGATTTTGAGTTTTTTTAAGTTAAACATAGCAGCAAAAACAGCAGCTCTTTGCCAAGGATGTCCAAAGAAGGCCTGATATTAGATTCATCCAATGCAAGGAAAGAAGTGAGTGTTGAGCCAGGCCCCGGGTACGTGTGTGTCAGGGTGCTCGTTGGTGGGCAATAGAGAAAATCCCCGCCTCTCAAGGACTCGGGGTGCATTGTGTGGCCCCCAAAACTGAGCAAACTGACCTCTTGAGCTGCCGTTACCCTCCAGCTGCCTTGTTTGTCTTGTATCATTTGTTGTCATTTTTCTTGTATTCCATTTTAATTTTCTTGAAGTAACATTTCTTTTTTGTTTTTTCGTCTGGGACACATGGGTAATCAATGTCTAAAACTGCCACTGAGCTAAACACTCCTGTGCATAGTGCTTGCTCTTCTTGTCTATTTCCTGAAGACAAATTTCTAGAACAAGAATTTTAAGCCAAAGGGTTATGTGCACATTTTGTAAAAGCCCATTGATTCACATGACTGAATGGTCGAAGGCACCAGCTCACTGTGATACATTGCCCAGATCCAGCAGTCCTCAGCCCTTTGCCATCCTTCCCTTTCTCTATTCCCTTCTCACATACCTCCTGGTTTATCTTCCAGAAAATCCCAGAGATAACACTTCATACAGACACACTTTTACAAAATACAATCACTTTCACTGAACCCACTCAGTTCTTAACAGTGACATCTAGTTGTCTTTAAACATCCAGTGTTAAGCTTCTCCAACGGTAAATATTGTTAAAATAGTTCCTATTCATATTAAACTTTCCACAAATTGTGGGATGGAAGCAAATACATGTTCTTGAAAATTTACATTAAATCTTCTTTTTTTTTAAGATCAATTTCTTTTTATTGGAAAGGCAGAAATACAGAGAAAGAGATACTGAGAAAAAAATCTTCCCTCTGAAGACTCACTTCCCAAGCGGCAACAACGGCCAGAGTTGAGCCAATCTGAAGCCAGGAGTTTCTTCTGGGTCTCCCATTGCAGATGCAGGGTCCCAAGGCTTTGGGCTGTCCTTGACTGCTTTCCCAGGCCACAAGCAGGGAGCTGGATGGGAAGGGAAGCAGCTGGGTTTGGAACCAGCACCCATATCGGATCCTGGCACGTACAAGGTGAGAACTTTAGCCACTAGACTACTGTGCCAGCCCGAAAATTTACATGAAAACTTAAGAACAAAACTCATGGGCCCAGCACAACAGCCCAATGACTAAATCCTCACCTTGCACGTGCCAGGATCCCATGTGAGCGCTGGTTTGTGTCACGGCTGCTCTAATCCCACCCAGCTAACTCCCTGCTTGTGGCCTGGGAAAGCAATGGAAGGTGGCCCAAAGCCTTGGGACCCTGCACCAGAGTAGGAGACCTGAAAGAAGCTCCTGGCTCCTGGCTTTGGATGGGTTCAGTTCTGGCCATTGCAGCCAATTACGGAGTAAACCAGCAGACAAATCTTTCTGACTCTCCTTCTCTCTGCATATCAGCCTTTCCAATAAAAATAAGTCTTTAAACAAAGAACAAAACTCACTTTATATGTAGTTACTATATATTATTTATGAAACAGGCACATATTACAGGTAGTTCTAGTAGATTTTGCAAATCAAAGGCTCATTAGTTAGCTTTATACTAATTTCACTTTCTCCAAACACTTAAAAATATAAGGAGATACAGTAAAAATAGAGATAAAATACAATTGCTAAATAACTATTCAAAAAACATGTCAAATAGTGTGCTTTTATTTTTTTTTTTATAATCTATTTTATTGTGTTGTTGTTGACAATCTTTACATAGTTAATTACAGTTAAAGAAAGAAAAAGAAAGGAAAAAAAAGGGTTCAGGGGGATAGGGAAGTGGGCAATACTATTATGTCCATATTGTTTCCATCTTGTATCTGAGGTAAAGGAGGATATTGAGGGAGAAGCCCCACCCGGTTTCCCGCCCACCCCGAGTCCCGGATGTGGGGCATGCTCTGAGATATGTGCTTGAGTGGTGTTAATAGTTCTCCAGTTATGAATCGCTGCCAGTTTCGCTCAATGAGGTCGTCCACTGATTGATATGGTCCATCATAAAGTCTCCGTTTGCCCCATTTTTCGCTGCCAACATGTAGCTGAGATGAATGATTGTCCTGCTCTGTCTTCTGTCTTTTCTTGGTTAGAGTTCTGAGTCCAGCAGTTCGATTGGGGAGATCTCCAAAGAAACTTTGAGGTATTCCCAGATTAGTTTCTTGTATGTTCTAGCAAGCACAGGGCCCGGCACAGTCCATCACCCCGATCAGCTGGTGGTTGCAATTGCTGGGTTGGTTCTGTTTTCAGTCCAGAGTTGCACTGGAACCAATGGGTGCTGCAGTCCAGTCTGGTTCTGCCCTGCACATACTCGGCCCTCACACAAACCAGTGGGAGCTGCAGCCTAGTTGGGGCGACCCACAATAACCCCCACCAGGCCCGCCCCCTACCCTGGTTTGCCAGTATGTGTAGCAGAAGACCAGTCTGTCCCCCATCCCATTTGGCTCTGGCACTTGTCAATGGGTATTAAAGCTTAGTTCTATCTAACCAACTCAACCATCCAGCCCTCATGGGTGTTGTTGAGTGCCTCTCTATCTAGCCATCCCAGCCCCCGTCCTAGTTTTCATGCCCTCCCACGGGACTAGTGACCCAAGAAGGGGGAACCCACTTTTTCCCTCCCAGGTCTCTCTGTCCCGGTTTATGCACTCTTTAGGTGGTTCTGTGATTTGACTTGACAGAATTAGTCCCCAGTGCCAGCTTCTGCGGCTATGCCCAAACATCCCTCATCCACTCTAATTTATGCTTGCACCAGCAGGAATAATCAGCCCAGCCTGGCTTTTCCCTGATCTATTCCACATGCAGCGCACAGGTGTTGTAGCCTTGCTTAGTCTAGTCTGTCTCTATCCCAGCCCACGCTCTCCTTCCGGTGGGAGTAGCTGTCCGGCGAGGGAACCAGCCTCTTAATCCCCCCGCCAGTTCTGCCCCTCCCTTCCTGGATCTCACGTGTGCTGGTTGGGTGCTGCATTCATATCCAGTACAGGCAACCATGCCCTGGCATTCCATAATGTGTACTTGTTTTGTCGCGACCAAACCCGGCTCATCCCACACTCTGATCTGGTGTTCGGATTTGCCAGTGGGTGATATGGACTGATTCAGCCTGGTCTGCTCCTGACTCATGCTGAATGTGTGCCAGTGGGAAACTTCCCATGGCCTATTCTGGACTGTTTCCTATCATGCTTCTTGCGCTTACCTGCAGGAACTGTGTCCTGCCAGAGGAGTTGCCCAGGCTCCTCCATCAGAACCCCTCCCAATGGCAGGTTTTGCGCATGCCAGGGGGTCCTTGAGCCAACCCAACTCAGTTCACGTCCTGTCCTAGCAGGGACAGTGGTTTTTCCTGGCTGGCTTTCACCCCATTCTGGTTCTTGTTGTTGGATGTTTCAGCCCGGCCATGGCTCGTCCATACCCACATACAGCTCACGCATGGCTCAGCAGGAGGTTGAGACCCAGCCTAGTCAGTCCCACATCTACCCCCTGGTTCTCCATGACACCAGATGGTGTTGGGGTCTGAACTGGCCTGGTGCATCCAATCCCAGCCCACATACAAAGTGGAAATAGTAACTTTTCCATATCACATAATTTTACAAAAGTTTATGTGGATTCAGCCTAGGAAATTAATCTAAAAATGGCTTGCCTTAGAAGGAATTGTATTAGCTTTTGATCCCTACAATGAATACCTGAAAAAAAATGAAGTTTATAAGGAAAAAAATACTTACGTCACTCACAATTTTGAATGTTCATTTCCAAGTTTAGGTGGCCCCACTGGGTTAGCCTTTGGTGAAGATGATGGTGGCGCATGAAGTGCAGGTCAAGGAAGGATGATGCGGTGAGCGTCCAGTTTGAACTGCTTGGGTTTGGGAGCCATATCCTATTTAAACCATAGCAGGCATTGATCAAGAGACATCCATCTGTTGCTTTTCAAAAAGTCAAGCAAATGGTGGAAATTAGGTATTTTAATACAGCACATCTTCATTATTACCACTATATCTATTTGTGCTGCTGCTATTTGCGATTCCTGTAAGCTGGCTCTTCTAGCAGAAAGCCATTTTCAGGGGTCGGTGTCACAATTTGACCAGCTAATCCTCTGCCTCCAAGCACCAGCATCCTATATGGGCACAAGTTCATGTCTTATCTGCTCTGCTTCCCCTTCAGCTCGCTGCTAATGGACTGGGAAAGCAGTGGAGAATGACCCAAAACCTTGGGACCCTGTACCCACGTGCAAGACCCAGAATAAATTCCTAGCTCCTGTCTCCTGGCTTCGGATCAGCTCAGCTCTGGCCATTGTGGCCTTTTGGGAAGTTTAAACAGGGGATGGAAGATCTGTCTATTTCTACTTCTCTCGACAAAGCTGCCTTTCTAATAAAAACAAATAAATCCTTTAAAATAATAAAGAAACCTTTTTTTTTTAAAGTAAGGTGTTTCCAAATATAATACCAAGGGGCGGGCAGGCATTTGGCCTAGCAGTTAAGATATTTGTATCATATAGCAGAGTGCTTGCATTCAATACTTGCCTCTAATGCAGACCCTGGAAGGTAGGCAGCACTGATGGCTCCAGCAGTTGGGTTTCCTGCCACCCTGTTGGGACATCTGGATTGAGTTGGGTTTTCCATCCCAACTAGAGGCTGTCACAAATCTTTGGGAAGTACACCAGGAAGTGGGAGAGCATTCCTCTCCCTCTCCTTCTCTTTCTTTTTTTTTTCCTGCTTAAGCAAACAACAATAAACCAAATTGGTAATGTGTTTAGGGCAGCCCATGAACCTGCAGGGGGCAGATTTGGTTGGTCCCAACTCCCCTTACCAGCTAGCGGCCACTGTCTCACCTTTGCTTTCTCATGCAGCCTACTCCGGCCACTTGGTCTGGCTGGTGGTTCTTGCCTGCTGGAAGCCTGGGGGAGGCTGTACTCCTGCTGTTTCCGGGGAGCCAAGGGTCGTCCCATTCAAAGTTCCTCTCCCCTGCCGCATGGCAGTGCCACTGCTGGGGATCAGGCCCACATTAGCTGCTATGAGCCTCCATATGCTTGCACAGCTTTCTTCTCTAGCTGCTTCGTCGCTCCCTCAGACATTCTAAGAGCGCCCTTCTCCGCAAATCTCACAGGGGACAATAATGCTTTTGTTTGTTTCTTCGTGTGTTTGTTTGAAAGTCCAGTGTAGTTTGAAAGCCAACTGATAATGAGAACTGCGAGAACATGTTCATCCCAGTTGTATTGAAACATGCTATTAAACTGCATGTTAGAAGTGCAGCAGAAAAGAGAGGGGCTTTGTCTGAAAAACAGAACAGCCAAAACAGTTTCCCTGGGATTCTAAGGCAGCCATAACTAGGTTTACCAATTTCACACAACCCTGTTTGTGCTCCATTTGTCTCTTTTTTCACTTTAAGACTTTTATTTTTATTGGAAATGCTGATTTAGAGAGAAGGAGAGACAGAAAAAGATCTTCCGTCTACTGGTTCAGTCCCCAAGCGGCTACAATGGCCAGAACTGAGTCCATCCAAAACCAGCAGCCTGGAGCCTCTTAAGAGTCTCCTATGTGGGTGCAGGGTCCCAAGGCTTTAGGCCATCTTCCACTGCTTTCCCAGGCCACAAGCAGGGAACTAGTTGGGTGGGAGTGGAGCAGCTGGGACACAAACCAGCACTCATATGGGATCCCAGCGTATGGAAGGCGAGGATTTAGCCACTAGGCTGTTGTACCGGGCCCTGTGTTCCATTTGTAGTAGCACTGTAGCTTCATGAAATCATCTGCCTGGGAGCTAAAACGATCCAGGTACACTGCAAGAAAAATTTTTTTGAAAGTGCCCATTTCCTATGGTGGAGTACCTGGGTTTGTTTCTGTGCTCTGGCTCGTGGGTTCAGCTAGCTGCTAATGTGTGCCCTAGGAGGCCACGGGGGTAGCTCAGGTGACTGTGTTCTCGGTTTAGCTCCCACCTCCACGTGTTGTAGGCATGTGGGGAATGAACCAGAAAATATTGTAAGAATAGGAAGCTAGAAGTCACTTGTAGCTGTAATTTTCTAACAAAAATTAAAACAAAACTGACAACTTGAAATTAAAATATACCAGGGTTTTGATGTATTTTTCTTAAGACATTGGTGTAACCTGTTGAAAACTCTGACATGAAGAAGTGTCCACATCCTCAAATGTTACTAGAGTTTTGTTTAGTTATGAACTTGCTCTGGCTTTCAGTGACAGGTATGTATATACTAACACATAAACCACATCCGTTTTTCATTTTGTAAGAGGACATTGTGACCTTAGAAGGTCAAGGAGCACAGGATTACAGTTGATTGGACAATATTTGTATGAAAACAACTGAATGAAAAAAAAAAAAAGAAAACAACTGAATGGGTGCCTTTTGTGTGACTGATTGGATATCCTTTGTATGAGAACAACCAAATGACTACCTTTAGTATACCCAATTGGATATCATTTGTATGAGAACAGTTGAGTGTATGTGTATGAGAACAAGACAATAGGAGTTCCAAACAAGAGTACAGAAACAGTTGATTGGTTTGTGGATAAGCTCAATACCTCCACCCTTATCCTATATGACCCTCAGTGTGTAAAGTCTGTTGCTTCTTCGGCTATTGATCATCAGTCAGTACTCCATGCGTGTTATTATCTGTTGTTATTATTGGCTCCGTGCACCAAGTCCAATGCTGCAGGACAGCGACACATTTGATGCCACTGTATAGGTCACCAGATGAGACAGTAGGTCTTTGATGCTAAAGGTCACATAGCACAGTTTCCAGGTTCAGGCTCTGTGCTAGGCCTTGAGGTCACCGAAGGTGAGGAATGTCTGTTTATTCAATACAGATCCCAGGATTACAAATGCTCAGGAAGGGGAGGGCAGGAGGGTGCCTTCTGGCAGAACCCCTGCCCCCCCACCCCTACCCCATCCACCTACCGCTCCACCTGTTGTAGGGTTTTTGACCCCGAATACGGCAGCAACCTCAATTCTTGTCTCGCAGGAAAGAAGAATTTTCATGCGGACACAGTTTAGTTTTAAAGTAAGATTTATTAGAGAAGCTGAGAAAGGAGACTCTGTCCTAGTGATGGGAGGGGGCTCTGAGATAGAAAGGACCCTTACCCCCTGCCATAGTGGCAGGAGGAAAAGCAAAAAGACCCGTATCAATGGTGGAGAAAGCATCTTTTAAAGGTTCCCCTCAAAGATATTTCTCCATAAACAAAGAAAATTCCTGGTTTCCATGCTACCTGGCCTTGGGACAAAAGGCCAGAAAGGTGTCACTGGCCAACTTCCTTGGTCCCTTTCTAATGATACAGAGGCCAGTCTGAAGCCTGGGAAAGCAGTCGAGGACAGCCCAAAGCCTTGGGACCCTGCACCTGCCTGGGAGACCCGGAAGAGGCTCCTCGCTTCGGATTGGCTCAGTTCTGGCCATTGTGGCCACTTGGGGAGTGAACTAGAGGATGGAAGATCTTTCTGTCTCTCCTTTTTTCTGTAAAATCTGACTTTTCAATAAAAATTTTTTTAAAGAAAATTTTCTAGAGCTTACTCAGCCTGCTTTTCCCCACTTGTAAGGGCGTGATGGCAGGACTGAAAGTTTCAAGCCTCTGATCACAACAGTTGTTTAGTAGCCAGCCAGTTCTGCATAACCCCAGATGGGATTAAAGGGGTGTCATGATGAACAATGAAAGACACTCCTACTAGGAAATTGAAAGGATTTTAGATGCTCTCTGGTACGATACCTAGTCAGTTTGATTATTCTGATTGTTCAAGCAAAAAGAATAATATAAGAACATATGCATATTTAAATATACAAATTAAAAAACATGTATACATATACTAAATAATAATATATGGCATTTCTTAAACTTGAAAACCTTGTTTTAACCCATACTTTTTAAGAAAAAATAGCTTGTAAGAAAATATAGTTGATTTTTATGCTCATAATTACTTTTTAAAGTATTTATTATTTATTTTTTTAACTCTGTAAAGCCTGCTTTTTTATTTTATTTTTGATAATGTTTACATACTTGAGAAGGATGCATGCCATGTGGACCACTGAGTAGGGTGGAAAGGATCAAGAAATAGGGAAAAGTGGATGAGACCATTGTTTTCAAGTTTCTTTTTCTTCTTCCTGCATCTGGGGAAAGGAAGGAGAGAAGCCACACCCAGTTTGCTACCACTTCAGTATCTGGGGATGGGGTATAGCCACCCAATGTCATCCCAGGGTCCCCGATGTGGAGTGTGCTCCAAGGGTACTGCTCGGGTGATTTCCATAGTTCTGAGATGCTGTTGATTTCGTTGCTCCAAGAATGAGGAAAATCCTCCCAAGGTCCATTGGCTGACACTAGTCCATCCCAGAGTCTCCATTCATCCAGATACTTGCTGTCAATGCTTGGCTGAGGTAGTTCTCCAATTTGTTCTGCCCTCCATCCTCTGCTATGGCTATGTCCTCTGCAGGCTACATTGGACTGCCATATCCTCCATGTGCATCTGGGCATGCCATCCAATGCTCTGTATTAGCCACTCAGTCAGCCCAGATGTGACACATGCACTCCATGGTCAGACCACAGATCCTACCATTCTCCCCATGATTGAAGTTCTGAGTCTAGTGGCTCAGTTGGAGGGGAGTCCCCAAAGAAATCTCATCTGAGGTAACCCCAGGCCTTACTCTTGCATGTGCTAGCCAATATGGGGTCTGGCTCTGTCACCATCACCCACATCAGCCTACACACACACGGGTACTTTGCAGTTGCTGGGCCACCTCTATTTCCAGCCTCATCTCTCATGTAAACCAATGGATGCTGTGACCAAACCAATCCCTGCCCACTGCACACTCAACCCTCACATACACCAGTGGGAACTTCAGCCCAGTCGGGTTGACCCCCCAAGCCCCCACCAGCCCTGTCTCCAACCCTGGTTCCTGTGCTTGCCAATATATGCAGCAGACTGGTCCAGTCTATCTCACATCCCATTCAACTCTTGTACACATATCAATGGGCGTTGAAGCCTAGCTCAACCCAACTGACCCTAGTATCCAGCACACACTCTTGCCAGCAACTGCCACCACCTGTCTAGTCAGGCCCACACTCAGCCCTGGTTCTCATGATCATCAGAAGGAGTTGCAGCCCTTCACAGAGGTGCTCACAGTTTCCCTACTCAGCCCACTCCCAGTCAGAGATCTTGCACTCTCCAAGTGGTTCTGCAGTCTAGCTTGACAGGACTTGCTCCCAATTCCTGGTATGCAGCTGATGCTGCAGAAAAGCCTGACCAGCCACCCCTTTACTCTGGCTCATGCATACACCAGTGGGTACAGTTAGCCAATCCTGGCTCACCCCCAACCCTGCTCACATGCAGGCCAACAGATGTTGAATCCCTGCCCAGCATGGTCTGTGCCCGGTCCCAGCTTGCAGGAGCACTGGCCCAGCAGGGGAGTCTTCGCTGCCCCCTACCAAGCTCATCATTCTACCCTCCCCACCCCGGTCTTATCTGTGTTGGTGGGAGCTGCAGTACAGTTTAGCATCCCCTAGCTCACCTCGGTGTTTGCCAGCTGATGCTGTATCCAGGCCAGGCCCGATCTACCCCCCAGTTCCAGCTCATGATGGTGCATGCCGCTGCCTAGCCCAGCCAAGTCAGCCCCAAGTCCCAGCCCTAATGTAAAAAGCTAGTGTTGTAGCCCAACCTAGTTTGTTCTGCACCCGGTCCTGGTTCTCATATCTGCCAGTAGATGGCCCAGCTTGGCCTGCCCCCAGACATGATAAGCTGATGGGTACTGTAACCTGGCTTGGTCTGGGATGCTCCTTGCCTTGGTTTTTGCGCTCATTTGTGAGAAATGCATTCTGACACAGGAGGTTCCCAAGCTCTTGTATCAAATCTCCTCCCAGTGGCAGATCTCACACACACCAGTAGATCCTTGGTCTCACTTGATTTGATCCACCTCCTGTCCTAGCAGGAACAACGGCTTTTTCTGACCAGCCCACACCATTCTGGTTCTTTCTGTTGGCTACTACAGCCCAGCCACACCTGCTCCATGCCCAGACACAGCTCTAGTGTGATTCAGAGGGTGCCAAGACCTAGCCCAGCCCATCCTGCACCCATCCTGGCCCTCACAAGCACCAGTTGGTGCTGGAGTCTAGCCCATTCTGGCATACCCTAGACCCTATCCACACTCATGCCTAGGGATGCTGCAGTCACGTCCAACCCAGATGCTGACCTCATTTTGGCTCTTGTGCTCACCAGTGAGTGCCGGAGTCCAGCTCCAGCTGAGTTCGAAACTCGAGAAGGGTGCGTGGATGAGGCGCAAAGAGAGACGAAATGGACCACTATGATTTCATGATCATAATGGACAATACAAGAAAGCTATCTGCTTTATTTATACAAAGCAGTCAAACTCTGGCTCAGACTTTTTACATCACGGTCAAGTGGGTGTTTCCAAGGATAACTCTGCCATTTGTTTCACCTTAAAGCAGGATGTTATCCATCCTGACCCTGTAGTCAGGAAGATCTCATTAGATGGTGCATATCAATCAGTAACACATTCCTACTACAATCCTCATTCTACAACTTAGTCTTGAATCAGTTAAGGGAGGAAATGCATCACAGAAGGAAGGACCTAAAGATCAAAGAAAGAGGGAAAGAATAGATTTCCACTACACCTGGGGACTTAGCACCCTTGATTAGTATATGGTCAATGGGCACAACTGAGACAGCAATAATAAAAGGCCCTTTGGCTAAATGGTATCAGCAACATCAACTTCCAAGCTCACATTGGTAATAAACATAAACTCCGCAGAGGCAGGCAATGCCTAAATAGATTACAAAATTCTCAGCAGGATTGTCCGGTGTCCATGCAAAGGGAGGTGGAGCTGCATTCAGGTGGTTGTAAAGACATCTGTTGGGCCCTGCCATGCAGCAGGAAATTCCTTGCGTCCCTGCCTGGAATGGAACAATACTCTTCACACCTTCCTGTTTTCCACACCCATCACACGGACCCCAGCAAGTGAGAACCACAACCCAGCTGGGGCATCCCCCTAGCTCCCCAACCAGGCCTGTTCCCAGCCACCCATATTGTATGTGACAATAGTTGTTCTAACCCAGCTCGGCATAACCCATCCCCCATCTTGGCCTTTGCCATGAGGCGCTGCAGCCTGGTCTGGCCTAGCCCACACCCAGTCTCAATTCTCACTGGTGAATACTGTAGCCTACCTCTGCCCAGTCTGCCCCTATCCCCGGCTCATGCAAACTGGTAGGTGTGATAGCCTAGCCCAGCATGACTCGCACTCCACTCTGGCTCCTGCACATGTCAGTGTGCTAAGTTTTAGCCTGGCCCTGCCCAGTGGGTGGTGGTTGATGGTGGTCGATGCTAACTAGCCCAGCTCAGGTCTCTCATGGTGCAGGTGCATTGTTCTGACATAGAAAGGTCCTCCTGCTGAGGTCCAGGCCTGCTGAGGTCTTGATCACACCTTCAGGTGGGCGGTACCAGCATTGCCCACCCATTTTCTGATTAATTAAGAGACCACCAATGGGGAACATCTTACCTGTAGGTTCCCCGCCCAACAAGGAGGGGTCAAGGAAGGCTTAAAATCCCAAGACCCTTCTTCAAATCTTTGGTGTCTCTCTCCCTCCCCTTTCGAGAGGCACCCCACCTCCTGGCTTTTCGGAGGTGCTTTCCCCTTCCCTCCCTTCCCTGCTCACCTGGTCCCTTCGCAAATAAACTTATCTGTTTGCAACAGATTCCCGGCTTTTTATTTCTATACTAAGCTGAGGAAAGAACCCACCGGGCATTTCTGGTAACACTCCAGTTTTCCTTCTCCAAACCACTTGGTCTCAGCCCCCTTGATTACCTGCAAGTACAGTGGCCTTATCAATGGAAGTTCCTCATAAGTCATTCCTCACCTGTAACATACTACCTCAGTGGTCCTCTTTTCCACACATCCCCTTGATCCTCTTCCCTAAGCAATCCACAGTCCCTGCACCTGGGAGTGCATGGGTTCCCCAGCCTAGCCTTCCATGCTTGCTGGCCTGGGACTCTCTACCTCGCTGCCGACCTGTCGTTGTCCCACGGCGATGGACTTGGTGCAAGGAGCCCATAGTGACACTTGGGGACCCTGACTGATGGTCAAAAGCCTATGTTTATTAGTGGCATCAGACTTTCTACACTGAGGGTCATATAGGATAAGGGGGAGGTATTGAGCTTATCAACAAAACCCATCAACAGTTTCTATACTTTTGTTTGGAATTCCTTTTGTTTTGTATATTCTACCAAGTGGTTCTCATTCACATGCTATCCACTCAACTGTTCTCATACAAATAATATCCAATCAATTATACAAAAGGTATCCATTCGGTTATCATACAAATATTATCCAATCAATTGTAATCCTGTGCTCATTGACCTTCTAGAGTCACAATGTCCTCCTACACCAACCCAAGATCCAAGCACATTCAAAGTTCCCCTAGCCCAGTTCACTATCACATCATACCAACATGCTAACCTAGGGCTCTTCCCTCCCCTTTCTCCACCCCACCCAAGACCAAGCCTGTGGGGAAATCTGAGCCTGCACCAGTGCAAGGCAGGCACCTACAGAAGCACCTTTAAAGTAGTCATTTATTCTTTGAAAGGCAGAGATAGAAACAGATTTTCTATCTGCAATTGTAAGTTCATTCACCAAGCACCCAAAATAGCCAGAGCTGAGCTAGGCTGAACCCAAGAAGCCAAGACCCAGACATTCAGTCCAGATCTCTTATGTGAGGGACAATGGCCCAATAACTGGAATCATCACCTACAGCCTCCTAGGGTGTGCATTAATATTAAGCCGGAATCAGAAACAGAATCAGAGGTGATGGCCTAGTGGCTAAATCTTGCCTTACATGCGCCAGGATCCCATATGGATGCTAGCTCATGGTCCGGCTGCTCCACTTCCCATCCAGTTCCCTGCTTGTGGCTTTGGAAAGCAGTCAAGGATGGCCCAAAGCCTTGGGACTCTGCATCCCCGTGGGAGACCCAGAAGAAGCTCCTGGTTCCTGTCCTCAGATAAGCTCAGCTCTAGCCTTTGGGGCTACTTGGGGAGTGAATCATCAGATGGAAGAGCTTCCTGTCTCCCCTTCTCTCTGTATATCTGCCTTTCCAATAAAAATAAATAAATCTTTAAAAAAAACCAGTGCTTGGGCCCGGCGGCGTGGCCTAGCGGCTAAAGTCCTCGCCTTGAAAGCCCTGGGATCCCATATGGGCGCCGGTTCTAATCCCGGCAGCTCCACTTCCCATCCAGCTCCCTGCTTGTGGCCTGGGAAAGCAGTTGAGGACGGCCCAATGCATTGGGACACTGCACCCGCGTGGGGGACCCGGAAGAGGTTCCTGGTTCCCGGCATCGGATTGGCGCGTACCGGCCCGTTGCAGCTCACTTGGGGAGTGAAACATCGGATGGAAGATCTTCCTCTCTGTCTCTCCTCCTCTCTGTATATCCGGCTTTCCAATAATAATAAAATCTTAAAAAAAAAAAACAAACCAGTGCTTGATGGTAGACCATGTAGTTAGAAGTAGACATGAGTCTGAAGCACATTTAGAATACCCAGAAAGTTCTGGAGAGGAAGAAACCTTATCCAGAGATCGAACTAGTACAATTTAAAAATGTTGACAGCAGCGCTGGCAATTATCTCTTAGTCTAGCCTTATTCCATTGTAGAAGGAATACACAGCCTGGTGTGCCGGCCATAGTCCTGGTTTATGTCTGCTATTCCAGAATTTTGTCCAATGCAGTGTGTGTCAATTTTTTTCCATTTTCTAACAGCTTTATGAATTAATAGTCACATGGAAATAAGCAGGATAGGTCTGTGGTCCACTACTTTTTTTTTTTTTAAAGATTTATTCATTTTATTACAAAGTCAGATATACAGAGAGGAGGAGAGACAGAGAGGAAGATCTTCCGTCCGATGATTCACTTCCCAAGTGAGCCGCAACGGGCCGATGCGCCAATCCGAAGCCAGGAACCTGGAACCTCTTCCGGGTCTCCCACGTGGGTGCAGTGTCCCAATGCATTGGGCCGTCCTCAACTGCTTTCCCAGGCCACAAGCAGGGAGCTGGATGGGAAGTGGAGCTGCCGGGATTAGAACCGGCGCCCATATGGGATCCCGGGGTGTTCAAGGCGAGGACTTTAGCCGCTAGGCCATGCCGCCGGGCCCAGTCCACTACTTTTTAATTCCAGCCTCTGCTTTCCTGCTATGTACTGGTTTGTGAGTTGCACTTACTAAAAAGAAAACCAAACCAACCAACCAACCAAACAAAAACCACCAAAAGTTCTCACATTAATGCAGGATTTTACCCCCTCTCCCTTTTCTAAATCTTTCCTAAATACAATGTAGCCTATGCCTTCCTCTCAAGGACAGCATGCAAGACAAATGCGGATGAAGCAGATCAAGTTGTGATCACCATTGTGTTCCTTGCTGAATATGTGCTGTACCAGCCAGTTGTACCCATGTCAAAGCTGCAAGATGTAAGAAGCTACCATGTACATAGCATTTATTCAGAAAGTAAAGGCACAGGCGTCCTGCCGTGACCCTGTGGTGAGTAGTTCGAGAGCTTTGGCATCGCAGATGTGCCACTGATTGTACAGAGCAAATCCACTGTTCATTATTTTATTGTTGGCTTATAATTCATGTAAAATACTTATTGATTTGCATCTGAAAGGCAAATTTCCAGAGACAAGGAGAGACACAGGGAGATCTTTAATTCATTGATTCACCCCCACAAATGGCTGCAATGGCCAGAGCTGAGCTGATCAAAAGTCAAGAGTCAGGAGCTTTTTCTGGGTCTCTCAACTGGTACAGGGTCCCACTCCACATAAGATGTTACTTCAGTGAGGCGTAACAGCAAAGAAGGTTTTTGCATTTAGCTCAGATGACCTTTCATCAAAATTCATTTCATTTCCAGGGTCTTCCCCTATGAATGGAATCTGATAACCCATCTTCTTCCTCTTCTCTTCCTTCTTCTCTTTCCTAAGTCATGACCTTTGCAAACATCAAGACACTTTGTATTTCCAGTCTTGCTATAAAAGCAGACCTACATTGTACAGTAAAATAAGTCCCATACAATGAAATAGACGTATGATGTCCTATACTGTTCCATAAACTGAGAGAGTAGCAAATTAGAGAACCAAAACACCATGACAGTTGGTGTTGATTAATACTAAATTTACTGTAAACAATGAATTTTAAAGACATAGGAAAGATACACCAATTGTTAATTTTAGGGAATGTGGCTAGATCAAGTTCCAGATTTTTACAAGATTTATTTATTTTAATTGGAAAGGTAGTTACACAGAGAGGAGGAAAGACAGAAAGGAAGATCTTCCATCTGATGGTTCACTCCCCAAGTGAGCGCAATGGCCGGTGCTGCGCCGATCCAAAGCCGGGAACCAGGAACCTCTTCCAGGTCTCCCACGCGGGTGCAGGGTCCCAAGGCTTTGGGCCATCCTCCACTGCTTTCCCAGGCCACACGCAGGGAGCTGGATGGGAAGTGGAGCAGTCAGGATTAGAACCGGCGCCCATATGGGATACTGGCACATTCAAGGCGAGGACTTTAGCCACTAGGCTACGCTATCTTGCCAGGCCCCCAAAATAAATAAATCTTAAAAAAAAAAAAAAAAAAAAAAAAGAAGAAGAGAGGGGAGCTGGACTCCCCTCATTTTTGATTCACCTGTTTTCTGTGGAAAATCTTCAGTTCCTTAGTTAGTCACCTTGGTCTATTTTTTGTATGCACTTTTTTTTTGTCGCATTACATCCTTCCCTGCTTTTATTTCTGCTAATCATCTCTCCTCCTGGGCTGTTCCTTCACCTCTCACCCGTCTCACCCCCTCTTTTAGCAGGGCTGCCTCTCCTCTTGGGCATCCTGGCACAGAGGAGAGCTTATGCCAGTTGACTGTTGGCTGCATTGCGCTGTTTGGCCACTTCCACACCTCCTGGCAGCTGAGCTTTTGTGATCTGCTGAATTTTCACAAGTAATATCTTAATATTTGAAAATAACCCATAAAACCTTAGGTCAAAGATGCCACACGTAGAATCATTTTATAATTAGTTTAGTACTTGAAAACAGACTTTTTTTTTTACCCCCAGTTCCATATAGGAGATTGTGGGGACATAAAGATCAGTTAATAGCCAAAATTCCCATTTACTCATCGATCAGTGTCCTAAGTACAGAATGCCTGTCTGTCTGTCTCTCTCTCCCCCTCTGTCTCTCTCTCACACACATATTCATTCTTTAAATCCTCCGAATGATCCTGCTGATATACTGTCAATATTCTCATTTAACTGAGATCAAAAGAGGCTTGCAGTCTGATTAACACAAGGCTACACAGAACTTAAGCGTTTCCTTCAGATTTCTAGCGTGATCTGGCTGACTTTAACGCCCTAAGTCAACCTTTAAAACCAGTTAGGGTGGTGTTGTTGCTGCTGTTCATGTAAATGAGCCCTAGACAGCCGGGAAAATGGAAGCCACAATGCGGTGCCAGATCTCGGGAGGGGGACGGGTGGTGCAGGCAACCACGTGGTGACTGCAACCTGAAGAGCACACGCCCAGTTTAGAACCAGTGTGAGTCAACCCCCTCCCCCGCCGCGTTGGAGGCGAGTTTGGGAATTTGGGAGCCCTGTGAATGGGAGATTGAGGCCAAGGCGGAGATACTGCGCAGGCGGAGTCTCCGTTCCTGCCGGAAGAAAAAGGAAAATTCCCACGGCCGCCTCCTGCGCGTGGAAACCCGCACCCGCGAGCGGACGCACGGCGGCGGCGAGCGCGCGGGCGGCGCCGACGGAGGCGGGCCGAGGGCGGGGCTTGAGTGTGGCCTCAGAACGCTGCCTGCGGCTGTCGGGTGCAGAGACACTCTTGGCTTTCCCGCGCCGCGCCAGCTCCTCCTGCTCCTCCTGCTCCTCCGCCTCCTCCTCGGCTGCGCCGCCTGCTCCTTCTCCTCTCAGCGCCCACCAGTCAGCTCACTCGCCGGCCGACCCCGTGATGGCGACTCGCAGTCCCAGCGTGGTGGTGAGTGTCGCTTGGCTCCTTAGTCCCCCTGGGGCCTGGCCCACACGGCCGGCCGTCCGGCAGTGGTGGCGGCGCCTGGGCCCTGGAGGCTCGGGGGCCCGGGGTGCGCGCTGGGGCCAGGGAGGCTCGGGGAAGGCGGGGGTGGGGGGATCTCACAGGTTTCTTGGTTGGATTTTGAGGTCACCCGAGGGCGGTGAGGAGGAAGCAATGGCGGGATTCGGGGTGGGCCCCTCCTGGGGGAGAGCTCCTGTGAAAGAGGGCTGCGTGGGGGAAGAGAAGGTGGAAATGGCGTTGTGGTTGACATGTGCCCGCCGGCGAGCGTGCTGTGGGGAGGGGCCGATTGGGGCCGTGATCGCGCCGGTTGAGGGTGTGGGAGCTCCCCCTAAGAGGTCCCCGTCTGGAAGTTTGAGGCTGGTGCGGAGGCACCTAGGTCACTCAGGGTAAAGGGCCTCAGCACGGGAAACGACCGCTTCTGCTGGCACGTGGGCTTTGCGTTGACTTCTGCAGGTGCAATAATTCATACTTGGGGGACTGCGCATTAGCTTCTTGAATCCTCACCACAGCTCCCTTAGTGGCAACCATGCCTGTTTCCACCCACGAAGGAACTGATGAGAAGGCAGGTCGTTTTCCCTGGGCCCGAGGTAGCTGGGCCTTGAATCCAGATAAGCTTTGTATCCTTATTCCCGGCTCTCAGACGTTGCAGGGAGAGGCTGGTCCTTTACCTTCAAGGTCGTTCTTGCCTCCCGCAGCCTTGGAAATCTTATCTCCACCCTCATTGGTTCTGTTAATTGGAGCTAGGCAAGCTACTGTTGCTCCTCCCCAACCCTTCAGATCAAGGCTTGCTAAAATAGCCTGCCCCTGGTAGATAAATGCCTTAGGCTGCTTTATTATGATGTTTGTTTTAGCGTTCACCTGATTACCTATTGATGGCTTCTCGCAGGAAAGCTTTCTTAGGGCTGTAGTCACCAGGGTAACTCCAGACCACAGCAAATCTCTGGCTTGTGAGGAAGTTTTCAATGTGGCTTGTTGAATGAATAAATTAAATAGTGAACCTCTTGAGTCGGAAGAAGGATTGCGCTTTGTGCTAGGAATTGTGGCTTAAGGTAAAAATCAGTGTTCTCAGTGGAGTGGGGTCTGTGAGCTCGGTGGCCTTGGGCGGTTGGCTTCAGGCTTCAATTTTCTTATGGACTGGGGTGCTGGCTGCTTTTTGGCCTTACTGTTAGTTAAGTTAGGGTTATGAAACAGTTTTTGTGAATAAACAACCCTTGCCCCGTCCTTTCCTGGGAATAGTCGTAGGAACTATCACTGTTTACCTGCGTCGTCCTAATTAGTCTTCAGAACAGCTCTAACAGTGATCTGATTATTAGCATTTTATAGATGAGGACTCTTGGAGGCTTCAGAAAGATTGCAGACATATGCTAGGTCATTCAGTAAGAAATGACTCATACCTGGATCTCTGTCTAGAGCCTGTCCGTTAAAATGGTTTACTGAAAATGAGCACTCAAACGCTAATGGCTGTTGTTTTTATTCCGTTGCTGAGGAAGTTGGATAGATGCTTTTAGCTTTGGGATATGATGACTGTCTCATTATGCGATTAATTAGTTATTACTGCTAGTACAGGCAGTCAGTTTTGTTTCGACATCAAGATATTATGATTTTCACGAGCAAATTCCCATTCCTTTAAAGCAATTTTCTTCTCCCTAAATGCTGGCAATAAATAGCACTTAAAAGGTGCTTGCTCTGAGCTAATTAAGCTCTTCACATACATTAATTGACTTGATCTGTTTAGAAATGTATGTAGCTCAAAGAGGTTCAGTAAATTGCTCACCATCACTGCACGAAGAGTGCTAGAATTTGGACCTAAGGTGTCCTCCCCAGATTCTGCCTTGAACTTCTAAACATTTAAATTAGCAGTGGCAGTAGTAGATATTTATCAAAACTTCCCATGTCTTAGCCGTTGAGGTAAATATTTTGTAGAGATTATCTAATGTAAATACCCTGAAGTTGCTTAACTGGTACCCTCATTAGGTAAACTAGCACGACCTTGGAGATACAGTTAGATGAAGCAATTTGAACCTGACCACAATCACATACATGAATTGGCCCCTAGATCTGTTGGCTTAATAAAACTCATGCTGCTTGTAACTGCAGTTTTAACTGCCAGAGGTAACATTGACTCATTTGAACTAAAAAACTTCTGAATTTTTACAGTTAATGTGAAACATCAGGTAGTCTTGATATGGATATAATCTGGAGTTCAAGTTGATAGTGCTGGATATATAATCCTGTAGTAACAGAACTTGAATCTTAGCTTACCAATAATTTTTACAGAATTGATGCAATTATGCGTTTTTTGGTCCACAGCTGTATCATTAATGTCAGAGTGGTTTAAACTGACAGTCTGTAACTACAGACCTAAATTATTTTGTGTAATCTTTAAGACCCATCTTAATTGTTTCCTGACCATTGTTTGTATCTGCATATTGTGTAAAATAGGAAAAGGACCAGCGGGCAAGAGGTATCTTGGAGTTTTCTATTCGTTTTCTGGAGTTCGTTAGACAGTAACTGGGCCATGTTGTTACTCCGTCCGAGAAGTAAAGACGCTGAGCTATGCTAGTGCACTCTTCCATCTTTGTGTAATTTTGTATTGTGGATTCAATAAAATATATATGCTGGGGAAGTGTCAATCATAGGCATTAGCATCGGTATTGGCAATTCTTATTTTCCTCCCAGTGGCTACCCAATTAACTAACATTTACAGTAATAGTTTATGACTAGTAAGGATTCAAACAAAGCTATTCAGTAGTGTGCTGCTGATAATTTACAGATACTTTTTTTTTTCTGTCAAGAGTAAGCATTTGGGCTCGGCGGCGTGGCCTGGTGGCTAAGGTCCTCGCCTTGATCCCACATGGCCGCTGGTTCTAATCCCAGCAGCTCCACTTCCTCTCTATCTCTCCTCCTCTCAGTATATCTGACTTTGTAATAAAAATAAAATAAATCTTTTTTTTTAAAGATTTATTCATTTTATTACAGCCAGATATACACAGAGGAGGAGAGACAGAGAGGAAGATCTTCCATCCAATGATTCACTCCCCAAGTGAGCCGCAACGGGCCGGTGCGCGCCGGTCCGATGCCGGGAACCTGGAACCTCTTCCAGGTCTCCCATGTGGGTGCAGTGTCCCAATGCATTGGGCCGTCCTCAACTGCTTTCCCAGGCCACAAGCAGGGAGCTGGATGGGAAGTGGAGCTGCCGGGATTAGAACCGGCGCCCATATGGGATCCCGGCGCTTTCAAGGTGAGGACTTTAGCCGCTAGGCCACGCCGCCGGGCCCAAAATAAAATAAATCTTTAAAAAAAAGAGTAAGCTTTCTTCCACTGTGCATGTTAATAAAGAGACAATTCTAGTATTGGATGAATTCACATCAATTGCACATATAGCATTATGTGCCTGCTTGCCTGGAGAGCTGATAATTTTATCCCTGGCTTGAGTAGTTAAGAATGCTTGTTTCCGGCCCCATTCAGTGGCTCAGTGGCTGAATCCTCACCTTGAATGCACCAGGAGCGCATATGGGCACCGGTTCATGTCCCCCCACTTCCCATCCAGCTCCGTGCTTATGGCCTGGGAAAGCAGGAGACGATGGCTTGCGCCCACGTGGGAGAACCAGAGGAAGCTCCCGGCTTAGCTTAGCTCTGGTCACTGCAGCCACTTGGGGAGTGAACCAGCAGATAGAAGATCTTTCTGTTTGTCTCTGCTTCTCTCTGTAAATCTGTCTTTCAAATAAAAAGTAAATAAATCTAAAAAAATGCTTATTTTAATTTTTGTACCAGCTTTGACCCTTAGAAAGGGAGGCAAGCAAGCTATATATGTAATTTACTTTTAAGATTGGTACGACATAGGAAGAATAACATGCTACTAGTATATTTTCATATCTGTGAATATCTTCATCAGTAATTCGTAATTTTGTTTTTATGCCATCTTGAGTTAGCACAAATTATCCTAAATGTGTGACATATTATATCTGCTTTGTTGCTTTCTGAGAATTCTGTATCTGAATAAAAAAAAAGAAATATGTCACCTAGTGATTTCTACCCATTCTCGAAGCTTGCTAATACTGGTTGTTACTAGGAATGAGATCAAATACCTTTTTTTTTAAAAAAAGATTTATTTATTTTTATTACAAAGTCAGATATACAGAGAGGAGGAGAGACAGAGAGGAAGATCTTCCGTCCAATGATTCACTCACCAAGTGAGCCACAACGGGCCGAATCCGAAGCGTGCCGATCCGATGCCGGGAACCAGGAACCTCTTCCGGGTCTCCCACGTGGGTGCAGGGTCCCAAAGCCCTGGACCGTCCTCAACTGCTTTCCCAGGCCACGAGCAGGGAGCTGGATGGGAAGTGGAGCTGCCGGGACCAGAACCGGCGCCCATATGGGATCCCGGGGCGTTCAAGGCGAGGACTTTAGCCACTAGGCCATGCCGCCAGGCCCCAAATACCTTTTTCTAACATCCTATTGTACATCATTAATTTACAGCTTTTTTTATGACTCATTTCCATTTAGTCTTGTTTAGACTGACAGACATTGCCATTTTTTTTAAACCACAAAGAGACTTAAGCAATCCTAGTCACAGAGGATGTATTGATGTTGGCAAATGTTGTTTTAGCTCAGGTTAATTTCCTTACTTACTGTAATTTTAGGTAATATGCCTTTGCAATTAGAAATTATGTGTCAAACACAAAGCTTTTCATGTATGAAAGCCATTATTAGAGATGTGATACACATAATTATTCAGCATTTGCAAAGCCGGTTTTACAGGAAAGTGAAATGTCTTCAGTGATTCATTTGTGTGAAAGGCACAGCTATAGAGAAAGAGGGAAGGAGAGAGGTCTTCCATCTGCTGGTTTACTTCCCAAATGACTACAACAGCTAGGGCTGAGCCAGGCTGAAGCCAGGAACCTGGAGTCCCATCTGAATATGCCACATGGCTGCTAGGGCCAAGGCACTTGGGCTATGTTCCTCTGCCTTGCCAAACATGCTAGCAGGAAACTGGATCCAAAGATTGGATACGGAGGGCCAGCAGTGGCTGCTCTACAATGCTGCCGCAACTTCAGTAATTCATGATAGCAAGGTATTGAGTTTTGATTCTGAACAAAAGGTGGAGAAGTACCTGCGTCCATTTTCATTAGTAAGCATTTAAGGTTAGAGTATGAGATTCGTGTTCTAGAGCTCTGAGGAAATGCAGTCAGATTTCTGAATTCTGAGTAAATTTAAGTAACTCAGAGGTATTTTCACCTATTTGGGATGATTTTTTTAAAAAGATTTATTTATTTATTTTTATTACAGTCAGATATACAGAGAAGAGGAGAGACAGAGAGGAAGATCCTCTGTCCGATGATTCACTCCCCAAGTGAGCTGCAACGGGCTGATGCGCGCCGATCTGATGCCGGGAACCTGGAACCTCTTCCGGGTCTCCCATGCGGGTGCAGGGTCCCAAGGCTTTGGGCCGTCCTCGACTGCTTTCCCAGGCCACAAGCAGGGAGCTGGATGGGAAGTGGAGCTGCTGGGATTAGAACCGGCGCCCATATGGGATCCCGGGGCTTTCAAGGCGAGGACTTTAGCCGCTAGGCCACGCCGCCGGGCCTTACTTATTTGATTTCGAATTTGCAGCATTCATAACATGTACGCAGTGCCCAGTTCTGACAATTATACATCCATAATTATTAATATATTTCTTAAATTAAGACCCAGATAAAATCTTCATTTGTATATAGTGAATTATAACAAAGTTGTGAATTCATACCTATAATACTTGGAGTTATAAAAATACTTTTGAATTTTTGTTTCTGCTATTAACATGGCTTTTATGCTTCAAATAACAAACCATAATTCTTCCTCAAAAACCCAAAATAAAATCTAAGGTTTGATTAAGACGACATACTTTCATGTTAAATATGATACACAAATCTGGTTCTGCTAGAAATCATTTGAACTGGATTTTACTTGAGATGTAGACAGAACTAGAGTAAGAATTCACATGGGTAAGTAGAGATATACTCTAAAATAGAAATTCTAGCAAATTGCTGGAGTCTAGGATGAACTCTGGGCAGAATTGACATTGGCTTTAATGGAAACAAACAGGACTCTGAAGTCAGCGTCTGAGCCGCTTTGCCACGTGTAGTCTCTACAAGGGTGTGTTTCAGACTCGTGGGTGCGTCCTGGTTTGTGCTGGTGGCAGAAACAAGGAGTAACTGCATGGAAGGCGTGAGTAAGCTCTGGGGAAGTCATTCTTGGCACCCTGAATTTTCTTGATTTTAAAGGAGTATACCCTTTTGTTCTTATTAGGTGGCAGCAGATATATTCTGGTGAGGCGAACATTTAATATTTACAATTTGTAAAAGCCGCATTTGATTGTTGCAAAGCATTCTGGAAATGCTCCTGTAGATGACACAGATATTCCATTTCCTTTTTGTAGTAAATGTGTTCTGATAAAAATGTGAAAGTCAATGTTGGGTTCGGTCGGTTGTTGAGCGCTGCACAATACCTCTGCTAGTACCATCTGTGCAGGGCTGCTCCTGCTCTACCAGCCTGAAAATGCCCCGGCCGCATGCGCAGACGCAAGGGAGTGCACAGCACTGCACAGCACACCTTGGAGCTTTGAGCAATCGAAATCTCAAAACCTAACTGGATTCTATGAATAATAGAAATCTTAAGTGTGTTTTAGGAAGTCACTGAAGGTTAAGCCACTTGTCTTGAAGCACTAATGTCATGCTGACCGAAAGAAATGTTCAACAGGTATTAACTGATACCTGAAGACTTAATTATAATTCAAATGCCAAAGCTTATATCATCAGTTTCTTTAATGTGGTTGAAAAGTTATTTAGTATTAGATATAATCTGATATGTAATATTCTAATTCTCTCTAGTTTTAATTCTTGAGTAAACTTTGAATATAATGGTAAGTGGGAATTTTAAATTAAAAAACTGACATTGACAGTAAGGAAATATAGAAAGTAGCAAGTCCCTAATTCTTACCATCATTTGGCCTGTTCATCCATACTTACCCACTTTCTCCTTTATCTTTTTTCTTAAGATGTATTTGTTTTTATTGGAAAGGCAGATATACAGAGAGTAGGAGAGACAGAGGAAGATCTTCCGTCCAGTGGTTCACTCCCCAAGAGGTCACAATGGCTGGAGCTAAGCCAATCAGAAGCCAGGAGCCAGGAGCTTCTTCTGGGTCTCTCACGTGGGTGCAGGGTCCCAAGGCTTTGGGCTGTCCTCTACTGCTTTCCCAGGTCACAAGCAGGGAGTTAGTTGGGAATGGAGCTGCTGGTATTAGAACCAATGCCCATATGGGATCCTGGTGCACACAAGGTGAGGACTCCAGCTGCTAGGCCACCACACCAGGCCCGATCAATTAGCTTTTATTGGTGGGTTTGGATAAAAGGATGGATTTAGATAAGGCATAGCAATTTTGCTTGTTTATGTGTCCTGAAATTTTAAGTATACTGAGGAGTGGAGAAAATAATGAAGTGAATTCCCATATATTCATAAACCTCATTTAAAATGTTATGAAAATGTTGATGTTTGTCTTAACTATTTAAAGTTTGTCTCTTTCCCTTTTGGACCTAAAGGAAAATCTGTATCATGTCATTTTACTTATGGATTCTTGACTGTTCATCTCTAGGGCATGTTTTCTTACATAATTTTAATTCATATCTTCCTTCCCTTGGGTAGATTTAAAATTTAAAAGAAATGAAAGCCAATCAAATGTTTGTATCCTGTAACCCTCATATTGAAATAACTGTTTCTTTTTCAGATTAGTGATGATGAACCAGGTTATGACCTAGATTTATTTTGCATACCTAATCATTATGCTGAGGATTTGGAAAGGGTGTTCATTCCTCATGGACTGATTATGGACAGGTTAGTAAGACCTTCAGTTGGAATTTTATGTTTGTTTTCTTGTATTAATTTGCAGTGTTAGCAGCTGTTCTCAGTAGTTGATATTTGAACATTAACTAGGGCTAAACTGTTAGATCAAAGGTGCTTTGCATTTTAAACTCTTCCTTATTAAGAAAAGATGGGGTCCTTATTAATTACCCATTATGACTGAAGGTATAGTGGGATTCTGTAGTGAGAAAAAAAGAAAGCACTGAAGTGAGGTTGGAGGCATGAACTCTAGCTAGACTTTGATCTCTTGCTCCTAGCTGCAGGGTAATGGCCTGGGACTGAGTCACATGAAGGCAGTGCCAGTTTTTACCTATTCCATATATCTAGCTTGAAGATTTCCTCTCAGATGAATTACCATGAAAACTCACGGTTGATATTTAAGTTATTGCTTTTTGTATCTATTTTTTAATTTAAAAAAATTTTTAAAAGATTTGTTTATTTTATTGGAAAGTCAGATATACAGAGAGGAGGAGAGACAGAGAGGAAGATCTTCCGTCCGATGATTCACTCCCCAAGTGACCCCAATGGCCGGTGCTGTGCCGATCCAAAGCCGGGAACCAGGAACCTCTTCCAGGTCTGCCATGTGGGTGCAGGGTCCCAAAGCTTTGGGCCGTCCTCAACTGCTTTCCCAGGCCACAAGCAGGGAGCTGGATGGGAAGTGGAGCTGCCGGGATTAGAACCGGCGCCCATGTGGGATCCCGGCGCGTTCAAGGCAAGGACCTTAACCATTACGCTATCTTGCTGGGCTCCTATTTTTTAATTTTAAAACTATAATGCCAGTATGTCTGTTGTAAAGCATTGTAAAAGTAGAATAGAGCTCTCCTGTCAGTTTCCTCCATGCGCTCACTCCCTAGATATTGACTGTGTGCATATACTATATGCAAATGTGCAAGTGGGCATGTCTGTTTTAGCACATGGTACATGTTAGCACATATTTTTATTGGAAAGGTAGATTTACACAGAGGGGAGACAGAGGGAAATATCTTCGATCTGCTGGTTCATTCGCAACATGTCCACAGCGCATAACTGAGCTGGCATGAAGCCAGGAGCCAGGAATTTGTTTTGGGTCTCCCACATGGGTGCAAGGTCGCAGGGAGCTGGATGGGAAGTGGAGCAGCCAGGACATCAACCAGTAGCCATGTAGGGTGTAGGTGAAGGATTACCCAGTTGAGCGATCAGGCTGGCCCCACATAGCTGTAACATTTTTACATCTAGAGCTATCAGAAGTTCCATAGCATTATTATGATTTTATCATAGCTGGTTTGTACCTGCTCCTCTTTATTCATGTGAAAATTTTAAGTCAAAGGAAAAGTATTGAGTATTTTGGCATTGCCAATTTATCCTTCAGAAAGTTATCTCAGACTTTTTAAGGTTTATATATTTCTATTGGAAAGGCAGATTTACAGAGAGAAGATTTACACGGACCTTCCATCTGCTGGCTCACTCTCCAAATGGCCACGACGGCTGGAGCTGAGCTGAGCCAGTTATTATCAGACAGGTTTTCTTATTCAGAGTTTGCCAATCTAAGAGTGAAAATTGTGTCCTAGTTTTATTTGCATTTAAAAAATGTGTAATAGATGTTATGATACACCTGGCTTTTGGAGACAACAAGTTTTAACTTGGTTTATAATGCCATGGCACACTGTATGGGCATAAAGGATGTGTTTTCTTGAACGTAAATGCTTATAAGATATGTGTTATAGAGTTTAATGTATGAAACTTTCTGTTTAATTCTTGATTTTGCTTTTGTAGGACTGAAAGACTTGCTCGAGATGTGATGAAAGAGATGGGAGGCCATCACATTGTTGCTCTCTGTGTGCTGAAGGGGGGCTATAAGTTCTTTGCTGACTTGCTGGATTACATTAAAGCACTGAATAGAAATAGTGATAGATCCATTCCTATGACTGTAGACTTTATCAGACTGAAGAGCTACTATGTAAGTATATCTAATACATTTTTTTAAATGTGGATACTGTAGTTTTCTATTTTTGTTATATATATATAACTATATATATATAACTATATATATATAGTTATATATATATATGTGTGTGTGTGTATTTACTTGAAAGACAGTTACAGAGAGAGAGGGAGACACAAACATCTCCCATCCACTTGTTCACTCCCCAGATGGCTGCAGAAGCCAATGCTGGGCCAAGCCAAGGCCGGAAGCCAGGGCTTCCATTTGAGCCTCCCCCATGAGTGGCAGGGTCCTGAGCCCTTGAACCATCTTCCACTGCTTTCCCAGACTTGGTAGAAGGGAGCTAGATCTCAAATGGAGCAGCCAGGACTCCAACGTGTCCACAAAATGTAAGCACTGCAGGCAGTGGCTTAACCTGCTGGGTCACAATGACAGCCCTTCCTGTGTTTTCTTAGAAGCTCTGCAAACTATACTTTCCTGACTTACTTCATTACAGTGACTTTCCTCACCTTAAAGTGCATGTATTTTTTAAATGGGGGGCTTAAAGATTTATTTATTTTATTGGAAAAGTCAGATATACAGAAAGGAGGAGAGACAGAGAAGAAGATCTTCCATCCATTGATTCACTCCCCAAGTGACTGCAATGGCCAGAGCTGAGCCAATCCGAAGCCAGGAGCCAGGAGCCTCTTCCAGGGCGTCCACACTTCAGGGTCCCAAGGCTTTGGGCTTCCTCGGCTGCTTTCCCAGGCCACAAGCAGGGAACTGGATGGGAAGTGGAGCTGCCGGGACTAGAACCGGCGCCCATATGGGATTCTGGCGCGTTCAAGGCGAGGACTTTAGCCGCTAGGCCACGCCGCCGGGCCCCCATGTGTGTTTTTTAACTAGTCAATTTGTATGCTTATTTTTTATATTTATTTTCCAAGTGTTTGTTTTGAAATTTTTTAAATAGCTTATTCAGAGGATACTTTTATTTACTAACATTATATTCACTTATATTCTATTAGAAAGGGAAAAAGATCTCCCATCTCCATTTCATTCCCCAGATGCCTGCAACAGCCAGGACTGGGTCAGACTGGAGCCAGGAACCCCGTGGGGAATAGGCGCCCAACCACATCTGCTGCCTCGTCAGGGTGTGTCTTAGCAGGAAGCTGGAACTGCATGGGGAAGTATAGTATGGGATGCAGGTGTCCCAGGCTGTGTTTTAACTCTAACACCAGACACCTCGTCTAGGATGGTTTTTTTGAAGATGTATTTCGATTCGGGCTGGTACGATGGCACAGCACGCTAATCCTGCGCCCTGTGATGCCGGCATCCCATATGGATGCCAGTTTGTGTTCTGGCCGCTCCACTTATCACTCAGCTCTTTGTCTATGGCCTGGGAGAGCAGCGGGACATGACTGAAGTCTTTGGGCACCTATACCCATGTGGGAGACTTAGAAGAGGCTTCTGGCTCCTGGCTTTGGTTGAGCACAGCTCCAGTTGTTACAGCCATGTGGGAAGTGAACAGGAAGATGGATGGTCTTTCTGTGAAAATCTGTCTTCCAAGTAAAATAAATTAATTCTAAAAATTATTTATTTGGAAAACAGAATACAAAGACAGAGAGTGATGGAAATTTCCCATGTGCTGATTTGCTTCCCAGTGGCGGGATCTGCGTCAGGCTGATGCCAGGAGCCTGAAACTCCATCTGGGTCCACCGTGTGGGTGGCAGGGGCCCAAATATTTGAGCCATCTTCCTTTGATTTCCTAGGTACATTAGCAGGGAGCTGGATGGGAAGTGGAACAGCTAGGACTCAAACTAGTGGTTTATCTTGCCGCATCACTATACTGGCCCCACTATCCTTTAGAAATAGATATTTATCTTACCTTATTTCAAGATGGGAATAAATGTCCTTTCTTGGTTGTTTCATAAATCAGCATTGTACTCTATCCTTGAATAACCTCACCTTTCTAAATAAGTTTTCAAAACCTTAGCTATTTGAGAGGCAGCATGACACAGAGACGACACATGCTTGCACAGCTCTTGTCTGCTATGGCCGGGTCATGGTGGGATCCCAGAAAGCAATTCAGGTCTCCCACATTCATGGCACCTAGCTGATGACTTGAACTGCCATAGTCTGTGTTAGCAGGAAGCTGAAGTCAGGAGCTAGCTGGGTATTCAGATCTACTCAAGTGTGGGACATGAACTTTTTCTTAAAATAATTGTTTTTATTGGAAAGGCAGATCTGCAGAGACAAGGAGAGACAGAAGAAGAGTTTCTGTCTGCTGGTTCACTGCCCAAGTGGCCGCAACAGTCGAAACAACCAATCTGAAGCCAGGAGCTTCTTCCTGCTCTCCCACACAGATGCAGGGTCCCAAGGCTTTGGGCCGTCCTCAACTGCTGTCCCAGGCCACAAGCAGGGAGCTGGATGGGAAGTGGAGCTGCCGGGATATGAACTGCTGCCTGTATGGGATCCCTGTATCTCGCCAGGCCCATGGACTTTTTTTTTTTTTACGATTTATTCAATTTTCATAGACAGGGAGATTCACAGAAAGAAGGAGAGATAAGGATTTTCCATCTACTAGCTCACTGCCCAAATGGCTGAAACACCCAGAACTGAGCTGATCTGGAACCAAGAGCCAGGAGCTTCTCCTGGGTCTCCCACACAGGTGCAGGGTCCCAAGGCTTTGGGCCGTCCTTGACTGCTTTCCCAGGCCACAAGTAGGGAGCTAGCTGGGTGGGACACAACTGGCTCCTATATGGGACATTGGCGCCTAAAGGTGGAAGATTAGCCTGTTGAGCCGTGGTTCTAACCCCTAGGTCACACACTTCTTCACTGCTGGATTAAACATCCAGCCCCGAAACTCATCTAGTGTTTGTACTTTGAGAACAATGACCCTGATCTACTTGAGAATGTTCATTCTCTTGATTATTTCTTTAAAAGACGTCAGTCTGACTTTTTCGAATAATTGAGTGAGTGATTGAACAACCATGTAAACGTTATACTTTCTGTATCTCATTAAACGTATGCCCATGGATCATGTTATGACTTCTTTCTTTTGAGTTCCTTTTTTGCTTGAATGACTTTATTTCCTTTTTAAAGATTTGTTTTATTTTTATTGGAAAGTCAGATGTACAGAGAGGAGGAGACAGAGAAGATCTTCTGTCCGGTGATTCACTCCCCAATGACCGCAACGGCCGGAGCTGAGCCGATCCAAAGCCAGGAGCCAGGAACTTCTTCCAGGTCTCCCACGCGGGTGCAGTGTCCCAAGGCTTTGGGCTGTCCTGGACTGCTTTCCTAGGCCACAAGCAGGGAGCTGGATGGGAAGTAGCACAGTTGTGACTCAAACCAGTGACCAAATGGGATGCTGGCGCCTCAGACTGAAGCTTAGCCTAATGGGCGATGGCACTGAGTCAGAATTTGGAGTTTTATGCAATAGAATGTATTGACTGATGATTTACACTGGAACTTAATTCTAATCATGTTAGCTGCTATCCAGTCTTTGATAAATTGATAATGCTTATGGTCAAAACATGTGGATCTCTCACAGGAGTGCAAGGGCCCATGGGTTTCTTCCAGCCTGCACTACTTTCCCAGGCCACAGCTGGCAGCTAGATGGGAAGTAGGACAACTGGGACAAGATCTGGTGCCTACCTGGAGGTGGAGGATTTGCCAATAGAGCCATTGCAGATATTATCTTTATCTTTGATACAATCATTTTTAGAAGAATTTTATAGTTGTAAGATCAGTAGAAACACTTTCCCATTTTTTGTTTTCGACTTACTGGTTTCTGTTTGTTGATTTTTTTTCCTTTCTTATTCATTGTATTTGAAAGTCAGGGAAATGGAAAGATGGAAATCTTCCATTTGGTGGTTCACCCCACGTATGCCCCAAACAGCAAGGGCAAGGTGAGGCTGAAATTACCAGCTGGGATTTTGATCCAGGTCTCCCATGTGTGTTGCAGGGACTCAAGTACTCAGATCAGGGCCCATGTGATGACTCAGTGGCTAAATCCTCACCTTGCAAGTGTTGGCATCACGTCCAGGTTTAATGTCCTGGCTGCTGCACTTTCTTTCCAGCTCCCTGTAGTGGCTTGGGAAAGCAGTGGTGGATGGATGGCCCAAAGCCCTGTGACCCTGCACCTGCTTCAGGCTCCTGACTTGGGATCTGCTTAGCTCCAGCCGTTGCACACATCTGGGGAATGAACCAGCAAATGGAAGATCTCTCCTCTCGGTAGATTTGATCTGCTTTTCTGATACAAATAAATCTTCAAAAGAAAATTCCCAGATCTGCTGATATCTGCTGTTCTCTGGGAGGCTGGCTAGGATGCAGGGCCAGCAAGGGTTTGATGCAGGCACTCTTTTTTGTAGATTTTTTAAGATTCTGCTTTTACTATTGTTTCCATGGTTGAGAAAGTTGCACAGCCATGTGGGCCTCTGACTCGGGGTGCAGGAGGGTGAGCAGTACAAATGCCTCGGCTGTGTTTTCTCTGGAAGCAGGCACTTGGACCAGGGTTGCTGCTGGTCCAAGAGATGACTTAACCAATCAGCCAAATGCCTGCCTCTCTATGTTTAGATTTTTTATTTTATTTTTATTTATGTAGTTTCTTTTAGCTATGAGAAGGTTATTAAATTGAATTCCTTGACTGGTGATAAAAAGCCTGAAATAGCAAACATAAAGCATGATTTGTTAATTTTCTTCTTTTAAAGATTTATTTACTTTTATTGGAAAGGCAGATCTGATTTACAGAGAAGGAGAGACAGAGAGAAAGATCTTCCATCCGCAGGTTCACTGCCTAGATGTGTGCAGCAGCTGGAGTTGGGCCATTTCCAAGCCAGGAGCCAGGAGCTTCTTCAGGGTCTCCCACGCGGGTGCAGGGTCCCAAGGCTTTGGGCCGTCCTCGACTGCTTTCCCAGGCTACAAGCAGGGAGCTGGATGGGAAGTGGGGCTGCCGGGATTAGAACCGGCACCCATATGGGATCCCAGAAAATTAACAAATTATGAGCAAATGAGCCATCATGTCAGGCCCATGATTTGTTAATTTTCATTTAGTGAAAAATGTATTTTTTGTGAAATTCTTTCTAGATTTACTGCTGAAGAGTAAAAGTTAAGAACACTCTCCAGATACTATTTGATTTGAAATAAATTTCCTTTCTCTCTTTAGGTCCTTGAAATAAATGAGTAAATCTTTAAAAAAGGAAAAGAAGTAACATTTTGCAAAAAAAAAAAACAACCAAAAATTGAAAAAGTGTGTGTTTTTTTATAACATGCGCTGTGCATGAATTTTTTGAAGACTCCTCTTGACAAGGAGTAGAGATGAGTTTCTTGATGAGATGGCACGAGGCAGAAGCAGTGAGGAGGTTCAGTTTCTTGACCTTTCAGGGTCTGCCCCCACTCCCATCACCTCTACAATCTACCCTCCTCGCCAACAGGCTTTTTCAATCTCACAGAGACGGGGGAGGGGTGGAAAGAGATACTCCATTTGCTGGTTTGAACCCCACATGGATGCAGCAGAAGGGCTGGGCCAGGCTGAAGCCAGGAGTTTCTTCCCACATGGTTACAGGGCCTAGGAGATGGAGCCATCCTGCACTGCCTTCCCAGGAGCATCAGCAGAGAGCTGGATGAGAAGCAGAGGAGCCGGGTCCCAACAGGCTCCTGAGATGCTGCACCAATCAGAAGCCAGGAACTTCCTCCCAGTCTCCCACGCGGGTGCAGGGTCCCAAGGCTTTATGCTGTCCCCGAATGCTTTCCCAGGCCACAAGCAGAGAGCTGGATGGGTGGGACACAACTGGCTCCTATATGGGACGGCCGGGGTTAGAACCAGGTCTTCCATCAGATGGCTCACTGCACAAATGACCACAGTGGCCACAGTGGCCAGAGCAGAGCTGATCTGAAATCAGGAGCCTCTTCCAGATATGTCACATGGGTGCAGAATAGGAAGCTGGATGGAAGTGGAGCAGGCAGGACACCATCCGGTGCCCCTATGTGATCCCAGCAAATGCAAGGTGAGGATTTAGGCAGTAGGCTATTGTGCTGGGCCCCAGTAGGGTTTTTTTTTTTTAAAGATATACAGAGAGAAGGAGAGACAAAGAGAAAGACTTTGCATCTACTGGTATTCACTGCCCAAGTGGCCACAAGGGCCGGAGCTGAGCCAATCCAAAGCCAGGAGCTTTTTCTGGGTCTCCCATGTGGGTGCAGAGTCCCAAGGCTTTGGGCTGTCCTCAACTGCTTTCCCAGGCCACAGGCAGGGAGCTGAATGGGAAGTGGGGTTGCTGGGATATGAACTGGTGCCTATACGGGATCCCAGCTCTTGCAAGTTGAGGATTAGCTGTTTGAGCCATCATGCCACATCCCCAAGAGAGCAGGTTTTAAGTAATTAGTGCTCACTCTTCAGTCTTCTTTAGTAGTACGTTGTGCTAAATGGTTATCCTTGATATATTTAGAGTACTGCTCTGCAATAGAATTTTCTGCTGTGATGGAAGCGCTGTCTGTCACAGAGCCACTAGCCACATGTGGCTGTTAATCTCTTGAAATAAGTCTTATGAAACAAAGGCAAATGAATTCCCTAACTTTTGATTAAAGTTGAGTGTGGCTGGTGGTACTGTGGCGGCCAGCGCAGGCAGTGTGAGGTCATCCTGGAGGGCCTCGCTTCATCAGCATAATGTTTCAATCTGCTAGTCTTCTTATATATATATATATATATATATATATATATAAATTGATGTTGTTTAAAAGAACTCATAAAATACAAGTAAATAAATTAACCTGGGTATATATCTTTCCAGACTTATTTTTACTGCACCCCCATTTGATAAAATGGGGGTGTCTGCTGCTTTTCTCTGGGGTCTACTTTGTCCCTAAGTGTATATGATGTAGTACTTCGCCAGCATTTGTTCAGTCTAGAAAGATTGTCAACGGACCGGTTGGTCAAAGACACTGTGATCTGAAAAGAAGGATGTTTGTGTGTGGCAGACTTGAGGCTTGGCTGGATGCTCGAGAGCATTTCCCAGTGATAAAACTCCAAGAGGATCCTCAAAAAAAAATGATTTATAAGTTCTGGAAGTGAGTTTTATTTATTTTATTTGAAAGGCAGATTTAGAGAGAGAAGGAAGACCGAGAAAGTGCTCTCCCATCTGCTGATTCACTCCCCAGTTGGTTGCAGTAGCCGGAACTGAGCTGATCTGAAGCCAGGAGCCTCTTTTGGGTCTCCCACACCAATGCAGGGTCCAAAGGCCTTGAGCCACCCTCGGCTGCTTTCCCAGGCCAAAAGGAAGGGAGGTGGATCAGAAGTGGAGCAGCTGGGATGCAAATTTGACACCCACGTGGGATGCTGATGCTTGCAATTGGAGGTTTAGCCAGTATAGCCATTGCACCAGCCCCTCCTCTGTTTCTTGTGGTGTCTACCTGCCTGCTTGTTTGTAGCAGGTCTTCCCCTACTCCTTTCCTGTAGCAAGCTACACACAGTTCCTGTTGCTACCTAGAAGCCTTCAAATGCCTGGCAATGGGCAAGTAGGAGTAAACTGTGTTTTGTCATTATCCTCATTTGCTCATCTAGTCTCAAAAAGTAGACCAAATTGAAGCAGATATCAAAATATATGCAAGGGGGTGTGAAGTACAATTCAAACATACATCTGGCCTAGCGGTTCAGCTGTAGTTTGGCAAGCCTGACTTGGACTGCCAGCTCAGCTCGGGGGACTGACTTCCTGCTCAGGCACCCAAGAGGCAGCTGCCGCTAGCGCAGGTCATGCAGTCCCTGCTACCCAAGGACGAGGCCTGGAGGAGTTCTCAGCTTCAGGCTTCCCTTGCCAGCACCGGGAGAGCGGATCACCCAGAGGGAGCACGTTCTCTCTCTCCGTTTGTCTCCACCGTGCTCTTTTCCTCGCCTCCTCTCCAATCAATAAATAGCATTTTTTTAAAAAAAAGCAAGAGTATGAATTCGAGCTGTTAGTAAAACAGCAGTATTTTTTATGCTTCAACTTCTCTCATCCCTTATCACCATAGCTTTTGGATTAAAGGAGTTTTTCTATGCCTCCACACTGTTCAGTTCTCATACTTTTCTTTCCCCTAAAAAAGCAATTATTTGGAGCTGGAGTGTAATACCAGGTTTCTACACAAGATGTCACTATTTAGCCACTTACCATGATTCACTCTTTTAAAGCTTCAGGTTTTGTGTTGCGTTTCTCCCACCTCCCTGTTAATCCTATGTGTTTGAAAAGAAATTTCCCTAAGAAATAATATGCAAAGGTTTTTTTTATAAGTCTTAGGCTAGTTTGCAGCACCAAATAGTATTGGCCTATTGGTGTCTTTCAAAAATAGCACTCCATGAAAACTTGACATTTATTATAGATGTAAAGAATGTCATGTTCTTAAAATTACATCTACAAATTACATTTAACCTGGTAAAAACCAGTTGAGAAATTTAAAAATCTTAAGCAGTTTGTATAAAAGTAAAGTCTTACCCTGTTCTCACTACTCAGAGCTAATTGTTGTAAAAAAAATTTTAGTTCTGAATTAAAAATGACTTCATAGGCAGCACGTTGTTCCACTACTTGATGTTTGTAGTTAGCACTGATTGATGTCCATTGTGTATTGGATTACCAAATTCTTTTCAGTAACTTCAAGTTATAGTATTATGTAGATGGATTTGATTGAACTGTTAACAGATAGATAATACTTTGTGTGAAGAACAATCAGTATACTAAACGTCCTTGACCATAGCTTTGCATATTTGTGATAACTTTGGTAACATCAGTTCTAGGAGGTGGAATTACTGGGTCAGATATCACACATCTTTGCAATTTTAATAGTTATTGGTTTTTATTGCTCTGTCATCTTCAAGACATCACACTGATTTCGACACTCACTCTTGCCACCTGGGGAAGTGCGTGTTTCCCCTCAGTATAGCATCGTGTTACATTTTGCCAGGGTGGAAGGATGAATGGTAGAATCGTATCCTTTTAGTATTTGTTTCTCAGCTAGGTATTTTTTTTTTTTTGTTAAAGATTTTTTTATTAATTTCAAAGATGTAGAGTTCATAGACAGGGAGACTCAGAGATCCTCCATCTGCTGTTTCACTCCCCAGATGACCACACAGGCTAAGGCTGGGCCAGACTGCAGCCAGAGGTTGAGAGCTTTTGGGTCTCCTACCTGAGTACAAGGGCCCGGGAACCTGGGCCGTCCTCTGCTGCTTTCCCAGGTGCATTAGCAGGGAACTGGGTGGGAAGTGGAGCAGCCAGGACTAGAACCAGTGCCAGTATGGAATGCTGGCGTTGTAGACAACAACTGCATATCATTTTATACCTTTATGACCTTCCCCTGGATCATTTATTTGTTTCTGTCCTCCAGCTTCCCAAACGATACTACTGTTGAACCCAAGGTATAATGGGAATATTTGTTACCGATCTTTTCAGTCTAGATTCATGTCAAGCCTAGGTTTGTATCCCTTCTAAGCATATGGAAAAAAGTTCTCTACTTTGTTCCAGTCTGCTTATGGCTTTGTTTTTTACATTTAGATTGTAATCCATCTGGAATTTGTTTATGTATATTGTTTGAGGTAGGGACCGTACTTTATGTTTTTCCTAAATGGATAGCTAGTTGACCAAACCCCCTTTGTCGAGCAATTCATCTTTTCCTTACTGACTCAAAATGCCATCCTTTTCATATGCTAAATCATCATCTACTTCTGAGTCTGTTTCTGCTCCTTAATCTCCTTGTCGATTGTCGTGCTGGCATGACACTGTTCTAATTGCTGTAGCTTTATGGTGTGGTTTTCTCTCATGACAGGGCAAGTCTGAATTCTTTGGTTCACCTGCCCTTTCACCCTGGTTTGGCCTTGAGTCCAGCACAAGCCAAATCCTAGCCATTATTATCACCACCTCTGGTGGATAGTGCACATAATGCATTGAAATTCTTGTAAGGGTTTCTACTGGATTCTGTAAGAACAGAAAAGTGGGAGCCAAGGAGATGTGCCTAAATGGACTGCTGATCAGACGTGACTTCCCAGACAAGGCTGGGGATGGCTTGGGCCCGGGTTGGATTTTGAGGGGATGTATCCTTGAGGCTGAGTGTGGTGTAGAACAGCCCCTACAACCTGCTTGACTCATGTGACTGGTACAGTGCCAGAATCAGACATCTGTTACCTAATGCCTTCCTTCACGGTTTGGAAGTGACTGGGTGCGCAGATGAGTGGCTGCTAGAATCCTGCCTGCTCCAAAATGCATGTACCTTATTTTTAGGACTCTTAAACATCAAATCAGTAATGGCTAAGTAGGATGTTTTACTAATCTCTACTTGAAATTTCATTTCTGGAAACATAATTCATATCATTTAGACTGTCATAATGCTGTGAACATTAGATAGCTAACTTAAATCTAATTCCCATGTGATGATTTGAAGTATGTGTGCATAATACATATGTTTATGTGTGTGTGTGTGTGTGTTTTTAACTAGAATGACCAGTCAACAGGGGACATAAAAGTGATTGGTGGAGACGATCTCTCAACCTTAACTGGAAAGGTATGTATCTTGAAGGGGAAGAGCAGAGCCCTTCACACAGAGAATCAATTAGTAACACTGCTTTCAATCAGTCATGAAGAGTCAGCTTACGTAATGTAGCCACAGATGTTATTTAAACCTTTCCAAGCAACGGTAAATTACCCTTTCTTATATCATATAATGAAAAGTGCAGAATCTGACATTAAACTTAAAATTCATATGGCCAAGTGCAGTTGTTTGTCTCTGTGGGAGCCAATTTGACATCGTTCAAAAAATATAAATGGAGGAAAGATAGGCTTCTTTAAAAAGACTCATATCTAGTTTCTTCAATCATGGAGAGTTATAGTGTCGCTGAAAGTGGGTCCTGGACGCTGACAGCTTACATTCAAAGCCTGCCTCAACAACTTTAAATCTTTAAGTCTGGGACCTCAGTCAGGTTAGGGAACTTCTCTGTGTCTCTTATGCCAATAGAGTATGGGTCACGTAAGCTACCTTATAGAGTTAAAAGGATTAACTGATGCAATGCCTGTGGAGCTCTCTCTCTCTTTAAAGCATTTATGTATGTATGTATTTGAAAGGCAGAATGAAACAGAGAGGGTGAGACGAAGATCCTCGATCTGCTGAATTGCCCCCGGGTGGCCACAACAGCTTGTCTGATCCAGGCCTCCCCACATGCCCAACTCCGTGGGACAGCTTCTGCTGCTTTCCCAGGCCACACGCAGGGAGCTGGAAGACAAGCAGAGCAGCCGGGACACCGATTGGTGCCCATATGAGAGCCTGGCGCCCATGCAAAGGGGAGCATTTCACTGGGCCTTGTGTTGTGCCCCTGTTTTGTTTTTGTTTTGTTTTATTTTTAATTCAGGGTAAACAGAGATAACGAATGGTAATCAATATTCCATGTGCTGATTCACTCCCAAAATTTCTGCAGTGTCTTGGGCTGGGCCAGGCTGAAGCCAAGAGCGAGGACTCCATCCAGGTCTCCCTTGTGGGTGGTGGGGGCCCGAGTACTTGGGCGATCTTGTACCGCGTCCCAGGCACGTTAGCTGGGAGCTAGACCGGAAGCTGAATAGCAGCGACCGGAGCTGGCTTCATAGGTAGGTGCTTGTCTTGCAGTGCCGCAATACTGAATTACTGTATCTAAGTATTTTTATTCCCCCCCCCCCCTTTGAAACCTGAATGAGTTTCAAACCTGAATGGGTTTAAATTTCTAACCTGCCAAGTTCCTGTTTTTATGACTTTAAGCAAGTCATTTGACCTCCGAACTTGATTTTTTTTTTTTTATTTACGTAGGGATTTAGCTACTACACACACAATAAACTCTCAGCAATGGTAGCAATTTTCATTGTTTTATTTCTTATAGCATTGGTGTTAAATTCTAGATAGCACAGGGTTATATTAGACAAATATGTTCTCTCTGGACTTTGATTTATATGGACTGCTTTCTGCTAGTAGCTTATAGCTTAATGAATGTTGCACAGCTTAGAGCAGAGACTAAAATTTGTTTTCTATGTTTCATTATTACATGATAGTTTTAAAACTAACTCAGTCCTGTGGCTTCTCTGGCTTTTGACTAAGATCAAGTGTAAACTAACTGCATCCCATTGTGCAAATGACTACGACAGTAACGAAGTCACTGGTGACACTAAGTTAGCCTTCATATAAGCTAGAAAATGTTAAGAGCCCTGTGGTATATGGTGAAGCAATTATTGGCCTATTAATTTATCCTATTCAATATTGCTAAAGGCTTAAACTGTGTAATGTGAAGAGACAAATGAGTTGGGATTTGAGGAATGGAGAACAGACCCCTTAGGCAACTGCTGCTGTGTTTGCTATGTTTAGAATGCCACCTTTACTGCTGCCCAGTGCTGGAGGTAGTGTTCCTTTTCTGTAGATAAGGCCATGGAACTGTTGGGTGATAGAGCCACAGTTTTATCAAGAAATGTCTCACTCTACTATCTGTGTGTCTTAAAGTATACTAAGGTTCATTAACAGGTTTTATTTGTTTTTCAGTGTATTTGGTAGTATTTACGGAGTAATTACATTTATTGAGACCTTCTAAAAACTGAAAAGTAATTACTTTTTTGCTATGTGCTTTGCTTCTATTTTTGTTTCTATTCTGAGCCCCATTTTGGATAAAGTAGTTTCTCCCGACCTGTCAAAGTGTAAGAATTGCTTGGGCCTTACGCGGAAGTCTAGTGGCTAAAGTCCGCCCCTTGCGTGTTCCGGGATCCAGTATGGGCGCCCGTTTGTGCACAGGCTTCAACGATCGAGGAGACCTAGTTCTGACAAGATATGCGAAAAGTTGAAGCTTTAGTTGTTTATAAGTGTACATTTAGTATCTTCAACTTGACTCTGAAAAATTTCCTTTCCTTTCCCAAGTAATTAAAGGTGAGCTATTTACTCCTGATAGGTATTTGTAAATTATGTGTGAGTTAGGGCATTAATATGATATATGTAAAAATTGCTTATAAATAATATAAACAGGGGAAGGGAAAGCAACAAATCTCATTTTTCTTGCAACTTGTTGGATATGATCCTCTCTGACTTGATAAGCATTGTCTTAGAAGAATTATAGAACATTAAGATTCTGATGCTAGGGCTTGGCGGCGTGGCCTAGTGGCTAAGGTCCCCGCCTTGATCCCATATGGCCCCTGGTTCTAATCCCGGCGGCTCCACTTCCTCTCTATCTCTCCTCCTCTCAATATATCTGACTTTGTAATAAAAATAAAATAAATTAAAAAAAAATTAAAAAAAAAAAAAAAGATTCTGATGCTATAGCTGCATGACAGACTACACAGCATGAATCTTTTTGGGGGGGGGCACAAAAAATCCAGTATGTGAAATGGTGAGTCCTTCCTATAAGCAGCTTAAGAATAGATTGAGACCATTCTCTAATTTGAGAAGTAATTGTTAGATGGTATGTTCGCTTAAAAACCCTTGTAGCTATAAAATCCTGAATAGTGTGGGGGTTAGGTTGTGAGGAAGCAGTTTTGTTTTTCCTTTATGTCGTCCAAGGATACGGACAGAACCTAGAAGACTCAGATCAGGGTACTCTAATAAAAATGTTTTTTTGAATTGGATTCATTTGATACATTAAATGCATGACTTTAATTATTAGGCAAATTATACTTCTTACAGTGTTAGTCAGAGGACAAAAAGGAAGTCAATGTAAGTTGTCGTTTTACACATCAGCACCTTAGACCAGGAGAAATTTCACAACAAAGCCAGGATTACTCCTCTTACGAAATAATAGAAGCTTTTAAAAAAGTGAACACTTACATCAGATGTTCCTTTGTGAAAATATTATGCCATTATACTGTGTTATTATACTGTCTTGATTCATTGAACTGATTCTTATTTCGTTTTTTCTTCTAGAACGTCTTGATTGTTGAAGTAAGTTCTACATTTACTTTTAATATATTTATTATTTTCTAACTTAGTATGCACCATCTTAAAGGTAAGCAAGGAAAAGAAATTGCTCTTAAAATCAGCTTAATGCTGGGCTTGTGTTTTATAAAGACTACTTAGTAAATGATTATTTGCTGATAACGGAAAAAGTTTCCTTTTTGTCTACATAACTTTTTGAAAGTTTTCTAATCATGCTATAGTCATATTATATATAAATGCCTATAATTTAATATATTTTTATTTTACATAATATTTTGTGCATGTAAAAGACTATTTCTGTTACTTTCTTTTTCCTGTTATGTCCTATAAAGTATTTTGTACATAATAATGGCCAGCTTTATCCAGTGCTTACTTTACCAGGGACTGTTCTAACATGCTAAGAAAGCAAACACAGGAAGGTTAAACACTTTCTCCAGGCTCTGAGCTAAGAGAAGCGTCAGATCACCACTTCCTTTAGCTCAAGATGAGTTGAAGTCTTGATGATGAGCCCCAGCCAACGATGTTTAACAAGCATCCATGTAGGTCTATCGAGTGCTAAGGTTTAAGAACCTTTGATTTATCCCTAAGTCACCATTTCATTGAGGCCTTCACTGGCCATCCTGTACAAAAGCTCACACTTCCAGCCTCTCAACTTCTTTCCCTCTTTAATACTTTTTGACCCCTTGATTTCTTATCACTCTTTAATAGCCTACTGTACCTCTTTAATTTTTTGTCTCTGATCTCTTTATTCAGATACTTCTGCCTTCCTGATTTCTAGAAACTTCTGAAGCATGGTTTGTGATTGTACCTCCTACTCAGACCTTATTCCCCCATTCTTTAGTCTTTAGAATTTTTTCGTGTGACCTCAACTTATAAAAACAATCCATTCTCTTGTAACTTACATTTTCTTTATGCTTCTCACAGCTTCCTGGAGCCTGTGCTTTCATTCTTTGCCCTTTGATCGCTGTTCCATATTTCTTTTCTTTAAAATAACAGCTTTATTGAGATATAATTCGCATACCGTTCACTTACTTGAGTTGCACAATCCAATGACTTCTATTATATTTACAACATTGTACAATTACTGTATTCAAGTATATTTTTATTGTCTAACAAAGCCAATCCCCTTAGAGATTTCCCCTTCCCTCAAGAAACTCATCATCTCTTTCCTAACTCTAAGATTTACCTGTTCTGGACATTTTGTGTAAATGGTAGCACGTAACATATGACCTTTGTGTATGGCTTATTTCTGTTAGCTCAGTGTTTTCAATGTTTATGCGTGTTATGGAACATGTAAATATTCATTCCTTTTTATTAGCAAATAGTATGCTGTATTTTCTTCATCCACTCCCACTTTTTGCTATTTCTTGTGTTTCACGTGGCCTTCCTCTCTCCCTTATCCCATGTTTAAATTTGTTATGACCCAACTGAAGTTCCCTCCATAAAGCCTTACTTGATAGTCCTTCCCTCCTCAACTTACTTGAGTTTTTGAATTTTAATTATGAAGTATTTTGAAGAAAAGGATTTATTCAACACACATATGCCTACCCCAATACATTTACATTTTGTGTATTCAGATTTCATTTTTAAAGGAAATTTAGCATCCTACTAGAGCTAAAGCCCTGTTTTTCTTCACTTTGCCTTTATTGCCAGAGGTGTGATAACTGTGTGCAGTAGTCTGGTTAGCATGCAGGTTTGAGCACAGATTCCCCCGGCCTGCAGGTCTCACCAGGTTGAATGTCGCTGTTGGCTGTGACTTCTGTTTTACCTGGGACTTGTCTTGTTCACACTGTTGGCCGGATTGATTGATGTCCTTATGGGTTCAAGAACCGAGGGCCTGTTTTGCTGCTGGTGGCTCACTGGCTACAGGTGTGTTCCCCAGATGCTAAAGGCTGTCCTCATGTCCTAGCCCAGGGCCCTCTTGTAATTTGGCAGCTGACTGCTTTAAAACCAGTAGCCTGCTACATCTGTCTTGTAAAGTATAACCCAGTCACCAGAAGAGCTGGCAGCGTTTTGATAGATCTCAGTCTCACTCAAGAGGGTGGGACTCTTCCAGGGGCGTGTGCACGAGCGATCTGGAATCCTGGAGCTAGCTGGAGTCTGGCCAGAAAGCTGCAGCTTTCAAAAGTCTCCAACCCTGCTGTTTCTGATGGCTTACCATGTTTTATGCCATCTTTAATAAGTATTTTCTTGGAAGAGGAGCGACAGTTCAAAAAATATTTTCCCTTTTCAGAGGTGCATTATTTCAAATAGTGTCCTACTTTCGACTGACTGGCTGAGATTAACTTTCATGTAAAGCCATTTATATATTAAACCTTAGTAATTTGTGTACTTTTCAGCATTGTATAAAACAGTGCTTCTCAAAGTAGTGGGGTCTGTTAACTACCTAATGGGAGAGTTTGGGGAGAGATCCTCTATCTTAGGTTTATTAAAAAAAAAAAACACTAAAATACCTTTCATGATAAATGATATCATAACTCTAATAGAACATGCATAGGTATACATAGTTACATGCATATATATGTATATGAAATTATTCATGGATCTTTATAAAATTAACACATAATAGTGCGTATTTATGGTATATTGTGCTTGTGTGTATTTAAATTTGCTGTCATTGACCTCACTGTGCCTACAAAATTGAATCCTGGCACTGACACACTGCTTGCTGAGGGCTGGATGATTTATAGGTTCCAGAAAAATCTCCGTGTGGGAATTCTGATAAGAACCACTGAAGCAAAAGAAAACATCCAATTATACTTGGGAGTGGCGCTATTTTCTAGAGATGGTGACTCTGAAGTCAAAGGCATGCTGGTTTTATTTACTATTTAAATGTTTTTTTTTTTTTTTCTTTTTAAAGGATATAATTGACACTGGCAAAACAATGCAGACCTTGCTTTCGTTGGTCAAGCAGTATAATCCCAAAATGGTCAAGGTTGCAAGGTAAGTATATTTGGAGAAAGGATAATGTATTCATGTGAAGGCAAATTAAGTAATTGCTTCTTTTTAATTTATGAAAGTTCTCAGCTGTCGTTTTTATCTTTAAAACAGCAATGTAATCTCAAGACTTGGAAATATCTTTCTAAATAATTTTGTTGTGCATTAATAAGCTCTTCATTAGTCATTTTTTTTGCCTCATAATAACATTTGAGTTTTTAACATGCGAATTATATCAGCTTGTCCTGAGTGTCGTGGGAGAGAATTTTGGGCCTCTTTTCAAAATTGAGAATGAGGATCCCAATTTGAAATAAGGATGTTACAGGAAGGCTTGGGGGCCCCTAAAATTGAATATTGTGTTTTTCATCTAGTTTTGTGTCCACATTAAAATCTTACAGGACCTTCTCTTGTAAGCTAGCCTCATATCCTGGCCTTTTCTGTGTTGTTTGGCATTTTCGTGTATACTTCTACCCATGAGTGTCTCTATAGGGTTTTAGAAAAAGGTTGATTTTACTTATTTGAAAGGCAAAGCTCCAGCGGGAGAGACGGAGACAGAACACGCAAGAGTGCTAGCTGCCTTTGGTTCCCCCTCTGAATGCCAAGGATGGACCTGGCTGAAGCCGGAAACCTGGAATGTTAACCAGGTTGCCCACATGGGTGGGCAGCCACTCAGCTACTTGAGTCATTGCCTGATGCCTCCCTGGGTGTGCATTAGCAAGGAGCTGGATCAAAAACAGCTGGGACAGGAAGCCTACTATGGCATGCTGGCCTTGTAATTGACTTAACTGCTTTGCCACAATGCCCGTCCCTCAAGTAGCATTATTTTTCCCACTTTATTGATACTGGGAATTGCTCTAAGTCACAGAGCTATTGAGACATAGAGATGGGATTTGAACCCAGAAGAAATAGCACAAAGTCCATCCTTTTATTATTTTTAAATTTGCTGGTGTAATAACACTACTGATGTTTTGTGTGTGTCATTTTTACTTTGATAATATTATTTTTAACTCAATTTAATTAACACTGCCTTTCAAGTTAATTGATCTATCAGTCAGAGATAGAATATGAGAATATAAAGCTTTATTCAATGCAGAGTTAAGAATAACTAATTTAGGGCCCGGCACCATGGCCTACTGACTAAAGTCCTTGTCTTGAACACGCCGGGATCCCATATGGGCATTGGTTCTAATCCTGGCAGCTGCACTTCCCATTCAGCTCCCTGCTTGTGGCCTGGGAAAGCAGTTGAGGACGGCCAATGCATTGGGACCCTGCACCCACGTGGGAGACCTGGAGGAAGTTCCTGGCTCCTGGTTCTGGATCGGCACAGCACCGGCCGTTGCGCTCACTTGGGGAGTGAATCATTGGACGAAAGATCTTCCTCTCTGTCTCTCCTCCTCTCTGTATATCTGACTTTGTAATAAAAATAAATAAATCTTTTAAAAAAAAATAACTAAGTAGGGTATGGCATCGTGGAGCAGCAGGTTAAGCCGTCTTCTGGGATGCCAGCATCCCTGGTGGAACAACTGTGTAAATCCTGGCTGCTCCACTTCGAATGTACATGTGCTACTGTAAACAGTTTCACTGTTGAACATTTCAATCGCAGGCAGGTGAAAACTTAAGTCTACCCAAAAGTTTGCATATGAATGTTCATGGCAGCCTTGTGCGTCATAGCACCGCGCTGGAAGCAGCCAGAACGTGCCTCAGTAGCTGAGTGGTTAAACAGGTGGTACACACATACCGTAGGATAACACTCCTTTACAAAACACCCTACTGTTCATACCTACAACTTAGGTGAGCCTCAAAGGAGCCGTGTTGATAAAAGCCAATCTCAGAAGGTTATCTACCTCATGATTGCATTTGTAGAGCATTATTACAATGACAAACGTAGAAAACAAGAGAACAGATTAGGGACAGGCATGGTAGCCAAGTGGCTAACGTCCTCGCTTTGTGTGTGGGATCCCATATGGGTGCTAGTTCGTGTCCTGGCTGTTCCACTTCCCTTCCAGTTCCCTACCTGTGACCTGGGAAGACAATCGAGGATGGCCCAAAACCTTGGGACCCTGCACCCTTGCAGGAGACCTGGAAGAGGCTCCTGGTTCCTGGCTTCACATTGGCTCAACTCTAGCTGTTACGAGTACTTGTGGAGTGAGCCAGCAGATGTAGGATCTTTCTCTGTCTCTCCTTCCCTCTAAATCTGACTTTCCAATAAAAATAAATAAATCTTTTTAAAAAAGAACAACAACAACAAGAGAACAGATTAGTGCCTGGTAAAATCTAGATACAGGCTGTTCGCTGTTTTTTTTTTTAAAGATTTATTTTTATTACAAAGTCAGATATACAGAGAGAGGAGGAGAGACAGAGAGGAAGATCTTCCGTCCAATGATTCACTCCCCAAGTGACCACAACGGGCCGGTGCACGCCAATCCGATGCCGGGACCAGGAACCTCTTCCTGGTCTCCCACACGGGTGCAGGGTTCCAATGCATTGGGCCGTCCTCGACTGCTTTCCCAGGCCACAAGCAGGGAGCTAGATGGGAAGTGGAGCTGCCGGGATTAGAACCAGCGCCCGTATGGGATCCCGGGGCTTTCAAGGCGAGGACTTTAGCCGCTAGGCTACGCCGCCGGGCCCCAGGCTGTTCACTATTGTCTGTGAAATTGAAACAAGATTAGTTCACCAACGTCTGTGTCCAAGCACTTGGGCCATCTTCCACTGCTTTCCCAGGTGTATCAGCAGGGAGCAGAATCTGACGTGGAGCAGCCAGGACTCAAACTGGTTGCCATATGGGATCTGGCACCTCAGGCAGTGGCTTTAACCACTGTACCACAGCACACACCCCTTTCATATAGCTTTTTTATTTACTTTTGAAATTAAAATTTTTGATTATCATAGTGTAGTACAGTGTAATATTTTAACACATACACAGGATAACGTGATTATGCATTTCTACTTGCTTTGTTTTTTTTGGATTTACTTTTATTTATTTTCAAATAAAAAGGCAGATTTACAGAGAGACAGATCCTCTGTCCACTGATTTTCTCCCCAAGTGGCCATAACAGCTGGAGCTGTGCTGAACCAAAACCAGGAGCCAGGAGTTTTCCCAAGCCGTGAGCAGGGAGCTGGAAGGGAAGTGGAGCAGCTGGGATACAAACCGGTGCTCCTGTTGGATGCTGGCATCACAGGTGAAGCCTTGGCCTGCTGTGCCATGATGCCAGCCTCACTATTCACTTTCCTTTGTGTTTGGAGGCTACCAGCACCTCTTTCAGTTCTTTATACACAATGTAGTAGGACTTTTGAACTAGTCTCTCCTCTGTGCTGTGGAATACTGGCACTTGTCACCTCTGACTGTTTTTTGTTACCTGTTATTCTATCTCCTTATATCCTCTTACTCTTCACCTTTCCCAAGCTGTTGTAGTCACTTTAGCAGTTCACATGGAGCTTTATTTTAAACCTCGAGATTTGTAGGCATAAGGGGTGCTGCACGCCCCTGATTGCATGACACAGCTTGCACTGAGTGCAGCAATACCTTCCCTGGAGTGTCCTTGAGTTCAGGCAGGGAGAAGGGTTTTTGCTGTGATTGGTTTGTTATTATCTTTCTAAATGGAAATTGAGTTCAAATGTATCCTCTGACTAATTACTGGAAGAGAATCATGAGGAACTTGATTAGATGTTCCTTGGAGCTTCATGCTTCGACCAGTACTTCTAAACCTTGGCTGCACATTGGGAACCCCATGAGAGTTAACAAATAAACAAACAAAAAACCCAAACATCTGTGCCTGCAGCTTGTCTTGCGACAATCTGATGGAACTGGTCACGGGCGTGGCCGGAGTGTCTGAGTTTTCTGTTTCTAAGAATGTCCAGGTAATTCTTATGTGCAGCCAAGGCTGAAAATCACTTAAGGCTATTGCCAGATTTTAAATAAATCTAAGAAGGTATGAAATAAGTTTTATTGGGACTGTCTTTAGTGTATGTAAAGGCTTTCAAAGTACATTCTACAACTTTTTGAAATTTTCTTTATTTGTTTGAGAGACAGACACAGGGAGCGCCCATTCACTGGTTCATTTTACCAAATGTCTGCCATGGCCAGGAACCTTGGCTGTAGCTATGAGCCGGAAACTTCATGGAGGTCTTCATGTGGGCAGCAGGGACACTGCCTTTAGCACTATTATCACTGCTCCCTAGCATCTGCATTAGTGGGAGCCTGGGATCAGGTGCTGGAACTGGGAATTGAACCCCAGGACATTGGTGTAGGATGCAGACATTACAACCTCTAGGCTAAATGCCCTGTTCCCCTCCTCCAAATCCCACTTCCCCTACCATGGCTGAAACATTTCAACAGGCAGCATTTAGGTTGCAAAATCAGCTTTTTGTAAAATTGGCTTACCTCACCTACAACTTTTACTCTCAAAAATGCCACTTCCTTTAGCACACTAGTTAGGTTTTTTTGCACCTGCTGTTCTTCCTTACAAGCCAAATGTTCATGTTTTTGTTGAAAAATGATGCTCACCTCTCCCACACCCTTGAGCTTACGGATTGTATTTCCAGGGTTTCAGCCCAAGAGCCCTTATCTTTGTGTCCTTGCTGATTGTCACTCTACCCCACTTCACTGTGAATCACTGCCCATGAGTGGCCATAGAGGGAGTCAGCTCCCAGAAGGATCCGTTTGGCCCTGGGTGGAGGTCAGTCAAAGGCCCTGTCTGCGGGCTTATTGCTGCTCCCCCCACCCCCAGCATCTCCAGGATTTTGTCCTCCATTTCCAAGTCTTAAGGGTATTAAACTTGACCATGGTATGATAAATGCAGATGAAACCATTTAAGAGCGTTAATATTCTCTTTTGTGATGTCCTGTAGTCCCTCCATATGTCTCTTGTATCATTTTGTAATTAACAGCCTGCTGGTGAAAAGGACCCCTCGAAGTGTTGGATACAGGCCAGACTGTAAGTGGATTACTTTTTTTGTCAATCATTTAACCATCTTCAACCTAAAAAAAGTTGTATGTGAAATGGCTTAGTTACTTTAGGGAATATTTGTAGAGAAGGCATATTTGCAAGCATTAAAGTTGAAAGCAATATATTTTTGCATTATGATTCCTTCTAGTTGTCGGATTTGAAATTCCAGACAAGTTTGTTGTAGGATATGCCCTCGACTATAATGAATACTTCAGAGATTTGAACGTAAGTACATTTTCTCATTCTCGCTCTCGTTTGTCAAAACGCACATAAAAATTTTGGAAAGGCAAGAATTGTTTTCTCTTTCCAGCACCTCATAATTTGAACAGGCTGATGGTTCCCATTAGTCACATAAAGTTATAGTCAAATACAGACGTCCTTACAGCTGGAATTTGGCCAGGCTAGGGTGACAGTTCTTCCTGGCTGAAATAGTTGAACGGTTTTAATATACAATCACTGTGCTGTTCTTATTTCAGATGATAAATGTGGTCATAAGTAAGAAATAAATGATAGTGTTTTAAGTCTTTTCATTTACTTTCCTTCCAGTATTCTGCTGTGAAAACAGGAGTTCCATGGATACATCTAGGAACATGACTATGAGAGGACCACAACAGCACTCTATCTAAAGCGGGCTTTTTATGCTTTTTTCCTCTACTTACCCTGGCCCCCCACTTTGATATACTTCAAATTGCCTGCTTCATTTGTTATTTGAAAGTGCATATTGAGATAAAAATTAAACTAATGGGACACATTATTAATTTGGTTCTAGACACTCCCTGAAAGTTACTGGTCTAAATAATCACAGTACTACTTCTGTTTGTTTAGCCAAAAGCCTGGCAGCAGAGAGCTATCCTTACCAGATAAGAATAGCTTGCCTTTTATTTTGGAATACGCTCTTCTAATGTGAATCTCAATTTTTATTTTGTAGCATGTTTGTGTCATTAGCGAAACTGGAAAAGCAAAATATAAAGCCTGAAGGTGAAAGTTCAAGCTGAATTTGCACAACATCAGGAGTCTCATTGACGTCGCCAGTAAAGTGATCGAATGTTCTGGTTCTGTGGCCATCTGCTTCAATAGAGCTTTGTGCATGTACCTTATGAAAGTTTTTATCTGTTTTGTATTTTAGAAATGTCATTTGCTGCATTCCTAAACTCTTTGTTTGCACTATGAGCCTATAGACTATCAGTTCCCTTTGGAAGGATTGTTAAACAAATGTTAAACTTGTGAATGAAAAAAATTATCTTAAATCACACCACTATGAGATGAAAATATTGAGGTTGTATCTGTAAGAAACATTTAAAGAGAAGATATTAGTTTTTTAATTGGTATTTTAATTTTTATATATTCAGGAAAGAAAAGAGGTGATTGCATATTGTTAATTATGTCACTGTGTGTTTAGAAAGGCAGCAGTCAGTTTCACATAAAATAGAGCACATAAGAAGGGGTTTTTGTTCTGTTGGGTAAACCTAGGCCCTGTTATTATTTTATTAGTATTTCAGTAGCATTGCTGTATTTGCCCATGTGTTCAGATTGTTTCCAGTGAATCTTTGTAAGCAGTTCCTTTTAAATGCAGTTCAATAAATTAAAAAATAAATTACCACTTAGTGAATTCTTCATTGTAAACATCCCTTAAAGTAGACTGTCGCTTTAAAAGGAACTATGCCTAACAGTTCTCTACAGATGAACCCAGTGTAGTTTTCTGTTACCTTTTCCTGGTTTGTTAAATTTTTGCAGCTAGTATAAATTGTAATCTTTACCAGGGCCCGGCGGCGTGGCCTAGCGGCTAAAGTCCTCGCCTTGAAAGCCCCGGGATCCCATATGGGTGCCGGTTCTAATCCCGGCAGCTCCACTTCCCATCCAGCTCCCTGCTTGTGGCCTGGGAAGGCAGTCGAGGACGGCCCAAAGCTTTGGGACACTGCACCCGCGTGGGAGACCCAGAAGAGGTTCCTGGTCCCGGCATCGGATTGGCATGTACCGGCCATTGCGGCTCACTTGGGGAGTGAAACATCGGATGGAAGATCTTCCTCTCTGTCTCTCCTCCTCTGTGTATATCCGGCTTTCCAATAATAATAAAATCTTTTAAAAAAAAAATGTAATCTTTACCAAACATAGGCACTAATGATGCTCTGGTGGAATGGATTGGTGGAGGTCAGAGTTCCTTCCAACTTCAGAGATATGAGATTTCAGACCCTTGGCACACTTTGTTACATTTTACTAGACTAAAATAAGGTGACTTTCTCTTGGCATTCAGTCCAGTTGTTCAGGTTCAACTTTCAGCTGCATTTCCACAGATTTTTTTCAGACACGTCCTGTTGCCTTCTGCATGTAGATGATGTGTTTTTTTTTAAAGATTTATTTTATTTTTATTGGAAAGGCGGATATACAGAGAGGAGAGACAGAGAGGAAGATCTTCCGTCCGATATTTCACTCCCCAAGAGGCCGCAGTGGCTCGAGCTGAGCCAATCCGAAGCCAGGAGCCTCTTCCAGGTCTGCCATGTGGGTGCAGGGTCCCAAAGCTTTGGGCCGTCCTCAACTGCTTTCCCAGGCCACAGGCAGGAAGCTGGATGGGAAGTGGGGCTGCTGGGATTAGAACCGGCACCCATATGGGATCCCGGGGCGTGCAAGGCGAGGACCTTAACCGCTACTCCATCGCGCCAGGCCCCGATGATGTGTTTTTTTAAATTTAAGATTTATTTCTTTTTATTGGAAAGACAGATATGCAAAGAGAGAGATACAGAGAAGAAAGATCTTCCATCCGCTGATTTCCTTCCCAAGTGGCTGCAATTGGCTGCAATGGCTGGACTTGGGTCGGAGCTGCGCCAGTCCGAAGCCAGGAGCTCTTCTGGGTCTCCCACATGGGTGCAGGGTCCCAAGGCTTCGGGCCGTCCTCGACTGCTTTCCCAGGCCACAAGCAGGGAGCTGGATGGGAAGTGGAGCAACAGCAAAATCCTTTTGCTTTTCTAGGGACTGGGAGAAAAGTTAAACCAAAGCTTTGACTCGCTTCTCTCTGCTCCCAGTGAGGTATGAAGTACCACCTCTGGGCCATCTGGCCATTTGGTTCCTTAAAATGTTTGCTGTTACACCCAGCACCAAAGTAGAAAGCTTGAAACAATACTAAACAATAGTTTGCTGTAGTCCTAGAACTTCCTAGTTTACAAAATGTTCTCAGCTCTGTCGCCCTTCATAGTGCTGGGTGCTTGAGAACAGTGGTGCTACATGTGAAGTGAGTCGGGTCTCCCCGCCCCAGCAAGTGTCACTCAATAACTAGTTAATACTTCATCTTGCCTCCCACTGCTGAGGCGCCTTACTTCCTCTGTTTTCAGTTGCACACAACAGCATGCTGAACCAGCTAAAAGGATCGAACCAGCCAAAAAAAATTCCTTCCTTCCAATTTTGGGGACAGCATTGTATGTTGTAGCTCAACAACATGACTCATAATTTGCATTGGTGTTCATTGCTCCGTTTGTCTACACTCCTCCCTATCGCAGCTAGAATGTAAGCAGGGCAAAACTGACTCGGATTTATTGAGATGGTCTGCTAATAAAATGCTGTGGCAGGGAGTATGGATTTTTTGCATTCCACAGAGGCAAAACACTTGAGAGCTTTAAGCTGGGTGTGAGATTTCATTTGCATTTTTAAGGGCTGTCTTGAGCTCATTTTAAAATTACTTCAGGAAAAATACTGGTAATGCCAGTAGTAATTAGTATTTAGTATGTGTCAGATACTAAACTGAGTGTTTTAAACATACTGTTTTTATTTAGCCACAGCACATTTTACAGAACAGGCCATCCCAGATACTCCTCTGACAAATGAGTGGCAACAAGGGACTTGGTAAGGCTGCCCTTGGCGGGGTGGCCATCATTTCTTTCCTGGCTTACAGAAGTAGCCTCTGAGCCAAACTGTCACTTCCAGCCTTACCTGTCTTCCATGACTGACACATTGAGCAAAGGAATCCTGATTAAACCTTCAGTCAGATCTGGTCTCTCCCAGGCCCTCCTGTCAGGCAAAATCCCCAGCAGGTAGAGCATCTCCTCACCCCTGCCTACTCCTGGTCAGATCCAGCTCCCCCTGCACCCTGTGCAGGCTCCTCAGCACTGCTTCCTGCCCACAGCACTGCGCTGCCTCCCTACGATGTGTGTGTGTGTGTTTGTGAATTTTTTTTTTTTAGGAGGAGGGGGATGATATATTTCAGCAAGTGTATTTCTTTTAAAAGATTTATTTAGAAGACAGAGCAACAGAGAGAATCCTTCCTTCTACCAGATCATTGCCCAGGGCGCGACGCAGTGCCCTAGCAGCTAAAGTCCTCGCCTTGAATGCTCTGGGATCCCATATGGGTGCCGGTTCTAATTCCAGCAGCTCCACGTCCCATCCAGCTCCCTGCTTGTGGCCTGGGAAAGCAGTCGAGGACGGCCCAAAGCCTTGGGACTCTGCAGCCGCATGGGGGACCTAGAAGAAGCTCTGGGCTCCTGGCTTCAGCTCAGCTCAGCTCCAGCCGTTGTGGCCATCCGAGGAGTGAACCAGCAGATGGAACTCTGTCTCTCTTTCTGTAGGTCTGCCTTTCAAATAAAAATTAATAAATCCTTTACAGCCTTGTTTATTTGAGAGTCAGAGTTACAAAGAGAGCGATTCCATCTGCTAGTTCACTTCCTAAATGGCCCCAACTGTCAGAGCTGATCCGAAGTCAGGACTGGGCCCAACGCAGTGGCCTAGTGGCTAAAGTCCTCACCTTGAACGCACCGGGATCCCATATGGGTGCCAGTTCTAACCCCAGCAGCCCCATTTCCCATCTAGCTTCTTGTTTGTGGCCTGGGAAAGCAGTTGAGGATGGCCCAAAGCCTTGGGACCCTGCACCAGCATGGGAGACCTGGAGGAAGTTCCTGGCTCCTGGCTTCGAATCAGCACAGCACCGGCCGCTGCAACCACTTGGAGAGTGAATCATCGGACGGATCTTCCTCTCTGTCTCTCCTCTTCTGTATATATCTGACTTTGTAATAAAAAAAATAAAGCTTTAAAAAATAAAAAAGATCATTGCCCAAACGGCCGCAAAAGCCAAGGTTGGGCCAGCTGAAGCAAATAGTCCAAAGCTGCATCCAGTTTTTCTATGCTGTTGTACGGATGGCGGGGTCCAAACACTTGAGCTATCTTCCAATGCCTTCCCAGGCGCATTAGCAGGAATTTGGATCATAGATGAAACAGCCGGGACTTGACTCTGCTTCAATATAGAATTCCAGCTTCACAGGCAGTAGCTCAACCAACTTTGTTAGCATTTTCACCCCCTAATGAGGTGATGATCTTTTAAAAAATATAAATCAGATTAGGGCTTGTGTTGTGGTAAAGCAGGTGAAGCTGCTGCTTGTAAAGCCAACATTCCATGTGGATGCCGGTTCAGGTCCTGACTTCCTTCTGATCCAGCTGCCTGCTAATGGCCCAGGAAAAGCAACAGAGGATGGCCTTAGTATGAGTATGCCACTCATGTGCGAGACACCGGGATGAAGCTCCTGGCTTCAAGCCTGGCCCAGCCATGGTCATTGAGGCCATCTGAAGAATGAACCAGCATATGGAAGATTTCTGTCTCGTTCTCTCTGCAACTCTGATTTTTGGATAAACAAATCTTAAAATGTAAATCAGATCATACAGCTTGCTTGCTGAACTCCAAAGAAAACACTGACAATAGCCTTTAAGTCCATATGCGAATGAGCTGTCTGCTTCTCTATCTTCCACGATCAGCCTTGCTGTTTCTTCAGCCTTTCCCTCTATCTCCCCAGACTACAAATGCATGTTCACATCTCCAAGACCACCTGGGCGAATCCTGCCCTGACCCCTTGCACAGCCTCGAAGTCGCTCTCCATAACGCTTGCACTTTTCGGCTGATTTTTAGAGTGTCAAGTGGTCAGGCAGTTCCTAAACAACAGCAGCTGCTGCGGCAGCTCAGCTCGAGCGGACTGGTCGCTCTGGGTGTAGGTTTGGCAGGAAATGAGCCCAGGTGGACACCCAGCGCGCTACTTCCATCAGCGAGGAAAGTGGTGTGTCAACCCTGCACCCCAGCCTCTCGGGGGGAGGGGAGCAGTGGGAGGCAGCAAGTGATGGATCATGTAGTGGTGGTGTCGCCTCTCCCTTGGGAGAAATGGATTCCTGGCTTTCAGTTGGCCCTGGCCCTTGGGAACATTTGGGGAGTGAACCAAAAATAGTTCTAAGAAAGACTAGGCACCATCTACCAAACTATTTCCATATAATGTCAATGTATGTATGTGTGTGTGTAACTTGTATGTGAATATATGTAATGGAACTGTGCTTCCACATTTGAATCCTTAATGATAACTCCTGTAAGGTAGTTTGCTTTGTTTTTGTTTTGAGTTGTTTGAGCTTAAGAAATGTAGGTTGTGTAATTGGCTCAGACTCACACAGTTAGCATATGAGGAATTTTAATCCAGGCCATTCTATTCCCTGATGTGCCCTCTCAATTCACTGCCACTTTATCTATAGAGCCCAGCTCTTAGGTCAAAATGAACACACTCACAACATAGTGCAAAACATTAAGCCAGCAAAGGTAGCAATCCCAAAGGATGTGTGCATTCAGCACAGCTTTTTGAGGTCACAGCTGACTTTTCTAAGTGTAAGCTGCCTTGTTGCAGGGGTAAGAATTTTCAAAGACTGTCGTGGGATTTCTCCATTGTGCTCCTTACAACCTGCTGCCTTTACAACCTGTGGGCAGCTGTAGACAAAGTCATTTGCTGGCAGGAAGGATCACATATGCTCTTGGCCATTTTTGAATGTGGATTTTATGGACACTTCAAGCCACTTGGAAGAGTGATGATTTTTTTCATGGTTTTTATCTGTGACTTCAAGCATAAACTGTCAAGCTTTGTGTGTTTTTCTCTATACCACATGGGTGTAGTTCATAATGGACTTCCTTGTTGTGACTGAAATGACTCTCAAACTTGGTTGGTTGCTTTTCAATGAAACTGCCTTTCTTAACATTCTTTCCAGGGACTCCTTCAGGTCTCCCACATGGGAGCTCAAGTCCTCAAGCCATCATCTGAATGATGGCATCCAGGGAATATGAGCAGAAACCTGATCAGAAGTGAAGCGGCCAGGACTTAAACCAGCGCTCTGAAAGGGTTGCTGGCCTTACAAATAGCAACTTGACCTTCTGGACCACAATGGTGTTCCCTGCCTGCAACGTCTAGTTTCGCATCTTCCCCTTGTCTCTTGTGGCCTCTTGACAGGCCCCGATTTTGAGCACGTCTCTATGTTCTGGCACCACAAGACATTCCAGGGTTTTGTGTTTTCCTGCCCAGGGCCAGAGTCAGCCTTTCTGAAGACTCCTGGTTCCTCTATTGGAGGAAGCTAGAAACCAGAGCCTGGGCTGTGGGTGTTCTGGTTGCCATGGTGTCACATCGCCCTCCTACCAGTGCACAGAACTAGGAAATACCCACGTGCTAATCCATACCCGTCTCTGCCTGGCTCTGTGGCTACAGGAGACAGGAGTGCATCCTGGTGCCTGCACCACGGGTTTCATTCTAGCTTTCACCTGATGTCAACGTCTCTCCAGCAACAGAAGTGTGGCTCTTGTTACGCCTACTCTGTCCACGCATTTGTTCAGTCCTAGTGTAAACCAACATACCTGTACAGTGTCTAACAAGAGGCCATTGTTTACGGACAGACCTTTTCAAAATAAGCTTTATAAGATCTGGTCCATGGGGAGAACCCAAGTACCTATGAAACTGTGTCACATAATACAATGTAATTAATGAATTAAAAATAATAAACAATAAAAAAAAAGAGTCTGAACCAAAAAAAAAAAAAACAAAAACAAAAACAAAAGATCTGGTCCAAATGCTGTTTTCCACAGATGTCATTTTTGTCTTCATCCCTTTCAATGTTCTTCAATGTGGTTCCATTATTTATGATGCAGTTTATGTGGTTAGTGCCTGTATTCCAATCAGGGCATTGTATCCCAGCTGTAATTCATTGTTATGGTAAAGTGTAGTATAAGTCAGAGCTGCACAGAATGGTATCCTAGCCGGGGACAGGGGTGTCTTCTTCCTCATCCCTTGCTAACCTGTTCCCACCATTTTCCAGTCTTTATTTTATTTATTTTTTAACATATTTTTATTGGAAGGTCAGATTTACAGAAAGATTTTCCATCCACTGATTCACTCCCCAACTGTCCGCAATGGCCAGAGCTGAGCCAATTTGAAGCCAGGAGCCAGGAGCTTCTTCTGGGTCTCCCACACGGGTGCAGGGTCCCAAAGCTTTGGGCCATCCTCGACTGCTTTCCCAGGCCACAGGCAGGGAGCTGGATGGGAAGACGGGCCGCTGGGACACAAACCAGTGCCCATATGGGATCCCTGTGCTTGCAAGGTAAAGATTTAGACACTAGGCTATCAAACTGGGCCCCTCTTTCCATTCTTACTCATCCACCTACCCAGTGAGTGACACTGACCTTGTATTTACAGGCAGTTACACTTTACCGAGCCCTTATTATGCATAGACACTTTGCTTGTATTGGTGCATTCAGTGTAATAGCAGCCTCTCAAGGTAAGCACTATTGCTGTCCCCCATTTTTCAGATAAGGTGGCTGAGTCACAGCATGAAGAAGTTCTCCAAAGTGACATATTGATTTGTAACCAGTTCCCAAACTTGGATCTCATCAGCACTAATGCGTTCACAACCAGGCCATTCACCTCCCCCTTCTTAACATTGGCTCATCCCTCCTCAGCCCGGTCTTTCTGAAGTTGAGTACTTGTGAAGTCACCCTCTGGGTAACGTTCTGTAGCTGCTGCCACCCTTGCTCTAGTTAGGCAGGTGTTCTGTGTAGCCAAGTCAGGTCCCCAAGGTGCCCACCCGGCTTTCACTTGGAGCTTGGGCAAAGATGTTGGTGTCAGCTAGTTCTCATGCTATTTTTAAAGTGTGGCTTTGTGAGTCCTAATTGCCACTTACGACACATAACTATATTTGAGGGGAATGATCTCTGAGTCCAGGCAGTTTTGTAGCTTAGTTGGTAAAGCCCACTGCTGTAACAACAGTATGTCATTCAGGCATGATGGATTCGTGTCCATCATGTCCCATGGATTTTCCATACATGTCCCATGGATTCGTGTCCCAGCTGCTCCACTTCCAATCTAGCTCCCTGCTAAAAGGTAGCAGAAGAACTGAATGCAAGCCCCGGCTTCCGCCCGGGTCGTCCCCTGCCATCGTGGCCACTTACGGTGAGCCAGCAGATGGAGTACCTTCTCTCTCCTTCTCATACTGTAACTCTGACTTTAAATAAATAACCTGTTTTAAAAAAAAAAGTCACTGAGCCTTCACGAGAAAAAAAAATTGCCTAGGGTCACATAGGCTAAAGGAGCAATCAAATTCCATAGATAATTCTGGGAACTTCCTGTGTGTTGGGGCTCTGCTAGCTGTCTCAGGGCTTGAGATGAATGCAAACTGTTCCTTCCTCAGGGGCGTAAGGTCAAGTGTACAAGTGACTCTAACGCAAGACCAGGCTGCTTGCACTGCTCGAGAGAAGGCCACACATGTTAATGGAAAGAGGAATCTATCTGGGAGAAAAATTCTTTGGAATGAGAATTTTGAGTTTGGGGGACACTTGAACAGGTCAATACAGGGGGAGGAAGGCTGGGGGGAAGAGTCTGCTGCAAGTCGGTTTGGGCAAAGATAACACCAAAATCCCAGGGCAGTGTAGGGAAGTAACAGAGGATATGCAGAGGCGTGGCAAGCGAGAAAACCAGACAGATATATTTTGGTAATCTTGAGGGTCTCTGGTTAAGTTAGAATGTTCTAGACTTCCAGCTAACCCAGATGAGACTGGCTTAAACAAGAGGAGTTTGTGGACTGCACATGTGGGGAGTGCAGGAGCAGCTCAGGCCTGGTGGTGACGACCCACTGCTGCAGTTTTACACTGAGGATCCACGTGACTTCCATCCCATTTGCTCTTAGTGCCAGCTGCACCGAGGGCCAGCCCTGCTTATGGTCAGGAGGGGGCTGCCAGTCGCCAGCAGAGTGCAGGATTCCTTGAGACAAGCTTTCTGTCAGCTCTTTGAACATGCTTGCATGAAGACTCACTGGTGAGAATAGGCTCACAGTCATGACAGATTCGGGCTGGCATCGCCCTTTGCCCAGCGCGCCCACTTCTGGAGCCAAGATCAAAATCCGTTTCCCTTGGGACAGAGTGAGTCAAATCAGGATTTGATGAGGAAGGAAGAAGTAAAAGAATTGGTGTTAAGGAGGCAGCCAACAATAACCTGTTTGATCCCAAATGCCAAGAAAGTGGTGTTTGGGGCTTGTTGAGATAAAAGTGCAGATCATGAATAAAAATTATGTACCTTAATAAACCGTGAGTGTTCCTGTGTTTCATTGACTCAGATGCTATTAGTTGTAAGCTGAGCCATTGTGTCCTATATGAGTAAGAAAAAAAAAAAAAAAAGGCTGCCAGTGAGGCCAGTATGGGGCTACTATGACTTGCAGGTTGGGCTCTCTGAGAAGCAGGTTTGCATGCCAGAAGTTCATTACCATTATTGGGATCAGTGCTTCTGAGGGAAGAAAGAGTACTAGAGTGGTGCCCACAGCACAAAGAAATTGGGTTGCATTGTAGTTCCGCAAAGGTCTCCGCAAACCCCACAGAGAGTACCACAAGCCAGGATGGCTCTTTAGCTTAGCCTTGCATGTAGTGCTGAGCTGGGTCTCCATCTCCCTGTTGACTGGTCACTGGATGTGGGCCATCCCCAGAAAGGTGCTCTCTTGTGCTGAGGTGGGTATTTTCGGTAGTGACACTTTCGCAGAGAGTTACTCATTTGCCAAGGGTTACAGAAATCAGACCTGCCCAGAAGTGGGTAGCTCAGTGACACTACAGCTAAGTTCGCTATAACATATCACAGGTGAGAAGAGGCATCCCAGCAGCTGAGAGAATCCAGTGCGAATCAGTGACCCTCTTAGAAATGCTGGCTAATTCTACAGTCATTGTCAAAGACAAAGGGAAAGGGATGTGGGCACTAGGCCAAAGGCATGGCAGAGGAAGGAGACGTGATCTCCAGCCACAGGATGCTCATTCTCTGCTTCATGCTTCCTGCGCTGTTGGATTTTTCTTTTGCGAATGTGTTACTTGAAATCAAGGGGAACAACTGTTCAGGTTAGCCTCTACAGTGAAACTAAATTCATGCTTGTTGAAATGTTGTATAGTATCAGGCAGGCCCACGCTGCTGCAGGAAGTTAGGCAGTCATCTACAACACCAGTATCCTATATGGCAGTCCTGGCTGCTTCACTTCCCATCCGCCTCTCTGCTAATGCACCAGGGGAAGCACCAGAGGATGGCTCAAGGCCTTGGGCCCCTGCACACTAATGGAAGCCCCGGAGGAAGCTCCTGGCTCCTGGCTTCAGATCAGCTCAGCTCCAGCTATTAGAGCCATTTTGAGATGTAACAGTGGATGGAAGACCTCTCTCTGTCTTTTTCCTTCCTTCCTTTTCTTTCTTTTTAAAGGATTTATCTATTTTTATTGGAAAGGCAGATTTACAGACAAAAGGAGAGACACAGAGAAGGATCTTCCATCTGCTGGTTCACTTCCCAAGTGGCCACAATGGCCAGAGCTAAGCCAATCCAGAGCCAGGAGCTAGGAGCTTCTTCTGGATATCCCACGTATGGTCCAAAGCTTTGCAACATCCCCCACTGCCTTCCCAGGCCACAGGTTGGGAGCTGGATGGGGAGTGGAGCAGCTGGGACATAAACCAGCACCCATATGGTATCCTGGTGCTTGCAAGGTAAGGATTTAGCCATTGACCCATCGTGTCAGGCCCCCTAACTGCCTTTCAACTAAATAAATTTTGTAGTAGGAAATATAATATTTGTATACTGAAATCATAACAGAAAAGTTGAGATAGTAATTGAGCTATTTATCCTCAACTAGAAAGATAGGACGCTGGCAAGTGGGAAATCCCATAAGTTTTGTGACATGCCTGTTTCTGTCACCTGCTTTCCCAGAGTGGCCTCTGCCCCAGGGTCAGGTCGATCTGGCTGCTTCTAACTTGTTACCCTCCTGAATTGGGAAGAACATTTTCTGTATTTGTCTTTGTGGTAGTTTCCCCCCCCCCCCCAACCGATTTTAAACTTGTGTATCAGTATGGAAGACAAATGAATCCTTACAAGCATTTAAAAACAATCAGTAGAAGGTGACAAGATCATCACCTCTTACTCCCCAGGTGCCAGCATTGGCATTTTGGTCTTTTTCTGTGTCTCATCCTGTGTGCACATGCTGTATAAACCTTGTCTCACCTGCTGCTTCCTGGCAAGTCTTGCTCCCTCCCTGCTCCTAGGAGCCCTTGGAGAGCCATCCTTCCCCCTCATTTCTCCTTCCTGTCAGCCCCACAATGTTCTCTCCCAAAAGGAAAATCCTCTTCTTACCCTCTAGATATTGCCTGATCTCTTTCAACTCAGAGCCTTTTAAATCTCTCAAACACACATGGCGGGTGTGTATTATGTGTGTGTCTTATTGTTACTATTTTTCTGATCAGAAAACAGAAACGTTTTTTCTAGAAAATTGTACTATAGAGACACAAGATGTCAACCCCCCAAATTCCATTACCCACTAAAACTGTTCACAAGCCTGTATACAGTCTTTGAAAATTCCTTTTTGTTTTAACTCTTTTTTTTTAAAGATTGATTTATTTTTATTGGAAAGGCGGATATACAGAGAGGAGGAGAGACAGAGAGGAAGATCTTCTGTCTGATGATTCACTCCCCATGAGGCCGCGATAGCTGGAGCTGAGCCAATCCAAAGCCAGGAGCTTCTTCCGGGTCTCTCATGCGGGTGCAGGGTCCCAAAGCTTTGGGCTGTCCTCGATTGCTTTCCCAGGCCACAAGCAGGGAGCTGGGTGGGAATCAGGGCTGCCGGGATTAGCACTGGCACCCGTATGGAATCCCGGCGCGTGCAAGGCGAGCACTTTAACCACTATGCTATTGTGCCAGACGCAAATATTGTGGCATAGAGAGTTAATCTGCTGCTTGTGGTGCTGCATCCAATATGGGGACCAGTTCAAGTCCTGGCTGCTCCAGTTCTGACTCACTCCCCTGCTGATTTGTTTGGGAAAGCAGCAGAAGATGGCCTTGTACCCACCTGGGAGACCTGGATGAATTTCCGGGCTCCTGGCTGTAGTCTGGTTCAGCTTTGACTGTTGCAACCATCTGGGGAGTGAGCCAGAGGAGAAAGATCTGTCTCAGCGTTTTTCCTTCTCTATCTCTGTAGCTTTGACTTTCAAGTAAACAAATAAATCTTAAAAAAATAAAGGCTGGATCTGTTCTCATGGAATGCTAAAGGCCTCCCACACTTGAGAGGGAGTCATGACTTAGGAAGGTGCCATTTTCCCCATCAGTATTCAGCCACCAGAGAGGGGGTTTCTGAGGACTGTGCAATCAGGAGGCAAAATCTCCCATCTCCTGGCCTCTCAGAGGAAAGCAAAATCATCCTGATAAAAGCAATATTGTTTATTAGTAGTAGGGTGAATTTGAGGAGTGGGGAAGGGAAATTCTGGAGCCTATGGAACTGTACCACGGAACAATAAAATAATTAATTTTTAAAAGGTGAAATGTTGGGGGAGGCGGCTGAATGGCTCAACTGGCTAATCCTCCACCTGTAAGCACCGGCATGCCATATGGGTGCCAGTTTGTTTCCCAGGTGCTCCACTTTTGATTCAGTTCACTGCTTCTGACCTGGGAAAACAGTGGAGCATGGCCCAAGTCCTTGGGCACCCATGCCCATGTGTGAGACCCAGAAGAATCTTCTGGCTTCAGGTGGGCTCAGCTCCAGCTGTTGTGGCCACTTGGAGAATAAGCCAGTGGGATGGATGATCTGTCTGTCCTCTGTGTGAATCTGTCTTTCCCATAAAAAGAAATAAATCCTTAAGGAAAAATGTGACATGCATTACTATGATTTTGCATATTAGGATCTTGAGAGAAAGTCAAGTGTGTTAGTGCAGCTGAAAATAGAAACCTTAACTGTATTTCAAGTTTTCCTCTTCTCCTGTTACCCCACGTCTGTGACTCACTCACTTATTCGCTGGGTAGACCGCTACTGAGCAGCTATTGTGTGCCAGGCATTGTGCGCTGGCGATGAACTAGAACAGCCTGCTCAGTGGAGCATATTGGCTGTGGAGCAGGTGAGAGGCCGAGGCAGGCATGAGTGGCACTTCCCAGGTGTGAAGGAGAGCGAAGCAGGGAGAGGGCATAGGGAACTCCAGCACCGCTGTCTGTGGACAAAATAACCTGGAAGGATTTTGGAGAACACTCCAGGACAGCAAAGGCCCCGAGGCGGCAGTAGGTCTGTATGGAAGAGCTCGTGGTCCCCAGCAGTGCAGTAGCAGAGGACGGAAGAGGGAAGCGGGAGGAGAGGAGGTCAGAGAGGTGTGGGGTGTTGTGGGGGGAACCCTCTATATCACGCTGAAGATTTTGTCTTCTATTCCGAGGAACATGGATGAAAATTGGAGAAAACTTACAAAAACAGAAAGATCTTTTTTTTTTTCATGTTTCAAATCATAAAGTGCTTTTGGCTAAGGCACATGACCTCATCCCCTCAGCTCCACATCCCTGAAACCAGTAGCTCGGCTGTGCTTTGCAGGTGCTGCACATTAGAAAGGAGGCCCTCTGCCGCTCAGGTGTTGCAAGGAAAGAGTTAACAGAGCAGGTATCTTGCTTGCTCTGACAAGCCCTTAGCCACTCCCTGGCCATGTGGGCTTCCATGTTCTTTGGGTCACTGGTGGCTGCCTAAACACAGGCCATTTCACCCCAGATTGTCAGGGTTTCTTGGGCACAAAGATCAAGATCTATGATGTGTGTGAACCCGGACTGCTGGGATCCTGGGGTCCGTGTCTTTTTTTTTTTTTTTTTCCTGTTTCTCCTTCGCTTGTGATAAACCCTAGGCATTAGTACAGCCTGCTCTTGAACTGTACATGCCTTTCTGGTGACTGACCATTAGGGTATAATTTGGACTTCCTTGCCTCTATTCACGTGTTGAAGTTGAAACTCCCCAAACTGGAAAAAGTGACTACATTTGAAGATAGGGTCTTTAAAGAAGCAGCTGATGTAATAATAACGCACTCAGCAGGGCAGGGCCTGCTTCAGTGTGACTGACGTCCTTATAGAGAGGAAATGAGGACGCTGACATACAGAACTTTCCACAAAGCAAGGAGAGGCCCCTGAAGAAACCAACCCCACAGACACCTTGGCTTTGCACTTGAAGTCTCCTGAACTGGGAGAAAATAAACATCTGCTATTTTAAGCTACCCTCTCTGCAGTACAGCTCCAGTAGCTCTTGTTTACAATATTTGGGACCAGAATTATTTCAGATTTTACAGTAACCGCGTGTACAGAATGCCAAAATATAATATAGCAGTAACTGAAAAATGCGGCACATCTGCATGATTGAGTACTGTGCATATGGAAGACACCTGGAGAGACCTCTCTGGACAGATTTGGAGAGATTTTCAAGAATGAAAACTGAAAATGCAGGAATGTATGTGATATGCTACCCTAGTGTCAGGAAGAACAGAAAGGAAGTACATGGGCGTTTATCTGTTCATGTAGGCAACAAAGCACGCAAAGGACAAATGCACTCAAGGCATGGGGAGACTTGGGGTGGAGGAAGGGGACAATTTAGGGGAGGAAAGATGGTTCTCTAAATATGTTTTTTTAAGAGTTATTTTTATTGGAAAGGCAGATTTACAGAGAGGAGGAGAGATAAAGAGAAAGATCTTCCATCTGCTGCTTCACTACCCAAGTGACTGCAATGGCCAGAGCTGAGTCAGTCTGAAGCCAGGAACCAGGAACCTCTTCTGGGTCTCCCACACGGGTGCAGGGTCCCAAAGCCTGGGGCCGTCCTCTACTGCTTTCCCAGGCCACAAGCAGGGAGCTGGATGGGAAGAGGAGTAGCCAGGACATGAACTGGCGCCCATATGGGATTCCCAGCACATGCAAGGCGAGGACTTTAGCAACTAGGTTACTATGCCGGGTCCAGAATATGTTTTTGTACTGGTCTGACTTGTGGATCAATTTCAGTGTTTTATATGCCAGAATGGAATGGAGGAAATTGAAGGAAAGGGAAAGAAAAAGCAAAGGAAAGTATGTGTGAGAAGCCTAACGTTGAATACAAACAATAAATGAACTGAGGTAACTTTTAAATACAGTACTGATACTTCATGTACTCAAGATAGAAAAAAAAAATAGCCCAAGTAGATTTTTAACTCATGACACTAGTTCAAACTAGTTTAAGACTAGTCTGAATATACTTTATTTTTTTCCAGAGGCATGGGTTAGCACCAAGGAAATATTTTTCTGTACCTAATAGGATTTATTCAGTGAGTAAATTCATGTGGACCAGGGAGCTCTCTGCATCTTCTTGGTAGGGAAAGGAGCTACAATCAAGAAAAAGAGGTGGGATGGGGCTGACCCTGTGGCCCTGGCTTAGAATAGGAGATAGTACCAGGACCTGCTAACCCTTAGTAAATGTTTAATAAACGCTATCTGCATAAATACATATGGGTATATATGTGATCATGTATAATGCATGTGTGTGTCCACACATTCGTGCATGCAAATATATTTCTTCTAGCCCTGTCCTCTGAGAAATCTAGAATCGGTGACTCCAATAGCATATGAAGAACATATGAAGAACTATGCTATTGCACCGGACCCTATAGTAGAGATTCTTAAAAATCACATAAAACACTAGAAATAAGATTTATGTAGGGGCCTGGCACCGTGGCCTAGTGGTTGAAGTCCTCACCTTGAATGCTCCGGGATCCCTAGCGGCGCTGGTTCTAATCCCGGCAGCTCCACTTCCCATCCAGCTCCCTGCTTGTGGCCTGGGTAAGCAGTTGAGGACAGCCCAAAGCCTTGGGACCCTGCACCCGTGTGGGAGACCCAGAAGAGGCTCCAGGCTCCTGGCTTCAGATCAGCTTAGTTTTAGCCATTGCGGCCGCTTGGGGAGTGAACCATCGGATAGAACATCTTCCTCTCTGTCTCTCCTCTCTGTATATCTGACTTTCCAATAAAAATAAATAAATAAATAATATGAAACGTTTGTTTACAAAAAAAGATTTATGTAGAGATACATACTGAAGTGTTTCTTGTGATTTTGTGGAAATTAATTCACTGGCATGGAAGACTGAGTTAGCACATAGGAGCTAGGATGTACATGCATTTTGAAGCGAGTTCATTACCCTACGTGCTTACTTTTGTGTGTTTTGTTAAGGTTCTCATAATACAAGTTTTGGCTAAGCTTTTCAAGTTTAAATATTTATCTCTAATTCATACAGACACATCATACACAAGTGTCACCCACTGGTTCAAATGGGTGTAGCCGCTAGAGCTGAGCCAGGCTGAAGCAGGAGCAGGAAACTGAGCCTGAGTTTCCCATGTGGATGGCAGTGATCCAAGTACCTGACCCATCTGATGTGTGCCAGGTATGCACTGGCATGAGGCTAGAGCGAAGCTGAATAACTGGCCCTCACAGCAGGCACTGTAATATGAGACTTGGGTGTCCCAGACAGTGAGTAAATCACCACACCCAATGCCTGCCCCAAGAAAAACTTACAAAAGGCAGAATAGTATGAAGAATGTATAGAAATAGATTTGAAAACTTAAAGTGTTAAAAAAAAAAACCAGAATTCAACCAAGAAAACAGAAAAAAATGCAATGATCATTAACGAGACTGAATTCATATTTGAAGCTCTATCCTCACAAAAGACCTTCTTCTAGTATGGCAGGTACCTTCAGCATACTTGAGACCAAATGCATTGTCCAGTACATCCCAAGCCTGAACAATTCACTCAGTCATTCAACAAATATCTATTGAATATCAGCTATGGGCCAGACACTGTTCTTGGTAGTGGGGGTACATCCGTGAACAATGCCAACAACAAAAACCCAATTGAAGTGTCTACTCTTGCAGCTTACAGTGTACAGTAAACTCAAATAAACTCCGCAGTTTAAAGGAGATTCATATTACGGAATAATAGCGCAGGGTGAAAGGGATTTTGAGAGGCAGAGGAAGGGACAAAATGCAATTTGAAACAGGCCCAGAATGTGGCCTTGAAACACTATTTCCCACTGAAAGGAACAGGGCTCCTTGGAGAAATGGGTAATTCAAGGTCTGGGTCAAGAAGTATTACAAGAAGATTCTGGAACATTTTGTTGTACCACAAGGATAAAACAAAAACAGGAGCAAAACTCAGTGAATTAGTTGCCTTTGGAGGATGCTAGTAAACCAATTTATTTTTTTTAATGGCAAATATGTGGGAAAATAAAAAAGAACAACAATTTATGCTGTTTTCTATGTGACCTGCACTACTGATTACTCAACGAGCACATGAGGGGAGAATTCTTCTTGGAGACAGATTGTGGAGCATAAATAAGAAGGCACTAACACTGTTCTCAAGAAGGAAGCTGAGCATCTTTTCATTTGACTATAACTCTCGCCTGTGTTCAGCTGGACTTTGGTCTTTTCATTTGTCAAACTGTTTGGTAGCATCATGAAGCCCTTGACTAATATAAATTACAAATGTCATCACCAAAAAGAAAGTTAAGAAAATGATGATCTCAAGAGCTATTCTAAGCCCTGAAATAAGTGAGAAATTTCACATAACCTTTTCATTTGATCCCCCCATGGCTGGTTTGATATATAACAAAATTAAAAGGGAAAAAGCAGTATAATCAGTGCATCACGAAGAGAAAAACAAGCAAAGCTTATGCGCTACCTGATGAGAAAACACACGGCTACCCTTACCGTCTCCTAGGGCTACCATAATCGGGCATCTTCAAACAACAGAAATTTAATCGTTCATAGTCTGGAGGCCAAAAGTCCCACTCAAGGTGTGCCTCAGGACCACGCTCTCTGCAGAGCCCCCAGGGGGCAGAGTGCTCCTGGGCACTGCCTGGCTTCTGCCAGGAGCCAGCAGTCTTTGATGTGCCCTGGCTCCTGGCAGAATACTTCCATTCCACCCCCCCCCATCTTCACATGGTTGCCTTCCCTTGCATGTATTTCTCAGGCTGAATTTCCTTCTTATAAACACACCACTACACTGGTATTGGGTAGGGCTTCATTCTCATCTGTGCTTCATTCTATCTTCAAAGAACCTATGTATAAATAAGGTCACATTCACATGTGGACATGACTTGGCAGGACACTGTTTGGCTCAGTATACCACCTATGAAGTACTCTAAACAAAAAGAAAAAAAAATGCAGTGTGGAGTGGATGGTGCGATAGCCTAGTGGCTAAAATCCTTGCCTTGCATTCTCTGGGATCCCATATGAGTGCTGGTTCATGTCCCGGCAGCTCCACTTCCCATCCAGCTCCCTGCTTGTGGCCTGGGAAAGCAGTTGAGGACAGCCCAAGGCCTTGGGACCCTGCACCCATGTGGGAGACCCAGAAGAAGGTTCTGGCTCCCGGCTCTGGATCAGTTCAGCTGTGACCATTGCGGCCATTTGGGGAGTGAATCAGTGGACAGATCTTTCTCTTAGTCTCTCCTCTCTCTATATCTGACTTTTCAATAAAAAAAATTAAGTAAGTCTTTAAAATGGTTTTTAAAAAAGGAAAAACAACCAACCAACCATGACCCTGTTCAAGCCTCAAAGATCAACTCAAAATTTATGGTAAAAGCAGGAGATCATCTACACTTATAATGGCATCGCAATTAGCCAATTCCAGGGACGAACACTCTGGTATCTTCAACAAACAAATGATACGGAAAAGACTTGAAGGCTGTTATAGATAGAGACTTAAAGAAATAATCACTGGATGTCATCTGGATCCCAATTTGAGAATACTTTAATGTAGGCACACACATTTTTGGCACTTATGCACCGACAATGACTTGAATATATACACATATATTTTTAATGTTTAATAATAAAGTCATTTGATTTTTGATGTTTTCATAGTTCAGAGTGATGCATGCACACGTGGACCACCAATTAGGACAGGGAGGCTAATCCTCCTCCTGTAGATGTCAGCATCCCATATGGGCCTGGTTCGTGTCCAGGTTGCCCCACTTCCCATCCAGCTCCCTGCTTCTGGCCTGGGAAAGCAGTCGAGGATCAGAGTGGGCCCCTGCACCCATGTGGGAAACCCAGAAGAGACTCCTGCCTCCTGGTTTTGGATCAGCTCAGCTCTGGCCATTGTGGCCACTTGGGGTGTGAACCAACAGATGAGAAATCTGTCTCCTCTTTGTAAATTTGCCTTTCCAATACAATAAATCTTTTTTAAAAGTAGAATAATAGTATTGTGGTTATGACTTCCTTTCAAAAAAATCTTTTCATTGAGATGCCCATACTAGATTTACAGATGAAATGGCTTGATGTCTATGATTCATTTCAAAAATTATATGGAGGTGAGACTGGTGCTTTGGCACAGCGCACTAAGTTGCTGCCTGCGGCCCTGACATCACATATTTGAGTGATGATTGGAGTCCTGGCAGCTCTGCTTCCAATCCCACTCCCTGATAAGGCATCCGGGCAAGCCACAGATGACGAGAGACTCGGATGGAATTCTAGGCTGCTGGCTTCAGCCTGGCCCCACCTCAGGCATTGTAACTATTTATGAAGTGACTCAGTGATCCAAGGAACAGCGAACCAGTCAACAGAATATCTCTTTCTTTCTGTATCTCCCTCTCTGTCACTCTTTCAAATAAGTGAAAATATATCATTAAAAATTTTAAACAAAAATATATGGCAAAGTTTTAGATTTCTGGGTTCTCTGGTACAGAGCTCACCATTGCTGGCATTTGGGAAGCTGAAGGAAGCTTGCTCTCTCTGCCTTTCAAATAGACAAATCTCAAATAAAACAAAACAAAACAACAACAGCATAAAACCCTCAAAATTGTGTGGAAGTGAAGCAAGGTAGGTGGGAATATCTCTGGATCCCTGTTCCATACTGGACCTTGAGGTTACAGCTGTTGAAGCTGGGTGATAGGCATACGTGGGGTTCATGATACCGTTTTTAAATATGTTCCTATTTATTTGGAAGGCAGAGTTAAACAGGGAGTAAGACACACACACACACATCTTCCACCTGCTGGTTCAGTTCCCAAATGGACAGCAGAGGCTGACGCCAGGAGTCTGGAACTCTGGGTCTCCCATCTATATGGGTGTGGAGGCCCGAGCTCTTGGGCCATCTTCTGCTGCTTTACCAGGTGCATTAGCAGGGAGCTGGGTCAGAGGTGGAGCAGCCTGAAGTGTTAGTAATGCCGAGTTAAGCTATCATACCTACCAGTTTGCATGAACCAGGGATGGAAACAGACTGGGCAGGGATGGGCTATAGCACCCACTAGCGAAAGTTGGGACTAAGGTCAGGCTGGGACAGCTCAGGCTGCAGCACCTGATGGCAAAGGCCAAGATGGGAGATGGGCTATGCCAAACTGGGTCAGAGCAACCATTGGTACGTGCAGTATGGATGGCTGGGAACACGCCTGGTTGGGGAGCTAAGGGGATGCCTCTGTTGGGTTGTGGCTCCCACTAGTGAGTGCGAGAGTCGGAATGGGGGCAGCATTCTGGACTGGACATGACTGCAGTGTCTCACAGCATGGATGTGGACTGGGTCTAGGGTGTGCCAGAATAGGCACAGTATCTGTGGACTGAGTGTGGGAGCATGTGTCAAAACTGGGCCTCTTCATTGGCTTAGATGGAGCAGTGGATGGCATACCTGTCGCTGTCCTACAGTGATGGACTTGGTGCACAGAGCAAATAATAATAACATGCGTGGACTCTGACTGATGATCAAAAGCCGAAGTTTATTAGTGGCATCAGACTTTCTACACTGAGGCTCATATGGGATAAGGGAGGAGGTATTGAGCTTATCCACAAACCCATCAACTGTTTCTATACTTTTATCTGGAACTCGTTTTGTATATTCCACCAAGTGTTCTCATTCACATGCTGTCCACTCAGCTGTTCTCATACAAATGATATCCATTTAGTTACAGGAATGGTACACATTCAGTTGTCCTCATACAAATATTATTGTCCTATCAATTATAATCCTGTGCTCCCTGAACTTCTAGGGTCACAATGTCCCTTTACACATACCCAGATGCACATGGAGGATATGGCAGTCCAGTGAGGCCTGCAGAGGACATCTGGTACCATAGCAGAGGAAAGAAAACAGAACAAATTGGACAACTACCCCAGCCAAGTGTTGGCAGAAAATTTCTGGGTGAATGGTGGACTATGTCAGCCAATGGACCTCGGAAGGATTTCCTCAACCTTGGAGCAGTGAGATTGACAACATTTCAGAACTATTGAAGCCGCTTAAGCAGAAACCTCAGAGCATGCTGCACAGTGGGGACCCTGGGATGCTATCCAGTGACTGTTCCCCATCCCTGGGTCCTGAGGCAGTTGGGAGGCTGGGCGTTGCCCTTATCTGCTCCCTCCTTCCTGCAGATACAGGGAGAAGAAAAAGAAAATTTGTAAACAATGGTCTCACCCATTTTTCCCTAATCCTCAACCCTTCTCACCCTAATCAACTATGTAAATATCATCAAAAATAAAAGAAAAACAAAACAATGGAACAACTAGATATCAAACCAATACCCATAAGGGATGCTAGCATCACAGGCAACAATTTAATTCACAATATCAGCCCCCTTGATACTATGTTTTATGTTTTAAATTTTCTGTATTGAAAACCATTTTTAATAATAAAAAGATCTACAGATCAGCCTGAGAGGAAATGTTTACTGTGGAATGTTCGGCATGTATAGAGCCCCTCCAAACATCTGGCATAAAAATGCTTAGAAACACACTGTTTTGGGAACTGTGGTGGATTAAAGATGGCCACAAATTCTTTTCTAATCTTCCCATTACTGGGTGGAGCTAATTCCCCTCTCTTGGACATTTCTTCAACCAAGTGATAGCAGCAGAAGTGAAACTCCGGGACTCCAAGGCAAGGTCACTAAAAGCCTAGGCCTTCGGCTTGGCTTTCTTGAAGTGTTTTCTCTGGAAGTCCTGAGCCTGCAGACTCACCGACCGCCCAGGCTCAGCCGTGCTGGCAGTCACACACCAGTTAACAGTTGCTAGCCTCAACACTCAACTCATTCCCATGAGTTCCACTCAACCATATGAAACAGAAGAATCACTCAGGCAAACCTGCCTGAATTCCAAGCCTACAAAACCAAGAGATAGAAAGAAATGGCTGTTGGCTTTGAGCTACTCTGCTTTGGGGTAGCTTTGAGGGCAGTGATAGAGCAGAGGTATTTATGAAGGTGCTTCACAAAGTTCGTGCTAGGATGAAGTGAAAAGACAGGCTTATTGTGGTGCAAAGAATTTTGAAACCTAAGCATAGTTGATTTCTTTTTTTTTTTTCATATTATGTATTATGAACTTTTGGCAGCTGCCTCATACATGCACAATTCTGTGCCATTCATGACCTTCATCTGCTTGGGACCATATTCCTGGGCCAAACTGCAAGAGAATAATGAACATGAAAGTGTTTGAGGGGGGGTTGCAGGTAGGAAGAGGCAAGAGGATGATGTGGGGAAGAACTCAGATTCACATGTATATGCAGGGCTGGGCTGCATTGTAAGTGCGCACTTAAAAGGACATGTATATATTTGAAAGGCAGTTTGACAGGGAGGGATGGAAAGTGGGAGGAAGATAGAGAGATTGAGAGAGAGAGAGAAAGGGAGAAGGGTGACAGTCCAATGTGTGTGTATCCCAGTCTAAAGTCAGGAACCTAAAACTCCATCTGGGTGTCCCAGGCGGGTGACAGGGACTAAGTGCTTGAGCCATCATTGCTGCCTCCCTGGATTGGCATTAGCAGGAAGCTGGATTGGAAGTGGCAGCGGGACTCCAACCCAGGCATTCAAATCTATGTCCATATGAAATGTTGGTGCTTTAGACTGTGGCTTTACATGCTATGTCATAGTGCGGGTCCCTAAAGAGTACATTTCAAATACATAAATATTACTATTTAATTAATAATATATTACTAGATAATGTATTATACATTCACTATTGTTGATGTTAGTTGATTATATATTGATATATTAGTATTAACATAGTAGGTGCAAAATGCATAATTTTTAAAAATATTTATTTATTTTTATTGGAAAGTCAGATATACAGAAAAGAGGAGAGACAGAGAGGAGGATTTTGCATCTGATGATTCATTCCCCAGGCGGCCGCAATGGCCGGTGCTGTGTCAGTCTGAAGCCAGGAGCCAGGAACTTCCTCCAGGTCTCCCACATGGGTGCAGGGTCGCAAGGACATCCTCAGTTGCTTTCCCAAGCCACAAGCAGGGAGCTGGATGGGAAGCGGGGCTGCTGGCACTAGAACTGGCACCCATATCGCCCATACAGGATCCTGGAGTGCTCAAGGCGAGGACTTTAGCCGCTAGGCTACTGCACCGGGCCCCAAAACATATAATTAAAAAAAAATTATGAGAGGTCTAAGCAAGCATAGGAAAATCCTCAAATGAGAAATGTTTGTACATAGAGACAAGGCCATGTGGGAACACAGCTGGAAGGGACGCACTCTGCAAGTCAAGGAAAGGCCATGAGAGAAACTCCCCCTGTGGGCACAACGGCTGAGGCTGGGCCAGACAGATTCCAGGAGCTGCAGCAGAATAAAAGAGTGTTGCATAAAAGAAAAGACACATTCACCAGGGACATGACAACCCTGCATATGCATGTCCCTAGTAACAGAAAAAAAAAAAAGTTCACGAAAAAAATGCCGACAGCAGATTTCTGTCATTTGCAAATCTGAGTTACGTATGAGTGGGGTGATGGAGAAAGAGAGGTCTTCCATCTGGTGGTTTACTCTCCACATGGCCTCCAGGGTCCGTGCTCAGCAGGGGGAAGCCAGAAGCCCAGAGTCTCCTTGGCGTCTCTCACGTGGGAGCAGGAGCCCAAACACCTAGACCATCTTTCACAGCGTTCCCAGGTCATGAGTAGGCAGCTGGTTCAGAAGAGCTGACCAGCTGAACTGGCCCACATGGGCTGCTGGGGTCACAGGCCAGCTAAGCCTGCTTCACCACAAAGCTGGCTCATCAGCCCCTTTCACAAACCCTCACGCCAAGGGCTGATTGCCCATTTGTCATAATGAGCTGCCCTACTATGTCTGAAATCCCAACCCAGAAACAGTTCATCTACAAAAGATTTCAGCATCACATTCTCCACAAACTTGCAATGTGAACGTTGGATTTCAGTGTAAAGAAAATACAGTCACGTGCTGCAAAATAACACTTCGGTCAATGACAGCTCGCATAAGGTCTCCTAGGACTATGCTGCCCAATGATAAGGCAGTGGCCTTGGTTTGTGCACGTACACTCTGTGACGTTTGCACACCTACGAAACTGCCTAAGGATGTGTTTCTCTGATCATATTCTCTGTCATTAAGTAATGCATGACTGTGATTTGGAGTTTAGGATGGTATTCCATTCCTCTAAGCCTTTTGTTTGTTTTCTCCAGGTGCCTGGGGCTGCCAGCTATCTCCAGTGAGTTGAATCCAACTTCAGGGCATGAGCTTGTCCAGGTGACTCAGGTGTATGGAGGGCAGACTGCGGTGCTTGGGGGAGCCAGTTCATTCTCGGAGGCATCCTTACTCTAGGCCTGGGAAAAGCTGTGGAAGATGGCCCAGGTATCAGACAGTCCAGTTCTCAAAAAGTTAGTTCTGTCCCTTCCTTAAAAAAAACCATATCTTAAATATATGTGTGTGTGTGTGTGTGTGTGTGTGTGTGTGTGTGTGTGTGTATGTACTTGGCAGAGTTACGGAGAGACAGAGAGAAAGAGAGCGAGACAATCTTGCATTTGCTGGTTCACTCCCCAAATGGTTGTCATTCAGGGCTGGGCCAGGAGAGGAGGCCAGGTACTTGCAGCCATACTGTGCTGCTTTTCCAGGCACATTAGCAGGCAGCTGGATCAGAAAAAGGAGCAGCTAAGACTTGAACCAGTGCCCATACACAATGCCAGCACTGCAGATGATCACTGAACCCGCTGTGCCATGGTGCCAGCCTCATTTTCCTTTGTAAGTATGCAGATGATGTCTCTGAGTTTTTGTTACTTGCTTGCAGTTTCCTGTGCAGCTGAGTTTCCTGTTTTGTATTTGTTTGCTTATATTAGATGTATTTGAATGATGCCTTGGACAGACCAGGGCCTGGGGAGGGGGGGGGCAAGTAGAAGGGGCTGATGTGATGGTGATGAGATGAGGGGCTTTTTTCTTCTGGCTGCCCCTATGAGGCAGCAGTTCAGCTCATCCCCAAGGGATGGCCTTGGAATTCCCTGCCTACTCTTAAAATGGGCCTCCAGGATCTTCCAGTCTTTGGGGGGCATAATGGTGCTGTTTTTTTTTGCCTATGGCATAAAACCTACGGAGACACGGCCTGTGTCTTGCGACAGGCTGGGCAGTGGCTTTAAAGCTTCTTGTGCTGGAGAGTGGGTGGGAGCCCGAGAGGGTTAGCACACAAGGCTTTCCAGAGCCCTGCAGTGGGTATGTTCAGTCCCGAGTGACAGAGCGTGGATTGTTGCACAAGACTTTGTCAACGGTCTCAGTGTTTTGTCTTATACCAGGACGCATTTCTTCTTCTTTTTAAAGATGTATTTGTTTTTCTTGGAAAGGCATATATACAGAAAGTAGTATATGTATACATATATACAGAGAGAAAGATCTTCCATCCACTGGTTCACTTCCCAAGTGGCTGCAATGGCTGGAGCTGAGCTGATTCAGGAGCCAGGAGCCTCTTCCTGGTGTCCCATGCAGGTGCAGGGTCCCAAGGCTTTGGGCCGTCCTCTACTGCTTTCCCAGGTCACAGCAGAGGAGCTGGATGGGAACTGGAGCAGCTGGGACACAAACCAGTGCCTGTATGGGATCCCAGGTGTGTAAGGCGAGGACTTTAGCCACTAGGCTACCGCGCCAGGCTTACCAGCACGCATTTCTCTTAGGCTCTTACCACAAATCCTCTCTAGCCTCCCTGTGAACATGCTGAAGAAAACACAAGCGGAGGCTGCTACCAATTGTTACAATAAACTAGGTGTGAATCAGGACTGTCCCAGGGAAAGGTTCAAGAGGTCCTTCTCCCGGAGCCATGTCGGGCTCAATCCCGTCAGCCAGCCTGGAGGCAGTGCTGCACTGAGCCCTGTGCGGGGGTTTGTTGGAGAAACAGAATGTTACTTGCCCTCCTAGGGCTTTCTACTAAATTGTAGGAGACACACCTGTAACCATTTCCCACATTCTGAGCAAGTGCCTGGACATCAGACATGGCAAGAGTTCAGGAGGGGCTTGGCACGGGGGGTGGGGTGGGGCCGAGGAAGGAAGTCCTCCGGAGGAAGCACTTGGAATGGGTCCTAAAACATGGGGGCAATGAACCAGGGCGGGGCAGCCTTCCCTGGAGCTACATATGCTGTTGTCAGTAGCTTAGGCACTTCATGTGCGGATGGGCATTGGCAGTGGGGGTGGGAAGGAAGCCAATGCCAAGTGGCCTCCAAGGCCAAGCACTGGCACAGCACACAGGCCAAGGGCAAGCATGTGGAGTGAGTTGGGAAGGTTTAACTAAAGCTCTCAATGAAAGAGGTGGAGAGGGCCTGGAACACTTTCCGGAAGCACTTTATTTTAACCACTATGCCACCACGCCGGGGCCGGAAGCACTTTATTTTCCTCCAGAACTGGATTGCATCCCAGGCACCTGGACTCATACAGGCCATTTTCTTCACGAAGTGTTTTGAAAGACAGAGCAAAGCTAGGCCTTGGGTGGTGGCACTGGATCAAGCCCTGACTGCTCCACTTCCTATCCTGCTCCCTGCTAACAGCCTGGGGAAAGCAGTGGGGGATGGTCCAAGTGTTCTGCCCCTGCATCCACATGGGAGACCCGGATAAAGCTCCTGGCTTCAGGCTAACTCAGCCCTGGCCATTGTGGCCAACTGGGGCGAGAAACTGTGGGTGCAAGATTCTCTCTGTTACTAAGCCTTTCAAATCTATTTTGTAATGAAGCGAAACAGTCCCAGTCTGCACACTTTTTCCTAGTTCCTGTTCCAACCTGGGCCAGCCTCAGATCAGCACCTTCGTGAAAGCTCACTCGATCCCTCCGTGGGAAGATTTCCCGTCATTGATTGCAGTCCTTAGACTGGCATGTAAAGTCTTCTGTGGTCTGGCAGGCAGCACTGTTTCAGCTGCAAATGACAGGTGCATAACTCTATCTCGCATGAAAAGGTCATGCGAGCAGGGTCTCTGCCTCTTGTTCACTGCTCTATTTCCAGACCCTGGCATGACCCATGGCATTTAGTAGGTCCTTGGGGAAAGTGCCTGATGAATGAGACAAGCTTAAACAGAAAGGAGATGTGTTCCAACAACAGGGGGAAGCTGGCATCAGAACCACCAAGGTCTAAGGTCTCACCCAGCCAGCGGCTTTCTCTCCACCCCATCCCACTGCCGGTTTCCACACACATGAAATTCTTGTTAACTGCTGCTGGGCTTTCTCTAGCAGTGGGTAGTACAGCAGGCTGAGGGAGGGTGTAGCCACATACAGCTCCAGGTTTATCAACTGTAAAAGAAAGAGATTTTCTGCAGGGGCTGGCGTTGTGTTGGACTGAGTAAAGCTATCACTGGCGATGCCAACATCCCATATTAGGACTGATTCAAATCCCAGCTCCTCCATTTCTGATCTAGACCTCTGCTAATGGCCTGAGAAAAGCAGTGACAGATAGCCTAAGAGCGGACCCCTGCACGCACGTAAGAAACCTGAATGAAACTCCCAGCTTCAACCTTGCACAGTCCTTGCTGTTGGGGCCACCTGGGAGTGAACCAGCAGCTGAAAGATTCTTTCTCTCTCATTTTTGCTCTCTCCAGCTCTCTCGCTCTCTCTCTGTGGTGTAGCTCTTGCAAATAAAACATCTTTTTTAAAAAATAAAAAAGATTGTCTAATTCACATAGCATATTTATAAAAAGCAGTAACTCCTAGGCAAGTTCTCTAATTAGTCAGTCAGGGGTCACATGAGCTTTCTCTAGGGCCATCAATGTAGAAAGGAGGATGGGACAGTGTGATTGGCCTGGCCTGGGTCAAGAGCCTGGCGGGGGGCACAGAAGTTTCCTGTGATCAGCAGCCCTTCCAGAACTCCATGATCGAGGTGGAGGAGGAGCAGTTCACCGAAAAAGAGAGCCAGGAAGCAGACAAGGAGGCCCGGGTACTGGTAGGAAAAACAAACAAAAAGCCAAATGTCTAGAGACGAATGCATAAATCCTCCCTTGGAATGAAGCTGAAGTGGGAGGCCGGGACAGCCCAAACGAGCAACAAACTTGAAATGATTTTCAGATCTCAGTTTTATCTTTATGAATCTGTGTAGTTTTTATAAACAAAACAACACCACAACTTCCTCACTATTGAATCAAGTTGTGCTGTGTATATGTGGCTTGTGGCTGTTTGCAGCCCTAGGGGACACTGTCTTTTTACCTTCAAGGGGTTGCATGGCCCATGTTGAGAAGCAAGATTTGTTTTTATAATAAACTTATCTTTTCATTGCATTGTTACAAACTTTTTTTTTAAAGATTTATTTATTTTATTACAAAGTCAGATATACAGAGAGGAGGAGAGACAGAGAGGAAGATCTTCCGTCCGATGATTCACTTCCCAAGCGGCCGCAACGGCCGGTGCTGCATTGATCCGAAGCTGGGAACCAGGAACCTCCTCCGGGTCTCCCACGTGGGTACAGGGTCCCAAGGCTTTGGGCCGTCCTCGACTGCTTTCCCAGGCCACAAGCAGGGAGCTGGATGGGAAGTGAAGCTGCCGTGATTAGAACTGGCGCCCATATGGGATCCTGGGGCGTTCAAGGTCAGGACGTTAGCTGCTAGGCCACTGTGCCAGGCCCAACATTGTTACAAACTTTTTTGTTTTTAAAAAAGACCTCTTTGTGTGAAAGACAGAGTTACAGAGAGAGGGTAAGACAGAAACAGACCTATAGATCGTCTATCCATTGACTTGTTCTTTAAATTGTCACAATGGCTGACTTTGGGTCAGGACCTTAGAACTCCATCTAGATTTCTCAAATCAGTGGTAGGGGCTGAAACACTTGGGCATTCCTCCACTGCCATTCTTAGGTCATTATCAGGGAGCTGGATCAGAAGTGGAGAAGCTGGGATTCAAACTGGTGCTCCTGTAGGACTTTGCTGATGATTCAGGCAGAGGTTTAACTTGCTGTGCCACATGACTGACCCCAAGAAGCAAGACTGAACAGTTTCCTCCAGGTGAAGTCTTGCTTCACCTGATGACACACCAGCTTGCACCTGCTCGCCCCGGTGCTGTGTTTCCCTCCCCTGCCCCTGCTTTCTCCACCTCTCCTGGCCTCACTCGCCTTGGAAGGGGTTCCTCAAGCCCCATACTCTTCCCAGTCTCTCTGAGTCACTCCCCTGCTCCTTTAGCCCTTCTGTGCTTGAATGGAAAGAGACAGCCACCAAGATTCAAGTTCTAACATCTCCATCAATTCTCTGCAGGACCTCTGTGCCAGTTACTCCTTCTGTGACTCAGTTTCCTCTTTTTCAGAACGAAGGGTTGGCCCGACCCTAGCAGCAAAGCAATGCTCCCGGGTCCTTGTGTGCCTGTCGCCTCTTCTTGACACCCTTCTTGGCATACACCCATGTGTGCTTTCTTTGCTGGCCAAAATCTAACGCCTTTTCCTGACTCTCCAAATCTGGGGCTGAAGCTATTTTCATTGGTAAAAGATATTTAAGAGCAGGGTCTGGTGCGGTGACCTAGTGGCTAAAGTCCTCGCCTTGAATGCACCAGGATCCCATATGAGCACCGGCTCTAATCCCAGCGGCCCCGTTTCTCATCCAGCTCCCTGTTTGTGGCCTGGGAAAGCAGTCGAGGACGGCCCAAAGCCTTGGGACTCTGCACCCATGTGGGAGACCTGGAGGAGGCTCCTGGCTTCTGGCTTCGAACTGGCGCAGCTCCGGCCATTGCGGCCACTTGGGGAGTGAATCATCGGACAGAAGATCTTTCTCTCTGTCTCTCCTCCTCTCTGTATGTATCTGACATAAATTTTTTTTTAAGATATTTAATAACAGTGGTCAAATCAGGCCTGTTTCCTTTGCATCTCTGTGTCTCTGTTTCTCAAGTTCCATTTAGGACAGGATCCCTGCCACTCTGTTTCATAGTTTGTCTCTGAGGGGCCAGGGGAAGCCTGGCACGAAGGAGACCACTTGGGTGATTCACTTAGCCGTCACTTAGCTATCAGGTACTTTGCGTGATTGCCCAGGCTCACGTGACGGTCAAACACACAGCGTGAGCAAATCTGCAGATCTCCGTGCTCAGTGGCGAGCAGAGGGAAGGATTTGTGTGTCTATGGCCTCTACGGCTCAGTATCGGCTTACTCCTGCTTTTCTCCCATCTGCCTTTCACCTGAGTGACAAGGACAGGGCTGGGTACCCACCGAATACGCTCTAACCGAGAAAGTGCCATGGAGCAACATGTTTGCGAGCATCACGCATTTAAGCAAGAGGACGTGTTTGGCAGGACAAGGGCCCAGCATCGGGAAAATTGGAAGAATGGTCTCAAAGTATGTTGGCAGGTGTGCATTTTGGCTTCCTAACTGCAGCTTCTTCTTTAAGGAGTACCGTGGCTGTATTGCGAGTACCATGGAGCATGGATTTGCTGAAGTGTTCTTCTGTAGGGGAAGAACAGTTGCCCAGACTATTTCTGAAAGGAGGTGGGGTGGGACCCTAGCTCCTCTTTCAGGGTGATGTCTGTCCAGTGCAGCAGTGAGGTGACACTGAGACCCTGAGTTGGTGCCTCAGGACTCGATGGGGTGAACAGAGGACACCTCACTTGGGCTGTCACGCGTGTTCCCCAATACCCAGGTCGTCATGAGCTCGGCAGAATTTGTGGAAAACTTCAGGGACCCTTGTCTACGTTCACAAAAAAGTTAGCTCAAGGCAAGTGGGCTTTCCATGAAGTGCCATCCTGACTCGGGCATGTCTCAGACAGGCCGGTGTGTCTTCAGGCTGCCCTCCTGAACTGCTCCTAGAGGAAAAGGAACCTGCTCCAACTCTTCCATACTCCGTAAAGCATTACTTTGATTAGACAGCAGATAGCAGCCTGTTTAGCAATATTGCGATTTCTCTGTCATGATTATATTTTAAAATTACACTTTCTTTTTCCTTTGCCAAGAGCAAATGAAAATACATGTTGCACTGTGGATCCATCTGAAGGTGCAAACTGCTTTTCCCAAATCCCTCTGAAATCGATTCTAGGCCCATAGCTACCCACATAGGAAGTGTTCCCTCCTCCCCCACCTCAGGTCAGGGGTTCATACATATTTTTAAATATAAAAACAGCAAGCTCTTTTTGAAAACAAGTTTTATTATTTCTATAGAAGTAATGCATTTTGTGGTTTATACAAGTATTACTTTGGAAATACATAAAAGTATGCAGAGAAAAACAATCAGCTGTAATTCTAGAATACCAGGAATAACTATTAAGGTTTTGTTATATTCCTTTGTACACCTTGACAGATGCAAAATGATGCAAAATGTCCCCAGTGCACTCATATCACACAGTCGGGAATTTATCACAAAAGAAAAATACAGATACCTACTCTTGGGTCGTTGGCCTAGTTCTTCTATCATTCTGTCCGTACACTGACACAAAACTATGCATGCAAAATGTTCCCAATATAGTTATAGTGCATATTAGGAACATATCGCAAAAACAGTTTAGCATCTTTCTCTATTCCCCTATGGTGTCATAGCTCAGACACAACCATACAACTACCTTTAGACTTTGGGTGCTCTTCCTCCCAGCCTTTTGTCCGCATTATTGATACAAAACTATGAATGCCAAGTGTCCCCAATACAGTTACATTACATATTAGGAACACATCGCAAAAATAGTTTAGCATCTTTCTTTGACCATGTTACTACACTACAACTTAGAGATGACCACTGTAGTGTTCCTATATATTTCCTGCTAGCCTCTTACCTGCACACTGACACAAAACTATGCATACACGTTTTTTTGGGTGCACAGCAACTTGTACTCAATGGGTAATCTACAGTCACTACTTTACAGAAATACTGGGTCTTCCCTAGGAAGTGTGCACTCAGGAAGCAAAAGGCCACCATAAGACTGATCAGTTTAGGAGGGTCTCTAAACCAAACTTACTAGTTCCACTTCATTCCCTACCCTGCTCATTCCTGTGTAGCTGCTGCTGGACAGGTAATGAGGTAAGAAGCTGGAGAGTTCTGGAAACACAGGGCCCAGGGAAAAGAAGCAGACATTATCTTTTCCCTGTAGGAGCCTGTTTTCTCGCCTGTAATTGTTTTTCTTTTTTGACTGCCTGACTACTTATCTTTCAAGGGGGTTCAAAATAGTGAACCAAGAGCATCTGGAAAAGTATGTAAAAGCCCCTTATAAAGACAAGATGCTGGGATTGTTACGGCTCCCATGATTGCAGCTCTGTGGCCAGGCCTTGCAAAGGTCTGGTCTGGCTGGAAGGTGGGGGTTGTGGGAAGCAGTTGCCTTGGAAGGCGAGACCCTTCGGTGGGCCGTACCTATGATCTCCCCCACTCTGCACCTCCCCCAGCTCCCGCCAGTGGCTTAGACACCCATCAGTCTGCGCAGGGGAGTGCTCCAAGGCTAGAGGAACCGAAGTGGAAGTCTTCCAGGGCTCCTCCCTTAACGGCTTGGTTTACCATCCTCGCTGTGCTTTTAAATCTTTTTGACCTTGCCTAAGGGATCAGTTGCAGAGGACAGAAGGGGAGGCTAAGGTAGCACATTGGTAAAATATCATGCAAGAGCTAGCTAGCAGATCCCTGCTCATTTACTAATGTGGGGAATGAGTGAGGTATGGGGCTGGGGTGGCGCAGGGAGATACCTATTTATACAATTGGCGTGCATTTTTTAAGAGGAGTGTGATAAATTAAAATACAACCGCATATACAAAGCCCTAAGGTTATGAGAATAAGCAACATTGGAGGCCAAAGGAGAATAAATTTTTGATTTTCCCCAAACAGGCTTTGTGAGCCTATTTTTATTTGCATCTTGAAGCTTCTCAAGAAAGCTGCCTGTAACTCCCACCTTGCAGGATCATGTTTGCTCCAGGTGTATCCCTGAGCTCCCTAGTCTGGGGTTCAGGAAGCAATCCCAGGCCCGCCCCACCCACCCCGCCTCATCATCTGCCTTGAAGAGCTAGATGATAGGTGTGGTGTTCTTCAAAAAAAATCAGCAAAATAATTTGCACTGCAGAGTTCTTATTTTTTTTAATTGGACAGTTTCCTGTGTTAACGGAAATCAAAGCAGCATACAATCATTCAATCTCCCAGCACTGGAGGCTAGCAAGTTCTTTTCCTGTTTGGAGTTCTACTTTTGTCTTTAAATGTGCGCATAAACTTTTACAGAGTTACCACCACTGTGTCTTTCTGTGGCCCTGGTTATTGACATCTAGTTTTCCAAGCAACAGCAACATACATCTGTCCAATTCCATTGAGGTTCCCTTCACAACTGATTTCTTTGGCGGGACAAAACAGCATTGGGTATTGAGGAGTGACAAGCAAAAAGACGGAGTGGGAGAGATTCTTTTGACTTACACACCATAAAACATTGTGCAATAACACTTTTAAAGGATGTATATGAATACATTGAGTGATGCATTCTATTTGACCCCCTTTTCTGGACTGCTTGGGGTGGTTTGCAATACCTAGTGAGTTAAATATGCACAGAAATGACAGCCTTTGTGGGATGCTTGTGTTTTCGAGACAGGAGTCTTCCGTGTCCAGAACCCCGCCACGCGTGTTGATGTATTGTCCCTTCTTGGGGGGCCGAGGGGTCAGCACTGCGAACTGGAGAAACTGGATGCTTTCCAAAAATACTCCTGCGATTGAAAGTTTTAAAAAATTATATTCAATTCTAGCTTATCACAGTAACCTGTACATCTTGTCTCACAATTTACAGAAATGTTGAATTTTCTATTTAGAGCTAGACTAAGCTTCTTTTAAGGGCTGCATCTAATACACTTTATATAAAGCCACGTGCACACAGTTCCACACTAACAAATAACATGTGTGTGCCGGGGGGGGGGAGGGGAGCAAAAAATAATGAAAAGGTGGGTCGGTTGAAGTTGGCTGGGTCAGTTCACAGCCGATTCTCAGTTGATTTACTTTATACAAGTCTCCCACACATTCTGATGTACGTTTAGCAATGATGAAAAAAATTTGAAAAAGTACCTTAGGGAGTTGTTAAAGAGAATTTATAGTCTGGAACGAATTGCCATCTTCTTAACTGACACAGAAATGTTTGGCTAAAATATCGCTTCATTCACATTTTTGTTCTTGGAGGAAAATCTAGGCGGGCAAACAGCAACTTGCAGCATGTAAAGAAAAGCACAGAAAACATTTTAAGTCAGAAAGGGGGCTCCCATGCAGTCTGTGCCCCTTGGGGTTCACCCACCCAACCCTTTTGGGTCTCCAGCAGTGGCGCCTCACCTGGGTAATGCAGGCGCCCACAGTAGGGAGCCTGGTGGTGTGGGCTGTGGGTCCTCCAGCGCCGGGTGACGCGGGACTCCTGGCTCAAGGGGGAATCGGGAGGAACAGGGAGAAAGGGAGACCTGAAGACGCTGCAAGGCACAGGAGTCGGCTCGAGGTGCCCCTCCCAACCCCCAGCTGTAAAAGCAAGCCAGTTGCAGGAACCTGTTCGCCATTCGCATCTGCGGGCCTGAGGGGCCCTGGGTTGGCGGGGCGGGAGTATCCCGTGGGCGCCTAGGTAGCTACGGGAGCCCGGGAGCCGCAAAGGCTGCCGGGTGAGGGGCCCCTAGGAGCTGGAAGGGACCCACGCAACTTCCAAGCACTGCCTCCATGCAAGGCAGTCTAGGAGAGCAGGCGATTCGGGCAGCTAGAATCTGCCTCCTGGAGTACCAGGAACCCCAGGCCTCCCCAAACTGAAACGCTTCTGGGGGCCCACACGGGATCACCGGGAAGCCCAGTTCAACACTATTTAAGACATATGTGGTGTGTTTTCCGTTGTCCTTAAAAATGACAAAAGGAAAAAAAAAGATGCAAAGGACCCCACACTCCTCTTTGTGTTGGCCAATAATCTTTACCTGCCCATTCCCCAGATCAAAATAATCAAGTGACTTGCAAGGGCAAAGGAAAACAGATAAGTCAAAAGCCCAAAGCCACAAGGTGACTAGGGATCCCCTTTTGGCAGCACAGTCTCAAAAGCGCAGCCCAGCAAGGGGCGAAGGTGGTGTTGTCGGAGGGCGGTAAGCGGGCAGGGATAGTTACTTCGCAATCAAGCCCGCAGTTTGGGAGGCAAGGAGGACGGCCAAGTCCCCAAGTTCCTACCACTGGGGTTAAAGCTGCCTCGGAGGCAGCGCCTTCTGGGACCAGATTGAGGGGTGGGGGTAAGGACAAACAGCCGCTAGCAAGGCCGAGCCTCACCATGGAGCCACTCCCTTAGATCCCTGCGCTCCTGCCGGGCCTCAAATTCCCAGCAGGCAGGTCAGCGCCTTTAAGACGCTGGGTCCCTAAGCCTGAGGGGCGGGGGGGGGGGGGCGGACGGGGCTGCGCGCTGCACTTGTAGTGGGGTAAGGATCTCCCAAATCCTCTCTACCTCCCTCCCCGGGAGGATGGAGCTGGGGGTCTCCTGTTTAGCAGGAACCGCAGAGACTCAGGGGGCTGCACCTCGGCTGGCTTCCTTTTTAAATCCTCACTTCTCCCCCCTTCCTTCACTTCGCTGCTGGGGACTGAAGGCGGGCTACCACCTTTCTCAGTCACCTATTGAGACTGGACCTTTGACAAAGTCTAGCTACTCTACGGTGAGCTAGCGCCAGCGCGAGCACGCTTTGGACAAACTAATACTTTACCTGGCGGCTGGGCGCGTGCTGAAACCTCAGGCTTACCCTGGCAACGGAAACAATACTCCAGGATACCGACCTCACTGCAGTACTGTTCCCGCTGCTAAGGCACGGCTGAGAGTGGACTCCGGCTCCAGCCGACCACCCCGCGGGGAAGGGCTACTCTCCCTGGATTTTAGCCCTGTAAAGAGGCATTGATGGCCCTGAGACACTGGAGTTCACTGCCCACATACCTGCTCCCGAGCCTGCCTAGGCGCAGGAGTGGCGGGGGAGCGGGGGAGAAGGGAGTTGGCTTGTGGTCACGGGAACGCGTGTCCGCAGACTCCCACCTTCTGCCTTCCCCACAAGGGGATATAGCAGCGCCTCACGTTTTGAAGGAGTCATAACACTTCAAAACATGAATTGCTGCTGTACCCACTTGCAGTTAACGAAGGGGGGTCGCTCTCGAGTACCTGTGGGGAGGGGTTGAAACAAAGACTCCTTGATTGGAAATAAGCCCTGACCCGCCCCACCCCAGGAAGCAGAACTCTGGGCGCTTCTCTCCAAATGGGTGTACTTCTAATAACTTCGACCCTTCACATCTAGGATCTGCCAAGTGGACTGGAGGGTGTGGCTCCCAATTTTTTTTTTTTCCTCGAGGATGGAAAGTGTAGTAGTGAAAAAGCACAGCGTTGGGAAATAGAAGTCGGGGTGGGAAGGAAGTTAACTTGTACAAGTACATGAATAATAACAGTAAATAAATTGGGGCCACTTGGCAACACCTGGAGCACTCTTGACAGCTTCTTAGTCTCGTTGAGCCGTCGTCCAGCTGCATATTGCACGCCTCATTCACTGCCCCTGTTTTCTAAGATTTCTCATTTATTGGAAATACAGATGAAATATGGATTGACTGATAGGAACATCAGATATTCTCTACTTCACTCCCAGTATTTGCATGCATAAACACTGCACTTCAGATTATTAAGGGCAAAGAATAAGAGCCAACTATTTGTGCAGGATGGAATACCTGGATATTTACATGCTTAATTGGGCACTCAAATTCATAAATAAATTGATGTTTTGATAGCTGACACTGATAGACATGAGAAAGCTTTTATGCTTGATGTCAATTACTACTTCCTCTCTCAAGCAGCTCCATAGAAACTTTTATGTCCTAAAATGGCCGACACTGGCCATACCCCTTAATCATTAACTCATTAAATACTACTTTTCCTTTTTAAAATGGACACCGATTAGCACTAAGTTACATGTACTCCCTTTTCATTTAAGCAAAACACTCAATTAAGCATAAGGGGGGAAAAAAGCACCCTGAAGCTTTCCATCACAAACCTGAAAGTTAAAACAACACCACAAGGACAAAACTAGAACAGTTCTGAAAGTCAAAACACATTGCAGCACAAGTAATACATTTAAAGTACACAGCTCCGTTAACTGTTTTTGTTTCATCTGAAAATTTTAACATTTTCAAAACCAGGAGTGTTCTATTTATTAACAAAATGTGCATCATACTTTAATGAGGCTAATTACAACATTTGTAAAACCAACGTACTTTTCTGTAAGGATAAACAACGCCATTAGTAATAGCCCTTCTCCCTAAATTGGGGGCATTCAATGCCGCTAAATTCCATTTTGTTTTGATCACAAAATTTACAATCAACCTTTACACTGAGCTTTGAAAGTAATGGAGGAACACGCCGCTGGTTGCCCTTAAAAAGAAAAAGAGGACATGTTTAGTAAATGTTAAATTGTACTTTAGCCCCCCCTCAATTTCTCCCAGATAGTTTATATTCGCAGAAATAAGATGACCTCTAAAGTCACCTCCAGTTGAACATTTCTTCAGTTGTCTTTGAAAAAACACAGTTCATTTGAAATGGCATGACTGTTTTGTAACCTTGCTGGAACCGAATTCATGTGCGATTTGCACTTAACCTCAACCACTTATGTCCCTAAAGAGCCACCTCCCCGTCCCGGTTTACGTATCCGCCCCCCCCCCCCGAGCAAATTTTACTTACGAAAAATTAGTACAAACAGGCCTCTTGTCAATTCCGGAGAGGGTCGCTTGCTGACACAATACACAAAGATCCATAACGTTTTAGTCGCCACAGCCCCACCCCCCTGCTGAATTGCGCCAACAACGTTAGAGCCAAATACGTCCCTTTCTCTGCTTCTATTTTATAAAGTCTTTTTCATTCTGTAGGTGCCCTGTCACCCGCCCCCCCCCCCGCACCCTGAATACAGGCAGATTCAAGCCAAAGTTTCTCAATGTCAAGTTTCCCACAGTGAAAACAACCTTGAACATTTTCATTTGGGAGAGACAATGTCAAAATCAATCACACATTACCTTTCAAGACATATTTTACTGCTGGCAAATAAGAATTATGAAACCTGCATCCATACTCAGTTAAAACCAGTCACTCCCGACCCTGGTGAGGCTGATGGTCGCCGCCCCTTACTCAGTTTTCGCTTCTCGACCCAGCCCCGTTTCCCTAGAATTTTCCCCGCCCGCACTCAATTTGCTAAACACTTTAAAGATCTGTTTCGCCTCCACCCACAGCCCCAAACGCGATGTCACCACCGCAGCGCGACACAGAACTTTCTCAGAATCCCGCACGAGATTTTCTCAGTCGGACACAACTGAAGTTACAGTCAGGAAAAACGCGAGTCTGCAAGTCCCTTTTTAAAAAAATCTTATGTCACCTCTCGCTGCACTTGAAAATGGCGCCGAAATCGAAGAACTTCTTAAATTTCATTGTAAGCTTTTTGCAAAGGTTTCTGGGATTTTCCTGCGAAGTCGCTCCGCCGCGTTAGAGAGCAGCGAACGGGGCCAGCAAGCGGGGGGGGGGGGGGGTGGTAAAAGAAAAGAAAAGAGAAGAATGCGAGAGGGAGCAGAGAAAGATCGCCCACCCGCCAGCCAAGCGAGAGGGAACGGAACCTGGGCCGGCGGGAGGGCTGGGACCTGCAAGACAGCGAGGTTAGAGGGCGCGAGGTGGCGGGCACCGCGCCACCGGGTCGAGGAGCCGGGAGCCAGGGTCCGCGGCTAGGAGGGCGCGCTCTCTCTGGGGCAGCGGCCGAAACTCGGAGAGCAGCGTGGCGGAAGCAGAGCGGGCGGAGCGCTCGCAGCGACCGGAGCGGAGCGGAGAGCAGGGCTGGAGCTGTGCGCACCCAAGGAAGCGAGCGTAGCAGCCAGCGTCCAGCCGGTCCGAGGGGCCCTAGAAAAAGCCGCCCGGGGAGGGCGTGGCCAAGGCGGGCTCACATTCCCCGCCCTCCCCCCCGCCCTCGCCCTGCTCCTCCGGGGGCCCGGGGCGGAAGGGGGGAGGGGAAGAGAGGGAGCGGTTGGGAAGGAGGGGTGTGCAGGCGCTGGACGCCAGCCTTGGCTCACAGCCAGCGAGGGCCAAGAAGGGCACATGGGCGCCCAGAATAGGCAATACAGAGCTGAATAGGGGCGGCGGGGCTGAGGTGGGGGGTGTCAGGGAGAAAAAAAAAGGGCGAGTCGAAATGCCAAGGGCACAAGGTAGCACAGCGCACACCTAAAGAGCCGTTCCCTGGACGGAAAGCTGGCTCTCCGGCCCCCACGTAGTGTTTTTCGAGCTGCCAGCTGGGCGCAAGGTGGTTGTGCGAAGCCTCCAGTACTGTGCTTCGCTGGGGTGCCAGAAAAAGTTTGGGGGGGCTCATCCTACTCGAAAGTGTAGGTTTCCACAGGCGTTTGAGTCCCCTGCCCTGCCACGCTCTCCAGCAGAGGTCCCTGGTAGTGGTCAGAGCGATCCCTGTAGGCGCTGGCCCTTCGCTGTGGGGCGCCCTACACGGAGGGAGGGCAATATTGTTTCCACGTGTGCGCAGTTCAAAAAGGGAAACTGAGTTTCAGTGTGCCTTTCCGGACCATGCTGTGTATGTGAAAGTAGTATGGCGGGCAGATAGGGTGGTGTTGTTAGAAGATACATACAGAAGGGTGCAGGAGTGAAATGGCAATGATGTCTGCATTTTTCAAATGATGCAGTCAACATTTACGCGCGCGCGCGCACACACACACATTCACCCACGGGGAAGGCGGGGGGCGGGGGGAGAAAGTAATGTAGTACGTTAGCAGTTGTCTCATCATAGTATATGTGGGTGGGCGGGGGGATGACAAATGTTTGTACTACTGTTCTTTCAACTTTACTGTATGTTTGTAAAACATCATAAAAAAGATTGGAGGCGCCTATGAAATCCAGCCTGAACATTAAGAAAATGAACGCGACTTCTTTTTCTCCCCGTCCCGGGTGGGACAAATCTACGACCAACCAGAGATCAAACCCGGTGGGCTCTGGGCAGGAGCAGCACTGCGTAGCGCTTGCCTACAGTGGCCACAGCCTGGGGCACTGACAGCTGGCCAGAGGGGGCCAGGACACCTCGGGGCAGGTGGGCAGCTCGGGCATCTGGAGGTGTGGTGGAGCCGCGGGGAGCGCTCGCCCAGGACGGAGGTAACCCGGGACTTCCCAGGCAGGATTCAGCCATGCACCCGCCACACTCGATATCCGTATCACTATGGAGCGAGGAAACCCGAGTGCTCCGGGAGCTGAGCTGCGCGCCCGCCGCTGCCACCGCCCCAGCCACCCTGGTGCCCTGCACTGTCCGAGGGCGGCCGAAGTTGTGTCCTGTAGGCTGCCCGCAGGATAGCAGAGAACCGCTTGCGGGCGCCGGAGGGAAAAAAAAAAAAAAAAAAAACACCACCACCACAGATTAAGTGTGGTAAGAAAGAATGACCACAGCTGAAAAACACGCACACACAAGCACGCTCACACTTGTGGAATCAGTGTGTAAAGTAAAATACAACCCTGGCCTCCGCCGCACTCGGCGTTGGCGTTCCTTGAACTACTTAACTCTTGAGCGCATTTTAAACTGTGATTTCCCTGCCGAACTGTAAAATCCTAAGCTGAATTTCTCTGCCTCGTGTCGCAACCCTGCAGCACAGCCTTTCGCTGGCTGTTTTGGGGGAGGAAGCTGGTGTGGGAAGGAAGGAGAGGAGAATTTTCTAGAGTCTGCAAAGCTGTTTGCGAAAGTTAAAGCCAAAATAGTTGTACACGTCAAGGGTTTCTTTTCAGGAACTGCTTTGGAATGGCCGCTACTTGTAGGGGCGTCATGGGCAATGAAAACTCTTAACACTAAGCTTCGCTTTCCTTCGGAACCCTTGCTAGACAAGGGCCAAGTTTGCCAGGCTGGCAGACGTGACTGAGCAAGCTTCTAAGTCCTCAGCTAGGTCATTTATAAAACTCCCGAGTCCTCGGGGGTGAAAGGCTTGCAGGGCCCTTGGAGACTTGGTTTCTTGTGTTCCTTTGCTGGAGTTGCTGCCTGGAAGCGTTCTTTTTCCCTCCCTAACTAAATTAGTAGAAGGGTAGAAGATTCCAGGGCTATAGGGTGAAAGTTGAGTTTGTGGCGAGTGTCCTCTAAAGAAAAAAAAAAAAAAAACAAACAAATTGCAGCAGCTTTCTTTATTAAACTCCTTTTTGCTACATCAGCAAATTAGAGAGCCAGTTGAATATTGATGAATTCTTTGAGGGTGAGTAATATGGCTACGGGGCTGGAGAAAGTGAGGGAGGGCCGCTTAAGTATTTACTCAAGTGAACGGTGTTGAAATAGTTTTCAAACAGGGTGTCTCAAGGAGTTTCTGAACACCTCTGAAACAAACCCTGATTCTACAAATGGTTTCTCATTCACTAGGCCCTTCCTGATTTGACACATCAATTGTCCTTGGGAGTGCCGAGACTGCTCCTGGTTTAGAAGCAGGGCAGAACTCAGCCCCTACCCCGTGGGAGTGTCTGGGAGGCCTCCAGTTAGCAGCCTGGCAACTTTGGGCAGCTAGGAAGGTGGAAGGAAATAAACACCACCTATTGTTGTCACTTGAAGGATGCTATTTCAGAGTGGGTTTTTTTTTTTTTTTTTGAGAAAAATCGCACATATTTTGCTTCCCATTTTCTTCCGTGAACCATTCAGAAATTACCTTGATAAGAAATCATTAAAGTCAGCAGTGGGAGGAGATGTTCGCAATGGCTTTAAAGCTCCGAAGGCGCAGCTGAGAAAAATCAATCAGCCCAGCACTGGACATAGCAAGGAGGTTATGCCTAATGAGATATTTTAAATGGAGTCAGTTTTGGAAAGTGCTTTCTGCAAAAGCAATGGTCAGTGCAGCTCTGGAAATAGGTAGGAGGACATCCTTTGAACTGAAACTCTTGTTTTGCAAAATTAAGAATTTCTAGAACTTCACCTTTTAATTGTAAATAGAAATGCCCTTTATGAGTTTAGTTTTCATGAAGGCCTTGAACTAAGGAAATCAGACTTTCCGTATGTTGTAAATATCCACAAGTCTTCAGAGAGATAAAATCAGGATAGGGTTACAGATTTAACAGAGAGGAAACAACTGGAATTGTGTTATGAAGCTTCTAGTGTGGTGTTTGTAGAAGCCGTTTTTCAGGGTTCAAGTAAAGGCTAGTTGTAAGTAATAACCAACAATCCTTGCCCCGTGATCAGGTTGAACCAAATGTATTTTTGTTTGATTTTAGGAACTTATGCTAAAAGATTGCTCTTTGCAAGACTTCGAACTTTGAGGGGGGGAAAAAGTGCTTTCATCTTAACGTCTCCCACACCATGATGTCATCAGGAACCAGGAGAATGAATTAGTAGTTTTCCTTTCTGCTGGAGAGGAGCATAGTCAGCGATGACCGCTGCTTTTATTTCTCCATGGCCCTCCCCCCCTTGAAGGTGCTCCACTGCCCCCGATGCTGCTAGGATTTCTTCTTTAAACACAGCATGTTTTCCTTGTTGGTGTGTGCTAGTATTGTCTCCATTATCTTTGGATTTCGGCCCATTAAATCAGACGCTATCTCAGATGACAGAAATGACAGAAGTTTGTGAAAACGAGGACCAGGAAGAGGTGGGAAGGGGCGCAGGCCTACTTTATTCTCTCTTTACACCGTGCCGGGCCGAGAGTGACACTGGCTTATGCCTGAGCATGACTTGCTGTTCTTTGCAGTGAGTGTGCACTGACAGACTAAAGCATAAAGATAGGGGCTTGCAGATGGAAAGCTCATCCTTTGCATGCCTTATAGGCATAATGGAAGTTCAAGTGTAGCCATCAGTTTCTGGGGTCATTAGTTTCAAATCCTCCACTTATGGCAGTTTCTTTGAGCTTCACATACGTACAATACGCCTGATGTAATCATGGTGAGGGAGGCTGAAGTGCATTAGGACAGGTTCCATTTGTATCCATAATAGAAACAACAACAACCTCAAAAGTCACAAGCACCAAGGAGGTTCTATGAAAAAGAACAGAACTCGGCCAAGTTCGAATGCATGACATCCTTTTCAGGCTTACTGTATAAAGGGGCAATGCTCCTGGGGGTAAATGCTATCTTTAGAGCTGGGTCGAGGGCTGGGAAGGGAAGGAAACTGAGGGATGCTATCTTTGCTTAAAACCCAGCAAGGCTCTGTGTTTTCCAAAGCACAAAATCCTTTGTTGGAGCAGAAATGGGAAAGCCAATGTGTGTAACAGGAACACTTATATGAAAGGTGTTAACACTGAATTATCCAGAAGTCACTCGCAGTTCTTGTTCTTGTCTTCATCTAGAACTGGTTGCATTTTAAAAAACAAAAAGGATTTAACAGGCAGAATTTCTAGGATGGATGGAAATGCACATTTTTAAGCCTCCTGTCACTTAAAATATTTCTTGGAATGAGGTGGGGTTTTGCAATAGTCACTGACCAGAGTACATCCCATCCCTTGGCGGCATGAGAAAGGAAATGGAAATCTAGACCCAGTTGTAATTTTTGCCTTTGTCCTAAATTTAGGACCCAACAACTTCTTTAGCTTAGAGTTCTCAGGGATGCTGAGACCACAGGCATCAAACAGCAAAAGGAGTAAGGCAGAGGGAAAGGGACACGGTGAAAGAAAGAACAAACAAAAGAATAAAAGGAAGGCACAGGAGGAAAGAAGAAAATGAAAAGTAATTCCTTCTATTCCTACTTTCAGTTGCTGCCAAGTTCAAACCCTTCACTTAGCACTGCTGGATCATCAAGTTGATGTTTTCAGGGCTTCTCAACTGATCTGTCAATGGGGTTTTGCCCCTCTTTCTGCGGTTCTCTGAATTCTTCTTGGAAAACACAATTTTGATCATATCAATTAATATGACAGCACAATTTAAAATTTTTAATTTCTGAGTGTGACGTTCAAGACCCTCAAGGCTCCAATCTGTCCCTCCAGTTACTCTCCAGGCACACTTTCTCAATGCCTCCACATTTGAAGTATCAACGTCTCCTATTTCCTCATTCCTCAAGGTCTCACTCAGCAGCCATTACCTCCAGGCAGCCTTCTCAGATGGCTTTAGGGTTGCAGTTCTTGACTCTGTCCTGTTAGGACAGGACACAGCTCTTGAGTGAAGCTAGTTTATTCTGAGACTGTCCTCCTAGTAGACAGTGATCTCCCAGAGAGCAGGAATGTATCTACCTATTGGGATATTCTCACTTTGCATAATCACAAACATCAGTCAGTGACCAATACCTTAATTGTCAGATGAACGCATATCTGAGAATGGAATCAGAAACCAGAGGGAGTAGGGACAAGGTGGTGTGCTTGGGATAGAGATGATGGCTACCATCCTCAACCTTGGCTTGGGTACCCTTCACTGCCTTGCTGTCCCTGAAGGCTATTCAATGCAAATGGGCCATCCTGGTTTATCTGCAGTTGGTCTGGAGCTGACCCTTGGAGAGCATCCCCTGGCATAAAAGGGAATTTAAATTGCTTTTAAATTAGCTGCTCAGTACAATGAAGATTCTCTTGAAAAATCATCACCATCTTGTTATGCTTCTGCACTTCCAAATGAGGGCAGGGTTTGGATGGAGGGGGACAAACAGCATTTTCAGAAGCCTGAAGGTGGAGAGGAGGTAGGCAGATTTTTTTTTTAATTTTCCAAATATACCTTTTACATTTTATGTACTTACTTACATTTTATTTGAAAAGGAGAAAGAAAGAGAGAGAGAGATAGATTTCTCTTTCAAGAGATCTTCCATCTGCCTTTTCACTCGCCAAAGGCCTTTAAGAGACAGGCAGGGCTAGGACAAGAACCTCATGCAAGAACTCTGGCAGATGGGAACTTAGGTACACCATCATCTGCTGCCTGCAGGGCACACATTAGCAGGAAGCTGGAATCCAGCGTGGAGGAACAAAGACTCAAACCCAGCACACCCCTATGGGCTGTGGGCATCCCAGGTGATGACCTACCTACCTAACTGCTGTGCCCTGAGCAGAACACTTCTACAGGAGAATGAGGTGGAGAGAGCTGGGTAAGGAGAGTGAGGTCAGACCAGGCAGTGGTGTAGAAGTAGGCACAGGGATTTGACACCAGATGCAGATTGGGAAGGAGTTTTTTTTTTTTTTAAGACTTATTTTTTTTCTCGGCCTGGTTAATGCCAAATTTGTGTTAACCAGTGTGCCAGCATAGTTGCTTTTTATTTTTCCCTTTTAAAGAAACATATGTGGGGGGCAGATGCAGGTATACCCACAGACATCTATAGGGAAAATTACAAGATCTGTGGTCTGACGGTGGAGCACATGTGTCACAACTGAGTCTCCTCAACTGTTGAAGCCTGGGCAGTTTTCTGAAATTGCCATTTAATATTTTCATGTAATTCTGACAGCACTGAACGTTACTTGGACAACTTGGCTCTTCCCTGAACTTGCTGTAACCTGAGTATCTCCGTGTATTTGGGGCTCAGGTGCATGGGACAATTGTTCAAAGAGTGTGATTTCTTCCCCTTCATGGAGCAAAAGTGAAGCAGATGGGATATGAAGTGAAAATTATTGTTTTGTATTTAAAATCATAAAAGAGAAAGCTGTTTGAAGAGGTCATTTTTTTTTCTGATTGTTGACTGTAATTCATTATAGGCAGTTGATGTCAAGAATATTGATGTTTACTTTTGGATCAGTCTGTTCAGAACCTGACTTACCCTTGATCATGGCAGGGAGGGGATTCGGGGGATGAAGGAAGATTTATTTATTTTCATTGGAAAGTCGGATATACAGAGAGGAGGAGAGACAGAGAGGAAGATCTTCCGTCAAATGATTCACTCCCCAAGTAGCCACAATAGCCAGAGCCAAGCTGATCTGAAGCCAGGAGCCAGGAGCCTCCTCCAGGTCTCCCAGGCAGGTGCTGGGCCCCAAGACTTTGGGCCATCCTCAACTGCTTTCCCAGGCTACCAGCAGGGAGCTGGATTAGAACTGGTGCCCATATGGGATCCCAGGAGTGTTCATGGCAAGGACTTTAGCAGCTAGGCTGTAGCAGCAGGCCCAGGGGATTTTTTTTAACTCTAAAGGAATTCAACTTCACTGTGGCTTTAGGACTTGACTGGCTTTTCCCCACAGGAGGTTTCCTTTGGAGCTTTTTCATGTAAATGCAATTTAGAAAATAGGATCTATATTCCAGGGGCATTACTTGGAAAGGAAACTTTTAAAGATGTGTTCTTGCCTAAGTTGCAGACAGACCTGAAAATAATTCTTGGTAGAAAGCAATATTTGGCTAAAAGTAACTTTAAAAGGTGAAGAATTTAGTATGGTGTTTACATCGTAAAGCGTGTGTGTGACACAGTTAAAACACACTGAAAATAACCTGAGCTCTTAGATACTCCTCCTTGTACAATTACCCTCAAATGGTATAGTTGTAGACAGCTGGCAGGGATCTTTTCAAAAATGCTCCTTTATGTTTGAAAAGTGTATTAGCTTTACTTCCCATACTCAAGGCAATCCCCCCTCCCTCCCACCTGTCACAACATTTCTACAAATGAATACTGACAAAGCCTTGTAGCTAAGGGCAGGCCTGTCACTTCCCTTCAGGAAACCTGTACTCTCCCACTGCCTCGCCATGGCCAAATTAGCCCCTTTCAGCTACTAGTGTCTCATAATTCTGTAAAGTATTTTGATTGCATGCTTTTTGCTACAGGTAGGTCACATGAACTTCACCAATGGCCAAACCAGATGGGTATGACTTGGATAAAAACAAAGCAAAGTTAACAGTGGTGGGGAGCAATTGAGTGTCATTACATATTGAGTGTCATTACATATTTTCCTGCCCTCCACTGCTGCCCACATTCTAAATTTAAAGGATTGTCAATCTGATGTGAATGACATTACAGGATTCTTAAAGGGGTTTAGCTGATCAGTAACATGAGCAACATTCAAAAGAACATTAACACCTGTATCCAGTATCATCATTTACATTATTTCTCTTTTGGCTTTACATCCATGTCCTCTTATACAAATCAAAGCTTTCTGTGGATGGATTTCACCCATTAGTCAGTCATTTAACTTGAAACTTGCAAGACTTGTTTATCCAGAAGAAGGAAAATGTAAATGATCAAATGATCGAGGTAGTTGAGTCAGTGGTAGGTTTCTGGAACTTACCAGGCATGTTTCCACCCAGGCTATGTTCGGGCCATGGATTGTATTTACGTAAATAAGCTGAAGAATGCTGTGTACTGCCTGTTTGTCCATACGGTAAGGGTAAGATGGAATGTAGGTGGGCAGCCTCCATGTGGGCTCAAGTGGGCCTGGCTTTCCCACAGCGTGCAACTCCCTCCCCTAGGGTAGGGGCTGCATTCTCCAAAGGAGTAGAATACAGCAAGGGGTATGTCACTTTCAAGTCAGGGGCACAAAAAGCCTGTGGCTTCCCACCTGGGCCTTGGGGTCCCAACTCTCTCCTCCTGCCCCTTCCCTTTCTCCTTCCCTTTCTCCTTCCCCCTTCCCTTTCCTCTTCCTTCTTCTTTTGCCCTTCCTTCCTTTCTCTGCTTCTGAAGGAGACAGGAATGGAGCGAGCTGCCCTTCCCCCAGCCACTCCAGTGAGCTTGGAAGTGGATTTTGCAGTTCTGGTTGAGAGCTGCTGCTGTCTTTGTGCCTCTTGAGAGATCCCAACTGTGTTGTTTGGGAGTAAATTGTTGTTGTTGTTGTTGTCCAGCAGTAGATAGCCACTACAAATATTGTAATTGTATAACCAAAGTGAATTTAGAAGCTGAAATCTGACCTCATTTGTTTTTTTCTGAAAAAGTTGTAAAAAAAAAATCACAAGACTGGAACTCTCTGCTCTCTGTGTCAGGAATAAGCAATCATAATCACAATTTAAACAGGATAAACACTTGCCCATTGATAATACATTTCTTATGAAGTGTGTGTGTGTGTGTGTGTATGTGTGTGTGTGTGTGAGAGAGAGAGAGAGAGAGAGAGAGAGAGAGAGGCCCTGTGTTTAGCTTATTGCTCAATCTGACTTCTATTATTGGTGGATAAGTGGAGGGATAGGAGTATTTTTATGTGTCTCCAAAAGGCTAAAATTAGGTTTAAATTATGGATAGAGGATTTTTTACCCTCCCTTTTTGATTTTTTTTTACTCTTAACATTTACAAATACTTTAATGTTTTTGGTTTTGTTTTTAGTGTTTAAGGCATGATTTATTTAGGAAACAGTGAGAAGGAAGGCTGCTACCTTAGTGACAGGAGGGGGTCCAAGGGAGGAAGTGGTGGAAGTGGTCTCAGGGAGGGGGTTCAAATGAATCAAAGGGCAGAAAGAAAACTCATTGGCAATGGGCAGCCATGTATATCACCTGGTCCAGAGTGATGGGAAGGGTTACAGAGCTCTTTGAGAGGCAGAGAAAGCTCCAACCTGCTGCTTCCTTCCCTAGATTCCCCTAAGGGCCATGGTTAGGCTAAGGCCTCCAAGTAGGATTTGAGCTCAATTCAGTTCTGCCACATGGGTGGCAGGGACCTAAGCATTTGACCCATCACCACTGCATCTCAGGAAGTATATTAACAGGAAGCTGAAGTCAGCAGCCGGATTTGAACCTAGGTACTTTGTTATGGTGGGAGTTTCAACATTCTAATTGCTAGGCCAACTGCCTTCTCATCTGGCCTCTGTTGCGCCTGAGCGTTTGGGGGAGTTACCCAGTAACTCTCTGCCTGACATGTAATAATAATAAAAAGCCTGGTTGGTATTTTCAGGACACAATAATAAAATCTAAATATCACTTTGAGTCTCCATTTATGGATGAAAAATCTCATTATGACTCTAATTTTTAAATATTTGACAAGCCATTTTTATAACAAATGGTTTCAGACATTTTTGGCTTTCCTACTTTCACTAAGATTGAAAGATGAAAATGCTGATTCTTTTTCAAAGCAGGAAAGCACTTCTGAATATTAACATGAATATGATTAATATTGTGTTGTGGGTTTTTATAAATCATATTATCTTAAAACATAAATGAACATTATCACAATAAAGGAGGAAAATACACTTTTGGGGTGGCATTTCAAATGCCATTTAAATCAATTCAAAACGCATCTTTTCCCCTTAAATTGTCTTTATCTTCTTATCCCTGCCCGCTGACTCCCTAGTGCTTTCTTAGCACCAGTTGGACTGAGTACATACAGGATAACTCCACCAAGTACTGTAGTAAGGGAAAAGCAAAACAAATAGGAAACAGACTCCCCCAGGCTCAAGAAGCATACACTTGAGTTGAGAAGTTAAAACCTGCACCTGAAATGGTGAAAGTACATAGCTACTGAATAATGGTATAATATCCAAATCAGCAAGTGTGGAGTATCATCAAATTTTGAAAGTGAAAACTATTTATATTGAGATGTTAACTCATATAAACTACGATTCATGATCAAAATATTTCTTTTCATCTTTTCTGTTTTCCCTTTGGCTAGAATGTTCTTCATCATTTTCATCTCACTAAACGCTACCTCTCATTTAAGGTCAAATTCAGAGTCCTGAGTCCACGAGGCCTAAGTTTACCCCATCTTGGCTTGTATGCTGCCATGGAGACCACGGCCCATCTAGCTCTTCTCCCTAGAATTTCAAGAGACACACTTCTTTCTGTACTTCTCCTACCATTTTCCTAACGATGCTTTGGGGACTGAATGTAAGGGATTTAAAATATGCGGTCATAATTACCTGCATTCATGTGATTCCTCCAAGGCTTCGTGTCCCTGCAATTACCTGTTGCTTCAGCTCCCATTGCATTTCTTAAGCTGATTCCTATCAACTCAAAATCAGCAGGTCCTGGCTAAATTCATCTTTTCTCTGGGCTCTGTCTACCTTCCTTACTTAAATTCTCAGTTTACCTTGTCTTTGGAACTTTCATGCCTCCGATGCTGAGTTAGTCTCTTGTTTTTCACATGTATACAGTCAGACATATCAGAGTAGGGATTAAATCTTAGGTTCTCCAGAATCCTTCTATCTGCTCTGGGGTCTAGAGCATTCCATGCTCCGAATCTGCTTGCACTACCTCAGTTTATTTCTTAAAATTGCATTGAGCTGATTCCTGGAGGCATGAATGAATGAAGTCTTGTTTTCCCCTGGAAAATGGCTTTCTTTTCTGTCTCTGCCTACCCTGCTCCCCCGCCCGGCATCATGTGCCCTCCTTATCTGCTCCTACCTGAGTTTCAGCAAAGCCCACAAGTATTGTGCCTCCGGCACCGTGCATTTTCTCAGTGCTTGTCTTCAGAAAATGCTCGCCTTCCTCGCCTCTATGTCATCAGGTCTTTTGAGTTTGGGGTTGTTGCTTGCCTCTGTCAGAAACCTTCTCAGATCTTCCATCTCTGGGAGGGAGTATTGAATATAAAGTGGGGAAGCGAACTCTGGAACTAGACAAACCTGGGTTCGAGTTCCTGGCAAGTCATTCCTAACTGTACATCTTGAATTTCTCTGAGCCTCCAACTCCTCATCTATAAAATGGGATAAATATTTTTAAAAAAAGATTTATTATATTTCACACAGGACATGATAGCTCAATTAGCTAATCCTCCCCCATGCAAGCGCAGGAATCCCATATGGATAGCAGTTCATATCCTGGCAGCTCCACTTCCCATCCAGCTCCCTGCTTGTGGCCTGGGAAAGCAGTGGAGGACGGCCCAAAGTCTTGGGACCCTGTACCTGTGTGGGAGACCCTGAGGAGGATCCTGGCTCCTGACTTTGGATCGGCTCAGCTCTGGCTGTTGTAGCCAGACTATTTGAAAAAAATAATTTATATTCAAAAGTCACAGTAACAGAGAGGAGGGACAGAGAGAGGGGGATCTTCCATTCCTTTGAACAGTGAACCAATATAGGATGCCAGCATCGCAAGTAGCAGCTTCACTTGCTGCACCACAGCCTGGCCTTGGAGCAGCTTCAACAGCCCCCAGCCCCTAAGCTTCCTGACTCCCCTCACCCTCGTTAGGCTACATTTGTCGTCTTTATCACTGCATCCCGAGTAACTAATGGAATGGCTGGTACATAGGACAGAAGCAATAACAGTTTGTGGTATGGTTATCCTGTTTTTCAGGACTAGTTCCCATGTCCTGTAAGAAGGGACAGATGAGTAGCTATGCTTCTTCAGTTGCTGTGACTGAATATCTAATATCTACTCAGCGACTGAAGACATAACCCATATTGACATGAGCAAACAGAATGCCGAAATCATACTGCTTTTTAAAAATCAACGTATTACTACTAACAGAATAATTCTCTGTGTTAATCACATATAACGTGATGCTTTAAAAAAAAAGATTTATTTCTTTTTATTGGAAAGGCAGATCAGATTTACAGAGAGAAGGAAAGACAGAAAGGTCTTCCCTCCGCTGGTTCACTCCCTAAATAATCACAATGACCAGAGCTGAATTTTGATCCAAAGCCAGGAGCCAGGAGCTGTTCCAAGTTTCCCACATGGGTGCAGGGTCCCAAGGCTTTGGGCCGTCCTCGCCTGCTTTCCCAGGTCATAAGCTGGAAGCCGGATGGGAAGTGGGGCAGCTGGGACATCCCATATGGGATCCCGGCGCATGCAAGGCAAGGACTTTAGCCACTAGGCTACCATACTAGGCCCAAATATATATTTTTTTAAAAATGACAAAACAGTCTACTGCTTAAAATGTATGTGGTCTTAGATAAATCTCCCAATTCACTGGACCTTACTTTTCTAATCTGGAATATGGGCATAATAAGATTATTTTCTTTTTTTTTTTAAAGATTTATTTATTTTATTACAAAGTCAGATATACAGAGAGGAGGAGAGACAGATAAGGAAGATCTTCCGTCTGCTTTCCCAGGCCACAAGCAGGGAGCTGGATGGGAAGTGGAGCTGCCGGGACTAGAACCGGCGCCCATATGGGATCCCGGGGCTTTCAAGGCGAGGACTTTAGCCGCTAAGCCATGCCGCCGGGCCCAAGATTACTTTCTAAAAGGATTGTTGTGTGAATTAAATGAAATGCTTCTGCTAAGTGGAATGTTTTCTCCAGGCCATTCCAGGTCTGGTTCCTTTATCACATTCAAGACTCAAGTAAAATGACGAATACTTAGAGACCTTCCATAACTACTCTAACCCTTCTTCCTAGTTTCTTTTATATCACCTTTTAAAAATATTTATTTTTATTTTTTAAAAATATATATTTTTTATTAATTACATTGCATTTTGTGACTCAGTTTCATAGTCTCTGGGATTCCCCCAACCCCTGCCGGTACCCTCCCCCCATGGTGGATGATTTATTTATTTTTATTGGAAAGTTAGTTATACAGAGAGAAGGAGAGACAATGGAAGATCCTCCGTCTGATGATTCACTCCCCAGGTGGCCACAATGGTCAGAGCTGAGCTGATCCAAAGCCAGGAGCCCAGAGCCTCTTCCGAGTCTCCCACACAGGTGCAGGGTTCCAAGACTCTGGGCCATCCTCGACTGCTTTTCCCAGGCCACAAGCAGGGAGCCTGACGGGAAGTGGGGCTGCTGGGACTAGAACTGTTGCCCATATGGGATCCTGGCATGTGCAAGGTGAGTCTTTTAGCCGCTAGGCTACTGCACCAGGTACTATATAACCTTTTAAAAAAAGATTATTTATTTGAAAGTCAGAGTTGCAGAAAGATAAATAGATAAGAAGAGAGAGAGAGAGGGCCCAGTACAATAGCCTAGTGGCTAAAGTCCTTGTCTTGAATGCGCCTGGAACCCATATGGGTGCCAGTTCTAGTCTGTACGGGATGCTCACGTTCTAGTTGGTGTGTTTACGCACTAGTCCACAGTGTGAGTCCCTTATATATCACTTTGTTAAAGTGGTTCATAGCATTTGTTACTACCTGAGTTTGTCTATGTTCACTAACTATGTGAGCTCCATTTCTCTTGAGTCCTCTTCTACTCATGGCTGTATCCTTGGTGCCTACAGCAGAGCCCAGTGCACCGTAGTAGTTGCTTTGTTGAACAATTCACTTATGTTGACCCCCTGCACACCCTTGAGAGAGCAAATTGGGCAGCTAAATTTGTGAAGTTTTTCTGATCATCTATGAGGCCATAGCAAAATGTGAAAAATGGAATTAAAGGCTTGAGGGTTTTTGGTGCATAATTTGAAAAATCTTGAAGAAACTTGAAAAATCTGCATCATGAAGCAATTATGCGTAAATTTCAATGGTTTTTGCACCAAAATAAGCTCAATTTTTTCTGTTTAAAACATTTTTTGATTGCATGCTTTACATTTACATTATAGTTAAAAATGTTCCACTAAGTAAAATAGTTTGAAAAGTAAAAAGACAACAGTTTAGCAGGAATCCAAGCAAGGGCTATAAACAATAATCGAATGAAAACCTAGCCATTTGACTCAAATACGGTACATTTTAAAGTATTCGCAGATCATTAAACTATTATACTATATCATTCTTAGGAATTTAAAACTCACATTTTTGACTTTTCCTTGGATTTTTTGAAATACTATATGTTGGGGCAGGGCTGGGGGCAGGGATTCCTTTCAAAGTATTATCAGACTGGAACTAACCTAAGATTCAGCTGCTGGCCTCAGGAGCTCACCCTTTAGCTGGTACAATGTGGAATGTGACTTGAACCATTGGTAGTTTATAAATCATAAGTGCAGCCTATTTTTTTTCCATGCACAAAAAGTGGTAGAGCCATCTACCTTCAGACCAGAGATGGTCTCACCAAGAAACTATTGAACCTACCAGGACAATAAGATGCTGGGCTGTATGCTTGGTAAATACCTCCAATGAAAGAATCTCAACTGAATTTGAACTATGGAAATGCAATAAGGTGGAGCAATCCACCGTGGGGGAAGGGTTTGGGGAGGGGTGGAGGGAATCCCAGTGCATATAAAAATGTGCCACATAAAAAAAAAAGTGGTACAACCATAGATCAAGCTAAAAAGGCATGCAGCTGGGGTCAGTGCAGTAGCCTAGTGGCTGAAGTCTTTGCCTTGTACATGCAAGGACCCCATATGAGCACCGGTTCTAATCCTGGCAGCCCCACTTCCCATCTAGCTCCCTGCTTGTGGCCCGGGAAAGCAGAAAAGGTGGGCCTTAAACCTTGGGACCCTGCACTCACCTGTGGGAGAAGCTCCTGGCTCCTGGCTTCGGATCAGCTCAGCTCTGGCCGTTGCAGCCACTTGGGAAGTGAATCATCAGATGGAAGATCTTCCTCTCTGTCTCTCCTCCTCTCTGTATATCTGACTTTGCAATAAAAATAAATACATCTTTTTAAAAAGAAGGCATGCAGTTATGTACTTAGTAGTGCAGAGCATAAGTAAAATGGAAATACAGACAGAGCAATTCAGTTGGGGAAGGTTATTTTTGGGGGGGCTGTAAAGGGAGAGAGAAATGTGCTAGAGACAAGAGACCAGATACTAATATTTGCAAACCACTTAGTACAATGCCTGACCCACAGTAAAACGACACATGTGTTTATTAAATCGAAATGCCCAATAACTCGCTTTATTCCTTTTGAGTTTATTTTCTTCTCAGAAACATTGTCTCATGTATTAACAAAATCTTTTTTTATTAACAAAATCTTTATTGTTGACATTGCCATAGACCATCCCTTCTCCAAAGTGCTCCTAAGAGAGCTACAAGAGCAGCTCATTATATGACATGTTTAAATACGATATAATAATTCTAGAAACATCATTTTCATGAGACCCTCTCAAATGCAAGGACCACGTGGGCTCTCAACAAGGTCGCATAGGAGACAAATCCTCTGATCTGTCAGTCAACATGGTTAAGCACTGGTAGATATGACAGTGACAGCATCTTCACGACGCCCCCAAACACAGGAATCAACTTAAGTAATGACGAAAGTCCTTCCAATCATCATCAAAGGGAGATGCCTGCATGGATTGGTCCTCCTCCATGTCCAGTTGGTGATGTGGGGCCTGGAACCACTGCTGTTCACTGAAGATACAAGGTGGACATTTGTCATCAGTCATGCAGTTGCTGTGGGCTAAGGTGGACACCTTGTAGCCTGTGTTATTATGGTGGACTGCTACACCATCTTTACCGGCTGATCTCGCAAAGGCAGGCATGGGGAGCCATGGGGAATGCCGAGGAGCAGCACAGGTCAGTGGTATTACATACCTAGAGGATGTGCTCAGAGAAGTATAGTGTATCTCAGAGCTGTAGACAATTACATCTTCATAGACAGCCTTGACCCTGATGCCACATTCAGTAACACGGTAGGTGAAGCTGTAGGCATATGTCTCCACATGATTGGCAGGACACCCAGTACCCAGATGCACCTCATGAAAGTGAACATACACATCATTGTTCAGCATGTAGGGCTGGACCGTGACCATGAACCAATCTGTGGAGCACAGCACAGTCACTGCATTTTGTCCTGAAGAGGGTGGAAGCACACAGGCCAGGAAGGCTACCCCTGCTACCAACTGGAAAGCGTTCATCTTGCAGCAGGTCACAGAACGGCACAGTGCAAAGAGAAGTGTCCAATGAAGGGTTCTAGAGCACAAAACACACACAAGACAAGTCATCCTAATTCCTGTCAGACGGTCAAACATGACCACCCCTCGCCTTTTTTTTTTAAGGCAAAAGGCTAATCTTCAAAGCATTAACAACAGGAAAACATTCTTGTGAGAGGGAATTGGATTTGAATCTCATCATTGAAATTCCTGTGTTTGCACATGTCTGAAAGGGCTTCTTTAAGCTACTTACCATGTTGTTTTGATATAAAACACATATACTTCACATGCAAAATGAGAATTCATATGGATCAACAGTAGTTACACCTTTGTACCAACATGTACCAAAATAGGAAATAGGAGATAGTTTATTTTTTTAAAAAGATTTTTTTCCCCTTGGGGCTGGTGTGGTGGCACAGCACACTAATCCTCTACCCTGTGATGCCAATTCGCGTCCTGGCTGCTCCAATTCTGCTCTCTGCTTGTGGCCTAAGAAAGTAGCAGAGGATGACCCAACTGCTTGGGCCCCTGCATCCATGTGGGAGACTGAGAAGAAACCTATGGCTCCCGGCTTCAGGTTGGCTGAGCTCTGGCCAGTATAGTCACTTGGGCAGTGAATCAGTAGATGGAAGACCTTTTTTCTCTATCTCTCCTTCTCTCTCTCTGTAAAATCTGCCTTTCAACTAAAAATAAATAAATGTTTTTTTTAAAGATTTATTTATTTTTATTACAAAGTCGGATATACAGAGAGGAAGATCTTCCATCCAATGTTTCACTCCCCAGTGAGCCGCAACGGGCCGGTACGCATGGATCCGATGCCTGGAACCAGGAACCTCTTCCAGGTCTCCCACGCAGGTGCAGGGTCCCAATGCATTGGGCCGTCCTCGACTGCTTTCCCAGGCCACAAGCAGGGAGCTGGATGGGAAGTGGAGCTGCTGGGATTAGAACCGGTGCCCATATGAGATTCTGGTGCATTCAAAGCGAGGCCTTTAGCCGCTAGGCCACGCCGCCGGGCCCAAAAATAAATAAATGTTAAAAAATGATTTTTTTTTGTACTTGATCTTAGCCAAAAGTGAGACATGATTATTGTTTGTTTACTTGAAAGTCGGAGTTACAGAATGAGAAAGAGAGATTTTGCAACAGCTGGTTCACTCCCCAGATGGCCACACTGGCAAAGGCTGGACGAGGCTGAAGCCAGCAGCCAGGAACTTCTTCCAGGTATTCCATGTGGTGCAGGGGCCTAAGCAGTTGGGTCATCCTCTGTTGCTTTCTCAGGCCATTAACAGGGAACTGGATCAGAAGCGAAGTAGCCGAGACTCGGTGCTCAGATGAGCTGCCAGCAATGTAGGCAGAAGCTTAATTTGCTATGTAACAGCAGTGACCCCATTTGTTTAATACTTCAAATTTATTTTTATTTATTTGAAAAGTAAAGAGATAAGTAAAGATAAAGGCAGGCAGGAAGACAAAGATCTTCCATCTACTCTCATTTTCCAAATGCTCAAAAATGGTAGAGGCCAGCACAGGCCAAAGCCAGGAGCTAGAAACTCCAGCCAGGTCTCCCCTTTGGGTGCCAGAGCCCCAAGTGCTTGAGCTGCTGCCTCCCAGGGTGTGCATTAGAAGGAATCAGAAGAGAGTTAGGATTTGAACTCGGGCATTCCCAATATGGGTTGTGAATGTCCCGAATGGCATCTTTATGGTTGAGCCAAATGCCTGATTCAGGTTTAATTCAGTCTTGTAACACTTCTCTCTTTAAGGGTTGCAATATTTTGACAGATAACCTTAATGAACTCCTCTATTACATTTTGCCTTTAAAAAAAAATTACTGATTTGAAAGACAGAGTTGATGGGGTGGGGGGGTGTCCTTCCACCTCCTGATTCACTCCCCAAATATCTACAATTGCTGCGTCGGAGCCAGGCCCCAAATCAAGTCTCCAACTCCAGCCAGGTCTCCCCCATGGGTGACAGGGACCTGGGTAGTGTGCATCTTGCGCTGTCTGCCCAGAATTATCAACAGTGAGTTATGCTGGAACTAGAGCAGCCAGATCTAACCAGCATACTGATAGGGGATGCCAGGGTTAACGGCCACAGCTGTGCCACAGTGCCCTCGATCATTGTCTTTTCTGTTACCAACATTTTCAGATCTTTTTTGGTAACTCATTTTTTCACATACTTATTACATGGGAAGAAGGGAGAAAACTCTCCAAACGTCTGCAGCAGCTCGAGCTGGTCCACGTGGGAACTGAGCCGGGATGGCAACCCACCTGCTCCTTCTGCAGGTGTGCTAGGGACTCACTCACTTGAGCTGTCCCTGGCTGTATCCCAATGTCTGCATGATCAGGGAGCTGGAATCTGGAGCTGGGACTTGAACCTGGGTACTCTGACATGTGACACCAGAAGTTTAACTGCTAGGCCGAATTCTATCCATTAGCAACATTTTTAATTAATTAAACATCTAAAAAGAAATAGTGACATGTTCTTGACAGTCAAATATTGATATTTTGCTGAGTGGCTCACTTCAAATGGTGAAATGGATGATTTATGTACAACAGCAGCAACAGCATAAATTATTGAGCAATTGATTTTTTGATATAGTCACTTGGGATATCTTGTAAAACAGTGAAATTGCAGATTCATAAAAATATGTTTTTGAAATTTTGCCATTTACCTTTTTTGGGGAAAAAGTTATTTAGTTGAGAGGCAGACAGAGAGTCCTCCCATTTGCTGGCTCATTCCCTCAATGTCCATGATAATAACCTAGACTGATCTCAGGTTAAAGTCAGGAACAGGGAACAAAACGCAGGTGTCCCACTTGGATGGTGGGGACTCCATAACCAATCTACGGTTACCTCCAGGGGTGTGTCCTGGCAGGAAGGAGCCTGGACCAGGACTCGAACCAAGTGTCTCTGCTATGCAATGCAGCTGTCTTAACCGCTTGACCAAATGCCCATCCCTAATTGTATATTTTCAACATATATTACGCATTTTAAAGTCCTCTGTTAAGGACTTTACACACTGATTAACAAGATAGCTCCCCAAATCATTGCTTGACGCTCTTCCTTTGTTTTTACCAGTTTATTTATTTTTTTCCTTTTTTAATAGGAAACTGTCTGACCACTTCCTAGAACTATTACTTTTTACTAATGGGGAGAAAAAATGCAATGTTAAAAATAAGTGTCTCTAAAAAAAAATAAATAAATAAATAAATAAACATTATCTTTTGATTCCAAAAAAAAAAAAAATAAGTGTCTCGGGCCCGGCGGCGTGGCCTAGCGGCTAAAGTCCTCGCCTTGAAAGCCCAGGGGTCCCATATGGGCACCGGTTCTAATCCCGGCAGCTCCACTTCCCATCCAGCTCCCTGCTTGTGGCCTGGGGAAGCAGTTGAGGACGGCCCAATGCATTGGGACCCTGCACCCGCGTGGGAGACCCAGAAGAGGTTCCTGGCTCCTGGCTCTGGATCGGCACGCATCGGCCCGTTGCGGCTCAGTTGGGGAGTGAATCATTGGACGGAAGATCTTCCTCTCTGTCTCTCCTCCTCTGTGTATATCTGGCTGTAATAAAATGAATAAATCTTTAAAAAAAAATAAGTGTCTCACACAGGAAATCAGAAGCCATTATCTGTTGCCTTCCATGGTCTGCATTACAGAAGATAGAAGCCAGAAATGCAGTGGGGACCTGAACCCAGGTACTCTCACAAATAAAGAAGGAAGAAATGAGCAAATTTAGGGAAGGATCAAAAGAACTATAAAAGAAAGAAGGAAAGAATCAAATGTTCAACTTGGCTTTCATTTTTTTTTTTTAGAAAAAAAAAGCTTTATTTCTATTGGAAAGCAAGATTTACAGAGAGAAGGAGAGGAAGATCTTTTGTCCGTGGATTCACTCCCCAAGTGGCAGCAATGGACGGAGTTGCGCTGATCCAAGGCCAGGAGCCAGGAGCCAGGAGCCTCTTCTGGGTCTCCCATGCAGATGCAGGGTCCCAAGGCTTTGGGCCATCCTCTACTGCTTTCCCAGGTCACAAGCAAGGAACTAGATGGGAAGTGGAGCAGTTGGAATATGAACTGGTGCCCGGACACATGCAAGGTGAGGACTTGAGCCACTAGGCAAACATGCAGGGCTTTCATAAGACAAGGTCAGCTCTGACCATTGCAGCCACTTGAGGAGTGAACCAATGGGCGGAAGATCTTTCTCTCTGTATCTCCTTCTCTCTGTAAATCTGTCTTTCCAAGGAAAATAAATAAATCTTAGGAAGAAAGTGAAAATGACATGAATAAGGGGAAAATTGCCTAAAATTTGGAAGGGAATGAAGTTGCGTAAGTGTAGAGATTCACTTTTGTTCCCCACTGAGATATGTAACCCCTACATAAATGAGTTCATTCTTTGGCTAGTATTTTTGACAGCTTAGCATATGCATAACATGAAGCTAAAAAGCATCCAAACACGAATCACTCCCTCTGCCCCTTCCCAAGAGCAAAAATGCAGTTCCTTCTATGTCTTTGATAATGGTGAATTAGCTGCGTTCTTTGACAGGAACCAAGGCATAGTGGGCCTCTACAAAAGTGTGCCTGCCTGGAGGAAATGCTTTGTTTTTGGGTAGTACAGATGGCTCTCCGGGGCTCTCACCCTTTCCTTCCTGAATTCTCATTCTTTCGGGGATGCTGGGGGATAGAGACACCTAAAGTGGCTGCCAGGCTCCTTCCTCTACTCTCTGTTCATTCTAAAATGTCTCTCTTAGGAACACTTTCTTATTCTTCACTCAGCAAATTTAGAAGCACCAGCAACACACCAACAGACCAAACCGACCTTGTTGTCTACCAACATCCCCCACACCAAAGTAAAACAACAACAAGTAAATCAACAAGTGACAATCAGCTCTTCTTGGGTGGTTCAACAAGAAAATTCTGGAACAAACTACTTGCTCCCAGATAAGGCATATTTTCTGAGGGTCTTTCTGGAAGTTGAGCTAACCGTCCCACCACTCCTCTACTACTATTTCAGTCTCAAGAACAGCTTGTCCCAAACATGTTTTCTGGTTCCTCCTCCTCCTTCCTCTTTGTTCTCTTCTCTCCATCTTTCCTTAACATACCCTCATAGCTTGGGCCTATTACCCTGAACAAAAACAAACCAAAAAAATTCCTCCTCTTTCAATTGTTCCTGAAGCAATCCCTCCACTGCAGTTTTCTTGTTCAAACTGCAAAATTGAGACCCAAATTTAAGGCTGTTCTTGTCCAGGCAGTTAAGCTATCCACCTCCTCTCCCTCCCTCAGACACTTGGCTGTTCTCCCTCTCTTTCCTCCCTGGTGGATAATCGAAACAAACAGCCTAGGTTCTCTGAGAAACAGGACAGAGGCCCTCCACCCCCACCCCTACCCTTCCCCACGCCCAGCAAGAAACCATTTTAGATGACCTCAGCCCCATAAGCACTTCTTAAATTACATGGCACAGAATCCATTTTAAAGGAAGGGGTTCAGTAACCTCATGGAGCAGGGGAGTGGATTTAGAATAACTCTCCAAACCTGGGCAGGTCAGAATATGCTCCCCCTGCTTTTCTGAAAACCAGGAGCAGATTGCTAAGTGGAGGGAGCAGTAAGGACCATTGTTCTTGCATGTAATACCTTCGAGCCCAGCTACAGCTTCAAGAAGGAAGTCAGCGGAGACCCTCATTCAAGGTCGTGTGCCTGTAAAGTGAGAGGGAAGAGAACAGAATGAGTTTTTGCAAAGGTCTAGTTTCATGCCATACTTTGGGACTTGTTTCCTGCTGTTGGACATGGATCATCCAAATGGGCCAGATGCTCTTCCCGCTGCTGCCTGCCATTCCCAGGGAAAGGGAGGGGGTGGTGTGTGTGTGTGTGTGTGTGTGTGTGTGTGTGTGTTGGGGAATGGCTGTAAGTAATTCCCAACACAGTGTGATTTCACCACGTCAGCTGGATTTTCTAACACCTAGCTGAAATGTGCTGGGTGAATGGGCTCCTGGACCGCGGAGGGACAAAGTGGACTCTAGTTAATAAGCACAGAGGGAAAAGAAAGCCAAGGGGCTAGAGATGGGAAGGGGATGCCAGAACACAGGGCTGTGTGTGTGCCAAACTGAAAGGTATTTTTAGCTGTGGTTGAGGCACAGCATAGGAGCTGTGGACAGAATTCTATTTAAAGTCTCCAGAAATCTTCTGAGCTGGGGAGGGTGTTGAGGACTAGGACAGAAGGAAAGGCATAGGAGGGAGAGCTCACCTGGGGGCTATGGTCCAGCTTCTGGCTGAGGCTCCTGAACTGTTAGAAAGCAGGTCTTGGGTTTGCTTTACCACAAGCCCCCCTTGACTGGTGGGAAATTAACCCTATGGTGCTCTAAGATCAGTGAGTTTAGATACATTTATATAAGTACATATTGGTCCAGATCATCCCGAACCTGGCTTCAGACACAAACGGCAACACCCTCGCCCTAATAACACATGTCTGCAAACAGCTTGTTTTCCTTGCACCCTTGAAGTACAAGTAGCTTTCTGTTTTTCCCTATGTGCTTTATGCATTTCCCATTGGCTCTTTTAACTGAATTTTCTCTTTCCTCCCTTTTTTTCAAGAATCCCCTAATAAGCCTAATTCTTAATAAACCCTTTACATGGAAAAACATCATCAAACTTTTGGCTAGGGACATACAAACTCTATTTTTTTTCCCTATGGAAAAAGAAGCTCTTATAATATGTTCAGAAGAATCCAAGTGCTTATGTTTAAGAGATACATACCTACATCCATCACCGAGAAGGATAAAATTAGATTAGCAAGGCAAGTCTGATATCCGAGACAGCCCACTTCGTTTGCTATATACAGGAATGGAATAGATTGGCCCAAGCGAGCACACCGGCAGGAAAGAGAAAAGAGCTTCTACGTAACTCCCCATCTCCACGTGTGTGTGTGTGTGTGTGTGTGCGCGCGCGCATGTGGAGGTGCTTTAAATGCTGCATATAAACTTCAGCTGCTGATGTTTTTATATGCAATTGTCCTTCAGTATCTGTGGGGAGCTAATTCTGGGTCTCCCCTCAGATTCCATAACCTGCAGGTGCTGAAGTTTCTTCTGAGAAACTGCAGTATTTGCATTGAGCCTACACAATCCTCCCACTGAGTTAAATCATCTCTCAATTACTTATCATACCTAACACAGTGAAAATACTATGCAAATAGTTTTATACTGTTGTTTAGGAAATAATGATCCCAAAATTCTGTACCTGTTCAGTACCGATGCAACGTTTTGTTTTGTTTGGAATCTTTTCAACCTTTGATTGGTTAAAGCTATTGATGAGGAACTCCTGGCTAGAGTGCCAGTTGTGTTTCTGTGATACACTATGATGTGTGACTTAGGTATGTATGGTGGGATGACTAGCTAGAGCCCATGAACATCCACACCTCACGTGCAGTCTAGACCTGGAGGGACACTGTTGATTGCCACAGACTTCTGGGGGCGGGTGGGGGGAGGTGAGGGCCTTGGTCAAAAGGTACACACCAGAACAGCGTGTTCTAAGGCTCTAGTGGTCGATAGAACAGCCTGCTGACTGCTTCAGACTAAGGTATATTTCAACACTGCTCAGAGTAGATTTTAAATAGTCTCACCACAAAATCTGTTTTAAAAATGGCTTCTGCGAGATCCGGGATTGGTTTAAACACAGAGCCTTTTTTAATGTGGAAGATTTTCTGTAAGGGAGACAAAAGCTGAAAGTTTAACTTAGTTTGGAGAGGTGGGTGAGGTGGAGGGAGAAGGATAACAGAAATCGCTTGCAAGCAGCCGGGATTTGGCCTTCGCCATCACCTCGGATGTCGTTAGAGACATGTATGAACTCTTTGCATGGAGCATGGGGAGGGGAGTTAGCTAAATATTTCCACATCTGGTTTTAGAATAGTTTGAAAAAAGAACTCACTCCATAGGTTCCTAGAAGCTTTGGGGACCGACAGTTATTTATTTTGCAAATTCAGTACACTCATGACAGCGTAGTTATCATTTGTATATTGTTTTCCCAGAATCTTGTTGTCAAAACAAAAGGAAACAGGGGGGAAAAGGAAACTCCGAAGCAGCCTGAAATTACCTCGGGGAAATATAACTGTCAGGCCTTTGATTTGCAGCAACAGTTTGTAGTTCCCTTGCAGCTGATTTGAAGGAAAAATGGATCTGAGTCGGAATACAGATTCTGTCCGAAGCCAAAACGGGGAAGAGAATCCTAACACGTTGTGAGCTGTTTCCTTTAGAAATTCAAGTTTGTAACACCCTGCCTTTGCTCTGGTAACTATCTCAAGGGTTGAGAGCCTTTTGACACTGGGGTTTTTTTTGAAGCCAGTTTTAAGGAATTAGTTGGTTCACTGCTCTCACAGAAAGGGGGGCTTGTGATTAATACTAATGATGTTGAAGATACATTAAAGTGAGTTGAAGAAATGAAATAGCTGCTTTTCTGTAGGATTTACATTCATTCTAAAGTCTCTGGGACCAGTTCAGCTTTCCAGCCCCATGAAGAACGGCGTTACAGTAACCGCACATTATTCATCATTTTGCATGGAAGAAGAATTATGAACTGCTAATGCTCAACAATGGCCATTTTCTCAACACAGGGAAACACCTTTGGCTGTGCCTAAGACCCGGCTTTGTGAAAATTAAACTGAAAAGCAGTCTTTCAGAATTCTTTTTCTGATCCCAAATGCAAATGCAGAAAAATTGGGAGATATGGAAAAGAAAAAATAAAACAGTAAACTTCTCAACCCCCACGTAACTGCTCTTACTCTTTTGACTTATACACGTCTACTCTTGGGAGGGGGGGGAGTGTATGCACATATGTATGACTCAAAGTCATTTGTGGAAAAAAAGTCAAGGCTTTTTGAAAGCTGTTTTTAATTTTTGACATTGAATTTGAAAGCAATCAAAGCATCATTTTTGTTTGGGCCATCTGGTTTTGTTCTTATAATCTGTTAAGCTATCAAGCACAGCTTAAATGTCATGGTTCATCTGATATACAAATAAAGGTTGTGAAATAAAGAAGAACCCAAGCTGCTTGTAAGAGAAATTTTCATTGGGTCACAAATTTGGTTCCTAAAAGGTGAGCAGTCCAGTGTGAAATCCAACCCAGGCTGCAGAGAACGGGGCTAACCCTGACTAAGTAAATACTGAAAGCTGTAAGGGAGAACTGCGAACAGCCAGTCAACGGAGCTCTCTTGCTTTCGTGCAGGGAAGCTGGGCTGGTTTAATTTCAAAGTTGAACAAAGGGATGCATTTCAGCATTTCCTCAAAATTTCAGAAAATTCTCAAATGCACCCCAATTCAGCTTACTCTTAATTTAATCATCTATTCGAACCTGGTTTTTCCAAAAACTACACCCTTTGCCACAAACGCTCCGGAGTCCCTTCAAGCTTGAAAAGACAAGGTGGATTTGTGTCCATCAGAGCATTGAATCCGATGCTCCTTCAAGGGCTCTGCCACCTCTTTGATACACCTGTGTCAATAAACGAGCGCTCGAGATGGCTTCCAAAAATGGTCAGCACATTCCTCGTGGCCTTTCAAAACTGGGAGTTTTGGGTACAGGTTTTCTTAAAGTGAGGTGCATGTACATGGCCCCTGAAGCGTGGCCTGAATCCAAATCAAACCGCAGTTGACTTTATAGGCTGTTTGGCTGATTTTTCCCTGGCCTGCCCAGTATGCATCTTTCCAAAACCCAAAGCTACCTTGTGTGTGCTCCACCCAGAGTGCGGCCACTTGGTGCGTGTGTGCACGCCCTGACTGGGGCCATTCACTGTCCCTTGGCTCCTGAGAGCTAGAAGAGGTTTAGAAAAGCTTCCTTTGATAGGAGGGCTATTGGTCATTTTTAGGAAGCCATTTTTTCTTGACTATAAATGTGTTTGTATATGTATATATATTATTTTATATAGTTTAATTTTTCCCTCCAAAAATACATTTGAAGTCTTAACCTCTAGTGTTTCAGAATGTGACCTTATGTGGAAACCAGTCTTTCCAGAGGTAATCAAATTAATTTAAAAAATTTTGTTGCACCTATATCATAATTCATTTAATAGTATTCTACAAAGAGGGCAATTACAACAGTTTAGTCACCAAAGCATTTTACCAAAATGAGAAATTTTAGTTTTCTCTGATCAGTTAAATTGTGTTCTAATTTTTTTTTAAAGATTTATTATTATTGGAAAGCCGGAGATACAGAGAGGAGAAGAGACAGAGAGGAAGATCTTCCGTCCAATGATTCACTCCCCAAGTGAGCCGCAACGGGCCGGTGCTGTGCCGATTCGAAGCCGGGAACCAGGAACCTCTTCCAGGTCTCCCACACGGGTGCAGGTGTCCCAAAGCTTTGGGCCGTCCTCAACTGCCCTCCCAGGTCACAAGCAGGGAGCTGGATGGGAAGTGGAGCTGCCGGGATTAGAACCTGTGCCCATATGGGATCCCGGTGCGTTCAAGGCGAGGACTTTAGCTGCTAGGCCACGCTGCCGGGCCCAAATTGTGTTCTAATTTAAATAGTATTTTATAGGTGTCAGCATGGTGGCCTAGTATGCGAATCCTCCACCTGCAGTGCTGGTATCCCATATGGGTGTCAGCTGGTAATCAAGTTAAAATGAGATCACTGCGGTGGCTTCTAAACAAATGTGATTGATGTTGTAGAACAGGGGAATTGGGTCACAGACAAACATAATGGAGACATGTGAACATACGGGATAGTCTCATGCTTGGAGTGATGCATGTTAGAAACCATACGTATATGCAGGGGTTACTTATACCAGTCTTCTCGTTGTAGTCCCACAATGTTACGGAAGACTCAAAATTTGATACACATGAGTTTAGATAGCAGTGTCCACCAGGGGCCTTACTTGACAGGTTTTGGTTGTGACTGCATGTGACAGTGCATTGGTAATTGCAAGGGGACAGCGATGGCGGAGAAAGGAGAGGTGGGTCATGGTACTGAGGACAATACTGGCATAGGGGTTTCCTGCCCAGCCCCAAGGTGGGGGCACTGAAAGTGGCCCCACCCCTCCCCACTGCGAGGGGGCCCACACTTCTTACATCAGACTGAAAAGTTGGGGCTTCACTACTTGGAACTGCAGTGTGTGGGGGCTCTCCCGTAGCTATGGGGAAATACTCAGAAGTATCAACACTTTTAAAATGTTATCTAGAAAGTAATAGTAGCAAGGACCTTAAAAGTACATTTTGGAAAAATTAAATTATAGAATTCATGGATTTAAAAATATTCATTTACACTTAAGGGTCCATATGAAGACAAATTCCCCAAACATGACACCCCCACCTTTTTTTTTTTTTTTTGCTTCAATTTAGGTATTTTTAAAAATTTCTGCAGAGAGTCATTTCCCTAAGAGAATGCACTCTTTCCTGCTATCCCTCCTGGTCCTTGCAGTTCTCTTGTAAGGTTCCCAAAGGCAGGCATCACATGTTCAACCTGTGCAAATAGGGGACCAGCAGGTAGAGAGCCTGGTCTAAGATCAAGGTTGACTAGGTCACTTTGAGCCTCAGGCCTTTCCACCAGCCTGCCCTGCTTCTCCCCCCCACCACCCTTTCGGATGCTTACCCAAGTGCAAGACATTATTATGAGTTAATCATTGTGAAGGCAAGGGAAAGGCCTGAAGTGGCCCGGCCTCTAGATTCCAACCCCATGCTGCCAAGGGAACCCTGCTTCGCTGTGTGGCAGCTGAGTTCTCCAGGACAAGGGGCAGAACCGACTCACTGGCTGAGCACAGCAAAGCACAGAGAGGCCCAGGGGGCAGCTCTCCCATGCTGGAGAATGTGGGGAGAAACACCAGGATGGCAGCTGGCGGGGAACAGGAGGTCAGAAACTTTCTAGAATAGACCAAGACTTCATAAAGGAGCAGGAGAGGAAGGAATATGTGCAGGCTTTCACACGAGGTCTGCAGCACGGGTCAGAGGGCACTGCAGGCAGAGCCCAGCTGAGGCTGCACTTTGTGCCATGCTGGAGAGCTGAGCCTATTTCATGGGAAACAGACGTTCAGGAATGGAAGATTCCCTTGAAGGAACGTAGGACAGTAAAGGCAGTTGCTCAGCCTTGGGGGTTGCCACATGTGCAAGAAACGCAGATGAGGAGTTGATGCTGCAGTGTTGTGGATTAAGCTGTGGCCTGCAGTGTCAACATTCCATATGGATGCTGGTTCATATCCTGGCTACTCTACTTCCCATTCAGCTCCCTGCTAATGCCCTGGAAAAGGAGTGGAAAATGGCCCAAGTGTTTGGCCCATTAAATCCATGTGCTCCTAGAGCTTTGTGTACGTGTTTCTAAACCTGCTCAACTTCTGCTACACATGGCAGTTCCCCAGGCAGGTAGCAGTTATTGAATCCATTTTACTGTGCCCTGTAAAGAGACACAGAAGGGCTGACAAGTTTCCCACAGGACCAACTTCTGTCAGCGTGGGCATCTTCGGCAGTGGAAGAGTAGAAGGGAGGGTAAGCAGATCTTTGGAATGTTGTGAAATTTGAATATTTTGTGTTGTCCAGCGATAAGAAACTCTTTTGTGTACTGTCAAAAAACAAAAACAAAAACAAAACAAAAACAAAACAAAAAAACCCACCTAACTTTAGAGGTCCATGTTGTGCAGGAGTAAGTTATGACTCTGCCTGTGGTGCCACGTTCCCATATGGGCGCCGGTTCTAACCCTGGCTGCTGCACTTCCCATCCAGCTCCCTATTTGTGGCCTGGTAAAGCAGTCAAGGATGGTCCAAGTCCTTGGCACCCTGTACCCACGTGGGAGACCCGGAAGAAACTCCTGGGTCCTGGCTTTAGGTTGGCTCAACTCTGGCTGCTACGGCCACCTAGGGAATGAATGAGCAGATGGAAGATCTTCCTCTGTTTTTGCTTCTCTCTGTAAATCTGCCTTTCCAATAAATATAAATACATGTTTATTTTTTTTTCTTTTTTACTCCAAAGTAATAGGAGTGAAGACAAACTGAGCCCACCCTACACAGGGCTGTTCTTCCGAGGCAGCTGCCTGATGGTAGAAACACATTCCTGTGTGGGTGGGCGAGCAGGAGTGCATCCCATTGAGGTGCTGTGCTGAAGGCTGTGAGTTCAACAGCTCATGTACTCCCTCCCGGGAACTCTGTGTGGCAGTTACTGCTATTTGTTCGCCTCCTTTTGTGGAAGAAGGAATGGATGACCAGAGTGTTTAGTAAAACTCTCTAAGGATACAAAACTAGAGCACTTGCCTTGTGGCACACCATGTTAGGCTGTCTGCAGTGCCGGCATTCCATATGGACCCAGTTAGAGTTCCTGCTGCTCCACTTCCAAGAAGATGGCCCAAGTGCTATGGCCGACACAGATGAACTGACTCCTGGCTTCAGCCTGGCCCAGCCCTGGCCACTGTGGCCAACTGGGGAGTGAATCAGCACTCTCTCTCTCTGTTATCTCCATTATTTTGCTTCTTAAATATATTAAACACACACACACACAAACTTTTCCAAATGAAAATCTGAAAGCTAGTAAGTGCCAAAGAAAGATGGAGGGAAGCATATACCATGCTTGTGGCACTTTTGTCGTATTCTTTCTAGAAAGGAAACACAGGCAAGATATCCAGAAAGGAGGCCATAAAAGAAAATCACAGGCTGTTCATGGGTAGCAGAGTCTAGCGTGAAGGGGGGAGGTGGAGAAGTTAATAGATTTTCAAGCAGGGGAAATAGAGAAAGAAAACAGGCATTAAGCTAGAGACAGACATTCAGAGGCACTTAGAGTAGATAATTCGGGATCACCATTTGTATTTTGTCACTCCTTATATTTTAGGCTTTTTGAGAGCAAGCCGTCAGCCCTTATTTCAATGTAACACGTTTATTCTGTGAGCTGTGCACATACGCAGAACATAATGAACCCCTCAGGACATGCTGTATATTCAGGCCGTCCCGATCTATTTTGACAAGGGAAATGTACATGGCTTCTGTTCAAAGCCACCAGATATGGCAGCCCCAAACTAAGGGGAACAGCCTGTCCACTCACCCCATAAATCCTCCTGGATAGAAGAAGGGTACCTCACATACTCAGGCTCTCACATTTGTTACAGAAGCAGAGAATCATAGATTTCTAATTTCACTCCGAGGACCATAATTGTGTCCCTTCCTGCCTTCATCACGTCTTCGAGAAGAATGCTGGGATTCACTTTCCAAGCCTGGATGTTTGGGACACTGCACACAGGGCTTGCAAGGGTGGGAGGGGTACGATACTGACCCTGAATGGTCAAGTCAGTGGGTGACTTTCTGTTGGTGCCATATTTTAAACAAGCAGAGCTAGGCAGCTCTAAGGCCCTAAAACAAGCTGGGTTTTCACAAACATCTTAGAACTTAAGGGAAAAAAATAGCTCACTTGATGAATTTGAGCAAAGCAGCACAGTTGAGGCCCTTCTCTGTCCTGGTCAAAGCTGCCAGCTTGAGTAGCTGCAAAAAGCAATTGAGCTCAGTTTCCCCCCAGTAATACCATCTGGTAGTTGCTCTGGCTCTTTGGGAAGAATCCTACATCGTTTTTGAGCCATGAACTTGGCTCCTAATAAGAGCTGAACAACTGTGGCACCCACCTGTTCGAAATCAAGCCTGGGGTATTAAAACCAGAAGTGCTGGTCCATTAAAAAGGGCCTGACCATGGTGCATTGAAGGCGAACCTCTCCTAAACCCAGGGATTAGCATGTGCACATTGGGACAGTAACTGAAGCAGGTGCTCATTCCATGGGTTGTTCAAACTCATTTATCTGACTGTGTGGAGGTAGAAGCTGAAATAGAGTAAGGCCTCAGAGGGCATGAGCCCAAACAGGGGATGGGGAGGTAAGTGAGACCTTCCTTGTACTTTGCTCACGGACAATGGAAAGAGAAATTCTTGGCACAAAATGGTGGCTGCCCTAGCTATTTGGCAGTTGTACAGTGGGGCTGGGGGGAAAAAGTTTGTTTAAGAAATAGGATTATGTTTATCAAGGGCCATGGACCTATGAAACACATTCTTACTCGTGTTCTAAGTTTAAATTTGGAGTCTCTAAAGAAGCAACAATTCCAGAAGGACCACTTTATCATTATTTACAAAATAAACTGATTTTTCAGAAAGAAAAGCCTTTTAGCCTCGCTCCCCCCTCCCGCTCCCTCCCCCGATTTAGTGACATTGCTTGTGGATGACTGTAGCCTGGGGAATGAATATAATATATTAAAAAAACACCCACAAGTGTTAAATGGTATTCCATATTTCTGAGTACACGGGTGATGGGTTGACTCCTGAAGATTCTGAATAGCTTGCAACTCTGGGCTGATAACATTCCTGCTTTGACCGCCTTTAGAGAACCTGTCCTTGGGACTTGCAGACTTGGCTAATTGGATATTGTAGATAAGAGGTAATCTTGGCAAGGAGGAAGGTTCCAGAGAAGACAATGACTCTATTCTCTTCATGGACAGCAATGGGTGCAGCTTCTATGGACAGATTTATATGGACCCGAGAAGGCTGCGAAGACAGTCTAAGAATTCTGGAAGGAATGAGGCCCTGGGGAGCTTGAGGCTGGATAACCCAGTAGCTGAGCTGCTTTAATATGCCACCAGGGACCTACAATGAAGCTGTATTGTTGGTGCTGGCTGCCTAACATTGGCTATTACTTTCTAATTGCTGTTGTCTTCATTTGGAAAATGGAGATAATAATAATAAAACATAATACTTCAATAAAGCTTCATAGGATTGCTGTGATTACTCAGACTGTGAGTATAAAACTGTCTAGTATAGTTCCTGATGTATAAGTGCTCAACAAATGTTAGTTATTAAGACGATTTTAAAAACTCGGATGTTGTAAACAAGAAAGTAGATTAGGATTTCTAAAAGGTTGCATGAGTTCTGTTTCTATGTGAAGTTTAGTCACTTCTGTTTTGTCAATAATTTTTCATAACTAATATTTCTTGAGCACTTCTCTGTCATTTAATAACTACAATAGCTCTACAGTGTGATGTTGTTTTTCCCCCCATTTTGCAAACGAAGAAACCAATGCTTAGAAGTTAACACCCGAGGTCACCAGTTTCATTCCAGGTCTCTCTTGACACATCAAAATCACTCAGCTACTAGACTATTTTCTTATGCCCCAGGCCTGTTAAAAACCCAAATACATTAGATATCCTGACCTAAGAAGGAATTGGGGCTCTGTCACATCTGAGCTGCATGACCTTGGGAAAGTCACTTTCCCCCTGGCCTCAGTTTCTTCCTATAAAACAGGGGCAATGATAATAACAACGTAGGAGGCTAGAGAGTTGAATGAGGGGTGAGCAACTGCACGTACAGGGCCTGGCACAGAGCAAGTGTCCTGTAAATGGAAGCTATAGAATAGGTCTGGGCAGACAGCCTGACTGCAGGGTGCCTCCTGCCCTACCTCCCTCCACGCCTTGGTCAGTCCTAACTGGAGTCCCATCAATCTGCCACTCTCCTCAGGGGTTGCCGGAAATTCCTGGCACAGATGTCTCCTACAGGGAGGGATTTTGGATATTCCTCCATCCACCCCTGTTACCACTGAATTATGGGGAGAGAGAGCAGGAGAGAAGAGCCATTGAGAGGGAGAGGAGAAAACAAACATCTTCTGTATACTCCTGCCCTGGCTAGCCCAGGCTCCGGCCTGAAATAGGTGTTCGGTAAATACTTGAGGAATGTATGTACAAGTGAATGAAAAAAGTGAGACGGCGGGCAGGCATCCGGGAAGGGAGTGAAATAAATGAAGGAGATGGCAAACTTTTCCTGACCATACCACGATGACATTCTCTCTGTCTCTCTGTTTCTCAGGGACTACCCCTGGCTATGGATCATGGCCCATCTCAGTTCTCCCTTTCCTTTGACACAGGTCACATGTGACAACCTAGCAGCCCCCTTTAAGGTGCCCAGCTGGAAGCTCAGAGGCATCCCACGTTGGGTCAAGAGCACCCGAATTTCCCAGCTGTGGGCAGAAAACAGCTTCGGCTTAATGTGAGGCGCAGGGCCATTCAGATTGCAATCTTATCTACTGTGTTGAGATTTTTTTCCTTGTCCTGAGAACAAGCTGTGGGGTGCCAGACAATGAAGCCTCGACTCCACATCCGATTCCCACTTCACACATGTAAGCAATATGCCTCCCAGGATCCACTGCAAAAGTTTTGCAAATGAGCGTAGGCCCACCTGTACATACAGGTGACTAAATGCAAGCATGGCTTGTGGATGAGAGCCAATCAGTGCAGAAAAGCTGAGGATTATACTTTTAGCGGGCAACATTTCCAGATCTTATGGGCTGTGTTTTCTCAGTGCCCTTCATAAGCTCAACCTCTATTTTGGCATTTGTTTCAAATAAGCTTTCCTTCCATTAAAATAGCATTTAGGATATACATGCATTATATGCATTTTGGTTTTTCTGGGTGCTTTTTTATTTGATGTGCTGATTTCATACCACATTGCTGGAAAATTAATCTACATTTAACAAGTCACCTGTGTAACAATCTCTTACCAGAGAAGCAACAGTGATGTGGATTCCAAATCTTTGATTCTTAACCTCTTGTCCCCTATGGACTCCTAGTTTCAATTTCATACCTGATCTTCTGTTGGCTTCAAATTCTGCAAGTGACATGAGATGGGCAAACCATATTTTCCCTCAAATAAATAAAAATAGCAGAAAATAGGGATCTGGGCTGTGGCATTGCAAGTTAAGCCGCTGCCTTTGATACTGGCATTCTCTTATGGGTACCAATTAGAGTTCCAGTTGCTCCACTTCCGATCCAGCTCCCTGCTAACAGTCTGGGAAAGCAATGGAAGACAGCACAAGGACTTGGGCCCTTGCCACCCACGTAGGAGACTCAGATGAAGCTCCTGGCTACAGCGGCCATCTGCAGAGTGAACCAGCAAATGGAAGGTGTCTGTGTGTCTCTCCCTCTCACAAGCTCTTGGAAATAAATAAATAAATAAAACTTAAAAAAAAAAAGCAGGAATCGGAAAAAAGAACATGAGAATTCTGCCCTTCACAGTGCGATTTAAAATGTTGAAAAAAATTCTAAAGAGAGTCACGAAGCCAGACGTTTCTAATACATGTACTGGCTTGATTGGTTCCATGTTCACATCATCTCTGACTCCATCTGGTTCTGAGGGTCTGAGTCAGCAAGCTTTTGTTTTATCTCATTCCACATGTGCTGAGAGTGAGGGTTATCTATAAGCTGGCCTTTTATTGTTATAATAAAAAATAAGGGTGAGATCCACAGCTGACTTCCAATGTGGCTAACCCCAGCTAATGGCCCAGCGAGTGAGCCGTTTATAAGGTTGTCGAGTAGAGACCCGGAGCTGGGGTAATTGTGGCCTAATGGTGGCCGATTAGGCAGCTGATAGAGAGCAGCTGCTGGGGGAGGACCACTTATGCTGGGGGAAGAATTTCAACTTGACTTCCTGTATGGCGCTGTTTGAGTTGACTTGGTCTGGGATGAATTCTCTCCCTGAGTCTATGTGAGCATCTTGGGCTTTCGCGCCCACTGTGCCGGGGCTGAGGGAGTGAATCAGGGTCAAGCAGAGCCCTGGCCTACTTTCTCAATCACAGCATTGCTAGGGCCTCAAGGCTGCAGTTCCTCCTTGTAACCTCCTTCCCCTCAATACAACGTTTTCATGGAACTTAGATGTGAGAATGTACCGCCAACAGGGCTCTCATTTACAGTTTAAAATGTCTTTTTATAACCTGGAAAAGAGGTTTGTATACATAGAGAGCTTCTAGGATATGCCCATTTCTGTAAAAAAAAAAAAAAAAATCTTTCCTGACTGTAAATTCCGTGCTCTGTAAATAATATTTGGGTCCAAGAAGACCAACAACTCGCATTTTCCTACCCCACTGCCTGCCCTGCTTTTGAAGCCCACAGCAAGCAGTGGGGAAAGGGCATGTGTGAGCGAGAAGATGACAAATGGACCCAAACACACATATTTATTGAGTCAACAAGCTCTTCGTCTCCTACTTTTTCAAAACTCACCATGAGCACATACAAGTGCAGGCTTCATCTGTTGCAAAAAAAAAAAAAAAAAAAAAGCAGCATTCCCCTTCAAGTGATCTAGTAATTGCGGGAACATTCCACCCAGATGCACAGAGCGGCACACCTGCGAGTGGCGAAACAAAGTCTCAGCTGTTAAAGCTGAGCAGCCGCGAAGCTAAGCAAAGCAGCCGTTGGACTTGGCAGCCAGCGAAGTGTGGCAAGGGAAGAAGATAGACGGCCGCCAGGCCCCGTGTTTGCAGGCGAATACGAGGCCCTCTTTTGCCACTTTGTCCCTGTCCTGGATGACACTGATGGAGCACTCGCTATCTGCCAGGTATTGCACCTAAGGGCTTGGTGTGCCTGGCAGCTTTGGGAGGTAGGCGGTGTTCTTATCCTCACATTAAGCGGAGGCAAAGGAGGCACAGAGCAGTTGGATGAATTGCCCTGGCAGGTTACACCCAAGTCGGGGACAGGGACTTCAGGGTACACTCAGCCGGCCCTAGAGTTAGTTCTGTGCACTACAGAAGCCAGAAATCTTCCTCCTGCCTGCCATCCCCGAGTCCCTTTTCCTCCCCTCCCGCTCCACCCTCCCCCGCACCCCGCCAACTCTGCGTGCGAAGCCTCGCCTCGCCTCGTGGATCCTGCTAAGCCACAGATGCTCCAGGGAGGGGTAGCGCTCTGCACCCCTCAGTTCTCCTGAACAACAGGGCCCAGGCACAGCCCGGGACATAGCCGAGGGGGAGGGGTGGCGCCAGCAAGATGCCTCCCCAGTTCTCCTTTATCTCTCACTTCATTCCCCTGCAATTTAGGATGGCCTCTGCCACGGGGCTCAGGCGTCTTCAGGTTATTTATGAGGGCTGCTGGGTTTCAATGAGGCAGGCGGGGTGGGGAGGGGATGGAGTTGAAAACCGACATTGTTGTTCTTGCCTTCTCCCTTCTTAACCTCCAAGCTATAAAACAGAGTAAGTTTGAAGCAGAATAAAGCAACTGTCAACATTTTTCTTGTTTTTATGAACTGGGACACTGCATAAAAACTGTGGTTGACCTTAGAAGAGCCCAATTTATACGGCTGTGCTGAGTCTTCCTTCCTAGAGTGCTTTGATAAGGTTCATATGTGAAGAGTCCACGCACAGGGAAGTACTGCACACTAGCCTTGGATAGATTTGCTGGGATTATGACACGCACAGCCAACCTCTGACTCTGGCTGTTTTGATAAAAACTACTTTCATCCTAATATTTGTATATGGCACACTATTTACATTTTATTGTATCCTTACAAAGATTTCTTTACTTTAAAGGACACAGGTATATATAGAAAGGGAAAGAAAGATTTTGCCCCTGCTGGTTCATTCTCTAAGTTGTCCCAGTGGACAGGGTAGAGTCAGGCCGGGGCCAGGAGCTTCCTCTGCGTCTGTCTCCCGTGTGGGCGCAGGGTCCCAAGGCTTTGGGCTGTCCTCTACCCCTTTCCCAGGCCACAAGCAGGGAGCTGAACGGGAAGTGGAGCAGCTGGGACACAAATAGATGCTCATACGGGATGGCAGGGTCACAGCGAAAATTTTTGTTGTTTGTTTTTCAGATTTATATTTTGTTGGAAAGAAAGACCATACACAAAATTAAGTCACCTGGGTTACTTATTTTTGCCAATTTTCCACCCAAAGCTAATCAACTGATTCTTGAGTATCCACAATAATGCAGTGGAGATCTTTCTGAATTTTGCCAATCAGGATGATACCCTTGCAGTCCATCCAAGTTGTTGCCTGTTCCTTTTTATCGTGCTACAATTTGATTCACCTGTCAAAAGAAATTTTTGGTTATTTCTCACTTTTTGCTGTTACAATTGAAGTTGCTAGAAACATTCATGTACAAGATTTTGTGTGGACTAAAGTTTTCAGTTATCTGGATAAATACCCAGGAGTGATTACTGAGTCCTATGCTAATTGCCTGCTTAGTTTTGTAAGAAACTGCCAAACTGTTTTCCAAAGTGTTGGGAGCATTTCACATTCCCACCAGCAATAAAGAAGAGGTCGATTTCTCTGCATTCTCAACAGCATTTGATATCGTCAGTTTTATTTTTTAAAAAAGTAATAGCTATTCTGATATGCAGTGATTTCTTATTGTAGTCTTAATTTCATTTCCCTACCTGTTAATGATGGCAAACATCTTTACCATACATATTTTTCCCTTCCTATCTTTTGACAATTTTCTAATTGGATTTTTTTCTTACTGCTCAAGTTTTTAAAATTCTTCATAGATTCTTAGATTTGAGTTACTTGTCCATTGTGTGGCCTACAAATGTTTTCTGCCTTTCTATATCTTTTCATCCTTTTAACAAGGTCTTTCACAAAACAAGTTTTATCTTTATCAGCTCCAATTTATTGAGTGTTCCTTCTATAGATTGTGCTTTTGATATCAGGTCTAAAAACTAGAACCAGTGTTGTGGTACAGTGGATTAAGCTGCGCTTTGGGATGCCTGCCTTCCCTATAAAATGCTGGTTTAAAAACTGGCTATTCTGCTTTAATTTAAGCTTCATGCTAATATGTCTGGGAAACAGCAGATTATGACTCAAGAACTTGAGTTTTTGCCATCCACCTGGGAGACTCAGGTGCGGTTTCTGGCTCCTGGCTCTGGCCTGGCCCAGCTCTGCTCAGCTGTGGCTGCTGTAGGCATTTGGAAGTGACCAAATGGATTGAAGATTTTCTCTGTCATTGCCTCACACTGTTACTCTGCCTTAAAAAAATAATTATTAAATCCTAAACAAACAAACAAACAAACAAACAAAAACTCTAAGCCCAAGCTGGAGATCCTGACCATTTTCTCTGTTTAGAAAGTTTTTTAAGTCTGAGATGCATTTTCTGTTAATGATGCATAAAGTGTGCAACTTAGGTCCAGATTTGCGAGGCTTAATTTTATGTGTCAACTTGGCTAGAGCACAGTACAAAGATTTGGTGAAACATGGAAGGATGGTGTTGTGAAGGCGTCTTTTTAGACAACTTCAACACATACATTGGCAGGGTTTGAATAAAGCAGATCACATTCTATCATGTGGGTGGCCCCCACTCAATTTGCCGAAGACCTGAAGTTAAAGACTAATCTCTCCGTAAGGATATGGAATTCTGCCAGCAGACTGCCTTTGTTTTCAAACTGCAATATCAACTTTTCCCTGGGTCTGTAGACTACTGGCCTACCTTAAAGATTTTGAACTTTCCAGTGTGCACAATCCCATGAACCAATACCTTAAAACCAATGCATCCATCTATATCTTAATATACACAGTGATACTTATATATGGATGATTCTTAAAACACAGACTACTACAAAGTGCTACTCGCCTCACAGTGAATGAGCAATTTCTCTATCATTTGTTAAAAGACTGTATTTCACTGATTGAATTGTATTTTTACCTTTGAAAAATTAGCTAGCATATTTATATGGATCTACTTCTGGGCTTCATTCTGATTGGCTGATTGATGTCTATCCCTCTGCCAATATCACACATTTTAATTAGGGTCAATAAATTCTTTCCATTTTATCCTTTTTCAAAATAAGGCTAGCTATTCTAGTTTCTTTTACTTTTTGCATAAATTTTAGATAAAATTTTATGTAAGACTTGCTGGTATGTTGGTAGAAATTATGTTAAACCTATGTATCAGTTTGTGGAGAATATTTTTTCTATATTGAGTCTTCAAATTCATGAACATGGAGTCTATTGATTCTGTTCATTTTGGTCTCTATTCATTTAGGTCTTTGATTTCTTTAATCATCAGTTTGTGGTTTTCAATGTGCAAATCATGCATATTTTGTTAGGTACAAACCTAAGGTTTTCTTTTTTTAAGTGACTGTAAATAGTACTGTATTTTTTTCTTAAGGGTTTATCTTATTTTTATTTGAAAGAAAGAATTACAGAGACAAGGACACACACACACACACACACACACGTAGAGATCTTCCATCTGCTGCTACACGCCCCAAATGCCTGCAATGGCCAGAGCTGAGCCATTCTGAAACTAGGAGCTTCCTCCAGGTCTCCCACGTGGGTGCAGGGTCCCAAGGCTTTGGGCAGTCCTCGACTGCTTTCCCAGGCCATGAGCAGGAAGCTGGATGGGAAGTGGGACCGCCGGGATTAGAACCAGTGACCATATGGAATCCTAGTGCATGTAAGGCAAGAACTTTAGCAATAGCACAAGACTACTGTGCCATGCCTGCCCATATGTCTTTGATAATATATAGTGACAGAATTTTTTCTCATTTCATTTTTTGCTATGTTCTACAATTTTTTAAATATTACATTTAAAATTTTAATTTTTTAGTTGAAAAACAGACACAGATGTTCTATCTTCTGGTTTATTCCTCACATGTTCACGATAGTCAGGGCTGAGTTGGGGCCAGGAGCCAGGAACTTGATCCAGGTTTCTCACATGGGTGACAGGAACCCAAGTACTTGAAGCATCATCCTCTGTAGCCTCCTATGGTACATATTAGCAAGAAGCTGAATTGGAAGCAGAGAAACCGGGACACAGAACCAGGTACCTCCATGTCGGATGCAGGCATCCCAGTGATGTCTTAAGCAGTGTACCACATGCTCATTCCTGAATTTAATTGAATGTGTTTAATAGTTTTCTCCTGAGACTTGCTCTTTGACCCATGGAATATTTAGAAATATGTTGCTTTGTTTCCAAATATTTAGACATTTTCCTGTTTCCCTTTAGTTATTTACTTCCAATTGAATTGTATTATATTCAGAGAACACTCTGTGCCTTTGTTTCATGGTTCAGGATGGGTTCTGTGTCTGTTCTGGCTCTTTGAAAAGGATGCGAATTCTGGTGTTGTATGAAAAAATAATTGATCAATGTTAATGAGACTGTTTGACATTGTTGAGTTATCGTGTATCTGTTGATTCTCTGTTTAGTTATTCTATTGATTGTTGAAAAAGAATGTTGACATCTCCAACTTATAATTGTGGATTAATTTATTTCTATAAGTTGTTACTTCACACAATTTGTTAAACAAACAAATCTGTTGTTTAGTGCATGTAACCTTAGAATTGCTGTCTTTTTGGTAGATTGAACCTTTTATCATCATGTAATACAGATCTCTGTCTCTGGTAATTGTATTTCTCTGAAGTCTTTCTGATATTGATATAGGTACCTCTAATTTATTTTGATTAATGTTTATATAAAGTATGCATACATACATATTCCCATCTTTTTACCTTTCTATATCATTATATATGAAGTGATTTTCTTGTAGACTGCATATGTTTTGATCATTTTTTCTTATCCCCTCTGCCAATACATCTTTTCTCATTGGTATCTTCAGACCTTATATATTTAATATAATTATTGATATACTAAGATCTAAGTCTGCCATTTTATTTATTTATTTATTTATTTATTTATTTATTTATTTATTTTTGAGTACTTTTCAGCCTTATTCCTTTTCTCTCATCCTGGGATTCCAAAGACATGAATGTTATATCTTTTGTAAACCCAAGGGTTTGTTAATTTTTCCCAGTTTGCTTTTGGTGAGATTTATATTTTAATATAATCAGTTCACTGATTTTTTCCCCCCTTTCTCTTCTTTATTTTTCTATTGGGCCCATCCACTGAGATTTTCATTTCTAGATGTATTACTTATGTTCCAAAATTATCATTTGGTACGTGCTCATCTTTTTCTTTGCTGAAGCTTTCTATTTATAAAATCTTTCTATTTTTGATTCAATATTCTTGAAGTATTTTTTAAGATTGGTTTTGTTCATTTGAGAGACAGAGTTGCAGAGAGGAGAGAGAGGGGGAGGGAGGGAAGGATGGAGCCAAAGAAGAAGAGCAAGTCTTCCATCCACTGGTTCACTCCCCAAATCCCAAATGGCTGCAATGGACCAGGCAGAAGCCGGGATGTGGGAGCTTCACCTGGGTTTCCCACGTGACTACAGGAGCCAAATCACTAGGATCATCTTTTGTTGCTATCCCAGGTGCATTATCAGGGAGCTGAATGGGACATGGGGTAGCTGGGACCTGAACTGGTGTCTGTGCTATGCCACAATGCCAGCCCCTCATGAAGTATCTTTATGATAGTTATTTCAAAAATTTGTCAGATAATTTCATCCACTCTGTCATCTTACTGTTGATATCACTCAGTGTAAGATCTTACCAGTTCTTGATGTGAACATGTTTTAATTGAATACTGTTCATTTTGGATGTTATATTTTGAAACTCTGGATGTTATTTAAACCTGCTTATTTAGTTAATGGTTTCCTGACATTGCAGTAGCAAAGGAAAGCAGAGGTGCTGTGTTGCTGCTGGAAGTTCAAGGCCACATAAAGAAATTTCAGGGAGCTCCATTCTTCGGGTCTGGAGGTCCTTAGGCAGTCCATCTTTTTCTTTTTAAACTATCTTGTTCTTCATATGTTTGTTCTACATATAATATCCAGAGGTTTTAGTGACACTCCAACTCTTTGGATCACAGCTCTGATTATTTATTAAATCTCATTATTTGCTCTTGAAGATATGGTATTAAAAACCCACATTTTCGGGCCCAACGTGGTAGCCTGATGGATAAAGTCCGCGCCTTGTACATCGGGAACTCATATGGGCACTGGTTCTAATCCCAGCAGTCCTGCTTCCCATCCAGCTCTCTGCTTGTGGCCTAGGAGAGCAGTTGAGGAGGCCCAAAGCCTGCACCTGCATGGGAGACCTGGAAGAGGCTCCTGGCTCCTAGCTTTGGATCGGTGCAGTTCTGGTCATTGTGGCCACTTGTGGGGTGAATCATCAGAGGGAAGATCTTCCTTTCTGTCTCTCCTCCTCGCTGTTTATCTGACTTTCTGATAAAAAATAAAATAAATCTTTAAAAAAAGCCCCATATTTTCACATGCTTTCTGTTGAGTGGATCATCTTCCTTGTAGTTTGTGGGCTGTTGGGACTGAATCATAGATGAGAGAGTCTTCAGAGTTTTCCAGCTGCAGAGTTGGTGACACCTTCTACTGAGTCTGTAGTGCTCTTGAGCTAGCCAGTTTTCAGTATGTATCCAGGGATAGTATTCTGGTGTATTGGATTAAATGGCTGCCTGCACTGCCAACATCCCATATTGGCAGTTTGAGTCCTGGCTGCTCCACTTCTAACCTAGTTCCTTGTCAACACACCTGGGAAAGTAGCAGAAGATGGCTCAAGTGTTTGGGCCCCTGTCACCCATGTTGGAGAATGGAATAGAATTCCATTCTCCTGGCTTTTGCCTGGCCTAGCCTGACAAGTACAGCCATTCAGGGAATGTACCAGCAGATGGAAGATCTCTCTGTCTCTCTGTCTATAACTCTGCCTTTCAGATAAATAAATGCAGTTTTAAAAAATGTTCCCACAACTACACTGGGTGTTTAAAATGCTGAGGAGATAACTCTCTCACATGATTTCATTTTGTTTGGATAAATTCTCAGCAGTGGGGTGGTTGGGTCATATGGTAGATCTATTTTCACATCTCTGAGGAATCTCCGCACTGCCTTCCATAATGTTGCACTAGTTTACATTCCCACCAGCAGCGGATTAGGGTCGCTCTTTCTCCTGCATCCTTGCCAGCATTTACTGATTTCTGTATGATAGCTGTTCTAACTGGGATGAAGTTAAACCTTACTGGAGATTTTATTTGCATTTTCCTGGTGACTAGAAAACCTGAACGTTTTTTCGTATGTCTATTAGGCATTTGAGTTTCATCTTTTGAACAATGCCATTCATGTTCATTGCCTTTCTTAATTGGATTGTTTGTTGTTGTTGAGTTTCTTGAATTCTTTATAGATCCTGGATGTCAGTCCTTGATCACTTACATAGTTTGCAAATATTTTCCCTTAATTAACAATAGCTAAGATATAGAATCAATCCAATGCCTACCAACTCATCATTGAATAAAGAAAATGTGTTACATGTACACTATGGAGTATTATTCGGTATAAAAAAGAAGGGAATCTTAATCTTGTGCAACTAAATGGATCAAGTTGAAAGCCATCATGCTCAGTGAAATAAGCCAGTCTTCAAAAGACAAATATCATGTTTCACCTGATCTATGATAACTAGTAGTACACAGAGTAAAAGTGTGATCTATATATGGGATTTTTTTTACATTTTATTATTATTATTATTATCATTTTATGATACAATTCCATAGGCTCCTGGCATTTCCCTTATCCCCTCCCCAAATCCCTCCCCCCACCTAGTTCCTCTATATCATTACTAACATATAGTTCTTCATACACAGTCATACGTCCATCATTGCAGGCATGGACAATGGCAGAGAGTCCAGCATCCTATTGTCAAGATATAGTGAACAGTTTCATTGTAAGTCCATCTTTGGAAGTAGAAATGCATACTACGCTGCATCCTCACATCTGGATGTTAGTCTCCATTTCACAGCTACTGTACATCCCCTCAAATGAAAAGTCATAATACAAAATCAACAATAAAAAGAAAAATAGAAATTTACACTGCCATGAAGTTAAATGACATGTTACTAGATATGACGGTCTCCATTACATAGCCACTATACATCCCCTTAAATGAAAAGCCACAAAACAAAATCAACATCAGGGAGAAAACAAACTAACAACACCATGAAGTTAAATAACATGCTACTAAATGGCTAATGTGTAGCTGAAGAAATGAAAATCAAGAACCTTCTTGAAGAAAATGATGCTACTGTATGATCTACGAGTCATTGGATGATTTAATCAGAAGAAAGTGTTTTGAAGAGATGAAACTAACAACAACAAAACCCATGTGATATAGTTTCTGCTGATTTTTGTTGGTAAAGTGTGTCTCTTCTAGATAATAAATACATGGGTTTTGTTTTTTTAATCCAGTCTACTAATCTATGACGTTTGATTGAGCTTAAGCCATTTACATTCAGGGTTAATATGTATGGATGGTACTTTGGTCCTGTCATTTTAGGAATCGGTTATTCGTTGCTTTAGTCTTCTGTTTTCATTTTACTGGGATGTTCTTCCCATTTGCCTTTGGTTTTGTTTGGCGCTATTCCTCTTCTCTGTCAAGAGAACATCTTGAAGTATCATTTGTAGGGCAGGTTTGGAAGAGGCAAATTCTTTTAATTTTTCTTTACTGTGGAAGAATTTTATTTCATTTTCAGAGACAAAAGAAAGCTTTGCTGGATATATTATCCTAGGCCAACAATTTATTTTCTTTTAGAATCTGGAATATGTCACACCATTCTCTTCTTGCCTGTAGAGTTTCCTGTGAGAGGTCTCCTGTGAGTTTAATTGGCATTCCTTTATATGTCAATTGATTTTTTTTCACGTGCACATTTAAAGATCTTTTCCTTATGTTCAATTGAAGAGAGCTTGAAGATCATGTGTCTTGGTGAAGATCGCTTTTGATCAAGCCTGTTGGGAGTTCTGTGCCCCTCCTGGATCTTGTTTCCCAATTCTTTCCCCTGATTAGGGAAATTTTCCTTTATTATTTCATTAAATACATTTGCAAACTCAGCTTCTCTTTCTGCACCTTCTGGGACTCCCATAACTCTTATATTTGGCCTCTTAATAGTGTCTTTCAATTCTTGAATGCTTTTTTTGGCCTGATCCAGCTCTGCTTCCAGCTTTTTGTTTGCTTCCCTCTCATGACAGGAAATATCTTCCAATTCTGAGATTCTTTCTTCTGCTTGCTTCATTTATTTTGGAGACTCTCCATTGTACTTTTAATTTGCTCTACTGTGTTCTTAATTTCTGATATATCAGCCTTGATTTGCTTTATTGTTTCCTTAAATTCTTTGAACTCTGTATGTGCTTCTCATTGTTGATCAGAATCTTTAAAGTGAGTTTTATGAATTCTGTGTGCCCCATTTTCTCGATGTCTTCCTCAGTGAACTCTGAGGTTGGCATAGGGTTTTGCTCCTTTGCAGGGGAGTTTTTGGTAATATTCATTGTGCCTTTGTCTCTTCTTTTGCTCTTGATCATTGTACTTCTGGTTAGCAGAGTCTTCTCCTTGGGGCAGGTTTCTAAGCTGTGTCACCCACAGGTCTGCAATGCGATTTCAGGTGTCCTATATAACTAGGTTGTTGGTGGCACTGATCTTGCTGGAACCTGAAGGACGTTAGGTCTGGGTGCCACACGGACCTATTTTGACCTGTACGATGCCACAGTCGGTATTATTTTCCTGCGGGACCAGTGCAATCCATGGAACTCAGTGAGTTCTCACGAGCTCAGCACATGTGCAATTCACTGTTGTCCCCTGCAGTCCTAAAGTTATTGCCACAGTGTACAAAATGGCGCCTGATGTAGCACTACTAGAGTTCTTGATCTGCTGATCGGCAGATCTGAGGGCTACCCAGACCTGCCCCGGGTGGAACTTGTAGTATGCCACGTTGCTGCAGTTCACTGAGTCAGAAATGAGTTCACTCCCAGCTCAGCGTATGCTCAGTCCTTTCCCATGCCTTTGCCTCCTTATGCAAAATGGCGCCCAATTCAGCTCCAGGGGGCTAACTGGGCTGTGAAATCTACCCTGTTATCGCACTGCCCGTCTGGGATCTGCTGTTCTGTCTCTGCTCCTGGTCAAATCAAACGGACCAGCAGGACGGACAGTTCTTTGTCTGGGTTTACCTCCCAAGCTCCCAGTGAAAGGCCCTTCCCACCTGGTTGCTGGTGGAGTTCTGGCTGCAGGTGGAGTTCAGATGGCCGTTAGCTGAATGTGGCTGGAGTATCAGCCACTGCAACACCACACTGTTGTGTCCACTGCTTTCCTGTGTCTGTCAGTCTCCAGGTACCCCTCTGCTGTTGTTCTGTCCTTTCCTATTTCCTGTAATATGCCCTCTCTGCTTCATCCTGATTAAATGTTTTTCTGTCCGTTTAAACGTGTCCTTACCCTATTCCACAACCTTGATTCTCCTATATATATGAGATTTTATTACAATCTTTGTCTATACTTCTGTCAGAGGAGGTGGAAACCTTCAGCAGCTAGGGCTAGGCCAGGCCAAAAACATTGGCCAGAGACTTAATCCTGGTCTCCCACATGAGTGGTAGGGACCTATCATCTCCCAGCGCAAGCATTAGCAGGAAGCTGGAAGTGAGCAGCAGAGCTGGGATTCACGCTTAGACTATCTGACGTGCAATGCAGACAGCATGAATGTTGTCTTCATGACTTCACCAAATCCCTGACACGAGAGATGTTTTTGGATGGAAAAGTTGACCTAATTTACACAGTTTTCCAGAGGTGAAAGAAAGCGAAAAGCCAAATGGAGTTTAGATCAGATCCTGGGAGATGAGGAGACAAATGGAATATTAGGCATTAACTTTTGTACCTGATTAGTTTTGAGCTGATCGCAAAAATATCCAAGCATAGGTGCCAAGTAAATTGTTATACTATCCTGAGCTGAGGGCAGAAAAATGCATCATTTCATTTGAGAGTCTTCGGATGAGGTAGGCACTAGTCCCAAGCTTTCAGTCAACAAACCATGTGGTTGAAGGCAATTTATACCCCCTCCCTGCACGTCCATTTCCTCATGTATAAAATGAGGTGCATTAGATTTTAGCATTCTTTTTTTTTTTTTAAGATTTATTTACTTTTATTGGGAAGGTGAATATACAGAGAGGAGGAGAGACAGAGAAGAAGATCTTCTGTCCAATGGTTCACTCCCCAAGTGACAGCAACGGCCGGCGCTGCGCCGATCCAAAGCCAGGAGCCAGGAGCTCTTCCGGGTCTCCCACATGGGTACAGAGTCCCAAGTCTTTGGGCCGTCCTCGATTGCTTTCCCAGGCCACAAGCAGGGAGCTGGATGGGAAGCAGGGCCCCCTGGATTAGAACTGGCGCCCATATGGGATCCTGGCGCATGCAAGGCGAGGACTTTAACCACTAGGCTATTGTGCTGGGGCCAGATTTTAACATTCTAAAAATTTATTTGGTGGGGGGAGACATACACATACACACATACAAAGAGGGAAGACCAAGGTGGATAAGGCTGAGAGACAGGGAAAGATCCCATATGCTAGTTCTCTTCCCAAATGTTCCCCAACAGCCAGAACTGGGCAGAGGCTGAAGCTGGTCTCTCAGTGCGGATCTCTCACGTGGCTGTCTGAGACCTAGCTCCCTGCTCCATCACCACTGCCTCCCAGCTGTATTCACAAGAAGCTGAGTTAGGAGTGGGAGTCAGGACTTAAAACCTTAGAACTCTAACTATAGGAGGTGTGTGCTAACTTCTAGGTCGAACACCGGCCCCGGTAAATGCTTTTTAATGAGGTAACATTTGGATCAGCACACTATCTGGTATTTTGAATGATCCTTATATATTTTAGAATATTTTCCTTATATGTCTGAAGGGCTATGATTTCTCTGACGTGAACAGTTTTTAATGTATTTACCTTCTATGGCTGGGTTTTTACTTAGTAGCTTTTGTTTGTTTGTTTGACTCCTAACAGAGTCCACTGATTTATGTTATGTGAGGCTAAGAATGTTGGAGAAGGAAGGTTGTACATGTTGTCTTAATCTTTCCAGACAGCCTGAGCTTTTTTCTCTTTTGAGCATTTGCAGTTTCCACGTTTGAATCATAAAAGCCTTCTTTAGGCCAATTTCAGCCCTCCACTCTGGGGAGTATAATGGGCTGGTGGCCATCAGTACACAGGCAGGGAGGGCTTTGTGGTATCTGAAAGTCATTGAATTTTATTTATTTCTAGTTTGCTCAATATTTGTTCCACAGATTTGGACAGTTTAAAATGGGGTGGGGATGAAGAGAGGGAAGGATGAAAACCAACGAGGCCTAGGGAGCAGGATGAACACATCTGCCTTTCAATGCCAAATGGAGGCACAGAGCACTTGAATCTGAAAAGATTTCTGGGCTTTATTTGGTCTTTCTGAAAATGAAGCACTGCCATGAGACCATCCAAGAGCAGCTGAAGAGCTGATTTTGTTGAATCAATGGCTGTACATGCTGTTCCCAGAATGGTATGTATGTAAGCCCCACATTGATCATAAACAGTATTTATTTTTTCCAAGTTAAAAATGTATTTTAAAGTAAGATAAGCGCATTATGAAATAAAAGTCATCCATAATCCCACAATGTAGAGATAATTATTGTTACTATCTCTAAGTATTTCCTTCCAGTATTTTTTTAATTTAAATTTTTATTTTTTCCCAGTACTCTTTTTTTATATACATGCAATTAGGGCCATACTGTATTCCATTTGTGTATCTTTCTGTCTTCCATTTAGTTTAGGTTCTGAGCGTTTCTTTATGTCTTTGAATATTTATCTAAAAATGGTTTTAAGTAACAAAGCAACATTTCATTCTACAAATGTTACTACGTAGGATGTTTTTTAGTACGAATAACTCAGATTGTTTCTCTAGTTTAAATGATGTGACAAGGAATTTACTAGTATTTAGATTTCTTATGCATATCTTTTTTTTTTTTAGAAGACAGTGAAAGGTCAAGGCTGTTGTTAAAGCATTGGCACATTTTGCCTTGTTGGACATGTAGGACAGTTGCACCAATTTGCATTTTCATTGGTGTTGGGAATGCTTAGTATACTGCGTGAATATAGAATACTTCACCATCATGTACATATGACAGTAATTTGGATTTTTCAACTCAAAGGGCGTTTACTGGGCACCTACTGTGCAGATACCATTACTAGACACGAGACTCTTAACGCTACAAGGTAGAGGATAACATCCATACCGAGTTGGCTAAAAATGCAAGTAAACTATAACAGCACATGGATCTCTGTGGCCAAGAATGACATCATCCAGCCTTTAATAACTACTTATTGGTGGGAAGGCATTGTGCTAGCTGATTTTTAAAAAATTAGTTTTGATCTTGTAATCTGTTAAAAAGAATGTATTACCGTATGACTCTTGTGCACAATGCCGTTTGAGTTGTGATCATTTATGTTGCATTTCTTTGAGTCAGAGTGGGAACAGAGAATGATATTACAAGCCCACAACTTAAAAAAAAAAAATCAAAAATAAGAATACCGCATTTGGGTGTAGGACAATTTCTCTTTTTGCCTGTCCCCTTTAGAAAGTTAACCTGTTGGTTATCAGGGAAGGGAGACAGAACACGCGGAAAGCGGACTTCTGGCAGCTGGGGATAATTTGTCATTCTCTTTTGAAATGTGGCTTTGTGCTCCCTGGTGAAGGCAGCTGGAACAGAAAAAGCACAGCAGACAAAAGCTGAAATCCACACGAAGAAAGGTCTTTTGCTGAAAATTACTGCCTGAGTTTGCAACGGTCAGAACAGAAAGTACATGTATATCTTCACAGCAGCTAGTGTGTCTGCTGCCAGAAAAGGGCTGCTGTGCTACTGGGGGCGTTTGGAAGGGCTGTAAACCTGAATAGGGCTTCTGGATAGTACTTAGTATTATTTTTTAAATTATTAACTTGTATTTTTCATGATACACTGCCTTAGGCTCAGGGGTTTCCCCTTCTATCCTCCCTATGACACCCCCGACACACACACACTCACACTGATTTCCCCCATGTTATTACAATAGTATATTTCTTCAGCAACAGTCATGAGTCCATGATTCTGATATTTCAGTATATCATGGCATTGTAGGTATAGACAGTGGTAGAAAGTCTAGCATCTGGATAGCATTTAAACAGACTTTCCATCCCCAGGAAATATTACAACTGTCAGTGAATTCCATCTAAAACAGAGGTTGAAAAAAAAAATCAAAGTGTCATGTTTTAAAATAGGGAAACAGCATTGACTGTGCTGCAGCATGCAAAACAGGTTTTAAGGATATGATTTCAAGTTAGAGAAACCGATGGATCAACTAAATACAGTAGCATCAAACTGGAAGCAGTCTAAGTACCCTGTCTCTGGTGAATGCAGACAGTGACAACACTCTGCACAATGGAGCACTATTCAACTAATCAAATGAACTGCTGGTCCAGGAAAGAAAGCAGGCATCACAGGTGAACGGGTCCATCTCCAAAGCGTTCTGGAAAATGCCAAGTTCTAGGAAAAGACAACAGATCAGTGGCTTTCAGGGGCAGGAGGTATATGGTTGGGATTGCCTATGTGTGTGCTTAAGGGAGTCTGCTGAGTAATGGAATCTGTGCAGAGATCGTGGTGGTGATATGACTTCACAGATTTGCTTGACCACAGAGATTAAACCAATAAAAAAGTAAATTTTTCTGTGCTGTTTGAAAAAGTGAATTGAAAATCTCATAAAAATACTACCAAACCCAGGCAAGGAGAAGAGGCAGCTGAAAGAAAAACACAGTGAGCAGAATCCTTGGCTTTAATAGCAGGAAATCAGTAGAGAAGGTCCAAAATGAATACTCAAGGCCTGGAGTAGAGGCATGAGGCTCAGAAGTGCGGGAGTAACCCGCAGTTGAATTGAAAACAGCATCTGGTAAAGACAGTGGCCTCTGGAGACGGGCCCTGGAAGCTCAGAGGAGTGGAGCAGATAACCATTGTTCTTCTTGATTACATTTTTACTTCTGTATTTGATAGTTTTCAAGCCTGTTCATGTGTTACTTTGATTTATAAGGAAGAGTGGAAAAATGAGCTGGTCTGGAAGTGTGGAAATCTGATCTCTAACCCTGATTCTGCACTCATTGAGCAAAGCCCTTCTGTGTTCTGTGCCTAGGCTTCTCCATCTGTACGTTAAAGGGATTGCATTTGATGCTTTAAGAGGCCTTTCATACCTAAAGAAAATTATAAAATTAAGATTGTTTGCATATCTGCAACAATTGTTTGTTGAGTGCATATCTAAGAAATAGACCTTTTTAATTTCATAAAAAAAAGATTTAGGAGCCAGCACCATGGCTCAATAAGTTAATCCTCCACCTTCAAGTGTTGAAATCCCAAATGGGTACCAGTTCATATCCCAGCTGCTCCACTTTGAATCCAGCTCCCTGCTAACAACCTGGAAAAGTGGTGGAAGATTGCTCAAAGCTTTGGGACTCTGCACCCTCATGGAAAACATGGAAGAGTCTTCTGGCTCCTGGCTTTGGATCAGCTCAGCTCTGGCAGTTGTAGCCATTTAGGGAATAAACCAGAGGATGGAAGGTCTTTTTCTCTTTGTCTCTCCTCCTCTCTGTATATTTGCCTTTCCAATAAAAACAAATCTTTAAAAAAACCCTCACTCTTTTTCCCTCCCTTTGTAACTCTACCTTTCAAATTAATAAAATAGCTCTTTAAAAGATGTATTTATCTGAAAGCCAGACATAAACAGAACTAGAGAAAAATAGAGGTCTTCCATTTGCCAGTTCACTCCCTAAATGGCTGCAGTGGCAGAACTAGGCTGGCCAAACCAGGAGCCAGGACCCTCTTCGGGGTCTCACTTGGACCATCTGCTGCTGCTTTATCTATGTGCATTAGCAGGGAGTTAGGTCAGAATTGGAGCATCCAGGACTCGAATCAGCACCCTTATAGGATGCTGGTGCCGCAGGTGGGGGTTTAACATGCTACATCACAGTGCCGGTGGCACACCTTTTCATTTGTAAAGCTGTGAAGCTGGAAGGGACTGAATGATCAAATTAGACCATTTGTTAAACACCAAAGAAACCAAGACATAGATTAGTTAAAGACTCATTTACAATGACAGTTAATTGGTGACAGAGCTGAAAATAGAGCTCAGGATTCCTTAGGGCTCTTAACTGGTGTACCACACAGCTTGTCCCAGGCCCGTTGATTCATTCTTGGGCAGCTGGGCTGACAAAAATTCCCTGGGACGACACCAGTGGTGTAATTCATATACTGACATGGTTTTATTAACCTGGGAGATGAGTCAGAGTTTTGGAAGTGGTCCCTGACATAAACATGTATGATGCAATACTGCAGGCATCCTGAAGCTGGTCAAGGCTATGTTAAAGTCCAGTCTGGGGCTCTGTTCCCTGATGTTACACTAAGCTGCATTTGGTGGCTACTGCTAGCCTACTGTACCCTCCACTTTAGCATGATAATACTTCCACCCCTCAGAGATAGCATTGTTCTCATTCTGATATGAGACAATGGGCTTATCCCCCTCATCAGCCTTTTATTTCTATAATCTCAAAGCCAATGTTGTGCTTCACTGAAATCCGTGAAATGTGACAAAAGCTAGCTTCACTTGGAAACCCTTATCAGCTATCAGCAAATCAAAGAAGTGTCTTGATATGGTTTAGAATTCCTCCAAAAGAAGAGAGTTGAAACAGACCCTTCCATCCACACTATCTTTCTAGGGAAGACCTTCCATGTTAACCAGCAAGCAAGCTAAAAGCATGCATGCGTGCCAAAACTTCCACCCCCCCTTTGACCGAGTCCTGCTGGCTCACTTGCCCCTCACAGCACAAGGTCTGAGGTTTATAGAATAAGGACCCCATTATGTGGGGCTATCATTCTTCTTTTTTTTTGGAAACAACACTGTCCTTTGTAAGCTCCCAGCCAACTTCAAAGGGTGTGGCTATCTTTCTGCACTTCAAGGGAAGTCTCCTTGGGAAACATTGCTCATAGTGCCTGTCTAGTTCTAGAATCTTCTTGAGCTGATAGTGAGTTAAAGCAGGAATTTCAGACAATCTCTCCCTGTTGGTGCTTTGTCTAGAAGTAAAGATTGTATTTTTAAAAACCTCCTCGGAAAACACTTGTTTGCCAACTTATGTGCCCTCCCTCTGTCAGGGCTTCCACACAAGCCTGGCTTCCTTCCCAGTTCTGAATCTTGCCTTACCTACTGCCTGGCGTTTACTTCCCAACAGCTGGCCTGGGGATCTCAAGTGCTTAGCCTCAGCTGCCAGCTTAGGGAAGGAGAGGCCCCCGTAGCTGAGCCAGGGACAAAGAGTATTTGTTCTCCGCCCCGATTTTCTTAGAGTCAACAACAGTGACAGGCTCCAAAGCGAATCATACCCAGTCACTGCCCACTTGCTGAGAACTCTGGAAGTTTGGGGATGTTCACACTTCCAGCTCTAATTCCCCTCACAATGCTGGAAGGTGACTAGAAACTAGTAAAAGCATTTCCATTTTCCAGTGGGGGAAAGACACATGCCCAGCAACTAGGAGACTCGTCCAAGGAAATGATGATCATTTTGTTGTGGACAAGAATCGAGATGCCTGGATTTGGCCAACATTGGCTTCCGTGATTTACCAGTTGTCTTACGTGAATAGTGCACTTAAGTGAACTTGCTCCTCACTGAGGGACCATGATGTTGCCAGCCCAGAAAGTTGAATGATTGAGATGAGATTATTGTGATGAGAGACATGGCTTAGGACAACGTATGGCAATGAGGAAATGTGCACATGTTCAAAACCAGCTATGTCAAGGGACATTGGGTGGCATTCCTGTCTTCCTTTCTTCTGCCAGCAAATGTATTAGGCACTGGGCTGACAGAGTCAGTTCAGAGATGTCCTTTTCTTCAGGATGTTGATAGTTGGCTGAGGGTATTGCTGGTCATGTGGTGGCTGGGCACTACAGTAAAGAATGAAACCCCAGCCTTGTGTGTCTCAGGGCTGGCCAATGGGAAATGGTATTTGTATAACTTTTCTAACTGTAGTGATGGGTGCACACTGAATGGTTTGTATTGATTCTCTTCCTTTGACAGTACAATCTATTTTGTCATGGCTACTTATAATGTTTTACAAATATAGACTTAAGATGTAATAAATGTCTTACATTAATTGATGTTGAGTTGATCGAAAGGGAAATTTTCCTGGGTAGACCTGACTGAATCAGATAAAAATCACTAGAACATGGACTGGGCCTTTCTTTAAGATACAGGCCATTGCCTGCTGGCCTGGAAAGAACAGGCTGCACTGAGGGGGACAGTCCCTAGGAGCTCGGTGTTCCCTGGGATAGAAGCAAGGAGCTTAATTCTGCCAACATTCTGAACAAGCTTGAAAGAGGATGCCAGTTTTCAGAGAGTAATGGCGCTTACACAACACCTGCCCTGAAATTTGTGACACCCTGAGTACAGGACCAAGGTGAGCCATGCCCAGATTCTCAGTTATGGAAACAGCTAGTAGATGCATACTGTTTTAACCTATAAAAATACTAAAATATTTTTCATACATTTTGGTTGTTGGGTTTTTCTTTTCATAAATAAAATTGATGCCATTCTGTGGTTCCTCAAAATATTAAACATAGAATTACCATTTTGCTCAGCAATGCCAATCCTAGGCATCTAACAAAATTAAGATAGCTGCTCATACAAAAACTTAGGAGTGTGCATAGCAGAATGTCTCACAACAGCTGAAAACTAGAAACAATCCAGATGTCTGTCAACTGATGAATGGATAAGCAAAATGTGGTGAAAGAAGCCAAACACAAAAGGTCAAATCCTATATGAGCCCAAGACAATCTCAAGAATATGCACATGCACAGAGACAGAAAACCAGACTTGTGTAAAACAGAGAGGAAAGCATTGGGGAGTCACTACTTACTGGATATAGGATTTCCTTTTTTTTTTTTTAATAGTTTATTTGAAAAGCAGAATGACAAAAGATGGAGGAAAAGGAAGGTTTTTCATCCACAGGTTCACTCCCCAAATGCCCACCACAGCTAAAGAAAGGCCGGGGTAAGACCAGGAGACAGGAATTCCACATAGTTGCGGGAAGTAAAGTACTTGGGCCATCATTTGCTGCCTTCCCGGGTGCATTAGCGGGAAGCTGGATCAGAAATGGAGCAGTTGGGATTTCAAACCAACACTCTGATATGGGATACAGGCATCCAAGTGGTGGCTAAACCTGCTGTACCACAGTGTCTATCCCATGATTTCCTTGGGAGATGATGAAAATATTCTGAAACTAGATAATGGTGGTAACTGTACAATATGGCAAATATATTTTTTTCACTGAACTGCATATTTAAAATGTGATGCCATTCTTTTTGCAGTCAGTGTAATTTTAATCTCCACCATGGTTACTAGAACACACACACACAAGATCATGTACAGATTTTATATGGATAAATTCTACTTATCCACAATGATTCATCTTCAAGGAAACCGTCATGCCTTCATGGTTCCAGTTATTCAGATGTAACTTTGTCTCTGTACTTTTTCATTAGAATCACCTGCCAAGTGGAATTATATCATTATTGACAAGAGTGTTCGGTTCATGGCTGCCTTTTGCAGTAGACCATAGGCTCCGTGAAGGCAGGGATCATGCCTACCTTGCTCAGTGCCTAGAAGAGGATTTCATACATGGTAGACATTCAATGATTATTTGTTAGATATTTGAGAGGCAAGAGTGAGAGGAATATACATGCACAGAGAGAAAGAGAATATGAAAATACCTCCCACCTGCCAAAACCACACATTCCCCAAATGCTCACAAGGTATAGACCAGGTTGCTAGGAACTCAACCCAGGTCTCCCGCATGAGAGGCAGGAACCCAGTGGCTTGAGTCATCACTGCTGCCTTCCAGCAAGCTGGAGTCAGGAGCCAGAGTGAGGTATGGAACTCAGGTAACCTGAAGAGAACAGGCATTTCAAGAATAAATAAGCTTTTTAAGAATAAATAAGATATATTTAACACTGTTATCAGAGATATCTGAGAATAATAAAGCCATTTTTTTCTCTAATGCTTTTCAAATGCAGGAATCAGTTGAAATAAATGGACAGTGTTTCAGCCACTTCAGGCTGTCATAGCAAAAACAAACAACAACCATTTATTTCTTACAGTTTTGGAGACTGGAAAGTCCAAGTTCAAGGTGAAGGCCTATTTCGTTCCTTGTCTTGGCCCTCTTCCTGTCTCCTTGCTCAGTTCACGTGGGAGAAGATAAAGAGCTAGTTCTGTTTTTTTTTTAATATAGAACAGTAATCACATCATGAGGGCTCTCACCTTCCTGCTTTCATCTTAATCCAATTATCTCCCAACCCACCCCTGACACAAACACACACCATATTATCACATTCAAGGTTAGGCTGCAGCATATAGATTTAAAGGACACCAACATGCACCTACACCAGGCACCTGTCCTCTCTCATGGGAGCTCTGCTCTCACAACCTCATGTAAACAATTACCTCTCAAAGGCCTCATCTAATACCATGCCATTGGGGGTCAGGGCTTCAGCATATGAATTTGGTGGTGGTGGTGGTGGGGGAACAATTCAATCCACAGCAACTGGATTAACTATATTTTGTACATTAATAGAAGAGATCATATTTGTGGGCAAGATCGTAATCTTTTCACTGTCTGGAGGTACTCTGAAAAGTTCATGAAAAATTATTGTATGAAAAAGTTCTGTAATCCAAGTATTTTAAAAACATCACATGCATTTACATGATTTTTTGAAGGCATGTTTTAGCTTTGCCCCCCTCAATCCACCAGTGACGTGTGTTACCTTTTGTTTCTGCACCTCCTTGAATCTCTCCACTGCTGCAGTTCTGCTGGCCTTCCAGTATTGTTTCAAAGCTTCCAGGAAACCACCAGAGAAGAGCTTTGCCTGGTCCTTTATTTACACTGGTAGAGTTAAGTCCTCCCCAAGGAACTCCCCCAACTGATTCCTGGAAATGAGCTTGAACCTCCAACGGGAGAGGGCTCAGAATGAGAGGCTACGAAGCCTGGGGAACTGTGACACCAGTGCGGCTGCATCGAAGCTGCTGTCCTCATTAACACAGGAATGTTTCCTGAATATGAAAAGTTTTATCTCTTGTAAGTTCACACTGCTTGCAACAATTAAATAGGATTTTCTCATGGCTAGCTTCTAGCCAACAAAGTTTCAAAAATGTCACGACTTGAGTTTTAGCCCAGGGTTCCCACATAAAATCACAGAGCCATTTGTATATTAGGAACTCTCTAAGGAAACAGGTGATCTCCAGGCAATTCCTCTCTAAAACCTGGAACCACATGGTAAGGCAGGTCAAAGGCAACAAACCTCTCCTTTTATATGTTCTTTTAAAATTAGTGAAAACAGGGCACATTGCTTAGTGGCTAAACGCCTTGCCTTGCACACACCGGGATCCCATTTGGGTGCCAGTTCATATCACAGCAGCCCCGCTTCCCATCCAGCTCCCTGCTCGTGGCCTGGGAAAGCAGCCAAGAATGGCTCAAAGCCTTGGGACCCTGCACCTGCATGGGAGACCTGGAAGAGGCTCCTGGCTCCTGGCTCCTGGTTTCAGATCAGTGCAGCTTTGACCATTGTGGCCACTTGGGGAGTGAATCAGTGGACAGAATATTATCTTCCTCTCTGTCTCTTCACCTCTCTGTATATCTGATTTTCCAATGAAAAGAAAGTAAATCTTTTTAAAAAAAATACTGAAAACTAAATCTTCCTCTTCTTCCAGCCATTGTAAACGTTTTGTGCCTTAGCTCTGTCCTGCTCTCCAGCTAGACTCTGCTGAGCCCATGCTGAATGTGGCCTCTGTGGGCAACCTTGGTCAAGTGCATGGGCCCCAGGGAGTTCTGCCATCCCCTTTGTAGTGGAGGCACCCAGGCCAGGCACTTGAGAAGGAAATGCCCAGGGCAACCAGGAAAGTGAATCCCAACTCTGTTGTGTAGATCTCCCTTGTGGGTTTCTGAAGCTGAAATGTCAACAGAAAATGTTCACCAGGGGTCTGGGTTTGGGACTGAGCTGTGCTGGTAGAGAGCTGTGTTAGATCGCCTGACCAGGCTCACCAGACTGCTTATATCAAGTAGAGCCTCAGGCAGAAGCTGAGGCAGGGTGGTGGTGGTGGTGGAGTGGTAGGATGGTGGCGTAGTAGGGCAGTGGGGTAGTAGGGCTGTGGGCAGTTCTGCAGGTGGTTTGCCCGGCACTATCCTCTCTTGCCTCTCTGGAATGCAGGGCACATACTGCATACAGCTTAGGAGACTTGCTATGTCCAAAGACACTCTACACTCTCAGCTAGCGAACCATTTTGTGGCCTGAAGAGCCGTTTTTTGATGTCTCTGCTTCACACGTGATTTTCTTGGTTTCCTTAAAGCAAGGCATGTGCCTTGCCTAATTCTGGCAACAAACTTTATTTCCGTGTGAATCACTGTATCATCACCAAGTCCTACACCCCTCCCCCATTCAGATCTGCTAGTAGCTTTGTTGCAAGAAGTGGATATTCTGTGCCTGCTCTACTAACCTTATGTGACTGATTTTTAAAGATTTTTATTTTTAAAAGTTTTGATTAGGCTTGAATAGATTCAATATAGATTGTACGTACAACTTTAAGAATGCAGTAATATTCCCTTCTTCCCTCCAAGTTTTTAAGATAACATATTTCAAATTTACATTACAGTAAAAGTCATAATGCTTGAGCAAATAAAGCATTTAACAAGTAAAAAGTAAATAGACCCGAGTTTAGTGGGACTATAGACAGCACCAATAAACAATATTTGAATGGAAAAATAACCATTTCACTTATATGTGGTAATTTTTAAGATCCTCATAGATCATTAAAATTATAGTAGTGTAACATTATTAGCCATTGATTTGACAAAGGTAGAAACACATTTTTTAATATTTATTTTTATTGGACAGGCAGATTTACAGAGAGGAAGACTGAGAAAAAGATCTTCCACCTGCTGGTTCACACCCTAAGTGGCTGCAATGGCCAGAGCTAAACCGATCCAAAGCCAGGAGCCAGGAGCTCTTCCAGGTCTCCCATGCGGGTGCAGGGTCCCAAGGCTTTGGGCTGTGCTCGACTGCTTTCCCAGGCCACAGGCAGGGAGCTGGATGGGAAGTGGAGCAACAGGGACATGAACCTGACCCAGATGGGATCCTGGTGCATGCAAGGCGAGGACTTGAGTCATCAAGCTGGGCCCAGAAAACAAAATTTTAACAAATTGACAACAATATGGTATACACAGGCATTTCTTCTTTAAGACCTTTCTTTGGTGGTTTTTTTGAGGATCAAATAAGAACAAGCAAAGTCACTGTGATGCTGATATCACTTTTTGGCTAAAGCATGACTGAGAGGCTTTGAGTGGGTTTGACTGGGTCAGTTATTGTGACCCTCTGTCAACACAGCCTAAATCTCTACCTAGGACTTGTGGGTTTAGTAGTTGAACGTGATTTCACGGTTTCTCAACAGCTTCTTAGCAGAGGACAAGTGTTCAATAGGTCACACTCCATGATTCCATGCTTTGTAAAATGACAAATGTGCAACTTGTTTTGTTCTTAGGCACATGGATGAGCTACTGAACATTAAGACCCTGAGCAGCAAGGTAGCCCCCACTCAAGGCTATTGATGTCCTTGTAAAAGACCTTTGGACTTTCTTAAGGGCTTGGCTTCCCATCACAGCTACTGTTGGTACTGCTCTTAAGGGAACACTTACTGTGTGCCCTGCACATTCTGATTTCTCACTTACAGTCCTCACAGCAACTCTGTTATTACTCCCTTCTGTTAGATGAGGAAACTGAGATGCAGAGAGATTGACTTGATTGAGGTCACACAGCTGTCTGATTCCTAGGCTACCACCTGCAAATATCACAATGGCGTTCGCATAGGGTAAGATTCATGGACACAAGGACAGTTCCAGCTTTTGAAAATCCGAAGGTTCATAATGTTTTTAGATGCGGACCCCTTAAAGGACTTGAGGAAAGTCACATACTCTTTTCAGAAAAATGTCTCAATGTACACACATGATTGCGCTCATAATTTCAGGGAGATCCACCAAGCTTTCTGTATTTCATCCAAGAGCAAAAGGCCTCAGATTGAGGTCTGCTTTAAGCAAACCTACTTTTCTGATTTAAAAAATGCTAGATTGCAGAACAATGATTCCTTTAAATAATAAGCCATTCTAGTGCACACAAATTGGGATTTGCTTTACTGAAAATTTTGTTCTCAGTGCCTAACTGCCTGCATGAAGTATACTTGTAATAAACACCCCTATGTCCCACTAATGCCTCGTGTAGTTACAAATGCTGATGGCACAGATGACCATCATTAGAACTGGCCCCAACAGAGCTAGGAACTAAACCAAGGACAGGGGTGAGGTTTTGGTCACTGTAGTGTGGGCAGAGAGTCAGCAGACAGAAGCAGCTTCAAAGGCTGTGGCTGAGTACAGAACCTAAACAGCCCGTCAGCTCTATGAGTCCAGGGTTCTAACGACTCTGTAAACCCAGAAGATTCGGATCACACGTTTACTCCTATGCAGCTGATGATTTTATGAAGAGCCAGGCACCTGATGGGGGAGACTCAGTACATTCTTGCTGCCTCACCTGAGTCTAAAATCCATTTTCCAACACGGATCCATGTTATTCTAAATAGCAGCTGTTTGTTCCCTGCCAACTAGAGGCCCTATTGCTCTTTTACAAAAGTATTAGCTAATCCCCACCCAAGTCAATCCAAGGCTGTTCCCCGGCCAACTGTACTTTGCGTAGACAAGGTCTTTCTGTTATCTATAATGGCATTGCTACTAGTCACAGCTTGATACTATTTCTGGACCGGCCTTGAATGTTTAAGCCTGAACATAAAGGATGCCACATTGTAAGGCAGAGATCGGATGCAATGATCTTATAGCACTTTCAAAAAAAAAAAAAAGGTTTATTTATTTGAAAATCAGTTACAGAGAGAGAGAGGGAGAGACAGAATGTGAGCTTGTACTTGCTGTCTCCTTCCTCTGATGCCCATAACTGCCAGGGCTGGTCTAGGCAGCAGCCAGTAGCCAGGAGCTTCATCCAGGTCTCCCATACGGGTTTAGGGGCCCAAGCACTTGGTCCATCTTCTGTTCCCTTTCCTGGTACATTAGCAGGGACCTGGATGGGAAAAACAGCAGCCGGAACTCGAATTGATATCATAGGCTGCTGCTTAACTCACTTAACCACAATTTTGGCCCCAGCAATTTTCTCTTAAAAACAAAACAAAACAAAAAACCTTTTGTGGTTGTGTGGTGTGCCCAAAGGAGCACTGGATGCAGAGTCCTACTTTCATCATTTGTTGTCTTCTCACTTTTCAGAGCCTCATTTCCCATTGTCCGTTGGAAACAACCTTTAACCTCACAGATACCTTTACAAGACATCAGATAATAGTGTGATTCCAAACACCTTGTTAACTCTAAAGTATTCAGAAACACGAGAACTCATTCCCTTCATTTCGGTTGCAAACTAACACCACGAATTACACATATCCCTATCATTCAGTCACGTATTCATTCAGTTTTACACACCCTTGCTGCCTCCTATTCAGCAAACACTTATTACCAGGCACTGTGTGCCTCAGACTGAAGTGTTTGCAGAATTGGAAACAGGCTTAGAGAAAAGGAAAACAACATTTCCAAACTCACCCTTCTAGGTGGCAAGGAACCGGGACCTTCTTCCATTCCCTCCCCAGAGCAGTTTGTTTTTAATTGTTCCACATCATCTGTCCCAGAACATTCTCCCAATTGGAATAAAAAATTGTTACTCATTTATGAAAAATATATCCTTGACCCTCTCTAGCACATCCAGGCTAGTTAGTCTTGTTTTCTTGTTGCGAGAGGAAGGGTGGAGAATGGGAGGGGATGGGGAGAGGGTGGGAAAGGCCTTTTGAACTGGAATCCTCAATGTCCGAACTGTTGTTTGTACACGGCTTTTGAAACATGGCCGAATATGCTCACTCTCTTCTTTTCTGATCTGCAAGCTGTAGAGAATGCATGTCACATCTAAGTACCAGGTGTCTCTAGCCTTCTCATTGGACAAGGCCAACTCTTTCCTGGTCAAGAGTCTCGAAATACTTATCCAAATTTTGGTTTCACTGGACTAATGCCTGAAGCTGGTGAGCCATCCAGCTGAAGGTCAGTGTGCATTTCCCTGAAGTTGTCCAATGTCTCTGGGTGGTATTCAGATCTGAACATGAGAGCTTTGCTCCAGTTTTCACCCTGGGTAGATGGAAGCCAGCTCACATTATGTTCTGATCAGTCAGCATAAACCCTCCTCTCTTTTTGAGTTCAAGGTGGGCTTTGAGTTGAAACTCCCTTGAGATAAAGCAGATCAGCCCCAACTCACCCTTGTGGGAAAGCCTCTGAGAAGGGGAATGTGAGAGGCCCCTGCAGTCAGGGGAAGACATCCGCTTCTCTTGGCTTGCGGCTGTATCAGTTGGCAGAGGAAACTGCAAATGCTGGCCAGACCAACATGGTGCCGAGACAGCCACAATGTTGTTTAGGAAAAAAAAAATAGAAGAAGAAAGAAAGGGAACATCTGCCAACCCTGTCTTGGTGATGAGCAACAACAGCCTGCTGCTTTTCCTTATGGGCATATAGTGGGCCAGCTCCTGACGGATCGGAATGGTTCCCTGAAAGAAATGCATTTGAAAGATATTTTCTATCCCCAGCCCCCTCCAGGAAATTCTTGTGTTTAGTCATCCTTACATGGGCTGAGTCAGCAAGCTCTGCTTTAACCACAGCTGCTTTCAAATGGTAAGTTAAGAAGACCAGTTAGTTGAGTGAGGAGGCTTGGTTGAAATATGTTGACAGCCAGAGCTGCAAAATTGGATGGGTAAACTAGAGGAATTGTACTCTGGGCACTGCTCAATACCTTCAAGTCCTTCTGGGTGGGCCTCAATTACTTTTTAGTATGTTGGTACTATAGAGCATTATTCCAGAACTAGAAAGGATAGTGGTTTGATAGTGGTTTGATAGTGTCTTAAGAGATTGCTATGGCACAATGGCATGATCGGATGGCCTTAAAGATAAATCCTGATTCTGTGAATGATTTGATATATCTTTATTTAGTAAGTATCATCTTTCTCTGAGTCATAGAATCATTGTTCTTAAAATAAAGGCTTGAATAAGATGATCTCTACGGGCTATTCTTACTCTGTTGGTCTATGAAATAATCAAGGACAAATGGCTAAACACTTTTTGCAAAATTGTCACTCTAGTACTTGTCTTGGGAATCTGGCCCAGCATTTAATCCTTTAGTAGTAAAAATGTCTTCCTTGAACCTAACCAAATTTTTTTTTTTTTTGATTCTCTATAGACATGGAGAATCCCCTCCCCCCAGGGCACATTATTTTCTTTTTCTTTATTTTTTTTTAAGATTTATTTATTTTTTATTGGAAAGTCAGATATACAGAGAGGAGGAGAGACAGAGAGGAAGATCTTCCGTCCGATGATTCACTCCCCAAGTGAGCGCAATGGCTGATGCTATGCCGATCCGATGCCAGGAGCCAGGAACTTCTTCCAGGTCTCCCACACGGGTGCAGAGTCCCAAGGCATTGGGCTGTCCTCGACTGCTTTCCCAGGCCACAAGCAGGGAGCTGGATGGGAAGTGGGGCTGCTGGGACTAGTACCGGTGCTCATATGGGACCTCTGGGTGCGTTCAAGGCGAGGCCTTTAGCCGCTAAGCCACGGCGCCGGGCCTGTGGGGACATTATTTTCTAATGATGTCCTATCAACTTCAACAGCCTTCAAGTTTCCAGTGATGTTAAATCCCCTGCAAGCATGGCAGACAATTGTCTATTGGTGAGGTTGAAATGATGCTTTGTTTTTCACTTGTGAAGTCTTTATCACAGACTTGTGAATCTAGGGAAGGTAAGGCTAAGCCCTCTTTTGGACAGTTATCACTGTGGGAAGGAGAAAGTCATTTATTCCAGAGCAGATGCAAGTTGTCCTAGGCCACGGAGAGTTTGAACCCAAGAGAGAGGATGACTCTGAGTCACTCAACCTTCTCAGGTCCTGTGCCTCTATTTGGCTAAGGGAGTTCCACCATGAAAACGGTCAGTATTAGCTGAACACCTTACTATGTGTGTGCTTGACATTTTTTTCTAAGCACTTTTACATGCTTATTTGATCTCATCCTCATGGCTTCACTGTGCAGTGGTATGCTTGTTATTCATATGTTATCACTTAGGAAACTGAGGCACAAGAAGTTAATTAATTTGCTTAAGGTTAAGCAATTAAGAAGCAGGGGAGCTGATGTTCTAACCAGGGATTGTTGTCTCAGGATTCCCTGCTTTTGCCCGGAGCCAGGTTCCAAAACTAGAGGGCTAGAGATGGCACTGATGATTGTGGCTCCTGATGGGACTGGCTGCCCAACCAATCTCATGTGCCTGTATCCCTTCTTAGGTACAGGTGGCTAGCTAGCATGGCTTCCATACCCTCCTGTGTCTTTTCTTTGGAGGCAAAGGCCTTCTCAGAGCTGCCTAGCGTTGATTTCAGGACATTGAAAAAGAGCTGTCCTTTCCCACTTAAAAAGGAAACCTAGAAAAAGAACATGATATAAAATGGTTTCTCCAAACTAAAGGAAGTGTTGGAAAATGGCCACAGTTCTATGGACTGGTAAATCCATTTGATTGGTCAAATGTGAGAATTTAGGGAGAACTTATGGCTTGTGTAGTCAAGTCTTTCTTGTTACAGATGAAGAAATTGAGTTTGATGTGTCATTAGTGTATATAGATTGGGGATAGGGGGATCTTAAAAAGTAAGTAATAGATAAGAACTACACGCTTAGACTAATTTATAATTCCTCTGTGAGCCGACAAGAGAATCTGAAGAACACATTCACCACCCCAGAGTCACAACGTACTGCAGGGGGTGGTCCCAATCCCTCTGCATAATAGGGATTCCCTTAGCATGGGCTTCAAACGTAGTGAGATACCCAAGCAACTGTTACACTCCCATGATTAAATGGTAATGTACCCATCATCTTTTGTAACACCATTCTGCTTAGCAATTGGATCTCACACTAACCATCCCAAATGACTTTAGAGGAAACCAATTCTATTAAAAAAGAAACTGATCAAGAACTAGACTGATGACTATGATCCAAAGATACTTCTCAAATATTGCTATAAAGGAGATCTAAACTAAATCATCTTTATAGTATCAAATATGTAGATGTTGTTGAAATAGTTTCAAGCCAAGGGCTTGTAAAGTATTACTTTAAAATAAAGTTTATAGTAGTATAAATTTTCACTGGTCCTAATGCAGGAAGCAATATGGAAAAACTAAAAGAAGGACCTGGGCTTTGTGTGTGGTTAAAGCCGGCCAGGAATTGGCCCGAGGGAACAGTACCTTCATGGTGGTTTTCAAAGAAACAGTAGATCCTCTTGCATTCCCCAGTGTCAAAGCACAATGTCTTTTCCAGTCCCTTCCTCTTAAACGCCAAAAAAGAAAAGTACCAGATTTTAAAAATTAAAAGGTACAGAATTGGAGATCTAGACTGATTTGCCTATTAACCGAGCAGATCCACACAGTAAAACCTTATTAAATGTCATGTCTTGTAGGTGTAGCCATAGCCGGGCTTGAACGGACTGTTAAAAAAAGACCCACATCATGTTTCTTGGTATAGTTGTGCGTTACTGCCTGCCGAATTTCCCACATGGAAAGTCGGCCACACACCATCTTAAAAATAACCAAATGAACTCTCCTTGGTTTTATATGATGGCTGAAGTCTGATTACGTTTCACAACAGCCACCCTCCTAATTCATCCCAGGTTGCAGCTGGACTCCTGGAACATGGAAGAAGTTCGGTTTAGGAGGGAAGGCAGAGGGTAGGGGAGAGTTGGGGATTTGTGTGCAAAGGCATGGCCCTCAGAATCACTTCTGAAGATTTTTTTATAGGCAGTTGGTACTTTTAAGTTAGAAAAAATCTGCCTTTGTAGTATTAGGGGATGACATTTCATTGCAAAAATAAATGATTTGGTCATTACCATTTCATGGTTGCTGGCAACCACTCTCCTCTGCTTTCTAACAATTTCCATTTTAGGCCCTGACAAGCCCTTCAAAGTGATTCAGCCAAACATCCACCCAAAGTTGCGTATTTGGCAGTTTCAGACTGAGAAATCCGGGGCCTCTGGGCAAAAACGTCAGAAAGGGCTCCCTCCTTCTTTGTCAGTTGCGAAACAAACAGATCACCATAAACAGTCACTGGGGGCCCCTTGGGCAGCCATGCCAGAGGAAGGAGAAGAACGGAAGTTGTTGGCAGGGGTTGCTTCCTTGGCTCCAGTTCTTCCTCTCAGTCTCCATTGCTGCTTGCACTTTTTCTGAGGGTCAGCCCTGCCTCCCCTAGTTAACCCTAACCAAGTTGAGGCATAGCTCTTGAATGAACAAGCCATCAACCTCCCCCAACTCCTTGCCAAGAAATAGGTGAGTAAAAAATGGAAATCACTAAGACATGAATTCCTTTGGCCTGCAGGATTTAGGGCTCCTTTAGAGCTCATCTTGTCTGTGCTGGCTGAACCTGCAAACAGACTATCAGATGGGTCCTCATTGCCAAACCTCCAGGCTTGAGTCTCTGAGTCCTGAGTGTTTCCAATGCTGAGAGTGGTTTGCCCCGTGGGCAGCAAAAAGGGGAGCAACTCTAATGGAGTATCCTGCCTGACCAAAAGCTTCTGGAGCGTGAATACATCAGAACAGACTTCAAAACATTGGTGGAGGAATGGAATTAAAAGATAAACTTATGTCAGTGCAAAAAGTTTTTGACATCCATGCATAGTTTTTTTTTTTTTTTTTGTGGCATGCATTTCTGAAAAGTTTTTGAAGGCTCCACATGTGTGAGTTTCAAACAATTTTACATCAGAATAATCTTTTAAAATTCCATTTTCTACAAACTTTTTGAAGGATACTTGTATGTTTCCTCTCATTGTCAAATGCTCTCCCGTCTCTGTAAGAGACTGATCCCTCTCTCTTCATTCAGGGCTCATTCTAAATTACAAGTTACCTTGGTGAGACCATTCTGATACCTCAGCCCAAGCCTCACTTGTGTTTCTTCAGTTGCAAAGTAGAAAGGCAGACCCGGCGCAGTAGCCTAGTGGTTGAAGTGCTCACCTTGCACACATCGGGATCCCACATGGGCACAGTTTCATGTCCCAGCTGCTTCACTTCCCTTTCAGCTCCCTGCTTGTGACCTGGGAAAGCAGTCAAGGACGGCCCAAAGCCTTGGGACCCTGCACCTGTGTGGGAAACCCGGAAGAAGCTCTTGACTGTGGATCGGTTCAGCTCCGGCCACTGCGGTTATTTGGGGGAGGAAATCACCAGAAAGATCTGTCTCTGTGCCTCTCCTCTGTAAATCTACCTTTCCAATAAAAATAAAGAAATTTTAAAAAAAGTTAAAAAGGTCATAGCACCTTTTGGAATTGGAAGGTTTGCACATTAACTTGATGTTTACTGGGCATCTTATGCTAAACATATACAGTAATGCTGCCTTTTCCCCCCTGTTTCTCCAGTTTTTGTGAAGGCTCCTCCTCTCTCTCATACTCTAAAATCTGGCTGACATGTCTAAGTCCCCTGACCCATGACCTTCAGGAGTTTCTCTATAGACTTTGATCATATGACATCCCTTCGATGCCTTCATCTTCCCCAACTGCTTTGCTTTAATCTTTGCTGTTCAGCCTAGTAAGGCATCCTCCTAATGCCCTTGACTCTTTCCTGGCTTCATCAAGTCTTTCTTTGTGGCTGTCTGTTTTGCATTTCTCTTATTTTGGATCAGGTGCCTATTTCAGTCCATTAATTCGTTAAAACAAAAAGGGCTGTTCGCTGGTGCTGTGGAATGAAAGGGCACAGCAGTTTTCTTTTGGTTGTAGAATCCCAATTTTATGCCTCTGCTGTGAAAGGGTAATAAAGTTCTCTAGACCTCACTTGATTTCTGCCTCTTTCACTTAGTGGCTCCCAGAGAGGAGTAAGAAAAAGTAGGGCTCTTGACTCTGCCTAGGAATGAACTTCCTCTGTGAGGTTGGCACATCTGAGACCCTTGTGCTGTTTCCTGATCAGCAAAGAGAGTTGGATCATTGTTCTTAGCATGTCTTCCAGCTCTGATATTAGATTCATGATGCGGATACAGTCCTGAAAGCACATGGCTATGATCCTCTCTGCATGCCCAGTCTGGTGCCAGGGCTGGGCTCATTCAAGTTGAAGTCACCTATTCGGTGGGACAGTGTCTTTGGGATATATTTTTTTAAATGTGCATTGTCAAAAGAAGTGATTTTTCCCTTTTCTCCCCTCTAATACTTACCTAGCTCCAAGTTGCAAGGCTTCCTTATGCTGATGAGCTCTGATCTGATTTGATGGCAAGAAACATTTCTCTCCATAACCATCTCCATTCTCAGCAATCACCATTCTCACAGGTTTAGATCCCTTAATCTCTGATGGGCAAATGTTGACTGATTATTTGCACAGATGATTATGACATACCCTTGCTTGTGTTTTGCCACCAGAGTCTCTATGTTGAGAGTTGTTGTGTTAAACATACATTAAATCTCAAGCTTAATTTTTAATTAATCCCACATGAAGAACTGTTCAAATAATAACACACGAGGAACATCTGTTCTGCTTATTTGAGTTCAGAAAGTCCGGTTATTGTTATTATTGCCATACAACCTGACTGTTGATGATCAGTATTTGTTTCCTTCAGTTTTGTTGAACTTTCCTGCATACCATTCCCATTTGTGGATCTTTTAAACGTACATCCTGGAGCCTATAAAACAGTGGAAGAATTCCCATTTCCCTTTTCCTGAGTTTTGCTGCAAAACATGGGTCGGCTCTTGCTGTCTCTTGCACATGCCATGGGGACATGAGTGTCCCTGTCAGATGCAGCCAGATGTACAGTTCCAAAGGCCAGACGTGCCATTCACAGCATTCAAGGACATCTCATAAAGACCTTTGTTTGACACAATCTGATCCTCAGGCCTCACTGGGAATGTAACTGGCCTTGCAATTCACTTGCAAACAGGAACCAACTGATTTGAGTTCCACCTCTCTGGAGCCTGTAGTTGTGTTTGAACCAGAGGTTCTCATCTTTGATGTTGGAACACAGTGGTGCCAGTGACCACATACCACAATTTTTATATGATTTACTTTAAAAATGTTTAAGCAGATTCAAAGATTTCTTTAAATACCTCTTGCTAATATTCCCATATGGTCTCATGAGTGGGAGGAAGAGGGTGGGGTTCTAGTTAGCTCTCTGGCAATGAAAGAAAATATTGTGTGCATGTCCAAGGGTGTGTGAACATTGGGGCACTCATGCCAGGCGCCTGTCTCTGCTAACACATGGATATTGTCACAGGGATCTGACAAGATTATTTGTCTTATGGGAACTGTCACAGTGGAGATTTAAAAGCAGGCAAGATGGGGTGGGGAGCACATACCACGAAGGCAGAATTTTCAGAAAGGAGATTGGTTTCCCAGTAGGGCTAAGTATAGTGTACATAACAGTCGAACTCTTAACTATTGATGCAACCTGGGGCCACACTATTCAATTTCTCTGGGCCCCAGACTAGTCATCTTTGAAATGGGGACATGACTACAACCTATTCAGAGAATTGTGAGCATTATAGGGGATGGAGCAAATAAATTACCCAGTGTGTGGTGTTAAGTGAGTTAAATATTCTAAAAGCATATGAGGGCACTTCAGAGAGTTCACGAAAAAGTAGAATTAAAGGGTAAGTTTATTTTGGAATAAAAATGTTTGAAATCCATGTTTTTTTCCACACTATACATTTTCATGAACTTTCTGAAGATTCCGTATGAGTATGGATTACAATATTCTTACACCAAAGTAAACTTACATTTAGCAGTTATTTATTTGAAAAGGAGAGAGAGAGAGAGAGAAGGAGAGAGAGAGAGAGAGAGAGAGAGAGAATGCAGAGAGATCATCCATCTGCTGGTTAACTCTGAGACTTGGCCAGGCTGCAGCAGCCTGGGAGTCGGCCTGAGTTCCTGCCATGGGTTGTAATGACTTAGGTGCTTGAACCATTGTCTGCTGCCTCCACAAACAGCATCAGGACTCAAGTTAAGGCACTGAGATTTGGGATGCGGCCAATCCATGTCATGTCAACTGCTACACCAAGTGCCTAACCCTAAACTTCAGATTCCATTTTCCATGAACATGGTAGCCTCTGCTAGCATGGATGCATCTAAGGATCAATCCTTATGCTTATTATAGTGACTAGTACACAGTAGATACTCAGAAAAAAACCATACTGTCCTGATGGTAAAGACCACAGGTTATCCAAGTCCACTTGCGTACAATATTCAGGCAAGTCCATAGAGAGAAAGATTAGTGGCCTCCGGGTGCAGGTAGAGGAACGGGGTGGGGAATGATGGCTTAAGATGTCTGAGAGTCCTCTTTAGGAGTGGGAAAATAGTTCCAGAACTAGGAAGAAGTCTTAGTGGCACAAAACTGTGAATGTATAATACCTCAGAAAGTGCATGGGAAATATCTATTATATATATTTCAAAAATCCCATTTTCCAAAAGTGAAATCTGATTCATATATATAAAGCAACTGTGTATATTTCCAAATTCTTTGAACCCCAAAAAACCAATATTTTAATTCCATTTTCCACAAACTTTCTGAAGAATGCTTGTACTCAATACCACGGAATGATGCAATTTAAAATGGCTAAAATAGTTCATGTTCTGTGATTTGTATTTCACCACCACCACAAACAAGTCCCTGGATTGAATTAAGCACTTTCATCTCTTGTATATGCTTGTAACCCACAGAGACTTCTCATGTTCAGGGCCGGTAGGTAGCTACGTGCTTCTCTGCCCCAGGGCAGGTGGAAGAGACTCTTGTGAGGTACTTACACTGGGAAGACCCCCAGTCAAATGTGCCTGGGCCCTTGTCCCTCATCTCTTGTTACCTGGTAGCTCTGTTGACCTTGCTGCTCCACGCTCCCTCAACCCCGAGCAGCACCCATATAGGAGAAAAAATTATAGGAGGAGTAGAAAGGTACCAGCAAGGCCCAGAGGATTAGCAGAGGCCCAGCAGAAAGAGGTATGTTCAATGCAAAGCCAGTTGCTTCTCAAGCTGTTCTAACTAACCAGCCCTGGTGGAAGTCCTGGGTGGCTGTGCTGTGGGAAAGAGTCACTCTCCACACTGCTGCAGTGAGCCCCTGGGCCCCACCATGCCCTCTTTGAGCAATCACCCAACATTCTAAATGCCAGGATTCTTGAGCGGCAACCAGGAATGTCCCTGGAGTGAATTAGGTTTTTTTTTTTTTTTTTTTTGGCGGGAGGTGGGGTGTGTGTGTGCGGGGGAGGACTGGAGCAATGGGCTCCAATCAGGGGTCCAGAGATTTGACTGGGGCATTTGAAATTTGTTATCCAATAAAAATCTCTGCTAAGGCTCAAGACTGAAAGAATTCAGCCGGGCTGTGGGCTCAGCGGGGCCCATTCATTAGCTAACACTTCTCATCTGTGATAGTTACAGACAGGTTTTTTTTCATGGCCCCGAGATGGGCTTCGACACTGCAGCTGGCAGACAGCTGTGGCCGCCCAGTGTTTACACTACCCAGACTAATGCAGTCTGTGCAGGAGACAGTGAACGAATCTGATTGCACTTTTGGAAAATGGGATTTTTTTTTTTTTTTTTTAAGTTTCGTGGTTTTTCTCTCTTCCCTCCCCAAGCTGCAGAAGGACTGAAGGTGGAACGAAACAGGCATGTCTAAGAACAAGAGACTCTTGTGTCTTGGGCTAACACTTTTCTTCGTTTGGGAATTCTTTATGTGACACCTCCAAGCGGGTGGGAGCAGAACTGACAGCAGAGTCCTAGCAGGCAGCACGAGGTCTCCGAGTACTGGGCACAGCTGGCGCAGACAGCTGGCCAAAGCCCCTCAGCAATGTTCATCCCTTCCACCTCCAGACTTGGAGAGGATGGGGCTGAGCAATTCTGAAGGGCTCTGTCGGGCATACTACACTGCCTTATGGAGAACCTGCTCCATGTGCACAGCCATTTGGTGCTGTTTCCTCCGGTGAGAGTTAACTCAGGGTGCCAAGTCCTGTCCACTCTTCCTTCAAACTGCACCTGACATCTCCCCTTGCTTCTCTGTTCCCATTGCTGCTGCTTTAGATTTGGGCCATGTTTCCTCATATCCATAGCGGGACAGCATGCTTCTAAGTGACCTCTTCTCCCCATGTCCTCTCCAAATGGCTCTTTCATCTGTTGAACCTTCGATCAGGTCCTATCCTGTCCTGTCTGTCCCCATCAACAAACATTTTTCAAGTACTGACCAAATGTTAAAACCTTTGTGAGTTATTAGAGATACATAGACATATGTTCAGATCAAGGGAAAGAAGAAGTATAAGGGATTAGCAAATTACAAGAGAATGGGGAAAGTGGTATGAGAAGGACAAGGGGTGCTGTGGGAGCCCAGAGGAGGACACCCAACTCTATTTTAATGGGAGAGGAAAGAAATGGCTCCCTGATGTTTTGCTGTGGCTACTCACCTCCATAAAACAGCCTTACATTGACACACCGTCTCCAACTTTCTCTTGCTGCCAAACTTCCCACTGAGTTCCTTGAGAGAGATCTCTGTTCCAGAAAAACTGATCCTCTTACTATTATTCAATGTTCCTGAATTCTGGTACTTCCTAAACTTGACTCTTGCCCTTTGCCCTTCACCAGGGCTCACCTTTCTTTGGGGAGGTGGGTAAGACTCCTATTGAGTAGGCTTCCTTTCTCCATGGCAGCATGGTGCCTGGTATATGATGTCTGTTGACTGATAACCTACTAAGCATACTTTCCTTTCACTGTGAAGAGGATGTTGTTAATAATCAAGTCGAGATTAACAGTTTCAAGAGCTTCAGTAGGCACATAGTTGGATATATTTTCCACTCTGATTTAAATATTTAGCCTGATTTGTTTTTGGCTTTATTATCTTCTGTTTTGTTTTGTTTTAGTCCTGGGCCTGTTGGACAGGTCTAATTTGTACAGCTGCTTTTTCGTTTGGTTTCTTCCAAGAAAGCAAGAGGAAATAAGCTTGCCAGAAAATTTGCAGTTACCAAGGTTTTCCTAAGATGAATATTATTTTTCTCTTCTAATACTGCCAAATACAGTCTAAAGAGAAACATGTGATTATTCCGCAAATTTAGTTGTACCGGGGGTCAAATCCTGTATGCTGTCCACATCCTGACATGGGGAGACCTGAAATGCAGATTTCCTGGCCTACTATTTAGGAAAGTTGGACCAAAGTTCCCAAACTGTGAATTCACCCTGATTTTGTGCTTGACTCTCAGACTTGATTCCTGGATTTTAGCAGGAAGGGCTGAAGGGGCTGCTTTTGGTAGGGCAGGGAAAGGAAAGCATGGAGCACTCCCTGGAGTGGGAGCTAGAAGAGCCACATTCTGGTTCCTGCTCCATCACCGCTGCAACTGTGCGGGTTGGGCAACTTCTTTGAGCATCTGCTTCTGGGGGATTGGAGTAGATAACCTCGAAGGTCCTTTCTTATCACATATTTTAGGGCCACAGACTTTTTTCACTAAGATTTATGTATTTATTTGAAAGGCTATTATTTGAATTAGAGAGGAAGGTGGGAAGAAGAGTAAAAGGAAGAAGAAGTGGAAGAGAAATGTTTCATCTGTTGATTCACTCCATACATGGCAACAATACCCCCAATGGGGCAGGCTGAAGCCAGGAGTCTGGCACTTCATTGCGGTCCCCCACATGGATGCAGGGGCCCAAGGACATGGGTCATCTACTTCTGCTTTCCCAGGTACATTAACAGAGAACTAGATTGCAAGTGAACAATTAGAATGCTGGCATTGCAGGCAGCAACTTAACCTAACACACCAAGCCAGCCCCTGGATCATTGGATTGGATATTTCTATACAGGCTAATCAAGAAAGCTGCAAAGGCTTTGTGGATATTGACAGGGTTTCTGCCCAATGGTCTGCACTCAGGAGGCATCAGCCCAAGTTTGTCTCTGCTGCTTTCAAGGGAAGCCTGTGGAGAACTACGTGGAAGAACTTTGCACCTTGCCTAGGTATTGGGTCCTGCTCAAACCTGAAGTTCACAGTTTTCACAGTTTTCTTGACATAATTTTCATATTGTATAATTCACCCATTTAAAATGTGCGAGTCAGTGGTTTTAGTATATTCACAGAGTTGGGAGAGCACTATCACATTTGATTTAGAATAGTTCCATTACCCCTCAAAGAAATTCTGTACCATTCAGCTGTACTCCCCTCAATAACTGATTTTCCCTCCTTGTTTAACCCTAGGTAACCTGAGAATTTCTCTTTCTGTGGATTTGCCTGCTTTGGGCATTTAATACAAACTGAATTGTATAATGATATAGTCTTGTGCTATGGTTTTCTTTCACTCAGAATCATGTTTCCAAGGTTCATTTATATTGTAGCATATATTAGCTTGCATTGATTTCTGTGGGTGAATAATATTTTATTATAGGTATATACCACATTTTGTTTGTCCATTTTCAAGAGGTAGATATTTAGGTTTTTCACACTTTTGATTATTATGTATTATGAATAATACCACCATAAAACCCTATGCCTGGTTATGTGTAGGCACAGAATTTCAATTCTCATGTGTATATATGTAGGAGTGGCACTGCTAGGACATACGGTAATTCTGTCTAATTGCCCAAGAACTTCCACAAACTGTTTTTGCAAACTGTTGACATCATTATACAGTCCTCCCAGTAACATACGCAAGCTCCAGATTCTGGAGATGACTGCTTAATCTTGTCCCTTCAAGAATGTTTTCCAGGGTTGATAACTTGTAGGAATAATCTCTTCAGGATTATTCAACTATGCACTGCTGGTTTTTTAAGGAGATAATTTTTTATGACCAAGTTAACTCCATTTTGTTATATGGCAGTTGGACTCTGGGAAGAGATTACTTGGAGAAATCACTGTTGGCTCTTGAAAACTATATACGTTCAGTGGGAACCCTTCCAGGATGTCTGATAAAATGACTTGTGTCAAGATGCCAAGTGGGTTCACATCACTTTTAAACTTTTCAAGGCTATTTTCTATACTTTCTTGGGTAGAAGGAGTTGAATGGTTTTTAGCATAACCCCTTGCTCAGTCTCAGTGTTGACTATACTGCCCTAGTGTTAGGGTAGGAACAAAAGAAGTAATAAAATAACCTAGAGTTCTAGGTAGAGTAAACCTATGTAATGGTTTGCCCAGGATCATCCTAGTTTACGCTTGCTATCCCAGTGCCCCTTTCCCTCCAAAGGATCCCATCTGGGATGCTAAATTGGACAATCACCTTAGCCATAGGGAGCAAGCATGTAATGTCCAGTGGCACACACAACCTAAGGAATTTTATATTTAGATGAGCTTCTCTCATAGTGGGATAAAGAATGAATCTCTCAAATGTAGTGAAGGCTAGCTCCAAAATTGAAGTTGGAGACAGATCTCTAGAGACACAACACAGAGGAGATTGAAAATGTAGGGATGTGTACTTTGGGTGGAGTGTGTGAGGATTGTTTATTCAGGGAACACTTCTATGGATGAGGTGAAACTTAAAGGGAACTTGAATGCAGTACAGAATTTGGCTGCTCCAAGTTCTCTTACAGACTCAGGGTCTGAATATCCTTCATCCTTGTTCTAATTAAAAAGTATCGTGCTCCCTTGTGCTTGGGCAGACAATTCACATGACCTCCCAGCTCATTTGGCAGCACTTGGGAGAAATCTGGCCTTGCAATCAGACTAAATGATGTGTTACCCTACACTTAATCTCCACCATCCATCAAAATCCAGGGACCTTGGCCTCAGCCCCTTGACAAGAGGCCCACAGTACCTGGGTAGGATTTCATTCAGGGAATGAACGCAAAGCCCCTAATCCTTCATCCATCTCAGCTCTCTGTAAACAGTTAAAGACTGCAGCCAACAGCAAAAGAACTGCCAACCCAAATGAAAGCAGTGAGTCAGCAAAATAAAGACAGATGGCAATGGATTAACTGTAGCATAGGCAGCAAGATGCAGACCCTCCTTCATTCTGACCAGGTTGCCTCCTCTCAAGTCAGGCAACCCAGGGCTCACACAGGTCCTTGTGGACTGTCCTGGGGGTAGGAGAAGCACTTACTGCACATGGGATGTGTGTAGCTGAGAGTGTAAAAACACTGCTTCAATCCACGGTCTCTAGGTGACCCAGCATGTGGAGGAGAGCAGGACAGGACAGACAGGCAGAAGATAATAATCAGGCTTTTCCCCAAACTATTGAACCTCCCTGGCACCAAGTCATTATCTGGGATGATCCTATTTTCCTGTATTTTGCACTCTTGTTCCTTAACCATACTTACTTTATCAGATATTCTAGTCTGTGGACATAACAACATCATCACCATAACTTGCCCTGTTCTTCCTCATAAGTTTATTCCAGCTCCAAGTTTAGACATGATAAAAGGTTGAAATTATGTCTAAACATAATCTGAGGGATTGCATGTGAATTTCTCTGATACTTGCTATGCTGATGAGTCTCTGGCACTGCATTTTCCAGAGTATGGAAGGTGCTCAACAAATGTTTGAGGAATGGAATAAAGACTGGATGAATGTAAACTCTTACACAAAATTGGCCTGAAAACCATAAACTAGACAGGCCCTTGGAAGAATAACAATATTCTTAAGCATAATACCAGATGATCCTTGGATCTGGGCAGGAACATGGGTAGGAATATATACTTGACCTAGTAGAAAAAAGAAATGATCTATGTGGTGTGGGGTGTTGAAGGAAAGAGTTCTTACTCTATACCTACCTAGTTTATCATTTCCCATAAGCTACCTTATGTTCTAGAACCAGAATCAGGGCTTCTGTATCATGACTTTTGTAAAGGTTATACTATTAATATTTTTAAAATTACTTTCTGATGCGCAGGGAGATAGGAGACAGGGAGGAATGAATGTCTATACTTACAAAACTATGTTGTGGAGAACAAGACAAAAAACTAGAAGTATTTTCTGAGGGTCCAGCATGGTAGCATCGTGGCTAAAGTCCTTGCCTTGCATGAGCTGGGGTCCCATATGGGTGCCGGTTCGTGTCCTGGCTATTCTACTTCCCCTCCTGCTTGTGGCCTGGGAAAGTAGCAGAGCACATCTCAAAGCCTTGGGACCCTCAAAGCCTTGCACATGTGTTGGAGACCTGGAAGAAGCTCCTGGCTTCTAGTTTAGGATTGGCTCAGCTCCGACCATTGCAGCCACTTGGGGAGTGAACCAGTAGATGGAAAATCTTTCTCTCTGTATAAAAGCAAATAAATCTTTTTTTACACTTATTTTTTGAGGTAAAAGTAACATACAATTAACCATTTTAAATTGAACCATTCAGCATCATTTAGAATACTCACTTGTTGTATAACCATTGCCTCAATTTCCAGAACATGCCTGTCACTCCCCAGTAAAATCCTTTATTTATTAAGCACATTCCCTTCATTCCTCACAAACTCCAGAAATGCATCCTGTCACCATGGGTTTGGCTCCCCTGGACATTTTATATAAGCAGTATCATACAATCTATAGTCTTGCCGCTTTTACTCAGCATCCTATTTGAAGCTTCATTTTTTTTTTTTAAAGAACAGTGCTCCAATCCTTTTTATAGCTGAAAAAGATTCCATCATGTGAATACATCATATTTTGTTTATCCAATCATCAATTTATAGATATTTGGAATATTACTGCTTTTCTAAAAAAGATTTATTTTATTTTTATTGGAAAGTCAGATATACGGAGAGGAGGACACACAGAGAGGAAGAGCTTGTGTCCACTGGTTCATTCCCCAAGTGACCTCAATGGCTGGAGCTGCGCCGATCCAAAGCCAGGAGGTTCTTCCGGGTCTCCCACATAGGTGCAGGGCCTCAAGCATTTGGGCCGTCCTGGACTGCTTATGAAAATGTGTACATTTACTAGTTTAAGGCTCTGTTTTCAATTTTTGTGGGCTATATAAAGGGTGGAATTGTGGGATTGCATGCCCACTCTGTTTTATGGTAGTTCCTTTCTTATCTGTGGTTTCACATTCTTTCTTTTTTTTTTTTTTAAGATTTATTTATTTTTTATTACAAAGCCAGATATACAGAGAGGAGGAGAGAGAGAGAGGAAGATCTTCTGTCCGATGATTCACTCTGCTGCACCAATCCAAAGCCAGGAGCCAGGAACTTCTTCCAGGTCTTCCACACGGGTGCAGGGTCCCAAAGCTCTGGGCCATCCTCGACTGCTTTCCCAGGCCACAAGCCGGGAGCTGAATGGGAAGTGGAGTTGCCGGGATTAGAACCAGTGCCCATATGGGGTCCCGGTGCGTTCAAGGCGAGGACTTTAGCCACTAGGCCACCACTCCGGGCCCTGTGGTTTCACTTTCAACAGCTTCAGTCACCTGAAGTTAAAGGTAAGCATGATGTAGTAGGATATTTTGACAAAGAGGAATAGTCACATAACTTTTGTTATGGTATATTGTTACAACTGGTTCATTTTATCATTAATTATTTTTAATCTCTTAGCTGTCCTTAAAGTTTATCATAGGTTAGTATGTATAGGACAGACATGGCACACAACAGTATATCCAGGGTTCTGTACTATCCATGGTTGTAGGCATACACTGAGGATCTTGGAATATCCTCTCCAAGAAGCAGAGGATTGACTCTAAATACCTTCAAAAATAAACATAACATGAAAGTTCCTGGCAGAAGTGAATGTTTGACTAATGCATACGCTGAGAAGCTGCAGATGATGGCTCAAGCACTTAAGTCCCTATTACCTATGTAGGAGAACCACAGTTGTGGCTCCTGGCCTTGGTTTGGCCCAACCTTGGCTGTTGCAGGCATTTGGGGAGTTACGTAGTAGATGGTAGATCTCTGTCTCTCTGTCTTTGAAATAAAAATGATAGAGGTTCCCAGCAACTGGGAAGCTCATCTAGGTATTCCTGGGTTTTTGTCTCAAGTCTTTTGGGGCTTCTTCAGGGTTCTAGCTTCTTCAGATACATCTCAATTGGTTCTGCTGTTTCTGGGGTTTCTAGTTCATGGTTAACAAGGACCCATGCACTTCTTGGAGACTGGCTCCTGTGAAAGGCACCAGACATTATCTCTACTCAATATGACACATTCTAGGGCACTGCATGTAATCCTCTTCCCTTACATCCTTCTTTCCTCCTTTGTTACATCAATATTTATTTATTATTTGAGAGTTAGAGAGCGATCCAGGTCTCCCACAGAGTGGCAGGAACCCAAGTCCTTGAACCATCATTTGCTGCCTCCCAGGATGCTCATTAGTAGCAAACTAGAATCAGGAGTGGAATGAGGACTTGAAGCCAGCCACTCTGGTGTGGGCCGTGGATGTCCCAGCTGGGATCTTAACTGCTAGTCCAAATGTCTGTCAGTTCTGTTCTCCTTTCTTTTCTTCATCCATATAACAGATCTTCATTGGATGCCTACAATAGTTTCAGGATTGTGTGACATATTGTGGCACAGAGATGAATAAGATACAGCTCTTACCTTTGGGACTACTGTAAATGCTAAGAGGATATTGTGTGTTCAAGTCAAGTTGCCAGAGAGTACAATAACCAGGAGAGTACCAAATGTGGCCACTATATCCAGACTGTAGTAGGACTGCAAACTCCTCAATGTCACAACCATCCTGTTCTTTACCACATCTTTGTATTCCAACATGGTGCGTGGGAAAACATTCGCAGTGAGCAGAACAACTTCAAAAAGTTCAGGCAGCATCAATTCATTGCCTTTTCCAGCAGCCCTGAGGTCTACATGGTTATCCACAAACCATCTGAGTCACTTTCACTCTGTTTTAGGCAGATAGCACACACAGGGTCAGTCTGCTTTGGGTCCTGCATCATGTGGCTTCGTTTCAATTTCAGATTGACTTCTTTTTTTAAAAGGGCTTTTGTGTTTTTAGTTTTATGATCCCCTCCTCAAAGAGGAACCCAGATTACTTGAGGAAGTGAGGCCAACTTTCACAGGAAAAAATGCACAGTGAGCAGGAAAACCCCCAGTAAGAGCCTCAGTTGATTTTTGTCTCTTACCAGAGCCCCGGGTGGAGGTCAGGGCTGAGAAGTGGGCAGGAGCCTGCCCTAATGCAGATGATGTTCCATGATTTTGCTGTGCCTTTCTGTGAGTTCAGCCTGTATTCTGCTTTCTTTGGATCTCAGTGCTAACCACAGAAGTTTCCAGAAGAAAACATAGGGCTGCGATGTATGGGTATTGCCAATTTCATAAGTACTATTTCAGTTCACATTTTCAAAACACCTCCTGTACATCAGTAGTGTCAATGATGAATAAAAGAAAGAAATGGTGAATATGGAAGGCAGAGTGCTTCAGGAAAGATGGAGATGGAGAGATGGAGAGGAAGAGGAGTAGAAAGATGGGTGAAAGTCCTCTTAGCTTCATTGCAAGAAGGAAAGGGCCCTCCTCACGACAGCTCCTGTGAAATGGACCAGCCCTAGGGCAGTGTGTAGATTTGGACTCCAGTCTGTCTCAGCTCCCTTAGAGGTAATAACTCTTAGCCTTGGCTCCTTTGATGTTGAACCCCCTGGATCCCAACTGGAGCATGCAGGCAAAAGGAAAGTGAATCAAGACACCTCAGGATATGACCATTGGAATGGCACATTTGAGAGGGGTTTGATTAGTTTAAAATGCAAGAAAATGAATTCGTCTAGGGGTGGGTGAGTTGCTGCCTCCAATAAAATTTCCATCTGAATTCCTTCTGGGGATACCAAATACTGTTTTAGGCATTTAGAGGGACAATCAGGAGCTAGACACGGTCCCTGCCCTCAAGGAATTTATAGTCTAAAAGGGAAGAGAGACAAGCAGACAGCTAATTACAACATAGAATGATGAAAGCTGGATGTTGCTGGGGAGGACAGAGGATGAGCATGTAAATCATTTCAGAGGGTCAGGGCAGGCTTCCTGAAAGACATGATGCAGAAACTGAAGAATGAGCAGGCGGTAGCCAGGAGAACGAGAAGGGGGAAAGGTTATACCAGATGGACAGGCTTTGCAGGAACAAGGTTTGTGAACAGAGATTAAAACAAAAAAACTTATACTGTACAGAATGAATACAAGAAAAACCTGACCTTTTGAAAAGACCATGAAAATGGACAAAAAGTTAGCAAATTGCCTTCCCCTCACCCTTCAAGTCACCATAAGAGAAACAGACAAGGAGGCAGAGGACCAGAAAGAGTGAGAGGGGAAGAAAAAGAGAAAAGTGAGAGAGAACTACATATAGAATAGATGATAACGGTAGGGGGGTAGGCGTCAGGCCAAGATGTTTGGATGCCTGCATCCCACACGGATGTGCGTGGGTTGAATCGTTGCCCCAGCTCCTGACTCCAACTTCCTGCTAAGGTAGACCCTGCAAACAGCTCCAGGACTTGGGTACCTGCCACCCACAGGAAAGACCTGACTTGAATCCTAGGCCCCCGGCTTTGGTGCGACTCTGCCTTGAATATTGCACGTGTTTGGGAAGTAAAGCAGCAGGTGGGAGATGTTTTATTCCATTTCTGTCTCTCATGCTTTTTTTTCTTTCTCCCTCTGCCTATCAAATAAATAAAAAAACTTTTAAATGGAAGTATAGGAGACTATTACATATTTTTAGTAGCTATGTAAGTCCTGGTATAGGTATGTAAATATAAATAATTGGCACTTCACATGAATATCTATATCAATAAATTTAGGATCTAGATGAAATGAACAATTTTCTAGGGTATAGTGTATTACCAAAACTGGCTTGAGAACAAGGAGAATCTAACTACACCAAAAAACTAGGCAAAAGTTGAAACAATTAAAGATGCATACACCTCTCCCTCCTGATATTTAAAAACAAACTGTATAAAAACTTTAAGGATCAGATTAAGCCTGCATGAAACAGCCTCTGATTATTGAAAGATGGGAAGTTTCCTATGGATTTTCCAAAGCCATTATTGCACCAATATTACATGGTTTGAGGATGGGAAAAATGAGACATTTAAAAATTTAGGATTTAAAAAATCCTAATTATGAACAGGGGTTGGTGGTGTGGGGCATCAAGTTAAATTGCCACCTGTAACACTGGTATGCCATGTGATTGTCAATTTGAGTCCCATCTGCTCTGCTTCTGATTACCTGCTAATGTGCCTAGGAGAGCAATACAAGGTGGCCCAAGTACTTGGGTTCCTCCCATCCCTGTGGGAGGGTGGGATGGAGTTCCTGGCTTTGACTTTGGCTAGATCCCGCTCAGATCATTGTAGTCATTTGGAAAATGAACCATCAGATGAAAGATAATTTCTTTCTCTCTCTCTCTCTTCCTCCCTCATCCTCTCTTTCTTGCTCCCTTACCTTAACTCTGCCTTTCAAATAAATAATCTTTCTTTAGAAGTAAATTATATATAAATAAAATCTTTACTTTTCACAAAGAGGACCATAATATAATTAAATAGAGCTTTTACCAGGAATCCAAGGCTGGTTCACTGTTAAAAACCAGATTAATGTAATAAATTATATTTACATATTGAAGGATAAAATATCATGATTATTTCAGTAAATGCAACAAAATAATTGATAAGGGCCCAGCGCAGTAGCCTAGTAGCTAAAGTCCTCGCCTTTCATATGCCAGGATCCCATATGGGCGCTGGTTCTAATCCCAGCAGCCCCACTTCCCATCCAGCTCCCTGCTTGTGGCCTGGGAAAGCAGCCAAGAAAGGCCGAAAGCTTTGGGACCCTGCACCTGTGTGGGAGACCTGGAAGAGGCTCCTGGCTTCAGATCGGCGCAGCTCCAGCCGTTGTGGTCACTTGGGGAGTGCATCAATGGATGGAAGCTCTTCCTCTCTGTCTCTTCCTCTCTGTATATCTGACTTTCCAATAAAAAAATAAATTGATTTAAAGTTACTCTGCATTCCTAGTTTTCCTAGAGCTTTTTTAAAAAGTGAATTGGTATTCAATTTTATTACATTTTTAAAAAAGATTTATTTTACTGTCAATGGCATCGCCACTCTCCAAGTAACCTAAACTTGAAACTTTGGAATCCCTTTGGACCTGGCCATTTCTCTTACCCCCTGCGTCCAATCACCTACCTTGTTGAATTCTTTTTTCCTCTGTAATATTTTTCAAATGTAAATGTTTTCAATTCTCAACCTCATGTCTCTAGTTCAGGCTCTTAACAAGTCATGCCTCAAACAATGGAGATCCCCAAATTGCTCTCCTAGCCAGTATGTCCATGACTGGCCAATCCTCAAATTATTGTGTTGCTGAAAAAAAAAGTCTTAGATGGCTTTTCACTCCCTGTCATATCAGCCTAAACTCTGGTGCTTACTGGTTTTTCACCATTAACTGTGTCCAATCTGGTAAAATGTATTTTCTCTTGGTCCCTTAATATGTCCCCTCTGCTTTAGCAAGATTTGTATCCTCCATATTCTCACCCACTTCCTTGCTTTTGTTTAATTCTGTGCCTGGTATTGTCCTCTCTGTGCAAGTGTTTCTACATCTTTCCTGTTCTTTACCAGTCACCTTTATGGGCACCATGATGATACCATTTATTGAACATTTAGCTGTGTGCCGGATACTGTGCTCATGTAATCTTCTCAGAAACCTTATGCGATAAGTCTTTATTATTATTTTTCAGTTGTTTAATGGATCAGTAGTGATTTGCTCAATGTTCACACTGCTAGTAATCGTGGATCTGGGGTTCAAAGCCATAGTTACCTAAACCCAGAGCTCATGCTCTTAAGGAGCCTTCTGTAGTGATTCTCTAGGCTGCCTCCCCTGGCTACATCAATCTTTCCTGACTTTCTTTTCGTTCTGTTTTGACTTCTGTGCTTTTTTTGCAGCGTAAAGGAGGTTAGCTTTGAGCAGAACTGTCCGCTCTTGGAGGTCAAGACTGCTTGCTTTTCTGTGCCCCTCTCTTCCAACTTAGGCTCTCAACAGTATCAGTGAATTCATAAGATTGATTGAATGTAACTGATATATGGAAATTGGACCTTAGGATCCAGTCTTCAAGAAAGAATGTTTGAGTAGTTTGAGATTAAAGCTAGCCTTCCTTGTACAAAAGTCTGGGCTTTAGCTCTAGGAAGGGAAAGGAGGAGTAGCATTACTAAATTTCCCAAGATGACCCCACCCTGTCACCTCCCGATGATCAGGATTTTCTCTGCCTGACTGAGGTCAGTGTTGTATGACAAATATTCCCTTTACATAAGGATTGGACCACGCTCTGTTTTGTTAGCATGTGAAAGTGGAGCCAAACCTGTCAACTTAAAATTGCGTATAATGTGACTTGTGGGAATCTTCCAGAAGTGAGCCTTGAGGAAACCTAATAGTTGTCCTACCTACCTCATAGGGTCATGGTGAGAATCAAGTGAGATAATGAATATGAACACATTTTGGAAACTGGCAGTGAGTGAAAGGCAGCCTGCTTTTTGAGCCCAAAGGGGAAAGCAACAGGAACTCTTTGGTTCTATCAAGACATTAGCCAGGTGAAGGGTGGGGGCTCTTCTAAAATTCTTGGCCTTCCCATTTCCCAGTGGTGGCAAGAGTTGCTGTCTAGAGGTTTTTTTTTCTTTTTTGAGAAATATACATTTTCACAAGATTTCTTTAGCTACATGTGAATTTATCCATGATGTCTCTTTTCCTTTTTGTAATTAGACTCACTTTTGCAAGTTCACAATACTCTGGGGGGTTTTTAAAAGATACGCGAACTTTCCCTGCTTTTGGTTCGTTGTGAAGATAGTATTTTGCTGATGTCTCCAATTTAGAGTTCAAACCTCTCTCCAAGGTCAAGAGCAAATGATATGGAGAAAGTACACCCTGAGACTGATGTGTTCTGCAGATGATGTAGAAGTGATAGTAGCTATTGGATACTTCTAATAAATAAAGAAAGCCTCTCTGCTTCCCCTGGAGAGACCATATTTCCCTAAAATTCAAGTACCAGAAGACTGAGAGAGTTTAGGGGTCTAGATGGGAAGAGGGTTAGAGGTTGGAGTTAAAGAAAATATTTTCATAAAAGAGAATGTTTGGTTCAAAAGAGCCCACTTCTGAAACTGAAGGGCTTTGCGGGGAGCTGGAGAAAGTGAGCACAGCTTGGGGAGAAGAGGAAAAGAATTGATTGGGCAGGGATCTTGGCCAAAGGGTCTTGGATCAAGAATAGACTGGGATTGCAGAGGTATCCAAAGGTATCCTCACCAGAGAATTGAGTGAATTGAGCAAGATTTATTGCCTAAGTTGGCCTAGACAGGACAGGCCTTGGCTTTAGTTCTGTTTTATGTGTTAGACATGCATACATTCCTTGGAGCTTTCAGATAATGAACCATCCCCGTCAGCAAAATAGAGTACAAGGAGAGACTGCTGCTAATGTGAGGAGTTGAAACAGACCAGAGAAACAAAGCTGTGGTGAGCGCTCCCATGCCCTTGAAGGTAGCCATGTGGGCAGGGGTTAGAAGTCCCCTTGTCTGTCTTTCCTAACTCTTGGGTCATGGGCTTTCTGTCTGAACAAAGGACTTTCAGACTTGGTGGCTGTCTAGGAAAAGTCTCCATTATTCTCTATTCCAAGGTCTCCTAGGCCACTAGCTTGCCTGTACTCTATTCCATTACTCCATATCTGGTTTCAGAATAACTGACTTTCTCATGATCTGCTACATTGAACTGAAGGAATGTTGTGGGTTTCTGAGTGTGTGTGCGTGTGTTGGGAGGGTGGCGTAAGTGGCCCCAACCTCAGCCTCTCTGACTGCAGGCTTCTTGGGTGCCTGTGCTCATGAACTTTGCTCTAGTAGTCTGCTGTGGAGGGAGAGATGAGTGTAGACCCCTGCTGGTTCTATCCCACACTCCCAGTTATGATAGGCAGTGAAGCAAGTCATTTGGGCAATTGCCTGACCTTAATGGAATAGGAAGGGCTCCTCTCTTGCTTGAACAGAACATCCAAGTATGTGCTTACTGTTTAGTTTTCCTGGAAAAATAATTTCTCTGGCAGTATAAAGAAGGTGAATTTGCCTTCAGAAAAGGATTGTGTCATATCCATAACTCTTGCAGCCTCTCTATCATTTCCAGGGTGAAAAGCTTGCATTCAGTGGAATAGCAAACTTCTGGTAGGAAAAGGTTTCAACTTATTACAAATTTTCACTTATTTATATGTTTTATTTGAAACAGAGGGGGTGCACAGGAGAGAGACTGACAAAGAGCTAGGTCATCGACTGCTTCACTGTTCACATGTCTGGGGCATCTGAGCCTGGGCAGCTGACAGCAGAAAACAGGAAGTCATCTGGGACCCAAGTACTGCCTCTCAGTATGCAGGGTGCGTATTGTGACACTGCCATTTTAGCACATTTTCAGGAAGCTGGAATAAGGAGAGGAGCCAGGACTTGAACCCAAACACTCTGTGATGTAGGTGTCCTGGGCAGCATCTTAATTGCTAGGCCTAATGTGCATCCCAAGGTTTTGGTTTTTATTAAAAAAAATTGTGCTGTATAAAAAGAAAATAGAGAAACATCACCAGGCAGCTCTTTATGGGTAACCCAGCAATCTACAGAAATCCCAAGATTTTTGAAGGATAATGCAAACATAGAAATTAGACCTGTCTGTTCAATGTTGTGATTATAGTAAGGATACCAAACTGCAGGTGTTGCCCCACTTCTTGGAAATCTGACTTTTAGAAATCCAGACCTTTGCATTTAAAAGACCTTATAAGTCTGCTGAAATCCTGTGTTGAAGAGTAAAACACTTCTGAGGGGAATCTCTCTTTAAACCAGATAAGCCTCTAACAGCTATCTCTCTAGTGAAAATGGAGAGATATAAGAATAGCAGAAATGGGATGCAAGAGTTAAACAAGGGGATGAGGGAATGAAAGGGGAAATGGAAGGGTACCAGAAAATGGCTCACAGGATACTCTAGCTGGAAGAAACATCATGGATCATGTACGCCAGGGCTTTTCAGAAAAGCCTTATAAAAAAAGGAAATATTTTATTCAAACCTAGAACCTCATTATGTGTAAACTGGATATAGACAGAGATACTCTCACCCATGGGGATGAGAGTCATGGGGCCTGTCTCCTCAGCCCCTGTTTCTATTATTAGCCAGATAGTGGGGACCAGTGACACAATGTGAATTCCCTGGTTTGGCTTGTTATATGCAGTAAGCCCTAAAATTAAATTACATAAACTTACAATAAAGTTATCCTTACAGACAAAGCTAATGAATAGCCAAAACTTCTTACCTCCCAATTATTGACTATGCTTATTACTGTTATCTGTGCTCATGAGGGCTGTTATGTAGAAATCTCTATAATGCTGGGAATATTTACACCACAGAAAATAGCATATATTATAAATCAGCATTCCCCTTTTGCCAACTGAGGAAGCCAATTATTAGATAGTTACCAAGCACACCATTCTATACTGTTTATGAGGACTTCAAAAAGTTAGTGGAAAATGGAATTAAAAGATGAATGAATATTTTCTTGTGAATATGTCTTTTTTAAAAAATTAATTGATTTATTTTATGATACAGTTCCAAAGGCTCTGGGACTTCCCCTCCCCAGCCCCATTGATTTCCCCTATTTTATTACAATAATGTAGTCGTTCAGAAAACAGTCATAAGTCCATCATTCTGCTATTAAGGTATACCTAGGACACATTTCTTAGGAATAATTTGCAGTGCCCTGAAACAACAGCCTCACTTCTCTGGAAGCCGTACTTCTGGCAACCTCAAGCACCGGGATGCATGCATGTTAGCACTGAAGAGAAGGGGGCAACACACCTGATTTAGGAATGATGGCCTTTTCTCTGTGACAGAAAGGCTTCCATCAGGCCCCAGCAAGCAAAGATGTGCTGAATGACATGACACATGAGAAGCAGCATACTGGGAGTAGCAGGAAGTGACAACCGCCTGGGGGAAGCCCCAGCACCTCGATCTTGAGTCTTTTATTCTAAGTCTAAACAACCCAATTGATTCTCAAACTCCTGTGCTATTGCCAAGTATGGTTCAAGAGGAGGAAATATCCATCCTGGGTGCCCTTCAACATGAGCTAAATCGTTGATACAGCTAGTGCCTACTTCAAACATCTCTGGTATTTTTTCTTCTCTTTCGTGCTCTTTCTTTCTTTCTTTTTAAATTTATTTGTTTCATTTATTGGAAAGGTACATTTTACAGACAGAAGGAGAGACAAAAATCTTCCATCCATTGGTTCATTCCCCAAATGACTGCAATGGCTGGAGCTAAGCTGATCTGAAGCCAGGTCTCCCACATGGGTACAGGGTCCCAAGGCTTTGGGCCGTTCTCTGCTGCTTTTCCAGGTCACAAGCAGGGAGCTGGAAGGGAAGTGGGGCAGTTGGGACGTAAACTGGGATGTCAGTGCTTGCGTGGGGAAGCCATCATGCCAGCCCCACCTTTCACATTCTGGTCTCTTGTCCCCGTTGCTTCCTGTACGCCCTCTTCTCTTCCTCTGTCCTTCTCACACCCTCAGCTCACCAGCCACCCTCCACTTGGTTCTTACCTGCACCTGCACACCCATTAGGCTACATCCCACCTGAAACTCCTCGGGCTGGAGAGATTCCTCCCCTTCATCCTCTCTACCCTCAGTCCCTGCGTCCAAGCAAAGAGTCTCTAGAACAAGTCTCTGAGTCCAGGCTTTACAAAAGGAATGTCATCTGAAGCCAAATCCTTCTCTTTTCTCATTTTTCAGTTTCTACTTGGTGTGCAAGTTTGTGTGTCCCCGTCTATCCCCCAAAGGACTGTACCCCAATCGCTTTAGGCCTGTATGATCTTACAATGTCATTTGGCATAGCTAGCATTTTTTGCTTTGCAGGGTATGAGCTAGAGTGTATTTCCTGATTTTAATTAAGCCTTTTTGGGTTACAGTGACCCAGAAGCAAGCTAGCTATCTTGTTTAGGCAGACTCTGAAAGGAGCTTAGGTTGAGATTGCTGAATTCACTAAAAGATTTTGTTTTGTTTTGTTTTGTTTCATAAAAGACCCAAATTGGCAGGCCATGTGGCTCAAATGGGATGGATTGTTGCCATTCCACTGTTACTCTTAGTGAGCTGACTATTGTTCTCCAGGTACACCTTGGTGTTCTTCTCAGGAAAGAATTCTGTGCTTTGTGGCCAACTCTAGCAAAGTTTTTATTTATTTGCGTTTCAGAGTTCTTTGGGCACTTACTCTCCCAGGTGAGTGGTGAGGTTCAATCCAGGTCAGACTGACTGTACTGTAGAGTCATCCTGGGTGATCTTATTGACAGGCAAATCTCTCAGCAGGGGAGTGGAATCAATAGTGAAAGACACGCTGAAAGTGAGTCGGAATTAACAAGAGGAAACTGGAGGGTCTGGGGAGCTGACTTGCAGAAGTTGTGCTGCTAGCTAAGTGGGCAACGTTGGCCATTTTGGATAAGCTCTCTGTGCCTCACTTTCCACATCTATAACTTGAGGTTGGTAAGAGCCACCTCACAGGAGTGTGGTATTAAGTACAAAAATCATATAACTAATGGCTTACTCTAGCTGTGGCATGCACTTTAAAAAGTGTGTGCTTGAGGAGTGAAAAGTGAAAAAAAAATAGGGACTTCTTAATAGACGTGGCAGAGCTGGAAAAACTGGTGCAAGATCCTTGGGCTCTACTCCCTCAGCTGTGAGGCCCATGGCCAACTTCTAGCATTGTGCTCCCTCCCTGCCACCGGAAAGTGGGGCACGTGCATATGTCTCTGGGCTAGCATTTTCACTCAGCAGGGTTAGGGAGTAGGCAAGCATTCTGACAGCTTCTCTATGCCACTGTCATTCCAGCTTGTATGAATCTGCGGGACCACATCAGAGAAGCATCCCCACCCAGGGCCCTGATGCACTTGTTTACTTCACCTCTCCTCCGGGCCTGTGGTTCACCTCCCTCATTCCTGAAGCTTCTGTGGGTGACTCAGGGGCTTGCTCGCCCTCCAGGCTTACAACAAAAACCAGAAAGACTACCTACCTCTATGGGCTCGGAATTTTCCTTTAAGTGAAAAACTGATCTTCCTAAAAGATTGGAGATCCTGTCCACATGTCTGAGATATTTTGACTTAGAGAAGATGGGAAACAGGGGTTGCTTCACACTGCATTTTGGGCAGTGTGGCAAGCCATTGAGGGCCTCTGACATTGGGGGTCCATCAGCTGGCTTTGGGTTGTACCTGATATCACAATTCAGAGGGATTTAGGTTCAGAGTTAGCTTTTTGAGAATGCCTGGATAGACTCATGTGGCTCCAAAGCGTGGCTTTATGGATCTGTGGATACTCAAGGCCCCAACAGACTGACTTTTGTCTCAGCATTACTTCTGAAACATTGTGACTGGGACTCCTAGAACTGCTACAAGTAGGGATTCAATGCCACAGATCTTAAAAAAAAAAAAGTCACTTACATATCAGGAATGATAATAAGATGGCTGCCTCCCAAGGTCTGCAAGCTATACAGGATTCAGCTGCAAAACAAATAAATAAATAAGCTAAGGAATCCAGTTCTTTTTAGTAATTTTGCCAATGCTTTTGTTTTTCAGGCAATTTCAGTTCAATCCCAGATCTGATTTCTGGAGTCACATTTTTCAAATCAGTTCTTCCCATTCCCAGGGAGGAGTCTGAAGTCCAAGTATGTGATTTGCATTTGCCCAGGTGCTGGCAGTTAGGGAGGGGGTTTTTGTGTTCTGAGCTGCACATGCTGTGGAAATGTGATGCTTGGGATTGCAACAGGAGGCAATCATCTTGGGCGGGAAGGGGCTGGGGTAGGAGCTCACGTGGGCCTTTGCAAGCTCTGTCCTTGGACTTCAGCATTTCTCTGGCATCTTGCCTGCTCTGTTTCTCCTCATGCCTTTAACTAGCACCATTAGTGCAACTCCCATCCCTCTGAGCAGTCCTGTCGCTGGGTCCCAGCCCTCTTGCTCCAGCTGCTTTATGGCAGCAGCACCCAAGCCTGGGAGCTGGTTAGAAAAATGCCCAAGTGGTTCTTATGATCAGGCAAGTTCTGGAAACCTAGGCCAGGTTATTATTTTTTCTTTCTATCCAGATGTCTAACTATCACCCAAAGCACAATTGATTAAAACCATACTTGTTTTAAAAGTAACTCATCCTAAAAAACAAAAAACAACAAACAAAAAAAAACTGTGCTGAGAGTATGAGGCAGATGTACACATGATCATATGGAACAGTCTCCAAAGTCTATGAAATAAATGAAGAAATAGCAAGTTGCCAACCTTACTATGAGAACTCACTTCACTGGCCTCTAAAGAGTCAGATCCCGGGGTTAAGAGATGATCTCCATTTTGCTCTGTAAAACACACTGATGGATGCTCACAGCATGCTGGATGGGCATGGCTGCCTCTGCCCAGCAGGTCCAGGCACTCCTTTTTTGTGTGTGTATTTGGAGTTTTTCATTTACTTTTCCCATTTTATTATCATTATTTTATGATACAGTTCCCTAGGCTCTAGAATTTCCCTGACCCTCTCCCAAAAGCCCCTCCCCCAACACACTGATTTCCCTTATGTTGTTGCAACAGTATAGTTCTTCATGAATGGTCATAAGTTCATCATTTTGGGCATGGATAATGGCAGAGAGTCCCGCATATTATTGTTAAGATATAGTAAACAGTTTCATTGGGAGTCCATATTTGATCTGAAAGTAGAAATGCATACTGCATTGTATCCTCACATCTGGATATGATAATCTCCATTACACAGTTACTATACACTCCCTTAAATGAAAAGCCACAAACAAAATCAACAATAGAAAGAAAAATAGAAATTTACAACACTATGAAGTTAAATAACATGTTACTGAATGACTAATGTGTCACTAAAGAAACGAAAAAGAAAATCAAGAATCTTTTTGAAGAAAATGATGTAACTGTATGATCCATGAGTCAGTGAAGAATTAAATATGAGAGAACTACTATTTTGAAGAAATGAAAATAAAAACCAAAACATCAAAATGAATGGGATGTAGTTTCCACTGGTCTTTGTTGGTCAGATGTGTCTTCTATAGGTAACAGATGAATGGGTCTTGCTTTTTTAATCCAGTCTACCAATCTATGATGTTTGATGGGTTTAAACCATTTACAGTCAGGGTTAATATGAATGGGTGGTAATTTGATACTGTCATGGGTTGCCATGTCAATAAGTTCTTTGATTTAGTCTTCTGTTGTTATTTTATTGGGATGTTCTTCACATTTGCATTTGGCTTTGGTTGGTGCTATTCCTACTCTCTGTCAAGAGAACATCTTGAAGTATTATTTGTAAGTCTGGAAGAGGGATAATCTTTGGGTCTTTCTTTACTGTGGAAGAATTTTATTTCATTTTCAAAGACAAAGGAAAACTTTGCTGGGTACGTTATTCTGGGTTGACAATTTTTTTTCTTTTAGAATCCAGAAATTCTCTTCTGGCCTGTAGAGTTTCCTGTGAGAGGTCTCCTGTGAGTTTAATTGGCATTCCTTTATATGTCAATTGATTTTTTTCACGTGCACATTTAAGGATCTTTTCCTCTGTTCAACTGAAGAGAGCTTGATGATCATGTGTCTTGGTGAAGATCGCTTTTGATCAACCCTGTTAGAGTTCTGTGCCCCTCCTGGAGGTTGTTTCCCAATTCTGTCTCCATATTAGGGAAGTTTTCCTTCATTATTTGATTGAATACAGCTTTAAACCGACCTTCTGTTTCTGTGCCTTCTGGAACTCCCATAACTCTTATATTTGGTCTTATAATAGTGTCTCTTAATTCTTTTTTTTTAAAGATTTATTTGTTTTTTATTCCAAAGTCAGATATACAGAGAGAAGAGACAGAGAGGAATATCCTCCGTCACTCCCCAAGCAGCAGCAGTGGCCGGAGCTGAGCCAATCCAAAGCCAGGAGCCTCTTCCAGGTCTGCCACGTGGGTGCAGGATCCCAAGGCTTTGGGCCGTCTTCGACTGCTTTCCTAGGCCACAGGCAGGGAGCTGGATGGAAAGCAGGGCCGCTGGGACCAGAACCAGCACCCATATGGGATCCCGGTGCATTCAAGGCGAGGACCTTAACCACTACACTATCGTGCCGGGCCCGTGTCTCTTAATTCTTAAAAAAATTTTTTTAGCTTGACCCAGCTCCACTTCCAGCTTTTTGATTGTTTCCCCATTGTGGCAAGAAATATCTTCCAATTCTGAGATTCTTTCTTCTGCCTCACTCATTCTGTTATTAAGACTTTCCACTGAATTTTTAAAATATACTCCATTGCATCCTCCATTTCCAATAATTCTGCTTGATTTTGTTTCAGTGTTGCTACTTCCTGTGAGAAATATTCCTTATATTCTTTGAACTCCAGTATGTGTTTCTCATTGATAAGAAGCTTTATAACAAGTTTTCTGAATTCTGTGTCTCCCATTTTCTCAATGTATTCCTCAGTTGACTCAGATTTGCAAAGTCTTTTGCTCCTTTACAGGAGAGTCTTCAGTAATACTCATTGTGCCTTTGTCTCTTCTTTTGCTCTTGGTCATTGTACTTCTGGTTAGCAGGATGTTCTCCTTAGGGCACATTTCTAATCTGTGTCACCTACAGGGCTACAGTTCGATTTTACTTGTTATGTTTGGTACCTGGTTCTTTGTTTGCAGTCACTTGTGCCACACCCTCCAGCTCTTTCAGGTCTGTGCTCTTGTATTAGGCTTCCACCAATATCTCTAAACCCCAGTTCCTGGCTCACCACTCTCTACCTCCTGTGATCCTATGCTGTGGTTGCACTCTTGTCTATGCAGACACTTCTTTAACTGCTTTATAATGAGCTGACCAACTATTCCTCCAATTGCATAGATGAGAGAGAGCCTATTGTAGCATACAAGAGTAACAGCATGAACTGATTTCTAAAAAAGATCTGCAGGGACCAGCACTATGACGCAGCATGTTAGCCATGATCTGCAATGCCAGCATTCAAAATAAGTGTTGTTTTGAGTCCTGGGTATTCCACTTCCAACACAGCTCTCTGCTAATATGCCTGAGAAATCAGTGTATGATGGCCTGGATTCTTTGGATCCTGTACTCAAGTGGGAGACCCAAAAGAAGCTCCTGGCTTTCGTCTGGCCCAGCCCCAGTTGCTGCAAGCATTTGGGGAGTAAGCCAGCAGATAGAAAATCTGTCTATATCTCTCCTCTGTAACTCTGCCTTTGAAACATATATATAAAATCTGCAAATTATAGGACCAGCATGATAGCTTATTGAACTGATCCTCTGTCTACAGTATCAGCATCCCATAGAGGCCCCGTTTTGAGTCCTAGCTGCTCCAGTTCCTATCCAGTTCCCTGTTATGGCCTAGGAAAGCAGTGGAAGATGGCTCAAGTCCTTGGGCCCCTGCAACCACATGGGAGACCTGGAAGAAACTTCTGGATCCTGTCTTCAGATTGATTTAGCTACAGTCAGTGTAGCCATTTGGGGATTAAATCAGCTATTGGAACATCCTTTCCCCCACCTTCCCATCTCTCCTTTCTTTAAATATGACTTTCAAATAAAAACACAGTAATTTGAAAACCTACAAATTACATACACAGACTTGTCAATGCAGGTAAGACTTCAGTACTTGTGGAAGGTGGTTAATCTGGAGAAGACATGGGGATCTGGAGCAGAAAGGTCTTCTCCGTGTCTTCTGTGCTGTTTTAATTTTTCAAAATGTTCATGCATCATTTTTCCACAATTTTTATTTTGAAACTTTAAGCATACAAGGAGCTCAAAAGAATAACACAGTAAACACATAATACCTGCCAAGATTCCATAATTAACATTTCTTTTTTGAAAAAAGAAAAAAAAGGTTTATGTGAAAGGCAGAGTTAGTGAGAGTGTGCAAGAGAGACATTCCATCTGCTGATGTATTTTCCAACTGCTTGCAATGGCCAGCAGGCTGAAGCTGGAAGTCAGGAATGAAGATTCACATCTCCCATGTGAGTAGCAGGCATGTATGTACTTGAGTCATCCTCTGCTGCTTTTCCGGGTGCATTAGCAGGGAATTGGACCAGATGTGGAGCAGTCAGGACTTGAATCACTGCCTATAAGGTGGTTTTGCCCTCTGTGCCACAGTGCCAGGCCCAACAATGAACATTTCAGGGTGTTTGTTGTATGGCTTTCTTTCTCTCTCTTCCTGGCTTCCTTCTGCCATTCCTTCCCCTTCCTCCATCTATTATAAAGCTATCTCTCCAGCTATGTGTCTGTCATCAATTTTTCTCTATTGAACTCCATAGAAGTCACAGTTAATCATGATCCATTTCCCTAAATTCTTCACAATGACTTTCCAGAGGAAATTCTCCCTCATAACTGCAAACTATCATTACACCTTGAAAATAAGCAATAATATCATCTCATTTATTATTCATATTCAAGTTGCTCCACTTCTCACAAAAGCATCTTTTGAAATCCAGAATGCAAAGTCAAGGTTTGTACATTACATTTGCTTGTGTATATCTCTTTAATGACATTTAATTCAGAGCAATGTATATGTTCCCAATTTGTATGTGACATGGATAATTTTTAAAGTTTGTTTACTTATCCTATTTATTTGAAAAACAAAATGACACAGAAAAGGGGAAAAATAGGGACCTTCCACTTGCTGATTCACTCCCACAACAGTTGGGGGTGTGTGGTTGACATTAGGAGCCAAAAACTCCACAAAAGTCTCCCATAGGGTAGGCATCCCAACCAGTAGGTTAACTCAATGCAGCATGATATCTGGCCTAATTTGTAAAGAATTCAGCCTAGTTGTCTTGCAGAATAACCCACATTCTGAGATCCTCTGTTTATCTCCTCATGGTATATATTTTTTAAAATAAAGTAATTTAACAGTAATAGAAAAAGAAAGCAGTTGTATTTTATATGAGGGGAATTCAGAAAGTTGGCAGAAAAACACATTTAAAATATTAGCTTATTTTTAACATTGGCTACTCATTACTATGTCAATTAATTCCATAATGATGTAAATTTTTACTGATGGTATGTTGGAGCTTTTAATTGATCGGGATGATACTCTGCTGGCTCTGTCTTCAAACCAGAGAGGGTATACCTAAGAAACCATTGAACTTGACTGGACAATAAGATGCTGGACTCTATGTTTGGTATATGCTTGCAATGGGGGAATCTCAACTGAACTTGAACTGTGGTTATGCAACAAGGTGGAGGAATCCACCATGGTGGGAGGGTTTGGGGAGGGGTGGGGAGAATCCCAGTACCTATAAAACTGTGTCACATAATACAATGTAATTAATGAATTTTAAAAAAAAGGAAAAAAATATTAGCTTATTTTGGTGCACGTTTTAGAAATCCATTCATAGCCTTTTTGTAGTATCTTCTTCCCATGAACTTTTTGAAGATTCCCTCATAGAAACAGCAAACTTAAAAGGACTTCATCCTCCTGATATTACATGGCATACTGCTCCCCCACGATAGCTCCCTTGACTCCCCCTAGCCTTCATTCTCCATAGCAAGTCAGCTTTCTAGTCTGTTTGCCCTTTGACGTGTCTCATGCTTTCATGCCTTCATCTACTCCAACACGCAGTGCTCCTACTTTGGGTTAGGACTTTGATGCCTCACCCCAAATTATTTTCTGACATCCCTTATGCTAGAATCTTCCCTTGAGTATCGGCCCCAGTGACTATAGAAGACACACTACCTTCATCATGCATGTCCTCTCAGAAAAACTGGAAATGGCTTTTTCTGCTTTCCAGCAGTCACATCTTTCCTCACAGCCAGCTTTGAGTGTTGACTTCAACATCAAAGATCTCTACTTAAATTTCAGCACTGCCTCTTACTGGCTGATGGTCCCTGGAGAAGCCGGCGTGTTTGACTGGCTTCTCTTCTCTTCTCTTTTCTTTTCTTAAAATTTATTTTTATTGGAAAGGCAGATTTTCAGAGAAAAGAGAGACAAAAAGCTGTCCACTGCTTCACTTGTGGCTGCAATGACCAGAGCTGAGCAGATCCAAAGCTACGAGCCAGAAGCTTCCTCTGGACCCCCCCATGCGAGTGCAGGGTCCCAAGGCTTTAGGCCGTCCTCGACTTTTTTCCCAGGCCACAGATAGGGAGCTGGATCGGAAGTGGAACAACCGGGATACGGATCGGTGCCCATATGGGATCCCGGCATGTGCAAGGTGAGGATTTAGCCATTGAGCCATTGTGCTAGGCTCTGGTCTTCCATTTTCCTATCTGTAAAATAGAAATACCTTTCAAGTTTCTCCAGTGCTTACTGATGGGAACTTCCACTGCTTCTAGGGAATATTTCAAATTCTGCCCTTTCTTTAAGTCACAGTGTAAACCTTGTTTTCTCCCAGAGAATGTCCCTTTCCCAGCAGCCCTCTCCTTGAATTTCCGTAACAACTTTTGGCCCACAAGAATAATTCAGTAGAAACTAGCTGTTATGGTTTGGATAGTTTTTCAGTGTCTCCTCAAACACCAGTGTGTTGGAGGTTTAATTCCCAGAGGCCATGTGAAAGCATTAGGGATGCAAATGATCCTAATAATGGTATTTGAAAAGTAGGATGTTAGAGTCATTAGATTGGATTATATTGTTTGTGATAGGGCCCCTATGATTGAAGAGTGGTGGCTTTCTAAGGACAGACCATATATAAGATGATAAACACACTTCTGTCTGTCTGCTCTGCTCTGACATGTGATCCCTCCTCTGCAGATGTTTCACCATCTACTGCCACATCAGATGCAAGACCAATGTGGCAGCCCAATCTGGACTGTGAATCTCCAAAAATGTAAGTGAAAAATGGGAGTTTGTAGCTGACAAGCTCGCTAGTCTTATTGCCCATTCATGTTTACATTCTGCTCATTAGGATCCATGGGGCTCTGAAATTGCAGGTGTCAACCTGCTTGTTGTTTCTCCTAGAGCTGAGACCAGAATCTAAGTTCTGTAAACATCACCCAGCTAATCATAGTGACTGTTGCAGCCCATACAGCATGGTTTTGTGTTGATCATTTTAAATATATTCTGGTTGGTTCAAATTTAACAGGTGAAGAAACAGGCTCAGAGAAGAAACATGAGTTACCTAGGGTCACCCAGCTATTATCTGTTGAAACTGAAAATTGAACTCAAGTCTGTCTTGTTACCCCAGCCTATATAGTTTTCCTGATACTTTTGTAGTAACAGTGACCCGTATATTGTTGTAAGGAAGAATCAGTTATTAGAACTGCTGTAATTATGGTGCAATTTATTCCAGTACTCTGCTTGAAGGTACCATTGTGTTACCAGTGGTGATACGATTTCCTCCTCTCAGAATCAAGGCCCCAGATAGGCATGCTCATGGGAGAGAATGTAACAAAATGTTCCATATTGTAAATGGATTTATGGTCCTCTGGTCTTTCTGAAATGGCTCTAAAGTAACTATGATTTAATGGAAACTCTCAGAGGGATAAAAGCAATGATAAGGGAATAAATAGATGAGCAAAGGGAAAAAAGCAGCGAGGAGATGGCAAATAGAGAAAAGGATAGGAAATCAGATTGGGAAGTAAGTATTTAGAAGAATCCCACATGAATTCCTAAAGAACATCATGTGCATTTGGGGAGTGTGTGTGTGTGTGTGTGTGTGTGTGTGTGTGTGTGTGTGTGTGTGTTTTCAATCTTTGGCTTTAAATAAAGAACAGACCAAATGTTTAGAGTCAAACTGCCTGCTTCTCAGCGGCCACCTCAGCACTTGCAGCCATATTTCTCAGCTTGGTTGTAGTAATTGCACAGCCAGATCTGGCCCCATCTGGGGAACAGCAGGGTCTTCCTTAATCGTCATGCACCTTGCTGGCTGCCAAAGCGTAAGGTGACCTAAGTGGAGCCTTCACACAAGGCTTGTTCACAGAGTCATAAAATCCCAAGAGAATGTGGCAACAGAAGCACAACTGCAGCGCCTGCCAAATTTCCAAAGGGAAGAAGGAACTCACTGCATCTCTGCTTGCCCCCAGGATTGGAAAAATGTATCTCAGTCACTGGAACTGAAGGGGAGTGGCCTTTACCTTCACAGGAGAGTCACTGTTTATCCAAGTACTGCTGATGGCCTGATATATGTGCATGTCTTTGTATAAATACAGCTAGACTCACTTTGCCAGATTACGTCAGCTACCTGCTTAACATTTGACTCTGGTGCTTGAAAAACAGCAGTCTGAAAAGCAGAATGATCAGTGGCCTCTGCAGTGTTTTCCACTTTGGTATTTTGCTTAGAGAGGTAGAAGAAACCCACATGTGGCACTCACCATTGAGACAGCCGCTGGCTGCATCATGCTTTCTGTCATTTGTTAGGGACCATATTCCTTGGACAGAGTTCCTTCACAGGAACAAGGAGTAGTGGGTCACATCACGGTGGTGATGCTCAGAGAAGCCAAGTAGTGAGCTGGCTGTTTGTAGTACTTGTTGCTGCCCTTGTGCTCTTTTTATTTCTTAACCCATTGGGCATATGTCAAGCATATCAGGCCCCAGGTCAAGCACAGGTAATACAAAGACAAAAGAAATATACCCTTCTTGAGAAATGTAGCCTTTATCACAGCTTCTCTCCAGCATTCTTTGGCCAAATGAGATGGAAATTCCTTCAGAAACTTGGGAATCAGTTGCCTGAGCTGCTCTTCTCTCATTCTAAGCACATTGTTGTTGTTGTTTTAAAGATTTATTTATTTTTTGTTGGAAAGGCAGATTTACACAGAGAATGAGAGACAGAAAGAAAGCTCTTCCATCCACTGGTTCACTCCCCCCAATGACTGCAACAGCCAGAGCTGAGCAAATCTAAAGCCAGGAGTCAGGAGCTAGGAGCCAAGAGCATCCTCTAAGCCTTACACATGGATGCAGGGTCCCAAGGCTTTAGGCCATCCTCCACTGCTTTCCCAGGCCACAAGCAGGGAACTAACTGGCTTGGAAGTGGAGCAGCCAGGACACTAATGGGATCCCATAGGGGATTCTGGCGCTTGCAGGCAGAGGATTTTCCAGTTGAGTCATGTGTCGTCCCCAAGCACCTTTTTAAAAATAATTTGAATATGTAGTTTAGATCAAAAGAAAAATAAATGGACTGTAATGCCAAAAGTGATGAGCAATTGCAAAGCCACTACAGTGACAGGATCTGCCACCACACAGGCACTTGACTAGGGGAATCTAGAGTGGATGTGCACCCTGCGTGTCAGATTTTATTTATATTATATTATTTATTTTTGGGGAGGGGGGATTTGGATTTTGATGACAGCTTATTGATGAGAGTGAGATCTGAGTTCCCATAGAAAACCAGCAGCCGGAAGGGATGGCCCACAGGGAAGATGGGGAAAACACAATTCAGAAACGTGCTGGCCTCTGAGAGGACAGTGGGAGGCGCCTAACCCGAGGTGCACAGGACTCCAAGCAAAGGCAGTTTCTGCTAAATCATAGTAATAACAATACCAACCAAGTACTCAATCATGTGCCAGGTACTGTCACACAGGCTTGGGTTATATTGATTTATTCTTTGAGTACCTTATTTTGCAAATACTTATGCTGAAGAGCTGTGTGATGAGTTTACCTAAGGCCACACAGATCCTAGGCAGGAGAAGCAGAATTCAAGCTCAAGCAGTCTGACCCACAAGTCTGTTTCTAACTACAACACTGAAGACAAATTCATTGCTTGCTCTGTCCATGAGGAAAGGAACTGCGGCTAGACTGGCATAGCCAAATGCGAGAATTCTTCACTTGGGAACTACATCTGAGAGAAAACTAAAGGGGACTTTAAAATAGCTGTGTTTCATGTATTAAAAGAGATTTTAAAAAGCAATGGAAACTCTACAACAAGAATAGAATGGTTTGAAAAATACAGATGGCCTTGAAAAAGAGCCAGAATATGGGCATTGAAATGGAAAAGAAGTATCCTTAAACAAAAAACCAGACATGATTGATGAGATGATGAGTGAACTAGAAGCTAGATTAAGGAAATACGCCATTCTCTCAAGAAATTTCTGAGTAAATGATCCAGAATGCAGATCCCAGGAATAAAGACATGGAGAATACAAAGGAGAGATTAAGCAACATGAAGGATGGAATGAGAAAGTCCCAATGTCCAATAGAAACTGTGGAAGGAGATAATAGGGAGGATGGGGAAGAGGCATTTTCCAGAGTTACTGAGAGCCATGACTCCTCTACCTTCTTGTCTTAATGTCAGGCTCTGCAGGCTCTGATACGTCATCAGTGCTCCGAGCAGGCAGTTGAAATTTTAGTACTGCCACTGCTATTAGAGAGTTCTAAGTTCTTTATTCAGGCCAACATTTCTCATCTCAAAAACGCTCAGAGTTGCTATTACCATTCTAGAGCTTTTTTGGACATTTTCCCAAAATTTCTACTCCCCAAGTGAGTTTGGTATTGAAGGTATACTGTAGAGCTATTTAGGTGCTGTGTGTATAGCGGGCATCACACTGGCATCATTTGGGAAGTCCCCGTCACCTGGGAGGCAGGCTCTTTGATTTCCTGTTGGTTCCTTCTTCACCTGGGTTTCTAGTCACCCTTCAGGTATCACGTCAAATGTCTAAATGTTGCATCCTAAACTCTCCACAATAGGCCAGGCCCCTAATAGTTGCTGATCTCTTGTAAGATACTCATGGAAAGTCAATAATGATGTGTGTGATTGTTTATCCAGCAAGGCCCAGGCCCTCTTGTGTTCTGTCTCCTTAGGGCTCTGCCCCGAGGCTGGCAGATGGCAGATGCTCACATAGCTGAATAAATGAATGACTACAATGAGTGGCATTACCTGAGCAGATGAGAGGAAAATCACAGCCTTGGGAGGGACCTTGGAAGGCTATTTTAACTCTTCCCCAGTGTATGAGCAGAACTATTGTGTAACTACTTCTGAAAGAGCAAACTATGGGCTTTACTTTAAACCACACAACAGTAGTTCCTTTTTCCTTTAAATAGTTCGCATTATTTGGAAGCAAAAGGTGGTCAGGAAGCTGTTGAGAATAGAGACAGACCTCTTTTTGAAAATATATAAAAATAACATATAAAATCATTTCCTATTTTAGAAGAACCAGGGAAACTCCCAGCTTCAAAGAAACCCTGTAGTAAATCCTTTTGTTACAAGGAATAATGGACAAAATTGAGTGAAGATTGTCTTTTCATCCAGCCCTTTCCTGCTCCCCCTCCCCCCCCAAAAAAACTAGGTCGATATTTGGTGCTTTGTTCACTCAAACTCATCAGAGCCAATTATTAATTTTGAGAACTGGTTGTTAAATACAGCCGTTAGAGCTATGCAATACACACTGGCAATTCCATAAATTAGTTTAAAAACAAAGCCAATAATTACTCAAAACCCATCCCTTCCTAATTAGTTTCTTACACTTTGCTATCATTCATGAGCTCAGTTACTTCAGTATTTTTAATCTGTGTGGTGGGAACACCATGTAATAATTTGTGACCATGTATTTCTTTACGGTTCCATGTTCAGTGACATCAAGTTGATAGGTTGCAATCAGCCAGAGTACTTACATCAGAGAAATTAGAAAATGGTATAGACTAGTGCTTAATCTGTTGTTTTGTTGATTCTCTTGAGAGGTCAAAGAACTTCCTCCTAAAGTTTGTTTTTGATAGCCCACAAGCTAAGAGTGTTCTTTTTATTTTTGTCAAGGGTTATAAGAAACAATGAGAAGAAATATGTGGCCACAAACCTACAATATTTACTACATGGCTCCTTGCAGCGTCTTTGATGACCCTTCTTCTGTGCTTCAGAAAATGATGGAGAATTGGGACTCTTAATTGACTGTGATGATATTCTGCCAGCTCAAACTTCAGACCAGAAAAGGTCTCCCCAAGAAACTGTTCAACCAATCTGGACAATAAGTAGCTGGACTCTATGCTTGGTATATGTTTGCAATGAAAGAATCTTGATTGAATTTGAACTGTAATACTGCATCAAGGTGGAGGAATCCACCGGGGGGAGGGGAGGGGGAGGGAGGGGGGGATTCCCAGAGCCTATGAAACTGTCACATAATGCAAAATAATTAACAATAAAAAAAAAAAAAAAAAAAAAAAAAAAAAAAAGAAAATGATGGAGAAAGAGTTCATAGCACATTTTAATGTAAAATTGTGTAGTGTCTCGAGCTGCTATCTCTTAAATAGCACCAAAATTGAGGCAACATTCTCCCAACAGTTTAAATGTACCTTCTAATGTAGTAAAGAACTCACTTATGCCATTGGCAAGTACCAGAGAAATTGTGACATATATTTTGGTGTCTCAAGTGTATCTTGATCTTTAATATAGTGCAATAATATTTCACACAATACTCATATCAGAGCTGCACTTGCTTGTTAATTACCACTTTAGGCTGGTGTTAGATACAAGAATTAGGCACAAACCACCTGAAACATTCAATGAGAATGAGTTGGACATATGAAATTTATAACAGGGGCTAGTGGATAATCAATTATTATCTAGTTTACCATTGTACACTGACTGAGCACATTTGAAGGATAAGCAGGAGTTTGCAAGGCAAGGGAAGGGATTACTTGACTCCTTGAACAAGTTCATGGTCTCATTTTTTCAGTTGGGCCTGAGTAAAGCTCCTAACCTGAAAATCAAGACCCATCTGAGTTCTCTGGAAGTGTTTTGAGCTACAGATACAGGCCCTTCTTGCTTCATCCATCACATGGGGAGATGGGAGAATGAGGCCCTCTACTCCCAGGCCCCAGTTGCCTGGGAAAGTCCTCAGGAAAAGATAACATTTTCCTTTGGTGACAAATTTGTTGATTTTACAGATAACATCCACATTTTGCCCTCGAGAAGCAGCATTCAACAAGGACATGGGTTATTATGTTTTTCTCTAAACAGTCATTAGTACAAATGAATAAATCTTTTTGTTGGGAAAACACTGGGCTATGTTTCATCTTTGTTCAGCTAACAGAGAAAAAAAGAATGCATTTCCTTGGGTTCAGGATATAAAGGAACAGGAAACTTTCAAGGGACCTGGCACATGCCAATAAGTCATAGGAAGGACACAGACCACCAGTCATGCGCAAGAGCAGAGCACATATAGTAATCTTAACTTTCTCTGGCAGTTGAGTTTAGAAAACAGATGTTGTCACACTTGAGGGCACATTAGATCACCTGGAGAGAACACAGATTGGAGGTCCCTCCACAGGCTCTGATTCACTAGATCTAGGTGAGACCTGAGAATTTAAGTCCCCCCCTTTTTTGAAGATTTATTTATTTATTTGAAACTAAGAATCTTTCTCTAACACACATGTAAACACACACACACACACACACACACACGGAAGGTGGGGAGGGGGAGAAAGAACACTCTGTTCCATCTACTGTTTCACTCTCCACATGGCTGTAACCATAAGTGTCAGGTCAGGCAGAAGCCAGGAGACTGGAACTCCATCTGGGTCTCCCATGTGGGTGGCAGAGGCCCAAGTACTTGGATTATTGTCTGGTACCTCCCAGGCACATTAGTAGGAAACTTGGTCAGAAGTGGAGCTGCTAGGACTTGAATCTGTGTTCCAATAGGGGAGGTGAACATTTTAGGTGGTGGCTTAGCCTGCTACACCACAATGCCACATCTAGAAATTTTAATTTCTAAACTGTTCCCAAATGAGAGTGGTAGCCATAGTACTGACCTAGGGACCATCCTTTGAAAAAGTTTTCTTAGAAGAAAGCATGGGGCCCAGCGGCGTGGCCTAGTGGCTAAAGTCCTCGCCTTAAAAGCCCCGGGATCCCATATGGGCGCCGGTTCTAATCCCGGCAGCTCCACTTCCCATCCAGCTCCCTGCTTGTGGCCTGGGAAAGCAGTTGAGGACTGTCCAATGCATTGGGACCCTGCACCCTTGTGGGAGACCCGGAAGAGGTTCCTGGTTCCCGGCTTCGGATCGGCACAGCACCGGCCGTTGCAGTCACTTGGGGAGTGAATCATTGGACGGAAGATCTTCCTCTCTGTCTCTCCTCCTCTCTGTATATCTGGCTATAATAAAATGAATAAATCTTTAAAAAAAAAAAGAAGAAAGCATGAATGTTCCAGCTGTCTTATTGTCTTTGTCTTCCTCCCTTGCTTCTTTCCTTCCTTCCTCTCTCTCTTTCTCTCTTTTCTTTTCTCTTTTGACAGAGATCTTCCATAGTCTATTTTACTCCCCAGATGTTCACAACAGTCAGATTTAGGCTAGGCCAAAACAAGAGATCTGGAACACCATCTGAGTCTCCTGTGTGGGTGCTGGGGCAGAAGCACTCAGGCCATTATCTACTCCTACATGCATCCCCCGTTCCTCATCTGTCACCGCCCCCCCCCCCCAGTGCTTTAGTAGGAAGCACAGGCAAAATTCAATACCAGATATTCTGACATAGGATGCAAGCATCCCAAGTGGCGGTTTAACTGGCTGTGCCAAAACGCCTACCTCCCAGCTGTTTGGTTTTGATTGTAATCTGCCTTAAGACATTTCCTACAGGATCATTTAAGCAAATGCCTTTTTCCACTGTACACACACAGCGAGAGAGAGAGAGAGAGAGAGAGTAAAAAGAAGCCTGGGTGCTCTGAATCTGGACTGTGTGAATGCTAAGGAGTTAGTTCAGTGCCTCTGCGGAAGTCCTTTGTGCCCTGGGTCGGTGTTTTGCCTTCTATAGAGGCAGAAGACTCAGTGGCCTTGGGTGCCTGAGCTGACTGGCCAGAGCAGGATTCAGAGGCCCAGAAGAGTTCAACTGCAGTATGGGGTGATGTGCAGATTAGAGTCCCGAAAAGGGGGTGCTCTGGCGCTTTTGAATCTATTTAAGGCAAGGAGTGAAAGAGGGGAAGGAAAAGCTACTTTCAAGAGGTGAAGTGATGGTGGAACTTGGTTTCTCCATCAGCCAAAACTGTATCCTACAGAGGCAGAAGGAAGCTGGAAAGTACAATGTGACACTTACAATGTCTCTTATGGTTATCTTTGGGAGATCTTTCCAGGTTTTTTTTTTTTTAGATTTATTTATCTTTATTGGAAAAACAGATTTACAGAGAGGAGGCAGAGAGAATAATTTACCATCTGTTGGTTCACTCCCCAAATGGCTGCAAGGGCCAGAGCTGAGCCAATCCAAAACCAGGAGTCAGGAGCTTCTTTTGTGTCTCCCATGTGGGTGTCCCAAGGCTTTTGGCTGTCCTCTACTGCTTTCCCAGGCCACAAGCAGGGAGCTGGATGGGAAGTGGAGCTGCTGGGATTAGAACCAGCACCCATATGGGATCCTGGCACGTTCAAGGCGAGGACTTTAGCCACTAGGCCACGCCGCCGGGCCCAATCTCTGCATTCTTTTAATTTAAAAAAATTAGCAGGTACATGTAGCAATTAAAAAATGACTCACCCTCACTTTTGCCTTAAAAAAAATGATTCATTTGAATGTCAGAGTTACAGAAAGAGAAACACAGACGGTTTTAAAAAATTTACTTGAAAGATATAGAAAGGGAGACACACATACACACACACATTTAGAAGTTGAGGGATTAAGATCTTTTACACAGTGGTCACTCTCCAAATGGCTGCAACAGTCAGGACTGGGCCAGGCTGGAGTCAGGAGCTTCATCCTGGTCTCCCACACGGGTGCAGGGGCCCAGGAACTTGACTCAACTTCTGCCACTTACCTAGGCTCATTTACAGGGAGCTGTATTGAAAGTGGAGCAGCTGGGACACAAACAGATACCCAAGTGGGATGCTGGCACCAAGGTCGGGCTTTACACTCATCTTTGCTGTTTTCTGCTTTATCATAATACATAAAGTACAGAAAGATCAATAAGCTTAATTGTAACCTTTGTGATTGTGTGTGCGCACATTCATGGTATCACACTCTAGACAAAGAACATTTCCAGCTGTCCAGCAGGCCCAGATCCTTGCCAGCCACTTTTGTCTACTCTTCAGCTTCAGGAAATGAAATCATACAGTATGGATTTTTTGTTGTTTCTGGTTTCTTTAGCTGTCAGTATAGTGCTGGTGAGGCTTTTCCAACTTGGGGCTGACTACATTTTATTGTGTGATCCTCTTGGTCAGTGTTTATCCATTCTGCTCTGGATGGGCACTGGCTATTTACAGGTTTGGGGTTATTGTAGGTAAGTATTTCCTTTAAAAGTCAGATGCAACAGTGGAAATGATAGATTCCCTCGTGGTAACAGCTCCCTTTGATTGAATGCCTGCTCTGCGTTAGGCATTTCACTCCAGTTGAATCCCCCTAAATAGCCTATGGGACAATGTCATTATTTCCTTCCGGTTGGGGAGGGGGATGGCAAAAGCTCTGAGAACTGTAGAGATCTGGGAAGCAGATGCTGGGACAGTTGGGAGCACGCAGGTAGGCCAGGGGAGCCCAGACTGCACACAGAGCTGTCAGATTCTGTTCCTTTTAGAGGAGTCTTCCATGTGCTGGAAGTGGGTTCTGTGTCACCTCCTGATCAGTCATTGGCTGGGGGCCACCCCAAGAACAGAGTGACCTTGGCTCCAAAGTTGAGGCAGACCCTGAAGGAGGTAACAGCTGGAGGCCATCAGCTAACCACAGTCCTCAGAGCTGGCCAGTACAGGGGATCTGAGCAGTGCCTACCCCAGCAAGTCAATGTAGACTCAGAGAAGTAAGCCATGTTATCTGGTGCTAGAGTCTGTCCCCTTTCCACTCTGGCACACTGCCTCTCCCAGGTCATGGAGCACTATTAGTCAAAATATAAAGAATTTCCACATGTCAAGAGCCAGGATCATTTGCACTAATTAGGACCAAAGCTAGGGGGAGGCCAGATAGCCTATCTATGCTGAGCAGTTGGCTTCAGCTGCAGGATGCTCATTGTCAGCTCCAGTCCTGTCAGCAGAAGTGGGAGGCCATGTCCAGATTAAACCCAGCACGAAGGAGAAAGGAGAGAATATTTTCCTTAAATGCATGCCACATGCTCAGAACAAGGAACAGGATCCACACTGCAACATGCCTTTCAGAGAAAGCATGGTTGGTTCTGGAATTCGTGTGTCTTTCTCTTGTGCTTTGCTCCCAGATTGAAGCATTAGATCTAATTTCAGTGACCGTCTTTTCCCCTGGCCAATGGCCCTTTTTCTGTAGTGTGGATGGAGGGATAAGAGCCCCCTGGGTGTGTTAGCCTGAGACATTGCGACTTTTATTGGCCCTCCAAATCTGATCATTTTTTTTCTGTCAGTTAAAAATTCTGTGAACCAGAAAGAAACCCTCACATTTATGGTCAATTTACTTTCAGCAAGAGTGTCAAGACAGGGCAAGAATAGTCCTTTAAACAAACGGTGCTGTGACAACTGGATGTCCACATGTGGAGAATGAAGTTGGCCTCTTCCCTTGCAATATCTACAAAAATTAAGTCAAAATATATCAGATGTCTAAATGAAGGAGCTAAAACAAAACAATTCTTAGAAATAAACATAGGTGTAAATCTTTCTGACAAAGGGAATTTCATCAGAATTAAGGACTTTTGTGTTTCAATCCTTATAATTAAAAAATGAAAAGACCACCATCACAAAAGGAGAAAAGTTTTGCAAATTATTTATCTAATAGGAGACTCATATCTGGAATATAGATGGAACACTTATATCTCTTTAATGAAAGACAAATAACCCAATTTGTTATTGAGGATATGAATAGATGGTCCTTCAAAGATGATATATATAGATATATCAGGGTCAATTGCCACTAGGACAATACAAGTCAAAACCATTTTACTTCGCTCCTGTTAGGATGGCTGAATAAAAAATAAGATGGAAAATTACAAGTGTTGGTGAGAGTGTGCAGAAATCAGAGCCCTTGTGTATCACTAGTGGGGAATGTAACATCATACAATCATTATGGCCATTTGGCAGTTCCCCAGCAAGTAAAACGTAAGGTTATCCTGTGTCCCTACTAATTCTATTCCAAGACAAATACATCCCAAGGGGATTTGTACATGTGACCACACAAAACGTTGTACATGGAAATTCATAGCAGAGTAATACAATAAACTAAAAGTGGAAATAATTTAAATGGCCATTGATAAACAAGTAGATAAACAAAATGTGGTTCATTCTCATGATGGAATAATATCTAACCCATAAACAGGAATGTAGTACTAATGCATTCCACAACATGAGCCGACCTTGAAAGCTTGATGCTGAGTGAAAGCAGCCAGTCACAAAGGGCCGCATGTTGTATGATCCCATTTATCTGAAATGTCCAAAAGAGGCAATTCCATAGATATAGAACACAGATTCATGGTTGTGGTTGCCAGGGGCTGGAGCAGGGGAAGAATGGAAGCCACTGCTTAATGGGCATGGGGGTTATTTTTAAAGTGATGACAATTTTCTGGATTTAGTGACGATGGTTGCACAACTCTGTGGATACACTATGGTAGGTGAATTATATCTCCATAAAGCTGCTATTAAAAAATGTTGTGGATCCCTAACCATGTGGCACTCACACCCTTGGCTTTCTCTGGAGCTACCCTGGATGGGTGGTCAGTTTTATTCAATTCTAAATTCCTGGGCCTGCAAAAACAGCCAAAAGTTTGGAATTAAAGTTGGAACTGCTTTTGTCTTTTGCTCCCAAGAAACATTTTTTTTTTCTGAAGATGCTAACATAGTGCAGTCTTTCTTTCTGAAGCAGCCACTGTTAGAAGGTGAATTTGGAAATATGTTCTTTGGACATTTTTCATCCTGAAGGTTAGTTCCTACTGCACAGAGTGTGCCTAGGATGGCTTCCTTCTTGAAGAGCCACATCTGGCTAGCTAGCCAAGGGCAAACTCCAATGGCTCCAATGACGTCCCATGTGTGTAGCAAGATAAGAGAAAACCGGAGTCAAGAACACACACTAAAACAGGTAAAAGATGATAACTGGGAATATTAGTATTTGCAAAGACATGTCACAAGTGACACTCTTATACATTGTTGGTGGAAATTTAAATTGGTAAAACAATTTTCATAATGGTTTGGCAATACCTATTAATGCTAAACAGATGACTGCTCCACAATCTAGCAGTTTCATTTCAATAGCAAGGCACAAACCACTATGATCCCCAAAAGACAAGCACAGGATCTGTGAAGCCTTAGCTTGCGTTAACCCCAAACTAGGATTAACTCAAATGTCCTTCGGCTGGAAAAAGTATGAATCACGATATACCCATCCAATGGAACGCTATGCAACAATTCAAGCATACTAGTGCACACAACAATGTGCAGATGTATCTCAGAGATTAAGTGTTGAACAAAAACCAGATATAAAGCACACTGTGGTGTGACTATGATTCCATTTACATAGAGTTCAGAAAGGGGCAGAACTATGGTGATGAAGGTAAGGACAGTGCTTACCCTTAGGTGGGAGTTAGAGGTTACTGCCTGGATGGGGGTACAAGGAAGCCTGGGACTTGCTGGGATTATAGGTTTTGATCCAAGTAGATTATGCAGATATGTTCCCAGCAGCATTAAGTGTAGCAATTCATGCATCAATGCCATGAGATTTGGACATTTTCACTGCATGAAGCTTGTGTCTCATTTAAAGAAATAGAATCAAACCAAGAAATAGAAACTAAGGTGGAAACAATCTGTTGTAGAAAGTGAGTGCTGCGAGGGACCCTGGGGAACCTTCTTTTATCAAGACAAAAACTGAAAAATAAGGACTTGCCCAAGGCCATGAGCTAATTGGTATAAGAATCAAGACTGATAAAGACAATCTGCCATCTTGAACATTTCTTATGTGTCTGGAGCTGTTCTCTGTAAGAAATTTAATACAATAACTCTAGGAGGTGGGTTCTTCTTCAGTTCTTCTTCTTCTTTTTTAATTTCTATTTTTCAGATGAGGAACTAACTGGAGGCACTACCAGTGTCGAGGAATGGGGACCACAGTTGAGGCAGTCCTAAGCCAGCACCCATATCTGCGGCCTCACAGTTGAATGCCCAGACTCTAAATTCAGTGTTCTGGACACTGGACATCACATTCCATTTGGATTATTCTAACAAATTCATTTTATTTGAAAGATAGAGTTACCCCCTCCCCATCCTCCACCCCACATTCACAGGATGGGAGAAAGAGAGGGAGAAACCAAAGAGAGAGAGAGAGAGTGAGAGAGAGAGAGAGAGAGAGAGAGAGAGAGAAAGAGAGAGAGAGATCTTCTAGCTGTTGGCTCCATACCAACAGGTTGACCAGATCACATCCAGGAGCCTGGAACCTGGAGCTTTTTTTTGGATCTCACATATAGTTGTGTGGGACAAGGGCTTGGGTCATCTTCTGCTCTTTTCCCAGGCATATTAGCAGGGAGGCCAATTGGGGGTAGAACAGCTAGGATTTGAACTTGTGCCCATATGGGATGCCAACACTAAGGTGGAGTCTTAACTCACTAAGCCACAACACTGGCCCTATTTTGATTTTTTAAAATTTATTAATATAAAGAGAACATATTTTATATGTTCCATGGGTACTGTTCTAAGAAGTTACTCACATTTCCCTTGCTCCCTTGCTCCCTGCTAATACTCTCCCCTCTTTTCCCCCTTTATCTGTTGTTGCAGATGTAAATTTATTCCACTCTATATCAACAGGCTTAATTTGCCACTAATCACAATACTCAACAAGCAAAAAAGCAAGAAGACCACAAGATGACATTACCTATTTTTACTTTTCACAAGTATGTCTATTTATTGCCTCAAAAGTGCCACTCAAAACCCAGCCATCATGGCTACCTCCTATGTATGTATAGGAATTCCACACAGGTGAAGTCCTCACACAAAGGCGTGGAAACTGAAGACAGAAAATTCTATAAGTAGGAAAGATCTCCTGACTTCTCCAAATCTCCAAGGAATTGGGGCAGAATTGCTAAGTTTGAGCCTCGCAAACAAAGAGGAACTAGGCCCTCTCCCACCCCACCCACTTCCCCTCAGTGAGCAAAGTACATTGTTGTCTCTAACCAAAACCAAATGAGCAGTTGTAGCTACACTGGGTGGCAATGAAGCAGACAGGTCCAGTGGAAATGGGCCTGTCTTGGGAAAGATCTCCCAGACACTGCCTCCCAAGGTGAGGCCTAGGCCATCATTCTGGCTTTTATGAGCCCTTTGTCAAATGCTCAAAGTTCACCTCAGGGGATGTGCTACCAGGACTAAGTATTCCCCAGGGGCAGGCGGGAGGTATTATTAGGAGCTAACTTTTTCTGGACCTTCTCACTTTTCTAGAATTTTCTCTATGAGCTTCACGCCCCATATAGTTCAATGAACTCAACACCTACCCCAAGAATTCAGTCATCATCTACCTTCAGAGTTCCTTTTTCAGTGAGACAGATTCCAGTGTGAAACAGCTTTGGTTCAAATAACTGGCCTTACCCCCTCTTAACTGTATGACACTAGGCAAATCACTGAACCTCTCAGTTTTCCTATACCCTCTTCAATCAAATCTGGGTACCAATAAAGCTGTTAATTCAATTAAAGGATTTAGAATAGTGACTCGTGCATTGTTGGAGAGGAGTGTGAGCCAGCATTTTTGAGTGCAAGAGATGTCAAGATTGGAAAAAATGCAATGGTTTATTGAAGCACAGAGAAGGCTACATTAAGACAGGACCAGAGAAGGATTTCTGGAGGAAGTGACATTGAAAGAGAGCATCGCAAGCTAAATAGGAGTTAGGGCACAGAGGTAATGGGGAAGAAGCTCTGTGGATAGAGGGAGAAGCACAAAGCAAGAGCTGAGAGGCCAGCACTGCTCGGCCTGAGCAGGGTGCTGGTGCAGTCTGAGGGGAGTGCAGCCAGAGACACAGGGCAGTGGAAAATGAGACGAGAGTGGTTGGAAGGTGCTGGGGGCAGAAGGGCCTCAGCAGCCTGGCTCATCTCCCACAAGTCTCCTTTGCCTCCTTCTCAATCAGCCCAGCCTGCTCTTGGCCATGGGACTTGCCCTGGAGCTCGATAGAACCTTGGCTGGGGTTCACAGGAAATGCCGAGGTGATGAGGATGGCCCTGCATGCGGCTAATGTAACTGTCACTCCAGTCTCCCTGCCCCACCCCCAACCCGAGAAACACATTTCTGCCTTTGTTTCTGGAAAACATGTGTGCAGGCAACGTTTGGCTGGGTGGCAGATGAAACGTTTGTGGACGACAGCAAGGCCAGTTCTTGCTACCTGGGGGCACATAGCCCAGCCTTATAGGTCCACCTGAAAAACAGGCTTGAAAAGGCCAACTCCCCTGTCCCATTCCTCCTTGGGGACTGTCCTTGATGCATGAGCTTCCTGCTGACCTTCCAGCAGAGATCCAGCAGGCAAGGGGGCCCAACTACCTCATGCTTGAGGAATGCCTCCGAGCCCTTCCCCCCGCCAGCCTCCTGGCTTCCAGAACTTACCAGCTCCCCTCTTTGGGGCCAATGTTTGCAGAAAATGTTTGCAGAATTCATAGCAGGTCACTTCCAGGAACAATTAGCAGTGAGACAGTCAGTCTTTCACTCAGCTCTTGTGAACAAAAACCTCAAGAAGATGGAGCTGGGTGGGGATGGAGGAGGTTGGTGTGTTTGCCTAAGCAATGCTTGCCAGCCTATGAAGCTGTGCTGCCTCAACCATGGAGCTCCAGTCTCTGAGCACATCACTGGGGGACCTGCTCGCCTGGCCTCTGAGGACACAGTCCTGTTCCTTCTGCTGGCCCCTAAACACCACATTGCAGTGTGGGCTCCAGTCCTGCCATGTAACTCAGACAAAATGGCCTCATTAATGCCCTTCAGACCAGGAGCTCCCTAACCTGCATCTAACAAATACACTGCTGGATTTCACAGATCCAACCCAACCACTGGTGGGCAGTTGGGGATTTTTCTGTGAAGGCTACAGTCTAGGCTACACTTTGGACTATTGCTCTGTGCTATTGTACTGAGCTGGAGGACACTGCAATCGCCATGTTTCCTTGTTCCTTTAAAATTCCAAGGAGTAAACTGGAGTTGTAACTCCAAGGAGTCAAAAACTACTGTGGCAAGTTGGTTTTCGTCAGGCCTCCCACATTTGGCTGAGACCCAGTTTCTCCCTATGATAATCCAGTGTCATATGTGCCCTTGAGCCAATTTTGCAAAGAACTTTCTACCCTGCTGAATGGGAAACAGGTTCAACAGACTAAAATGACCAAATATTTTAGCCAAAAACAAAAACAAAACAAAAGTTAAATGAAGGAAAACTCCTGTAATTTGGTCCAAACACCAATTGCACAAATACAAGCTGGGGGAAAACTTTCTCAATGCTAGACATGTAAAAATAGAGAGGGTGAGGATTAGGGGTTTCTGTCAACAGTGACCACCTTCTCAGGCCATCTATGATGTGGCCAGTGAACCAGTACACAAGCAATTTTAGCTTACATTCATAAAGGTCTTGGCTTTGGCATAGAGCAGCTCTTCCCTGGCCTCGCAGAGCAAGCAGAGCCTTCCCCAGTGAAGGGTTACAATTTGGGCCCCACAACTTCACGTGTTTCTAATGTGTAGAAGCTGACTTCCCTTCACTGTACATCTCCTTACTAGAGGCATAAGCTGCTTGCAGATGGCTGGTGGGGAGCCCGTTTGTTGCATCCACTGCAACATGTCCAGGAAATAGTACAGTGCCTATCATATAATACGTACTTGGTAAATAGAATGGAGAGACTTGAATGCATGGAAAATGTTTTTCATCAGAGACACCCAAGAAGGAAAATCATCTCTGGTGATGACATCCCTGCCATTAGAAGAGTACAGGGACAAGGATGAATAATCATTTGGTGGGAAGCCTCTAGGGAGGTGGTCAAGCACTGTTAGATGACCTGGGTGGCTCCTATCCACAAAGACCTCAAGAGTTTGCAATAACATCCATTTTTGGAAACCAGGGGCTGACAGGGTATCTCTGGTTGGTACTCATGCCCTAGCTGGCTGTGTGCCCAAAGGCATATGAAGCATAAATTTTCTGGACTTCCTTGCTCTCTCTTATTCTCTCTTCCTTTCGATTCTAATATTAACTGCTATCTTTAGAGTATCCTCTGGTAGTTGTACTAAAGCCAGGCAATATGAATATGAATGTCTCCATCTGCTGATTCACTCCCCGAATGGCCACAACAACCAGAGCTTGGCTGATCTGAGGCCAGGAGCAAGGGACTCTTCCGGGTCTTCCATGTGGACTCAGGGGCCCAAGTACATGGGTCATCTTTGGTTGCTTTCTCGTGGATAAGCAGGGAGCTGAATTAAAAGTGGAGTAGTTGGAACATGAGAGAAGAAGAGACAGAGAAATATCCATCCACTTTTTCACTCCCCAAATGGCTGTACCGGCCAGAGCTGAGCCAAACTGAAGCCAAGCACTTCTTCTGGGTCTCCCATGTGGGTGCAGGGTCCCAAGGCTTTGGACCATCCTCTACTGCTTTCTCAGGCCACAAGCAGGGAGCTGGATGGGAAGTGAAGCAGCCAGGATATGAACCGGCACCCATATGGGATCTTTGTGCATGCAAGGTGAGGACTTTAGCCACTAGGTTACTGCACTGGGCCCTAAGTAATATTTTAACTGCTAGGCTATATGCCTCGAACTAATACTTAGCAATAAAATGAGAGAAACCATTGCTACACACCATTTGGATGGATCCTTGGGGCATTATACCAAGTGGAGAAAAAAATCGCAAAAGGGCATATACTTTATTATTTCACTTTTGTAACATTCTCAAAATGACAAAACTATGGAGACAAAAACATTGTGATTGTCAGTGGTTAAAGAGATTGGATCTGTAGGTGGGAGATCTTTGTGGTAATAGTTTTGTATCTTAATTATAATGGTAGCTAAGTATGTTCTCGTGTGATAAATTGACAAAAATATTTTTAAAATGTATTAATGTCAATTTATTGGTTTAGATATTATACTAAAGTTATCTGTAATATAACCATTGCAAGGAAATGAGTGGGGGCAATTTTTGCAATACATTTTCAGCTTCTTATGAATCTATACTTATTTCTGAATAAAATGTTCAAAATAAAAAGAGAATGAAAGCAATGAAAAGGAAAAGGAGGGGGAGGGAAGGAGAGTTGGAAGAAAGGAATAAAGAAGGAAGGAGAAGACAAAAAGTTGAGTGGGTTGTGACCCATAAATCTGTGGCTGTTTCTTTCCAGCCTGGAAACCCTACTACATGATTATAGTCCTAAGAATTCAGTTTGAGAAGTGGGGAGGTTTAGTGGACCAAAGCATCCCAAGTGAGGAGGGACTTACAATGCTGAGCAAGTCACCATGATCCCAGTGCCCACTGGCCTGAGATGGCTTGTGCAGACTGCTACCTCCTTAGCAGGGAGATGGTATTTATGGACAGTGCCAAATTCTGGGCACATTTGTGGCTGCCTTTTGATCCTCATCTTTAGAGGAAAGAATGGAGCTTGCCTTATTTGCTGACATTACTAAATCCCAGAGAGCCCAAAGAACTTTCAGCAACCTGACCTAGGTACTGTGGATCAATCCTCAAATGTGGCTCATTTGTCTTTTCTGTTAGTGAGGGAAAAAATGTGACTGTGATCTATTTATTGCAGGACTGGGCAGCAGTGTTCACACAGTCTCTACCGATCTTGGAGATGAAAGGGGAAATGGTCAACAGATGGGTATTTCTGAAGTACCACTCTTGGCTTTCTTTTCCTTTTGAAACTACACATCTATTGAGTGTGATTAAAATAACTCTATAGGGATGAAATATAAGACTCTTGCTTTGGACAGTAAAATCTTGCTCTAGTAGTTTCCTTGGGAGCCATTTAGGATATTGGTGATATGTCACAGATTTAAGCCTATGGGATGACATCACTGATGTCCAATGTGATCTGAAATACATCTTTTTCAGGAATGCTAGTTCAGTTTAACAGGCTGTGAAAAAAGATATTCTAAATTCTAGATCCTAAAACTCATTTTCTGAATCTTACATCTCAAAGTCTCTTGGGAAATTAAAATCCATATGTACAGACACTCTTACTCTCTGTTAAGCCAGGAGAGCCCCATCTAAAAGGTCATTAAAGACTGAAGTAGCAGTGCTGCACTAGAAGGTAGGTATGTTTCTAAGTCTTCAGTAGATTCAAACAAGAAGAGTTCACAATTCAACAAAAGATGGCGAAAGTGAAAAAGAACCCAAGGCAAAATAAACTTGGTTCCTTCATCATTCAACCCATAACCTCAATTACATGCACAGTGACTCACAAGCTTCTGTGGTTCATGGAAATGGATCACTTAGAGCTGTAAAAAATAAGTACCAGGAGCTTCTCAAACAGTGGTTGACTGGGTTCCCCACTTTCCTACTGGCCTTGTTGGTTTCATGTCCATGTGGCCCAAGACAGCCACACTAAATGCTTGGTTATTTCCAGGTTGTGGAAGAAAACTATTTTGGAGCATTCAAGGAAAATGTGCCAATGTGTTCCATCATTTGGTTTCTCACTCCTTGCTCCTCCTTTCTTTGTAGCTGGCAACAGAGCTCAGACCCAAACTTTCAGCAGAAAGAGGAAAAGAGAACTTGACAAAAGTTCTGCTTTCAAGGAAATATCTACAGGACAGGAGTGTGGGAATATTCGGGAAGAAGAAAAAAAAAATGACCAAGGAAACACTCACTGTCCACTCGCCTTAATTCTTAGCTGAGAGTCTTTGGACAATTGCCTAACCATCTGGACTCAGTTGCCCTATCCCTAGTAATGTGTAAGACAATAGCACCGATGTGTTGGGGGAAGGGAGGCAGAAGCATTAATCACTTGAGGATACATCCAACTCCAGGATTTAGGATCAGTAGCCCATGGACAACTCCATTGTCTCTGAGCTCTGTTCATGGCTGAGTTGGTTTGTAATCAGTAAGAGAATGTAAGCCAATCATACCTGGACAGAACCCGATAGGACCACTGCACCTCTTCTCCCTTTATTTTTTATTTTTTATCATTTTTTTGAAGATTTATTTTTATTACAAAGTCAGATATACAGAGAGGAGGAGAGACAGAGAGGAAGATCCTCCATCTGATGATTCACTCCCCAAGTGAGCCTCAACGGGCCGGTACGCGCCGATCCGAAGCCAGGAACCTGGAACCTCTTCCAGGTCTCCCACATGGGTGCAGGGTCCCAATGCATTGGGCCGTCCTCGACTGCTTTCCCAGGCCACAAGCAGGAAGCTGGATGGAAAGTGGAGCTGCCGGGATTAGAACCGGCGCCCATATGGGATCCCAGGGCGCTCAAGGCGAGGACTTTAGCCACTAGGCCACGCCGCTGGGCCCCTCTTCTGCCTTTATTTCACTAGAATTCTAGACAGGGCAAGTCCAAGATGGAAGTTAGGTTTGTTTGTTTCCTAAGACATCTCCTTTTAAAAATGTGGCCCTGAAAGCAGCAGAAGTGGCCTTTGCCCCCCATACCCTGCTACCCAGGTCCCAGGGAACAAAAGCCTGGTTGGAACTTACAGTGTGGGCAACCAAGACAAAATCTGAGCTCATGAGATCCATTCTGGGGCAGAGATGGAAAGTCTGAATCTCCAGATAGACAAGGTTAGCACAATTACTCAGCCCACTGCTCTTTCGAGCTAGCCTGCCCTTCTCTCTGTCTCCCTCAAAGGTAGACTCCACACGCTTAGCAGAGGCAGGAGCCAAAGGGCAGGCAGGGACAATGCAGTCTTTCTTTAGCAGAGTGACCTTCTATAAGTCACTTAACCCTTACATGCCCCTTGCTGTCATGTGACTGAAGTAATAATTTATTGGTTATGAATATTGAGTTGCTCAACGAAAAGTAATGGAAAAAGGGTGAACTTCTACAGTCATTCTACTAAGGAAACTTTGTCCATTCAAAGTCAGGTTACAGAGTGGCCTTTATTTTAATTAAAAAGCATCTGGAAATTGAAAAGCCTGTTTGGCCCAGGGCCTCCTTGCAGAGTAAGTGAAGCATGTCATTTGGCTGGGCCATCCTGTAGCTCTCTCAGTGGGGGCTGGTGAGGGAAAGGGGTGGGGGGCCACCAAAGCCTGGGTGCATTTCTTGTGGTGGGAGCTGACACACTCTACTGTATGTGGTGCTCCCTTGGCTGACAGAGGCTGGTTGCATTGCGTACTATTCTCAACCCATCTGGCATCTGCATCCTTCCTGACTGCGCTCTGAAGGACAGGGTCTCTGACTCAAAGCTCATTTTTCGTGAGAGATGGTCAAGAGAACTCCATGCCAGAATGCCATCCCGCATTCCTTGACAGCCAGTGCCAACGGCAAAACCATTTCTAGACAACTGTTTGAGCCTGGCTGAGTTCAGGTCCTGCCCCTTACAGAGCCCAGAATGACTGGACAGAACGGAATGCTCACCAGAGGGGGAGACACAAAATCTGTTCCATCCCTGATTATAGCCATGAAAAGGTGCATTGTCTCGTCGAGGCCTCAGTGTCCTCAGCCCAGAAAATAGCAGTGAGGAAGAGCAGTGAAGAGGATGGACTGCCTGGGGTTGAACTCCACCACTTCCTACCTGGGACAAGTCACTGAAGCTCTGTGGGCCTCAGTTTCCTCATCTGTAAAAACAATATTAAAATTATTGTGAGAATTACATGAGTCCATATTTGTAAAGTACTTAGAAAAGTAGCATTATTTGCTAATTAGGGGATGCCACAAACTCAAATTGTTAAAAATGTAGATCTCTGGACCCTGTCCCAGAAGATTTTGATGTAGTATGTCTGGAAGAGGCCCTGGCAAGATGGATTTCTAAATCACCCAGTTGAGAGAGAGGTTTATTTGCCTCATGTTCTAATGAAGGGACTACTATGTGCCAGATGTGGAATACCCAACAGTGAACAAGTCAGACATGATCCTTTGGGGGCCAGCATTCAGGCGTATCAGATTAAGCCATTATCTGTGACAACAGAATCCCATCTGGGCACCGACTCAAGTCCTGGCTGCTCTACTTCCAATCCAACTCCCTGCTAATGGCCTGGGAAACGCGATAGAAGATGGCCAAAATGTTTGGGCCCCTGCCAAGCATGTGAAGGACATGGATGAAGCTTCTGGTTAGTGGCTTTGGCTTGATCCTGTCCTGGACATTGTGGTCACATGGGAAGTGAACCAGTAGATGGAATATTTACTCTCTATCTCTCTCCCTCCCCAACTCTTACTTCCAAATAAATAAATAAATCTTTTAAGAAAAATGATTCTTCTAGTGGGTAAAGGCAAATATTAAGCCAGCAACCATATGAATAAATAATAGACACATACCTAATATAACTTTAGAGTGCAATAAATGTGCTAAAGAAAATAGGAGAAGCTAGCACTGTGGTTTAGTGAGTAAAGTCTCTGCATGCAATGTCAACATCTTCTATGGTGCCAGGTTCATGTTCCTGCTACTCTACTTCCAGATCCCTACTAATGGCCTGGCAAAAACAGCAGAAAATGACACAAATGCTTGGGCCCCTGCATCCACATGAGAGAGGTGGATGATGCTCCTGGCTCCCAGACAGCCTGGCTCACTGCTGGCCACTGCAGCCATTTTGGCAGTGAGCCACTAGAAAGAAAATCTCTCTGCCTCTCCCTGCTAAAATCTGACTTTCAATGTGTGTGTGTATATATGTATATATACACATATATATACATATATACACACACACATATATAATATGTTACAAAAGAAAATAGGAAAGAATAAATAGGATGGGTGTTGTCAGGGTCTCATCTTCATGAAAGTAATCAGGGAAGTGTCTTGGTGGAGGTGGCAACATTTGAGAAAGCCATATCACCACATAGGCATGGGTGCGGATCTCTTTTCCTACAGAGGGCCATTTGAGTATTTATAACACAATTTGTGTGCCATACCAACTTATCACATTCAAAATTAGCCTGCTCTGAGTTTATTGTGGTTGATGGATTGGTACCTCAAGTCTTACATGACCTATGGGCTGGACATTCTCCACATGTGATGTAGGGAACAGCTAGTGCAAAGGCCCTGTGTTACAAACAAGCTAAAGGAATTTAGGAATGAAAAGAAACCTAGAATAGCCTGAATGTGAAAAGAGTCAGATAATGAAGACTATGGTGGAGTGCTGGAATGTTATTTTAAGTGCACAGGAAAACCATTGAGGAACTGCATATCTTCCCGACAGCCAGGGGAAATAAGTTTTGATTTTGGATTTAAAATACATTTATTTGGCTGCCATGTTGGGGATAAACGTGGGAGGCAAGGGTTAAAGCAGGGAATCCAGTTAAGAGACTATCCTAAGTGGTCCAGGCAAGAGATGACAGTGGCTTGGACAAGAATGGTAGTGGTGGAGGTGGTGAAAAGTGGTGATTCCAGATATATTTTGATACGAAAGCAGCAGGATTTTCTAATAGATTAGATGAGGGGTGTAAAGGAAAGGGTAATCCTGAGTGACTTGCAGGCTTCTGGCTTGAGCAACCGGGTGGATTATGACAGCACCTCTCCCTTTCCCGGCACTGCTCTCCTCATCCACTCCCTTGCCTTGCTGCGGGGCTTTACTCTCCAGACGAGCTCAACTGATCCTTTCCAAACCCCAGTCCTGGTGTTTAGGCCCTTCCCCTCTGCTGGCCAGCCTCAGCCTCATAGTTTTCTACCACGCTTAGAAGTCTTGCACGGTGCACAGTTCCCCGTGTGCTCTGGCTTCTGCTAACCCCCTACAAGTCATTTCCTGTCACTGTTCTTGTCCTGTCCTGTGCAACAGTCACTTTGGCCTCCTTGCCTTTTCTCAAACATGCCATGGGTGAGCCTTGCAGCAGGCCTTTGCACTTACTCTTTGCTCTGTTGTAGACGCCTTTCCCCGGCCTCCATGTGCTTTCCGGCAGTGCTTCGGTTCAGTGCTTGAACGGTACCTCTTCCAAGAGAGCTGATCACTTGAGCACTCACTCAAAAATAGCAGCCCCTAAGATGTTTTTTTTTTTTTGTCTTCTTATTCTGCTTGTTTGCCTTCCTCAGGTTTATCACTACCTGATGTCATATTGTGTGCTTGTCTACTTATCTCTCTACAATGAAATTTCCATGCAATCAAGGACTTTGCTTTGTTTACTGCATCCCCAGCACCTATACCATTCTTGGTACACAATGAGAGTGGTGGACTGAGTGATGGGCCCTAAGAAAGTACCAGGATCTTCTTTGGGAAAGGGTCTTTGTAGATGTAATTGTATGATGTCATCCTGAATTATGTGGATGGGTCCTAAACCCAAGGATACATGTCCTTATGGTAGACACATGAACGAGAGGCTCATGGCACAGGGGAAGAAGAAAAAACCATGTGATGACAGAGGCAGCCGTTGGAGCTGTGCAGCCACACATCAAGGAATGTCTGCTGCCATCAGCAGTTGGAAAAGGCTTCCCTCGCAGAGCCTTTGGAAGCAGCACAGCCTGGGTGACAACTTGAATTGGGACATCTGTTCTCCACAACTAAGTTGAATCCATTTCTTAGGTTTAAGCCTTTCTAAGTTTGTGGTAATTTGATATCGCAGCTGCAGAAAACTAATACAGTAAATCTGTAATATTGTGTAATGTAAGAATTAATGACTGCGGGCCCGGCGGCGTGGCCTAGTGGCTAAAGTCCTCGCCTTGAAAGCCCCGGGATCCCACATGGGCGCCGGTTCTAATCCCGGCAGCTCCACTTCCCATCCAGCTCCCTGCTTGTGGCCTGGGAAAGCAGTCGAGGACGGCCCAGTGCATTGGGACCCTGCACCCGCGTGGGAGACTCGGAAGAGGTTCCTGGTCCCGGCATTGGATCGGCGCGTACCGGCCCGTTGAGGCTCACTTGGGGAGTGAAACATCGGATGGAGGATCTTCCTCTCTGTCTCTCCTCCTCTCTGTATATCTGGCTTTCCAATAATAATAAAATCTTAAAAAAAAAAAAGAATTAATGACTGCAGGCAAGAATCATTTAAAGGAAGCATGGAGACAGGACTCGCGAGTGTAGGGAGTAGATGTGCAGCATAGTAGTTTAGGGACCTACATACCACACTGGAGTATCTGGGTTTGATTCCTGGTTTAATTTCTAATTCCAACAAGCTCCTGCAAATGCAGGCCTTGGGAGGAAGCAGTGATAGCTCAACTAATGTGCTTCCTACTACTTCCATGGAATACCTGGATTGTGTTACTGACTCCCCCCTTTGACTATTGCCTAGCCTGAACAGTTGTAGACATTTAGGGAGTAATTCAGCATAGGGGATTCTCTCTCTCTCTCTCTTTCCCCACTTCCTTCCCTCCCTCTTTCCCCCTTCTAAGTAAATTTAAAAAATAAGAATCGAGAGCTCAATAATAGATAGATTGTCTATGAGGACTAACACATGGTGAGTAGGCAGTGGATATATGATACAGGAGTGGGCAGGAGAGGTAAGAGTTAGAAATAGGCACTGAGAGCCATCAGCAGAAAGTTAAACTAAAGGACTATACTACTGTGAATTTGGGAGTAAAATGGTGGGAGATGAAAAGAGAGAAGGGGAGGGGAGATGGAGTGAGGAACCCGTATACCTACCAAACTATAGCATGGAAAACAACAAAAACAAAGAGGAAAAAGAGCAAGAAACAAACCTACTGTTCACCATGAGACCATAAGCGATTTTCTGAAATTCTGGCGTCTTTGAGTGGTTATTGGTGAATTGGTGAAGGGGTAGAAGGAGGGTGGTTGAGTTCACTGCTCTCTGAGCTTCCTGCTGGGCCTTAGTATCTGTGTGCCTCTATTTTACCCCTCCACTACCCGCCCCCAGAAGAAATAAGTTTCCATTTGGTCAAGCCACTGAGCAGAATTTCCAGATTAGTAGGCAAAGAGCACAGTGGAAGCTACCTCCTTTGCAAATACTGAGATTTCTAGGATAGCTCCAATTTGAAAACCCGAATCCCCACAAGGCCATGTTCAAATCTAGACATCTTTGTCTTAATACTGAGAGAGTACCTAATAAGTGCCAGACACTATTGTAAGTGCTACACATACAACCCTTCATTTAAGCCTCACAACTTCCCTGTGAGGTGGTACCTTCAATGTAGTCAGGTTTGACTATTAATGATGAACACATTCTGAAAAATAAACAGGAAATCTTTCTATCATGGGAGCATTACAGCATCCACTTAATAAATCTCAATGGTATAGAGAAATCATTAGATGTGACCTCAGTTCAATCAAGAGTTATGTATGAGGTTGCTGCTGGCAGAATGCAGCACATCATTTTGCAGTATACTTACGTTTTATAGAAATAGGAGGAATACACTCTAAAATACAATAAATACATAAACCAATGGTGTTTTCACATATTATCATTATCAAATGTAGCATATTATATGTGTCTGTGTTATACTTTTATGTGACTGGCAATGCAATGGGTGTGCTCACACCAGCGTCATCACAAACACATGCACGCACGCACGTACACATATGAGTAATGCATAGTTCTATGATGTTACCTTGTCTTTGAGGTCACTAGCTGATAAGAAGTTTTCGTCACTCTCCTATAAGGCCCCAGGTATATACAATCTGTTGTTGACTCAAACAGTGGCCTGCAGGCTGGGACTGTATTTCCTTTACAGATGAGAGAACTAGGGACTAGAGGTGAAGGAACGTGACTAAGGCCACATAGCCTTGAAATAACAGGGCTGGAATGAAGCCCTAGGTGTGCCTGAGGCTACAGAGCGCCATCTAGACTATCATGTCACACTGGCTTTTACATCACAGGCCAATGTGCCCTGGAGTGGTTGTGCTGGGAGGAGAGAGCATAGGAGGAGAAAGTCCTTTCTGAAATGCTGTCCTTGTCTTTGCCTTTGGAAGGGCTTCTGATTGAACAGAGATTCATTTGTATTTTTTAGAAGGATTTATTTTTTTATTTGGAAGTCAGAATTACGGGTATGATCCATTGAGCAGGTGTGTGGGGATATAGAGAGATCTTCCGTCTGCTGGTTCACTCCCCAGATGGTCGTTATGGCCAGGGCTGGGCCAAGACATTCCTCCAGATGTTCCATGTGGGTGGTAGAGGCACACAAACACTTGGACCATCTTCCAGTGCTATTTCCAAGCCATTAGCAAGGAGAGGTATTGAAAGTGGAGCAGCTGGGACTTAAACCAGCACCTACATGGGATGCTGGCATTGCTGGCAGAGGCTTTACCTGATATGCCACAATACCAGCTCCCATGAGTCAGGATTCTAGCAAGAAAAAATAACTTTCCCCCCGCTTTCTGCATCTCTTGTGTGTGGTCTTTCAAGAAAATTACACAGCTGGGGTTTAGAAAAACAGTTCTATATGTGGAGAACTGGCAGTAATGCTAGACTTTTCTTTTGGCTGCCTTAATTAGAAGCCATATCTAAGTGGCTATGCACCGCACTTGTGATTAGAGCAGCACAGAGTTGGTTGCACTAAAAGCTATTTGAGAGGTGCTATATTTTCTCAAATGCCCTGGCTATTTTCTCTTTGTCTAGAGTCAGAGGAATCAAGCCTAATAGGTGTAGATAGAAAATTGCAAAGGCTGTCAGTACCCAGAGGTGTACCCTACCATCACACAGGTGACTATGCTGATTTTTAAAGGCCAAAAAGGCAAGTCAGAGCGAAGAATCACCTTCAGACTCATGTGACCAGGCCAAGATGATTATCATTTGCCAAACCTCATCAGAGAAGGGCTGCAGTGTCCTTCTCTTCTTAGGCTGTAAAATTGCATTAGCTGCTGTTTTGTTAGGATGTTAGCCTTCCTTGGAGGAATCCTTCCTGAAATTCATCCAGAATTAAGCAATCAAGGGTCATCCCCAGGAACTCACAATATTGTGTGTGATGAAATCAAATGAATTGTAAACTATGGTTGTTCAGAAGTGAAGAACCTCTTGGGAAGCCATAATTGAGGAAAAGGGACTGTCTTAATAGATAATGAGAGAAACGGAAGATGCAATTCTAAGTGTGTGTGCTTGTGGTGGGAAGAGAGAGAAAGGGAAGAGCTTAAATTAAAATGTAATGTATGTGCACACTCATTCAACAACTATTTTAAAAGTATTTATGCTGTACCAGGTCCTAACAATATGAATGTGTGTGTGTGTGTGTGTGTGTGTGTGTGTGTGTGTGTGCGTGCATGCGCAAAGGACCACAAATTTAAAAGTTTAAAATAATAACTACTCAGTACCAAGTATACTGTCTGGCACATAGTAGAAACTCAAAAAACCACTGGGTGAATAAAAATGAGAGTATCATCAATAAGACTGGAACTGGAAGATGTGCGAAGATGCCATAGGGAAAGAGCTCGCGTCCCAGGGTTTTGTTTGTTTGTTTGTTTTAGTTCCTTCATGCTTGGTCTCAATTTCCCAATTTCTTTGACAGGGTTCTTGTCTCTCAGCTTTTTACTGTAGAAAGATATTATAAAATATTCTGTCAGGGAAAGAGCTGGCGTGGATTGGCTCATGCCTCGCTGGGTGGGACACAAAGATTAGTTACTCCTCACCATGGTGTTGAGGATTTCCCTGCACACCCCTCCCCCAAAAAAATGTTCTGCACCTTAAATGTCGACAAATATTTTGTTAGAGTTACAAGCAAGTCTAGATTATCCTAAAATCTGCCAAGATCAGCAAAACTATACTTCAACACAACAAATGGCTAAATACTAAAATGAAATAGACACGAGACAGCTGAATGGTACCTTATAGCCATTTTAAGGTATATAGCAGCCGGTCCTGTATATAAACTAAAATTGAAATGTCAATGAGCTAATCATAGGCTGTGGTTAGGACTTGCTTTTTTTTTTTTTAACATACTGGTTACTCAAAACCATGTCAATTCCATAATGTTGCAAATTGCTGTTGATGTTATATTGGGACTCTTAATTGACTGTGATGATATTCTACCAGCTCTAACTTCGGACCAGAAATGGTCTCCCCAAGAAACTGTTCAACCCATCTGGACAATAAGTAGCTGGACTCTATGCTTGGTATATGTTTGCAAGGAAAGAATCTTGATTGAATTTGAACTGTAATACTGCATCAAGGTGGAGGAATCCACCAGGGGGGAGGGGAGGGGTAGGGGTGGGGGAAATCCCAGAGCCTATGAAACTGTCACATAATGCAAAATAATTAATAAAAAATATATCTATATAATAAAAAAAATATTCTGTCAGTTCATTATTACGTGATAATAGGAGGCATGTAATGTAAGTTTGTTCCCTTATTGGATAATTTAGTACTACTGTTGGGTTTGCAATGTCAAAGGTAATAGATGTTTTTACAATGGAAAGTGGTGCATATGCTATCATGACTAAGAAATCAGTGTCTTGTACTTTATAGTTCCAGAATGTACTTACAGTGTCTAAAGTCATTGTGAAGTTGATTTTTCAAAATGGTGTCAAATTTCTATAATTTCATGTATATTTAATCTCTGGCATTCTTTTGGACAATGTGATTTTTATTTTTTAAAGATTTATTCATTTTTTTCAAAAGACAGATTTAAAAGAGATAGAAGGAGAGATAATGAAGATCTCCCAGCTGCTGGTTCAACCCCCAAATGGATACAATGGTTAGAGTTGAGTTTATCTAAGCCAGGAGCCAGAGGTTTTCTGGGTCTCCCATGGGGGTGCAGGGTCCCAAGGGCTTGGACCATCCACCACTGCTTTCCCAGGCTGTAAGCAGAGAGTTTGATCAAGAGTGGAACAGTTTGGCCAGAAACCAGGATCCATATAGGATACCTGTGCCTCTGGGCAGAGGATTGGCCTGTGGTGCTACCATGCCAGTCCCAACCTGATTGATTCTTTCAAAGTTTATGTGATTGATTGTTAAGGCTCTAATTTAATTTGGTAGCCAGCACAGTGGAGAGTAGGGCTTTTGTCAAATGCAAGCCTTCCCAGGACAGTTGCGTGAATCACAAAGGCTTGGATGCTAATCTGATCTGGGAGGCAACATGTTCAGGTAAGTTTCAGGGCCTCAAGGAGAAAGGCACAGTCCTCAGTCCAGGAGACTCTTGTTCAGAGTTCTGGAATCCTTATCTTGCCACGGGGTTACTCAAGTGGCTCCCTGTCTGCTCTTCACTAGAGAAGATGTAAGCTAATCAGAGAGCTTAGGAAAAATATTCCTTTAAATCTAAACTGAGATAGCGGAGATAAAGTAAAAGAGCACAGAAGGTCTTCACTTGTGAAATCAAGACGTCAGTTCATCCTTGTCCAGTTCATAAACGATCGAGATAAGCCCAAGAAATATGTGCAACACCACTTTTTGGGTGATTTAGTTGCTCAGTGTTAATGTTTTCTTCATCCATGCTTCATCTCCAGAATTTTCCATGAAAACTCATTACAAAAAGAAAAACCAACGTGGTATGTGACGTCAATGGTGTCATTTTTTCCCCTGTGTTGGAAGCTGCAAAGCTGATTTGAGGGGTGTGAGTTGAGCAGTAAATGGGGTTTGGCTTAGTACAATGAATCTTGGAATTATCTACTTCTCCCATGATTGTTTCTGCCTCCATCTGCAGGAATCCCAGAAATGGTAGCTATAGAACCCATTCTTTGCCTTTGGGGCTCTACACACACTCCTTCACAAACAGCAAAAAATGGAAAGATGACTTTCACAAACAGGTTCAGACAGGCTACTTTGAGGAAGCTAGATCCAGAGATGGTGGTCAGCTCTGATCACCTGACAGCACAGAGATTTGAGTGTTAGGAGTATTTTTCCATCACTAACTGTGAGAGGGTTTAGGTATTGTGCTTCTTGTCATTTATCTACCTCTGATTCCCACCATGGAGTAAGTTAGCTTGGATCAAAAACATATAATAAAACTAGCCTTTTGTAAATTTGGGGATGGAGGTCTTCCAAAGTCCTATCCAATAAATTGAGTACCAAAGTAGAGTGTTTTATGTGGCTTAAAAACTAATAGGAAATCATTCTTACTATCGCAGCACAGGCTTCGAAGCATAGTTACCCTTCCATGGAAAGCCTTTCGCTTCTGGAGTTGCCACAAAATCAGCACTAGTTTTATGTCTAATTTCTGCTTATGCCAACATCAGTCTTTGTGGTTACCATGCATAAAGTCTGAAAGATGAGTTGGGCATCTGCAGTCATGTTGGACTAGATCTCAAGGGAAAAAAAGCTAAATTGGTATGCTCACTATAGGCAAGGCAGCAGAATACTCTTGCACACTTCTTGGTTAAACTAATCTGGGTTGAAAGGCTGAAGCCCAGTTATCTCCTGATGGGGAGAGGTGTGGAGTGGGAGAAGGAGATTGAGGACAGGACTGCTATATGGATTGGAAGAGATTGAGAGGCTTATCAATAGTCTAAATCAAGTTCCAAGGGAAAGAAGCCCACCCGGCTCTGAGAATTTCTCCTCCAATTCTAAATGGAAGGACAATATTTTGCACAGTTCGTGTTGAATTCCAACTACATGACAGTGAATCAAAATCCCTCGAAAGCTTCTACTAGGAACCTGGAGCTGGCACCATTGTATCATTAAGAGTTCTTGGGATTCAGTCTCATTTTTGTAACCAGAACATTAACGAGTGCTCTGCCCTTTAAAGAGTAAATAAACACTCTAGTTTGTATTGATTTAGTGTGCCCTTATTTATACTTCTATCTGCAAATCTGTATTTTCAGTCATATCCTAGCTACCTATCCCATCACCGTATTAAATACAACTTTTCTTTCTAGGCCACACCATGCAAAGATCATCCATTAAGAGATGGACCAACTGTTGCCTTTGGGTCATGTGCCCATCTGTGACCTGAGAAGTCACTACTGCATTCTCAAAGAACAGTCTCTTGTTATTTTCCTCAGCAAGGAACTGTAAGACATGAAGTTTCCTTTAAACAGAGATGGTGAAAATGGCAGTTTCTGTGGCTGACATGTGTGATCTAGGATTTTCAACAGCATAAGGACTAGAGATGAGAGATCATCATTAGAACCCTATTCGACAGCCTAGCCTAGGCATAGTTCTCAGATCCTATCAAGTACACACAGGTCCACCCTGAGTTAAGCTATGCAGGAGACAGACAGCCTTGCCCCCAAGTTTTTCTGTTGATGGCAAATGGTGGTGGTAGAGATTAAATGGCTTGTCCCCTTCAGAGGGCCCCAACAGAGCAGCTGGCAGCTTCTGTAGAGCAGTAACTTTGGCCCTGCTAAATGAGTGGCCACATGTCAAGTGTCCTTCCTGAAGAACATGCTCCAACATGTGTCTCCTGCTATATTTGAGTTGTTGAAAGTGGATCCAACAGGAACTGGACATGTGCAGCTTTAGACGGCAATACCAGACTGTTGCTTTTACTGGGCCCAGGCTTAGAATGAAACAGGATCTGAGCCTAGCACCAGATGCATAGGAATCCCTTCTCAAATTCCTCACTCCAGTGCTACCATCTTTTATGTTGGTTAGCTTCAAAAATAGGGCTCACACAGAGCCACAGGCTAGGGGTAAGGAGAGGTGAAGCATGCAGCACATGGAAATACAACAGGACGCACAAAAATGGCTTTTTTTTCTTGACCAGTACTGGAGCAATATAAGCTGTCTCCTTGTGCATGGAGAAAGACTGTGGCTAAAGTCTAATGCCTGGTGGAAGAAGAGCTAAGGTGTTCTGTGAGGAGCTCCAGGTTGGGTTTCAGAGGCAATATTCCAAAAGCACGGGGCTTCCAAGGCTGTTTCACATCAGGTAATTCTGCACACATCTACTGTGCAAAGGAAAATGCATGATTTTATAGAGTTAGTCCTGTGCACAAAAAGAGCTAGGCCACAAGAGCTCTTTTGCAAAAGCTTGTGTTCTCTTATCAGGGCTTGTAACTGATATTTCTCCCTGGCTCCTAAGAAGTCATTTTCAGACAGACATCTGTTCAGCAATGTGAGAGTTCCAGACAGAACACAGAGACATTCATTTTCCTTTACTCATAGTGCAGAGGCCAGGGAGGACTGACTGTGTGGCAGTGTTCCATCCTGGCCTGGCTTGCAACTGATCTGCAGAGAGCAATCCGGGATGACACTTAGGCACTATCCAAATGGCCTTGGATTACCAAATGAGCCCTAAAAGCCAATAAGGAGAATACTTTGGAACCTGAAATGGATATGAGCCAAGAGGCCCTTAATCAGAGGTCTGTTGTTCATGAGATTACAGTGTGGTGGAGTGGAAGAGTGCTCATCCAGAAATCAGGACATCTGGGTTCTGGCCCAGATCTAAGTCACTGCATGTCCTTGAGCAAATTCCTTCCTTCTCTGGGCCTCTCTGTTTCCCATCTATGCAATTAAGGTGGGACTATATGAGTTTGTACTTTCCCTCCAGGTCTGTTTTGAAGATGGTGAAGTTGGTAGCCAAGCATATCTCTTGCAGGATAGAAATGAGAAGCCAAGCATATACTTAAGAAATGCAGAATTGGTGCTTTGACCATTACGCAGACTGGTTAGTTTTACTGAGAAATGAATAAATGTAAGAAAAATTCCTTTCCCTGGCTAGACACCTTCCTTGATCTCAGTCAACCATCATGCTATCTGGCACAGGGAGGGCTATTCAGGGGAGTTTGTGAAGAGCTCAAGCTGAGCCCTGTTCTCTGCTGGATAATCATCTTGAATCCCAGCCCTACTCTTCCTAAGGAGTTTTAGTTTGAGCTCATATTGATCAGCTGTATGGATCAATCATGACTGATCAAACAGACAACAAGAAGATACTTAACAGAGGAATGATTTTATTAAACTACACTGTGGCCATCATCCATGCTTTTAGGATGATGCACCAAGTCTAAGAACATACAGACTTCTACATCCCAAAAAGTCAGGGTGAGAAAGCTCCTGTTACAAAGGCCAAGATAGGCAAGCTTTTGTTAACCACTATCTTGGAGGAAACTAGCAGTCTCTAGGGTTGGTTTTTCTATATTAATTAAACTTAAATTCAAAAGGGAAGAGCAACATAGCCAACCTGAACAAAAGGAGAGAGGAGGAGATAGCCTTGGGGTTGGGGGGGGGCCTTTTTCTGTAATTACAGCTGGAGAGAGACGTGTAGGAGAGATAGCAATGAGGCTTGGTGGCTCCAAGACAAACCATCACACCAGGTGTTCTTGGCTTATGATAAGCCTCTAGTCCACAGACACACTCAGCTCCTTCAGGAAGTGTCCCCAGCTTAATTTAGTTGGCCCCTTCTAGAGACCCTAGTACAGCTTGTCCACTGTTCCGCTTGCTTTTTCAATATGACCACTAGTCATAGACTTCAACTTGAAAAATCAGTGGGATAAATGAATCACAATAAGAGAGTCAAGAAGAGATGACAGTATACCCTACCCTGTGAGGGGACTTGTAACTTAAGAGTGCAAATTGCAGATTCTTCCAGTGGTTCTCAAATCTAGTACCGCTCATAATGTTGTAGGGAATTCAGCATGAAACACTGCAGCAGCCTCATTTCTTGTCTCACACGGAAGAAGAATTTTCATGTGGACAAACTCTAGTTTGCAAAGTATGATTTATTTAGGAAAGAAAGGAAGAGGGCTCCTGTCTTCGTGATGGAAGGGGGCTCCAAGGGAGGAAAGACCCGCAGGAAATGGTAGAGATGGTATCTTTTATGCACCAGCTCAAGGAAGGTACTTCAAGGGGTAAAGCAGTTAGGAAAAATTTACTTGCACTGGGCAGTAATGTCTACCACCTCCCTCAGAAACAAAAGGCGAGACTTGTAGCTTCCTTCTCCCATCCTGATAAGCTGAAACTAAAGTACCATTCCTTTGACAGTGACCCAGAGATGAAAATAGTGCCGGCCAGTCTCCTTCTTCTAAGAGATGGGGATTGATAGTTGATTCTATTCCTTTGTTCCCTCCCCAGAGGGAGAATGTGCTTCAAGAAGGGTATGGAAATAGAGGAAAACCACATTTTTATATTTTAAAGGATAATTTTACCAGGAAGAAGCATAATGTTATATTTTATTTAAAGATAACTTCAACAGGAACCAGAGACCCTAGCTTCCTGCTATCCCTCTAACTCCTCACACAGTAAGACCAATGTATCAGGACAACATTATGAAAGTGATATTGGCATTGAGGTCCTTATGGATCAGTCATGGTAGAGCCTGGATTGCACTAAAGTACAAATTCAAAACTGTTGGAAATACCCAAGAAAAATATATGTCGTTTGCTGACTTGAAAGCATCTAACTGGACTGTAAGCTTCTTTTCAAATGCAAACTCTCCCCTTACTCTTATCAATGGTAGGAAATAGCTTTACAGTTTTGTTTAGGCCATCAGTGGCATTTGTCTTAGATTTAAGGGCTTCTAGGAAGTTTATTGCTCAAAGAAAAAAAATAACATGAGTGTAATCTGCTCACTGCTAGGGTTGATCCAGCTGCTTTCACTGGCTAGGGTAAGCCGCTTTCTTTCCCATAACTCTAGGACAAAGACAGACATGATAGGAAGAGGAGCAGCTTTGGGTTTGTGTCTTAGTGGAATCTACTTAGCCTCTGTAAACCCCAGAATTCTCATCTGTACAATAGGAGGGAATAATAGTACTCAGCTCGTAAGATTCTTTTAGGACTAAATGAGATAAGGCACCTCGCCCAACCCCTGGCATGTTGTCAATTCTCAATGCGCGGTGGTTATTATTAGTTTTTACGAAGTTTCACAGTGGGCATCTGGAGCTGTGTGATAGCTCTGGGCATTTGGACGGAAGCCTGTAGACTACTGAAACTCATTGTGAGGAGAGGGACAGGAGACAGGAAGCAACGCGAAAGGCCTGAAAGAGAAACTTCACATGTCTCGCTGTTGAACAGCCTTGACTCCACAAAACAAGGTTAGGAGGGGACAAGGCTCCCACAGTCTTCTCCACAAATGTGTCCTGAGCAAACCACATCCCCTCTTGCTCTCTCTAACAGCACACAGGAACCTCTGCTAAACCTGCTGTCTTCCTCACCTTGGACAGTTTCCAATAGTTTGACTCACAGGAATCAGGCGTGAAACCTAGGGGTTTAGCTAGTCCAAGAGTTTTGTCAGTCATGCTTAAGGGGGTATAGCCTTACATTCACAGAGCAAGTATGTAACAGACAACATAGCAAATCCTGTCAACCGTCCCATTCTCACTTTGTCAAATTATGTGGTGTTACGTGATGTCCTGATAGGAATCATTCGGGCAGCTGCCATACAGCATTAACAGCAAAGGAGCTGGATTCCACACAAGGTGTTCCCAAAGGTTCATTACTAAATATTCATCCAGCAGTTCTTTGAAAGGTTGCGTTGGGTGACACGGACACTAAATCCTTCTATGTGTTAGAGCTCCAAGAAAGGATAACTGGAAATTACACCATGTTTTTTTCTCTTTTCTTTCCAGAAGAGAAAATTTATAATTACTCACTTGAGCCATTCCCACCCTTTGCCTGATGTTTTCTGGCTCTGAAGCCACTTAAACGCTCACTCCCTTGCATTCAAAGTCTTACACCACAATTTCTTTATGAAAACAATTTCTTTATGAAAATATGTCTTTTAAATTAACACTAAATAAAAATGAGTATGTCATGGGAACACCATCTTTGCATAATGTATCCAGATTTGAAATGAGGGCTTCATGACTTTTGAACTCTAAATCAAGCTCCAATATCTTATTTCGAGCTGCTTGGAGACTATTTCTTTGGATGTTCTACTGCCCCCTCCAACTCCTTATGTTCAAGACAAAATGCTTCACCTTTGCCCCAAAGCGTCTCCTCTTCCTAGATTTTAATTTCAGTTCAAGGACTACTATGCATGACCCTATCATGCAGGCCTAGAAACCTGGGAGTTATTCTAGTCCCCCCTTTTTCCTTCATCTGCACTTTCAGGGCTAAGTTCTGCTTGTTTTACCTTTGCTTTGCCTTTGAATTAGCCATTGGTTTGTCATTGTTTCTCCATTCTCATTGCCACCATCCCAGTTCTGGTCCTGGCTATATAATGGCTGGATTCCGTCTAGAGCCAAGTCACTAGTGTGAGTTCATTTTAGCCATCCTATTGGCCACTGCCAGATATATTTGCCTCCAAACCTGCTTCCAGCTTGTCACACCTCTTCCCAAAATTCTATATGGGTGGCCTACCAGTCATTATATTAAATCTAAATTAACTTTCCATTTGAGAGGCTTCTATTATTTCATATCTACTGTGTAAGCACAAGTGAGAAACTTGTTTACAGGCCCTTTTCTGTGCGGATATCCACTTCTATCTCCTCTGATTTATGAGTCCTTGTGACTTTTAGGGACTTTATCAAACTCATCCTGACTTTTCTGGCATTCACAGAAGACTTCTTGTATCTGTGGCCTACACTGCAACATTTTATTAACTAATGAGATGTTATAAATTTGAAGCTTATCAGCAGAGTCAGGGAATCTCCTAGGTAAAATGAGGGAGTTAAGCTACAACAGTGTTTCTCAAACAGCAGTCCCTAGCAATAGAACCATCCTGATGGCCACATCTGCAGTCTGTCTCTTTTAAACACTTAAAGTTGTCTGTCTTGATTTTTTTAATTCTAATACATTTTACTGTGATAAAATATGCAGAAGATTTACCAGTTTAAACATTTTAAATACACAATTCAGTGACATTAAGTACATTCACAATATTTGTGCAACTGTCACCATCTTTCATTTCTAGAACTCTTGTCATCTTGTAAAACAGAAACTATGTCCCCATGAAGTATTAACTCCTCATTTCTTCCCCTCAAGTCCTAGTAACATCTATTCTACTTTCTTCCTGTGTAAATTTTACAGTCCTGGGTACTTTGTATGAGTGGAATCATCCAATATCCTTTCTAAATCTGATTTACTTCATTTAACATAATATTCTCAAGGTTCATCCATGCTGCAACAAATGTCAAAATTAAATACATTTCTAATAAAGTGATAGCATAATATTTTCGAAGTCATAGTTTTATGGAATGGTGATTGCCTTTCTAATATACACTACAATGAGTATAATTGATTAAAAATATGTTCACGGGGTGGGACTTTGACTTGGTGGTTAAGATATCTGTGTCATATATTAAGACAGCATGGATTCAAGTCCTGTACATGCAGACCTTGGGAAGCAGAAGTGTAGCAATGCTAGCTCAATACATTGGCTTTCTGCCATCCGTGTGGGAATCCTGGAATGAGTTTCTGGCTCCTTGCTTTAGCCTGCCATTGTTTTGGCCCAGGTATACACATTTGGTAAGTAAACTAGTGGATGGGAACTGAACAATCTCTTTCTCTCTCTCTCTCTGTCTCCCTATCTTTCTCTCAGTCTTATTCTCTCTCAGAAACAATTAATGAGTGAAAAGGGTTTTTAAAGATAAAAACAAAGCCCTATTAGTTCTGTGCTTCTCATTTTCACTCTTCTGGAAACACCTGCTTCATTCCTATCTATAGAAAGAAGTGGAGAGGGCCCAGCACGGTAGCCTAGTGCTAAAGTCCTCACCTTGAATGCACTGGGATCCCATATGGGTGCAGGTTCTAATCCTGGCAGCCCTGCTTCCTGTCCAGCTCCCTGCTTGTGGCCTGGGAAAGCAGTAGAGGATGGCCCAATGCCTTGGGACCCTGCACCCATGTGGGAGACCCAGAAGAAGCTCTGGGCTCAGCTCCGGCCATTGCAGTTACTTGGGAGAGTGAATCAATGGATGGAAGATCTTCTCTGTCTCTCCTCCTGTCTAGGTATCTGACTTTCCAATAAAAATAAATACATTTTTTTAACAGAAAGAGGTGGAGAGCTGGAGCAATGGTTTTCAAACATGGATGACTGGCACAATTCTTCATGTGGTTTGAGAAAATACCTCAACACTGTTCCAGACCTACTGAGTCAGAAAATCTAGGAATGGTCTGGGAGCCCATGTGTCAACAAGCTATTGAGATGTTCTTGATGATCAACTAGGTTTGGGGGTTATTGTTACATAGCTGACTTGAAGGTGGGGATCCAAGCCCCTGCCTTCTATACATTTGCCACAGCACAATGCTGAACACAGAAGTCAAACTCAAAAATATCATCTTGACTGATAAATTGACAATTTTCAAACATAGAATAGCACAAGATGTTTAGTTACCTTCTTTCATTCAACAACAGTAATTGTTTCACAAGTTCCTCCATAAAATGGTGGTCATGACACCCAACCAGTGTCTTAAATGGGTTGCAAGTGGGAAAGCAACAGCTATTTCTATAAAAAGTTCTTGCATATTTCCTTTGAGCCCAAATTTATGCCAGGAGTTGTGGAATATTGACAAAGCTTAAAACATGATTTTTTGCTCTCACAGAACTCAGGATCTGTCCAAGGAAACCAAACTAACCCAAATGGAACAAGTGAGCGGCAACGACTTTCCAGCAGGGCAGGGATTCAAGCCAGGTGCACTCTGGACAGGCCAGTTTACTGGTAAGACGTGAGCTGAGCCTTGAAGGAAAAATAGGATTTGGAGAGAGAAACAGGAGAGGCCCAAACATTCCACCGAAAAGGAACAGCATCAGACATGGCTGAGGCGGTTTCCCAGGCACTGTATTTGGGTTGGCCCAGTAAGACTTGCCTCATCACAGAATGCCTGAAAATAACTCTGGACATTTGACTGTTTAGAATTGTGTTCCTTAGGATGGCCCTTCTGGAAATGAGAACACACCTGGGCTTGCTGGTGTATGACCTCACGTACACCTCAGCATACATTAGGTAAATCAGCATGCTTTCTCCCTAATAGCTAGATGAGATGTCTGGGCTGGGGAATGGGAATCCGACTGGTAGAGGCCCAAGATATTTTGCAACTCCAGAAGATATCTCTTCTGAGGATCCAGAAAGCACCCAGGGGATTCCAACAGAGTGGCAGGTGTCAGAGTTCTGAACTGTTAGCAGTGACATAATCTTGAACATGAAGGAGACAAGTCCTTACCAGAATCTTTTTCAAGTGGCTTCTGGCATGATCTGCATGGAGGCTTTTGCAAACTGAGACCACACACTTATCTAGCAGAAAAGAGTCTAGCTTCCACATTGGACTTTTATCACAGATGGGGTCTTTCACCTGTTGCATATTTGGGAGTAACTGGGCTGAGCATGGGGGTGTGCTGCTTCAAAACCACAGGTGTCGTGTCACACCCACGGATGCTCTTCCCAGTCTGATTCCTGGGCTTGACCTCAGCTTAGAAAACAGTTTGCTTTGCCAAGACTGTTCCCCACTGCTCCTTTTATTGAGACTGCCACTTTTAGCACAGCTTGTTTTTGGAATAGCTGTGATTAAAGACGGAAGATGTTTCTCTTCCTCCTCTGGGCTCCAAAGAAGCTGATCTCCCACATGGAGCTGCACTTGGGTCATCTCTTCCAACCCTATCACACCAGCTAGCCTAGCCAGCGAGTCTTTGTTTGCCTTGGCAGGTCCCCAGATCATTTAGGCAAAGACATTTAGGAAAACGTTAAAAACAAAATAAAGCAAAACAAAAACTTGACTCTGGGGCTTCGGGAATGAGGGCTTGACAGAGAAGCCTGGCCACTTTTCTTTTGCCTCATTACTTTGCTTGCAGAACTAGAGCTTGCCCTATCTTAGGGTTCCAGTAAGGCATGTCCAGAATCAATCACTGAATAAATCCACAGATTATTCCTTCAGAACTCACCATGTGCAAAGCTCTGTGTAGCAGGCAGAGGAGGTGAAAGGCAGCGCCTTATCTTTTGAGAAATAGTTCTCTCTCACTCTCATTCTCTCTCTTACCCTGCCCCCAGAATAAAACATTCAGTTCTCAAAAATGAGGTGGTAGAAGGTTAAGAACAAAGATATTGGACAAGAAGGAGAAATCTATGTCAACAATGCTTGCAAAAAGAAGGAGGAGATCCAGGAGGAGGAATTGGTCCAGTTCAGCTTTCATTGGGAAGTGGTTGTGAGCCAGACTTTGACAGAGGAGCTGAACTGGGCAAGTATATTTTGATTAAGTTTGATCATACTACCATCTTTGAATGAAAAGTCTCAAACAATTCCTCACTGCTTTCAGCATCACACCCTGATACCCCTCTTCGCAATAGCATGTTTCAGCGTATCCCGAGACAGACTTCATCATCCACTCACGCACTGCTGGGGTCTTGAGCATCTCCACTCATCTGTGCCTTGCTTTTGCCATGCTTCCATGTCAAATGAACTTGAACTAGCTGATGTTGACATGTTCCTTCTGATTTGTCAGTTCCTGTAGGCTTCTCGTGGTGTGAGTTTCATACCTAAATATATGTGCTTAAAAAAATTGAACATGGCTCATAAATGCAGGCCAACTGGCATGGTTCTCAGTCAAAGAAACAGTCATGTGTGGTGGGTGTTTGGTGTAGTGGTTAGCATGCTCCTTGGGGTGCCCACATCCTGTTCAGAGTGCCTGTGTTTCTGTCCCAGCTCCACTCCTGATCCCAAGTACTGCAGCTTCCTGATAATGCACATCCTTGGAGGGCAGCACATGATGAGTCAGGTATCTGGGTTCCTGCCACCTACTTGGGAGACCCAGATGCAATTTCCAGGCTCCTGGCTTTGGTTTACCCCAGCCCTGGCTACTCTCCAGCATTTGGAGAGTCAACAAGTAAATGTGGGCAGTCAGTCTCTTTCCCAGTCTCTCAAATAAGCTAATTATCAAATTAAAAAAATACTAACTAGATATAATTTTGGAAGAAAGAACACCTATGTTTGATTTACAGATAAATGGTAAGTCTATCTTCACTGTTGTATTTGTCCAAGAATACTTAATGGACACTTCAACTATAAATGATTTCTTCTTCTCACCAGAAATCGACCCTCTGTAAGATTTTACCACATAAGAATATTTCCAAAAGTTTATGGACAAATGGAAGTAAAATATATTAATTTTGGTTCCAAACCATTTTTGAAACCAATGCATTTTTAACAGAGTGCATTTTAATGGACTTTTGGATGAAAAAAAATCTATGCCCTTCATATGCATGGGTTTTTAATATTTTTGTATCAAAATAAACTTATATTTTAATTCATTTTCCACAGACTTTTGGAAATAACTCTAGTGTTTGTCTTGCTTTCCCAACTTGTGTGAAAACTCTGCATGAGTAGAGCTTGTGTCTTAAATTTCTTCATGTCTCCTCGAATACACACACACACACACACACACACACGCACTACCTAGAAAAATGACTTGAAAATAATAGGAGCTCAGGCCCGGTGGTGTAGCTTTGCGGCTAAAGTCCTCGCCTTGAACGTGCCCGGGATCCCATATAGGCGCCGGTTCTAATCCTGCAGCTCCACTTCCCATCCAGCTCCCTGCTTGTGACCTGGGAAAGCAGTCGGGGATGGCCCAAAGCCTTGGGACCCTGCACCCGTGTGGGAGACCTGGAAGAGGTTCCTGGTTCCCGGCTTCAGATCGGCGCAGCACCGGCCGTTGCAGCTCATTTGGGGAGTGAATCATCGGATGGAAGATCTTCCTCTCTGTCTCTCCTCTATGTATATCTGACTTTGTAATAAAATAAATAAATCTTAAAAAAAAGAAAATAATAGGAGCTCAATTAATCCATATCAAAGATTATTTATTACACATGTTAATTTCTGAAGCAAATTTAAGGTTCCTGAGATATCCCCCAAGCTCCCCAGAAAACAGAAGGGCCAGTTTGTGCTATAGCATGGAAGTATACCCCATGACTAGTTGGCATGCTCTGTGCTATTTCTAGCAATGGAATCTGTCTGTTCCTGTCCCTGGCTGGATCATCTGAGCACCTGGCAGTTTCCTATCAATGTGTGTTCAGCTGTCACCTTCAAATTTCTGGTTTGGTTTATTCAATGTGTCTCCTTGAGCAGGCCTATTTTGGGTCTAAGCTACAGCTGTCAGCGTTTCAGGCGTACCTCACGTATTTCTAGAGTTAGTTGGAAATATTTGAAGCCTGAAAAAGTAACTATAACGTTCTGAGTATGAAGGAAATATTTAGGCAAGTATCAACTAGCAGCACATAATGCTAACTAAGAAGAAACAAGTCTCTGGTGATAACATGAGACAAGAAGAGCATAGCCAAGGCATCTTGAGTTACCTGCATTTAGTAGCATTACCAAACACTCTCTCTCTCTCTCTCTCTCTCTCTCTCTATATATATATATATATATATATAGCATATAGCATATATAATAATTACGACACACATATTATATATGTGTATATATCATTTTTATTAGTGTGATTAGAAATTGACCAAATGTGAGACTGTTTGCTCTAAATGTGAACTGACAGTATGACTAAGTCCATTTACTTTGTTGAAATAGAGGACCATCCTGATACCTCAGTTTGAAGTGATTCTAAGTATACAGTGCATCCTAGGGATGCTTTGAAAGTCAAGTTGTACCTCTTGACATCTTTCTTTTTCACGTTCAATAATAATTTCATCTCTCCAATATAATACAGTACAATACTGACCTGGAGCAATTACACTGTGGCTCTGTACCAATGTTTCAGATATGATTAGTTCTCTTAGAGTCAGCCCAGGAAAAGTAGAGAGTAAATCTTATGGAAAGGAAAGCAGTTGACGATGGCCCAAAGCCTTGGGACCCTGCATCCATGTGGGTGACCCGGAAGAAGCTTCAGGCTCCTGGCTTTGGATTGGCTCAGCTCCAGCCCTTGCGGCCGCTTGGGGAGTGAATCATCGGACGCAAGATCTTGCCCTCTTTCTCTTCTCTCTGTATATCTGACTGGAATTTCCAATAAAAAATTTTAAAATGTTGGTAATTTAATCCAAGCCAGGCCAATCACTTGTTCTCTTATGTTGAATAATTATTTTGGATTGCTTTATTTGGGTGTGTTAGGGGAATGTATCAAATTCTCCTTCAATTATTGCCTTTTAATGAATTACTTTTGTAATGTATAATGGAGTATACCTAACCTAAAAATAACCAGACTCTCCAGGTAAATCCTCTGAGTTGAAGGAAGTGATTGTGATACCAAAGAGACAAAAAGCATGAGCCCAACCCTTGAAAGCCCCATCTCCTTCACTTTCTGCGTGCGTTTGCAGACTGCTTCCCACATGGTTCTCAAGCCAATTGTTCAGGGACTACTCTCTGAGAGTCATTACAGCAGGGCTAAACCCAACCAAGCAGAGTCTAAAGAAAGGCAAACAGGCAGCTGGTGCTATTATGTAGCAAATAGAAGCTCCTCCTTAGGTACCAGCATCGCATATGCGCACTAGTTTCAACTCATACCTGTTCTACTCATAATCCAGTTCCCTACTAACGCACCTGAGACTGCAGCAGAGGCTGGCCCAAGTGCTTAGGGGCCTGCACCCACGTGGAAGGCCTGGAAGACACTCCTGGCTCCTGGCTCCCGGCTTTGGATGGGTCTGGCTCCCACCATTGTGGCCCTTTGGGGAGAGAAAGAGAGAATGTGTGTGTGTGTGTGTGTGTGTGTGTGTGTGTCTTTTTCCCTCTCTCTCTCTCTCTCTGTAACTCTTCCTTTAAATTAAATTTAAAAAAGTAAATAAATCATAAAAGAGAAAATACAAACCCTTAGTTGCCTTTGGGTTCTTTTAAAAATTTTACTTTTCATGAGACTGTGTGATAATTCTAATCCTGTTTCCTTTTGGCTAATAAATTATTGATAAAGTGATTGCTGAATTAGATCATGTGTTGGAGGACTTAAAAACTTACATTTTCATTTCTAATATGGATCTGTAGTCTAACATTGACTTAATCAGTTAGTTATTTTCCTTTTTATAAATTGAAATCCATGTAAGAAACATCTGGTAAAATTTGGAAGAAAAACACTGAGAAAATACTTGTATTGCAAGCTAGTTTTTTTTTTGTTTTTTTTTTTTTTTTTGCTTCTCTATCTAGGATTGCCAGATTTAGCAAAAGAAAAGACATCAGTTAACTTGAATTTCAGATAAACAACCAATTTTTTGGTTTAAGCATGTTCCACATAGTATTTGGAATATATTTTAGGAAGTTCATTAGCTATCTGAAATTCAGCTTTAACTAGTTGTCCCATATTTTATCTGGCAACCTTATCTGTACCACCACCCTTTTCCTGGAGCTTGTCCTTTCCAAGACTTGGGCAATAGAAGAGAGACTTGAGGAACTCAAGGCCAGGAAGGAAATGAGCGCTCATTTAGCATTATACAGCACAGGAGAAATGCAGCAGGAAATTAGCCTTGCACGCTGCAGAAATCTAGGTATCTTCCGGTGACAGGGATGGACGGTAACATGGGGAGCAGAAATGGAGGGTAGACAGTGATTAGGCAAACACATATGTAGAACCCCAAATAATTGCAGTCAGTGATTCAAATCACATCAACCAATAGGTTTTCTTGCAACCTCAGGGGAAAAAATACAAAATCAAGGGCTTTTCAAACAGAATGCTGCTTTTTTTTCCCCACTCTACCACCAAATGGAATGAGGCATTTATATGTCAATAAGCAAAGTGTGGTCCAGCCTAGGTTCCTTCACTAACTCCTGAGTCTATCCAAAGCTTTGTATCAAGAATGTAGATGGGGCCCAGAGCCATAGCTCAGCGGCTAAAGTCCTCGTCTTGCATGTGCTGGGATCCCTTATGGGCACCAGTTCTAATCCCGCCAGTCCTGTTTGTGGCCTGGGAAGGCAGTCCAGGACAGCCCAAAGCCTTGGGACCCTGCACGCATGTGAGAGACCCAGAAGAGGCTCCGGTCTCCTGGCTTTGGATTGGCTCAGCTCCGGCTGTTGCGGCCACTTGGGCAGTGAATCCTCAGATGGAAGATCTCTGTCTGTCCTCCTCTCTGTATATCTGACTTCCCAATAAAAAAAAATAAATCTGAAAAAAAAAAAAGAATGTAGATGGCAAAACCACTGTATTCTTTGAATTTTACAAGCTCTCCCTGCGCCCAGGGCCATTTTGCAGGGGCTGTTAGGTTCATGTGCTTTTCTTTGAAAAACTGACTTCAATCCATTTCTTCCAGAGCACAAATCTTTTCCACAGCTGCTGTTACTCTTCACATCTTAGTTTGCTTTTCCTGCTTCCAGTTTTCCAAGAAACAGGTCTTCCTCCTGTCATTCCTGATCTGTCTGCCCAAACATAGATTTCTCTGCACACCCCTCCTAAAACTGTTCTGCACCTCAACTGTTGACATATGTCTTGTTAGAGTTATAAGCCAGTTTAGACTACCCCAAAATCTGCCAAGTTCAGCAAAAATTACACTTCAACACTATAAACTGCTAAATACTAAAATGAAAATAGACATGAGACAGCTGAATAGTACCCTATAGCCATTTTAAGATGTATAGCAGCCGGTTGTGTATAAACTAAAATCGAAATGTCAATGAAGTAGTTACAGGATGTGGTTAAGAACTTGCATTTTTTAACATATTTGTTACTTAATACCATGTCAATTAATTCCATAATGTTGTAAATTGATGTTGATGTTGTGGCTTTTAATTGATCGGGATGATATTCTGCCAGCTCTACCTTCAGACCAGAAATGGTCTCCCCAAGAAACTGTTGAATTTATCTGGACAATAAGATGCTGGACTCTATGCTTGGTTTATGCTTGCAATGAAAGAATCTTGACTGAATTTGAACTGTAATACTGCAACAAGGTGGAGGAATCCACCATGGGGGGAGGGTATGGGGAGGGGTGGAAGGAGTCCCAGAGTCTATGAGACAGTGTCACATAATGCAATGTAATCAATAAAAAATAATATTAAAAAACCATAGATTCACAATGCAAAAGTAAATGCTTTGCTCTGAATTGAGCCAAGTAAGAGTACTTAGAGGTCACAGGTAACTGACAAGGGTAAAGGTAGTTCTAAAAATTTAAAGAATTTTTTTGAACATTTCCCAATTCAAAGAACATATGCTTCTTGAAAAAAAGTCAAACAAAATGCAAACGATGGCCAGCCATTGTGACACAGTGAGTTAAGGCACTGCCTGTGGGTTCCGTAATCCCGTATGGGAGCCAGTCCTGACTGGTCCACTTGGGATCCGTGTCTGCTTATGGTCTGGGAAAGCAGAGGGAGATGGCCCAAGTGCCCCTGCACCCATGTGGGAGACCGAGAAGAAGCTTCTGGCCTTGGCATGGCCCAGACCTGATTTGGGGAGTTAATTAGCAAATGGAAGATTCATTCTCTCTCTTTTCTCTCTGCCCCTCTCCCCAGTCTCTCTGTAACTCTTTTGAATAAACTAATCTTTTAAAAATGTAAATGAAAGGAAAATAAAATACTTTTAATGATAAGACCCAAAGATAACTACATAATATTTGGTTAATCCTACATATTCATTCATTCATTCATTAGTGCCTGCTAGATATTAACATTGTTTCAGAGTTGATAAACAAAGTAGAAAGACAAAACTTTTACCCTCATGGTCTTATTTCCATCCATGCACATTGATACACTTAATTTTATATTAACAGGGTCATACTATATATGCTAATTGATATATGCATTTTCATATAATAATGTTATTGATGGTTTATATCATCATTTTAACATATGCCTAACATATTCTGTGGCAAATATGTACCATGATTTATTTAATCATATCCTTATGGGCATTTATTTTATTTTTTAAAGTTTTATTTATTTTTATTGGAAAGGCAGATATATAGAGAGAGGAAGAGAGACAGAGAGAAAGATCTTCCGTCCAATGATTCACTCCCCAAGTGACCACAACGGCTGGTGCTGTGCCGATCCGAAGCCAGGAACCAGGAGCCTCCTCCAGGTCTCTTATGCAGGTGCAGGGTCCCAAGGCTTTAGGCTGTCCTCGACTGCTTTCCCAGGCTGCAAGCAGGGAGCTGGATGGGAAGTGGAGCTGCCAGGATTAGAACCAGCACCCATATGGGATCCCAGGACATTCAAGGTGAGGACTTTAGCCGCTAGGCCACAGCGCTGGGCCCTGGGCATTTCTTTTCAATCCTTGCTATTATACAAATATTGTAATGAGTGTATTTATATATGTGCAGTTGCCCCATTATTTTATGAGGATACACCCCTAGTTTTATTCCTATTTTTCTCAGTCTCTTTTGTTGTCTTTCCTTTCTCTGCTTGATCTGTACTATTAAAGTATCTCAAAACAAAGTTCTGTTTCCTAGCTTCATCATACTCAAGATGATGTCATACATTCCTTTGGCCTTATATTATCTGTATGCTGATGACTATCAAATTTATATCTGCAATTTAACACTTCCCTGTGAGCTCTAGACTCAGATATTCAAACTCTTTAAAAAATATATGCTTGGCTATCTGTCAGATCATTTCAAACATAATATTGACCCAAAGAGAATCGTTATTTTCCCCCCAAAGTATACTCCTATCCTGGCTTTCTATGTTTTGGACGATGTCATCACCCATCACCATGCACACAGTTACTCAGGCCCCAAACAAAGCTCCCAAATCTGGCTGCTCTTTTGCTTACTCTTGACTCCTAATATCAAATCTATCAAGTATTTTCACAGAGACCAGCAGCATACACAATTTACTTTCTGCTTTCTAACTACTCCTACATTCGACCACTGCTCTTTCTCCAAACCAATACAGTCTCTCTCGCAGACTATTGCTTAGCCTCTGCTACAATTTGAATTACAGTATCTCCCCCATGAAAACAAAAATTAATGTTGAAATATAATTCTCAATGGACCCTTACTCAACAGTGTGGTTTTTAGAAGGCGATCAAACCATGCGGGCTCTGCCTTCCCGAGTGGGATCAGCACCCGCACGTAAGAGCGGAGACTCTGTTGTGTGTCTACACTCAGCCATTCTGAGACGTGGTGCTCCTTCCTTCCAGAAGGTTCAGCAAGGAGGCAGTACCTCAGAAGCTGAGAGTGGGCCCTCAGCAGGCATCAAGTGTGCTCAGCTACTTGATCTTGGACAGTCCAGCCTCCCAAACTGGAGAAAGTAGATTTCTGGTGTTGATAAATTACCGGGTGTGTGGCATTCATAAGGGCTGCACATACTAAATCAGCTTGGTTATGAGTCTTTCCGTCTCCCCTGTTGCTACAGAGTCCCAGCTCTGTTCCTGATTCCACTTTCCTCAGCACCTGCTAATGCTGGGTAGCAATATGTGATAGCTCGAATAGTTTGGACCCGGCCACCCACATGGGACACCTGGATGAAGTTCCAGTTCACTCTCCATCTCTACCCCCTCACCTCTCTCTCCCTATCCCTCTCAAATGGATAACTAGCTAACTAAATACATTTTAAGAATATATTCTCTGATAACTAGCTAACTAAATACATTTTAAGAAATCTTGAGACCTCTGTGGTGGCATAGCAAGTTAATCCTCCACCTATGGTGCTGGCATTTGTACCAGTTCATGTCCCAGCTGCCCCACTTCTTTCTTTCTCTCTCTCTTTCTTTTTTAATTTTTATTTTTGATGATGCTTACATAGTTGATGGGGTGGGAAGGATTGAGGGTTAAGGGAAATTGAGTGATACCATTGTTTCCAAATTTTCTTTTTCTTCCTGTATCTGGGAGAAACAGGGAGATAAGGGAAGAAACTACACTCAGCCTTCCAACTGCCCTGTACCCAGGGATGGGGAACAGCCACCTGATATCAACCCAAGGTCCCTAATGTGGAACATGTTCCAAGGATTCTGCTTAAGTGGTTTCAATAGTTCTGAAATGTTCTCAATCTCACCGATCCAAGGATGAGGAAATCCTTCCAAGGTCCATTGGTTGACACAGTTGGCCTTAGAGTCTCTGTTCACCCAGATATTTGCTGTCATCACTTGGTTGGGGGAGTTGTCCCCCCTCTGCTGTGGTACCAGATATCCTCTGCAGGCTCCAATGGACTGCCATATTTTCCATGTGTAGCTTGCCATCCACTGCTTCGTCTTTTCCACTGAGGAGGGTGCCCCAGGAGACTGATCCAGGCTCCACCAGGTCCCCCACTCACAGGAGTCATGGTCTATATCCAGCAAAAATATCCTTCAGGAATGAACGGGTAATCAATATATTCTCAGATGAAAGAAAACTAAAAGAACTTGTAATTAGTGGATCAACCAACCTTTAGAGAATGACTAGAGCAAGTTCTCTGATCAGAAATATGTGACAATAAGAACCTAGGGGCATTAGGAAGGAAGGAAAAGAGAAGAAGGGCAATAAATATGGACAAGTACAATAGGCTTTCTGCTTCTCTTGAGTTTTCTAAATAATGTTTGACAGTTGTAAAACATTGTTATATTTCTCAGTGCACGTAGAGGAAATATTAAAGAGGATTATATTAAACATCAGGGAGGGTAAGTGAACATAGAGGGAGAGGCAGTTTTTACATTTCAGTATAACAGGTAAGACAATGACACCACTAAATTATGGCAAGTTATATGAGTCAGTAGGATGCAAGACCTGGAATAGCCATAAAAAATCTACACAAAAATATGCACTTAAAAACACTGCAGATAAATAAAAATGGAATTCTAAGAGATGTTTAAAGAACCCATAGGAAGGCAAGAAAGAGAGAGGAGACAAAACCAGAGAGAACAAACAGAAAACACCAAAAATGCAAACAGCCAAAGGGCCCATCTACATATCAGTAAGCAAACCATGGTTCATTCACACCATGGACTACTAGTCAATAATAAAGGGGAGTGAGCTAATGAAGTACACAACAGCTTCGATGACTCTCCAGGAAATTCTGCTGAATGAAAAAAGAATATCAAAACATCACATTCATATGATTCCTCTGACAACACTAAAACAAATGAACAGACGGGTGTTCTCTGGGGACCAGAGGTGGTGTGGGGTGGATGCATCCATGAAGGTAGCATGAATGATGTCTTTGTGGTGATGGAATAATTCTGTATCTTGAATGTGGTGGTAGTCACACAAATCTAAGCTTGTGGTGAGATGGCATAGAATTACAAACACACAGTGAACCAATGTGGAATTTTTGGTTTTGATACTGTACTCTAGTTATATAAGATATAACCAATGAGAGAAAATAGGTGAATGGTATAGGGAACTACTCTGTACTATTTTTGCCTCTTTCTGTGAATCGATAATTATAGTAAAATTAAAAGAAAAAAGTAACCTCAAGAATGAGAGAGATGCCAAGCTTTCATATATAGGAAGACTCAAGACAAAGATAGAAATTCTTTTCAAATTGTTCTATAAATACTGTGGAAGCCCAAACAAAATCACAACAGGATGTTTTGTACATGTTGACCAACTGTTATGCAGAGAAGAAGTTCATGGAGTGTCAAATTTAGATAGATGAATAAGGCACCAAGAACAGGCAAGACAATTTTAAAGCCTAACAGAAGGTAGATTAACAAGGACTATTATAATGTTACATCAGTTACAGCAGTTTAGTATTAGCAGACAGAAAATCAAACAGATGAGTGGAATATAAAAGGGCCTAGCACAACTCATATAAATCTATAAAAACTATGTATAGGGTGTACTTTGATTATAATTAATGGAAGACATGATACAGATCATTTAATAAGTGGTATTGGAACTACTCAGGTGGGAAAATATAGAATTCAGTAACTTCTTGAAATCCTACATAAAATTAATTTAAAATGCATTAAAGAATAACTTTTGAATGCAAAAATGTGTACTTTTTAAATTGCAATGTAGGAGACCTTTATAATCTTCGACTAGGGAAGATTCATTAAGATACACATACAAATAAAAGGATTGATAAGTGTGACTTCATTAAACATTATGTCCTTTAAGGAAAATGACATCATGAAGGTAAATCACACATTTAACTGAAAAAAGAAAGAGCATCCAAAAGTCATAAAGTAAGCATTCGCCTCCTCCTCTCTTCAGTTTTGCTTTCTGCAGTTTCAGCTCCTCACAGTCAACCATGATCTGAACATATTAAGTGGAAAATTTGAGAAGCAAAAATCTCATGAGTTACACATGTTGCATCATTCTGAATAGCATTAATGAGCTCTCACACTGTTCTGCTGCATCTTACACTGGATGTGAACAATCCCTTTATTCAGCATAGGTACCCTATAGATACACTATACACCCATCTGCCACTTAGCCATATCAGTTATCACACCGTCACAGTATTTCTGTGTTTGCATTCAAGTAATCCTTATTTTATTGTACTTATTAATAGTTTCAAAGTGAAAAATTGGTGGTGATGGTGATTCAAATATGCCCAAGAGTAGCCATAAAGTGCTTCCTTTAGGTGGAATGGTAAAGATTCTTGACTTAGTGAAGAAAGAAGATTGTCCACTGAGGTTGCTATAGCCTAGGGTAAATATGAAGCTGTACATACAGGATTTGAGCTACTGGTGGTTTCAGGCAGCTGCTAGAGGTGTTGTGATGTGTCCCCTGTGGAAAGAGGGGATTGGTGTACTACAAGTGAACTCTCAGAAGACAAGCAACCCAAAAGAAAAGAGGGCAAAGAATGTCAATAGACAGCGGCTAAAAGAAATGGAACATAGCAAGTTAATGAAAGTAGGTTTACTGGGGGTGGGAGCTAAAATTTTTCCTGTAGCAGTTGCCAATTTTAAAACATAGAAGACCAAGAAAATGCCAGAGTAGTGTATTTCACTCTGTGTGACAAGAATGTGAATGTTTCCTATAGTCTTCTCTAGACTGGCCTGTATTTACAAAGTTCTTAGTATAAACAAAAGATGTTTGAGAAACCACAGTTCTAAGGAACCAGTAACTATATATGTTGCCCTTCTTTGAATCATTTTCATTGTTAAAATTATTTTTTTAAGATTTATTTTATTTGAATGTCAGAGTTGAAAAGAGAGTAAGAGAAACAAAGAAAGAAAGAAAAGGAAAGAGAAAAGAAAAGAAAAGAAAAGAAAAAAGAAATCTTCCACTCACTGGTTCACTTTCCAAATGGTTGCAATGGGCAGGGCTGTGCCAGGGTGAAACCAGGAGCCAGCAGCTTCATCTGGATCTCCCACATGAGTTCAGGGCCTCGAGAACTTGAGCTATCTTCTGCTACTTTCCTAGACATCTTAACAGAGAGCTGCAACGAAAATGAAGCAGCCAGCACGCTAACCGGTACCCATATGAGATGCTGGCATTGCCGACAGTTTAACTCCCTTATGCCACAATGCCAGCCCCAAGTTTTCATTTTTTAGAGAAGATTGCAATATTAAATCCAAAAGTGATGTTTGTTGTCACTTAATGAAGTGCAGATTTCCAATGTCAAACTTCAAAAGTGTTCTTTTATTCTTATGTGCTAGTCTGGGTCATTATTTATACATAAAACTGTGTTTAAAACAACATCACATAAAATAGAATCGAGAACAAGATTTATACTACTACAGACACCTAAGAGCAAATAAATCCCTTCAAATGCTATCAAACTTTTCTTCTATCTTGTTCATCAGCCTTGAGTGGACTTAATGCTATCTGAATATTTCTTAGCTGCTCTGCAGAGCATCAATGTCCATCTGCGGCTAGAGGATTCCTACTCCCTTCACCCCAGTCAACTCCACCAGTTGTTTAAACTGCTTCAATCTTGCCTCAGTCACAGTTTTTTAAGTCAGATTATTTTTTATTGCTTTGGGAATGTTCCCTCTCCTAGCCAGTGCTTAGAATTCTAGCTATCTAATTCGTTAATTTCTCTCTGTCTCTTTGCATGGGGGAGAAACTGGGTTTCTGTTCCACGTAGTTTGGCAAAGGCTAGCAGGGAGTGAGAGATTACAGCCAGATGTACATCTGCATGTCAGCAGCCAGAAGGTCTGCGATGGTGCTTTTTTAATCAGAAGGGAGTAGTCATTTTTCCTCTCTCAAAGGACAGGGCCTCCTGCCTCCCTGCAGATATTTGGCTGCTAGATGCTTGCTGATTAATTACTGAGCTTGCATCTATATACAATTGATCTGAACAATTCTAGCAGGCTTCCAGTTCATTCCTGAATGTACATCTTAGTTTTAAAAGAACCGTCTTCCTTTAGCAGAGTATGCAGTCTGTATTAAATTTCTAGCGTTTGACAAGCAAGCGACAGCTGTAAGAAATATTTCTCTTATCCTTCAAATCAGGACACCACATTGATCACTTGTTGTTTTCATGCAAGGTATCACTCCTAATAACTTCTGGTCAATTTCAGAAATCCATTTTATATCAGAAAGATAAGCTAACATAGGCACCCCTTCTCTGTAACCCAATAACCCTCCACACCTCATCTAACTGCCCAGGAGAGATAGCGCATCAAGTTCAATATTAGCTCCTTTTCTAGTTTGATTCATGACTCAGAATTTCCACGTGTTTTCCAAGACAGATATATGAGGTCTACAATAAGATCATTCCATGGAAACTAACCTAGAAACTGCCTCTTGGGTCAAATTCTCACTTCTAGGGAGCCAAACATGCGATACAGCCAGTACTAGAAGTACTTTGTCCCAAAAATATAATTACAGTTCTTTGAGACAGGCTAAATCCACAAGACAGGGATGACTGTTGCTGCTTTAATTACGATCACCTCTCAACTTGGGAAAGTCCTGACACTTGATAAACAAGGAGTAGTGCTTTGAAAGAAAGAACAATTAGCTCTGCATGAATCTGGGACCCACCCAGCTAAAAATGTGTTTACTTAAGTTCTGAAAAGCTACATGTGGCCATCCCACTTCCCCAGGTTCATCGCCAACAATTCTAAACAGTGATATAACATATAAACAATGTTCACATGTGCTTTGGGCAATACACAATTCTTGGCATGTTAGCCATTAATTGGGACTTTTTCTCCAGCTCTCATTAAAGCACACTGAAATGCAAGCAAGTGAGGGTAACAATATTATAAGAATAACCTTGAATATACTCTAAATTATAACTACAGCAAATAAATCATTCAGCACTTTGGTTCAATAACTATTAATAAATAGATTGTGCTGAGCCTGGAGCAATAGCCTAGCGGCTGAATCCTCACCTTGCACGTGTCGGGATCCCATATAAGCGCCGGTTCTAATCCCAGCAGCTCCGCTTTCCATCCAGCTCCCTGCTTGTGGCCTGGGAAAGCAGTCGAGGACGACCCAAAGCCTTGGGACTCTGAACCTGCGTGGGAGACCTGGAAGAGGTTCCTGGCTTTGGATCAGCTTAGCTCTGGCTATGGAGGCCACTGGGGTGTGAGTCATCGGATGGAAGATCTTCCTCTCTGTCTCTCCTCCTCTCTGTATATCTGACTTTCTAATAAAAATAGCAATAAAAGTCTTAATTAAAAAAACAAATAGCTTGTGCCACACTTTACAGCTGACCATGACATATCGACTATGGTGGCTAAGTGGCTACCCTTGTGGTAGCAATGAACTGCTGTGTTCTCTCATGACAGACACACATATTTCCCTGCTGTTCCAAAAGAGCCCTAAACTTCATGTGGTAAGTCCATAAAAATGGCTTGTTGATTGAATCAGTAAATGAATGTCATGCTTGCAGCCTCAGATAAGGTGTGCTTTGCATTTATAATGTTCACACACTGGGCTGAGGCCACGCGCTGATGAAAAATAATATTCTGTTATGAATAGCAAAGTCAGCTGTGCTGATGCAAAATTTTCTTAACGAGAAAGCAGTGAGCAGTGAGATGCTTTGCAGTTGTATGTGTTTACTAAAGGCTTTTTAAGTAAATGCAAAACATGCTTGCTAGCAGACAGTGAAAAAGCTAGATGCTGACTTCAGTTGGTAAACCAATATATTCAACTAGTTTTTGCACTTGCTTGAAAATGTGTCCCTAAAACAACAGGTACCCTTGGTTGTTCTTTTTGACCATCAACATAGACCAGGAACAGTGACTTAAAATGGGCAGGGGTCGCTGGGACATAATACGGCTACTGTGCCTGGAGTCTGTCGTGGTCATAAAGGCAGTAAGGAAGTATGACATAATGGTGTAATGGTAAATTACAGACCAAGCCATTTTGCTTGGCAGAATCTGACAGACAAATAAACATTGCTTCAGGGAGCAGAGAAAACGTGACTAGTTTCCAAATGGCCACAATGGCTGCTACGCTTGGGCCAGACTGAACCCAGGAGCCAGAGCTTCTTCTGGGTCTCCCATGTGAGTGCAGGGGCCCAAGTACTTGTATCATCTTTTCCTGCTTTCTCAGGCACATTAGCAAAAATCAGAAGTGGAGCAGCCAGGACTCGAACCCACACCTATTTTGGATGCCAGTGTCACAGGCAGTGAGTTTATCCTCTACATCGCAACACTACTTCTAGAAACTTCCATTTTTAAAGATATTTTGCTTTACTCTGACAGGTCCAGCCTTGCCTCACATTTCTTCCTCTCCTCTCCCCTCCTCTCCTCTCCTTTTCTCTCCTCTCCTCTGCTCTCCTCTGCTCTCCTCTGCTCTCCGTCCCTTCCCTTCCCTCCTCTCCCTTCCCTTCCCTCCCTTCCTCTATCCCCTGCCTTATCCTTCCCTCCTCTTCTCTCCGTTCCCCTCTTTCCATCCCTTTATGGAGATGGGCTGCTTGTTCATAGCACGGCAGAAGAGAATCCTAGCTAAGGTCATTGAGCACTGGTATGCCAGGGCTTTTCTCACATGCCTACCCCTAAATCCATCCATTCTCAATCTTATTTTCTGTTTTCTTTTTTACTGTGATAAATACACACACCACAGATTTGCCACTTAACAAGATTATTGTGCAAGATGGCTGGTTTGAGGCACTTGGCATGCTTTCCTTTACAGCCAAGAATGAACACAAGAAAAGAACAATTACCTCACTGGAGACATTGAGGCAGAACCCTCAGAGCATGGAGGGGCTGTGTCAGAGACATGGCAGAGGGAAGGAACACCACACCCACGGTCATGTGAAGGAGGGAACTAAGAACACAGCAGCAGCTATTGCATCTCTCAAAAATCAACCTTGAACCCAGGGGGATTTTGCTTGATGCCAAAAGGGTTAGCAGGAGAGCCCCAGCAGTCCTCAGTCACTCTGAGGCTACTTGATGCACTTAACTGCTAGAGCACGCTGGGCTTGAAAACACAAAAGCCATTTCTGGCAGCTGTTGGGTTGCCACACTGCTGCCTTGCCTCAGAGAAAGGGCCCAGATCCTGCTGTGCCCTCTCCACCCAGGGTCCTGCGATGCAGAGCCCTCTTCAAACTCTGTCCATCCAGGGTCCTAAAAACCAGCTGCTCCCAGCAGCTCCACAAACTCAGTCCTGTGAGCCAGACAGGAGGCCCCATCTACCTTCCTGTGACCCCAGGAAGCATCTGGGCAGCCTTGCCTAAGCAGTTTGGCCTGCAGAGGCCCCCAGAAAAGACACTTGTCCCTGTCTGTCCTCCCATTTCCTTAGAAACACCCAGGTGGACCTGCCCCAGGAAGCAGCCAGGCAGTCCTGCACACCCTCCTGCTGTCTCAGAGGTGGTTGGGTATACTGTCCAGCTACTTTGGCCCTGAGTGGTTTGGGCCAATGAGGTGCCCAGGATATAGTCATGCATCCCCACTCATCTACTTCGAGCCCCAGGAAGTATCCAGGCATCCTTTTCTGAGTGGTCTAGTCCACAGAGGCCCTGGGGAGCAGACAGGTGGCCCAGTCCACCACGCTGAAGTGCCAATCCATCCTCAGAAGCTCAGCTGGCCGAAGCCGTGAAGAGCAGATGGAAAGACCCATTTATCCACCCAAGGCTCTGGAAAGCAGCTTAAGAGACTACCTCAAGTAAGTCTGTGCCCACAAAGCCACCTGTGTAGGCCTTGGACAACTGACACACACCCTGCCTCACTACCATGTATGTTATGCTGCACCTACCAATGTAAGAACACTCCCAAAGACCCAGAGAAATGAGCGTTTACCCCACATGCACAATTACACATGGTAAGAGAGATGTAGCTTAGCAGACATCACCAATGCTGGTTATAGCTGAAGAAGCTACATGGACACAACCCTAAAGCACCTATCTAGTCAAAAGATAAAGCAGCATATCCAACAACACACTAGGACACATTGCCAGGAGAGTCTTTTTTTTTTTTTTAAGATAGCCATGCTAGAAAAGTGGCAAAGGCAACTGACCTGTAGGTACTCAGATAACAACGTAGGGTCACAAGAAGCATGAGAAAGCGAAGAGCATGATGCCTTGTAAAGAACAGTAACTCTTCAGCAACAGAGCCCAAAGAAAAGGAAATTGATGAACTGCCTGAAGAATTAAAAAAAATGATTTTAAGACAACTTAAGGAGACACAAGAGAATACAAAAGGAAATTTTAATGAAATTAGGAAGACCATTTATGATACAAATAAATTCAGGAGACACACATTGATTTAAAATAGAAATCTTTGAGGTGAAAAATTCAGTAAATGAAAAATCAAAATGCAGTTGGGATCCTCAATAGCAAAAATAGATCAAGCAGATGAAAGAATTTCTGAGCCTGAAAACAGATCTTTAGAAATAATCAAAAAGGGCTTGGCATGATGGCTCAGTGGCAAATTCCTCATTTTGTACACACTGGGATCCCATATGGGTGCCGGTTCTAATCCCGGCAGCTCCACTTCCCATCCAGCTCCCTGCTTGTGGCCTGGGAAAGCAGTCAAGGACGGCCCAAAGCCTTGGGACCCTGCACCCATGTGGGAGACCCGGAAGAGGCTCTTGGCTCCTGGCTTTAGATTGGCTCAGTTCCGGCCGTTGAGGCCACTTGGTGAGTGAACCAGCAGATGGAAAATCTTCCTCTCTGTATCTCCTTTTCTCTGTAAATCTGATTTCCAATAAAAATAAATATATTGTTTTAATTTTTAGCAATAAAAATAACCAAAGAAAGAAATTTTTTAGAACGCAAAAAATGAAGAAATTCTCTGAGACTTCTGGGACATAATTAATTGAGGGAAATTGAGGAAATAGTCACATTGTGGGTGTTTTGGAAGGATAAGAGAAAGGGAAAAATCATAGAAAATATATTTATATTTAATGAAATAATTTCTGGAAAATTCCTGCAAATCTTGGGGAAAATGCAAACATCCAGGCCTGAGAAACTCAAAAGACCCTTAACAAATTCCATTAAAAAAAAAGATCATCTTTAAGGTATGTTACAGCCAAATTGTTAAAGGTACAAGATCAGCAGAGAAAAGTACTAAGTCACATATAAGGGAATTCTCATTAAACTAATAGCAGAGTGCTCAGTGGAGTTCTTATGAGTCAGGACAGAATGGGTTATGTAATCAAAATTCCTAAAGGAAAACATAAATGGCAGCCAGTAATACTACAAGCAGCAAACTATGCCTCAGAAATGAAGGAGAAATAAAGTCCAAGACAAGTAAGAACTGAGTGAATTCATCACCAGCGGGCTGACCCTGCAATAAATGCTTCAGGAAGTATTACAGCAATTGCTTGGCACAGTGGTTAAGATGCCACTTGGCATGCCCACATTCCACATCAGAGTGTCTGCTTTGATCACTGGTTCTGCTTCTCATCCAGCTTCCTAAAAATGTGCATCGTGGAGGGCAACACACGATGATGGAAGCATTTTGGTACTTGCCACCCAGGAGGGAGACCTGGGTTGAGTTCTTGGTTCTTGGCTTTGATCCAGCCTAGTTCTGTTGGAGGCTTTTATGGAGTGATTCAGTAGAAGGGAGATCTCTCGGGCCCGGCGCCATGGTCTTGGGCTAAAGTCCTCACCTGGAACGCACCAGGATCCCATATGGGCTGCTGGTTCTTTTTTTTTTTTTTTTTTTTTTTTTTTAATTTATTTATTAATTTATTTATTTATTTATTTTTATATATTTATTATTTAACTTCAGTAATTACATTGTATTATGTGACACAATTACATAGATACTTGGGTTCTCCCCACCCCTCCCCAAACCCTCCCACCATGGTGGATTCCTCCACCTTGTTGCATAACCACAGCTCAAGTTCTGGGCTGCTGGTTCTAATCCCGGCAGCCCCACTTCCCATCCAGCTCCCTGCTTGTGGCCTGGGAAAGCAGTTGAGGACGGCCCAAGGCCTTGGGACCCTGCACCCGCGTGGGAGACCTGGAGGAAGTTCCTGGCTCCTGGCTTCAGATCAGCGCAGCATCGGACGTTGAGCTCACTTGGGGAGTGAATCATCGGACGGAAGATCTTCCTCTCTGTCTCTCCTCCCCTCTGTATATCTGGCTTTGTAATAGAAAAAAATAAATCTTTTTAAAAAAAAGAAGGGAGATCTCTCCTTGTGTCTTTCTGTTTCTTTGCCTTTCAAATAAAATGAAAATAAATAACTAAATAACTTTTAAGAAGGAGGACAGGAGAGAGCCAAATTATCTGTTTACAGATGAGATAACTTTATGTTGAAATCTCACTCTACTAAAAAAAACACTTAAAATTTATAAACAAATTCACTAATGTTTCATGAGACAAAATCAACATGCAAAAAAACAGCTTTTACATATACCAACAATGAAATTGCTAAAATCTGAAATCAGGAAAACAATATCATTCACAATAATTACCAAAAATACTTTAGATTATATTTGGGGCTGGTGTGGTGTAGCCAGTGAAGTCCCCTCTTGCAATGCCTGAATCCCATAAGGGTGCCAGTTCATATGCCAGCTGTTCCACTTTCAATCAAGCTTCCTATTGACTGCCTGAGAAAAGCAGTGAAAGATAGCCCACATGTTTGAGCCCCTGCCACCCATGTGGGAAAGTCAGGTGAAGTTCCTGGCTCCTGGTTTGGGTCCATCCATAGCTTTTGTGGCAATCTGGTGAGTGAACCAGCAGGTGGAAGATTCTCTCCCTCTCTCTCTCTCTGTATGTGTGTTTGTCATTCTCTCTTTCAAATAAGTACATAAATCTTTAAAAAGGTATAAATTTATGCCAGGAGTAAATGACCTGTTTGAAAGTCACAAAACACTGATGAAGGATAATGAAGAGGAAGCGAAAGAATGGAAAAATATTCTGTGTTCATGGATCGAAAGCATAAATTATTTACTTATTTAAAAGGCAGAGTTATAATGAGAGAGGAGGGAGACAGAGAAAGTTCTTCCATCTGCTGCCTTACTCCCTACATGGCTGCAAGGGATGTGGCTGAGCTGATCTGAAGACAGGAGGCAGGAGCTCTTCCAGGTCTCCCAGATAAGAACAGGGGCCCTTGAGTAGATTAATTCATGGCAAAGAATGCCTTGAGTTTGAAAATGCTAGAATTAAAAAAAAAATGCTAGAATTAGGTTAGAGGCTGTTAGCAGATGCCTAAATATTAGTGTCTTGGAACCTAAGTGACACTAGGTACCACTAAGAAGAAAGCCTAAAGGATTTTTGTGGCTGAAGCTGATGTAAATATGGCAGGGGTAAGGGGCGTGGGGGTATTTGCTGGGGATGGGAAAAGCCCAGTGAACCAAGAAAGTAATAGACATAAAACATAATCTCCTCAGCTTGGGTTTCGCCAGGAGCTGCCTGGGTTCACAATTCTCTCTGACACTGCCCCCAAAGACTGGCCACAGTGGCGGTGCACATGCCGGTACCCTGGGCAGCGGCAGACCCAGCTGGGTAAACAGAAGAGCAGGAGCAAAACAAGCCAATCAATCACAGCACAGCTCCAGCACCCCCCAGTCCCCTCCTCCCTCTTCCTTTCCAGCTCCCACGAGTCTCCCTAGCAAGCAAGTGGGCCCAGGTGTCCTTTGATCAGTATCCTTTGCTCTTTACAAGGGGGAAATGTATCTATAGGAAGAGTGAGCTCAGCTCCACCTGTGATCCATCCCCCAGGGTTCCTGGCGAACAGCCAAGAGCTCCACACATCCAGCTGCTAGTGGCAAAAAAGGCAGGCATACACGGGATATGTGGAAAACTGCAGGCTGGCCTGTGGTTAGGAGGGCCCCGGGTGGGTGACCTTCACAGAGTTACTGAGATCAACAGGGCACACTCTCTACTTCAAGTATTGGGGCATGGGCCACAGCCTCTACAAGCACACAGCCCTGTCAGCGTTCAGTCCAAATGCTACTACTGTTCCTTTGCCTCATGGCTTAAGCTTTTCATGCACTCCCTAGCTCATGTGTGGAGCTGTTAAACTTTGAAGATTCCACTTCTTGCCAGCAAATGGAGTTATTACGCACTGCTATGCCATGGGCTCCAGAGCCCTTCCCTTCAGAGGCTTACTGAGTGTCATGTTTCACCAGGTGAAGATCTTCTGATTGCTGAATCCATGGAGCCTAGAACAGTGATGACACATAATTAGTGCGAACTAAATGCATGTTAAGTGAACAAATGAATTGGCACAGTATAATGAATAAAAGGCTAGCTTCTGGAGTCAGATAAATCAGAATTCCAGTCCAGGTTCTATCAATTTGACTTAGAAAAAGTTTGCTTACCTTTCTTTGGCCTTGGTTTCTTTGTCTAGAAAAAACAATAATATTATCATAACAAAATTATTGTGTGAATTAAGAGGTAATGCATATAATGTGCTTAGTCTATGCCTGACCCATACTAAGTCTTCAGTAAAATGCTAGAAACTTTTGTTTACTTGTATAGCAACTCCGAACAACTGGCTCAGGCTGCAGGGGTGGTGAAATAAGGAGTCTTGGTCTCATCTTGACTGAATGGAAGAGTGCTGTAAGGTTTTCTATGGGTGGAGCTGGTAGAAGAGGGAATGGGCTTTCTGGATATGCCTTCTCTGGTTTGGCCATAAAAGCCCAAGCCTTTTGGATTAGCCTTCAAGGAGCAGGAGTATATTGAAAAATACAGGTTGCATTTATGAGCCATACAAGTGAAGGTAGAAGGACTGTGTGTTGGTTGGGGACAGCTTATGGAAGGAAAATAAGGAGTGAGTGTAGACCTTCCTACTGTGATTCTGGAAGCATTCAAATAGCCCATTACTTGCCTAGGGGTTGGCAATAGTGTTCTGATTCTTCATCAAGAAGCTTCCCATTCTGCAAGGGCCATTAGCAGCGAGGCAGACGCTAAAGAGCAGTTACTTCCCTGTTCCAGAGTTGGCACTAAAAAAAGGTGGCTGCCTCCCCTTGTGCTTGAGTGTGTCTAATATCACACATTATTTTTCAAATGAGAGAGATGTGATGTCATATCATCAACGTTGCGCTCATTTTCAACTCTAAACTTCAAAGCATGTGTCAGCCACATTGGCCCCACCCAAATGTGTGGCACTTTTGATCAACTGGTACCTGATGGCCAAAAAGGCTTAGAGACTCCTGTGTAATTGGAAATAGAGCCAAGAAAGGGATTTTTTTTTCTTTTTACTTAAAGGTAAATCAACTCAAGTCTTGGAAAGTTTGAGTTCAGCTGGAAATACAAAGCGCATGAGGTTGGAGCAAGTCTTAAATCCTCTATCTGAAAACACTCCGATGACATCACTTTGAGTCTGGGAGTGTCCTTGAGGTCTGGGAAAGTGTGTGCCAAGAAGCCTCCCTGGAGAAATGAAAAAAAAAAAAAAAAACTCTCCATTACACAAACTCCAGAGAGTTCCCCACTAAGCCTTAGAGTGGGCTGGAATGTGAAGCAAACAGAGAGGGTGGGAATGTCATCTTCATTCCCTATTCTCTGAGTCCCTTCACCAAATAGCCAGCCTGCCCAAGGACATTCCTTGAAAAGTCCATAAACAACAGTGAGACCCTCCAGAAATACTTCCTCCTTGGCCTCTACTGAGCTACCATTTGTTATGCTGTGGGGCTTGGCATTCATCATAGTCGGGGAATTTGGAGGTGGTAATTCAGGGAATCCTTGGTAACCAAGAACATGGAGCAAGCGAGTGCCATCTAGATAGAAAAGCTTGTATGGAAAGGATGCCCAATTTGGGAACCAAATTTGAGAGGATTTTCAGGGTCTGAGGCCTTGCTTGTGGAGGAGCAGAGACTCAGGAATATCCCAGGATCAGACTACTTGAGGATACCAAAGGGTGGACAGAGCAGCAAAAGGCGGGGGTTAGGAGCAAAGCCAAATGTGTACATTATTGCATGGAGGTGAACTGGGCAGCCCTGCTTTCCAAGTCCCCCTTCTCCAGTACATGGAGGGGAGAGAAAGCTGAAGGAGTTTCTTTTTCCTTCTTTCTGCCCACTCCCTGTTCTGTCAAATGGATGGAGTACAAATGAGTCTGGAAATAACTGTGTTGGACAGAAAGACTAGGTTGCTCTTTATAGGCTTTTTGCTGATTAAGGATTTGTAAACAGTGTTTTCTAAATAAGGGGATTTCACCTAAATGTTTGGTACGTCACATCTGGGCAAAAGCTACAGACATATATACCATGTAAATATAGATGTAAAAACCCTTGACAAAATTCAGGATATGGAAGTCCATAAAGACAGGAAGCAGATTAGTGTTTGCCAGGGGTTAACAGGAAGGGAGAATGAAGACTGGTAGCTTAATGTGTATGGTGTTTCCTTTGTCATGATGAAAGCTTGCTGGAACTACATATTGGTTCATATTGTGAAACATTGTGAATATACTAAATAACATTGAGTTATACACTTTGAAATTGTTTAAATGGTGAATTTTGTTACATTTATTTTATCATACTAATTTTAAAAATCCTTGACATAATACTAATATACTGAATTCAACAACATATAATAAATAGCATTGTAGTGATCATGTAGGATTTTCCCTAGAAACACACAGTTGATTGAATATTAAAGTATTGGCCATTGTTACCTGCCACATGCATAGTACAATGGACAAGAACAACACACTACTTTCAGTAGGCACAGAATAAGAATTTAACTAAATCTAGTGTTCTCTCATGATAAATGCGCTCAATAACGCAATAATAAGAAGTAACTTCTACAACATAATAAATAACATCTATGAAACATCCATAATTAACATCAAATATAATGGCATAAGACTGAAACCTCTCCCTGACACACATCAGAAGACAAGCATCTTACTCTGACCACTTCTACTTGACATTGTACTGGAAATACAGACTAGGCAAATTAGATAAGAGAAAGAAATAAAAAGCATCCAAATTGTAAAGGAGTAAAAACGTTTCTGTTCACAGATGACATGATCTTTTCTGTAGAAAATCCTGAAGGATCCAGAAGAAAAGAAAGAAAGAAAAAAAGAAAGAAAGATCCAGAAAGAAACAGAACTAATAATCAAGTTCAGTAAGGTTTCAGGATATAGGAAAAGACAACAATGAAGTTGTATCACTATACACCATTGGTTGAAAATGTGAGAATTAGGGCCCGGCGGCGTGGCCTAGCAGCTAAAGTCCTCGCCTTGAACGCCCCGGGATCCCATATGGGCGCCAGTTCTAATCCCGGCAGCTCCACTTCCCATCCAGCTCCCTGCTTGTGGCCTGGGAAAGCAGTAGAGGACGGCCCAAAGCTTTGGGACCCTGCACCCACGTGGGAGACCCGGAAGAGTTTCCAGGTTCCTGGCTTCGGATCGGCGCGCACCGGCCCGTTGCGGCTCACTTGGGGAGTGAATCATCGGACGGAAGATCTTCCTCTCTGTCTCTCCTCCTCTCTGTATATCTGACTTTGTAATAAAAAAAAAATTTTTTTAATTTAAAAAAAAAGAAAATGTGAGAATTAATTAAGAAATTATTCCATTTACAATAAAAGAACAAAATGCTGGGGCAATTGGTATACTGCACTGGGTTAAGCCGCTACCTGGGATATCCATATCATATATCAGACTGGTGGTTTATATCCCAGTTGCTTCACTTCTGAGCCAGCTCCTTGCTAATGTGCTTAGGAAGCAGTAGATGATGGTTCAAGTGTTTGAGTTCCTGCCACCCATGTGGGAGACTAGGACGGTGTTTTTGGCTCCTGGCTTCAGTCTGGCCCAGCCCCAGGTATTCTGTTTTGGGACTGAACCAGTGAATGTGGGATTCTCTCTTTCTCTGTCTCTTAAAAGAATAAAGGAATTAGCAATGAGTTTAATAAAATAAATAGAATTCTTGTATGCTAACAACTGCAAAATATCATTTAAAAGGATGAAACAAGGCATTCCATGTTCATGTATAAGAGTTAATATTACAAAGAGTTAATATTACTACTCCTACAACTGATGTATAGATTCAATACAGACTCTAATAAAATTTCACCTGTTTTTTTCTAGTACTTTGTATATTAATATTAAAATCCATGTGGAAATGCAAAGACTCCAAAGTAAAATGATGAAAACTAAAATTCTTAGAACAAAATGTAAGTGTAAATCTTCATGAGCTTGTTTCTTGTTTTAGGTAACAGTGTTAGGACTTAAAAAAATAACTGACAAAAGAAAAAAAAAGATAAATTGGACTACATGAAAATTATACTCTTTCAATAGGCATTTTCCAAAGATGATACACGAATAGCCAGTAAGCATATGAAAACTTGTCCAACATCATATGTTCTCAAGGAAACACAAGTCAAAATGACAAAGAAATACCATTTCACATCCAGAAATGCTAGAAAGAAATTCCACTTCACACCCAAGTAATACCTAGTGTTGTGAGGTGGAGAAATTTGAACCCTCAAACACTGCTAATGGAAATGTAAAATGCTGCAGCCATTTTGGGAAACAGATTTTCAAAACTAAACAGTTAACAAATGGTCTATTAATTCCATTCCAAGAGAAATGAAAACATGTTCACCCCCAAACTTGTAAATGAATGCTCATAGCAACACTATTCACAATATCCAAATGTTGGAAACAATTCAAATATCTACCAACTGATAATGAGAGAAAATTTGGCAATATCCATACAATTGAATATTGTTCAACTGTATGATGGAATGGAGCATTGGTTCAGGTTACAATATGTATAAACCTTGAAAACGTTTAGCAAAGTGGAATTAAAAATCTATATGAGTACATTGTTATAAGATGATTACTAGAATAGGCAAATCCATGGAGACAGAGAGATTAGTGGTTGCCATGGGCTGGGGAGAGGGACAAATGGAGAGTGATTAGTAACATGGAAGGAATTTCATTCTAGAGTAATGAATTATATGCTAGAATTGGATAGTAATGATGGTTATACAACTTTTCAAATACACTGAAACCAATGAATTGTATAGTTAAAGCTGTACATTTTATGGCATGTGAATTATATCTTTTTTTATTAATTATTTTGCATTATGTGACAGTTTCATAGGCTCTGGGAATCCCCCCACCCCTCCCCACACCTCTCCCCCCTGGTGGATTCCTCCATCTTGATGCAGTATTACAGTCCAAATTCAATCAAGATTCTTTCCTTGCAAACGTATACCAAGCATAGAGTCCAGCTACTTATTGTCCAGATGGGTTGAACAGTTTCTTGGGGAGACCATTTCTGGTCTGAAGTTAGAGCTGGTAGAATATCATCCCAGTCAATTAAGAGTCCCAATATAACATCAACAGCAATTTGCAACATTATGGAATTGACATGGTTTTGAGTAACCAGTATGTTAAAAAAAAAAAAAAGCAAGTTCTTAACCACAACCTATGATTAGCTCATTAAATTATATCTTAATAAAAATGGAACATTTTTGGGTGATCACTCAGTTGTTAGGTTTGTAACCCGAAGGTGCTCATTAGAATTATGTGACAGTGCAATAACACAGTGTTTCTGTTCTGCTTATGTTAATGGACAAATTTTCTCAGCCATTATGTATATAAAAATTAGAAATAGACTTGTTGATAAATGCTGTTTCTTTGTAGCAATAAGCAATACTTACACATAGATCCCTGAAAAAACTATCCTATTCATTACATAGACATTCATAAAAGCATGATTTACTTTTACAATTAATTTTCAAAAACAATGTACTGATTTTACTTTGATCATTGTATCTAACTAATAACATTTAATATTTAGTGTTTTATAGACATAGAAAGTAAACATTAAGTTCAATTATTAAGCATATGTTTGTTACAGAGCAGCTAATAGGGAGAGTATTATAAGCCTTTTGGGTATAAGATTATTATATAATGATAAATATCTCTGGAGGATGCAAGATGGAAATACAGATTTAAGGAGTATAATATTTAATGTTTAAAAATATCTTGTGTATGTAATTTTAAAATATAATGTTAGCAGCATCACTTGGTATTTAGAATCTTTGAATACATTTAGAAGAGTGAAGTAATTTCATTTAAAATGTTGATATTGACAATAGATTGGGAAAACACGCTTTTGATGATTTATGGTTATTATTTTAAAGTTGTATAAAATATGCAAGAAGGCATAGTTACTGAAAAATCAAGGAACCCTGGGAATGGTACAATATCACTTCTTTGATATTCTTGTAAAACATGTTTCACTTCATTCATGAAAAAAAAAAACACTAAACAAACCCAAATTGAGGAACACTGCATGACACAGTTGATCGGTATTTTGAAAAGTGTCAGCATCATGAAAGACAAATTGAAGATCTGTCACAGGTGGGAAGAGACTGAGGCATATGACTGTTACATGCTGTATGAGATGCTGGAATAGACAAAAAAACATTAGTGGGAAGACTAGGGAAATTCGAATGAACCCTATGATTTAGGCAGTAGGGTTGGATGAATGTTCAGTTTCTAGTTTTCACAGGAAAAAGTGTTAAAACGTCAGTTAACATTAGGGAAAACTAGGTAAAAGGCATTCAGGAACGCCACAGTTTTTTCCCAACTCACAAGTAACTCTAAAATTACTTTAAATTAACAAGGTAAAACCCTTGGGGGAGAGGGGTTGGCAAGTGGGGTGTGATGTGGTGCAGTAGCATAGCTGGCTAATCCTCTGTTTATTGGTGCTAGCATCCCATATGGGTGCCAGTTCATGTTCTGGCTGCTCCACTTCCTTTTCAGCTCTCTTGCTTTTGGCCTAGGAAAGCAGTGGAGGATGATCCAAGGCTTTGGGCACCTAAACCTACCTGGGAAACCCGGAAGAATCTCCTGGTTCCTGGCTTCAGATTGGCCCATGTCTGGTCATTGTGACCATTTGGAGAGTGAACCATTAGATGGAAGATCTTTCTCTATAATCCTGCCTTTCAACTAATAATAAAATTAAAAAATCTTTTAAAAAAGAAACCTCAGGGATCATTGAGTTACATGAGTCTATCCTTAAGATAAAAGCAAATCAGTGCAATTATTCCTGGTACTGAGACCTGGGACAGGTGCACCCAACGGGTGGCTCACCATCCAATAGGCCCTCATCATCCTCTTGCAGGAAGCCAAGTAGGGGGCCATTTTCTTTCTGCATTGTGCCCCGGGAGGAGACTGACATCCTTCTCATGAGCGTGTGCCCAACTTGCTCTCCTTTTTAAACATTGCTTTTCCTGATTACAAATAAAATGTAAACTTCTCATCAAAATTTTGAAAAAAAAAGATAAACACATACACACACATAAAGAAAGAGAGAAAAGAAACATGTCTGCTATTGTACCACTATGATAAGTGTCTTCGGCTTTTTCCTCTTTCTTCTTTTCTACACGTTTCACATGATTTTTAGATTTTCCTTTCAATAGAAATATTACTCCTCCCTGTTAAACTGAACAGAAGAGACTCCTGAAGGAGCTGAGTGCACCAAAGGACAACAGAACTTATCACAAGCCAGGAACACCTGGTAACCTTGGCCTGTCGAGCAGCACACTGGGTCCCAATGCTATCTCTCCTTCCCGCCTCCCTCCGGCCGCCAGCAACAGAAGAGAGTTTCATTAGCCTCAATGCTATCTTTGCCGAGGTCAAACAGACACACTCTCATCCAGAAATGTTTCAAATGCCGAGTCTGCGAAGAAGATCAACACCACCATGATGATATGTCAGAATCACAAGCATGCACAAACTGAAGAGCTGCTGCCTTCCCCCATTCTCCACACCTAACATGTGTCGAAAGCCCAATGCTGTACGCGCTGGGCGGCCGTTTCCCTCATGGGTCACCCTGCCATGTGAAAGTGGTCCCAGGCTGTCTCCCACCAGGGAGCAGTCCATCAGACTCTCTGCTCTCTGTTCCCCATGGCCACTTCCCTTGCTGAAATGAAGACCTCCTGTGTAACTGAATGAGTCTGGCTTTTGGATTTGTGGCTCAAGAAGCTAACAATCCCATTTTAATTGTAAACTACTTTTCCTTACAATTTCAATCCAAGGCTATTTTGCACATTATTCCATATTTTTCTCCAATATCATTTTAAAATTATGGGATAATATTCTTGTGTGGGTGGACAAAAAGCAATGATACTGAGCTTGTATTACTGGCCCAGGTGCTTGATTTGTTTCTCAAGTCACCCACCTTTACATGGGCAGGAACAGGGCAGGTCCTCAGGCCCAGTCAGATGGACCAAGACAGAGCGGTAACTTTGAATCCCAAAGATCCACTTCCTGCTCTATCAAACATGAATAGCTTTTTGAATATTTCTACTTCAAGGGGATGATGTAAAGTTACAGTATTTATCTCTACTGCGCTATTTGTTTACTTTTTAAAAAGATTTTGTTTACTTGAAAGGCAGAATTACAGGAGGGGTGGTGGATTTCGTCTGCTGGCTCACTCTCCCAAATGACTGCAACAGCTGGGGCCTGCCCAGGTTGAAACCTGGAGCTAGGAAATTTGGCTAGGTCCATGGTATGGATGCAGGGGCCCAAGCACTTGGGACATCTTGCACTGCTTTCTCAGGCATCTTGGCAGGGAGTTAGATTGGCGAGGGAGCAGCTGGACTTGAACAGGCACCCATATAGGATGCTAGTGCTGCAGACAGGTAAGGGGTCGGCTATTCATCTGTCCAGCACTTGGCATGCCATTAGCCTCTACTGTTGGAGGCCACTGTGGTTTTTAGAACAGACACTGACCTTCAAGTCAGAAAATCTAAGTTTTAGTCCTTCTTCCTGCATTCTGCTTAACTATGTGGCTCTGGGCAAACAAATTTATCTCCTGAAGGAGTCTATGGTATGCTGCAGGAGGCAATATAATTTGGCAAAAGAGATGTATGTCCCAGAAGCAGTCAGATCTGGTTTAAATTTCAGCCCTGTCACTTCGGTGATGTGCTATTTAGGATAAACGTATCTTCTTTCAGGTTCCACATTTTCACCTGTAATTGGGGCACAACAATGATATCCCTATATCACAAGTGTGTGGTGAGGCTCTGTGAAAGTTCCCACAATATTCCATGAATGTTGGCTCAGTCTGACTTGCAGGTAAGCTGAATCACTAAATGGCCAGGTCCTCAGCAGGCACCTGCTGCAGTTCCCCGAGCATGCTGAAGGCAGGGGAGAGCACTCCGGGAAGGGATTTGTCCAAGGCCATGCCCTGCCTTTTATCTCTTCTACAAAGTCAGCAGGTGTGATGACACTATTTGCAGATGAACTCCTATTAGGCAACCTCCTGGCTTCTGATTGATTTTTAACAGGTTCTTTTCTGCAAATGGGGCCAGGGGGAAGTAAGGTGGAGGAGGGGAGGAAGTGGATGAAGGGGGGGGGGGGGGACAGAGAGAAGAACACTTAAACAACACTAATCTGAGGTCCACAGACCAGATAAAGAAGTTCAGCCATGCAGAAGGAATTTGGATGACAGTAACATTTGTGCTAATAGTTGACATTTGTTGAGGAATTACTGTGGAGCAAGTATGATTCTAAGTACTTTACATACGTAAGTGTTTTAATTCTCACAACCGATTTGTAGTCTGCACTTGACAGCTGAGGAAACTGAGACTCAGAAAGTGTTAGGACTTGTGCAAGGCAATGTAGTGGGAGAGCTAGGATTCCAATCCGGGTAGTCTGTCTGGGGAAGCAGTTCTTCAACATGAGCATACATCAGAATCACCTGGAAAACTTTGTTAAACCACAAATGATTGAGTCCTGTCTCATCTATGTATCAGTAGGACTGATACAAGAATGTGATTTTTTTTAAAAAAAAATTATTTATTTTTATTGGAAAGTCAGATATGCAGAGAGGAAGATCTTCCTTCCGTTGATGCACTCCCCAAGTGACACAACAGCCAGAGCTGTGCCGATCCAAAATGAGGAGCCTGGAGCTTCATTTGGGTCTCCAGTGCGGGTGCAGGAACCCAAGACTTTGGGCCAGCCTTGGCTGTTTTCCCAGGCCACAAGCAGGGAGCTGGATGGGAAGTGGAGCCGCCAAGATTAGAACTGGTACCCATACGGGATCTCAGCGCATGCAAGATGAGGACTTTAGCCACTAGGCTATTGCGCTGGGCCCCAAGAATGTGATTTTTAACAAATTCTCAGTGACATTAATATTGTTGGTACAGTGACCACATTTTGAACATCAGCAGCATATAGAGTCTGCACTCTTTACTACCTATGTCATTCCTCTGTGGAATCCTTCATTAATGGCTCTGTAACCTTCAAGGTAAAGCACAAATGCCTCCTTAAAACATCCAGGGCATTTGGTGATCTTACTTTATTGCGTTTTCTAATTTCTTTTCTTTCTGGAATTCTCTATATACCTCATGTCCATCTTCTAAAGTTATTTTTTTTCCATTTTAGATTGTACCAGAATATACCAGAAACTGTCGGACTTCTGTCTTAATTTTTATTTCCTTCCCTCTAAGATGGTTGCAGCCTCATACTTACTTCTTCCAGCACCTCCTATTATAGGCCTTATATAAGTACTACTTCCTGTTCCCACTCCATGCCATGATATATGAGTTATTTGAAGAGTCAGGGGCCTCTTTGTGGCTCCAGCTCCCCAGAATTCCCTCAGCCACAGGACTGTGTTTACTGTTTTATAACTTCCTATGCGTGAATTTCCCTATAGCCATCAAAGATGTAGTTTTTTTATCTCCGTATTTTCAATCCCTGACACCTGGTAAATATTTCTTGAACGGATGCATAAGAATGTTTGTTGAGGAACATATCAGGATTCCAAATAACAGTGTTAAATGATATTTGGTGAAAATATGGAATCAGAAGTAACAAATTGCACGTTGCTCTAAGTCTGTAGCAGTAGCACAGACTTTATTGGCCATTGCCTGTTTTTTTTTCCCCCCGCTTTCTCTTAATGTTCCCATTCCCATCCAGTGGGCTCCTGTCCACACTGCTCAGGCTACCTTTGCGAGCCTCTGACCTGAGCCCTCGTTACCTCCATATTCAGGATGCTGCCTTCGCTGTTGAAGGAGAGCCTAAATAGGCACCCTTGTCTATGACAACACAGTAGGGTCCAGGCAATTTCAGTTTACAATGATGTGCCCTCAAAAGTAGACAAGCGCTTCAAGAATGAAAAGGAAGAGCTAGGGGCATCTCTTCTTGGTGACATGAATTTCAATTCTCTTCTGAACTGTGGCTTAGTCTCATTAGGGGAAGCTTTGCAGTCCTCTTAGAAGAGTGAAATGGGGTTTTCTTTTTAGGCCATATAGATCTCTCATTATTTTTTCTCTTTCTGATGTAATGGTAGATAATGAGTGCTGACTCGCCTTGTGATGGCTGAGCTATTTGATGAGAGGTTGCTTAGAGGTTGATTTAAGAGGCCCCAAGAAAAGTTTGATGTTTAAAAGTTATTTTCCAAATGATTGGCCTTAAGTTGCATCAAGAGTCATGGGGCAGCCAAAGGAAACATTAGAAGCAGTTACACCTTGTAAACCACAGCTATAGGCTTGAGCTAATCAGCCTTGGTGGAAATTCAAATAGGATAAGTCACTAACTACAAAAAGCCACTCTACTATAAAAAAGTAGTCACAAAAAAATAACTCTGGACAAAAGGAAAATCTGCTTTTCAGAATTGCCACATTGTAATAGTTAAAATGTTAAGTTTTCAATAAATATGAAAGATATGCAAAGGAATGGCTCCCACACAATAACAAACGATCAGTATAAACTATCCCTAATGAAGCCCAGACACTGGTCTTTGTAGATAGGCTCAAATCTGTCTTACCTCAAGAGCTGAAACTGCATGGAACTAAAAGCATGAGAATGACATCTCAGTAGAAAGAGAATATAAATGGAAATGATGAAAAATAATTAAATAGGAGCTCTGTAATTGGAAATACAATAACAAATGAAAAATTCGCGAGAGAGGTTTGACAGTAGATCTGAACAGGCAGAAGGAAGATTCGATAGAACGGAAATATTTATATCAACCACTGTGAGAAACAGAAAAAAACAAGAGTGAGTAAAAGTGATAAAAGCCTCAGAGACTTGTGATACCACCTGACATACCAACATACACTTAAAGGGAATCTCAGAAAAGGAGGAGAGATAGGAATATGAAGAAAATTTAAAGAAATAAAAAAAATAACAGCTCAAACATCCCAAATTTGATGGAAAAAAAGTTAGATTACATATCCAAGAAACTCAACCAACTCCGCATAGGAAAAAAAAATCAGAAAGAATCACAGATACATGATATTCCAACTATCAAAAATTAAATGCAAAGATAATCTTGAAAGGTGCAGAAAGAAGTAATTCATCATACACCAAGGTATCCTCAATCATATTACTGATTGGTATCGCATAGGAAACCACGGAGACCAGAAGGGCATAGCATAGGCTTGAAGCACCAAAGACAAATAACCAGCGATCAAGAAGTCTTCTCTGGGGGCATGCACTGTAGCATAGCAAATAAAGCTGCCACTTGCAATGCTAGCAGCCCATACTGGCACTTGCTCTAGTCCAGGATGTTCCACTTCCAGTACAACTCCTTGATAATGTGCTTTGGAAAACAACAGAGGGTGGTCCACACGTTTGGACCCCTGCAACCATGTGGGAGATCTGGAGCAAGGTCCTGGCTCCGGCTTCAGACTGGCCTACCTTAGCTGTTGCAGGTATTTTGGGGGGGGGGGGTGAAGCAGCAGATGGAAAATCTCTCTTTTTCTCTCTCTGTAACTCTGCCTTTCAAAAAAATACATGAAGAAATCTTTGACAAAACTATCTTAAAATGAAGGAGAAATGAACAAAAATATGCAAGAATGAAAGAGCACAACACATTAATTTGAATACATGAAGAAATAAAAATGGTAAATATAATATTTGATTAAAATGTTCAAGACTTTATTGTTGGTAACTCCTTTTTTCCTCAGATCTGATCAAATAGACAAGTACACAGAGCAATAATTATAAATCTATGTTGATGTACACACAATGCATAAAGATGTGATTTTAACTCCTATTTTACATATGAGGAAAATGAGGCAGGGGAGGTAGCGTGCCTGGCCAAAGGTCACATCACAGTCAGGAGGCAGAGATAGGGACTGAACATATATGACTGTCTGATTGCAGATCCCAGCGGCTTAAACCCCTTGCTATGCTATGTAAGAGAGTCTTGGGCCTCAGCATAGAGCTACTAAACAGGAGGACTGTTGAGGGCAAACTCAAAGCATCCTTATCAAGAGTTCCTTGAGAACAGATCCTTCCCTTTGGGGATCAATTGTAGTCTTTACAGTGTCCCCAGCATATGACTAGCCATACCACAGATACTCAGTGACCACAGTTGAATTGAATTGAATTCCCCCAAAGCAGCTTGCACAGCTCAGGGGCATGAAGGATAAGGCAACTTTACTGAGAAAATGGCAAGACTATATCACATTTATTAAGTGCATCCCATGGTGCACCCAGGCATTCTTAGTATTTATATATACTCAGCTATTAAATTCACCCACATAAGAACATTGAGAATTAGATGCTGTAACTATTCTGTTCTATAGAATGAAGAAACAGACATTAACCATTTAGCAACTTATGCAAGATCCTTCAGGTACTAATTAGCAAAGCTAGATCATGTTCCCTGTCTAGCTCCAGAGCCCAGGCCTTTTCCACATGACCATCCCAAGACCCGAGACTTTGGAGTAAGAGTATAGACTTTGCCTATGATAGATGCTACTTCCCAAATAGGGGAGGTTGACACTCAGATAGTACTATGAGTTTCAGAGTGGCAGAAAGGTGTCTACTCTCAATATTTGTTTTATTAACTTATTCATCTATTGGATGATACCTGAAATTGCGCTGTTAGACATTTGTTCCTTTGCTGTAAGGTTTCTGTGAAAACGAAAGCCTACTAAAGAGCATATAAACCATTCTGATATTCCTTCCAGAGACATGGTTTTACTATGCACACAACCTATGTAAGATGCAATACTTTTTAAAGATGTATTTATTTTTATTGGAAAGGCGAATATACAGAGAGGAGAGACAGAAAGATCTTCCATTCACCAGTTCACTTCCCAAATGGCTGCAACTACCAGAGCTGAACCTATCTAAAGCCAGGAGCCAGGTGCTTCTTCTGGGTTTCCCATGTAGGCACAGGGTCTCAAGGCTTTGGGCCATACTGCACTGCTTTGCCAAGCCATTAGCACAGAGCTCTGCTGAAAGTGGAGCAGCTAGGATACAAAGTAGCACCCATATGGGATGTGGCGCTCAGAGGTGAAAGATTAGGCAGTCCAACCAATGCACAGATCCAGGTTAGATGCAATTCTATCCAGAGAAAGAGACGTATCTGAGAGCATAAGGGCCTGTGGGCTCCATGGAGGAGAAAGTAGTAAGCCAGCAAGCTGCAAGAGGTTATTGTTTTGGAGAGAGCCAGCCTTTGTCAAATACCAGTCTTTACTCTGGAAATTGAATCTTATGGCCAACTGAGTTTCGAGAAAGACCATTTATTTTTTTTCCCCCTCTGAAGATTTATTTATCTTGGAAGTGTTACAGAGAGAGAGAAGGAGAGACAGAGAAAAACATTCCATCCACTACTTTACTCCATAGATAACTGGAAAAAGCCAGTGTTGGGCCATGCTGAAGCCAGGAACATGGATCCAAAAGCATCATCTGTGTCTCGCATGTGGGTGGCAGGGGCCTAAGTGGTTGAGCCATCCTCTGCTGGTTTTTTTTCTAGGCCTTTAGCATGGATCTGGATTAAGTGAAGTAGCTGGGGCATGAGCCAGGAATATGGGATACTGATGTTGCAGGTAGCAGCTTGACATGCTCTGCCACAATGCCAGCCTCAAGGACCATTTTTCCCCATTTTAAAGTTAGTATTATTTTATGATGCAGTTCCATAGGCTCTGGGATTTCCATGATCCCCTCTCCCCAAATTCTCCCCACTGATTTCCCCTGTATTATTACAATAGTATCATTTTTCATAAATAGTCTTAAGTCCATCATTGTGGGCATGGACAATGGCAGAGAGTCCCGCATCTTATTATCAAGATAATTTTAACAGTTTCATTGGGAGTCCGTATTTGATCTGGAAGTGGAGATGCATCCTGCATTGTATCCTCACATCTAGATATGACAGTCTCCATTACACAGTTACTATACGTCCCCTTAAATGAAAGCCACAATACAAAGTCAACAAGAGGAAGAAAAATAGAAATTTACAATGCCGTGTAGTTAAATAGCATCTACTAAATGACTAATGTGTCTCTGAAGGACTGAAAATCAAGAACCATCTTGATTCTCCAGAAGGACCATTTCTTATGTGGAAGCCTGGAAACAGGTTTCCCAGTGGGTACTCTAATTTCCAGAGTAGTCTGTTTATCCTGCATTTCATTCAGTTTACGATAAACCTTTACCCAGCATTGATTCATCTGATTGTCAATACTGCCATTTCCACCTGGGAAAGAACTGTGAAACAATAAAGTGGGAATAAGAGGGCTAGGAAAGGGTGGAGTAACCCCAAGCTGTGGAGGTTGCATCTGTGGGTTGTGCTTTGCCACTGAGCTAATGGGAACAGCAATGGAGGAAATGCTCTGGCCTGGGCTTGCTTCTAGCCTTGATGAGTGCATGATTTTCAGCAAATCTTTTTGGGTATATCTTTTACTTCTTCCAGCTTCACTTGCCTTCTGTATGCTATTGACGCCTTATAGACTGAACTTTCCCTCTAAGTCACAGAGCTGTTTTCAAAGGCAGGGCCAAGATCCCAACCAAAGATTGCTTACAAAAGAAACATCCCTTCATTTCACTCATCTGTCTTTAAGACGGCAAACATGCCTGCAGCCTGACCTCAGAATCTGTATTCTGTGCTGTACTGTGTCTTAATTCCAGTGCCATTAATTTAGAGCTGTGAAACTTGGATTAATGTGCTTAAGCTTAGTTTGCTTTTCTATTAAGATGGGTGTGTAATTCTGCCTACCTTGCCCATAAGTGCTTTGTATTGTGTTTAACACATATTTTGTACTCAATATAAAATGCTTAGTTTTGGAAAAGGAAATAAATGACCAATGGTTGGATTTGATTCCCAAATTTATGGTTTTGTGTCAAAAGAAGATATGTGTACTTTTTCTGATTTTATCTATTCATTTTATTTGAAAGAGAAATGAAAAATGAGAGAGAGAGAGAGAACACTCCCATGTTTTGATTTATTCTTCAAATGGCCAGAAATGTCTACGGCCAAAAGTCATGAGCTAGGAACTCAATCCCGGTATCCCAGGTGGGTGGCAAGAATCCACGTATTTGAGCCATTACTGTTGCATCCCAAAGCATGCATTCATAAGGGAGTGCAATTGGATGCAGAGTTTGAAGGGTTGTGAGGGATTATTGAGCCCTGTGCCCTGCTGCAGCTGTACCCTACACTAGGGAAAGGCTGTAGGGAGGTCGTTGAGGGTTACTAGGGATTTTTACTGCACATGCTTGTCAGCAAGAGTGCAAGGACAGGTGATAGATTAGAGGGGAACCTGGAGAGTCTCCCAGGGCTGAGCTGCTACACTTGCTGACACACAGGATAGCTAGGCCTGGGTGAGGGTGCATATTGGGTCAGGGAATGAGGGTGGATTAGGCCAGGATGCAGCACCTGCTGAAAGGTGGGAATGCTGGTCTGAGGGTGTACAGCTGCCTTCCATGCCCATCCAGCAGTTCCCACTGAAGACTAGAGCACCAGCCTGCCACTGAAGACTCAGGCCACGGCTCAGGCCACTGAATGGGTAGGAACAACCACCGAGTGGTCTTAAGTGATCTGCTGTGTTTGATACTTCAATACTGGAGTGAAGCTGATGAAAAATAAACACCAGATTCTAAAGAAAAGTAAAAAGAGTCAGCTTTCTCCTAAAGACATAGAGACTGTAAGCCACCCTTGTGGTCTGCTTCAAAATTTGCAAGGGCCCCCTGGCACTTCAGAAGCACTCTGTAGCAACGTGATAAGCTTACCCACCCCACTGCCAAGGATGGAGTGCAGAGATCAGTACCATCTGACGGGTGACTCACTGCTGTATATTTGGTGCAATTTCTGGGGCACTGGGAAGGCCCCACTCCTATTTTCCCACCCTTTCCTGGTGCCTGGAATTCCTGCAATGTCTTCTCAGAAGACTCAGTGCAAAAATGTTTATTTAGAGCTTTCCTGCAAGCACTGTGACCTTCAACCTTGAGGTCTTTTGCCTCCTTGGGACTTCTGTGAGTTTGTAAAAATGCCTACAAGTCATGCCCCAGGATCTTACCAAGCAGCTTCGAATTTGTAGTGAATTTCTTAGTAGGGCTTGATAGGGAATAGAGATGTGAACTTGATGGTTGTTTGAGCAGGAAAGTGTGTGGTGAGCATGGAAGTGTGGTAGTCATGCGGGTGGTTCAGTGGGTGAGGCAGATTTTCTGCTCCTAAGTCACTGCATGCAGTACTGCGTGTGTCCTTCCAACCTGCCTACAGCTCCAGACAGAAATTAAATGTGGTGTTCAAGTAACTCAAGATTGAAGTATCAAGTCACACCAATTTGGGTAAGGATACAGAGGAAGCTGGTCTACAGGATGGACCATTTTTCAAAGAGATACATTGTTATGACTGCCCAGCCAGTACAGTAGCATGGAACTAATAACTAACCAAGTGCTGCCAAGTCCCCAGCCTATCAGATCTGTTGTAATGACAAGATAAGAACCACTTATAGTTAGCACATTTGGTCTAGTAAGTGGGCTCCATTATACTTCTAGCCAGCAGTTTGCTCCCAAGGTTGTGATGAGCATGTACCCACAAGGCTGACACCATTTTGAAAAGCTCAATCTCAGTGAAAATCCAGGCTCTATGAAGCCCTGCTTCTGGCTGGTGTTGTTAATCATTGTGATGGATATAGTGTGGTGATGAGCGTTTTGCTGCAGCCAGATCACCAAAAAGCAGGACTATAGGGCGAGAAAAATCTTGTGTTTTGTTATAGTGAAACAGCCACACTCTGAGTCAAGAATGCCCCTAACTTTCCTCGCTAAGGATATATACAATGATGTCTCAAACATCAATGGGCACACCATTGTTTTGCAGGCAACAAGTAGGAAGTGAGAACAAAGGCTAGAGGCGATTTTATGACTAGTTCAGATCCAACTCTTAGGCAAAAACACTTGGTGTTCAATGGGAGAGACAATGCGCAAGCCTACTGCTCTCTATCCTTGCTGGGAGTGGAGCCCACTTTTGATTCTTCCAAGGAAACAGGAATGAACAAGGGCGCTGTGTGCTTTCTCCTGCCACACTCTGTGCACGTCCGCAGCACTCCTTTGTGGAGCTCTGGGGCAAGAAATTGGAAACTCAAAAACAAGAGCCCCGGAACCATTTTGTTTCTCAACATTCCTCAAAGGAGCCAGCCCCAACTGACAGAGACCAGAGCTCCTATCATGAAGTATGAGCTCACATCTGAGATATAAAGCAGAAAACTTCCAGGACCCAGGGTAGGGCAAGCTTAGCCTGTTGCATGAAGCACTGGAGGTTCAAAAATGAGCCTAGGATTGGTACTGTGGGTCTGGTGGATTTGTGTTGCTGTGAAATGAACACATAAAAGTGTGTGTGTGTGTGTGTGTAGTGTATATGAGCATATATATATTAGTTATATAATATATTGTAGATATGTATTTACATTTTAAGATTTAATTTATTTAAAAGGCAGAGTTACAGAGAGGGAGAGATGGAGACAGAGATCTTCCATCTGCTGGTTTACTCTCCAAGCAGCCACAAGAGCCTGAGGCTAGGCCAGGTTGAAGGTAAAAGTCAGGAACTTCTGGGTCTCCCACATGGAGGCAGGGGCTCGAGCACTTGGGCCATCCTCCACTGCTTTCTCAAGTGCCTTAGCAGGAAGCTAGATCAGGCAGCCAGGACTCAAACTGTTACCCCTATGGGATGCCGGCATTTCAGGTAGTGGTTTTAACTCATTATGCCACAGCACTGTTATATATATATCTATATATCTATATATCTATAGATATATAGATATATAGATAGCGTGTGTGTGTGTTTCTCATAGAAAGAGCTGCAAATTCCCACTTGTGGATGTGGAGATTGTGGATGTGGAGAGTGGTAGTCAAATACAAAGTGCAATTTCGCTTCCTCCTTCAGACTTCCTTGTAGTTTTCTTGTCCTTGGGCTAGGAGGCATATTTGGAGTTCATAAGGATGCATGACCAGGCATTAAGCATCCCCTAATGCTTGGGTCAGGCAATACTGGGGGCCTCAGGATATCTGGGGTTGTGTCCTCAGAGAAATGACGGAGAGACTGGGCTTAGCAAGAGGCAAGAAGATTCCAGGTGGAGGCAAAGCATATAAGCAAAGGCGCTGGGGAACAGGATGAGGCCTGATTGGAATAGAAAGCCTCAGGCTGGGAGCAGAGAGAGGTGAGGGAGAAAAAAACCAGATTGTACTTGTCAGATACTACAGGTTTTTGGCCAGAGAGTGTTCACTGCCCTTCCCTCGGAAGAAACTGTTTGTAGAGCCATGTGATTATATGTGCTGGGCACACACTCCAGCACAATGTCTGTCTAGTGGCCTTGACGTTGGGGAATAAATCTATTTCTTCAAATAGTCCTGTGGGTCCTAGGAAACAGAGTTGCGGTTCTTTGCCAGATGAAACACAGTAAGCCAGGGCAGCTGTGCCTGACACTTCTTGAGAATAGCAAGGAGGGCTGTGCCTGGCTCTGCCTTGTCTGGGAGGGCTACATTCCACAGAGAGCCCCTGCTCCAGCCCGACAGCCTCCTTCCTTCCATTCGGCTTTCCTAGTCTCAGAATCAGTCACTCTCTCATATGTACTGTGTTCGAGGCTGAGAATACATCATTGAAACTGTTGGGGGGTTTTTTTCCCCCTAATTCCTGCCTGGGAAGCCATCTTGAACTTATCCTATGATTCTCAGGGGGTTGGCAATGATCCAGGCCTGACCCCAATCATCAAAAACTAGCTGGTTGCTGGAGAAATAGCACAGGCCAACAGTGGGGCTTGGGGTTTCTTCAAAGCCCAGTGCTCCCTTTCTAGGCAGTTGGGGACTGCGAGAGTTAACACGCAGCCTGAGTCACCCCACCCCACACCTGCAGAGGGGACAGTGAGCCTAATGCGCCCCCAATGGCTGGCATACAGGGGCCTCATTCACAATTCACTGCCTTCCACAGGCACTGCCTCTCCCGGGCTGCTCTTCCAGGGGGCCTCTTTCCGACGAGGTCGCTACTGCTAACAGTCAGGACACTCTAATCTCACAGATAGGCCTCAACCTTCCTCCCTCAGCACATTTTTGAGGGAATGGTGCTCCCCCCTTCTCCCTCTCTCTCTTTTTTATCATCATCAAAATATATTCACAAAACACCCACATCTCTGTCCACACCATAAATCAGGGTGGGGAACCTCTGGCCCGCAGCCCAGATCTGGCCCTCAGCTTGATTCATCTGGCATGTGGGGGATACTGTACTGGCTGCCACAGCTGCAAGCCAGAGAATAAAGCCTCCCTCCCCACTGCCTCCCACCCCCTGGACTGCTGGGACCATCCCATTCCAAATGGAGTCTCAAAAATAGGCAGATTCAGATTGGGGGCAGCTCCTGTGGCTCCTTCAGTTGCCTGGGAACAGGAAATAGGACTACAAAGCCCAAGGGGTGATTTTTATAACAAGAAGTTAATGTTTAGTGACCACTTCACAAACTTCCAGGACTGAACTAGGAAAGCACATCACCTACATTTTCTCAAGGAGCTCTCCCAACCTCGGTGCACTGAGAACGGTGCACTGAGAACGCTTGCTTTCCCCTGCAGGGAGAGGAAAGGGGCTCAGGACCTTGCCCCACTCGCTCCCTAACCAGGCAGCCACACAGCTGAGCTTCCCATTCACACCCAGCGCCCACAAGGGCCTCTGCAAGCCTCCACCCTACTGCCTGCAGCAGCTTCGAGGGGCTTGTTCTCATGACTTTGTGGTCACATTCCTTATTTGTCTCAGCACTATAAGGAGTCTTCAAATGCATCATGGAAATGCATGTTATGAAAAAAGCAACTACGCATGGGTTTCAAAAAGTATTTACACCACAATAAACTTACTTTAATTTCATTTCCATGGACTTTTGGAAATGTGCGCACATATGCAATAGCCATGTGGTAGTTTTATAGTGACAATAAATGCAACTCTAGCTACTCAAGGGTGATGGCCTCTTCTCTAAAGATTTTTTTTAGTATTTATTTTTATCAGAAAGTCATATATACAGAGAGGAGGAGAGACAGAGAGGAAGATATTCTGTCCGATGATTTCACTCCCCAAGTGACCACAACGGCCAGAGCTGAGCCGATCTGAAGCCAGGAGCCAGGAGCCAGGAGCTTCTTCCAGGTCTTCCACATGGGGTGCAGGGTCACAAGGCTTTGGGCCATCTTCGACTGCTTTCCCAGGCCACAAACAGGGAGCTGGATGGGAATCAGGGCTGCCAGGATTAGAACCAATGCCCATATGGGATCCTGGTGCATTCAAGCTGCTAGGCCAACATGGCAGGCCCTAAAGATTTGTTTTTAAATAAAAGAAACAAAAGGGTGGAAAATGTGTTCTTTAACACTACTTAGAATTAAGAAAATCATTTCTATGACAATGTAATGAGGGGGAAAGAAAGGGAAAGAGTAAGGGAGAGAGGTAGAGACAGAGACACATACATACACGCAGAGAAAGAGAGAGCGAGAGCGCGAGAGAGTGAGAGAGTGCTCTTCCTTCCACTAATTCACTAGTTCACTCCTCAAACAGCTACAGCAGCCAGGTCTGGGCCAGCCCAAAGGCGAGATACAGAAACCCTGTCCAGGTCTTCTATGTGGGTGGCGGGACTCAAGTGCTTAGGCCGCCTTCCATTAACTTCCCAGGAACGGGAGGAGGAAGGGGGAGTCACAAGTGGAGCAGCCGACGCTCTGACCAGTGCTCCAGTATGGGATGCTGGCATTGCAAGTGGTTGTTTATTTGGCTGCATCATAATGCCAGCCTTGGTACTTAGATTTTTAAAGAACAATGAAACTTTCCAAGTTCGGATTCCAAAGGAATACAAGAGATTTTCCAGGGCAGATTATCACAGAGATTCTCCTTTCCAACTTGCCTGTATAGTTACCGAGAGGGAAAGAAAGCTACCGAGAGACAGACAGAGGGAGCAAGTCTGCTGATCTTTTTTGCACGGAGCCCTCTTTAAGCTCTCCCATGGCAACTCAGTGCCCCACTGCACTGCTGGCACAACTCCTCAGACCCTAAAACACCATGTTGGCATCTCTGGACAGGTGAGCTGAAATCCAAAATTCATGCCCCTCATTAAAATGCAGTATGTCTCTGGACACTAAGAAAGGTTTTGTTCATCTAGAATTACCCAGCAGCTGAATGGTTAACAACTACAGCGGTGCTGGACATTAATTCAAAGCCCCCTGGTGTCACAGCATCTGTTTACCTAAAAATAATAATAACTAAAAAATAGAAAACTTCTGCCTGAAGCGAAATCTACAAATGCCAGTGGACCTACAAATGCCCTCTGCTGACACTCCAAGGTAGCAAACAACTGCTTAAGCTTAAGTTTAGGAAGAATCAATGGCAACGCTAAACTGATCCAGGAAGAAAAAGCAGCTGATTGGTGACAGAATCCCAGAGCCTCTGCTGCAAGATTTCTTCTTAAGGCCTGAATGAGCAGAGGTATAGAATAAAAAGAAAGTTTGGCTGGGTCCTCAACTCCACTAAAAGGGTGGTCTCTGGACCCAACAGCTGGTACCAACATCCTTAGCAATGAGCTACCCGAAATGAGTACATCTTGTTCTCCCAACATCCTTGGAAACTGAAGCTTTGCTATGCTCATTACTGAGAAGACTCTGGCACCTTTCAGCCCATTTGTATCTCTTCATCCTCTCACTAAACATTTGTTATCCGGCAAGCACAGCTGCAGGCTCCTAAAACCCCTGACCCTAGATTTCTGGGAGACTTCACTGAGAGGGGTCAAGGTAAAGAGTATTTTGAACAGCATCATGTCTCATTTTTAGAAACAAATGGACCCCACAAGACTGAACACAGAAGACCCACGCCTTTGCTTTCATAACCTGTGTGCATCTCCTGTGTGGGCTCTCCGGAAAGCAAGAATTCAGAGGAGTCTGATCCTACCCAGAAAGAAGTGTATAAAACTGCGAGAGTCGCAGGAAGTAAATCAAAATAGCAGTGTGTCTTGCAGCCTGGTGACCTATTTCCTGGATTGGAGTTGGAATCGCCTTCCCACAGAACAGCCAATTGTGATGTGTTAGTATTTTCATGCTGTGCAGCCCTCTGGCATGGAGGCGCTGCCCCATTCCTTCCCAAGGAAATTCCACTGCAGGCAATGTTATGATTAGTGGACTAATAACACTTGTCGTTGGAACACTCCAGACAAAGCTGCAGTGTGGACTGGTCTCCAAGTCCCTTAATCACCTATTTCGTCATCTTGACACTGGAGCCTTGGCAATAGGGATGGGCTTGTGGATCCCAATAATTAACCAAAGGGACAGCTGTTTGCTTGCATGGGGATATCCCTTCCTTCCATTCATAATCCCAAACTGATCTGAGGTGTTAACTGGTGTGGTTACCACACTCAATACTGGATGGCAACTAGAAAAAAAAGAGATGCTGCAGGCAAATTCTGAAGCAAGTCACCTGCCTATTTACTGTTGACCTTCATGCACATGTATTTTTCTTGGGATTAGTTTGCTGTAGCTCTGCATAGAGGCCAGGGGGAGAGGCCAGGAAGTGTTTATATGTTAATGTGCCTGCCACCTGAATAGGGGCACCATTGTTTCAAAATACAATGCAGTGTTCCTTTACCCTTGCCTTGACAAAGTGGGACTGTAAGGAATGTGAGATCTATACTCACACCAAGGACTGTAAACTAGCCTGATGGGTCTATGAGAAATTGGGTGGAGGGCTGAAAAGAGACTCTAGCCCTTCATTCTGATCTCTTTTGTCCAGCCATCAAACCAAATCAGCACTGATTAGGCACAGATGACTGTTGATGGCCTTTGAATGAACTTGTTCAGAAGTTTAAAAAGAAAACGAGGGTTGGGTTTTCGACGTAGTGGTTAGGACTCTATTTGGGCTGCCCCATTGTTATATGGGACAGAGTGTCTGGGTTTGAGTGCCAGCTGCATTCTCAATTCCAGCTTCCTGCTAGTGTGCGCCTTGGGAGACAGCAGGTGATGGTCCAGCTGGGCCCTTGCCACCCACCTGGGATACACAGATGGAGAACTCAGCTCCTGGCTCCTGCCTGGCCCAGCTCCAGCTGTTGTAGACATTTGAGGAATGAACCACTACCCGGGAGATTTCTTCATTTCTCTGATTTTCAAGTAAACAACAAAGAAACAAAGAATGTGACAACAAAGATAGGTAGTGGAGTGTGAAGCAGATATAGTTATAGATGGAGGACAAAAACCTTCAAAAGTCTACTTGACCTCCTTGGTAATCCTGAAGGCCACCAGAGCTTCTTGACTACATCTTTAAGGGAAGAAATAAACATACCCAGAGAAAACTGAGATGACTGAAAGGGATGAGTGGTGAGAGTGAGAAAAAGAAACTAAAATAGGTCAGTTATTGTTGGAAGACAGTACCCTAAGAGCAGTGCCTGCAGGCCTGAGCAGAAGCACTGGTTCTGCCTTGCCTGGAACTGACTTCATGGAGAAGTGCTTTTCCAGCACACAGTATTTGATCCGCAACTCTGGAAAACGGGACAGAAGGCAGATAGCCTTCAGCAATTTCCTTACCACAGCTGTTGTGCTCGTTTCCCAAGTTCTTGGCCATTACTACACCACCCATGGGGGTCAAACAGGTTCATTCCCAGGATGAGATGACAGCCCCCTAGCCACCTGAGCAAATCCTAGGTTTCAGGTTCTCCTGTACCCTGATATGTCAAGAGAAAATTTCTTCTGCTCTCTTCCCCACCCTTCCTGGGAAGTACAGAGTGTCCGGGTGACCAGACAGCTCATGAAGCAAAGGCTCAAACGTTCTCTGGGAAAGTCCCACCCCAATCCCTTTCCCACTGAGCTTTCCAAAATTCATTTGGCTTTGTTTTGGGCTCTACAACTTATGAAAGTTAGCTTCCAGGGAAGCTCGAGATGAGGCATTCCTAATGTGGGATTTAGAACTCTTCAGTTCTACCCAAGTGCCAGAATATAGTTTGGGGGCTGTTTCTCCCTCATATTTAGACAATGACGCAAAACCTGTTGATTTGTTTAGACACAATTGTCCCTCCACAGGACAGATGGTATTCAACAGAATGGAATAATTAGCAGATTTAAAAGAAATAATTATCTGGGAAAATACAGTTGGAGTCAAACAGGCCAGCTAATCTATATGACTAATTCATTTTTCAAATGTGCATAATATTTGTCATTAAAGATTCTGCTGCCTGTTATTCTGAAGTAAAACAACTCTATTGGCAAAGGATGCTTTATGTTGTGCTGTTGAAGACAAACATGATTTTTTAAGAATCGTGGGAACAATGACATAAAATGACAGTTTATTTTCATCTCTTCCTGGGGAAACTAAAGTTCCTGGTGAAAATTTTATGAGGCAATGGATTAATTACACTAAATGGCTTTAGAAAAATAACACAGCAGGGTGGGAGTAGGGAGGGTTATCTCATCAAATTGTTTTTTGGTGGGGTTTTTTTTTTTTTTTGGTTCAACTTTGAGCTTCCTTTGGTTTTTCATAGCTCAGAGTCCAAAAGATGGAATTCTTCTTTTTTTAATAGACACTTATTGGGTTGAAAGATCAGTGCATAAGGCTCTTTTCTAAGTACCCACCAATCCTCTGCCCACATAAGTGAGGTGGGGAAAGCCCACTTGAGACAGTTGATCTTGAGCTTGTGGACACCTGGAATCCACAGGAGGACTAAATGTAGGGAGGAAGCTGATTAACTCCAGCTAACTCATTTGGCCACATATTTTGCCTTGTACCATTCCCCGTAGCCAAACCCACCATACTTTTTCCATGTATAATTTCAAAAGGCCCAACATAGTGATGGGATGCTCAAGTCAGATTGGCACTAGGCAGCACAATCTTTTTTTGGAAAAATATTTATTTATTTATTTATTTATTTATTTATTTATTTATTTATTTATTTGAAAGCCATAGTTACAGAAGGAGAAGGAGAGAGAGAGAAAGGAATTGTCCATCAGATGGTAGCAATGACCAGCTCTGGGCCAGGCTGAAGCCAGGAGACAAGGGTGTGAGTTGGGTCTCTCAGCTGGGTGGTAGTGGCCCAAATACTTGGGACACTTTCAGGATTTTGTTTTGTTTTGTTTTGTTTTGTTTTTGTTTTCTTTTGTTTTCCAGCCAGGCAGCTGGATCAGAATCGGAGTAGCTACGACATGAACCGGACCCATATGGGATGACAATTTTGTAGGAAGTAGCATTACCTCCTATGCCACAATCACAACAAAATCTTGCTGATTTAAGTGGTATTCGAGTTAGTGGATTGGGGATGATTTGAGTTTTAAGTGAGGCATTTTTTCTTGATAACAAATATTCATTCTAACTTTAAAAATTTAGACTTTTTTGACTTCATCTACCAAATCTAGACATTATAGACTTTGTAATTTCATTCTTAGATATGCCCAACAGAAACACACACACAAATACATACATATTCATAATAGCATTATTCATAATAGTGAAACTCATTCGAAGGGCTATTAAGCATCCAGTGGAATCCTATGGCAATAAGAGTATGGCCAATAGGTATGAACACCCACAAATTTCCTCAGTATGATACTGAGCCAAAGTAGCCACCCATAAAAAAGCTCATCTTATATGAGTTCATTTATATAAAGTTCAAATTCGAACAAAGTTAATCTCTGCTGTTAGAGCTCAGGACCATTGCTACCTTTAACAAGGATATGACTGGGAGAGAAGGTGAGGAGCTCAGCAAATTGAAGAGTGGCCTCAGAAAAGATATGTTGGTGTCCTGAAATCTGCGAATGTGACTCTTAGGAAAAGGATATTTAAAAATATGATTAAGTTAAAGGGCTTGAGATAAGATCATTCTAGATTATTCAGGTGGGCCCAAAATCCAATGACAAGATTCCCTGTAGGGGAAGATACAGAAGGATGAGAAAAAGGTGCAGCAAAGACAGAGCTAGAGATCACCGGAGTTGTGCAGCTGCAAGCCAAGGAATGCTTGGAACCACCAGCACTGGAAGAGAAAAGGAAGAATTCATTTTTAGAGCCCCTAGAGGAGATGCAGTCCTACTGGCACCTTGATTTTGAACTTCTGCCTTCCAGAACCATGAGGGGAGAAATTATTGCTGTTTGTAGTGACTAGCTTGTAGTCATTCATTACAACCACACGGAGGTATTCTGTTTCTTGACCTGGGTGCTGCTAGTTCCATGGGGTATGTTCACTTTGTAAAAATTTATCACACTGTACATTAATGGCATGTACATTTTACATGTGTATTATATACCAGCAGAAAATTTATTCTAAAACTCCATGACTCTACAATCTATTGTCCAATTGCCCAGTATTGTAAGTAGCCAAAGTGGCTCTGTGAGGTTTTATTATTTATGTTTAAGCCATGCTTCACAACAGGAAGGCCTTTTTAACCCTAATAAATATATACACACAGTCTTTCCCACCACAGTAGAATGGTGAGAAGAACTTGGAAAGACAAAATGCCAGAAGCAACAAGCATACAGCCAATTTTCCTATTTTCTTTTGTTGAAGTAGGTAGTCAAATCATTACAGGATAACAAATCATCAGGACAGGAAATATCTAGAAGTTTTGGATAATGAATAAATTCAATAACAGAGGACGGATAGAGTAACCAATCCTCCATTTTCTCATCGTGAATTGACTGTGATCCCTTTGTGATAAACAGCAAGCAATAACGTTATACCAAAATTCTGGTTCTACTTTGCCTAGTAATTTTGCTTTAGACAGAAGCATTACATAGAATTTGTATGCTATTAAGATTGAAATTCAAAGATGGAATCTTCTATTGGAGACAAGAAACACACTTGGCAGCCTGCGAACTACAAACCAGTGGAGGTTTCAGAATTTTCCAAAAAGAATGAGATGCTTCCAAACTGAGCATGTTTTCCATTTTCCACTTCCTTCAACCCCGGGCAGATGATTTCGAACGTGCACTCTCCTCTCACTGGCTTCGAAGAAGTCAGTTCTTGCCAGAACTGTGGACTCAAGAAGAAAGCCAAGTGCAGATGGAAGTGGCTCTGGAGAGCAAGCCCAAATTCCCTCAACGGGGATTACTGAGGAACAAAGCTGGCAGGGTGGAGATTTCAAGCATCACAGGTGCAGAGAGACTCAGAGTGGGGGCTAGATCAGTGAAGAAAGGCCTTTTTCCATCTTCATAGCAGTCAGTTCTCATGCAGGCCTGCCTAGAGGGGCCCACTGCTGCTTAATTGCAATTACCACATTTATCAACTCAAGAAGTTGTAAGCGAAGAAGTACCGACAAATCCCCTGGTTTCTTCCATGATGGACTTGACCCTTTCTCAATAACCCTATCTAGGTGCTTGAGAACAAAGGGTTGGGGCCACTCTAGGGGTATGGAGTAGGACAACAGTGTTCTTTCAACTAGGAGAGCGATTTTGAAATCCAACGTAGAAATGAGCCAAGGTTTGGCCATGGTCTGGGCCGTCTGTAAGGGCTAAATTAGGCCAAACTTTATGACTGTAAATCTCCTCCTGCACCAGAATCCTTAAATGCATGTGTTTTGCTTTATATGGATGTCTTGCCTGTCTTCTGCTCAAGTGTGAGCTACAAAGACAGCAAGAATTGGACCTCTGTTTTCTGTTTTCACCTTCAAGTTGTTATTATGTACATGCAGCTGTTAATGCAAAAAAAGGAAAAGAAAGAATGAAGAAAAGAATGAACGAAGGAAAGAAAAGAAAAAAGTGAAGACAGAAGTGAAAAGGCACATGTTACAAATTAGTCTACTCTGAAATGACCATAACAGTGACTTCTGCAGAAAAAAAGAAAAATATACTCAATAAGATATACTCAAAAAATATACTCAAAGATTGCTTTAGAAAGAAAAATCTGAAATTAGGAGCAAAAAGAACATTCCCACCGCCCCCCCCCCCAAAAAAAAGTAATAAAAAGAAAGCAGTGTTTGTAGACCAGATAACAATTGACTTGAAAAGAAGTTAAAATATTAGGTAATGCAAAATCCTGGATCTGAAACCTCAACTGTAACATATATTGCATGATTTTTCCTAATTCAGTTTTTTCTGTATGGTATTCCAGTTAAATGTTCTAACCGAAATCCCTTGAGGAAAGACTGAATATGAGACAATAGCTCATAATTCAATTCTATCAGCACTCACTGAATACTCACTGTGTGCTTGACATTCTGTTTGGTGCTGTGGGTAATGTGTGGGAAGTAGAAAGCACAGTGAAGACCTGCAAGATGCTTGCCATTTTGTTGGAGGAGAGAAGACTTCCAAACATAAAACAACTCAACAACTTAATCAGAAAATAAACACATGGTAAAGAATCAAAAGAAACATAATTGACTGCAAAGCTGTTGGGTTCAGGCAAAAACAGGCAATTTGACACCATAAAAATTCTGAAAATAGTAAAGAGAAGTCAGCAGGATACAAAGATGGTAGAATCACAGGATGAAAAAAGCAAAAACCAGCCAGTGTTTCTCTCTGGACCTGATGTTAACAAGAAAAACCCTGTTGTTGCCATGAAGACCAAGGAAATGCCTCCACATCAAGTCAGAGTGGTTTCTAGAATCTCAACTGTAAAGGGCTAGCCAATACAAAATCAGTTATTTTATGTTGATGTGTTTGTGACAAACATTTTTGTTTATCGCAGTATGAATACTGAGTAACATCAGGATTGTAAGGAGTAATCAGTGAGTGTGTACAACACTGATGAAGGAAGCAAATTTGTATTTGGGGCTCTTAGAATAAAGTGTGTTTTAGATAGAAACAGAGAAAGCAATCCAATTGCTACCTTTCTCCCTTTCCATTGGTTGCAATTCTTTAAAGCAGTTATCCTAGAATCATATTGGGTGACCCTCATCCCCCATGTGGCCTTAACGACTTAAACTTCTCCAAGCCTCAGTTGCCACTGTTGTACAATAAAAATCATAATAACACCTGAATTGTGTTGAGGATTTAACTAATTAATATGAGGACATCTTCAAAAGGTTTAATGAAAATACTTATTATGGAAAGCGAACTATACATAGATTTTGCACCCAAATAAATGTATCTCTTAATTCTGTTTCTCTGCAAACTGAAATATTCCTATACATGAGAAGTGCTGAGCAGAGGGCCTTCCGCAGAGCAGGAACTCACAGATTTCCTAATCGCACTAACTTCCTGGTTTCCACCAAAGGCCAGATAAATCAGTAGTTAAGAGATTGGGATCTGGATTTACAGATAAAACTTAACCTATAGATATTGATACTTACTAGCAAGGTGACATTGGGAAATTCAAGCTGTTATTATTGGTTTTAATGTTGTTATTAGTGATACCAACTTAGTTTGCCAGGTATCTAAAATATTTTAATATTATAATGGCAGAGTTACAGAGAGGGAAAACTTCTATCTGTTGGTTCACTGTCCAAATGGCTGCCACAGCTGTGGCTGGACCAGCCTGAAGCCAGGCACCTGGAACTCCATCTGGGTGTTCCATGTGACTTGGGCAATCTTGTGATGCATTCCCAGGCATATTAGCAGGGAACTGGATTGGAAATGCAGTGGCCAAGACTGCTACAAAAGACCATATGGCTTACTGACATTACAGGAAATGGCTTAACCCACAGTGCCAAAACGCCAACCCCTCCCAGCTATCTATACTAGGAATGGAAATTAGAGGACATAAACGTTTCAGGCATAATTATTCATTGTCAGTTCTGATTGTCAGGGAATACTTCAGTGTTTCACATTATAGTCCCTCTGAGTCCAGTTTTTATTAGTTCCCTGGATGATCTAATTCCAGCCAATCTCTTCTGCTATCATCAATCTCATCCCATTTCCTGCAAAACAAGAAAGCTGTGGGTTACAGAACAGAAGTTCAGAGGCAGGTAGCTCAGCTCCTCTTCTCTGTGCTTGTCTTTTTTCAGAGCTACTCTTTGAGTTGACTTTACCCTTAAGCTTGAGTGTGGTGGGCACAACACATCCAGACCTCACACCCATGAAGGAAGATACCTGATCCTTTTTTAAAAAAAGATTTATTAATAAACAGAAGACTGACATACATTTAAGAGGCGATTTACAGGAAAATAACAAAGTGTTTCAATAATGGATTTGTCCACCTAAATGTGCTCTCAGACGTGTATAGTCTAAAGCCTGAATAGTTGGATGTACATCTTTCTCTAAAAAAAGACAACTAAACAGAAAAAAAAAGATTTATTTCTTTTTATTTGAAAGGAGGATTTTTACAGAGAGAGAGAGATAAGGTCTTCCACCCATTGGTTCACACTCCAAATAACTGTAATGGCCATTGCTATGTTAAGCCAGTCTGAAGCCAACAGCCTGGAGCTTCTGCCAGGTCTTCCACGTGGGTGCAGAGGCCCAAGGACTTAAACAATCCTCCACTGATTCCCCAGGCCACAAGCAGGGAGTTGGATCAGTAGTATAGCAGCTGGGGCTAAAACTAGCCTCCATATGGGAAGCGGGTGCTTGCAGGCAGAGAATTAGACTGTATGTCACTGCACCAGCCCCAAGAGACCTACTGTTTAGTAATGTAGAAACTTTACTTAGAAGCTAATGGCAATCTTTTCTTCAGCTCTCATCTGCCCATCCCTAAACTAGTCCTTGTACCCAGCTCTGCTTTAAATATCCAGGAGCATACAAAGATTGGCTCCGAACAATGAAGCCCCATACGCTGGATCTGGGAGGAAGCCCCCAGAAAACTAAATTACTACAATTATTCTTTTGCTAAATAATGTGAGAGGGGTTAATTGGGTGGTGGGTTCTCAAAGCACAATGGGCATCATGTTAAACATAGGATATACACATGCTCTAACAATGCAAATTAAAAACAAAACACCCCTACTACAAATAATTTGCCACTCCTTGAAAATCGGTTGAAGCTGAGGTCTACTCCAGTGACCTCTTTGGAACTGTAGTCATATCCGGAGTAACAGGAATGTCAGTGCCTGGAAAAACAGGGCCCTTTTCTAAAATGGGCTTTCCCTTCTGGCCAGACTCCTTGGTCCATAACTGTAGTTGATAGGATCTTTGGGAGAGGTTTCCTTGGCCTTTTGTTTGAATGCCGTGCCCCCTTTATGATTCTATACATGAATAGGAAACCAGCCCTTTCCAGCTGTGTCAGGCCCCTGATTAATGCCTCAGGAGCAAGGCACGACTCAAACCGCAGCGAGCCTGGTTCCTTCCTTTCCCAGAAGGAAGCTCACATGCTCTCCTTTTGTTTGAAGGCTCTGGGTTAAAAAATATCAGCTTTGGTTTCAGAGGAAGGTAAGAAGACCTGAAATCTGTTCCCCTTCCCACTTCTCTACCGTTTTAGTTGAGTTTAAAACCAATCAGCCTGAGAATCCAAGATTCCTCCAAGGATACAGTGAAAGCAACATACACGGACACAGGCAAACTGCAGAGCTCAGCATGACACCCTGTTCTGCAGGGCATGCAACCAAAGACCTGTGGCTTAGGGTTCAATTCCCAGGATTGTTTTCCTCCTTAACCTGGTTTTAATTTTTCAAAACTCCCACCTCTCTTGCAGAACAGTTTCGGTTGCTTGCCTGACCTCTGCTTTGTCTCCCTGGGCACGTTGGCTTGTTCTCCCTCAGCTGGCCTGGCTGGCTGGCTGGCTGCCTTATTGTCCCAAGAGACAGAAAGGCACCCTTTACATCTCTTTGGTTTTGGTCCATTTTTATTGCTTTCTGGAATTAACATTAAGGACTTTAAAAACATCTTGGTAAATGCAGATGTGGAGGCTAGATAGGATTGTGGTCACTTTGGCCCTCATTTTTCTTGCTGCTTACAGGATAGGAAAATTCAGTGCTGTTTTTGGACTTGACCCAACACCTTTTCTGTCCAGAAAGCCAGTAACTCATTCTCCAAGTGACTTGTTTGGCTCCTCTGGATGTATCACGTGTCATATATTATAGATGATATATCACAGTCATTGGCAAGCTAACTAATGCCCAAACTCCACTAGTAGATCCCACCATTAAGATTGCTGGAGGTAACCATACATTAATGTTAGTGAGACATGGTGGGCTGTTAAACCAGTCTGCATTATGTGAGGTGAAAGGGTAGAAGCAAATAGACGTCCAAGTTTCTTGGATTAGTATCAGTATAACTTCTTTTGGACTGTAAATACTTCAAAAGATCGTATTTTCTACATTACTTGGAACTGATTTTTCAAATCATTTGCATGTTGTGTACAGAACATCAAGATCAATGTTCAAGGGCTATGAGGATTTCAGTGAAGGATACATACCATATGCTTTGGGGAAAAAAAACACAAAATAGCCAAGGCAGTATATGCTTAAGTCCAAAGGCATGCTATAGAGCAGGCTGTGTGTGCGACAGAAGCACAGAGAACTTTATCCTTGGTTGATGTATAACAGCTTAAGCTCATTTCTAAACATTGCCCTTGGGCCTTTATATTCAGGACAATGACATACTCTGGGAGAGGTGGGGTGGAACACCACTGACCATCGAGAGTTAAGTGAAACCTCTTATTAACCCATGACCAGTCTGCAGCAACAGTGCCTTGTTCAGTCACTAGCTTCTTATGGCTAAAGCAGGCCTATCCAGCAGGCTAAAAGAGCATATGGCCAGTGGTTTATTTGGCAGATTGCCCTCTGCTAGGAAAGTGTAGATAAATGTGGAGGGGGCAAGGGAGTGGTGACCTGACTCCCTGGGAAACACTGCTGTATTTCGAGTTGCCTGGTCGCTCTACTTAATAATTTTAAAAGAAGACATTATTTTGCTCAGTGGCCTGTGGTGAAGTTTTCAGTTTGCCAAGGAGAAAATAAATGTCTGTGGGAGTGGGGAAATGGTAGGGCCCTCCTTGTGGGACTCTGCTGCTCTCTCACTTTATTAATTCTGAAATAAGACATTATGGCACTGGGGAGAGAACCTTGGCCCAGAAGTCAGGAAACTTGCCATGGGGTGGGCCCGTTAGCAGATGGAGGGGGCATGTCAGCCCCTGGGAACCCAAAGGAACCATTTACAACGATGAGAACAACACAAATGTGACATTTTACACCGCTTAACACTTTGCCAAGCACTTTCACACTTATTACCATAAAACTGTAGAAGATTAAGAGTGGGAAAGGACTTTAGAACTTAGTCAGTGTGACTTCCTATCCCAGGCAAGAGACCTGAAGAAGTAATCTTGGCAGGTAGTGCCATCTCCATTTTGCTAAACAAAAGCAAAGCAAAAACCTAATCACACCAGTATCTTACCACAAATCTTAGCATCCAATTATTCTCAAAATGCTAGAAACCCCAGATTTGTATTTCATTCTGCTTTTTCTACCTGCCTATCAAAATCAGGTGTTCTTGGAAGACACTTTTTAAATGCCTGAATGCGCTGAAATTCTGAAATTGACCAATTACTCCTTATAACTTTCAAAGATTTTATTCTCATCTTTGAACATTTCAGTTGGTTATAGCGTCTGAGGTTACTCAGTTTGGTTGATTTACTCGGGTACCAGGGCTTAAATTGGGAGAATGTCTTGATATTTTTATAGCAGATCACCTTTCTTAATAGAACGCCTGGCAGGACAATTGCCTGATATTGGCAAGATGAGATTCTACACTTGATCTTAGCCAAAAGGCCGAGAAGCGATAAGATGAGTTTCTAATAACGGCTTTATTTCTCTTTAAAATCACAACTGGAACTGTAGAGAATAAAGATGATATGCTGGCCCTTTGTGACCATTGGAATGTATTAAATGAAAAACAATGTTCTTAGTTTAAATCTTAATGTTAAAGAAACAGTTCTTATCAGAGTTACTCATCATGGCTTCTGACACAAAAATCAGTCTTGTCCAAGAGCATTAGGCTGCAATAAAAGCAAGAATCCAAGACTTACTCAGAAATACCCATAGGATTAACTAGCTAGCCAATTGTGCACTTTTTTCTGAAGTTAAAAATTTTTAATTTGGTGAGAGGGTTCTATTTAAAAATTGAGATTTTAAGCTGTTATCAAATTCTTTGAAAAAAATCTCTTCAGCTCATAACTATTTAATGTTGTTAACATATTGAAAAAAACTAGCTGACCACTTTCCATTCCTAACTGCTGATTTTTTTTTTCATGTTTTTTTCTTTTTACACAAACAGGATCTACACAGCAATAAGTATCCTCAAGAGGCCAGCATTGTGACATAGTGAGTTAAGTTGTCATCTGAGATTCCAGCATCCCCAGTGGGTTGTAGTTCAAATCCTGGCTGTTCCTCTTTTAATCCAGCTCCCTGCTATTTCTCTGGGAAAGCATCAGAAGATGGCCCAAGTGCTTGAGGTCCTGCAACTATGTTGAAGACCCCAATGAAGCTCCTGGCTTCTGACTTCTGCTTGGTGCAGCTTTGACCATTGTGGCCATTTGGGGAATGAAGGAGCGGGTGAAAACTCTTTCCCTCTCCCCCTTTTCTCTGTAGCTCTGCCTTTTAGATAGATAATAGATGGATAGATAGATAGACAGACAGACAAATCTTTTTTTTAAAGATTTATTCATTTTATCACAGCCAGATATACACAGGAGGAGAGACAGAGAGGAAGATCTTCCATCCGATGATTCACTCCCCAAGTGAGCCGCAACGGGCCGATGCGCGCCTATCCGAAGCCGGGAACCTGGAACCTCTTCCGGGTCTCCCATGTGGGTGCAGTGTCCCAATGCATTGGGCCGTCCTCAACTGCTTTCCCAGGCCACAAGCATGGAGCTGGATGGGAAGTGGAGCTGCCGGGATTAGAACCGGCGCCCATGTGGGATCCCGGGGCTTTCAAGGCGAGGACTTTAGCCGCTAGGCCACGCCTCCGGGCCCAGACAGATAAATCTTAAGAAGCATCTAGCTCCTAGCTTCCCTCTCAAGGACATCTAGAAATTATGATAAATAGCAGTGGAATTACTGGAATTAGTTGTTGTACAAACAGGGAAGCTTCCCCACTACACTGCAGATGGATGAATGAGCTGTCCCCAACTTTGAAAATAAGATGAGAGCAAGCAGGAGTTGACATTTGCTCTAGATGTTAAAAATCAGATTAAGGTGCCAATGTCCCATAACAGAGTACCTGGCTTTAATACCCGGCTTTATCTCCTGACCCCAGCTTCCTGCTTAGTGCAAACCCTGGGAGGCAGTGGGGATGGCTTGTGGGAGACCTACAGAACCATAAGAATGAATGAAATTCTGACTTTTGCAACTGAATGGACACATTAGAACCCATTATGCTTAGTGAAATATGTCAGTTAAAAAAAAGACAAATATATGTTTTCTCTGATTTTAGGCAGTTAATATAGAACGCAAAAAAGTATACAGGAATGAAGCAGTCATCTCGTTTTTACCATTATTTATATTCCTGTGGAACGAGGTCTTCTCAGCTTTTACTTGAATGCAACAGTTAGTGGCAAATTAAGCCCGTGATTATAGAGTGGGTTAAAATTATGTCTTTACAAAAATGAATGAAAAGAAGGGAGGGAAAGAGGGTGATTGGAAGAAGGAGGGATGTGTGGTTTTCTTAGAACTCTACATATGAAATAGAAGAAACCTGTTTATAAAGACATATAAATCAATTAAAATGAAATAAAACCAAAAATTCTGTTTCTCGATTTCGCTTAACCACATTTCACATGCTCAATAGTTACGTCGCGAGCCTGGTGACTGTGGTAGCACAAGTGTAGCACATTTCCATCACTGCACAAAGTTCTCCTGCACATAGGGTCCTCTGACTTCTTTCCTATTTCCTAATGTCTTTAATTCCCAAGCACACAGCTGCATCACCATCACTGACAACATAAACAACTGCTCTAAAAGTAGCCATCCTTCTCTTTTAGCCACCATTTTCTATATTGTTGCCAAACTTACAGGATGAATGCTATATTCCTTCCTTGGTCCCTTACAACATGTCTTCTGTACTTTCTTCACAGAAATGAAGCCAGCCAGGGTTTTGAGGGTGTTTTTTTTTTTTTTTAATTCTTTTCCAGTTCCCACTCAACTGTGATTTCTTCTCTCTATCCTTGCTGGATTATTGTTTAAATAAAGTAAGAACCTTCCCTCCTTGATCCTTTACTCCTCCGGGATTCTTTAGCCTACATCTACTGACACTCCCCTGTCCTGAAAACACAGTGCTGTGTCTGCTGAACTTTTCTTTTCTTTGCCTTTAACTATCTGCTGCTCTGTGAAAATGAGTCTCAATCTCACAGCACAAACAGCTAATTTCTCACCTACAGGACTGGTGTTACTGGAAGAACACCAAGAATAAATGTTTATATTGTCAATGAATGCTCCTTGTGATGTAGCGAAATCTGTGTCGTCCAACCTAAACCTGAGTCTCTTACAATAGCACAGGGGCCATCTGATCCTGCAAGAAGTGAGCTGTCCTTGTCTAAAAGGCTGCAGTGTAAGAACTCTGAGCATGTGAGGAGTTGGAAACTCAAAAGTCGCAGAAACAAAAACTAAGGTAAAAAGACATGGGACAGTTCTGGTCAGAAGCATTTTGTCTATACGGTAATTTTGCTGGGTTTTTCTTATGATATCTCTTTCCATTTCGTTTCTTTTTTTCTCTCTCTCTCTTGAGGATGGGGAGTGTGTTAAGAACTATTTTGTTGCATCTACACAGTGAGCTATGCAATACTTCTAGTTCATAATGGAAAACCGGTCACTTTCACACGGGCAATATCACACAGTCAGCCTGAAGCAATTTACACCTTGCTGTTGTGTGAAGGAAGTTAACTGGACAATGCTCTCTTTCCCTTCTCAAAATTAATGCACAAAGTACACTGTAACCGCGAGTAGTATGTGATGTCTGTAACTAACATTAAGGCAAATCAGAACTCACTTTCTTCTTTTTTTGCCTTTAAGCATACTTAATACTCTGCTGCTTACAAAGCTGGGAAAGTGAATATGGTTAAACGTACCAAACAAAAATTAAAGTCATGCAGATAATGCTGTGCAAGATGCTTAATTATGTTACATTTAACTTATAAGACCATAGGACTTAAGCAATATTCTTGAAATGCCAGTCCCCAGATGGCAATAAGAACACGGAGAAAACGGGAGAAATTTCTGTAGGAGAGATGGTGCTCTTCCAACACTCGGTGATCCTTTACTGCTACAAGGTCAAGGCAGTTTTTCGCCCATGATTTGTATGAAATTTGCTTCCAAGAGGAAAGCAAAGTTCAAGGGACATGTAGTTATATACAAGATAATCAAAGTAGAAAAAAAAAAAAAAAACCCTCCCAAAGTGACTACTTACTAGGCAATTTGAAGTACAATACTATCAAAAGGAAGCTTGTTTGGGCCAGCAAATCTGCCTTTCTTGCATTTGAAGAAAAGTCGAAGAAAACTAAATGCACTTCTCCAGAACTCCTTTCCCACAGCCTTCTGCCCGACAGATTCTGTTGCTAGGTAAACATAAGCTACCAATAATTTATATACACACATGCACAAACACACACACATATACATGTATCAAATTATAGTTAAACAGATGACAAATTTATGTTGTGGCCCCAGAGAAAACAGTTTTTTGACATAATGAACCATTGCAAGTCTCTCTAACAGCTTCCTAGCCTAATAAACGCTGACTTTTCATGTCTCAAAGAGCAAGAATCATGCAGTAAAGAAATGAAGCATCAGGAAGCAATGGCTCTCTTAGTGCCAGAATTAATCTGTTTTAAACTTTGTGTGTAAGTAAGCGAGAGCAGCATGAAGTAAACCAAACCAGTTCATAATTTATCTTCCAACTTACCATCTGGTTTGAAGTGGTATTTAACAAGTCCAGTGATAGTGATGTCACTGGTCTAGCACTATGACTAATCTAAGGACGACTAGTCCAACAATCATGGGGTGTGAACCAGAGTATATAAACTTCAGTCACTATATGCCTAGACAACATATCCATTCCTATCTAAATTTTGTAAAAAGGCATTACACAGACTTGAGGCCCTTCAAGCTCACATTTCTCATCCAATCTAAACTGGTGTTTGTTTAATAAGCAAATGGTTCACCACTAGCCTTCAACTGTCCCCCCACATCCTGGAGCAAACTATTGACTCACATTCAGATCCACACTGACATCTGCAGGTAATCAACACAGGACGTCTATTTATTCATTTTCAGACTCACAATTTTCAAACAGTTTTCCTATAGCAGCATGTTAATCCCTGAAACTCTTCTACCCTGGATGATAATGCATTTCTTTAAAAAACTACTCTGTGTTGAAGTGCTTTCGTAAGCTAAAATCTTGCATGTAGAGTATGAGTTCAATTATATAGAAGCTTTTACAAACATGTAATTGAGCTCTCTCTGCCTGGTGTAATTATGGGGATTTTTAACTCATTTTAAAATTTGAGTCCTTTTTCTTATTTGTTTTCGTGCATTTTCTAATTACCACATAGTACTTTATTGAAGATTTGTTACATAGATTTTAACCCCAAAACTTTAGTTTTTCTGATTTGTGTATTCACATTCATGAAAGTCTTAGGGAAAAACTTGTAAAATGTTGTTTTGCTGTAATAAACAGCTGCAAAATGGCTGCTATTTATAGAGGCTATCCAAGCTCCTAAATACCAACAAAGATAGTATGAAAACAGATTTGTGGCAGATTTAAGCTCCTTTAGCCCGAAACTCATGATTTTTCTATAGTGTCTTTCAATTGAGCAACATTTCTAAGTAACACTTATTGGATCAATCTACAGTTACTTTATTTGAAAAAATAGGATCCACCACCAAGAGACTTCTTTTACAGTGACTGGGGAAAAGCCTATTTTTACTGGGTTTGTGAAATCAAGTGACTCATTCAGCTTCTGAGGTGTAAATCAACTTATAACGAAGGCTTTATTCTATACCTTAAAAGTGAAACATAATAGAAAAAGACATCAAGGATTTCTAGTGGTATAAAAAGCATAATTGCTCAAGAATTTATTAACAAGAATCCAGGTAAGTCTGAGCAGTGGTGTGGGTGTTTGGATACCGCATAGCCCATGGGTGTGGCTGGGGGAACCCGTGCAAGGCCAGGCTTCCTGCTGGGGATCATAGCTCCCCATCCACTTTTGCTAGGCAGGGAGAAGGTCCTGAACTTCTGGCACTGGACTTCACCTGCTGACTGCCTAGTGACAAGCTCTGGGGTCTTGGGGCTATCAACAATTGCCTAGGGACATCCATGGATAAGACCACTGTACGTGTAGGTGAGGAATGAATCCTGAGGGACATCTAATGACAGGGCCACTGTACTTGCAGGTAAGTGAGTGGACTGAGACCTGGTGGTTTGAAGGGGAGAGACCTGACAATCTTTATGGGTCAAACTGATAGACCAGCCCACGTGGGAGTCCTGGGTTGGGCTTGTTAGCATGAAACATGGCTGACCACCACACACTAGTGCACACACAATCTATGGCTGGGGGCATGTCTGGCAGGGCTAGATCCCAGTACCTGACAGTGAGTGTCGGATCAGGGCATGGGCCACATTAGACTGGGCCATGACACCAACCAGCATACAAGAGAACCAGGTCCAGGGGTGGGTTCTGTGGGGGATATGTTGGCCCAACCCTATGGAACTACAAGTCCCACTGGTTATGCTGAGAGTTGGAATGGTGGTGGGCTGAGCTAGGCGTGACCATGGAACTCATCGATTCTCACTGGTACTGGGCCTGGGAACAAGTGGGGCAGGTCCAGCCTGCAGCACCTGCATGAGTACCCTAAAACAGATGTGGGGTAGGCTGGGCCACACCAGCTCATACAAAGGCCAAGATGGATGGGGCATGTCAGGTAAGGGACAAGCACCCGCTGGCATGCATGAGACCTGGGTCTGGGAGCAGCCCAAGGGGGAGAACCCTTTATCACCTCCCTCCCCCCAGATGCAGGAAGGGAAAAAGAATGTGGAAACAATAGTCTCATTCACTTTCCTCTATCCCTTGACCCTTCGCACCCTAATCAAATATGTAAAAATTATCAAAAATAAAATTGATACAGTTAAAAAAAGAAAAAGAAAAAAGATTTATTAACAAATCCAGTCACTGGGTATTCATAAACATGTAACTCCCAATATATGTAAATGTGTCACATTTCAAATATTTATAGATTTTTTTTTTTGCTAATTGTTCTCTAGAATACATTTTCTTAAAAAAAAATGTATGGTGGTTAGAATTATAAGTTGACTTGCTAAAGTGAAGGTAAAACTGTAGGAATGTAACAGAAATATAGGAAGTTATTTTCACAATTTAGCTAAAACAAAAGTTGAAATGATTTTATTTTATTTTTTTATTAATTACATTGCATTATGTGACACAGTTTTACAGGTACTGGGATTCCCCCCACCCCTCCCCATACCCTCCCCCCATGGTGGATTCCTCCACCTTGTTGCAGTATTACAGTTCAAATTCAGTCAAGATTCTTTCATTGCAAGCATAAACCAAGCATAGAGTCCAGCATCTTATTGTCCAGATAAGTTCAACGGCTTGTTGGGGAGACCTTCTTTGGTCTGAAGGTAGAGCCGGCAGAGTATCATCCCGATCAATTAAAAGCTCCAACATAACGTCAGCAACAATTTATAACATTATGGAATTAATTGGCATAGTATTGAGTAACCAATATGTTAAAAATGAAAGTTCTTAACCACATCCTGTGACTACTTCATTGACATTTCGATTTTAGTTTATATACAACCGGCTGCTATACATCTTAAAATGGCTATAGGGTACTATTCAGCTGTCTCGTGTCTATTTTCATTATAATATTTAGCATTTTATAGCGTTGAAGCATAATTTTGCTGAACCTGGCTTTTTTTTGGGGGGGTAGTCTAGACTGGCTTATAACTCCAACAAGACATATGTCAACAGTTGAGGTGCAGAACAGTTTTAGGAGGGGTGTGCAGAGAAATCTTCAATGCCCTAGTGAGGAGTAACTAATCTTTGTGTCCCACCTAGTAAGGTATAAGTGAATCTACGCTGACCGTTTCCTGTCTGATTCTAAGCTTTCCTTGTTCTCTATCTATTCTAGATTTTTTGTTTGTTTGGAAATGATTTTAGAAATAAGTTATTTCTCAGCTTGTTTAGATGCATGAGAAAATAATTACAGAAATAGAAAAAAATAGGGCATTGCAAACACTTCTCTGGAAATTTCACTTTAAAAATTTCTTATCTAGACCTGAGTTATTCAGTGCATGGGCCATCCTAAAGCTTTTACTTTAGTTAACAAAAGGAGACAAGGTGGAAATTAGGAGAACAGGAAATAAATTTTGCTATGGAAACTAGGAAAAAACTGAAAGAGAAAAGAGGTGAATCAAAGAGAACAAATTTAGACACTAGTCCTTGCTACCTCTTCATTCATTCATGTAGGCCACATCCGTGACAAATGCTAACTGCACTTCACTTTGTTGCATGATGCTGTGGATGCCAGTGTGAACAAGAGAAGCTTGGCACTATTCTCATATCTACTAAGCTAGTATGCAAGATAGCCATGGAGTAAATACGACAACTACAAGTAAGACAAGTGCTATAAAAGGGAAAGCCCATGAGTGTTTCAAGGAAAACCTAACAGTCTAGCATTGCCCCAACTCTCACCCCCCTAACTGATCCAGATGATCCAGCTGATTGCATAAACACATTTGTGTCTCTCTTGCAATCTATATAGTTAAGTATCTTTTCATATGCTAAAGGTCATTTTCTCCTGTGACCTTGTATCCATCTGTTTTTTTTCTATTACTCTCTTGAGATTTCTAGCCTTTTCTCCCCTCTAAATACTGAGAATTTTTATCTACTTTAGAGTTAATCCTTGCTTTCTGCTAATGTTTGTATGATTTTATCTCTCACATTTTGTTCCATTTGAAGTTTATCCTGCAGTAAAATGTGAAGTATGGAACCACATTTTCTTATTATTTAAATAGCTGTTCAGTTATCCCAACAACATTTTTTTTGTATTCTGTTTTTATTTTTTTATTTTCATCTCCATTCACATTTTTTTAAATTTTTATTTTGAATTTTGTGGTACAATTCCATAGGGTCTGCGATTTCCCTACCCATTCTGCAAGTTCCCGCCCCCTGACTGATTTCCCCCATAGTATTACAATAAATAGGCAGTCATAATTCCATCTGTCTGTTATTTAAGTGTTCCCTGACATTGCTGGTACAGATAATGTCAAACAATCCAGCATCCTATTGTTTAGATATGTCCACGGTTTCACTGGGAGTCCATCTTTGATTTAGAAGTAGGGATGCATACTGCATTGTATCTTCACATCTGAATATGATAGTCTCTATTACGCTGTCACTACACATTCCCTTAAATGAGAAGCCATGAAACAAACTCAACAGGTATGAATTTGAAACAAGAAATTTACAACACCTTGGAGTCAAAAAACGCGCTCCTAAATAACCGATGCATGGGTTAAGAAATGAAAAAGAAAACACAAAAGCCTCTTGCGCAAAATGACATCACTGTATGATCCAGGAGCCAGCGATGTAAATTGTAAGATCAGTAACTCTTTCCATACTGTTTTCGCTGCATCCCATGTGCCTTAGTGGTTTTTGCTTTGTTTTTATTTTCATTTCTTCAAAATAGTCTCTTTTCTGTTGTCGAAGTCATAGCATTTATTTATTTTTTAAATCCATCTTTCCCCTAGTAATTTGGTTCATTATAATGTTGAATTTTCACATACATTTAGGTTCATTTCTGGACTTTCTTCTTTGTCCCATTGATCAGTTTACTCTTGCACCGCTATCATAATGTTAGCAGGTTATAACACCTGGCATAACTTACTCAAAAAAGAATTTGAAGTGCAATGTGTAAAGAAGGGGGATCAACTTCAAAGAAAGTAACCTTAACCCTAACCCTAGGTAACCAGAACTATACTCGCTAATCAATGTGAAATGACAGAATTAAGAAACCATAGCTTTGCAGCCACCATCTTAAAAACTGATTCAATAAGGGTAAAAGTATTTGGAGACCAGGACATTCACATAGTAACATTTTTACAGTAATTATTTATTATTAATTATGAAGAGGAGAAAGACAATTTTATAGTAATGAGATCTTGATCACGTGACTACATTTGGCATCTCCAGTGAGACACAGTGTGATCACATACCTCCTTGTGTGATGCACAATGAAAATAACTGATGCAATATTCTTGCCAAAAATAATGTTTAAGCCAGAATTTATGAGGAAACAACATGACAAATCCAAAATACAGGCCATTATACAGGACAACTTGTCTATATTGCTCAAAATGAATATATCATGAATGATGAAAAAACAGTGAAAAAGAAACTAGAGACAGAAGAAGTAAATGAATGCATGATCTTTGATCCTGATTTTTGGATCATGGACCACAAGAACTAAGCTCTAAAGGAAACTAGTGAATAATCTGGAAAGTTTGTACATGGATTATGGATTAGTGTTATTTTGTTAATCTTAAATTTCTTGGGTGCGCTAACCAAAGTGGGTGTCTTTATTTTTAGGCAATGCAGGATTTTAAAAAGTGTTTCAATTATTGCAACTTAATTTCAACTCACACACACACATGCACACACACAGAGGGAACAATTAAGGCAAAACCTGAGAGGTTTTCACCTTTGTGAAGCGTAGGTTAATGTTACTTATACTACTCCTTCTGCTTTATGTAGGCTTGATGACTTTCTAAATTAAAAAGTTAAAATGTCTATTAAATTTGGAAATAACTATCAAAATTATATGCATACCCTTTAATATAATGATTCCACTGTTAGAAGTTGACCTGACAGATGCTCAATGTTATTCACTGAAGTACTGCTATGTAATAACAAGAGAGCTGGAGAAATATAAATTTACTCCACCAATACAGGATTAGCAAAATAAAAGTGAATTTTAGAAAGACCTTTGTTGAAACCAGTACACACTATGGAACGCCAGGGTGAGGTTGCCTGTACTGGATTTGACTGCAGCACCCAACCAGCACACGTGAGATCCAGGAAGGGAGGGGCAGAGCTGGCAAGGGGATTAAGGGGCTGGTCCCCTCGCCGGACAGCTACTCCCACTGGAGAGCATGGGCTGGGATAGACAGACCAGACTAAGCAAGGCTACAACACCTGTGCGCTGCATGTGGACTAGATCAGGGAAAAGCCAGGCTGGGCTGATTATTCCTGCGGGTGCAAGCATAAATTAGAGCGGGTGAGGGATGTTTGGGCTTGCCCACAGCATCAGCTGGCAGAAGCTGGCACTGGGGACTAATTCTGTCAAGTCAAATCACAGAACCACCTAAAGAGTGCAGAAACCGGGACTGAGAGAGAAAAAGTGGGTTCCCCCTTCCCGGGTCACTAGTCCCGCGGGCGGCATGAAAACTAGGATGGGGGCTGAGGTGGCTAGACAGAGAGGCACTCAACAACATCCATGAGGGCTGGATGGTTGAGTTGGTTAGATGGAACTAAGCTTTAATACCCATTGACAAGTACAAGAGCCAAATGGGATGGGGGGCAGACTGGTCTACTGCTATACATACTGGCAAACCAGGGTAGGGGGTGGGCCTGATGGGGGTTATTGTGGGTCGCCCCGACTAGGCTGCAGCTCCCACTGGTTGATATAAGGGCCGAGTATGTTCTGGGCACAACCAGACTGGACTGCAACACCCATTGGTTCCAGTGGAAGTCGGGACTGAAAACAGAACCAACCCAGCAATTGAAACCACCAGCTGATCGGGGTGATGGACTGTGCCGGGCCCTGTGCTTGCTAGAACATACAAGAATCTGGTCTGGGAATACCTCAAGGTTTCTTTGGAGATCTCCCCAATCGAACTGCTGGACTCAGAACTCTAACCAAGAAAAGACAGAAGACAGAACAGGTCAATCATTCATCTCAGCTATATGTTGGTAGCGAAATATGGGGCAAATGGAGACTTTATGATGGACCATATCAATCAGTGGACGGCCTCATCGAGCGAAACTGGCAGTGATTCATAACTGGAGAACTATTAAAACCACTCGAGCAAATATCTCAGAACATGCCCGACATCCGGGACTCGGGGGCGGGAAACCGGGTGGGGCTTCTCCTTCAATATCCCCCTTTACCTCAGATACATGATGGAAACAATATGGGCATAATAGTATTACCCACTTCCCTATACCCCCTGAACCTTTTTGTTTTAACCGCAATTAACTATGTAAAGATTGTCAACAACAATACAATACAATAAAATAAAATTAAAAAAGAAAGACCTTTGTTGAATATCATACAATAATTTCCAATATCTATGAGCAGTATTAGTAAGAAAAGGTAAGATACAGAGCAATACCTGTAATACTGTGCTCGATGGAATCAAAATAGTCCCCATTTTCTCACACTAAACATATGCTCCTTTACATGTGCATCTGCTAAAAATGATTGTGAATGTATAAGAAAGGTAGTTAGGAACACAAAGCAAGCAAGTTTTCCTCAGGGTTGTCTGAAAGAGGAGAGCTCTTTCTATACATTAGAATGTGTGGCTACTACTTCCCTGGAGATTTTCTTTTGGCTTCTCTTATATCACTCCACTGTACATTTCTTCCAGCACTCTCTATAGGTTGAAACATGGAGTTACTGTTCCACAAACTCTTGAGTGACTCCTCTGCCATTTCAGACACAGTAGTAACCACTGAGGATACAGCAGAAGAAAATGGGAAGGAGTTTGTGTTGTAATCATGCAATGGTTGGGAAAGGGGAAGGAGTCAGATCAGACATACACTATATGTGGACATATATATACTCCTGTTTATTCACAGCACTGAAGTGAGATTTGTCTCTTCCATCTCATTAAAAGTACACTGAAGACAGTCTCCAGAGGATACAATGGGAAATTCTCAATACAATTAATTTGACTGACCTTGCAGACTGTTCCCTCCTTAGCCTTTACAGGTATGATAACCACTTTCTGTAGAGCTCCCAACTGCCTCTCTCACCACTCCATTTCTTCTTCAGCCTCCTCCTCAATGTTGGTGTTTTCCAGGATTTTGTCTTTGACCTCCTCCTTATAATTTCCCTGCCTTCATCTATACCTATAGCTTTCACCCACATAAAGACTCCCAAATTCTAACCTAGATCAGGCTTCCATTTCCCTCTTCAACCTCATTTCTCATATCAACAAATTACTTTTACGTCTATTAATAGTTTTTTCTTTAGTACATCCTATATTCCTCTACCTGATTCCTATTTCCACCTCAAGCTGTTCTTCAAGACCCACCTTGTGCTACCTGTTCTGAGAACCGTTTCAGAATCGTAGCCCAGGCTGCGTTGGGTAGTCTTTGTTCATCTTCCACAACACATTCTGATCTGGGCTTTCAACACTTTCATTCCACTATGCTGAACTGAAGGCATTAACTCAATCTGCATCTACAATGCACACCACAGGCTCCAATTTTTTTGTTACATTAATGAAGATAAGAAATTCCTGAGCTGTGAACAGTTCAACATAGAGGAATAGGAACTAGTAAGTGACAGCTGGGTGGGTGTGAACCAGGGATATTTAAAGAGAATATTTCGAGTTTCTTCCCATTCTCTTCCTTCTGTAGAGGCAGCTGGAACTCATGGGACATCAGGATTGATCAGAGCCAAGAAGATGGTTGAGGTTGAGAAAGCAGCCAGAGTCACAGAAGACAGGGTAGGAAACTGATTGCATATAGGACAAAGGAAGAATTAATTATTTACAGTGTAAAATGGAACCAGTTTCTTCATTAGCAGGAATTATAAATATGGGTAAAGGTGGACGTTGGAATGAATCTTGTGGGGAACTGGAGTAAGAAGTACTGATGTGAACTATTTATTTGGGAGGGAGAGTAAGACACACACACACACACACACACACACACACACACACACACATCTTCCATCTACTGCTTCACTCCCTAAATGGCTGCCAGAGCCAGGGCTGGGCCAGGCCGAAGTCAGGAGCAAGGAGCTTCTTCTGGGTTTCTCAAGTGGGTGGCAGGGACTCAGGTAATTGGGCCATCTTCTACTTTTACCAGTTCATCAGCAGGGAGCTGGATTGGAACTTGAGTAGATGGGAAACCAACTGGCAATCAGATGGGGTGTTGGCATCAAAGGAAGCAGCATTACCTACTACATCACAGTACTGTCCCCTATTCATTTGAGACAGCAAGAGCACAGAGATTCCATCTGCTAGTTCACTTGCTAGGCCAAAGTCAGCAACTGGAATCTCAATCTTGCTGCCTCCCAGGGTCTACACTTGTAGGAAGCTGGAAGTGGGAGCAAAGCTGGGACTTGAACCCACCCACTCTAAATGGGACAGGCACTCTAACCAGCAAACTAATCATTAGGCCAAATACTCATCTCTTATTTTGTGCTCACTTTGGCAGCACATATACTCACTGTTTATTTTATTCATTTTGAAGGGGATTCAATGTGTAATAAAGATGTAGGAGTGTGTGTGTGTAAATTTACAGCACATAGGTATTCTCATACATGTGTTTTCCCTAAACTGTTGAAACAGTGATGCTCCAGTCAGTATCAGTAGTCATACCTCATGCCCTCAGCTTAGTTTTCAAATACTATTCTCTACTGAAAGGAATTAAGTGTGGCTGTTGTTGTGGTATAGAGGGTAAAGCTGTTGCCTGCAATACGAGAATTCCATATAGCCACGAGTTTGAGTCCTGGATGCTCTACTTCCAATCCAGCTACCTGCAATGGCCTGGGAAAAGCAGTGGGAAAAGGTTCAGGTGTTCAGCCCCTGCACCTATGTGGGAAGCCTAAAGAAACTCCTGGCTCCTGATTTGGCCTGGCTCTAGCCCTGGCCATTGTTGCTGTCTGCAGAGTGAACAAGCAGATGGAAGATCTCTCTCTCTCTCTGTCTTTCCCTCTGTCTGTATAACTTCTTCAAATGAGCAAACATTTAAAAAAGAATTAAGGATCCTTAGAAAAAAAAGACTGATCCCAGGGGCTAGGACAAGGAAAAAGTGAGTCTGGGATAGCTTATGCCATTAAGTGAAAAGCTGGAAAACAAAAATTATAGGGAATTGTTGAAAGCACACAGAAATGGGCTTAGAAGGGCTCTCTGTGCAAATGTGAGAAAAGCTATCACAACAATCATGGTAATAGATTAAAACACACTGACAAAAAAGAAGGCCATACTGATGCAAATAAAGGAGAAGGCAACTTTTTCTTCTTTTGTTTAGATTTATTTTTATTGAAGAAACAGATTTATAGAAGGAAGGAGAAACAGAAATCCTCTATCCACTAGTTCACTGCCCAAACAGCCACAGTGGCCAGAGCTTAGCCAATCTGAAGCCAGGAGTCAGGAGCTTCATCTGGGTCTCCCATCTGGGTGCAGGGTCCTAAGTTGTTGGGCCATCCTCTACTGCTTTTCCAGGCCGCAAGCAGGGAAATGGATGGGAAGTGGAGCAGCTGGGACACAAACCAGCACCGATTTATGATGGCGGCACTGCAGGTCAAGGATTAGCTTGCTAGACAATACACCAGCTCAGGGAATTTTCTTCCTTGTAGAATGCCAGTTAATAAATGTACAAGGAATTATTGAATTAACAAGTCACAATTATTCCATCAGGCAAGAAAGATTTATAAATTTTATAATGGGGATAGTTTGATAAGGAAATATGGCATTGATATTCCTATTTCAACACAAGTTATTAATTTCAGTAGAAAAGACTAATTGTCCAGTGGAAAAGCATAGCAGACACCACCCTCATCAAAGGATCAAGGCCACCATAAATTATAAAGAGGAAAAGTGACAACACATACCTTCTGAAACGACATATTGGGAACAGAGTATCACTTTAGTGTTATTTCAGCTCAAATTTTTAATAACCTGGCCAGTACTTTTGGAAAATACAAAGATCACAAAAGACAGTTATGGAACTGCCAATCTGAAGGAAAGTCATGACATGTAATGATTAAATGCGACACATTAAGTTTGAATTGACATCTGGACCAAAATAATGTTTCTCTTTTCCTTCTTCTTAAAAGAGCATTACTGGAACCATTTCAGTGGGTTTGTAAATGAGGTGGCTGTTTTGGTTCCAAGTCAGTTTCCTGATTTTGATAGTTGTTTCAGGCGGTTCAGAAACACACACAGAGGGACTAGGAAAAATGGCTCAACTGGCTAACCTTCTCCTTGTGAAGCACCTGGATCCCATATGGATGTCGGTTTGTGTCCCAGCTGATCTATTTCCCATCCAGCTTCCTGCTTATGGTCTAGGAAAGCACCTATGCAGCAGATTTGGAAGAAGCCTGTGGCTCCTGATCAGCTCAACTCTAGCCATTGTGGCCATTTGAGGAGCAAAGCAGTGGATGGAAGACCTTTCTGTCTCTCCTTGTCTCTGCAAATCTCCCTTTCCAATAAAATAAATCCCACCCCCCAAAAAAACACATATACAGATAACTATGAAGAAAATGTTGCTAAATATTACCTAAGGCATCTAGGTGAATGATATGCATGAGTTCCTGCAACTCTTATGAAGTAGAAACTACTTCAAAATGTGGTGTTTTAGATGAAGATCATATATTTTTAATTGAAAATAAGATGGGTGTTGTGCCACAGCAGGGTAAGCCACTGACTGCCTGGGATGCCTGTATCTTACTGCTTGCGGCTGAGTCCAGCCTCTGCTTCTTATTCAGCTTCTTGCCAGTCTGCACTCTGGGAGAAAGCAGCTGATGGCTCAAATTGTTGGCTCCCTATATCCTTGTGGAAGACCCAGATTGAGTTCTGGGGCTCCTGGCTTCATCATGGCCCAAGCTGCTGTTGCCATTCAGGGAGTGAACAAGCAGATAGAAGATCTATCTTTCCCCTGACCCCAGATAGAGGGGGAAAAAATGATAATATAATACTAGTGTGGAAACAATGGTATTACTCACTTTCATCCTGTAACCCTTGGCCTTTTGTACCCTAACCAAGTAAGATTAATAAAAATTAAATTAAAAAAGAAAAAAAGATCTCTCAAATATATAACTTTTAAAAACCTGAAAATAAAATTTAATATTTTATCTTGGGTGGTGCACAAAAGGCTTATTTTTTTTCCATATGACTTCTAATCTTGTTCTAAAACAACTTACGGAGGCATATAAATACATAAAAAAATAGAAGATAAAATGAAGTGAAACAAGGAATACTTATGATTCTGCCAAGAACCTTCTAAATGGTCAGATTCTATGAAAATTCTTTAAATGCTGATATACAATGTGGAGAGATTACTTTTTTCTTGAAGGGGGGGCTGCCCAAATGTCAATATAGCTATGAATTCTTTTGTGGTTCTGATAACCTTTGACTCAGAAATTGACCTGTAATTAGCACATAATTTAACTATTAGGGTACAAAACCAGAAAAAATTATTAATAAGAACAAAAGAGGTAAGACTGAAAAGACACTTACATACTTTATTAAATTTGCATACTAAGATATACACAAGGCCAGCATTTCACAAAACTATTATCCCCAAAATAGTTATGAAATACAATGATTATATAAGTCAGTGAAGCAAAAAAGTATATATAGGATTCTCTTAAAGTATCATCTCTTATGCTTTTCAAATAGAAGCCTGAAATATATATTAGAAGAAAGAATCTGACTGTATAACAATGATCACTTCAAATATTAGATTTTATATAAAAATAAAGCAGTGCTATCAATAAAGCTAATCTGTGGGTTACCATTTCCCTCTCTTGTTTATTTCAAAACAATCCCTGCATAAAATTAGCTATCCAGTCTATTTGAACAATAAAAACTCAAAAAGACCTTTGTTTAAACAATAAGGTGAATAATCTAGTCTAGTTCTCATATCATCAGAAAATTTTTAATCTCTTCCATAGTCTTCTCCCCACAGTGAATTAGTTTAAAACTGTAAATTCACCACATGAATAAGGTAATTTCTTAATAGACCCACATTAGAGCCCAAAAGTGTCCCTTTAAGGCAAAGAAGAGTTCAGAGTGAAGGTGGATAAATTTCCTGAAAGACAAAACCACCTATCATCATTACAGGGGAGACATATCTTAAAATGGCTCTCTGACAAACAGAATAAATACACTAAATAGTATGGAGGAAATTTTTCTTTAAAATGGCATAGTAAAGGACAATCTTCATAATAGATGTGTTAGGCTTAAAGACTTGCAGAAATTGCCCAGGTGAAAGCAATATGAGAATTAAAGCCACTAATGGCTGTTATGGCTATGATAACAAGTGAAAATAAAGGCCATGTCTGATGCTGTGACAGAACTACTGTGAGCTAAGTGATGCTCTGTAATAATTGAAAGAGAATGGCTTTCCCTTCCAGCCAGAGTGTGTGAGTGCCTTCAAAGCACATCATTTTCCTTTAAAATCCAAGGGCCTTTGCCTTCAAAGACACAAATGCAGTAGTTTTCATTTTCTTACATTCACTTAAAAATGGATTAATGTGCACATTAAACACAGACAATCCATCCACGATAGGTGAACCTTAAGAAGTCTATCACAACAGACACTTTATACAGTGCAATAAATAACGAATGACAACAGAGTACGCTGAGCTTTCTTAAATAGCTCAATCAGAATTTTCTTTTAAAATCTGAAAAATTTATGGCACACCTTATACTTATTAGCATGTATACTGTTTACCAATCAAACAGTTTCTTAAAAACAGAATACAGAACAACAATGACATTTTTAGCTCCCAAAAGCATGTTTGCAAATATTAAACTGCCCTTACTAAAACGTGGTAATAATGAGAACTGGCTTCCCATCTGGTGGCAACATGATAACCAAAACACCAACAAGCACGATAAAACAAACAAATCCAACTGACAAAAATAAATCAGAAAAAGCAGCAGCTGAAGCAGTATGTAGCAATCACACACCCACAAAGATCCCGTTTTCTACCCTACTTCAGGATATACATCCTGGACGGCACAACCACACACCCCGAGGCACCTAAAGGCCTCACTATACCACCCGATACTCAGACGGCTCCGAGGATGCTTTTGTACAGTGATTTGTGTGTAAATAACATTATTCATTCATTTGTAGATGCTCCACACATCTGGTCAAGGCAGGGATTTCTTCTCCTTGATAACACCACCTAGAAATACCAACAATAGTATATATATTCCTTAGTGCAACAGATTTGTGGGGAGAAATAACAACTGGGGTGGCAAAGTCATGAAAAGATGGGATGACAAACAGGCGTCCCATAAATCCATTTGCATTCTCCACAGAAAATCAGTCCTCACCTCATACATTCCAACACAAGTAAGCAACAAAGGTAGTAATGAAAGCAACTACGTGCTTTTTCACCTCAGTGAGAAATGGCAAGTAAGCAGCTCAAACAGGAAAGGGAAACAAAATAATGTACTTGAAGCTGATGTATGGGGAAAAAAAAAAAAACTTACATAATCAAAGCAATTTACGTTTTACTGTGAAACAATGAGACTGGAAACTATGTAGTCAACATAGAACAAAAAAAATCTCTCAAGCAAGAGAATTTCTGACCAACTTTGTCATATCACTGCTGGGGAAGAAAACCATGGCATAGAATACACATCAGTGCCTTCTTCAAAAAGTTTACACTTGAAAATAGGCAAGGCACTAAGAAAAACATATCCTCTAAACAATAAAAAATGAGCATCTGAGATTTAGTTACCATATCCAAAGTGAGATCAGTAAAACACAGGTATTAGTAAGATCACTACATTTGCAAAATGGAACTTTAGAGATGCCAAAACAAGTAACACCAGAATGGTGGAAATGTGAAACTTTAACCCACAGTATGGATCAAAGTTCCCTGTGTTCCTCACTCAATGTCTTGTGTAGGAAACAGCAGGTAAAATACGGAATCAAAAATTGTTAAGTCACTTGGGTGAGAGATCATCCATCAAGGTGAACGAAGAGTATGGATTGGAGCATGCTACTGAAGACTCTGCGGAAGCGCTGCCTGTAGCCTGTGAGCCTGAGGACAAGCCACTGCTGCTACTACTGGCATCCAACATATCAGAACTGAGGACAAAGCAAAAACAATTATAAGCAAATGCATCCATCAGGGTAAACATAACATGCAATGACACCATTTCAAGAGCTCACACATTGGTGAAACATTTTAAATAAAAAGCTTCAACACAACAACAAACCACACAATGTACTATATGTAGATTCTTGCACAATCATAAGGTCACAGAGTTTCAAAATAAGATTTCCAAGGTGCTATATCATTTGAGTGCCTACTTGCAGCCACCAGACTGCCCAATGCACAGTAAGTGTTCCACTTGCTACACCATGATCTTCCTGAGGGTGTTGTTCCCTTACCTTCAGCTCAAGAGATTTCTATCCTGAATTTCTCTTCTTACCTTCCCATCAGGCTTGGAAGAAGAGGAAGGACCACTTATTGGCCACCTGAAATGTTCTATCAGGCACAGTCCCTCTCCCCTGAAACAGTCTTTCAGCTGCCCTAGAGCAGACTACTTCCCCTTTCCAACGATGCCTTCAACTCAAACACGATTTGTTCTGACTTTCCCCTCCAATGAAGCCTTTTATATTCTTCACATTTTTGTGAATTCCTTAAACGACTTCCCTTCAGAGGCAATCTAAACTTTTATAACAAATGTTCCCTATTCATCTTATATTCTGTATCTTGCTCTATATTCATAGATTATCGATTCACACAACTGGCTTCTATCTGCTCCTATCCGTCCACTAAAGCTCTTGGTCCAGGCATGAAGAACCTCTGTAATCCAGTCCAGGGACACTGTTCTCTTCCAACCCAGGGGCTCACTGCTCCAAGCAGGCAGTCTAATCTGCCTCATAAATCTAGCTCAACACTTCGGCAGGGAGTTGAGAGCCTTTACAACTTGGCACTAAGTTCCCTTTCTGGCTTTGAGTCCCATCAACCCCAAAAATAAATTTCATGGCTCTATATTTGCCCTGAATACACTTATTCTAATACTTAACTGAGAGCCTGCAAAGTACAAGAAGTAATCAAGTTACTGGAAATACAGTGGTGTGCAATACACACTAGATCTTTTCCTCATTGATTTTACACCATAGAGCAATAGACAGGCATTTAAATAATCATGCTAATAAATATATAGTTACAATTAGCGATGTAAAAAACAGAGAGCTATAAGAAAGCTATGAGAATCTACAACATGGGTAACCTGAACTCATTTGGAGGAACAAGGCAAGGCTCCCCAGAGGTGATATTTACTCGAATCTAAATGATGATCAGATATTAATTCAGTAAGGTTTGAGAGGGAGCAAAGATGGCTTTAGCAACCAAAGGCAGGCTAATGTGGCTTCAGGATAGACAACAAAGACAAAGCTGGAGTGGTGCCAAGGCAATTTTGCAATTTACGCACACTTTTTATTTTCCAAAAAGGAAGAAGACAGAAAATTGGAACAGGAATTATGAACCAGGAAATACAGGCATGAGTTTAAGTTTCATCACTAGCTCCTTTGATGAAACCTCATCCTGATCTCACATTGAGTTCAAATGTTGTGACTCTTCAATATCACTTCTGTGAATTTTCAAATTAATACATGTCAAGCATTAAGTAACCTATGGTACATTTGGAGGTTCCTGGGCCTTACAGCATCCTAAATGGAATTAAGTCTCCCCCATCCAATGCTTCTCTAATCGACTTTTCTTGGAAATGCAGTTTCTTTCTATTGCCTGAAGACCATTTTTAGGTGGAGACAGACTACAAATAGGCTTTGGAAAAGTAAAAATAAAAAATAGAAACAGTATATTCCACACTGCTCCTACTCTGTGCTCACTGCTGTCAAATGCATCATTAATAATACTGCTTTTAAGTAAGAAGCTTGGAAAATTTAGCTGGCTCTAATATTTTTTAACCCAACGGCAAAATGGTTCTAAAATATGAATTATTCAAACTACTGAAAGAAAGTTACAGCACAGATAATTCAAGACATCAGAAAATCAAAAGACCTTTCTATTTGCCTTTGGAACATATGTGAATTTTCCTCCTGCAGTTTTTTTGCCTAGACTAATATTAAAATGAATTTACTTTCCTAAAGCACATATTGGCCAGGCAGCCGAAGGACACACTCTATGCTACTTGGCAGGAAAAGACAGGCTTAGATTAAAATTTGGCCACCAAGCAGATAATCTGAGTATAAATAAAGAATTCCTTATTCCAATCCACAGACTTACAGTGAGCCCTGGGTTAAAAGATTCCGCTTGCAGTAAAGACTGCTTGCATGGATGAATCTTGTATTTATTCAAAGCACAACCACACATGACTCATGCAGTGAAATTTGTCTTCTAAAACTGTTAGTTACCTGAAGAGAAATAAGCTAATGGAGAAGTTACTGAGAAACTAGGAAAAAGTAAATAAGTCTGAACATCTCACTTTAGAATTTCTTCTCCATTATTAAATATAAATGTATATAGTTTTGTCACTAACAAAAATGGTGTATCTGCACTTTGTCTTCATGGTAATTTAGATTCAGATATTTTCACTAAACTCAGACTCTAGCTTCCGTTCTAATTAATCTGCCACAACTGCATGAGCATGCAGGTAGAATACAGGTCATAAATTCCAAGCTGTCGCTGTAGCTGTAGAAAGGCAGATTTAAAAAGGAATTTCAAATCCATAGGCAGCTATCGGCTTAAGAGTAATCTTTATAGAATCCACTGCTAAACCTTCTCCAAGAACTCTGAAAAGGAGGACTATGATCTGTCTTCCTCCTTTTGTAGCACAAATGCTGATGGAGGGGTGAACGAACCTTTCGTACGCTGATGATCAAAAGCCAGACAACAGGAGGAAAGCAAAGGATCTAGACAATTCATGTTGGATATCAGAGTACTTGAGTCAAAAGTGAACTAATTTATTCCAGCCACTGAACATACATGCACTGTGGCTATATTTGATGCACATAAATGAAAGTATGTATTGACTGTTAAAATGGAGCTTTCTATCCAGAAGCAAAAAACATCCAATGACAAGGTAACAGTAAATTTAGCATGGTCAGTTTGACTTAAGTTATCATCCCATGTGCATGAGCGACTTGGTCAAAAACTTTGAATTCGATTACTCATAGTAGGCAGGTCAATGTACTAGAAATTAGTCACAGTGCCATTAGGTCCAGGAGATGCGGGTGCAGACCTCCCAACCCCTGTTGGGGGTTAAACTGATCTGCATCGTATGACCTCTGCTATTTACTATTTTACCTTAGGAAGGCCCAGCATCATCTTTCCACATAACCATTGAGTTTTTCAGATCACATATTTATTTTTTTAAAGATTTGATTCGTTTTTATTTGAAAGACAGTTACAGAGAGAAGCAGAGACAGAGAGAGACATCTTCCATCCATTGGTCCACTCTTCGAATGGTTGCAGCGACCAGAGGTGAGCTGTACTGAAGCCAGAAGCCACGAGCCCCTTCCAGATCTCCCACATGGGTGCAGGAGTCCAAGGACTTGAGCCATCCTCTACTGCTTTCCCAAGGCATAAGCAGGGAGCTGGATCAGAAGCGAAGCAGCTGGGACACAAACAGGTGCCCATATGAGATGTTGGCGCCACAGGCAGAGGCTTAGTCCACTATAGCATAGCGCTGGCCTCTCAGATCACATATTTAAATATGATCATTTTCAAAGCCACATTGGAGGCAGGAATATACAAGTATGAGCACAGATTTCTAAATCATTTACATAAACATTTATAAAATAAATAGATGTATTCCTGTTAATTTATTAAATAAATCATGATGAAAACAATTTTTATACCAGTCATATAATTATGATTTTTTTGGTTTTTTGCCCATGGCGCATATAACATTAGAAATAATGTAACAACACTGAAGTAAATGTTAACAAAAGAAGTTAAAACCATCATTAAAATGGGTGTTTGGAACAAAATTCAGGATGCTTTGGGATACCTGTTTCCCCTATTGGAGTTCATGGTTTTGAGTTCCATCTCTGGCTCCTGACTCCAGCTTTCTGCTAATGAGCAACGTGGGAGACAACAGATGATTGCCATCTACGTGAGAGACATGGACTGAGTTCCTGGACCCTGGCTTCACCTTGGACCAGTTTCAGAGCTGAGACAGAGTGAACCGGCAATGGGAGAACTCTCTTTCTATCTTCCTTTCAAATAAAATGAATATGAATCATTTTTTTAAATCACTGATGCACTGGGCATGAGAATTCATGGGAGACTTTTTCCTTTGATGCAAGAGAAAGAGATTAGCACAGAGCTTCACTGCACAGTCAGCAGCCCTGCAAGTTCTGCTCTACAGCATGCTGCAGATACACACAGTCGTCTGACTCCTTGCAGAAAGAGTAGTCAAGAGTTCACGACATGCGAATTGAATCAAAGCCCCATGCAAAGGTGTATTTCTGAGTTATGCTCACACTTTCAATGTTCATAAAGAATAAATACAGAATGTTATAATTCCTTTCTTGTGGCTAACAATGTTCACCAGATGTGGTTGGCAAAGGTTTCAGAATTTTCAGGGGTTTTGTTTTGTTTTGTTTTGTTTTGAAGATGAAATAAAAAGTATGCCTAACTGGACACAAACTCCAAATGGGTCTGTTCTAAAATTTAATTCATACTTCAAGATGTCAAACTTTAGATATTATCTAATATATAAAATTCGATTTACAGGTTGTAGGCCTCACATTTTCTTTGTGGGATCGGGAAGGAACAAATTATAAAGATTTAAATGATGAGACAGCATCTTCTAATGAAGGGATCCTTTTTCTGATTTCCAAAAGGTAGTATACAAGCTGCTTCCTTAGCTGCATTACCAATTGGATTGTTATCCTTGGCAAAAGAAACCAGAATGCAGCTGGTTCTTGTCTCTGTCCCCATTTCTAAGAATACGACTCTGATGTTTGATTCTGATCAATGGAACTACATTTTAAGAGACAGAAGAAAAAAATTCAGCAAGAGCAGGATCTAGTTTCTACAAAAAGGAAAAATTTATATTTAAAATAATTGGAGATATAAATGTCAGGATCATTAGCATATAAGATATCCCAAAAATCTCATTGCAATGTTAAACTCCAATAACCTCCTAAGAACAGATGCTACAATCTGAGTCAAAACATTATTTGAAAATTTAATGAATTGCTGAACTGTCTTTGAAAGTCTTGTAAATTCTGAGTAACAGTCCTCTTTCAAGATTACTGGGACCACACACCAGCTCCACAGCTCGTGAATAAAGCAAATCACTATGTACAGCAACAGCCTTTTTTGTTTACAGACTCAAAGTTTCCTTTGCTGCCAATGATGGTGTTCCCAGGGCTCTCATAGCTAATCACACGTCCCTCCCAGTGTGGGACTAGTGGCGAGGGAGAAGCCTTATGGTGGTCACCGTCATCCGCTTAGTGTTTCAGAAAAATCACCACCGGGAAGGGAGAGGCACTCAGGTAAATACTTCTCCCTTCCCTTCCCTCCTTTTATGCGTGAACTTCTTTAATGGCACTTACACAGTCAACCCAAAACATCATCTCACCCAGATGTTTTTAGTGTGGCAAAGTGCTGTTGTATCTTTTACTTCACTTGGTCACTTGGGTTAGTAACGGGTAAGCAAATTTATTTCCAGTCATGTGCCTGTATTAAAACACACTATACCATAAAACTGAAAGGCAGTTTTTGCTAAGCATATTTTCACCCACTAGTCTTCATGACAAGTTTCAAAAGTTTTCTCTTTGCAATCATCTGTATACCTCAAAAGATACTCTAAAACTTAGCACACTGTGCTACTAAGGAAAGACTGAGATGACAGGGAAGAGAGATGGTGAGGGGGGCGGGGCCGAACATATCTACAACAATCTAAAAGGCATGTGTTCCAAGATTAAACAGTGCTGTTCAACAAATCTAATAAAGGAGAATCTGACTTCTTGGTCAAATAGAAGCATGGGCTACAACACAAAATAACAAGTAAGTGATTCAGGAAGAAGGAATCGTTAACCCTTATACCTTGTAAGTGGTTTACAAACCTCTTCCATTTAGAAGGCACTAATGTGCTTTTGAAGTGAGTGTGCATGGCCGTTTGTAAAAGATCTTCAAGTCATAAAACTCAATGAACAAAAAAGTTCTGAAAGGCACTCCGCAATTGTGTCTAGAACATAGGTACTCAGTGAGTGGCTTGGAACCTATTCAAAGATTTTGAAATATTACCTAGTTGCTGCCACTATCCTTTTCCCTTCCTTTCAATACACATGTCAGCATGCAAAGCTCAACCTCAGGCATAAATGAACTTTCTCACAAAAGCACCAAAGGCCCTCAAGTTACAGATCTACACTAGGAGAAGCAAGACTGAAAAAAAAAAAAGTCTTCTCCTTGCATGTAACAGGATCCCATATGGGCGCCAGTTCATATACTGGCTGCTCCATTTCCCTTCCGGCTCCCTGCTTGTGGCCTTAGAAAGCAGTGGAGGACAGCCCAAAGCCTTGGGACCCTGCACCCCATGTGGGAGACCCCAAAGAGGCTCCGGGCTCCTGGCTTCAGATTGGCTCAGTTCTTGCCATTGCGGCCGCTTGGGAAGTGATCAGCAGATGGAAGATCTTCTCTGTCTCTCCTCCTCTCTGTCTATCTGACATTCAAATTAAAAAAAAAAAAAAATGCTTGTTTTCACTGCCAAGTCCAAATGCTATAAAACGCAGGCACAGGGGCTGATGTGATGGCTCAACTGGCTAATTCTCTGCCTGTAAGTGCCAGAATCTCGTATGTTCGTGTCCTAGCTGCTCCACTTCCCGCCCATTCCTGCTTATGGCCTGGGAGAGCAGCAGAGGATGGCCCAAAGTCTTGGGACCCTGCACCCACATTAGAGACCCAGAGGAGTTTCTTAGCTTTTGAAGAATTTTCCTAGCTCAGAGGAATTTTCCTAGCTCAGCTTTGGCTGTGGCACCATTTGGGAAGCGAACCAGCAGAAAACAGATCTTTGTTGCTGTCTCTCCTTTTCTCTGTAAATCTGCCTCTGACTTCCAGTAAAAATGAATAAATCTTCAAAAAAAAAAAAAACTACAGGCAGAAAAGCTACAATGTACATTACCACAAAAACCCAACCCAGACTTATTCTCACACCATCCAGCTACTGATCCTATTACACTGCTCCATCTGGCAAGAGAGGCTGATCTATCAGAAGCTAGGAGTGGGAAGTTAAAGTGCCAAAGAAGACACACACATTTCCCAATAAAGTACCTATGACTTTAAAACTTCTCCCTCCAAACTATATTTTTAGTGAGATTTCCTCTTTCTAGCATATGACTAAAAAGATGCTGATCTTTTAACTTATCCCAATATAGTTTTCATATGGCTCTTTTGATTTTATTTCATTTTTTACCATGAACTGAGATCAGAAAATTTCGTAGCATCCGAAGGTAGCACATGGGTAGTGCCTTGGAAGATTCTCTTGGGCTGGCTCTCTGTCTCCATTTCACCTAGAGCAGAAGAAGATGATGGTAACATATAACAATTTTATAAATACAGGCTTGATGCTAAATTGGAGTGATTCTTGTTTAACCAGAGCTCAGAATACTCTTTTAAGCCATTACTTAAAAGCTATTTTCCCATGTGCTTTAACATGGAAGAACTACGTTTCCATGTAACCTCAACCAGAATATCTACAGGCCTAAAAACAAAAACAAAAACCACACTATTCATTTGATATTGCATATGAGACATCTAGATGTAGAGGTATATGCTCTTTAGCAGAAGAGAAAGCCAATTCTATCAGGCAAACTGGATCAAGGCCAACCATATTACAACTAACGCATTCCTAACCCGCTGAGGCTCACACTGAATACCACTTTGCACTAGATGGTTAACAAAGACTACTGATTTTATGTATTTTAGGATGTGAACATTTCCTGAGACAATATCAAGCAAATCTGAAAAATATACAGCATGATAAACAGTATCTATATAAAAGATAATTTATACTACTCAGTGAAAATAAAGATTAAACAAAATTGAAAGTAACTTTGTATTTGAAAGTAATCATTGTCCAACTCACAAAACTGGTATTACACTGGCTACCCCAATCTATAGATTTTCTCAGAAATGGTAACACAAAAACACTGACAGCAATAATGCTTACCATTTTTCTGTCAGTTACTTAAGATTTTAATTCTTTTTATGTAAAAGCTATGATTTTATTTAAAAAAAGCACATTTCTTGTTTTTGAAGTTTACTACATGAGGTTTAAAATGGAATGTTAAATAAAATTTAATTCATAAGCCTATCTATATGGTTCTACAGTATGAAATCAGTGACTCTGAACTTAAATCTATAAAAGAGTCTGTCGCTGTCCTGCAGCGATGGACTTGGTGCACGGAGCAGATAATAACATGCTTGGACTACTGACTGATGATCAATAGCCAAAATTTATTAGGGGCAACAGACTATATGCTGAGGGTCATACAGGATTAGGGTAGAGATACTTAGTTCATCAACAGAACCATCAACTGTTTCTATGCCTTAGTTTGGAAGTCCTTTTGCCTTGTATATTACTTCCCACTCAACTGTTCTTATACAAATGATATCTCATCAGGTATACAAAAGGTAGCCATACAGTTGTTCTCATGCAAAGGATATCCAATCAGTCACACACAAGATATCCATTCAGTTGTTTATCATACAAATATTGTCCCATCAACTGTAATCCTGTGTTTGCTGACTACTGTGGATGACCTATGGACACAATGTCCTCCTACAAGAGTCTTACAATGTAAAAAAACAAGAACAAATTCAATGTTAATTTTTTCATATAACCACTTAACTCAGATTGTTTCCTTTGCAACTCTCCTGAAAACTTCTGCAGCTCAAGAAAAGTTATGATTTTTATTTGCTTTTTCCATGCTTTAACACACAGATTTTAAGAGCTGTTGCTGGATTTTCAACTCCACAGGCCAAACATTTTGGCCCTTTTTAGAAAGGAATCTCTCCATCTGCTGGTACATTTTGGAATAGCTATGAAACTCAGCATTCACACTGATTCCATCAACTTCTGCAATCAATTTTTAATAATAGCTGTATTTCCAGCTGAATGGTACCTTATAGCCATTTTAAGGTATATAGCAGCCGGTCCTGTATACAAACTAAAATTGAAATGTCAATGAGCAAATCATAGGTTGCGGTTAAGAACTTGTTTTTTTGTTTTTTTTTTTTAACATACTGGTTACGCAAAATCATGTCAATTCCATAATGTTACAAATTGCTGTTAATGTTATATTGGGACTCTTAATTGACTGGGATGATATTCTACCAGCTCTAACTTTGGACCAGAAACGGTCTCCCCAAGAAACTGTTCAACCCATCTGGACAATAAGTAGCTGGACTCTATGTTTGGTATATGTTTGCAAGGAAAGAATCTTGATTGAATTTGAACTGTAATACTGCACCAAGGTGGAGGAATCCACCAGGGGGGAGGGGCGTGGGGAGGGGTGGGGGAATTCCCAGAGCCTATGAAACTGTCACATAATGCATAATAATTAATAAAAAAAATAATAGCTGTATTTCTAAAAGTTATTTTTATGTAATAGCTTCTGAGAACTCTGCTAGGATTGTAACTCCTTGCAAGATTGAAAAAAAAATAGTTTGTAAAATAAAATTCATTCAGCAAATAGATATAGTCACTATGTCAGGATCCATTTTCCAGAGCATATCAACTTCAATTTAGATTGCCTGAAATACACCACTGTTTCCATTTTGGTATGATCTATGACTGGAAAGTGTGGACCAAAACACAAGTATTTGATATGAAGACAGTTTTTTATTGGCCCTAAAGGTGATTTGCACACAGAAGCCACTTATTGAACTGTTTTCTAAAAGTTATTGTCAAAACTCTTCATTCTAAATGATACCCAACAGTCAATACCATGTGATCATATCCACAGAAATAATCACTAAACCTGTGCTAAGTTTCTTTTCTTATTGGAAAAAATAACAACAAATGTCATCAAATAATTGTGAGAAGAATCAGCCTAACAGTGATTGAGTCCTATGTTTAGTGCTCTGTGGTTCAAAATAAGGAAATGAACACTTCTCATTATATCAAAAAATGTTATAGATCAGAATATAATGCATTTTAAAATTTGCAGAGTGCAATATGTGACAGAGTAAATGTAACCTTACAGTTGAGCATACAACATGTTTATAGATACAGTTCTGAAGATATTAGTATATATAGCTGCAACACAGTATCAGATCACTGGGACGCAATATATTGATACTGTGAATACTATTCCATTACAAAATATAAGAAAAATATAGATGCTATCAAATAAATTTATAAAGCTTAGAATTAGTAAATTATGCATTGGAAAAAAATACTTCACATTTCTTTAGGGGAAAAAAAAGGAAAGCCATGTCATGATTTTCAGACAGGATTTCTATTATTTGTTTACTTTGAAATTCAGAGTTACACGGTGGGGAGAGGAGAGACTGATCTTCCAGCTGCTGTTTCATCTCCCCAGAAGGTGGCACTCAGCCTGCTCTCCTCTGCTCTTTCCCAGGCTATCAGCAGGGACCTTGACTGGAAGTAGTAGCCAGGACATGAAGCAGTACCATATGAGATGATGGTATGCAGGATAGGCACTGCCTGTCAGCTTTACCAGCTATGCCACAAGGATGGCCGCAGAATTCTACTTTCTTGCTCGGCTTATGATACCTATGATTTCTTTTCTCTTTCCAGCTTCACTGTGGTGTAACTCTCAAGTGTAAGATGTACTTGATACTATAAATGATTACCATAATAAAATGATACTAAATGATAATAAAATGATACTATAAATGATTACCATAATAAAATTTCTTAACAAATTTCTCACCTTACCTAGTTATACTGTGTGTGTGTGGTGAGTAGTGAAGATTTAGGCTCTTGGCAAATTTCAAGGATATAAGATGGTACTGGCAAAGACAGCATATACTGCTGCGTACCTTTTCTCTTCAGAGGACCAAGAACACTGGGCCTGATGCACTTAACTGGACTCTGGCTCCGCCTGCTTGGATGAATAAACAAACAGGATAAGGTGAAGTACTTTCAAGATACAGGATAAATAGTAGGTTGATCCACTAAATAAATGAATCAAAGTGACAAGCATACAGGGAGAAATAGGAAAATGCTTGTGTTCAAAACAACTAAAATAGCAGCAGGACTTAATCTAGTATGTGACAACCTGGAATAACACAGCATTTAATTTTTGAAAATCATTCTTACGATAAAATGCCTACAATATATTTTTTAACAAAGAATGATTTTATTAAACTACACTGTGGCCATCATCCATGCTTTTAGGATGATGCACCAAGTCTAAGAACATACAGATTTTTAAACCAAAAAGCCCAGTGTCAAAGCTCCTGTTACAAAGGCCAAGATAGGCAAGCTTTTGTTAACCACTATCCTGGAGGAAACTAGCAGTCTCTAGGGTTGGTTTTTCTATGTTAATTAAACTTAAAAAATTCAAAAAGAAGAACACCATAGCCAACTTGAACAAAGGGAGGGAGGAGAGGACAGCATGGGGGTTAGGGGAGCCTTTTTCTGTAGTTTACAACCACAACCAGAGGGAGACAGGAAAGAGAGATAGCATTCACTGCTCCAAGATAACCCATCACACCAGGTGTTCTCATAAAAACCCACAATATTTTAAAGGAAAAAATACATTATTACAAAGTTATTTGAATTTTGACTGGTAAACACTCTTCCCTTCTTTAAAACGCTATTTTAATTTTCTTGGAAAAACAAAAAGAGAGTGCTCTTCACATGGCTCACTCCCCAAATGCCTACAACAGTCAAGGCTATGCCATGCCAAATTAGATACCCAGAACTCAGTCTCGCTATCTCACATGGGTGGCAAGGACACAAGTATCTGAGCTACTTCCCAGATTGCTTATTAGCAGAAAGATGGAATGGAATTGTGGCTGAGACTTGATGTGGGATGTATGGGATGTAAGGCATGACCAGACTTAACTGCTGTTCCACAGGATAGACCCTGGTGTTAAAAGTTTGTTTACTTAACCTTAAAAGGGGTATATTATCCTGTGTGGGTGTATATTCCATCTGAAAATACATCAGTGCTAATATTAAAGAAAATAAGAATCTGATGAAATCTTAATGGTAGAATACAGGCATCGGGTATATTGCACACTGTCAAATTCTTTCAGTTTTGCTGTATGTCTGAACATTTTCCATAAAGAAATATTGCGTAAAAAGTCAATCTGTGAGTCAACTGTAATGAGTGGTCCTTAAACATATTTAAACCTCAAGTTCACTTACCTGGAGAATCGTCTTGGACTAGGAATGGGACTTGGTGGCATCCCGCTGCTACTCACAAACATTTGTAAGGATGGTGAAAAGCATTGCTACGAAAAAGCATATTTAATATTAAAGTAGTTACAGTGCTCCTAGTTTTCTTTTTTAACTTAATTTTTTAAATTATTATTTTAATGATACTGATTTATGGGTCCCAGTTTTCAAAAGGTTCTTTTCAAAATGGCACAAACAACATCCTTAGCATGGCTTAGGTGTCTTTATTTTCAAATTACTGTCATAGATTTTCATTGATTTTTTTCCCCGCATCAAGTCATGGATACTTTAAAAGGGACATGGTTTATGCACAGTTTTTGTTCTAAAGAGTAAACCACTCATTGTAGAAGTGAAGACCTAGAAGCTTACTTTCCCAAATCCTCGGGTAGGTGAAGGTGCTGGAGAAACTGGAATGAAGTCAATTCTCTTTGGAGAGTATAATTTCTCTGGCTTCTCAAAATCACTGTCACTCTGCAAGCATACAAATGTTACTGCCTTATAACAACTCAGAAAACTGCAGCACTTACTACTAGAATACATATCTTTAAAGTAGCAAACATACACTGTGTTATTGTGCTGTAAGTCAGAGACCAAAAAGAACATCGCTTGGAAAGCACAAGCGATGGAAATACAGAAAGCAGTTAAATAGGAGTGGTCAACAACATAAAGGTTTCTCAAAAACGCCCAAACGAGCAGACATGGGCAAACTTTACCAGGCTCAAGCTCTCATCCCATGACTGGCTTATCTGCATTGCTGCTTGCACTTCCCTGAAACAAACAAAATGACAGGCCATCAGTGTTTATACACAAGACATATATTAGGCTAGGCCTGGCTTCTGTGAAGCACTAACCTTTCATGTTCAGTTTCTCTGTTCATCATGCCCATGCCTTCCTCCTGAAAAGAAAAATGTATGTGCTACAAACATAATTTTCATCCACATAGTTCTCTATTTCAAATGACATTAAAAAGGTTTTCTACCTCACCTGACACAAGCCACATTTGAGCAGAACTAACATACTAAGATGGTCACCCATGCCAGATCTACATTTCATCCGTATACACAGAAGACTTTTAATCTGTCTCTTACTACAGCTGCAACCTATATTTTATTGTCTAAACCTTTAAAATAAAAATATTTAAAAAATCAGATCTGAACTAGTAAGTAAAATTACCCTTTTGATTTGATGCAGTCTGCTATTATGAATACGATTAGGTGAGGATGACAGCAACTGGAAAGAAAAAGTAAACATTTACTATTTTCTGAATCACAAAGCAGGCAGTCTGCTGTCAATACTGCTGCACAACCTTTTTCTAGATAATTTTTCAGTCTTCTTCGAAATTTAGCTCTCTAAGTCCCTGAACATCAATGCACGAAAAGCAGTACATTTAGTTTTCAGAAAGTACACCAGGTGTCCAACCTCAAAGCACCACCTGTTCCCAGACAGGCACTGACTCTAGTACTTTCCCCAAATGAATGCAGAGCTGGGTACATTTAGGACAAAAAGACTCTGGGTCTTAGAAATATACATTACCCCACTTGTCTAAAATTAGAAAAGAAAACAAAACAAAAAAAAACAGCATTTTTTTAAAATAAGCAGTTGGTATACTAATAACCCCAATATATTTGTGTGTGTGTGTGATTAATGTTGACCAAACACACATCAAAACTGCAAAAAGGAGATTGTGTTTACATGCTCTAAATCGGCTCTGATATTTGATCACTAATGCTATTATCACAACTTACTAGAGAAAAATCAATGTAAAAACGCAAAATATATCTGATTACCATCTTCATTTAGAAATGTTTTAGGCACCAATTATGTTCATTCAAAGTTATCACAATCTGATATGAAATATAAGATACAATTCATATCAATATATGATAGGGTTCTAACAGCCATAATGTAAAGAACTATTATCCATTCTCCCCAAAATTACAATTGAACTGGTAACACTATACAATTAAATTAGCTAAGAAAATAACCCTTTCGGAGTCCCTAAGCTACTAACACTTTATTTTTTAAAATGTTAATGCAGTGAGCAGAAGAACATGGTAATGAGTGACTTGATTTTTAGGCAACACCTAATTCAGGAGAAAACTTTTAGAATGTTATCTACTAAAATATGCTTTTAAGATTTCCTTCATGGGGGCCCAGTGGCATGGCCTAGCGGCTAAAGTCCTCGTCTTGAATGCACCTGGTAGCTCCACTTCCCATCCAGCTCCCTGCTTGTGGCCTGGGAAAGCAGTCGAGGATGGCCCAAAGCCTTGAGACCCTGCACCCGTGTAGGAGACCTGGAAGAAGTTCCTGGATCCTGGCTTCGGAACGGCACAGCTCAGGCTGTTGTGTCCACTTGGGGAGTGAATCATCGGACGGAAGATCTTTCTCTCTGTCACCCCTCCTCTCTGTATATCTGACTTTGCAATAAAAATAAATAAATCTTTAAAAAAAAAAGATTTTCTTCATCATTTCCCACACATTTTTGTTAGGAATTGCAAAGCAAAAAACTTTACCATAGGTAAATATTTTTTCAAGGTGTTCTCCTCCCCCCTCCATGGTCAAAGTTAGGAGTTGTTTTAAAACCCCATTTGAAAAAAAATGTTGACCTGCCAGGCAAGGCAGAGTCTTTCAGGATAACGTGAAAGAAAGCAAGGTGGGTGTTAGAATGAAGAAATCAACAACAGAGAAATCACCTACTTAATACACAATTTATCAATTTTAGAAAAAACTGAAAAGTAGACCAGAAAGAGAGGTGAAAAGCAGCAAAACTGCATCTACTTGCAGGAAGAAGCGAGTGACATACTGCCGGGGGGCGGGGGGAGACAATAACATAAAGCAGGTGCTCCTTAAAGGTTAAGCAAAGCAAAACACTCAAGTGGGATAGGAAATGAGACCCTGACATTGATAATTAAGCGGGCAGTGGTGTTTTTTGCAAGAATGGTTGCCAGATTACAAACTCACAAGTAATTAAGGGAACAAGGGGTTAGAGGCAGTTTTGCCAAAGTTTGATAGTTTCAGGAGGGAAAGGAGATAGCTAGGAAAAACAAAACAGTATGTTCTTCTCATACAGGATGTATGAGTTGGGAGATGTGAGGAAAAGAGACACTGAGGAAGAAAGACACTAGACAAGAGTTCACAGTGAAGTACAGGCATCAGAATGGCCACAAAGCATTAGGGAGAAACATGTGGAGGTGAAGACACTTTTAGAAGAAAGCTGATGTTTATACAAGATAGGTGTCTAGCTTTGTGCAGTAGGAAGGATCACCCACTCAAAGAGTGACTACACGGGAAGCTGGCCCAGTCTAATAAAAACTGTAGAATACTGTTTTGGACAAAAGCATGGGGTCAGTGGCAACCTGAATCCAGCATGCTCCAAAGAATTTATCCTTTTACCTTTTAAACTACTAAACCATTAGATTTCCGAGCTCATCAAAGGTTATACCAACCCCCTCCCCCACACTTGTCTTCTCAAGGTTACAACCAAGAAGAAACACAATTGCAGTCTCTCGCAGTCCTTGTTCTCCCTCTCCTTCTATCTAATCAATTGGCATACCATGAAGCTCCCACTTGTGCCCATCCATCTGCTAACAACTTACACCCTCCACATTACTATGAAACACTTGATAAGCATATTAACATTTACAGAGTGTACTATGGTATAAGATATATAGTGTCGGTATTACGAAGACAGTTGTGTAGGTCGATCTAAACGTGACACAAGATTTTGCTGAGTTTGGAAGGACTGGAAAGGAACAGAGAATGGGGTAAAAGCCAGCACAAAGATCAACAAGGTACAGTGAATTACCACATCCCTTTGGAAAAGTCAATATTTTAGTGCAGAGCAATGCGTGTTTGTCAGGGAGTAGTGAGAGATGAGCCTAGACCAGTACTGACCGGAATCTTTACATCTTGCAAAAGAGATAAGTGAAGTACAGAGAGGTAAATGCATCCCCCCCTTGTTTGCTATGCTACTGTTATCACAGTGCACAGTTGCCTAACACTTACAAACATCTTCCATACACGCAGCAAAAATAAGTAGTGATATTTTCCAGTATCCCTAGGGAAGGAGGTGAAGAGAATGAAACCTCCAGATAGCTAACAGTTCACCCTTTAAGTATTTTTAGGCACCTCAGCTGGAAATCTTGCTTAAATGTGTTACATTTTTCACTTTCTTAAACAGATTATAGCAAACAGAATGGCACTGGAGGTGTTCTGTTCTAATCCCAGTTCTGCCACTTACGAATTGCAACATTCTGAGCAAGTCACTTACAGTGCCTGAGTTTTAGCTGCTGCTACTTTTAATTGAGAAAAATAACTTTCGCCCTGTCTACTTCAGAGGGGTTGCTGTAAGAATCAAATGCGGGAAAGCACTCGGGAACACGTCAGATGCCACACAATTGTGAGTATTCCTAGGGATTAAAACGAGATTAAGGACCCAGGGATCCTTAGACACATTATTGCATGGTTCTGTACCAACAACACTCTCAGGGGGGTACCAACAGGCTCTTTACACATCCCCACAGAGGATGTGTGAGTTGACAGGAGATGTGAGGAAAAGAACCACTTTATACCAAACCACAAATTATTTAAAAAAAAAAAAGACTTTTTCCCAATGCTTTGTTCTGCTCCTTTCCAAGCAGCTATTAGGATATCTTTAACCTAGACATACCTCTTCTGATTTGCTACTTCTCACGCATTATTGAGTTGGAGGATTATTATTGTGATTGTAACTTTTAGATGATTGTGAGGCCAGAGAGACTCCCCTTGTAAATAAACAGATAAACCTTTGTGCACAGACAATGGAACTGTAGTTCAGCCCTTTGCTTCCATTTCCGATGTCTTCCAGAGAACTGAAACTGTTGGATAAGTGAGCTCCACAAGTGAAATCAGCACTACATAAAAATCCTACCATCATTTCTCGTGATGTATCAGCTCCACGAGGTAATCCCCAACAGCTCAGGCTGCAGACAGCAGCCACAGCCAGCAACTCTTTTCAACATATAAGTACAAACACTCTGAAGGAGTCTTGAGTTTTGAAAACCAGCGCCGTCCAACAACACTGTGCTACTGGTTGAAGTGCTTCTCACATCCTGGGACATATAAACACCATTGTTCCCAGCTAGTGGTAAAAGCGAATCCTAACCTACCTCACAAACATGATGAGAACAGTTTCAACAGTGAACTTTTGTTTAAAATATCAAGTCCCACAGCAAAGAAAAAATTGTTAAGGTCCCCTCTGTGTATGAAAAGCTGAATGGTCTTAGCAGTAAACAAGGCAGTAAAAATCAATCTCTTTTCGACAAATGTGTATAGCACATAATCTTCCCAAACAATTGCCTCAGGACATATTTCCCTCATCGAAATTCCTTCCAATACTTACTCAGATACTTACCAACAAGCTGTGGTAGTTCATAAATGCTGTACTATTTCTCCGACCTCTAAAAGTGTAAGGTTCAAAAACCTGTGAAAGGTCACTGAAAATTAAAAATGAAATGGTTAATGTCTTCTAATTGAAGGCATTGTCTACACATATTCTCACCAATTCTGTAGTCCACAAGAAACCCTACTGCGTCTCTCATGTCCAACGGAGAAGAAATGCCTCACCGTCAGGTGTCTGCAGAGGTGGCTAGCTGGTTGCTGCGGATGACACTCTGTCAGGACCCTGAGCTCCACAATAGTTGGGGGGCAGCTCAGGGATGTGTGGGGCAGGGCGTCAGACTGGTTGCTTCCAGCTGCTTCTGGCCAGAGCTATGCCCTCAAACCAGTTATCTACCACCAGATATGAGCAGTTTCTTTTGTTTACTTCAAAGGACCTATGAATATTACCATTTCTGTGTTTATCGTGACCTGAAAAGGGCCGGAGGGCCATGTTCTCCAGCAGGAGATGTAATCAGCACATCTTCTACCCATTCTAAACATGAGTTCTACCTTTGACTCCCTGTAACTCAACTGAACAAACAAACCTGAGGTTTTGCTCATATCTTCAAATGTCCTCCCTCCTAGACTGTATGTCCAAACCCTTGCTCTCCTAACCCATCTCAAATGCCATGTCGTCCCTGAAGGGATGGCACAAATCTCCTTCCATTCCACAGTTCAAATGCAGCTATCTCCTCATCTGAACCCAAAGAACACACGGAGAAACGAGATGCTTCTTGTGGCACCTGGTTTAGTTTTCATTAAACAAAACAAAAGTGTATGTGTCTTCAAGGCCTTGGTACTGAAGTGCTTTATTCACCTTTGTATAATATCCCTGTGGTGTCTACTAGGGAATCAAGCCCATGATAAGACTTTGAGAAGGATTTTCAAGGCTGAACTGGATTGGCCTTCAAGGAACCACTGAGATCACTGCATTCAGCTCTACGAATTTTTAAATGAGAAAACAGAGACTCGGAAAGGTTAAATGACTCATTCGTGATCATAACTAGTTAGTGAAAATTGGATCAGGCTTCGTTTCCTCACCCCTTTTTTTGTCACATCATGCTACCTTTCAAGCAATTACTTAAATCGTGATTCACAAAAAAGATTTTTTTCTACGATAGCCTAAATGCAGGTCAACAGGATCACCCAAGTTCTTAGCAATTGCTGGCTCACCAGATTTTTAAAAAGGCAACAACAACATAAACAACAGATAAGTTCATTCGTAAAGTACATTTTTTAAAAAATGTTATTCCAAGAGCAGCATCATCAAACTAACAATTCACCCCCTCGCTACTTCAATTTAAAATTGTTGTTAATAAAAGGAAAAACAGTAAAATAAAAATGTTTTTGTCTCCAAAATCCAGAAGCTATAATCAGCTTAATAGACAGTGATTAGCTTTTTTCTTTCACTTGCTTGATTATTGTTTTTGGTTAATTCCAATCCCATCCACCTTTCTGGATTCATGCCATTTCTACAGTCTCATCAATTGGATCCCTACCTAAAATGAACTACCTCTAACAGTGAAATGTGATAGATTCCGAAGGTGAGCCAAACTAACCTTTCTGACATGATTCTGCCTTAAAAAGAAAACCTCTGGTAACTTGTTCACACAAGAACATAAACCCCTGTCGCCTAAATGCAAGGGTCCATAGTCCTTTCCATTGTTTGCTGAAATGCGTACTTCCACTGACAAACTATGGACCACCGTTCTTTTTTCTGTTCACTGAAATGCATTTCAGGCAGTTTCAGAACCTGAATACATCATGACAAATCCAAATCACTTAATTTGATGTGAACACAGCATTTAATTACAAGTGATTAGATAAACTGTGATTTATTAAAGTAAACCTCTGCTAATGCCAGGGTTCCTACACTAAGCTTAGAAATAGCAGCTCTTAGAGACAGGTGTCAAGTTGCAAGTCTAGTTCCAGGGGCTTCAGAACGACATTCCCTGGTGTAAATCAGCCAAGGCCAGCAACCTGTCAGAAGAGCCAGGTTTCTGCAGCTCCTTTCAGGCTGGGACACTGCCCCAGGTGGAAGGGACCCAATTTCCCTCATACTGCCCGGAGTTTCGGGCTCAACTTTCATTCCACCTTGGGGTCCAAGTCTCTGACAAGCAAGTAAGTTCCCACCGCCTCAGTTTGGAGAGCACCCATGAATTGCAACTCACAGTTTCGGGAAGGAAAACTGCCTGAACCGGGTCAAGGAGCCCTAAAGCCTACACTCCATCTTCCCCACTCCTGCTCACCTGAGCCCATGGATCAGGGGAGCACTGTTGGATCTCCTCAGGGTGCCCCCATCAGATGTGTCAGGCTCAAAGTCCAGCTCCATTTTCTCCTGAGCCATGTCGGAGACTTGTAGGCAGGCACAGCGGGTTACAGCTCAGCTCCTGGTGCTTAGCTTTGGACTCCGAAGACTCACTGCAGGACTGCGCTGCTAGGGACTGGCAGCTGGGGGCGGGGGCTGAGGGGCGGAGGCTTGGGGGGCGGGGGCTAGGGGCGGAGAAAGTAAAAGAGGAAGAGGAGGAGGAGGGAGCGAAGATGCTTAGGAGGAGAAGAGGGTTGTTGCGTGGGATGGAGATTGGGTGGAAGGTGACGGGCAATGAGGGAAGACCGTGGAGAAAAGAAGAGAAATGAAAGAAGACAGGATGGAGGGAGGGATACGACAAAGGGAGGAGAGAGATGAACAAGTAAGAAGGCAGGGAGGATGAAAGGCGGAGGGCAAAAGGGAAAAGAAAAAGAGGAAAGGTGGACAGCGGCTTGAGGAGTGCAGGAGCGGCAAAGAAGGGCGAAAAGTGGGGAAGAAAGGGAGGAAGGCAGAGGGAGAAGACGAGAAGGGAGGAAACTAGGCAGTGGCAGAATGCATGCTGTTTTTTCCCCGCTGTGTGAGGACTTCAGGCGGCGTCCGGTTTGATTTACACACGCCGCGGCAGCCCAGGCAACGCTAGCACCGAGGACCTGACAGCCGGGCAGGGCCCGGCCAGGAGTCCTCGGGAGCACCAGATCCCCATGCTCAGGGACCTGGTGCAGTTCTCCATGCTCAGGGACCCGGTCCCAGGGGCTTCTCAGTCCCGGGATAGATGCTTCCTCCGTCCCTACCCCCCTTCAGCCTCGAGGACAGGTGCGGGGGAGGGATTCGCCCCTCGGGCGCCTCAACCCCGGGTGCCTCCTTTTCCTCTCTCGGATTATAATGGCCCAGGGGTAGCTACTGGGGCCAAGACCAAAATCTACAACCTGATTTCTCTTCCGCCTCCCACGCTTCCGAAGCGGGAGCTTCGGCAGGGCCAGTGCTTCCGCGTCCCGGCACCCATTAGGTCTTGCGCACGCGCCAGGCGGCCCCTCCAATGGGCCCGCAGGCATGGAGCATGCGTGGGAGCCTTCCCGCAACCCTGTTCCCCCAAAAGGGAGGAGCGTTTCTAGGGTGCCCGATGACTTCCTCATTGGCATTGGCTCCAGGACCCTGGCGCCCTATTTCAAAAATGACCAATGATTTGGAGAGTCGGGAGCATCATTTCTCTGGAGCAATCTGGGCCAGAGACACCACGGGATTTTTCGCGTTATCTCATTCCCAATTTGTACGTTTTTTTAAAGAGGCTGGTATCTGTTGAACGTCATCCATGTGAGTGCACTAGTCAAAAAGAAAATAAGCAAATGGAGTTCAAACTGAAGCAAAGCCCATGAGAGCTCACACACCAGTCAGAAACCCTTCTCTCCATTTTGCAATCATCCACAAGCTTCCAGGACATTAGGCGCGATCCTGAAGAACAGAGAGCAGAACCAGATTCTCTTTCTTTCTTTCTTTCTAGAATTTATGAAGATCCTAACAATTGTGAGGTCTGGAATGATTTATTGAACAGACACCTACGTAACACTTAGTATGTACTAGGTGCTATTCTAAACAGCTATACAGATATTAGCCTATTTAATCCTCACTGTTTGGATGAGCCTGAAGTAAAGAAGGTCTTTGTGTTGCTTTAACCACACAGAGCCAGAAAGTATAGCAACAGTAAGAGGTAGAAACAGGCTTCAAAATGTAGCAAAAATATTTTTGTCTGTGTCTTCAATTAAAGTTCTCCATGTTAAATTCCCTAAGGCCAGTCATGTTACCCCTCAATGTTTATGCTTATGCTTGTACAGATCTTTTTAATCTGCTTGTATTTTCTGCCAAGTAGAGCAAGCTCCGTTTTTGAGTAATGCATGTGTCTGTGCCTCAAAGCCTCAGCATTACCCATCCCTACCTCACTCAGAAGATGGAGATAAATTTGTTTGTTTAAGATAGCAAACAATCACTTGATGATCACCTGCACAGTCCTTAATGCTGACGTGTCCAACAGTTTAGTAGAATCCCTACCTTTTAGGAGCTTCACAATTTAGTAGAAATTCATGTGAAAAGGATGCTTGGCTATGATTTCCACATTTGACCTCTATCATTCTTACCTATCTGGCTTCTTTGCCTTTCATGTAATTCTTTTGGGAAGTCTTGGGGGTGTTTGTAGTATGTGGCCTTGGTTTCAATTTCTATTTGACTTTCCCTTGTGGCAGTTAATGGTTGAACTGTACCTTTAAAGTTTCCATGACAACTGGTCAACTGAAGACCTGATTGTGACATAGTTATGAGACACCTCTTGTAGGTGAGAGGCCTAGGCCAGGTGGTAGTAGACTGGCATACAAGCCTAGAGTAGCAGAAGTGCCAACGTATAGGTCTAGTAAATCGGAGGTGTAAGATCATGGCCCACCACAATGGAACAGGAACATCTGATCAGGAAATGCAGTCAGGTTGGTTTAATAATAACATAGGCAGAAAGCAAAAGAAAAATGATTTCTTTAACTATTGTGTTTGTCTCACAGCATACAGACTTTTCTCTGCTTTTGTAGAACTTGTTCCTTTTAATATTTGAATCAGTTTGTATGTTGGGAATTCTGTCTATATCCCAACAGGTTTTGGGTTCCTGCCATATAGCTATTCTCTAGTTCAAAAATTGTTCCTTTTCAGTACTAGCTGGGGATTTGTTGCTACTGTATATGTTGAATCATTTCATATTACTATTCCTTTTGTACAAACATAATACCTATTTTACCTAATTTCTTAGTGTTATTAGAATGCTACATTTTAAATTAAGTGTAATGTTTAAGCATGATGAGATTTTTTTGCCTGTTTGTTCAAAATATACTTATTCACCCTGATTGCCTCCCCAAGAATAGTTACAAAAACTTTGAAAAGTAAAATTGGGCCCGGCACAATAGCCTAGTGGCTAAAGTCCTCACCTTGAACGTGTCTGAATCCCATATGTGTACTGGTTCTAATCCCAGCGGCCCCACTTCCCATTCAGTTCCCTGCTTGTGGCCTGGGAAAGCAGTAGAGGACGGCCCAAAGCCTTGGGACCCTGCACCCCATGTGGGAGACTCTGAAGAAGCTCCGGGCTCCTGGCTTCAGATTGGCTCAGCTCTGGCGGTGGCAGCTGCTTGGAGAATGAACCATCAAAGGAAGATATTCCCATCATTCCTCCTCTCTGTATCTCTGCCTTTCCAATAAATAAATAAATCCTTTTAAAAAAGGAAAATGAATAGTAGAATGCAGATTAAGATCTACTTGTTCACTGTTACACTCTACATTTTTCTGCTATTCAGGCAAGTTGGTTTTCAGTTCTGTTCTGTGTAAAGTCACCGTCTTTTTTAAAATTCATTCTGACTTTACCCATCAGGAATTATGATTTTTCTAACCTTTTCTAATACACTGGGGATCTTAACTGTGATTTTCAGGAGCTGTTGGTACCAGCATGAATTCAACTGCTTTCTAATAATGTGACATTGCTTTCTTTTTAATTTTATCAACTATAAAATAAAATTGATTTATCTACCAAACAGCTATGAAGGGCCCAGTGCAATGGCTCAGTGGCTAATTGCTCACCTTGCACACACCAGGATCCCATATGGGTGCCCGTTCGTGTCCCAACTGCTCCACTCCCCATCCAGCTCCCTGCCTGTGGCCTGGGAGAACGGTAAAGTACGGCTCAAATTCTTGAGACCCTGCACCTGCGTGGGAGACCCAGACGAGGCTTCTGGCTTCAATCTGCTCAGCTACAGCCATTGCAGCCACTTGGGGGTGAAGCAGGGGACAGAAGATCTTTTCTGTTTCTTCTTCTCTGTAAACCTACCTTTCCAATAAAAAAGATCTTTAAAAAAACAAAAACCAAAAAAGCTACCGTCTGAATATCTATCTCTCTCTCTATATATATATAGATATATATTTTTTTTCCTAAGCACTTAGGTTCTTGGTAAGGCCCCAATCTATTGATACGATTTTGCAATACTGTATAAATATTGTTTTATTTAGCTTAATGATGCAGCATGCACTTTTACATTGTATGAAATCTATCTCCTTGCAGCTATTCATCCAGAGAATGAAGTCCTCAGCAAATTCACAAAGAGTTGAGTTAAATCAGTGGAGTTTATTTTCTTAAATATCTCCTATTTGAGTATCTGTCCGAGTTACTGTTTCCATTTCAGATACTATTGGGAGCTATGTATTATAAAGCTGTGCTCACAATGCCCAAAGAACAGGTCATTTAAAATTGTCACCACTAATTAATGAGACATATGGAGTACTGAAATCTCATCTCTAAGTTAATAATATAGTAAATCACACACATTCAGCAGAAAAGGTAAATGAACCTATTGAAATGGAAATTATTCATGAAAATAACCATAACAGTAGTACGGCACTTTTCAGCTTGCAAAATGTTTCACATGCTTGTCTCAATTGGCTCAATCATCAACCCTGCTCAGATAATCAGTGGTGAATTGAAAATAATGGGATCGTCTTGAAGCGGTTCGTGACAAGTTATGATATGTAAAATCATTATCATTTATTCTTTGTCCATGCTGGGAATAGAATAGGAAAAGCGTGATTATATTAGGTGGAGTTAGATGAACTAAATCCTAGACAAGAGGATGATTTGAAGTCTCCAATCCTGATGGAAGACAGGTTAATAATAGATGGCATTTATTGGACACTTATCATGTGGCTGGTACTGTCCTAATCAATTGAAGTATGTGATTGAATTTAATGCTAACAAAAATTTTGTGAGGTCAGCATCATTGCATTGCCCATTTTTCAAAGTAGGAAGCCAAAGCCCAGAGGGATTACTCGAATGATCGCTACTAAGTGCCACAGGCAAGAATCTTGTCTGTGTTTGAGGAAAAGGACAAATCAGCTGCCTTTGAGTTGCTTCCTGCACACTATTTTCTGATTCATAAGCATGGAAGAAATACTTATTGAATCATTTTATAACTAATTTTAAATAACTTGTCATTCATGACTTTTTTTTTAAGCCTAAAACATAGTGCATCAGCTTTATTAAAAAATATGGAACGCTTCACGAATTTGCGTGTCATCCTTGCGCAGGGGCCATGCTAATCTTCTCTGTATCATTCCAATTTTAGTATATGTGCTGCCGAAGCGAGCACCATGACTGTGTTTTTAAGATTTCTTTCTTTTTATTGGAAGGCAGATGTACATAGAGAAAGAGATACAAAAAAGTTCCACCTGCTGGTTCACCCTCCAAGTGGCCGCAATGGTCAGAGCTGAGCTGATCAGGAGCCAGGAGGCAGGAGCTTCTTCTGGGTCTCCCACACGGGTGCAGGGTCCTCGACTGCTTTCCCAGGCCACAGGCAGGGAGCTGGATGGGAAGTGGAGCTGCCGGGATGCTGCAAAGGGAGGATTTAGTTAGCAGGCAATCGCGTGGGACCCCTGTTTCTTTGTTTTTACAAAGATATAATGTATCTGCTGCTAAAAGCTGGAAAAATACACTTTAGAAGGTTAAAAGCTTATTAGTGTCAGTCTTAAGGGCTGAAAACAGATTGAGAACAGAAAATACAGCACTCCTATACTCTTCGCTCCTCCTAACCCTTCCTAAATAAAGGTAGAAGAAATTGTTCCAGGTTTAGTGTAATAACAAATGGAAACAAAACAAAACAAACAAACCCGAAGATCCTGAACTAAAAGGAGAGGCATGCAGGACTTGGGCGAAGGGAGGGGTTTGGGGGTGGGCCCCTGAATGAGCAAAGGCAGCTGCAGAATTGCGCATGCGCCCTGGCAGGGGCGGGCAAACCCGCGCGCAGTGGCGCGAATTTCTTGTGTAGTAGGCCTGCGCTGAGCCCTGCGTGTGCAAAGGGGCAGGGCGCTCGTGAGTCTCAGAGGCGGGAAATTTTGATTCTTATTTTGACTGGTAAGGCTAACATGAATTTGCTTTGGCTGTAAGAGGTAAAGATTTTTGCTGGTGATGGGATAAAGTTTTCATGTTTATTAATTAAAGGTTTACAGGTCGGAAAATGACGGTTAGCGCCCAGCCGTCATGACTGGGTAAGAGTTTCGAAGCCAGTCCTTCACAACTTTATAGCTAGTGGTGTTAGGGATGTTGGGTTGCCAGGGATGTGGAGAGGCCACTCTCGTTTATCTAAGAGTTTTCTTTTCCTCCCGTGTCTCTCTTAAATCCAGTCTATCCGTCCATGTATGAAGGAGAACCGGAAAAACTTGGGAACTTCGAACTAAGTAGTGACTTCATCTTGGAGACAGGAATGTCACAGGAAAAAATGGAAACAGACTCTGAGCTGCCAAATCCCACCAACACAAATAACACCATTCTGAAACGATCCACCAGTGCCCCAATGATGAATGGGATTGGGTGAGTGCGGTTGAGAAAACGGAGGAGACAAGCGGGTCCGGGGTGGGTCCGGAGAAAGTGGTTTCCCATGGTGTTCTTATCCTTTTATTACTGAAAAATTCTGCAAGTATCTCCCTTGCCCTTAATAGTCTACCTTTAGCCTGGGACAAGAGAGATGGGTAGATTTGAGAAAAAAAAAAAAAGTGCCCTTGACAAATCCTCACCCTTGCACCCTGGTCCCCCTCATCCTCCTCCCACTTGCCACTAAGGTTGACTCGAACATCCTCTACTGAGGGTCCACCCAAACCCACAAGTAGCAACCAGTTGGTGTGGAGCATGAATTTTCTTCCTAACTGTATCCCATCTCTTCCTCCTTTGAAAAAAACTGAGCATTCTGCCATGACTGCGACTCTTGTCATTTTCTCAGCAGCCATGTCATTTCTGGCAGTCATTGCCAGCACATTCAAGATGGAAATAATTGCCAAACAAATCAGCTGGGCCTCTGTATAGCTAGTTTTTCTTGAAATTGGATTTCTTTACAAAAAGATTTATGAATTTCTTTGAGATGCAGAGCAACAGAGAGGGAGGGAGAGACAGAAAAGAGGGAATTGATCCCTTAATCACTACGTAATAACTGTTGTTGTCTCTTAAACTGTGTTTGTCTTTAATTTCACCTAAAAATAGTCTCTCCTGCTCATTTCTAATTTCTGTTTGCATAGAAAATGTTTTTCAATCCTTTCACTCTCAGTATGTGTGTATATTAGTGTAATATATTTTTTTGTAAGCAGCATATAGACAGGTGTGTTTTTCATTCTTCAGCCAGTTTGTATCATTTAAATGGGAAATATACTGCATTCACATTCAAGTTTATTATTCATAAGTAATGATTTGGTCCTGCTGTTTTTCCATAAATGTTCCTATTGCTTATTTTGAAGCAGCTTTGTTCTGCTACTTGGAGGTTTTCTGCATTCACGTTCATTATGGTGACTGTCTCTATTTCTGTGTACACTGTGTTTCCAAGTATTATTTCGAAGCTTAGCCTGGCGGTGATATATTCTTTCAGTCTTTGCTTGTAGTGGAAGCTCTTTGTTTCACTTTCATTTATGAAATTAGAATTTTGCTGAGTTATGTTCTGAGTTGTAGGACTTTGCTTTCAGAACTAGGACCTTCCAGTTTCTCCTGGCATGAGGGTTTCTGTTATGAAATTTGCTGTTAATCTCATGGGAGACCGTTTAAACGTGATTGGGCATTTCTCTCTTGCATGTTTTTCGACATTGTGTTTTACTTTTGAAAGCTTGACTATAGTGTATTGTGGTAAGGATTTTTCCTCATCATGCCAATTTGGGGTTTTATGTGCTTCCTGTATTTCAATTTGCATTTCTTTTTCCAAATGGGAAAATTTTCTGCCATTATTTCACTGAATACATTTTCTAAGCCATTGTTTTTCCCATACCTTGAACCTTCAGGAACGCCTAAGATGTATGTATTTGGTTGTTCGATGATATCCATAGATCCCAAACACTGTTTTTGGACTTCCTAATTTTTTCTTTAATCCATTCTCTTTCTCTCCCTCTCTCTCTCTCTCTCTCTCTCTCTCTCTCTCCCCCTCTCTCTCCCTCTTCTTCGCTCCCTCCTTTCCTTTCTTGTCTGACAAATATTTCAGAAGACTTGTCTTCTACATTAAATGTTGTCTCTTCTGCTTCATAAAATCTGTTGTTAAAGCTTTCTACTATATTTTTGTCTTACTGAATACTTCATTTATAATATTTCTTTCTGATTTTCTTCAGTAGCTCTAATCCATTGCAGAATTTCTCATCTGTATCATGTGTGAATTTCCTTATTTCATGTAACTGTTTCTGTGTGTTCTTGAGTAACCTTGTAATCAATGCTTTGGCATTTCTTTTCTGCATCTTTCCAGTCTCACTTTATTCATAGTTCACTATTAATGTATTATTGTGTTTCTTTTTGAGAATTGTATTGTTTTTCCTTTTCAGTGTTTCTTGTGCTTCCATGTTGGCCTGTATAAATCTGGGGGGGGTCACTTGTTATCATCTCTTCCAGGAGCTATTTTAAATTGAAAGCTTTATTCTTGTAGTATTTCCTCTCTAGTTCTGAGCTCGTGCTGGATAGGGTCAGGAAGCTCTGGCCAGTTTGTAGGTGAAATAACCATTCCAGAGTGAAAGCCAAGTTGGGTCTGGTGCAACACGCCTTGCTACAGTTGATGGAGGGAGGGGATGGTGGAGCTGGCTAGTATGTTCACAATCCCAGCCCTTCCCTGTGTGTAGGTGAACCAGCTGGTTCTCGGCCTAGAGTGAGTTCCTGGTGCCTGTGCACACCACCCACCCAGGCACATGCTCCAAACAGAATAGCAGTTCATTTTATGGTGTGTTCCTCAGTCTTCTGGGAGATCTGTCCCCAGTATGCAAGGAATTCTGCTTCTGCGCTCAGACCATGCAGTTGCATAGGAACCCAATGACAAACTATTTTCCTCTGAGCCCTGTGGCCTCTGCCTATCACTCTCACAGTCACAAGGTACAAGACCTCTGCTTTGCATCCTGCAGGCTGCTGTTCTCAGCATGAGCTCCCTGCCATTCCATGTGGGGGCAGAAATGAGCAGCAGCTCCCCTTAGCAAATGAGCTTGCTGTTTCAGTTTGGGGAGGGTAGATAAAGAAGGCGGTCTTCCTTCATGGCGGCAAGTGGGTTCGAAACTGCCTGCCTGTTCCACAGGCTGCACTCAAAGCCAGTGAGGACTGTGGAAATCTCCCTCAGTCAGCGCTGCTGCTGGTGTTCACTGTGGTAGCCTCCTCCTCTCACCCTGCCTGGGAAGATGGCACCTCCCAGCTAGGCAGCAGCTGTGAATAGATGGAAATTGCTGGAGGCACAGTCCTTGAACGTGTCTGTTCTCACTCCTCACCTAGAGAGTCTTGCTTCTGCTCTGTAATTCTCCATAGAAAATTTCTTTTAATCTCCTGTGAATGTGGCGTTTCCTTGGTTTCCTGGGCCTGCTTTTGTTTTCCTGGCCAGTGCAACTTCTCCCTATTCAATCATCTTGAATCTCTCCCTGTTTCTTAAAAGACTTTGAAAACGTGTTCTTGAATCTCGTATCCCAGTACAGTAGTTTTCTGGATATTATGAAAATGTCTGAAAAATGCATTTAGTACATGTTATTGTCTTTGCTCCTCACTTTTGGACCATCCTACTAATTGATAGCTGCATTTGCAATGTCAGAGGTCATTCAAGATGGAATGAGACCAAACCTGTCCTCTCTCTTTAACATGTGAGGAAACTTAGGCCTGTACATCTCTAAAGTGAAATAGTTCACAGCAGTGCCCATACTAAGGGCTTGTGTCTCTGGACTCAGAGTGTTCTGTTCACACTAATGAGTGCGTAAGTTGATTAACACTAAACAAATGCAGTTTTCAGGTCATTTGAGGTAGGAGATAATTGTTACAAAATGAATAGCAAACTAAGATTTATCAAAACAAATTCATTGCCTTTTAAAAATAGGAACATAGGACAATTAAAGATGGAGTGCTCTCTGTGTATTGTACTGAGAACAAGAACATTTGGAAATTTAGGGTTTCGCTCTAATTCCATTGTGGGAATAAAATTGTTTTTAGAACTACTTGGCTAGTAGAAGAGAGAAGTGGGAAGAATGTTGGTTGTGTTGGCAGCCTTCATGAAAAGAAACAGCTTACAAATAGAGGATGGAGGCCATATACTTGTACTTGAAGAAACTTATGGAATCTGTTTAATTTATTAAATGTACTGGGGGGAGCATACCTTGTCATATCCCTTCTTGCTTGCTTTGTGATAAAGGGGAGTTGAAGGGATTTTTAAAAATTATGTTGGAGTGCAATTATAGTATTAAATTGCATGGCATAATATCTCAACTCATGCAGTAAAATTTGCACAGAAAGGCATGGTTAATAACATGAATCTGGTGGGGGTTAAAGATACACAAATTGGAAAGTGGACCAAGTCTGTTCCTGGCCCATCAAAGGAAGTGACGGGAATGATATGTGATATACCTGAGGTCTGAGCACTTACTCAAATGATCTGTGGGCACATTTGGCGCTGCTGTAACAAGCTTAGAATGGAATCAGAAAAGTTCATCTTTTCCGAAGTTTCCAGATTCGAGAGGCAAGAAAAATAGAATCTCCATCTTTTCCTTCACACCTCATAGCTGAGGTAGAGACAGAGGGCAAAGCTGGGCGGCAGAAAAACTCCAGGTTTCCTACATGAGCAGAGGGAGCCTCGCTGAACCATCACCACTGCTTCCCAGGGTCTGCAGTAGCTGCAAAATGCAATTAGGAGGGCCCGGCGGTGTGGTCTAGCAGCTAAACTCCTCGCCTTGAACATGCCAGGATCCCATATGGACACTAGTTCTAATCCCTGCAGCTCCACTTCCCATCCAGCTCCCTGCTTGTGGCCTGGGAAAGCAGTCGAGGATGGCCCAGAGCCTTGGGATCCTGCACCCACGCGTGGGAGACCTGGAAGAGGTTCCTGGTTCCCGGCATGGGATCGGCACAGCACCGGCCATTGTGCTCACTTGGGGAGTGAATCATTGGACGGAAGATCTTCCTCTCTGTTTCTCCTCGTCTCTGCATATCTGAATTTGTAATAAAAATAAATAAATAAATAAATCTTTTTTAAAAAAAGAAAATAAACCTGTTTGGAGAATGTAACTGACAAATTTATTGTAGCTTAGATTGAGCTATTTAACTATTCAGTATACTGCATTGAACAGTGACCCGGTTACATTATCTTCAGGTTTTCTAAGTTATGGATTTCACATAGGATTCTGTAATTTCAAGGTAAATGATGCGTATCAATTGAGGCACATTCTGCCTTGATTATTTCTTTGTGTAATTGTCTTATTAAATGAAGCCAGCGGAAGATATTATAAATATCTAACCCATTAGGCTCTTCAAATTTCCTGATAAGTGACTTCCACAACAGATTGCTCTTCTTATATGGAAAATGAGTGGGAAAGGAAATGAGAATTAGACCTCTTGACATGTTTTCTCACAATATATTGACTTATTGCCTGTCACATGCGAATTATCATGCTTCAAAGACTTATCAAGGCTCAATACAGTTTTTTAAGTTAATAGGGAAGATAAATACTCAATGAATGTAAATGTTTGGCAAAGTAAAATAAGTATTTAGGGAAAGTAGAAAATGTTAGTGGTATGCAAAGAAGGGAGTGAGAAATCTCAGTGAGATTGGTAAGGGATGAGGAAAATGCTGATGGAGAAGATGGCGTTTGAGATGGACTTTAAGGAACTGGTAAGATGTACACTGGGAGAAAGGGCACCTAAAGCCTGGGACAGCATTACAATTATGTTTATAAAAGAGTTGGTGGCAGAAAAGCACCGGTATTTCCTAGAGGGCTTAGTGGTCAGCATGGCCTGGACCTGTGGCCTCCAAATGTTGCTGATCAGTCCATGCAAATGCAGCTTATGAAAATAAATTGTCATGTAGTGATTCCTTATGTTTTCCTGACCAGGACTGTATTGTACTATGAAAGTGTAAGTGACAAAATGAATGTCCTTTTATAAATGGAACAGTGTTTGTAGATGACCAGCTAAGTCTTTGGAGGGTGACTCTGATACTGTTAGATTAGAGAAAAAACAGCTGAGGAGACCAGCTAAATATTGTGAAGTCGATGAAACAGCATAAAGGCAAGGGACCTGAAGATAATAAGATTAGTCTAAGAGAGGGTATAGAATTGAAATCGGTAAGATTGAGTACAGGCAGCAGGTTGAAAATGTTCAACATAATTTCTTTTTTTAAAATTTTTTTATTTTTTTTATTACAAAGTCAGATATACAGAGAGGAGGAGAGACAGGGATAAAGATCTTCCGTCCGATGGTTCACTCCTCAAGTGAGCGCAACGGCCGGTGCTGTGCCGATCCGAAGCTGGGAACCTGGAACCTCTTCCGGGTCTCCCACGCGTGGGTGCAGGGTCCCAAGGCTTTGGGCCGTCCTCGACTGCCTTTCTAGGCCACAAGCAGGGAGCTGGATGGGAAGTGGAGCTTAGAACCGGCACCCATATGGGATCCCGGGGCGTGCTTAAGGCGAGGAGTTTAGCCACCAGGCCACGGCGCCGGGTCCTCAACATAATTTCTTATTAACATTGGAGAAATGTGGATAAAAGATATATATGGGGACCTTGTTCTTTCTTTTGGAACTTCTTGTGAATCTTAAGCTATTTCAAAATAAAAAAAGAATAAAGGGAAAATGAAAAAAGACAAGTTATTCAAAGTTACAAGTTCAGACAGGACTGAGATCATTTGGGTCGCTGACTGTCAAGGTGGAGGACATAGGCACTGTCTTCAGTGCATAGCAGCTGCTCAGCTCCGGTCTGTTGTTGCCACACGGGAATGGGGCCCGATTGCACATTTTCAAGAGAAGTCAGAAATCTGGAATCTGAATTTTTCATTTGAGATTTCATTGAGATTTCTCAGTATGCACAATGAATTAAATATATACACATATATATATATATATATATATTTTTTTTGAGGAGTATGTGTTTAATACGAAGGTTACACTGCCACTTGGGGTACATGCATCCCTTCTTACAGTGCCTGAGTTCAGTTTGTGGCTCTGTCCAGGTTCTAGTGCCCTGCTAATGTACACCCAGGAGGCAGCAGATTACAGCTCCCTACTTGTTTCCACCCACATTGGAGACCTAGCTTGAGTTCCTGGCTCCTAGCTTTGACCTAACGCAGACACAGTGTTTGTGACTCTTAAAGGAATCAAACAACAGTCGGGAGACCTCTTGTCTGTTTTTGCTGTTCAATTCGATTCAATTAAGTTAAAAAGTACTGAAATATTCTTACTGTCTTGTTGGCCAAGTAAAACGTATCTGTGGAAAGTATGTTTTATCAACTCTGGATATTGTTATTCCTTTTCTTCATGGGAAACTGTGGGTATTTAAAGGATTTGGTACTTGCGTATTGTAGCTCTGATCATAAATTTAAATCAGATCGAAATTGACACTGATGATGTATTTACAAAGTCACAGTAAATTATACTTCTTGGTAGCATGGCTGATTAGAAGTAAAGTGATGTGCTTGGAAATTCCTTATCCTACATGGAGACTTAGTTAGGCTCAGGTAACTAAAACTCTGTGTGTATGTGTGTTTCTAATTTCTGCATTTGTACAACTGTGTTCACCAAGACATCATTTATGTTGATAACATTGCTATTTTAAATATGGAAATTTTATTTCTTGAAAAATATTTTATAATAGGCTTTATGTGACAAACATTTTCTTTTTTCTTCTTAGTGATAGTTCACAAGCTTTCCAAGCTGATACTGTGAGGATTAGAAGAAACAGTTCAACATTTATAAATCGACCAAATCTGGTAAGGAAATGCTTATGGCATGCTGCTTGCCCGAGATGTGTGCTTGTTGGTTTTAACCAGTGATTCGCAACCTTGCACCTGCACGTGAAGGGTTTACTAAACCACAGACAGCCCAATCTCACCCCCAGAGTTTTTGATTCAGTAAGTCTGTAGTGGAGTTTGAGAATTTGCATTTCTAACAAATTCTCACTTTGAGAAACTGTGCTGTAAACATTACTGAAGGCAAAAATCAAACACATCATCTATAGTTCGGTTGACTTTTGCAGCTGTAGCAGAATTAGTTTTTAAGTCTCATATGGATTTAACACTGAGATTTGTTTTCATGTATAAAACTAGCTGGCATCTACTTTTTGAAAAAATTGTAGGATCTTCCAAGAATTGTTTTCAGGCTTTTAGTTTGACTTTTATCTCACATTTATCTTGACCTATAAATAAAATTTGCTTTTCATGGTATATAATAAAATCTCTAATAACAATTGTGTGATTTACTCTGTAAACACAGGAAATATACTTGTAAATCAGTAAGCCAAAATGAATAAATGATTTATTATATGATTTTTTATTGAACTGAGTCTCATATAACAATTAACAGTTTTAAGTGCACCATTCATTGACATTTAATGCATTAACAAATTTGCTCACCCACTACCTCTAGTTTCAAAACTTGCGTATCCTTGTCTTGTTACTAATCTTTTTTTTTAAGATTTATTTATTTTTATTACAAAGTCAGATATACAGAGAGGAGAGACAAAGAAGATCTTCCGTCCGATGATTCACTCCCCAAGTGAGCACAACGGCCGGTGCTGTGCCGATCCAAAGCCGGGAACCTGGAACCTCTTCCGGGTCTCCCACGCGGGTGCAGGATCCCAATGCTTTGGGCCATCCTCGACTGCTTCCCCAGGCCACAAGCGGGGAGCTGGATGGGAAGTGGAGTTGTCAGGATTAGAACTGGCGTCCATATGGGATCCCGGGGCTTTCAAGGCGAGGAGTTTAGCTGCTAGGCCACGCTGCGGGGCCCGTCTTGTTAATAATCTTAAGGGGAAATTTTTCAGTCTTTTCCAATGAATTTGATCTTATATTTGGAATTTTGGTAAATGTTCTTTATCATTTTAAGGAGATGCCCTTCTCTTGCTGAGCATTTTTTTAAAGATTTATTTATTTTTATTACAAAGTCAGATATATAGAGAAGAGGAGAGACAGAAAGGAAGATCTTCCATCCGATGATTCACTCCCCAAGTGAGCGCAACAGCCGGTGCTGTGCCGATCCGAAGCCGGGAACCAGGAACCTCTTCCGGGTCTCCCACGCGGGTGCAGGATCCCAAGGCTTTGGGCCGTCCTCGACTGCTTTCCCAGGGCACAAGCTGGGAGCTGGGTGGGAAGTGGAGCTGCAGGGATTGGAACTGGTGCCCATATGGAATCCTGGGGCATTCAAGGTGAGAAGTTTAGCCGCTAGGCCATGCCGCCTGGCCCTTGCTGAGCATTTAAAATTTTTTTTTTTCACTAAGAGCCAATGTTGTGGTATAGTAGGTTAAGCAACCACTTGCGATGCTGGCGTCACATATTGAACCACCAGCTCAAGTTGCAGCTGGTTCTGATTCAGCTTCCTGAGAAGGAAGTAAAAGACAGCCGATGTACTTGGGTCCTTGCCACCCATGTGGGAGACCAGAATAGAGTTTTAGGTTCCTGGCTTGAATCTGGCCCAGCCCCAGCTGTTGCTGCCATTTGGGGAGTAAATCAACAGATGAAACATCTCTCTCTTTGTCTTTTCCTCTCTTTCTGGCTATGCTTTTCAAATACATAAATAACTCTTTAACAATCTGAAAGAAAACATTTGTTAACAATACTCATATACGTTTATGGGCTTCAGTGTGACACTTCAAAACATATATACAATGTGTAGTGATCAAATAGGATAATAAACATTTTCCCCTTCTTTACCATTACTTTATAATTGGCAGCTTGGAGCATCTCTCTTCTCTATTTGTTCATACAATAAATAATAGGTCACTGTAAACTGTAGTCTCCCGTCTATGCTGTGTATCACTAGGAACTTACTCCTTCCACCTCACTCTGATTTGGTCCCCATTATTCAGACTCCCTACCTCTCCCAGCTTCTAGTTGCCACTATCTTTCATTGAGATTTTTTTCCAGCTTCCAAATGAAAGGGAGAATATTGTATTTTTTCCTTTCCATATGGCTGCTTTGAGCATCAAATACTCTATTTCCAGTGCTTCTTCCAGACATCTAGAGATGATTCCATGACTTATCCCTATTGTTCTGTTCATAGGATGTATTACATTGGTTTTCTTATGTTAAACCACCATTGCATTCCTAGGGTAAATCTTTTTCATCTTTGTTCTTCACATGTGTTTTCCTTTTCTTGTAATAGCTTTGTTGACTTTCCTATCCAGTCATGCCAGCCTCCTAGTATATTAGAGGGGCCAGCATTATAACGGTGTGAATAAAGCCACCATCTATAGTACTGGTGTCCCATATGGGCACTAGTTAGAGTTTTGGTTGCTCCACATCCAGTCCAGCTTCCTGCTAATGCACCTGGGAAAGAAGCAAAAGATGGCCTAAGAGCTTGGGACCCTGCATGCCCACAATGGGAGATGTAGATGAAGCTCCAGGCTCCTGGGTTTGTTTTGGCCTAGCCCCCGCCATTGTGGCCATTTGAGGAGTGAACCAGTGGATGGAAGATCTTTCTGGCTTGGACTCTCTCTCTTTGTGACTCTATCTTTTGACTACATAATCTTTTAAAAATGTTTGAATTTTTTTCTATTTTGCTTATGAGAGAGTTGGAATAGGATTGGTGTTAAAATTTCAAGTTTTTGATGGAGTTCACTAGTGAAGACATCTGGTATTTTTTTTGTTGGAAGATTTTTTCATTATCTCTTGTATAGATCTGTTTAAATGTTCTATTTCTTCTTGAATCAGTTTTCTTTTTAAAGATTCACTTATTTTCATTGGAAAGGCAGATTCACAGAAAGGAGAGACCAAGAGAAAGATCTTCTATCTGCTGTTTACTCCCTAAATAGATGCAATGGCTAGAGCTGAACCAATCCAAAGTTAAGAGCCAGCAGCCTCTTCCAGGTCTCCCACATGGTGCAGGGTCCCAAGGCTTTGGGCTGTGTCTCTACTACCTTCCCAGGGCACAAGTAGAGAGCTGGATGGGAAGTGGAGCAGCTGAAACACAAACCTACGCCCATATGGGTACATTTATTTTTAGATCTCAGAGGAATCTCCATACTGTCTTCCATTATGATTGTACTAGTTTACATTATTTCATAATGGTGGCTATCTTTCTGTATTTCTGTGTTTAATACATTCTTTTTTATTTTTTTCTTTCTTTTTTATTATATTTTTGACAATCTTTGCATAGTTAATTAGGGTAAAAGTAATTACATTCTTAAATGTCTTATAAGGCTGTGAAAGTGCTGACTAATTCTTTTTATTTCTGTTTGGGAATATCTTTATTTCATCTTCATTTGTAAATGAGAGCTTTTCAGGGTACAATAGGTTCAATGGGAGGTGAGACACAACGGAGGCAAGTATCTGGCTTGCGTAAGTGATGGGATGATAGTACCACAGGAAAAGAATCCCACGCACAGATGTGTCATCTTCAGACATATTGTGTTTGAAGCTCTTAGGTACTTCATAGTGGAGATTCTGAATATGCTAGTTTGAATTTCAGGGTAGAAATCTTGGCAAAAGTCCACATTTGAGGATTATCAGTAGACCATCATTTAAAGCTAAATAAATGAATGAAATGACCATGGAGAGGGTAAAGAGAAGGGGCTGCAAGACAAAAATATAAATATCATCAGTCAGAACAAGAGTCCAGAGATTAAGATGAAATTGTCAGAGAGGTGAAGGGAGATTCAGAAGAGTTTTTCTGTGCAAAACAAAAGGCAATTATAAGTGGTCACATGTTCTTTGAAGTACTGAAAATGAGATCATTCATAAAGTTCTTATGTTTGAAAGCAATTTTAGTGGCGAGAGATGGGATAACATTAATCCAAATTGCACTGGGTTGAGCAATCACTGATAGCTGAGAGCCTGATAAATGACGTTATACATGCAATCTCAATGATTTGGGGGGAATTTTGCCAAGCTGAGAACCTATTGAATGATGCTATACATACAGCCTCAGCTACGTGGGAGCAGTCTATTCCTTTTCTACTTCAATTCCTCATCTAGAAGAGGAGAATGTAATAGCATCTGCATTTGGGTTTCTGGTGATGATTAATCTCTGTCAAACACTCAGCCTAGAACTGGTGCGTACTAAGTGATTACTAAATAGGAGAGAATTTTAGTGACAGTAGATGCATACAGTTGAGTTTTTAAATGTGTATAATATTCCTTAGGAATTCTAGGATTTTAATCCACATAAAATTTAGCTTAATATAATACACATTTATAATAAACCATCTTAAATAACAGTTTGCATTTGACTGAAAAATTATATTATCTTCATTGTTAGAATTTCAATGCTCATTTAATTAGCTGGATATATATATATCAAATTAATCACTATTATTATAAGACTCATAAGAATATGAAGGGTCTTTTATTCACAAACTTCTTTTTTTTAAGATTTATTCATTTTTATTGAAAAGTCAGATTTCACAGAGAGAAAGCTACAGAGAAAGGTCTTCTGTCCACTGATTCATTCCTTAAGTGGCCTCAATGGCCGGAGCCGAACCTGATCTGAAGCCAGGAGCTTCTTCTAGGTCTCCCACGTGGGTGCAGGATTCCAAGGCTTTGGGTTATCCTTGACTGCTTTTCCAACCCACAATCAGGGAGCTGAATGGGATGTAGAGCTGCTGGGACATGAACCGGCACACATTTGAGATCCCAGCGCATGCAAGGCAATGACTTTGCCGCTCCCTATGAGGGCAGCTTGGGAGAAAAAAAAGGGGGGGGAGTAATAGCAGCCGGTTGTGTATTTACTAAAATTGAGATGTAAAGGAAGTAGTTACAGGATGTGGTTAAGAACTTGCAGTTTCTAACATATTGGTCACTCAATACCATGTTAATTAACTTTAAAAAAAGTGTGTGGAAAATGTTATAAAGAAAGCTATTCTGGATTAAAATTTTTTTACACCAAAATAAACTTATTTTTAATTCCCCTTTTCCATGAAATAGCAACAGTTTTTAAAATTTATTTATTTATTATTAATTACATTGCATTATGTGGCACATTTTTATATGCACTGGAATTCCCCCCACCCCTCCCCAAACCCTCTCCCCACGGTGGATTGCTCCACCTTATTGCATTTCCATAGTTCAAATTCAGTTGAGATTCTTTCATTGGAGGTATTTACCAAGCATACAGTCCAGCATCTTATTGTCCTGGTAAGTTCAATAGCTTCTTGGTGAGACCATCTCTGGTCTGAAGGTAGAGCCGGCAGAGTATCATCCCAATCAATTAAAAGCCCCAACATAATATTTCCAACCAGTTACAACATTATGGCATTGACATGGTATTGATTAACCAATAATCATTTTTTTAAGATTTTATTTTTTATTACAAAGTCAGATATACAGAAAGGAGGAGAGACAGAGAGGAAGATCTTCCGTCCGATGATTCACTCCCCAAGTGAGCCGCTATGCGGATCCGAAGCCGGGAACCAGGAGCTTCCTCCAGGTCTCCTGTCGCTGTCCCGCAGCAATGGACTTGGTGCACGGAGCCGATAATAACACAGGTGGACCCTGACTGATGGTCAAAAGCCGTAGTTTATTAGTGGCATCAAACTTTATACACTGAGGGCCATACAGGATAAGGGAGGAAGTATTGAGCTCATCAACAAAACCATCAATGCTTTTGTTTGGAACTCTTTTGTCTTGTATATTCCACCAGGTGTTCTCATATACATACTCTCCACTCAACTGTTCTTATGCAAATGATATCCAATAAGGTATACAAAAGGTAGCCATTTGGTTATTCTCCTCCAAATATCCAAACAACTGTAATCCTGTGCTCACTGACCTTCTACGGTCACAATGTCCTCCTACAGTCTCCCACACGGGTGCAGGGTCCCAAAGCCTTAGGCCGTCCTCGACTGCTTTCCCAGGCCACAAGCAGGGAGCTGGATGGGAAGTGGAGCTGCCGGAATTAGAACTAGTGTCCATATGGGATCCTGGCGTGTTCAAGGCGAGGACTTGAGCTGATAGGCCATGCTGCCGGGCCCGAAATAACAACATTTTTAAAACTTATTTGATAAGTTGGGGGAAGTGCTGGGCAAGACAGAGACACACATGTGCTGATTCATTAGCCAAATGTCCACAAGGCCAGGATTAGGTTGGACCAAAGCTGGGATCCATGTGGGCAGCAAGAACCCAGCTGCTTCTGCCATTCCCACTGCCTTCCGGATTTGTTTTAGCAGGACCCTGGACTTAGACATTGGAATTGGAAATCAAAGCCAGGTGCTGTGGAGTATCTTAACCTCTAGGCCAAATGCCCATGGAACTTTCTGAAGTACCTTTGGGTACTAACCTTCAGTGTAGAAAAACTGAATTATTTAGAATGACATATTGAATTAGAATGCTTTTTCTACAAGCAACAGAATTCAGTTGAATTCCTTGCTCCATACATATCCATGTGCATATGCGTAAATAGATGTAAGATCATGCTGGCATCTTCTGACTCTGGGGATTCGATCATGCAGGGTCCCTACACCTTCCCCAGGACTGCTCCTGGCACTTCTGCTGCATCTGGGTACAGTGGCACCATGTTTCTCTCCCCTTACCCTCTTATTGCAAAGGAAGCAGGGAGAATGTCTCATCTCTCTTGCTGGGAAGGCTGTTTTACTTGAGTGGTTCAGCTGTTTCAATATTTGTGTGATTGGATTTGGATTTTGTTCATTGGCAGCTTTGAACCCTAATTCCAGTTTGTATTTGCTGCCTGTCTAGTTTGCACTCAATTTATGTTAAGTATCATTGAAAGCTACTTTAAATCGTTTCTGAAACCAAGTAGATATTTCTAAACATAGCATCTAATTTTTCATTCAGAATTTTATTCATCGTCTAATGATGAAGATTTTGTCTAGCAACTATAGTAGGAAATAGATTAAAAATAACAAATCCGGGCCTGGTGCAGTAGCCTAGTGGCTAAATTCCTCGTCTTGAACACACCGGGATCCCATGTGGGCGCCGGTTCTAATCCTGGCAGCCCTGCTTCCCATCCAGCTCCCTGCTTGTGGCCTGGGAAAGCAGTCGAGGACAGCCCAAAGCCTTGGGACCCTGCACCCGTGTGGGAGACCCGGAAGAGGCTCCTGGCTCCTGGCTTTGGAATGATTCAGCTCTGGCCATTGCGGCTCTTGTGGAGGTGAATCCTCGGAGGGAAGATCTTCCTTCTCTCCTCCTCTCTATATATCTGATTTTCCAATAAACATAAGATAAATCTTAAAAAATAATAACAAACCCAAGAAAATTGGTTTTTTTTTAAAAAAGATTTATGTTTATTGCAAAGACAGATAGAGAGAGAGGAGGAGAGACAGAGAAAGTTGTTTTGTAATGCTGTTTTTGCAATATTAGTTCTCTGTGATTTTTTTTGAGTGGAACTGAAGTTGGCCTTTCCTCTGAGTGCCTGCATCTGGGAGAGCACCTCCAGGCTCCACCTCGGGCTGGCATTCTGGCTTCCTGCTCAGGATGTTTCCCCTAGAAAATGAGAGAAAGACGCAATGGGAAATTTACACAAAAGACAACAATGGAGTTAATGGGCATCTCCGGAAACTTTTTGTTTCCATTCCAGTACTTGGCTTCCTGAAAAATTAGTGCAGGTAATTCCATTTGCAAACACCACCTTAATACTTAGCTTTGGATAGAATTTTCTTCAAAAAGCCTTGTTTTTCTCAGTCTATTTCCCACTTTATAACTAGACAGGCAGTCCAGCACAAATGTTTCATGTACATTTTATCAAATAAAATCTTGCTATGGCGTATGATTTTTGTAGTTCGAATGCCACTCTTTCTTACCACAGCCATATCACTGCATTCCTGCTGATATTATCAATCTGTCAGGCAACCTTCTCATATTCCCTCGATGCAATTTTCCAAACAGAAAGTCTAAGCCTTTGCCATGCTTTATGTATTTTTTTTTTATTTCCACATTCTCTTTTTTTTCTTCCTATATCTGGGGGAAGCAAGGAGATAAGGAGAGAAGGCACACCCAGCCTCCCAACAGCCTCTGTAGCCCGGGGGTGAGGGTGGGGGTGGATAGCCACATTCTGCCATCCCAGGGTTCCTGATGTGGGGCATGATCCCAGGGTCTTACTCAAGATGTTTTGATAGTTCAACAGTTCTGAATTACTGCTGATCTCTCCACTCCAGTCACAATGAAGTATCTTCAGAGTCCATTGGTTGACATAGTCTAAATTAGAATTTCCGTTAGCCCATATTTTCATAGCCAACTCTTTCATGCTTTATGTATTAAAAAATAATATCTTCTAGGAAGTCACTTATAATTAGTTTAGAACAGTTTCCCAAGCTATGTAGTTAATTTTTTTTTTAAAGTGTAGGGCTAGCACTGTGGCATAATAACCCCCGCCTCTGCTTACAGCACTGTCATCCCTTCTAGGAACTGGGTTCACATCCCAGCTGTTCCACTTCTAACCCTGCAGGCAAACACATGTAAAACATCTCTGTTCTTCTTGTGGTACCTCTGCCTTTCAAATAAAACAAACAAACAAACAAACAAACAAACAAACAAAAGAAACCCCACCAACTTTTTAAAATAATGTGTCATTGTATATCAACTAAACTACTACAATTTCTATATGGATTATATGGATATCTTTAAGCTCAGGCTCACACATCTTTTCAATGAGATTATGAATTTTATAAACCTTAGTGTTTCACATTATGCACACACACATATATTATATCTCTTCTGGACATTGAAATAATGAAGATATATGCCAGGTATTCTGCTAGGTGTAACATGCATTACCATCTTTATCATATTTAATGTAAGTAGATGCTTGAAAGATAAACTCTAGTATTTGTTCATGATAATATTTTCTGTAGAAATGAACAATATATAGTACGTAAGCTTTATCTAGAAAAAATTTCCTGATTTTCATGAGTAGGGCCAGTTGGTTGCGTTATGGATTTATGCTAGAAATTTCCTTGAAATATCAATCGTAGGACCGATTAGTATATGCCAGTCTGAGTTACTGACCAGTTAATAGCCCATAGCTGTCACATGGTCTCTATCTCTCTTTTAAATTTTAAAATTTATTTATTTGAAAGAGAGAGAGAGAATCTTCCATCTGCTGGTTCACTCCCCAGATGAACACAACAGTCAAGGCGGAACCACTGTATAGTCAGGACCCAGGAATTTCAGCCAGTTCTCACTTGTGGGTGGCAGGAGCCCAAACACTTAGATCATTTTCTGCTGTTTTTCCCAGGCCATTAGCGGGCAGCCAGATCAGAAGTGGAGTAGCATCGCTTCTGGGCCTTTTGGTTAAGATTAAGTATAGAAGAGGAGTAGCTGGGGCACAAACTGAACCCCATATGACGTACTGGTGTTGCTGGCAGTGACTACCTGCTCTGCCACCATGCCAACCGTGATAGTCTCCTTTTTTATACCCCCTTTCTAGAAAGGAACTGAACGAGGTTCAGGGCTGATGATTATCTGAGCATGTCTACTCTAAATTAAATAGTTGAGGCTGCTAAGTATAAATTGCTCTTTTCTACACCACAGTAGATAGTTTTTTCACCATTAGAATTTTTTGAACATGGTATTTAAAGTTTGCCAGCATCTTCACCCTTTTAGCTTTAGAGCCCTGTCTCTGTTCATGGACTCCTGGTGTTTCATTCACACACAGCTAATAAAAACATAATCACATTGCCTAAAACAAGCCTAGAACTTTCACTTTGGTGTCACATGCTGTCAAACTCGTTGTCTACAAGGCTCCACTCACATGCCAGCTTTGTCATGCCTTTCTTACCTGTCTCACCTCCTAGCTCTCCACACGTCCTCTTCATCTCTGCTCTTTATTCCCACCTCATTTTGCTTCCATTTAACATTCATTACTTTGTCTCCTATATAATATTTATTTACATTATTGGTTTTTATGGTGGATCTTAAGGTCTCTGAAGCTATGACTTAGTATTTTTATAAAGTCAGTTCTTACTCTGTGAACAGAAAAGCAGATTCTTAAGCATAAGGACTCAAAAATATTGAAATATGAAAGGCATACGTATTTTGCTATAATGAATTATTACAGTGAAGTGATTGTTGCTGTTAAATATAATTTATTTGTGTTAGATTTGCCGACCACCAGGGAAGGAACACAGAGCCGTGTATAGAAAAGAATTTAGATGGTTTTTATTCCAAGGAGCTTTGATCACAGGCTTCCCTTCCCTGTGTAGCAGAAAGACAGACGTGAAGCAGGGAGCTACAGAGGAAAAGAAAAAGCCAGGCAGAGTTGTGCAAGGGAGTTTTAAACCACCCCCCACCCGACACGGAAGCTGAAGCAGGGGTCGCTTCAGCCCTTAGTTGGTGGGGAATATTGGCTGGTGTCTGTCACTGGTGCAGCAGCAATTCCGTTGCCTGACAGGTGCTCCAGAATTCTGCTGTCCCTTCTGATCGCAGCCTGAAGTCAGGCTGACACACTGGGCTGGAAGCAAGCGCCACACTCCAGTAATAGTGGCAAGCATCATTTTGTAATGGATTTTCAATTATCCACCTACAAGTTTTTACTGTCATTTTTATAATCTTACCTTATATATTCTTGTTTCTTCTATCTTCTAAGAAATGATTGGAAAAAGCAAACTGATTTTAGCACTTTAAGCAAAATACAGTGATACCTGAAAGATTTCCTGGAAAATGGAATTAAAAGGTCATTTACTTGGGGTCAAAATTTTTTGAAGTCCATGCATAGTTTTTCTGATAATACACATTTTCAGGGACTTTCAAAACCTCTCGGTGCCCGGATTTCAAAAGTCTTCTGTAACGAAGTAAGTTGGTCTTTCAGTCCTAATTTCCTCAAAAATTTTTAACTGCACTTGATAATTAGTGAAGTAATAAGATCCTTCAAAATCCATATTATACATTTAGAACCCAATTGAAATTGAGATTATCTGCAACATAGAGACATTTATTTACCCAACATATTTTTTGAGCATTCATCTCATTCACTGGCTTGCTCCTTTTTTGTGACCATCAGCACCTACTGGCCTTAATTAGGAACCTCAGATTGATCTTTTCCTCTTTCTGATCACTTCTCTAACCTGTCTCATTCTCTTCAACTCTGCCTTTTTCATTCAGATCTTCAGAACCTTTGATTGGTCTACAGCCTGCTTCTAGTCCCTTTCCCTTCTGCTCTCAATTAATTCTGTGTGAGGCTGAATACATATATAATGTTCCTTTTTTTCACCAGGTGTGATCTTGTTTAAAACACCTTTGAGGTTAAATACTCCAAGGAATGTACACGAGGAACCTATGCTTTGAGTTTCCCGTTGGGCTCATAGGCTGAAGCCCAGAGACTACAATCTAGTTTCTGCCAGATTTCCTCATGTTTGTTTCCTGCCACTCCTCATGTACCAAGTTGTAATCATCTTGAACATCTTTTCCTGAAACTAGTCTCCCTGCCTGAGCATCTGTTCCTATGCTTGGAAAGTCTTCCTGCCTCTCCTTCATGTGAGTTTGTACCTCCTATGTGGAGCTTTTTCCAAGTCCTTACATACAGGTCTCTGTTCTTTCAATTCCCACAAATTAACACTCTGTTCTGGCACTTACTGATAGCCTGGTTTTCCTTAAATACATCGTGAATTGCTCTCAGATAGAAAAATGTCTCATTTGTCTCTGGAATTTTAGACCCTAGCAAGGTGTTATAGCACATAGTAAGTGCATATTGAATATCTTTGATTACAACTATATACGCCTTTAAGACCTGATGTGAAAGTAAGATAGTAAATTATCTGCAATTCTGAGAAGTAATCAGGGTACAGATGGAATGTACAAGTGAATTCAGAAATAAATGCTTTTTTTCACAATTAGCTATAAATCCCTCCTCTTTTCATTTACCTGTTGTGAGTCCTCTCAAGCTTTGAGAAGATTAAAAAGAAGGTAGTTGTGAAACAGAGAAAGGTACTAGACAGTGAGTGTCTTAGTAACCAAGAGTAGAATGTTCCAAACTACTTGAACTTTATTGCTTCAAGTCATTGTATATTATGAAATTTTGGTTTCCCCAGCTAAATTGCTGGGGAGTTAGCTGCCAATTTAATGCTTGTTTCAGCTTTTTTTTCTGGGTAATATCTCTCACTATGCTTTAATGATGGGTTCATACTGGCAAGATACGTGGGGTTATTCTAACATATAGTGCCTTAGGAACGGGAAGATACAGACAAACAAAATCTTCTATTAATATTCTGCCCCACCTTTCGGTATTTTGTTCCTTTTTGAAATACATGGGCTTTTAATCAGTATATTTAGGCAAGATCCAGTTTGAAATTTTTTTAAAGATTTAAAAAAAATTTTTATTGCAAAGTCAGATATACAGACAGGAGGGGAGACAGAGAGGAAGATCTTCCATCCACTGGTTCACTCCCCAACGGCCAGAGTTGAACCAATTCAAAGCCAGGAGCAAGGAGCTTCTTCCAGGTCTCTCACACAATTGCAGGGTCTCAAAGCTTTGGGCCGTCCTTGACTGCTTTCCCAGGCCACAAGCAGGGAGCTGGATGGAAAGTAGAGCTGCCAGGATGCAATCCAGCACCCACATGGGATCCCGGCACATGCAAGGCTAAGACTATAGCCACTAGGTCATTGCGCCAGCTAGTGAATTGATTGTACTTCACCGGTTCATGTTTTGTGCATGCATGTATTCATATGTGCAAAGTTTATCAGACTAATTCTCCAGCTGCAGAGTGGGCATCCCATATGGGCGCTGTTTCCAGTCCTGGCTGCTCCACTTCTGATCCAGCTCCCTGCTTATGAGCCTGGGAAAGCAGTGAAGGATGGGACATGTCCTTGGGCCCCTGCACCCAGGTGGGAGACGTGGAGAAAGCTCCTGGCTCCTCGGGTTGGATTGATTCAGCTCTGGTCATTGTGGCTCTTTGGGAGGGAACCAGAGAATGGAAGATCTCTGTCTCTTTGTCTCTCCTTCCTTCTGTAAATTTGCCTTTGAAATAGAAAGTATTCTGTAAAAAAAAACATTTTAAAATTAAAGTACGCTGACTTTTATATTTTAAATTTCAGTTGTTCACACCATCTTCCATTCGTACTTCCATCAACCGCATCGATCAGATAAAACAGGTAAAAGTCTTTTGAAATAGAAAGCTGTTCATTTAAAAAAGTGAATTTTAATTTTCTTTTAAGAAATACATGTGTTTCAATAACTAAGTGAAGTCATATAATTGAATTTTAATTTCAGGAATGATTTTTTTAAAGATTTATTTTATTTATTTTTATTGGAAAGTCAAATATACAGAGAGGAGGAGAGACAGATAGGAAGATCTTCCATTCAATGATTCACTCCTCAAATGACCGCAATGGCCGGAGCTGAGCCTATCAGAAGCCAGGAGCCTGGAGCCTCTTCCAGGTCTCCCACATGGGTGCAGGGTCCTAAGGCTTTCGGCCGTCCTCGACTGCTTTCCTAGGCCACAAGCAGGGAGCTGGATGGGAAGTAGGGCTGCCAGGACTAGAACTGGCATCCATATGGGATCCCAGTGTGCTTGCAAGTTGAGGACTTCAGCCACTAGGCTATCACGCGGGGCAGGAATGATTTTTTTTTTTTACAACAAAACCTCCAAAATCCTTTATGTATTTGGGATATTAAATATTTTAATAAATTGATAGTTTCCAGAAATACTGCATACTGTTATACCTTGAATCTAGGTTTTTTCCAAGGACCTCAATGAAGATGTTATATATATAAATAGGTTTGTAATAATTGTAGCTCTGTTTTTCATCTAAACCCACTGAACACTTTCTTGGCAGAGAAATTGGCCCTTATCTTTTGGTTTGCCCCTTAGTGATTTGGATTCAGGGATACATTGCACTTCACTGGTTCATTTTTGTGCATGTATGAATTCATATGTGCATGCACATATGCTTAAAAACATAATTCTAATACAGAATTAAAACCTAATTATTCAAGCATTAACCATAGAACTGAAAAGATCAAATCACCTCTTTATTCACAATTGGTGGGATTTTTCAGACTCAACTATAAGCAGACTGCGTTACAGGGTGCGAGTGAGATCACACCAGATATGTCTAAGGTTTATTAAGGAGTCTTTATTAACCAAGCTTGGTGATAACAGAGCATACTAGAAACAGCAGATCACAAGTCCATATAGCAATCCAATCAATCATAATCCAACCAAACATATTCCAAAGGGGAACAAATGGTCATTACCCTGAAGTCCACCCGTTAAGCTGAAGATCTGTGTCCCAGCTTCCCCAGCAATATAAGTTATCCTAAGAGACATGCAACGAATAACCTGGACACACTCACAAAGCTGCAGACATTCACCTTTCCCTGGCTTCTCTGCCCACATTCCATCACTGCTAGGCCTCACCTCTCCTGGAACACATGACAGCACACAAACCAGAAATAACACTACTATATCCATTGACCCATCTAAGCAGTCAATACACATGGGCCATGCTCAGGGGATTACCTGTCCTGGGTCAGCCAAGAGTCAAGGTGCCAGAGTAACGGAAACACCTGGCCAGATAAAGCGATTGTGAGCCCCCGCTTCACGGGCCTTTTAAAGGGGCTTGTGAGGGGTGTGGTTACACAACAATGCAATACCCTCTCCTCTCAGTTGATAGGTGAGTCACAGGTGGGCAGGAGCGAATACCTAAATGTTGTGAATTAAGGAGTTAATTGGTGCTCATTGGAATAGGCAGGAACAGAAACTGGGCTTGTAGCTAAAAACACTTATTGGACTCGTCTGGGTTCAACATCCTGGCCAAATTAGGACGTGGGGGAAGAGTATACAAGGAGAGGTGAAGGAGCAATCACTGGCTGCACTCCATAACAACTGTTGTTTCAAGGTAGAGATTAACTGTTGTGAAGCACTTATTATTCACTTACCACTAATAATACAATAGATATTTTATATCAGTCATCTCATTTCATTTCACAATTACCTTATATTGTCACACACTAAAGATAAGAGGAATTTAGTAATTTTTATCCACTGATCTTAAGATAATGAATATCAGAACCAAGATGTAACTCTAAATTAGGTCATCCACCAGCAAAAAGTATGTAAAAATATTCTTTTGCTCTTTTATAGACAAAATATTTTTTTACTATTTTCTTTTACTGTTTGTGTGTTTATACAATGGGTCTTCAAAAAGTTCATGGAAATGCATATTTTGTAAACTATGCTTGGATTTCAAAATTTTTCTTCCCTCTCTGTATATCTGACTTTCCAATCAATATAAAAATAAAACCTTTTAAAAATGTGATTTAGCAAAACAAGTATTAAAAATGCTATTGCGGGCCTGGCGGCATGGCCTAGCAGCTAAAGTCCTCGCCTTGAACACGCCAGGATCCCATATGGGCGCCGGTTCTAATCCCGGCTGCTCCACTTCCCATCCAGTTCCCTGCTTGTGGCCTGGGAAAGCAGTCGAGGATGGCCCAGAGCTTTGGGACCCTGCACCCATGTGGGAGACCTGGAAGAGGTTCCTGGTTCCTGGCTTCAGATCGGCGCAGCACTAGCTGTTGTGGTCACTTGGGGAGTGAATCATTGGATGGAAGATCTTCCTGTCTATCTCTCCTCCTCTCTACATCTGACTTTGTAATAAAAAATAAATAAATCTTTAAAAAAACTAAAAAAATAAATAAAAATGCTATTGCTATTATATTGTGCGTGAAGGTTGCCTTATATCAGAGAGAACATATTAGAGGAACTATTAAGGGAAAACATAGGAAACACTGTCCAAGATGCAGGAACAGGGAAAGACTTCTTAGAAAAGTCACCAAAAGCACAGGCAGCCAAAATCAAAAGAAACGAATGGGACTGCATCAAACTCAAAAGCTTCTGCACAACAAAGGAAACAACAAAGTGAAGAGGCAACCAACAGAATGGGAGAAAAAATCTTTGCACACTACCCAACTGATAGGGGACTAATATCCAGGATTTACAAAGAGCTTCAGAAACTCAACAGCTGCAAAGCAAAAAACCCTGTGAAGAAAGGCGGAGAAAAATGAACATTTTTCAAAAGAATAAATTCAAATGGCTAATAGACAGGTTTCTCTTTTTTTATACGATATCATCACTGTTGGATCAGGGTCAACCCTAATGACCTCATCTTAACTTCATTATCTCTGCAAAGACCCATCTCTAAATAAAGTCAAAATCTCAGGCCTGGGAGGCTGGGACTTCACTAAATAAACTTGGGGGAATTCATCTCAACCCATAAGAGTGTTCATACTATTTTGTTATATAATTTGACACGTTTTTGACTTGTTAAATAAGATGTAAACTCATTGTTACCCAGTAAGAACATACAATGTCTTAAGGACCATCTCTGCATTTATAGTATGTCTTAAACTCGTATCTCCACGAATGCATTGATAACATGTACTACCTGTATCTTGTATCTTACTTGGACCATGAAAGTTAAATTGGGACTGAACACAAATGTGAAGAACTTCCTGAGGTGAAGCTATTTGCAAATGGATTATAGCAGTTATAGTCTAGGCCATGAGTAGATAAGCACAATTTAGATAGAATCTGTGTCTGAACCTTTTTCCTTACTGTCCAACTTCTATAGTAAGTCTCTTACAAACCTTATCACCATTTTCTAACTTAGTAGAACACTGATATTAGACTTCTATGATTTTTGGAGTTTTCTTTGTAACACAATAAGTACCTAGTCTCTTTTATGAAGTATATCTGTTTAAGAAAATAGCCTAACTTGCTCTAAAGGAAGTTTACAAATTGATGTTAGTTTACAAATTGTTTCATGCTTTCAATAAGCATTTACTGAGCACCAAATAAGAACTTAACAACAAAAATATTTCAAAGATAGTCTCCTACAGAACAGAAGTTGGTAATTTTACTCATTTCATTTTTACCTTGTGTATTTAAAAAAATAAATGCTTATTACTTCAGGAAAGTTACAACTTTCCTCAGTTTAATATTCTTTGCCTCTGAAAGCTGTATTGGTACTTGAATTCTTGTTTTAGCAACATGGTACACCATCGAACATCCATTTTCAAAATAAGCAAGATAAAGCTGAGAAAGAATCCACTTCCTTTGACTAAGAACCCTCAATAACTGATATTAAGTGATGTTCCAGATATCATTGTGAAGAATTTGAAGCAAAGTTCTTTTCTAGTTTTAGGAAAACTCTCTTGTTGATCGAATGAATTACAAAACACATACACTTTCACTATAGAGGAAAACATCTACATAAATATTAAGTAGAAGAGATATAGCAACCACTGTATTTTACTGAGAAGACTTACTCTTGTTTAAAAACACTGACAGTTTTAAATTACCTTCCACAGTTTCCCTTATTTTCTCTAATTGTACCACATTTATCGGTCACATAGTTAAGACTCAAAGCTCTGTTCATTTTGAGTTTTTCCTTATTTTTTACTGTACCGAATTTAGTCTTAAAATCCTATTAAATCTTCTTTGAAAATATCCTCACTGTTCTCGCTATCATTTCCTTCTTTTCTTCCAGATTACTAAAGTAATATCCTAATAGATTTCCTATTTCAGTGAAATTCTCTTCCCCCAATCAACACAAAGAGAACTTTTCTAAAGTATTTTCACCTTTTCCTCTCATACACAGGAAGCTGCAGTGGCTTTCCATGATCTATTTTTTTTTTAAGATTTTATTATTATTGGAAAGCCAGATATACAGAGAGGAGAGACAGAGAGGAAGATCTTCCGTCCGATGATTCACTCCCCAAGTGAGCCGCAACGGGCCGATGCGCGCCAATCCAAGGCCGGGAACCAGGAACCTCTTCCAGGTCTCCCACACGGGTGCAGGGTCCCAAAGCTTTGGGCCATCCTCAACTGCTTTCCCAGGCCACAAGCAGGGAGCTGGATGGGAAGTGGAGCTGCCGGGATTAGAACCGGCGCCCATATGGGATCCTGGGGCTTTCAAGGCGAGGACTTTAGCCGCTAGGCCACGCCGCCGGGCCCCATGATCTATTTTTGAAAGATTTTTTTGTTGTTATTATTTGAAAGGCAAAGTTACAGAGAGAGAGAAGTTTAGGCAGAGGGAGAGATCTTCCATCCACTGCTTCATGCCCCAGATGGCTACAATGCCCAAAGTTGGGCCAGTCCAAAGCCAGGACTCAGGAGCTTCCTCCGGATATAGCCCATGTGGGTGCAGGGTCTCAAGGACTAGGGCCCTCCTCCCTTGCTTTCCCAGGCCATTGCAGGGAGCTGGATTGGAAGTGGAGCAGCCAGAACTTGAATTGATACCCTTATGGGAAGCTTAGCCTGGTAGGCCATGGCGCAACCCCCCTCCCCCATTATTTATTGCACTGTAAGATTAAGAATGGCTAATATGTGTTGAGTACTTATTATGTACCAGTTTCTGTGATAAGAACTGTATACCACTTCTTTGTTGTCATAGTCCTTTCCATATGGATACAGAAAGTAAATTTCAGGTTATGCCACATGCCCAAGGTTGCACAAGTGGTAAACTACAGAGCTAAGATCTGACTCAGTTCTTTTAGACTCCAAAACTTATGGTCCTGAGAATCATGTTTAAATGCTTTAAGTTCAAGCTTCAGTTATTTAAACCTATAAATCTGGCTTTGTCTTACCTCTATAATTTTGTCTCATTACTTTAGCATGAACTGTTTCACCAAGTTAGTCTCATGGTCTCCAAATTGGCCATATTCTTTCCCATCTCTAAATGTTTGTTCAGATGGTTCCTTCTGCTTCCTTCCCTTGGCTTGTGCAGATTTTTAGCATGTTTGAAGGCTGAGGTTCAACTTTAATTATTTCACACAACTCATGTCACTCTTCCCAAAACATTTATTGCTTATACTATAGGCAAGAATCTTTAAACTCTTTTAATCACACAATAAAAATGTTTGAACATATGCCTCCAGTATATTTACTTATACATTTTGGCAATATACTACTGTGCTAGTATTTTATGTGAAGCCTGGAACGTGTAAAAATATACATATAAAAAGAATAAGATAAAGACAGAATGCTATCTGAGAAAATTTAAAATTTTATTAGCCGTAGAGCACAATTGAGAGTGGATGTGAATTCCTATGCCCAATAGTCTTGAGGGGTTAAAGTTATTTTAGGTAGTTTCTTTTTTTTTCTTTTTTTTTTTATTAAATTTAATCATTAATTACATTGTGTTGTAATTTCGTAGGAACTGGGATTGATACAGTAGTTCAGCGTCATGTTTTCACAATAAGGTGGTATATGGTGAACTATGCTTGGAGTAGCAAACCCTTTGCTGCTTTCCTGATATTTGCTTCAATTTGTATCATTAGTGTTATCTGCTCTCCAAATTTCTTTTTGGGGCTCTTGTCAAGGTAGTTGTTCCTTTTGTGAAAATTAGTTCAGTTAAAAACTAGATAATACTCTTACATCCTTATATGCGCCTGATTTTGTACAGGTACACTGCAATTAGTTGCAAATAAATAAAGCCCCTCCCCCCCAATGCCCTTCTCTCATGAGAACCTGTATGCTGAAAGTGTGCACCCTGTGTCAGTCTGTGTATTTAATTGCAATAATCCTATGTTAAAACTGTGTTACTTAAGTATCTATCTAATAAAGACATTGATTTGTCTGCGGATTTCATACATAAAATGTTTGCTCCATTCTTTTGCTTCTTAAAGAAAAGACTATCTTGTGTACCCCTTAGACTTTCTTCATGCTGACTTTAGAGAGCATTCACATTGTGTAGTTTATGTAAAGTTTAGCCCCCAAGTATGATTCTAGGCCTCTTTAGTGATACCTCATCTGCTTATTTCATGGTCCCCACAATATTTAGCATTGTATTTGTTCCACATGATCCTATCAGATATTTTATTTTCTGTGAGATATTGTTTCAAGAACGCTAGGGTAGGAGCATGTAGGCGAAACCTCCACCTATAGTACTGACACCCCATATGGGTGCTGATTTGTGTCCTGACTATTCCAGTTCCAATCCAGCTCCCTGCTTATGGCATAGGAGAACAGCACAGGATGACTTAATAAGTCTTTGAGCCCCTGAACTCACGTGGAAGACCTGGAGGAAATTCCTGGCTACTGGCTTTAGATTGGCTCAGCTCCAGCCATTGTGGCCATCTGGAAAGTGATACAGCAGATGGAAGATGTGTGTGTGTGTGTGTCTCCTCTCTGTAACTCTGTGTTTCAAATAAAAAATAATTATTTAAAGAAAACCTTGTACTAAGAGAAATAAATCAGACAGAAGGACAAATATTATGATTTCACTTATATAAGGTGCCTAGAATAGCCCATTTCTTTTGTGTATCTTTATAGAAAAATTTCTATCTTGTGTTGGCATTTGGTAGCAGGTAAGATGCTTCTGGGGGTACACACATCCAATATGGGGTGCTTAGCTACAAGGGTTCAAGTCCTGCCTTCTTTTCTGATTGCAGCTGCCTGCTAATGCTCATGCTGGGAGGTACCAGATGATGGCTCACATACTGGGATCCCTCAGCTAGGGACTCAGGTGGAGTTCTTGACTTAGGCCCTGGCCTGGCTCTGCCCTTGTTATGGACATTTGAGGAGTGAACCTCTGCATGGACAGTCTGCCTTACTGCCTTTCAAATAAGTAAACACTAATAAATCTGGGGAGAAGATTTATTTGTGTTTTTTTTTTTTTTTTTTTTTTGAAAGGCAAAGAGAGAGAGAGATGTTCTATCTGCTAGTTTACTCCCAAATGGCCAGGCTGCGCCAGACCACAGCCAGTAGCCAAGGATGGCTTCTGGATCCTCCACAGAAGTGTCTTGGGCCCAGATGCTTACACCATCTTCTACTGCTCTCCCAGGCACATTAGTCGGGAGCTGCATTGGAAGTGAAGTAGCTGGGACTTGAATTGGAGCCCATATGGGATGTCATCATCACAACGATGACTTTGATCTGCTGTGCCACAATAAATAAATTTTTTTAAAAAGAGAAATGTCGGGCCCGGCGGCATGGCCTAGTGGCTAAAGTCCTCACCTTGAAAGCCCCGGGATCCCATGTGGGCGCCGGTTCTAATCCCAGCAGCTCCACTTCCCATCCAGCTCCCTGCTTGTGGCCTGGGAAACCAGTTGAGGACAGCCCAATGCCTTGGGACCCTGCACCCGCGTGGGAGACCCGGAAGAGGTTCCTGGTTCCCGGCTTTGGATTGGCGCGCATCGGCCCGTTGCGGCTCACTTGGGGAGTCAATCATCGGACGGAAGATCTTCCTCTCTGTCTCTCCTCCTCTGTGTATATCTGGCTATAATAAAATGAATAAATCTTAAAAAAAAAAAAGGGAGTGATTCTGCTTCCGTTTCTGTGTTCGCTCCAGTGTTTGGGTTCTCTCCGCGGCCTCCCAAGATGAACTGATTCTTCGGGAAAGCGAAACCCAAGGCTCCGCCACCCAGCCTGACTGACTGCATTGGCACGGTGGACAGCCGGGCTGAATCTATTGACAAGAAGATTTCCCGACTGGATGCTGAGCTGGTGAAATACAAGGATCAGATTAAGAAGATGCGAGAGGGCCCTGCAAAGAATATGGTCAAGCAGAAAGCCTTGAGGGTGTTAAAGCAAAAACGGATGTATGAGCAGCAGCGGGACAACCTTGCCCAGCAGTCATTTAACATGGAACAGGCCAATTACACCATCCAGTCATTGAAGGACACCAAAACCATGGTTGATGCTATGAAACTGGGAGTAAAGGAAATGAAGAAGGCATACAAGCAAGTGAAAATCGACCAGATTGAGGATTTACAAGACCAGCTAGAGGATATGATGGAAGATGCTAATGAAATCCAAGAAGCACTGAGTCGTAGTTGTGGCACCCCAGAATTAGATGAAGATGACCTCGAAGCTGAGTTGGATGCCCTGGGTGATGAGCTCCTGGCTGATGAAGATAGTTCTTACTTGGATGAAGCAGCATTTGCACCTGAAATTCCAGAAGGTGTTCCCACTGACACGAAAAACAAGGATGGAGTACTGGTGGATGAATTTGGATTGCCACAGATCCCTGCTTCATAGACTTGCATCACTCAACTCCATCATGTAAAATCAGCGAATATTCTGGGACTGGGAAATATTTCTCTTTCCAAATTTACCATAACAAATTTGGATTTTTTCCCTTTCTTTGAAAGAAAAGCTAATCACGCTGCTCTTTTGTTTTCCGTTAAGAGACTCATTGCTTGGGGAATGCTTTTTTGTACTAAAATTTGATTTTTTTTTCTCTTATGAAAGATTAACTTACTTAGAAGTGTCTTTGGCTTTGTATGACACGTTTTCATTCATTAGTAACAATTTGAAATAAAACCTAGGAAATGAGAATATTTAAATTCCATGACAGTGTAACTCTGCAGTCTCAAAATGAACTGATAAATTTCTGAGGCAAAGATGAAATTATGGAGACTGTTCATATTAGGATTCAAAACCATTTTCTATTGTGGCATTATAGGGTGGTTAAAGTGATGGCCTTTTTTGATAGGTTTTGTTGTGTCTTGTGAGCAAATCACTGTGTGCAGTATTGGAATGGAATTATCACTACTGTATCATAAGTGGGTATCTTGTTTCTGTGGTTCCCTCAGTATTGTAGTCTGACTTGTAACCAATAATGAATATTTCTTGATATTTAATGTATAGGACATTTATTTATACTCAATAAATATTTTTCAAAAAAAAATAAAAAAAGAGAGAAATGTCAGTTCAAGATCTTTGTATGTGCAGCAAAACGAGTAAAATTGCAGATCATTATAGTCAATACATAACCTTGACTTTGTTGTTGAAAATCGTTTGCCCAAATGAGTGAAGATTTATTCCTGGTTTCTCTGTTCTGTTCTGTTGGTCTTCATTTCCGTCCTTATGCCAGTAAACACTGTTTGTGTTTTCTTTTCAGCTTATCTGCATTTGTTACAATCCTGTTAAAGCAAAATAACCTATATGCTACTAGTCAGACACAGGAAGACAAATACCACATACTGTCTCCCATGTGGAGGTGAAAGAAAATTGATTTGAACTTAGAATACAGATTACTAGCAAGTAGGAAAGGACTGGGGAAGAGGCTGAACGAGGATGAATAAAGGGTAATAAAGCACAATTAGTGAGAATTAACAGCTTCTAGTCTCTCTTATCCTTGTGAGGCGACTAAAGGTCATGGCAATGTATTGCGTGCTATAGAAAGAGTTACACAAGAGTAGTTCATCAGCTCTGAGCCTGGAGAGAAGATGGGGAGCTGGAGGTAGTGATATCCTTCTTTGATTAGTTTAGATGATTGAAATATTTCATGTGCCCCAAACATGTGTACAAGTATTACAAGTTAATTAAAAATTTAAGAAGTAAAATTTAAAAAAAAAAAAAAAAACCCTTTGCCCCTATTTTAACTGGATTATTCCTTGCTGTTGTTGAGTTGTAGGATTTGTTACATAATAATACTTTATCAGAAAAATGACTAAAATATCTTCTCCAGTTCTCTGGTTGTCTTTTCACTCTGTTAACATTGTCTTTTTCATGTATGACTTTTTAAAAAATCAAGAAAATCAGTCTATCTGTTTTTCTCTTGTTTACTGTGCGTTTGCTGCCAAATTCAAGAGGTCAATGACAAACCCGATGTCATGAAAACTCAGCTGTGTGGCTTCTTAAAGCATTTATGGTATCAGCATTTAATTTTGAAATCTTTGGTCCATTCTGAGTTAATTTTTACACATGATGTAAAGAAAGAAGTCATATTCATTTCTTTGAATTTGGAAATAGTTTTCCCCAACATCATCGCTTGTTAAAAAGACTGTCCTTTTCCAACTGAATGACCTTTCCATTGTTGTCGAAAATCATTTGAGCATGCATGTGAGGGTTTGCTTCTGGATTCTCTGTTCTTTTCTATTGTTCTGTTTGTCTGTTCCAGTCTGTTTGTTCTTACGGCAGTAAATACTGTTTTTATCTTCTTTACAACTTAACTGTATTTGTTACAGTCTTTAAAAATGAAATAACTTGGATGCCACGATTGCATTCACAAGCCTTGCTGAGTTATTATTGGAACTGCTTTACAACAAACTGAGGAAAGTTTATAATTTTGTTCCCCTAAACAATAGTTTTCTTTGGGAAACAAGCCTTGTGGAGAGTTCTTTCCCCCAAGTTGTTTCCGCCTAACTTATTTCCAGAGGAAATCAGGATACACAGCTACAGTGTAAAGTTTTAAAAGTGGGTCCTACAAGGTGAAACTCAGATCACTTTAACAAGTATTTTCTTTTAAACACAAAGGTATATATCAAAACCCTTAAGTGACAGAATATTTAGTCTACTGTAAGGAATCTAGCTTGATAGCTAAGCACTTTAAGACTACAAAGTTGACAATAGGTTACATGTATTGTACAGCAGATGTTTCCTTGATTACTGAAGCTTTGCAAAAGTTTTGAGGTATAGTGTGGGTCTTCCAGTTTGGCTCTTCATTTACAAGATTGCTTTGGCAGGGCTGGTGCAATAGCGCAATTGACTGATCCTCCTGCAAGTGTCAGCATCCCTAATGGGTACTGGTTGCGTCCCAGCTGGTCCACTTCCACTCCAGCTCCTTGTTTATGGCCTGGGAAGGCAGTGGAACATGGCACAAAACCTTGGAGCCCTATACCCACATGGGAGAACTAGAAGAATCTCCTAACTCCAGGCTTCTTATCATCTCAGCAATAGCCATTGCAGCCATTTGGGGAGTGAACCAGCGTTTAGAAAATTTTTCTTTATCTCTCCTTCTCTTTGTAAATCTGCCTTTCAAATAAAAATAAATCTTTTTAAAACAATAGTTTAAACACACTGCTTTGACTATTTAGAATCCTTTGATATTCCATACAGATTTTAGTATAGGTTTTTCTACCTTTGCATAAAATGCATTAGGATTTTGATAATACTTATATTGCATCTATAGTTCACTTCTGGTGAATTGTCATTTTGTTCATTTTAAGTGTTTCAATCTATAAACACAGGATGTTTTTATATATTTGGATTATTTTAAACTGTGTGAAAATTATACTTGTAAGTATTCAGAAGTCAAATAAGAGAGCACAAAGGAAGAGTGAAGAAGTTACTCCAAATCTCGCTATAGGTTTTGATAACCACTGTTAGCAGTTTTTGGTGAACGTCCTTCTGAGTATTTCTTTTACATCTTTTACAATTTTACATAAATAGTATCCATTTTCTCCACTTAATATATAATTCACTTTTATGTTAATAACTAGTTTTAAATAATGTTTGCCTTATTTATCTAAACATATTCATACCATATTCATTTAGTTTATTTTGGACTATTGTGTTATTTGTTACTATCATGCTGTTAATTGCAAGGGAAATATCTAATTTTGAAATTTCATGCTTTCTCTTTTGAATGAAGAAAGCTTTCCTCTGAGCAATTCCTGCATATCTATTGTACTTTAACAATTGGTAAGATAGACTTTGATGTAGTAGTTTGTGCAATGGCAGTGATGAAGAATAAAGAAGCGCATTCTTGTTCAGAGATTTGCTGACACCCTAACTCTTCTGAGGCCCAATGAGAAGTGGTAAACGTGCATCCAAATGAAATTTTGAAACTCTCAACCCAAATGACACATTGTAATGGCATAAAAAGCTGGGTCTACGCAATTTGTTCTCATTTTTCCCACTTTTCAGGAGGAGGGCGTGAATTTGGCAGCGAGGGAAGCAATGACTGAATGGTAAGTGCCGTGCTTTGAATTACTATTCTGATAATTTCATATTGAGTTATATCTTCTCTTGCAGATAACCAAGCCATAGTACTGATTTGTTTTCTTTTGTAGGGAAGTTCAAACAGCAATACAGATCAGTCAATCGTGGGAACGATGTTTGACCTTGGTATGGTATTAACATTTCAATTTTGTAAAAATTTTTCAAAATTCTTACCCACATTGAATGTGTGCTGTTGCTATTCCACTTTAATTTCTAGAAATATAGGCTCTCATGTAATACTAGGATTGTACGTGCTGCATAAATAATTTTTGATTGCTCCTCAGATTTATCAACAAAATAACTATCATATGAAAATTGGCTTAAAAATAAACAGTTGTTTGATGGGAAACTGTGATTGTTGTGGAGCAGATTCCTCTCTGTTCGACTGGAACTAAAATAATAATTGTGCTGGTTAATATGCTTGTATGACAGTAAAGCATTTAGTCCTTGCGACAGAACTCTATGTTGAATTTTAAACGAAAGACAATGGATTTACTGGAAAAACAGTGCTGTTTTATGTCTAACACATACATTTCCAGCAACATTTTAGCATCTCTGTACACATTATGTTTTCTTAACTGTGGTAGTGATAGTGCAATGATGCTTAATTGCTCTTTTCATTGGCCGTTTCAGAATAAGTTTTGAGCAGAAACTTGAGTAGAAAAGCTTCTGCTTGATGTTAGTTTCAGATTTGGGAGTTATTTGATAAGGAAATGGCTCAGTTATCAGCAAAAAGAGTAACATCTTATTTTCCTTTGAGTGTGGATTTTGGAGTCATTCCTGAAGAATGAGTAGATAATTTTTGGAGCCTGTCACTTTTCCTTTTTTTGGGGGACACAACCAGTTTTACTTATTTAGATGTTTTCATAAGAGAAATCTGTGAATGTGCTAGGAGGAGGGGGCAGGTAATATTCAAGTTTAATGTGGCTTTCGTTTATGGAAATAAAATGGACTTTGAAATCCTTAATTGCGAGGTTCTGGCTTTGTTCACACAAACTTATAAACATTCTAATAGATGTAGTTTTCTATTTGTGCTATTTGCATCTTCTATCCAAATATTTTTAAAATTAATCTTTTTTAAAAAATATGTGTTTAAATTTCCCACATATGTAATACTCCATTAGGTGACAATAACAACAAATGGCAAGTAGAAAATAATAACAAAGCACAGAAGAAAAATAAGTGAACAAAAAATCAAAACCCTACTATTTCTACAAAGTATAAACAAAGGCTGTAGATGATAATCAACCCCCAGAGTGTCACTTTTCATATCTATAGATTGCAGGATTTTTCTACTCTGTTATTAGTTGTTACAGATTGGGGAAAACATAATGTTTATTGTTTTGGGATTTGCTTATTTCACATTATGGTGTCCAGTTGCTTCCATTTAGTTGAAAAAAGACAAGTTTTCATTCTTTTTAATAGCTGAGCAGTGTTTCATAGTGTTTCTGTACCACACTTCCTTTTTTTTTTTAAGATTTATTTATTTTTATTACAAAGTCAGATATACATAGAGGAGAGACAGAGAGGAAGATCTTCCGTCCGATGATTCACTCCCCAAGTGACTGCAATAGCCAGTGCTATGCCAATCCGAAGCCAGGATCCAGGAATTTCACCCAGGTCTCCCATGCATGTGCAGGGTCCCAAATCTTTGGGCCGTCCTTCACTGCTTTCCCAGGCCACAAGCTGGATGGGAAGTGGAGCAGCCGGGATTAGAACCGGCGCCCAAATGGGATTTTGGTGCGTTCAAGGCGAGGACTTTAGCTGCTAGGCCATGCCGCCGGGCCCCTACACTTCCTTTTTTAAAACTACCTTTTTTTGTGAAAATGTTTAAAGTTTTTATTTTATTTATTATTTTCCATTAAATTTTTTGTAGGCCAGATTGTCTTGTTTTGTTTTGTTTTTTGAAGGTTTATTTCTTTTTATTGGAAAGGCAGATTTACAGAGAGAAGGAGATACAGAAAGATATTCTGTCCACTGCTTCACTTCCCAAGTGGCTGCAACGGCCAGGAGCTTCTTTCCAGTCTCTCATGCAGGTGCAGGGTCCCAAGGCTATCAGACCGTCCTTTACTGATTTCCCAGACCACAAGCAAGGAGCTGGATGGGAAGCAGGGCCATTGGGACACGAACCAGTGCCAATATGGGAACCTGAGAGTGTGCAAGGAGAGGATTGAGCCATTATGCTGGCCTCCACATTGTCTTTAAAGTTGTTTCCTGGACTAGATGTAATTAAGAACAGGGCAAATCTCAAAAGAAAAACTTAAATTTAGAGTTTATGTATGTTTGTATACTTGTAAAGGTTCATGGAAAATGGAACTAAAAATAAGATTTTTTTCATGCAAAACATTTGAAAGGCATGCAGTTTTTCATAATTCATATTTTATCAACTTTTTGAGGATCCTTCATATACATGGATTTCAATTTTTGGACCCAAATAATTTTATTTTTAATTTAATTATTTTCATGGACTTTTGAAATAACCTTTGTCTATATGATATGTCTCACTCAGAATTGAGTGTTTACATTCCAGCTCATTCTGGGGGTGCTAGAGGAGCCCCTCAACTGTCATGTGGTTCTGTTCCTCCCAAAGGCAAAGCCTTCCCTAATTTGTCAAAGTCTTGGATTTCCCCAGGGCAGTAACATAGTGGGACAGACTCCTTCACTTTTTCAACGGCTATTTTATTAAGTGTTCATTTAATAACAATTGATACTACAATAGTACATTGGTTTCTCCTTGCACAGAATGACAACGATGTAGAAAAACCATCTTCCCTAACATGCACTGATCTTATTTCGGTACTCCCAGAAGTTTCTCCCAGAAGTGGAATTGGGAAGGTAAGAAAAAAGTACCTTAAAATTTACAAAACATAAGGTTTTGGAGAATAGATTTTGCTGTAGTGTGTCTGATTCTATCAGTTTATTTATATTTAATAAAACCAACTTTCAAGTATGTATTTAGATGAATTTTGGTAGCTGTGCACAGTTCTATACTGCAGACATATTCAAGGTAAGTAATTTCCCCATGGTCTTTTCTACTCAATATCCCTTCCCATCATCTTGCCTGCCATTGGAAACTTCTGATTGTCTTTCTGAGGAAGGGGTGGTTTTAAAGCCTCTATTCCAGTTTGATTTCAGCAGTCTTTCTCCATCATTACAAACCCAGGTTGGCTGTACCAGTTCGCCTACAGGTACTACTCCAAGCCTTACACGCCGATTTGTGATGTAAGTTTGTTATATGAAAATTAGTATAAAATAAAAATCTTAGGAACTTAGAGAAATTTCAGGTCTAGGTTTTGTGCAAACCAAAGAAGTGATTCATTTTTAGCAAAATTAAAATTTCATTTGTTTTGGTTTGTCATTTTATATAACGAAGTAAATCAAGAATGCACAAAGTAACAAAATATTTACAAAACTAAGCAGGTGATGATCATAAGCTCCTCTGACCAAGCTTATTGATTAGATCAAAGCTTTTTCTAGAACTTGAAACAACTCCACCTGTGATTCTCACCTTGATTCAAGGCCAGTGCCAGCCAGGACTCCTGGTCTTTCCAGAATGTAGGGTTCAAAGTTCCAAATCCCTGCGAATTAAAAGCAACTTGCTTGTGAGGCATTCTGTTGCTACCCATATTTAGAGAAAAATAACAAAATATGTGTTATTTACTATGCAGTATTCAATTTTATGCCCTTAGGGCTGCTATAATGGAACTATAATTGCTGATTTTGTTCAATTCGTTTTTCTGGTAATGATCATGATGATTTTATTTTAGAAGCAGTCACAACCCCACAAATATTATCAGACCAAGTATCCTTGGACCAATAAAAAGAAAAGGTATTTCAACTACCATAAGAAATATAACGTTAAGTTATTTTTGTAAAGTATCAAAAATAAGTGCTGTACAAAAATTGTTCTTAAATTATTTATTTAGAATGCATTTGATAAGTTACTGGAGGCCTTTCCTTTTACCCAAACAGAAATATTTATAAAGATATTTTGAAAATTATAAAATGTCCTGTAAGAGCCTTGAAAAAGTTCATGAAAAGCATATATTATGGAAAAATGACATGGATCTCAAATTTTGTTTACAACCAAATGATCTTATTTTATTCCACATTTCCATGAACTTCTTGAAGTATACTTACATAAATGTGAATTTTGAAATTTAATTCCAGTTCAGTACACTATTATGATTTTCTTTTTATAAAGGAACTTACCAACACTTAAAAAACCTCCTGAAGGTGGGGAATAAATGAGTGAAGTGAGTCAACGGGTGATTTGCTGAATGTCAACTTCCACCCCACGGCCACAGGCACACACTGGTATATCAATAAGTTGACACAAGTTAGATCCTACTTATAGCACTAAAAATATATATGAAAATGTATGATCTTTGATGTTCAGCTTCTTCATGGGGATTATTTTTAGTTAAGCGTGTAAAACAGCCTATTCACTCAGTAATAAAAGTGAGAACATATATCTTTTTTTAACTCTTGCAACCCTGAATCTCATGTCTCAATACTACCTCACTAAACTATGCTCTTCTTCCCTTTAAAATATCACTGTTTTGTATTTAGTACATGTCTTAACTACAATGGAGAAGAGGAAATAATAGGGATGGAGATTAAATGTAAAATATGTATTTGTGGAAAATCTATTAAATGGGAAAGAGGAATGATTACCGTGGTATTATGGGGAAAAGAATGGAAATATGTTTCAGTGGTCCATGTGTTTTAAATTAGTTAATGACAACCTTCCAGCAACATACCAAACTCAGCATATTCATTTTATATCCTGAATTAAGATTTGATAATCTCTGAAAAGCACATTTTTCCAAACTAAGTACATCGTTTTATGAAGCTACATCAATGGACAAGCCTGTGCTGTAAAATTTGAGCTAATATATCAGCAGTTTAAGAGCTGTTGGAAAGTTGGAGTCACTTTAGTGTTTAAAGTGAACCTAAACTGAAGATAATAATTTTCCAAATTAAACTAAATTAAATTAAATTAATTTACCAAATTACAAGGATTCCTCTTTTAAGACATTTGTGTGAAATTTTTTTATTGTATTGAAAATACCTGAACTTTTTTTAGAATTTATGATTTCAAAAATTGTTTTTAAATATCAGCTTTGGCATAAATAGACTTGGTTTCACACAAGCCCCTTGTCTTGCAGTTTCAATTTACCTGTTGGATGACTGTTTTATTTCTTTGAGGTGTTCCTTAGAAAACTCCAAGTTTTGTGTATTCTGTATATTTTTTAAATATTTATTTATTGATTGATTTACTTTAGATACGCAGAGTTGCAGAAAGAGAAAGGCGGGGGGAGAGAGAGAGGAGAAAAGGGAGAGAGATGGGCCCGGCGGCGTGGCCTAGCAGCTAAAGTCCTCGCCTTGAACGCCCCGGGATCCCATATGGGCGCCGGTTCTAATCCCGGCAGCTCCACTTCCCATCCAGCTCCCTGCTTGTGGCCTGGGAAAGCAGTTGAGGACGGCCCAATGCCTTGGGACACTGCACCTGCGTGGGAGACCTGGAAGAGGTTCCAGGTTCCCGGCTTTGGATCGGCGCGCACTGGCCCGTTGCGGCTCACTTGGGGAGTGAATCATTGGATGGAAGATCTTCCTCTCTGTCTCTCCTCCTCTCTGTATATCTGGCTTTCCAATAATAATAAAAATCTTTTTTTAAAAAAAAAGGGGGGGAGGAGAGAAAGAGAGAGAGAGAAAGGGGAGAGGAGAGAAGAGAGGAGAGAAGGAGGACAGAGATCTTTCCTCTGTTGGCTTACTCCACAAATGGCCACAGCAGTCAGGGCTGTGCCAGGCCAAAGCCAGGAGCCAAAAACTTCATCTGGAGCTCCTATGTGGGTGCACAGGACCAAGCACTTGGGCCAGCCTCTGTTTGCTTTCCCAGGTGCATTAGCAGGGAGCTGGATTAGAAGTGGATCAGCTGGGAATCAAAGGAACACCCAAATGGGATACCACCATCGCATGCAATGGCTTAACCCACTACACCATAGTTCCAACCTATATAGTATTTTGAAGTCAAACTTTCCCATGAACATCCTAACATAAAATTGGTAAAAAGCAATCTGGCCATTGTTAGCCTGTTGTGGTAACAGATAAATAGGCAACTAATGTTATTTAAATATGTTGGAATATAAATATTAGTTTGGGGAATAACAATGTATGTCCCATTTGGAACCCATGAATACAAATGGTACATGAGAACACATGGTATAAAAATGAAAAAGAGATACTAAGGAGGAGGGGAAGCTGAAAAAAATGTGGACTGTATAAAGTGGAGAAGAGTGTGAGAAAAATATTATGACCTTCCTATGGCTATATGGAGGCATATTTTATGGTGGTAAATGGTCATTATTTTCATTTAGAATAGGAACAATAAAGTTTCAAGTGGGAATTCTGAAAACTGTAAAATTGGGCAGCTATAAATATTGTTTTTACAGTACTGTTGGTTTTAGCAAAGAAAACTTGAATTTTCTTTTGTTAGGAATTCACTTTGATTTGTCCTGTTTTAAATTTAAACCACAAAAGATAGATGGGTAGCTTTTCCGTACAGCTGTAAATGCAGTCTGACAAGGGAGAGCATACCAGACAGACTTCTCTTGCGCCTTATGAGCCATGATTATACTGCTAAGGAAAGGCTGGGGCATCTCTATCTCTAGGGATAGTTTTAAATGATGACTTTAAGGTTTTATCATTCAAATATACTCCATTCTGGAAGTTATGGGCCTGAATGTCATTTTTCTTAAGTCCAGACGTAGTTATTATATGAATGTGAAGCAATTTTCAGATTTTAGCATTTACTTCAAGATAAAGATTTTAACAGTATAGTTTTTTAAGATTAGATCATCTTCTTTGATCATTAAAAATACATTTATTTTGTCCAGTTTATACTATGAAACAATTTATCTACGTAGTTCATTATATCCATTTAGCAAAATAAAGATGGCAACAACCTAAAACTTTAGAATAAGGTATGCAATTAAAGTCATTAAATAGTCTTACTACCTAGCTATATAAAAACATGTTGTAAATTTAGTTAATATCATAAAACAATAACTATACTATAAAACAAAAATCAGATTAAATGTCATTCTGTATGGTACAAATACGGTCCTGGTTAAAAAATTAATCACATGTATATACTCAAATTGCTCAAAAGTGATTATAGATGGATAATAGTAACTTGAATTGTTTCTTTGTGTTTTTCTGTATTTTATAAATTAGCTGCAATGAATAAATACTACTTTGTAATTAAAAACATAGAAGTAACATTAAGTAAGACCTACCTATTTTGGTCTACTCTTTTGTCTTAGGTGAAGTGGCACGTGAAGATCCACCAAAGAAGGTTTTCATAGCTACTGACGACAACGAACTTTCTTCTGATGTTACCAAGCTGACAGAAGACAATGTTTCGTGAGTGTTAACATGAAGTTTTAAGCATCCATTGGCTGTTTTCACTTGGTTTTTAAGTTTATTTTGTTGTTTACATTGAGAAGTATGGTAGTGTAGTATTAGATATTTGTATTAGTTATAAAACTAATATTCCAAAATGAAACCATCAAATTCAGGTCTTCTTCTAATATACCTGACTTTGTTATTTGGTGGCTACACGTTTAGGTATGAGGATTCGACATTAGGGTATTAAAGATGTACATATGAAGTTACGCATGTTTGAGAAGTCACATTCTGCCCATCTTTTTTGTCCTAGACTGCTTTTCTTCTGGCACTGAGAGTATTATTGAAAAAGTATGCCTGAAAAAGTATATTTTAATAATAAAAATGAGAAGTACAGGGATAGATTTTTAGTTGTTATTAACATTGCTTTTCTTTTACTGCTCCTATGAAACTGCTCTTTTGATTAGTGCCAGTTGTTGGTATCACAGAGTTTGCATTCATGTGCAGACAAAGCAGAGTACACAGAAAGCTCTTTTGAATTCTTTGATCAGTCAGTAACATTTTCTGTTCCTATTGTATCTTCAGATACTCTTATTAGAAACAGTCATAGTGCTGAGCTTGTAATTCACCAGATAAAGTCAACACTGTCAGTCTCTCCTGTGTCGCTTTCAGACTGTTCTTCACTTATTCTGGTAGATAAACTTTCAACTGAGAGATTCACACATCACGGGATGTTCTCACCACTGGAAAATTTACACTGAGAAAAAAAATGAGAGTGAGAATTGAGTGGTCTAAGTTTGTCTCCTTTTCCCCCTCAGTTTCCTAGAAAGCTGTTTATCTGCAGAACTTCCAAGTGTGATTTTGTCTGTCCATAACACCAAATTAGTAAATTTTCAATGACGTTTTCCATATAAGAAATGTGCAGAAGATACAATCATACATCTTAAGCTATTAATGTTTAGAAAATATTGTACCTTGGCTTTTTCTTTCAAGAGATTTCTGTTATTTTATGCAAATATATAAATAAATAAAATTTTAAGTTCTATTGAAATGTAACGGTTCACATAACCAAGAACTAGCTTGTCCATTTCATTATGTTTCCCTGTATGTCTGGAGTGTACCACCTCCTCTGGGAAAATTCATTTTATAGTACATAATGCGTTATTGTGAAATATAGTCACCTCACTCTGCTGTGAAACACTAGACCTTATTACTTCTATTTCACTCTTTTGGTACCCACTAAGAAGGGTAAGGAAATGGAAAAGCCTATTTCCCTGGTTTTTCTGTTGTTATCAGTTTGAACTATGTATGTGAATTGAAATATTGTGCTTTACCCCGTAAAATATACACACTTTATACAGTAATATAAAAAGCTCCTAAATAAAATTTAAAAATCACTGTAAAATATTCTATTTTTTGAGTCCTATGTAAAACTGTAGTTGTTACAAAAACTAGTCAACAGGGCAAAATTATTTTTGATTTTGTGCTTAACATCCATACTACTTTTTCAAGTTAGGAAAACTCATTCCTAGTTAGACCATACTAACCCAAAGAGTTCCTGTTTTGCACATTAATCCTTAGATGTCTGATTCGTTGGGAAGGGAAGGTAGAGGAAAACAAGAGGAATAAAACCTAATTGAAAGAAAGAAAACAATATGTAATTGGACCTTCACTCAATTTGTACTCAATCTGATTAGCACTGATCAATTGGTATTCTAATTAAGTGTGAAAAAAAGACAATGTTGATAAATTGCAGTCTTTTAACATTTTTATGAATTCCCTTTTATTCATTATCATGACTATAGGCTTAAAATGTTAGTGCTTTTCTGCAAGAATCATGTACTTACAATTTTTCCCAAAGGGCCATAATGTTTGTGTGATCCCTGATTTACTGTTGTAAAGATTTGAGTTTTTTTTTTTTAAAGATTTATTATTATTGGAAAGCCGGATATACAGAGAGGAGGAGAGACAGGAAGATCTTCCATCCGATGATTCACTCCCCAAGTGAGCCGCAACGGGCTGGTGAGCGCCAATCCAAAGCCGGGAACCAGGAACCTCTTCCGGGTCTCCCACTCGGGTGCAGGGTCCCAAAGCCTTGGGCCATCCTCAACTGCTTTCCCAGGCCACAAGCAGGGAGCTGGATGGGAAGTGGAGCTGCCGGGATTAGAACCGGCGCCCAAATGGGATCCTGGCGTGTTCAAGGTGAGGACTTTAGCCTCTAGGCCACGCCACTGGGCCCAAAGATTTGAGTTTTTGAAATAGGAAAAGCCATGTTAAACTTTTTAATTCTAAAGTAAGTACTTTAAGTAATTGGTATAGTATTTGTGTTTTGAAAATAAAAATATAGCAAAAATATTATTGAAAGGATTATTGATCTTACAATTTGCACACACTTTGCCTTGTATCAGGGAGAATATATGGTATTTGTCCTTTTGGGATTGACTCATTTCACTGAGCATAATGGGCTCTAGTTGGGACCATCTAGTTGCAAATAGATTAATTTCATTCTTTTTAATGGCTGAGTAGTATTACATGGACAGATGTACCACAATTTCTTTAACCACTATTCTTTAGATGGGCATCTAGGTCGATGTCTTTGCTATTGTAGATTGTGCTGCTATAAATATACGATGACAGATCCCCTTCTCACACGCAGTTTTCATTTCCTTTGGATATATTCCTAGGAGTGGAATAGCTGGGTCATATGGCAGGTTTATTTGGTGTTCTCTGAACACTCTCCATACTGATTTCCATAGTGATTGTATTAACCTACACTCCCACCAGCAGTGAAGGAGGGTACCTTTCTCCCCACATCCACATCAGCAGGTGTTGTTAATAGCGTTCTGAACGTAGGTCAGCTTCACTGGAGTTAGGTGGAACCTCAGTGTGGTTTTCATTTGTACCTTGCTAATAGCTAGGGAGACTGAGCATCTTTGCATATGTGTATTATCCATTTGCACTCCTTCTTTTGAAAAATATCAATTCATTTCCTTTGCCCATTTCTTCACAGGATTTTTGTTTGTTTGGTTGGTTGTTTTACTGTTCCTGGGTTTCTGAAGTTCTTTGTAAATCCTGGATATTAGTCCCCTTTCAGTTGTGTAGTGTGAAACAATTTTCTCCCATTCTGTTGGTTGCTTCTTCACTTTGTTGATCATTTCCTTGGCTATTGATTTTATTTTATGGTTTCTCATTTAAAGGAATGTATAGTAACTGCGTATTAGAGACTATCTTATCCAGATATGAGGATACAATGCAGTATGCATCTCTACTTCCAAATCAAAGATGGGCTCCCAATGAAATTGTTGGATATATCTTGACAATAGGATGCTGGGCTTTCTGCCGTTGTCTGTACCAGCAATGTCAGGACACACTTAAATAGCAGAATGATGGACTTATGACTGCCTATGAAGGACTATACTATTGTAATAATACGGGGAAAATCAGCTGCAGAGAGGGAATTTAAGTAAGGGGTAAGGGAAATCCCAGAGCCTGTAGAATTATACCATAAAATTAAAAATAAAATAGAAAAAAATTCAAAAATAGAAATATATACTTATGAAATGAAGTTGAAAACTGTTTTGAATTCCCACAGTTAATGAAACAGGAACAGTTATGTAAAAATATTTGAAACAGATTTTTCTAGTCACTGGAAATCATTGGGATGGTAGAAATCTAGTATATTTAGGACTTTACATGGGCAAAATAATTGAGAATTTTTCAACAGTGTCCTAAGTAAAGTTGAATGAAACGGATTTACAATTGGGGGAAGGTTCTACTCCCCGTTACTAGGTGAAACTGAGTGTACAGTAATGGGGTTCATTGTGGTTCCCTGATACTGGAACAGGATTTTGTAAGTTGGTTAAGGACATATGAATGATAAATAATGTCACAGTTTCTCAGCTTCTCTGCTTGCCAGAGCAATACGGTACCAACTGTTAGCACAACAGAGGGCTCTCATTGCAGTGATATTCCTGAGGAAACTGCAAAACCATTGATGAAAAAATTTATACATATGGGCTATTCACAATGTTAGTCAAAAAAAATTTTGTAGTACAAAGAGTACAAAGCTCAAGTACAAAGAAAAATGATGGAGAAAGTAAAAAATAGGGATGAGACTACAGTTACATAAGGAATTTTTATCAGTAAATCTGAGTAATCTTGACTTGCTACACTTTTCTCACTTCAGACAATTCCTTTTTCTTCATTGAGTTAGACATCATTGTTTTAGTTGTATACTTAGGATGCTAAAATATACCAAAATATTCTCAGATTCAAGGATTTCATAGATGGTTCTCCATTCTTCTATTTTTTGAGATAGTGTTTTGGGAGGATCCATTTATTGATTTTCAGACATGAATGTAATTTTTAAATGATGCTTAATGGTTGCTTGTTAAGTTGTGGTGAGGCTGTGTTTTGTTATCCTGAACACGTCAGGGAATCAATCATCATTACCAGTTTTCCATAGTGAAGGACATGTGGTGGTTTCCTAGCGCTGCCATAACAAAAATTGCAGACTGGTGACTTTAATCAGAAAATGTATTCTTTTTACAGTTTTGGAGGATAGAAATTCAAGATTACGGCATTAACAGTTTTTGTTCTTTCTGGAGGTTCTGAAGGACAATTTTATCCCTGTCTTTCTCCTACCTTCTAGTAGTTTCTGGCTATCTTTGATTTGCAGATGCATCACTCCATCTAGTGAGTTCCTGTGTTTCCAATAACCTTCTTATAGACAACAGTTACTGAATTTAAGGCTTTCCTAATTTAGTATGACTTCATCTTAACTTGATTGTATCTGACAAGACCCTATTTCTTGGTAAGGTAAGAGCTTACCTGGGGTCAGAAGCTCCAAATGTCTTGTTTTGGGTACATGATTCGATCCATGACTTAATTTTGTTTTGCTTTTTTCATTATTTTTATTTTATTATTATTTTTATTGTTACTCTTTTTCCATGATACAGTTTTGTAGGTATCGGGATTCTTCCCTACTTTCCTCTCGTTTTTCTTTATTCTTAAATTAGTTTTAAAAAATTATGTATCCTGTAATTCATGTTCAAAATTGTGAGAACAAAAATTGTGTGTATTACTGTATCTTCTTTTTAAAAAGATCTTTTTAATCCTTAAATATATGTTCATTAAGTATTTTAATTTTGCTTATTACTTTATGAAAGAACAGTATTTTAAACTCACCCATGTGATTTACTTAGATTTGTGTGAAAATTCACTGTGATAATGAATTGGATTCTCCAATGAGGAAAAAGAACATTGTTCTTTTTGAAGATCTCTTGTATGCATGGATTTCAGGTTTTTTGTTTGTTTGTTTTGCAGTTAAGTAAACTTTTTAATTCCATTTTCTGCAAGCTTTCTGATACACTCTTTTACACAGTTGGAGATCTTTGTGGTGTTACTGACAGTAAAGTAAATTGGTAATGTGATTGTTCATGCCAAGCTTTTGGGGAGTGACCAAACTATGTTCTCCAAGAATACAAGAATTAGGAGATCTGACTTTATAGTTCTAGCTCTGTCACTAGCTTTGTGTGATTTGGGGCAGGTTTTTTCACCTTTTGGGCTTCAGTTGCCTGATCTGTAAAATGGAGTTTATTTGACACTTGCAAGGCTGCCTGCCTCTGACCATTCATTGATTCTGTGAAAACAGCTGCCTTCATCATTGCAAACATGGCAATGGAAGTCAAGGTGGCAATAAACTATAGAATGCCTTAAGAAACTATTTAAGAAATTAGAGAGCTTTATGCCAATATATTTATTCTTTTTGGCAACAAGAAACTTATTTTCTCATCCTCATCAATGCTTTCCTCTCTTGTCTAACTTATATGCATGATTTATGATGAAATGTGGAATGCTCATTTCCCCTTGGTTTCTTGCTTTGTGTGAATAAATGATCCTCTTAAGATTTCCATACTAATAACAAGTTCCCACTGACAAAAACCTCACCAAAAAATGTTCTTTGTACTGTAGCTACAGCTTCAGCAAAAACAAAATAAAGATACATTTGATATGTTTATTTCAAAAAAGCAGGGGAGACATGGTCAAAAGCTACATCAACCATAAAAGCACTACCCCAGAAAGCATTTGAAAGTACGCAATTAGCACTAAAAAGCAGACTACCAGCAAAAGAGCTTTTTCTTTTTTCTTGCTAATTATCATATGGCTATAAGAAAAGCCCTCTAAGGTCAATTTAGCTTATTTCTTGGCATGGCTGTAATGTTTGGTAACTCTCCATTAAACACAAATGAAAAAGGACACACTTGAAAGTCACAAACAGCTGGCTTGTGGCTTTGTGCTGAGGAAGGAAATACTTAAAAATTACATTACCGAGCAGAGGAACCTAATTATACTTTCCATTTCTAGCCTTGCTGTTCGGAGAGTTAGTTTGCTTCCTTAACTAGACATATATTAAACACCATTGGGCTTTACATCAAGTCCTAATCTTGGATAATCTTTTTGTAGGAGTCGGGTTTTTGGAAGGAACATACTGTGGCTAGTATGTTAGGGCTGGTTAAGCAAGTTCAGCTAAAATTTCCTTTAATGTGATTTGGAATACATTTTCATGCCATGTGGATTAGTAGAATTTTTTTAAAAAGGTAGAATATACAAGGCTGTTGAGAATATAGGAAAAGTGTTATTGGGATTCACTCTGGTGGATTTCTAATGTCCTGTTAAAGTATATGTCGAAAGCTTTCAAAGGCTGTACTTCTTTTGGTGTAACAGTCCTAGTCTCTTAGGGAAAAGTATGGGGCAGATTGTAAAGGATGCTTATTGTATTGTGACTTGTAAATGTGAAAAATTACATGAGAAACCTACAATTTTCAACGAATTTTGCTGGGCAGCTGAATATCCACGCGCAAAATGATGAAGGAATGAAGTGTCATGTGCTAAGTGAAAAAGCCAGTCACAATAAGAAAAACAAAGTGTATGATTTCTCTCATATAAAATATTTAGAATAGATCAATTCATAAAGGCATGGAGTACACTAAAAATCACCAGGGATTGGATATGGGAAGTTATACTTCATGTGTAGAGTGTCCGTTCAGGGTGATAATAAAGTGTTTAAAGAGATAGTAATGATGGATGCACAGCATTGTGGATGGTAGTTAATGTCATAGAATTGTATACTTAAAACAGCAAATTTTATTAAAACAACAACAAAAAGCCTAATCTCACATTAAGATCAGTTCATCCACAATTTGTCATGGTGTCTTGTATAATGTGCAGGGGTACATGTCCCAAAGAATTAAAGAAGAGGGAGTCCCTGTTACCTTTGGTTAGACTCAGTTCTTTAGCATTGTTAAAGCCATTAGACGGAATGTGGTGTGAAGTATTTTCAAACTATTTGATCTGTGGTTTCTTCCTGGAGGAACACCTTGTCTAGTTAATGTTTTATAGACTAATCTTTTCTAAGTCTTGGGTTAAACAAATCACTGTACATTCATTACAAGGAGATCTCTACACCCATTAGGAATGATAGTATAGTCACATATCACTTGACATAGAAAGATATTTACACTGTAATGTAAAGTTAAAAGCAGTGTGATTCATGGGATCTCATTTTTGCCTTATTTATACCTTTTGCATGGATATATAACAGAAAGAAATCTGTAAGGTATATGCCACAAAGTTTACATTTCAGGGAGGTGGGAAGATGAATTGCTTTGTTTTCATTCATTTTGCTCTTTATAATTTCCATTTTTTTCTACATGGAATATTTGTTACTTGTGAAATCAAGGAATAATAGGTTTAAAATGTATTTTAGCAACTTATATGCAGTTGTTAATCATGTGAGGGAGCTGAGAAGGTTGGGACTATCTTACCATTGTTTGAACGTTCATTGAAGGAGAATTAAAGAGCCTAAGAACATTTAGAAAGTCCTACTCATTCAAAAAATCTTCCTGATATTGAACTAAAATCTGGCTTCCATTCTTTCACCCTAATTTGTCATACATAATGCAACAAAATAAGCAAAATCTATCTCTTCTAACATAGATTTTTACATATTTGGCTAAGAGTATCATGTCTCCATAAATCTTTTATCCTCCAGATTTCTTTTCTTTTTTTAAAGACGTATTTATTTATTTATTTATTTATTTTAAGATTTATTTTTTATTCTTATTACAAAGTCAGATATACTGAGAGGAGGAGAGATGGAGAGGAAGTGGAGCTGCCGGGATTAGAACCAGCAGCCATATGGGATCAAGGCGAGGACCTTAGCCACTAGGCCACGCTGCCGAGCCCAAGACGTATTTATTTTTATTGGAAAATCAAATATACAGAGAGGAGGAGAGACAGAGGGGAAGATTTTTTGTCCACTGGTTCACTCCCAAGTGGCTGTAACTGAGCTGATCCAAAGTCAGGAGCCAGGAGCCTCTTCCGGGTTTCCCACATGGGTGCGGGGTCCCAAGGCTTTGGGCCGTCCTCTACTGCTTTACCAGGACTCAGGCAGGGAGCTGGAAGGGAAATGGAGCAGCTGGGGCATGAACCAGCCCCCATATGGGATCCTGGCACGTACAAGGTGATGACTAGCTATTAAGCTACAGCACTAGGCCCTTTCCTCCAAATTTCTTATTCTAATCTTTTTTTCCTCTGAAATAGTTTCCGTTCATCACCTTGACTATTTGTTAAGCTCAACATTTTTCCAGTTTATCCAAAAAACTGGATGATCGTAAAGTATGACACCAACAGATGACCATTTTCACATCTCTGTTGCTATAAAAGTGTTAGACTTCTCTGATTAAACAACTTCAGAATGCGTCCAAATTAAATGTGACTATACCATGAGCTACCCAAAACTTACACAAAACATTCAATTGTCTATTGCTATCTACCTTTTAATTCCTAAGGCTATCTAGCTAGATAAAACATTTCAGGCCAATTCCTTATCCAATCTCTTTGTGTTTATTAAACATTAATAGAATTTTGTTGTTGTTGTTGTTGTAAGGTTTATCTATTCATTTGAAAGGCACAGATATGGAGAGGGAGACAAAGACAAAGAGATCTTTCTTCTGCTGGTTCAATCCCCAAATGGCCACAGTGGCCAAGAGCTGGGCTTCCGGATAGTTGGGCCCCAAGCACTTGGACCATCCTCTACTGCTTTTCCAGGCTATTTGTAGAGAGCTAGATTGGAAGTGATGCAGCCTGGATTCAAACTGTGTCCCATGTGGAATGCTGGTGCTGCAGGTGGCTGCTCAACCTATTGTGTCACAGCACCAGTCCTGTTAGTAGTAGTTGTTGTTGTTTTGTTTTTACCAAATACTGAACAAAAAATAAGATAGCCTCCACACTGATGGAGAGGCCAAGGAATTTAACCTCTTGTCCTACACCATTTTCTAGTCTTTGTCCTAATTGTTGGTGCCAATTTTACTGACTTTGTCAACATTATATCTGAGTTAGACAAGGCCAGTTGAGACAAGGGAGTTGATAGAGATGGGCCCGAGTTACGGTGATGTACAGTACCATTTCTTACCCTGCACTTGCTCCCATCCTGTCCCACCCAGTGTACACTCTGATCTTTCCAGCCTAGTGAATTTGTGCCCTATTTTGTCATTCTTCCTAAATAGTAGGCAGTTTTCAAAAGAACCCAATAAGGGATATACACAAATTTAACTAGCACTAAGTCCAGTGGTTTCCATTCTGTATCTGTGCCCATGTGCTTCGTTTTTTTCAAGAGAGTATTTGCATGATTGTAGTTACTGCCTCTTAGTACACAGTTTAGACAGAATGCCTGTTATTCAACACTTGTTAAGCAGAAAGAAACTGTTAAAGATTTTAGCTTTTAAAAATTTCCATTTGTGGGCCTGGCGTGCTAGTATAGTGGCTAAAATCCTCGCTTTGCACACACCAGGATCCCATATGGGCGCCAGTTTTAATCCTGGCAGCCCTGCTTCCCATCCAGCTCCCTGCTTGTGGCCTGGGAAAGCAGTAGAGGACGGCCCAAAGCCTTGGGACCCTACATCTGCATGGGAGACCCCAAAGAGGCTTCTGACTCCTGGCTTTGGATGGGCGCAGCTCCGGCCGTTGTGGCTGTTTGGGGAGTGAATCAATGGACGGAAGATCTTCCTCTCTCTATATTTGCCTTTCCAATAAAAATAAATAAATCATTTAAAAAACACTTCCGTCTACGGCCATACCACCCTGAACGCGCCCGATCTCGTCTGATCTCGGAAGCTAAGCAGGGTCGGGCCTGGTTAGTACTTGGATGGAAGACCACCTGGGAATGCCATGTACTTTTTCTTACGTCACACACACAAAAAAAAGACTTCCATTTGTAAAGTTTTAAACATTTGACCAACATAATTTAAATATTATAACTTGTACCCACTTTAAATTTAATATTAAAATATAGACCATTTCTATCACCACAAATTGCAATGCCCATTACAATTAGTCTGCCTTCATTCACATTGCAGTCTACAGTAATCTCCTTTTCAGTACCATAGACTGCTTTTGTTTAGAATTTCATGTGTATGTGATCATAAGGCATATTTGTTTTTTTTTTTTGTTTTTTTTTTTTAAAGATTTTTATTATTATTGGAAAGCCGGATATACAGAGAGGAGGAGAGACAGAGAGGAAGATCTTCCATCCGATGTTTCACTCCCCAAGTGAGCCGCAACGGGCCGATACGCGCCAATCCGATGCCGGGAGCCAGGAACCTCTTCCGGATCTCCCACACGGGTGCAGGGTCCCAAAGCTTTGGGCTGTCCTCGACTGCTTTCCCAGGCCACAAGCAGGGAGCTGGATGGGAAGTGGAGCTGCCGGGATTAGAACCGGCGCCCATATGGGATCCCGGGGCTTTCAAGGCGAGGACTTTAGCCTCTAGGCCACGCCGCCGGACCCCAAGGCATATTTGTTTTTATGTATATTTATTTTTGCTTGGAATAATGTGTTTGATATCTGTCTAAGTTGTTTACTATATAAGTAGTTTGCTAATTTTTTATTGCTGAGTCATTATTTGATTGTCTACATGTAATGCAGTTTATTTATGCATTCACCTGTTGATGGAAACTTGGATTATTTCCAGTTGATGGCTGTTACTAATACAACTGCCATTAAATTTGTGTTTAAGCCTTTGTGCAGATGTATGCTTTATTTTCTTTTGAATAAATAGTGTGTAGAATTGCAATATTGTGTGGTGAACTCATGTTTAACTTTGTAAGAAATAACCTATTTTCCACATGATTTTATCATTTCATCTTACCATAGGCAGGACATACTCATTTTTAAAAAACATCCATTTTGTTTCTTTGAAGGAGTTATAAGAGAGAAAGAAGGAGAGACAGAGAGAGAGAAATCTTCCATCCACTGATTCCCTACCCAAACGGCTGCGATGGTAAGGGCTGGGCCAGTCCAAAGCCAGGAACCAGGACATTCTTTTGAGTAGGGGCATTGGGTACGTGAAAAGATAAGCATGTTTTGACTCCAGTATAAAGTACTAGTTTTATCTGACAGTCCCCAAATGTTAGGCAGTATCAGGAAGCCATTTGCATAGTAGGTAATGTAGTCCCACATTCACCAGGCTGTTGACTAAACACATTTGGAATCTCTTGCTTGCGTTGTGAACTCAGGGGTTGTGTGCTTGGCATTAAGGATTGCCTTCCCATCATACATGGTCTGTACCAAAAGATACAACATTGCTTTCCTCCATGAAACAGGAGCCATGTAACACATGACATTTGTAGACTATTTGAGGCCATTAGGTAATATCTGCTCTGTACCCTTTCTGGTTCGTAGTTTTCTGTTTCTATGAGAAGCTTTTCTTTGGTTTCTGTACTATTTAAAAATATTTTCCTGGGCCTAGCGCAGTAGCCTACTGGCTAAAGTCCTTACCTTGCGTGTGTTTGTATCCTGTCCACCCTGCTTCCTATCCAGCTTCCCTTTCCCCGCTTGTGGCCTGGGAAAGCAGTTAAGGATGACCCCAAAACCTTGGGATCCTTCACCCGCGTGGGAATCCTGAAAGAAGCTACTGGGTCCTGACTTCGGATCAGCTCAGCTCTGGCCGTTGCGGCCACTGAAGGAGTTAATCAATGGATGGAAGCTCTTCCTCTCTGTCTCTCCTCCTCCTGTCTGTATATGTGACTTTCCAACATAAATAAATAAATCTTTTAAAAAAATATATTTTCCCTTAATAAACTGAATGTCAAAGGATTGCACTTCCACTCACATTCATACCATATCGAAGTTCTGCTGATGAGAACTCTTGATGAGTTCTGATGAACTCAGGGAGCCTGTGTTCATTTGTGTGTCTGTGGAATTTGTATTACTCAGTGATACCCGAAACCAGGGAAAAATATATCAATGATTCAAATTCTTGGAGTAAGTTGATGTTCTGCCAGCTCTACTTTCAGACCAAGGATGGTCTCCCAATGAAACTGTTGAATTTATCTGGACAATAAGATGCTGGACTCTCTGCATGGTCCATGCCCGCAATGAAGGAATCATGACTGGTTATGAACTGTACTAATGTAATAATATGGAGGAATTCAATATGGGAGAGGGGGTTTGGAGGTGGTGCTGGGGGAATCCCAGAGGCTATGCAACTGCATCACAAAATGATATTTAAAAAATAATTAAAAAATGTACTAGGCCAAAAAAATGGATTTTTAAAAAGAAGTAAAGTTGATTTCTTACAAGGTTGAATAGTAGTAGTATAGTTTGACATACTAAGATTAAGAGGACCTGGGAACTGTCTGTCTACCAATGTGTCATTTTTTCTTGGTTATATTGTGCTCCCTTACAAAGGACTTGAATTGGAGACAAGTGAAGTTCATACTGAAATTTCTTGCCACCTTGCTTCTGTTGCTCCTCTCACTCCAGCTGCCCCACTGGTAGCTGCCTTGGTTTGCCCTCTTCAGAAAGCAGCTGGCACATCAGAGGCACACTGTCTTCTTCTCTTCTAACCAAGGCTCCCATCCCAGCAAGTCTTAAATTAATTTGAACATTCTGATTAAAGTTCTTCATAGGCCAATTAAAGTTACCATTAACTCTGGGAGGAGGGGAGAGGTTTGTATTTTAAATCACTAGTTGAATTCTAATTTCAGTCTTTGGCATTCGGGGCTGATGAGGGAGTGATGCAACTGGGAACCTCTGTCCCCTTCTTTCTTCTCATTAAGGTTTTCCCCAGAGCATGCCATGTGTTAGGTAGAACTCAATGAACCTTTCTCTCCTGTACTCCCACTCTTGCCCCCATTTATGCCAGTGTTAGGAAACTCCCTTTTAAAGAAATTTAAGTAGGAATGTAAGTTATTTTGAAGAAAAACACTAGGTATCAGATGTTGTATGGGTGGGTTTTCTCCTCCTGGAATTGACTCAAAGTCTGTAATGAGCAGCCCCTGTGTTTCATAGTACACCCTGGCTGACCATGCTCCAGCACTCCAGACTCCCTTGGGCCTGTTCTCCTTTCTCTTCTTCCAACAGGACTCGCCACCTTCTAACACGCTATAGGGTTCACTTACTATTTTTGATTGTCTCTGCTAAAACGTAACCTTCCTCAGGAAGGAATCTTTTTCTGATTTTTTTTAAAGTGACCAAAGTACTTAAAAGCATGTCTGGGAGGTGGTCAATAAATATTTGGCAACTGGGTAAATGAATAACCTTGACATTCATAGTTCTTCGTATTCAGGTCCCACTTATTTTACGGCCTCATCTTTTCCCCATCCTCTGATCTGCCTGACACCAATACTAGCAGTTTTTCCATGCACACCACCTGCACACCCATCACTGTGAGTTTAATCACATTTTTTTTCTCTGTCCTGAATAATTAACCCTGGGTCTATGCAAAGATTTCATTTGAAGAAAGTTCTTCACAGCCTGGATTTATATCAATGAATAAATGTGAAAGAGCTTCAATGTCCATCATTAGTTTATTAGTTAAGTACATCATGGTAGTCTGAACTTGATGGAGGGAAATTTGGTGATATGCATCAAAATTACAAATGCACAGAGCCTTTAAGACTTTATCCCGCAAATACACTTGCTCGTGTGCCAGATGAATATGTGCTGGTGACTCAGTGCACTTTCGTCATTCCTGCTAGACATAGCAGTGACAGAATTCATTAAATTATTATGTAGAGCTTTATTTATTGATGTGGGAGGATCATAATAGCGAACATTAATTCGACTTGTGGTGTGTCAGGCAGTGATAAGTGTTTTATAAATTTTTATCTCATTTGATCCTTATAACAACCATTTGAGGTAGTTACTATTAGTCCTTACTTTACACAGGACAATTGGACTCATGAGAGAAATTCATTTACTTAGCCAGGACCTGACAATTGATAAGTAACAAAGGTGAGATGTACAAAATATATAATGATAAAACTGTGTGTACCAGGACTCAATTTTGTAAAAAAAAAAAAAAAAAGTACCTACATAAATTTATATGTATGTACGTAGGAAGATCATAAAGAAATACATGCCAAACTGTTGATAGTTAGTGCATGATTCTTTTATTTTCTCCCTTTTTTCTTAACATTTTAAAAATTTTCCTGTAAAATTTATGGGCTGACACAGGAGAAGTGAAGTCAGGAGGCACAATTAGCTGTGTTATTGCAAAAGTTACTAAGCTTCAGAAATCTGATGGTTAATATGGAACAATGACCCCATAGGAAGGAAGTGTTTTTAGGCTGAGAGGAAAAACAAACAAAAACAAAATAAACAAACTGGAGGGCGGGCGAGCTGTCCAAAGGGAAGGAGTGTGGTTCCTTGAGGCTCCCTTTTTTTGCAGGAAAAGGCAGAGAATCTAGTACCAAAGGCACAAGTGGAAGTGGTAACTTTGAGGTGAAAGTGCCGACTTCCCACGAAGCTGAATGAGGGTGTGAACAGGTATAGGAGTATGAGCCAGGGAGGCAAAGCAGAGGAAATGTTCAGGAAGTGGCTGCTTGATGATCTGGGAGCCTCTGTCGTTGAAATCCAAAGCTAGACTCTGCGCTGTGGGGTCTGGTGCAAGGGTGAGGTCCAGGATGTGAGGCCAGGGGGAGGATTTGGAACAATCACTGAGAGAAATTTGATACAGATATATAAAAGGACTGCCTTAAGGCCCCCTCTGAGGCTGGCTGGCCTGGCTTTGTAGTGGAGCCAATTTCATGACCTTCTCCAGCAGTAGCTATCAGCCCAGGAGCAGACAGCAGAGAGAATGCATGGTGGGGTTTTCACAGGCCTGGGGATTGGCAGAGCAGGTGCTGCTGAAGGTCATGAGGAGAGTTAGTTTAGAGGATCCACACAAGCAGAGCTAAAATGGCTGGTCGTCAAGCTGACTTGAAAGCAGAAAAGGAAGCCAGCAGGCTGCCATTGGCCTTTGGGAGATGAACAGGCAGCACGGGTGTGCTGGAAGCCTTGGGGGCCAACAGACCGTGCAGGAATACCAGTCGGAGGCTACGATCAGAGGGTTCTAGGAGGCTTTAGGGGTTGAAGGATTTTCATATGGACCCTGGAATTCAGTGGCTGCGAGTAGCAAGGAAACAGCCCACCATGAAAGGATATAGGCAGCATTCAAACAACAGAGGCCAATAGATAACATCTGCCAAAAATTATAACTGTACACTCTTCCATCCAGCAATTATTGTGCCTTGATGAATTTATGCCAAATATATACATACTTGTCTTTGTACACAATGAATACATAAGGTGAATCAGAGTAGCAGTCAGTTAGGCAAGAGTCTAAAAGTCTCTCGACAATGATTTGATGAGTTCAGTGAATTACGGTTCATAAAATGGACTGCTAAGTAGTCATAATGTGGTATCTGTTGATATAGCATGATCTTCAGATTATATTGTTAACTGAGACAAACAAGGTTTAGAACAGTGTGTACAGTTTTGCAACGTATTTCCAAAGTTGCACAAAATATTCTCATACGGCTGCGTGAAAATCTTGCCTCTGAGAAACGAAGGCTGTTGGCAAGTGGACTAGGGTTGGAAGCTCTTAGAATGAGGACCAAGATTAGGGGACTTTTCGCTTCTTTCTTTTTCTGTACCCTTTGCATTTGAGTTGTGACTATATTATCTCATGAGAAAATAGAATAATTAAAAAGTATATATGTGGACTATATACTATTCATACTATGTATTTACAATGTGAATTTCTACATAATTTCAATATATTAGTTTGAAAATGAATATCAATAAATTGAATCTGTTTTATTAAGTCATTGAAACAAAAACACAAGGACAACTTCCACCAGAAATTTGCTTCTGATTAAGCAAGCAACTTAATGGGTGGGAACTTGGATGAAGTGCTATTGACCAAGTGTTGGTAACTATGACAGCTGGCTGATGGATATATGAGGGTTCATTTTCATTGGAAATGTGAAATTGCCATCTTTATATATCAAAAATGGTTAAATTTTTTCAGTTTCATGTGGATTAAACATATGTTGTTCTCACTATTTTGGTAAATTTTTCGTAATGGAAGAAGTTTTAAAAGAAGAAAGAACTCCCACTAGGCCCTTGCTAAAAACATTCATGTACTTCCTCATCCTGGCTCTTGTATCTCATAATTGAGTGGAAATTCCCATTCCCCATTGACTTCAGAATCACTAGTATTGTCTTACTGATTTCTCTTTATTATAGGACTGAGTACTGTTCTCCGGATTTTTCTTATTAACAGCAATCTCTCCCCATCCTGTTGTGTGCTAATTGGCTATTGCCTTATCCTTATTACTGGTAAAGTTCATCCTGTTCTCAAGAAAAATCACTTCTTCAGTTTCTTACAATCACTTGACTTTTTCTTCCAACCTCCCAATGTATTATTAGCAACATGAACTTATTTGGTGCCACACATTTATCCAGGTTACTTATATGTGTCAGTCTATGGCTGAGGCTCTTGAACATTTACTATACATCAGTGGAAATTGCATCAATAAGCACACTTCTGTTCAGTCTTTCAACCTTGAGTTGTTTGGCTTATGTCTCTGCTTCTTAAGTTACCGCAGAGCCTATGGAAACCTCAGCTTGCCCCTTACACCTGTTAATCCATAACTTGTCATCTGTCTTCAGGAGGCAAGTGGCTTCTGCGTAACTGCCCACATACCCAGGCTCCTTCTCTGTATCCCACAGTCTGTCAGTCCCCTCTGCTTGCATATCTTGTTGGAAGCCCAAGTTACATTCTCTTGACTTTACATGTCTCCTTTAACCTCTTCCCCCAAAGAGCTCTTCCAACCCCATTTCTAGGAATTCTAGGTTGATTTTACTTTCTCTGTGTTTTCCAAACATCCCTTATGTCATGGAGTGATGCTTGCCTCTTTATTGTCTCTCCTGTCACAGACTGTAAACTAAAGCGAGACAACAGATCCTGTTTTCTTTGGGTTTCACACACTTAGCACAACATTGGGTCTATGGTTAAATGCTCAAAATTATTTATATATATACATATATAATTGTTAAATTTTAAATACTTAAACATACAGTAAACTGTATAGAAGAGAACTTTGATGTAGCCTTTATCATGCTCAGATATTCAGATATGCACACACGCATTTTTCTTTCTGAAACACTTGGAGGTAAGCTACAGATATCATGTCCTTTTGGTCCTTAATCCTTCAGCATGTTTCCTAAGAACAAGAACATTATGTTATATAAACACAGTAGTGTTCTCAATTTCAGGAAATATAATGCTTATTATATTGATATGCATGGGTCTTCAAAACATTCATGGAAAATACATGTTATTAAAAAACTTCATTGCTTTCAAATATTTTATATCAAAATCAACATAGCTTTCAGTTTCACCATTCATGAACTTTTTGAGGAACCCTCATGCAATCTAAGCCTCAGATTTTAATTGCCCTAGTATTGCCCTTCATTGCAGTTTTTTTCTTAACCAATATGCAGTCTAAGATAACATTATATTTAGCTTTTGCATTTCTTAGTTCCCTTGAGTGTTTTCAAATCTGTAACAGTCCTCAACCTTTATTTTTTGTTAATGACATTGACATTTTGGAAGAGTACATGACATTGTTGAATGTCCTTCAATATGGGTTTGCCTGATGTGGCCCCATGATGAGTCAGGACACACATTTTTTGCAGGAATGAAACATGAAAAGACACACGATGATGCTCGGTAATGTCAACTCTGATTTCTTGGTCAAGATGATGTCTTCCAGATTTTCCCGCTGTAAAGATACTGTTTTCTTTTTATACTTCATAGCAAATGGAGAGATACCTTGAAAGTATCATGTTTTTCATGAGGATTTCTCTATCTGGTTTGGTGGGTGACAAACAGCAATTTTCAGTGTTATACATACATATGTATCTATTTATCCACAAAAAGAGGTGCCTCTTTTTCTAGCAGCCTCTGGTTGTTTCCAAGCTGGCAGCTGGCTCCAAAACACATGATCCTTTATAGCACTTGGAAACCTTAGATGAGGTCCTCCTGTAAGCCTCTGGCCTTAATGGGGGCTCAGAATGGACTCCAAGGCTTCCACCAAACAGTGTCCATGCTAAGGCCTGCTGGCAGCAGCTGTTTGCTCAGTAGGCCCCTTGCCTGTATATCCAATGCCTGTTTACTCTATTTTGCCTCATACTTGAGAACAGGAGGGTAAATGGGACAATATTTGCCTCTATTCTGACTTCTCTGAAAAAAATATGAAATAGAATTCAGTATTTAGCACAAACTCTTCTGCCATTCTAGAGACCCACATCTTGAGCCAATTTGATCAGGACACTATTTTCTGCAGACTGATGTACAGAAAAGGAAAAGGGGCCATGACTCCATGGAGGGCAGAAGGAAGTGTATGTGCTGGGGCTTGTTTCTATTTCGGGACTGTATTACATTTTGGGGGCCTCTGTAGTGTAGTATCACAAACTAAGTGGCTCCAAGCACTGAATGTCTTTTCTTCCTGTTTCTGGTAGCTTCCTTGTCTTGTGGTTGAATGTCGCTGTCCTGCAGCGATGGACTTGGTGCACGGAGCCGATGATAACACGCTTGGACTACTGACTGATGATCAATAGCCAAAATTTATTAGGGGCAACAGACTATATGCTGAGGGTCATACAGGATTAGGGTAGAGATACTTAGTTCATCAATGCCTTAGTTTGGAAGTCCTTTTGCCTTGTATATTACTTCCCACTCAACTGTTCTTATACAAATGATATCTCATCAGGTATACAAAAGGTAGCCATACAGTTGTTCTCATGCTGTGCTCGCTGACTATGATCGCTGACCTACGGTCACAATGTCCTCCTACAGTTGAACATCTATAATCATTGCCTCTGACATTCTTCCCTCTGTGGTGTTCTCTCCAAATACACCTCTAGCTACGGAAACATATTGGACTTGTGCCCTCATCTTAATGTGACTTTATCTTAGAATCATTACATTGACAGAGACCCTATTTCCAAATCGGGTCACATTCACCGGTCCCACGGGTCAGGACTTCCACATATCTTTTGGGGGGATATAACTCAGTCTGTCAGTGGGTCGTATCTAAAGTCTAACCCATCTGAGAACACAGCGTACAATTCTCTAATCCTTTGCCCAGTATACAAAAATTCTGTCTCTGGTTTTACTGACTTGCCAACAAGTAAGGAAGATAAATGAGCTTGGCAGAACATGCTCTGCCCCTTGAAATAGACTTACTACAAGTTTCAAGTGATCATAAGCTATTCATATAACCATTACATAGAGGACAATAATAGAGAGCAGTTACAATCTGCATAGCTCTTGCCCTTACATCCTTTCATATCATTTTCACAATTTCTTTGTGATGTAAGTACATTTGTCACCATTTGACAGAGTGTGGGCATGAGACCCAGAGAGACAAAGTAACTCCTGCAGGCCATACAGCTTAGTAAATTCAATGTAAGGCAGGATCATGTCTATGAACCACAGAGCCCAGTCCCATGGTAGGCAGTCAGTGAATGTTTATTGGCTTAATCAGTGAGTGGATTACAAATCTGCAACTGCCTTCCCTGATCAATTATCCTTTCTGTTGTACTCCATGAATAACTGAAGGCTGCAGACTACGGCGTGAGCACAAGGCAGTGATGGAGCATACAACTTCAGATTTCCTTGCCATATTTAATAACTTTCCAAATTCTGAGGCGAGAACTATGTCCATCTACATTTGATTATTTTTCTTGCTTTACACCTGATAAACTAATAATCTATTTGTCAACACACAAACTATTTGCTTATACTTTTACTTGAGCTTCTTACCATTTGTTTAAAATAATGTTTGCATTAAAGGCAAGCTTTATCACATCAAGAGACTTGCCATAACAATGTGTCAAGGAAGGAAATAACTCAGCGTGTTAGCTTAGTATCTTGTGCTAGGATGAATGGTCCAGATGAGATGTACTGAAGAAGTTTCAGAGAGATGCATGGAATAAACAAAGGCCAAGATGGGTCTTCTAGGACACAGGGTGTGCTAGGAATCACTCTGTGGCAGGTGCTCCCATCCCAAATCTCTGTGTAACATGTTAGTCACAACTGCCTGTTATCCTAGGGTTCAGGGTTTGTCCATCTCCTCTTCCGGTTTGCTTGAAGAGGTAGGGAGAAACTGGCTTGAATTTCTACGTTCTGCTTTAACTGTCCTTCTCAGACGCTAGTTTAAGTCGTACTCTTCTACTCCAGCTTTGTGTAGTGACCTTATGCCTCTCATTCCAGAACCACAAGACTCCGTACACACTCTAATTTGCCCTTTCTTTCCTGCCCTAAGCTTTGATTCATACAAGAAATGTTGAGAGAAATTTAACATGCTTATGCTTTCTTTCCCTGTTAGAGAGAAGATCTGATTCAGTTGGATACAGAATCTTTCAGGTTGGCTCAAGGTGTAACCGATGGACAACTCCACCTGAAACATCACTTCTGTCAGTTTAAATAAAAGAAGGGCATTGCATTCTCTGATCTTCCCTCCAGTGAACATACGAAAAAAGAAAATCTAGGGTGGGGAGTGGGCTTCTCTCCAAAGAAAAATGGGACAAATGAAAGGTTTTTGAGGGTGATCACATCCCACATTGGAGTGCCTGAATTTTATTTTCAGCTCCAGATTCTGGCACCAGATAGGAGGCAGCAAGTGATGGCTTAAATACTTGGGTCCTTGGCCCCCATGTGGGAGGTCTGGGTTGGGCTTCTGGCTTCCGGATGCTCACTGTCTCGGGCAGTTAGGAAGCATGCAAGCAGGTTGGAGTGCTCTCTTTCGCCCCCTTTTGAATCTGTTAAAAAGTAAAGCTAAAAATTAATTTAAAAACAACAAGATTATTTTAAAAATCAAAATCAAAGCAATGAATACAGGATTATACTTGAGATTTCCTTTTATTGGAAACACAGATTTACAGGCAAAAAGAGACAGAACAATCTACAATCCCATGATTCACTCCCCATACTGCCACAATAGCCAGAGCTGAGCAGATCTGAAGCCAGGAGCTTCTTCCAGGTCTCCCACGTGGGTGCAGGGTCCCAAGACTTTGGGCCGTCCTCTACTGCTTTCCCAGGCCACAAGCAGGGAACTGGATGGGAAGTGGAGCAGCTGGGATACAAACCGGGACCCATATTGGATGCTGGTAGTTTTAGATGGAGGATTAGCGAACTAAGCCATCACGCCAACCCCAAGATTTCTTAAAACGTTGAAATAATTAGATTCACAAGAAGTTGCTCCTCACCCAGCTTTCCCCAATAATTGCACCTCAAATGATTGTAGTAGGATATAAAGGCCAGAAAAATTTTTAGAGGTACACTGTGTGTGTAGCTTCTAGCCATTTTACTACATGGTTAGATTCATGGAACCATCACTGCAATCAAGACACAATGACTCCCTAGTGGGCCTTTATATAATCCCACAAACGTCAGTTTCTGGCACCTCTAGCTTTCACAACATCTTAGGCTCAAAAAATGGTTTCTCCAGCCCTGACTCAGATTCCCTTTACCGGGTCTCCTCCAAATGTCCATCTAAGCCCTGCCAAACAAACAAACAAACAAACAAGCTTGGCTGAGTTTTTAGGGGTGTTGGAAGCTTTGATATAAACCTTTAGAGCTTGGACATGTGTTTCCTTCCGTAACTGCCTGCACTAATATGTGATGCTTAACTTTAGATTAGCCATTACAACAATGCCCTCTTGTGCTGATTTGTCGCACACTGCGCTGTCTCAGACAAATACCTCTTTTTTTTTCCCTGTTCCTTTTGCCTAGTAGAGGGGGAAAGCACAGCAAAACCTAGAAGACCAACAGAAAATTCCAGAAATCCATTAACTACAGATTAAAAATCTGGCCTGCAACCATTGGGGCCTTTTAAGTGCACGTGGTTTATGCGGTGGAATTAAGTCTCTAGGCTGATGTGTCATCTACGTGATCTCTACAAGGATTGTTCCGTGAGATAATACAAGCTGCAGTCCAACTCCCAGGACTCTTTTGTACATGCAAGAGCATTAAAGCACACTCCATTGTCTGCAGTAATAAAATCATAAAATTATGAGTCAAAGTCATGCTAGGATAGGAAAGGGTTAATAGAAGAGATATCAGGGGAATTCTGTAGCTAGGATTAGTTTGGGTCTCTTACCCGCTTTCCCCTGGACTATTTTGATGTTTTTTTCATTTCGAGCAAATTTAACTTCCTATTCACTTTGCAAAGAACACTGTGCTCTCTGCTGAACTGAACTGCAGCACATATGCAAAGCCAAGGTCAGACACATTATGATGTGGTTCCCTTTAAAATAAATGACTTCAGACTAATGGCTTCCTTCACAGCCAGCCCCACAGAGGTGGGAGTGGGCATCTGCCTTTGAGTCGGGAGACATTGTGGTCCAGGTAGCGGCCCCGAATTCCTGACTCTCTGAGAGCTTTGCCATCCACATCACTTTTCAGTTCCATTTAGATGAGAACACACTGAGGGAGAACAAGAGAAAATGCACCGAGCTCTGTACCCACTCCTGGTGCCATTGCTTGGCTCCACATCCTAGCCCACAACGAAAGGCTCTGTGTGCATGACGAGTGTGGCTGCTGATGTCTCGAGCTGCGCTCCTGCCTCCCCCTCACCCTGTTGTATCATTTGTAATTTCCAAAATGAAAAGATTTTCTAATTAACTAAGTAGGCCTGATTTGTTCTCTACTTCCTTGTTTTTAGGGGAATAATTTTGTAGGTATTCTTGTGTTATTTTTTTAAATCAACGTATGGGAAGTGGAAAGAACACAGAACCAACAGGTGGTCGGGGAGTTTGGGTCTTGGCTCTGTCTTTTACTTACTGGGAAGCCTTCTTGTGGAAGGCAAGTTTAACTGTCAGAGCCGCAGTTTGCTCATTTGCGAAAGTGGGATACCAACTGCCCTTCTAATCTTCACAGAAATGGTACAGACAAAAAGCAACTGTAGGAAAGGCCTCGTGAAGGTTTTAGAAGGGGGATACAGCTATTCGCACATTATTAAAACACAATATTGAAATGCACTATTTTAAACACCTGCTTTCCTGTTTAGAAAAATACTCAAGAGGCCAGCATTGTGGTACAGCCGGTTAAGCCATTGCTTGAGACAACAGCATCTTGCGTCATAGCTAGAGCTCTGGAAAGCAGTAGCAGATGACCCAAATACTGATGCTCTGACACTCATGACTTGGATCAAATGTTTGCCTCCAGCTGTCATGTCCAATTAGGAAGTTGAGCCAATAAAAGGGAGATTCTGTCTCTCTCTTTCCCTCCCTCTTTCGTCATTCTGTTTTTCAAATAAATAAATCTTAGGAAAAAAAAAACCTTTGAAAATAACTCAAGGTCTTATGTATTTTACCTTAGATGTTTCTGTTGATTTGCTGTTTTTGTTTTGGTTTATTCTGTTTCAACTCCTAGTGTTGCTCATTAGATGTAAATAAAGTTTATATACACATATATGCATATGGCCAAGGCCAAGCTTGTCTCCTACTAAATGTACATAATGTATATTTAATATAAAATATGACATATTTAGTGTAATTTATAAATTTATATTGGAGATATTCATTAATAATTATTAAATATGTGTTAATTGAGTTTTAAAATTTGGTAAATCCACATTTATAATGAAAATTATATTTAATGAAAGAATTATTTTATCTTTAACATAATACTTTAGTTTTTATATTTATACTTAGATATAATTAATTATGCTTAATTAATTCTTATTAAATATTAGATTCAATACTAAATATATACAATAGGCAGACAAGCTTGGCCTTGGCCATGCAATGTCATTTGCTTCAGTAGAATATTAGGTAAAGGGATCCAAATACTTATTTACATGGCAGAGGAGACACACTTAGGATTTGATATAATGCTATATACAAGAAGCTTTGTTGAATCTGAGGCTTTAGCATGTTTTCAGAAAGGTGTACTGTCTCACAAGACTCACCTGTGTTCAGGTCATCTGCTTCTGGAGCAGAAAGTCAATCATAACCCTGTTGAGACCTGTCACCAGGCCAGTCGGCCTACCTCTGCTCCTGATCTTTTTATGTGAGGGCAGGTTGCCTCGTACTGGGTCTCTGGGGCTTTGTGTTCGGAACTTCACTAGGTTCCTGCTAGACGTTAATTAATCATCACATCAATTCATCTGCTCATCCATGCAGCTCCATTAATGCAAGTTCAGGTGCCACTGGGGTAGCAAAAGAGAAGAAAATGGCCTCTGCTCTCTCAGGATCAGAGAGGTTTCCGAGATCTAATAGTTCCAGTGAAACTGGGGGGTACGGGGTTCCAGCGAAACTAGGGATATACTCCGAAATAGTCCTATCATATTGTCCAGCAGAGTTTAAATGTGGAAGGGTCCCATCTTGGTGTAGGAACAGCCACAGGCTAAGGTTGCCCAACTGGTCACAAAGTGAAATAGCCATCAATCTGCCCTTCCTGCCTGTGTGACATGATAATCTGAGTTTTATACTTTTACTGACAATTTGGGTGTGCAGCAAATCTTCTCTGCATTCTGGGAGAGCTTGTAGTGTGCAGCTTGCTTCATATTTGGGTCAACAGTCATTGACAATAGGGAGTAACTGATGATTGCTCCTGTTTCTGTTTTCTCACCACTGAAATGCTATGTACACAATGCCATGCTAGCGGGTTGAAAAGTGAAAAGACCTTGCAATGGAGACAGCGACTGTGTGCATGCTAGCAAACAGTTTGGGTTTTTGCTGTTAGTTGTTGCCGAGAAAGCTGGTTGTTTCTATGTTGTGCTACACACACTGTCTCAGTTTCTTTTACTGAGTTGTCATCAAATTGAACTCCCTATATGAGAGGAAGCATACTGTAAGTCATGGACTCTGAAACCAAACATACCTCATTTCATTAGTTGTGGGACCTCACAGAGGTCAAAAACTCACTGTCTGTCTGTTATCTCATCTGTAAACTGGGCAGGATGGAATCAGCCTTGCAATATTGCTGCAAGATTGAGAGACAGTTATTGTGTGTCTGCCCTGGGCGAGGCAGTCAATACTTCTTTGACTTTGATTGCATGCAAAGCCTGCCTGGGAATCTTGTTAACATGCCCATTTCGGATTCCGTTGGACTGGTGTGAAGCCTGACACTGTTGTTGGTCAGTAAGTTTGCAGGCGATGGCCAGGCTGTTCACTGGGCAATATCCCACACTTGGAGCAGCGAGGGTCTAGATAGCATTTGTGAAATAGCCAGCACAGTTAGTGCTTAACAGATACACACGTGTGTGTGCATGTGAACACACATGTACACCCAATTTCATTCTTTTGCCTCAAAATAAACTTCCATTCCAGTTCCTATACATTTCTTGAAGTTCACTAATACGACCACCTACAAATAATTTTTTTTTAAAGATTTATTTTATTTTTATTACAAAGTCAGATATACTGAGAGGAGGAGAGATAGAGAGGAAGTGGAGCTGCCGGGATTAGAACCAGCAGCCATATGGGATTAAGGCGAGGACCTTAGCCACTAGGCCACGCTGCCAAGCCCCCACCTACAAATAATTTAATCAGTCTTTTAAAAATAAGAGGCACTAGGATTGCAGCGGATTAAGTTGCTACCTGCTTAGGCTCTAGCTCACTGCTGATGCACATTGGAAAGCAGCAGATGGGCCAAGCACTTGGACTCCTGCCAGCCACATGGGAGACCAAGACAGGGTTCCTGGCTCCTGGTTGCTGTGTCTAAAACCTGGCTACTACAGTTTTTTGGGGTAGTGAAACATGCAGATAAATATTATCTGTCTTTATCTCTCCCTCTACCTTTCAAATAAATCTTTTTTTTTAAAAGATTTATTTTATTTTATTTTTATTACAAAGTCAGATATACTGAGAGGAGGAGAGACAGAGAGAAAGTGGAGCTGCCGGGACTAGAACCAGCGGCCATATGGGATCAAGGCGAGGACCTTAGCCACTAGGCCACGCTGCCGAGCCCCCAAATAAATCTTTTTAAAAAGACAAAAATGGAAACCTTTCCCACAGAAGTAAAGTCAGTCTTCCAAAAGCTGTAATTCCATAGCTTTGATAAAAAAAAAATCTCATCCAGATTGGGCAGTAGTTTATTATACTATTTAATCCACTCTTGTAATTGTTTCAAATTTTCTGTAATGGATTTTTAAGTTACGAAATTAAACCACAACAGGCATTTGAAAGCCACAAAATTGTCCCGAATGATGCTATTCTGGCAGATGTACATCATTATGCATCTGTTCAAGCCCACAGAATGTGAATCCTGATGTGAAGTCTGCACATGGGGTGAGAGTCAGCTATCAGTGTGGGTCTATGGATCATAACAAGTGCACCTTTCTATTGTGGGATGTTGAGAGTAGGGGAGGCTGTGCCTGTGTCTAAGGGGCAAAGTAGTGTATGAGCACTCCCTGTACTTGCTGCACAGTATTGCTGAGAGCACAAAACTGTTTTAAAACATAGGCTATTTTTAAAAGCCACAAGCAGAAAACACCTGTTACCTAACAGTCTGAGAATAGAAGATACAAGTTATCTAGTACAGTGATTAGCTCCAAACACGTGTTTGTTAGGAAAAAGAGATTTTGTTAAAATCCTCCACATGAATTCATTCCTAACCTTGCCTTTCGGGACTTAATATTATGCAAGAGTGATCTGCTTTGGGATTTTACCTCTGTGTTTGTGCCACATTTGCATTCTGCCTATCCATCCCAGGATTCAGCACATAAAGAAAATTGTTACAATAGTTGTACATATTTATGGCCTTCAGTGGGGGCATTTCAGTATGTGTATACACATTTTTCTTAACAGCACGGTTCACATTTCATTCTGTCAAGACAGATTTTCCATTGTCTACCTACATTCTCAAGAAATCAGTTAATTTAGTCCTTTCATTTTATTAAACCAGGCCTTTCCACCCCTGCCCCAAACCTGGATCACAGCCAGAACTGCCTAACATGTGTTCATGAAGACAGCGATTACAAATGAGTTGCCTAGCTAACTGGAAACTGCACTTGGTGAGCTGGATATGCAACCCCCCATCTTCCTTGAACTTGGTCCAGTTTTTTCAAAAAGTATTTATTTATGTGAGAGAGTTTTATATATAATTAGAGAAAGAATGCGTCCATCTCTCAGTTTACTCCCCAAATACCCACAACGGCAGGAGCTCGGCCAGGCTGAACCCAGGAGCCAATAACTCTACCTAGGTCTTCCACATGAGTTGCAAGGGCCCAAGAACTTGGCGAAACTGCTGCTTTTCCAGGTACATTAGCAGGGATGTGGATCAGAGGCAGAATAGCAGGACCTGAGCTGGCACTCTGACATGGGATGTGGGTGTCACAAGCCATGGCTAAACCACTGCACCACAGTGTGCACCCCTGGGCCCAGCCTTGTTAGGTCTGGAAGATGCAGTAGTCAAGGGCAGTTATCACTTCAACTTGTTGAACAGCTTCTAATTACTGATATTTCAAGCAAATCAGAAAGCAAATGAACACAAAGGAAGCAGCTTAGGCTTAGTCCACTTGCCTTTTTGTCCTCTATATTATATGTAGCCTCTCCAAATTCCTTATTTCTCTGTTCCCCCCACTACCCCTCCCCTGTCGCCAGCCCCCCTCCAGTGGCTTAAAGGGCCTTTGATGTGGTCAGTGGAAGTGCCTCCTGCTGATGTCTCGTAGCTGGGTCAACTTTGTCATTCTGTTTGGTATTTAATCCTAGAGACTAATGTTCTGTTCTGGTATGTTGTTTATCACTTCCAGATTATAGGTGTAGCAAATATTTTCCTAATGAAATAATCACTAACTTGACATTCTGCTGCTGAGATAACTACACTGAGGCTCTGCTGGGCTCCTCTATTTAAATCATCTAATGAAACCACACAATCCTAGTTTTGCCCCCTACTGCTTTCAGGTCAACATGGCTCCTTTGCAGGCATGTGCCCTGTACATGTCAAAGCCTTAGATGGCACTTGAAAATTTCAAACTTTTTCACAATAGTGAAGTTTTGAAACCCTAGTCATCTACTTCCTTGTGCGTGTGGAAACCCTGTAAGCATCTCCTTCACAGCTGCTATAGTCTATGTATAGCTTGGTGAATGAAAATATCTAGGAGTCACTTGTAGCTGGAATCCCTTCCAGAAACCCAAGACTTAACATGATGACTTTATACAACGCTTTTGGAAGCAAACCGAGGCGGCAAGAATTGTGCAGACCTAACGATTCAGAGGTGGCAGAAACACCTGCAGTGACAGATAATTACAATTATTGCCACGTCTCTTGCTGTGTGCTTCCTGTTTGCTGGCTGCTTTCAGGATGAATCATACTTATTTTCACAGTGACAACTACTTCTTTAACTCTTCCCTCATTAAATTGTAATACCCACGGCCCCTGGGTTAGCTTCATTCGTTCCTCATTAGCTGTCATTCATCCCCTTGGAGCACAGCAATAAAGTCTTCTTCACGGTCAGCAGGAAGTTAATGACATGTACATCAGTTTAAATATCTCCCTGTACACTGTTATAAAACAACTCTCCTCAGGTCTGGCACAGTGACTCAGTGGTTAAAGTCCTCGCCTTGAACGCCCCGGGATCCCATATGGGCGCCGGTTCTAATCCCGGCAGCTCCACTTCCCAATCCAGCTCCCTGCTTGTGGCCTGGGAAAACAGTTGAGGACGGCCCAAAGCCTTGGGATCCTGCACCTGCATGGGAGACCTGGAAGAAGCTCCTGGCCCCTGGCTTTGGACCAGCTCAGCTCTGATCTTTGTGGTCACTTGGGGAGTGAACTAGCGAGTGGAAGATCTTCCTGTCTTTCCTCTCTGTAAACCTACCTTTGCAATAAAAATACACGCATCTCTTAAAAAATAAGATAAAAAAGATAAAATAACTCTCACCGCATCGCACAATCATTTTTACCTTTCCTATGAACCAGCTTCTCTCTCTACATCAATCAAAGCCAACCTTCCAGAGCCAGCCCAGTCCCAGGACTTGCAGCACTCAAAGAGTTTTCGAAGAGATAAAAATGTATGCTCAAAAAAAAAAAATGTATGCTCATACATAGCACTAGAAGTATGCTTCAGCTAGGGAAAAAAGTGGCCCCGTGTAAGGGAAGGATTATTTTTCACTATATATATTTTTGTATTTTGTATTTTTTGTATTTTTGAAGCTTGTGATTGGAAGTTAAAAAGAATGAATGAATTGCCTTGGTTAAGACAGACACATTTCTAAATACCCATTTCATTCTTCCTGTTTTGCATAGAAGTATGAGGCAACTTTGGTTATCCCTAAGACCCTCAAAAATACTTAAATCAGTGCAAAACTTACGTCTCTATTTTTCTTTTATTTCTTAAAGTAATCTCTGTTCTTTATAATGTGTTATCACACACGTACATACACATGCGTGCACCTGCATGTGCATGCACACATAGAATATTTGAGATGGATAAACAAAGATAGCGTCCAAACATAAGGTTTTTTTTTTTTTACAAAGTTCAAAGTAGATTAACATTTATGTGCTTTCAGTCATTATACAATGTACAGACATAATCCATTTAACAATTCAGACTCCACAAATGGTTACAATGAAAGTTTTCAATGAAAGACTAGACGTAAAAGCTTTCAGAAGCAGAGTACTGTTTCCTGCTAAAATCAACCTCAAGCATACATTTGTGTTCATGTATATTCCTTGAGAATGCTACAGTAGCAGTGCATAAGTTCATTCTGTAAAAAGATCTGAAAGAGAATTTTCAAGAGACTTTTTAATGCATTGTGCTTTCAGATAAAAATCCTAAGGAAAAAACATCAATTACTATCATTACAGTTGAAACTGCATATATATGTCAGAGATCTAAGAGACTATAAAGAAAACTAAGTAGTTGTGCTTAGGGGATTTTTTTTGGTAAAGTTGTTTCAAAAATAAATAAAAACTTAAAAAATCTCTCAGTGACTGTTATAAAATATACACAGGTATCAAGGGTTTCCTATACTTGGCTTAGCATTTTGGGATGAAAAAATCATCTCCACATTAACCACCTGCTACCTGATAATCCGGGCATGTCACAGTCAGGGAGGCAAGGGTCTAGGAGGAAAAGAGAAAGTGATTTCCCCCTATCCTATTAACATAAAGCAATAACTAGAGGACAAGCCAAAAAAATAAACAAATGCCTCCCTTGCTCTAAAATGCAGATAGAGAGGTAACTCTATTGCTATTAGGCTGAAAAACAAGCCATGTGCTTGGTATCTGGACCACAACCCATTCTGTAGTTTACAAGATGAATCGAAAATGTCCTGTCTTCTCTAAGTCCCCAGGATTAGTATGATCCCTTGGAATTTTTTGCTTCTCACTTTTACCCACCACAAAATAATTGTAAAACTCTTACTTTAGAAACACCATGGCAACTGTTCATAATAATAAGAGGGCATGGCTTAACTTACATAGTAATGTCGATCTTTGAAGCTAGGAAATACATGTAGGTTGTATTTATTAGGCTGATCAATTTGTTCTTTTAGGCTTTAACTTTGAAGGGCACATGATCCTTAACAATCAAAGGGAATCAGAAAAAAAAGAGAAAATAAATGTTTTCATTAAAGTCTTTTGCACAATAGATAGAGATATAAAAAATTTCTTCAAAGAATTTCCTAGGTACCACTCAGAAGCATCATTGTTGTCTGTAACATAATGTACTGGAGTCTTTCAAACAAAATTATAGAGCATTTTAAAATATATATTATACATTTGCTATTATTTGAAATAATTCAATACTTTATAGCATGTTAATGGAGTGAAAGAGATAAAAGGCAGTCCACATTTATATTTTCAAAATAAATTTCCTTAAGAAGTCTACCGAAATCCTTGCTCATGTTCTAAGTATAGCCATTGTAATAAGACCTGAAAGGAAAAAAAGAGACAATCAAAAACATGCAGTTTACAAAATTTTTCATTCAACAAGCAATTATTGGAACTTCAGTGAATTAATAAAATGTAGCACACAGGCAGGCATTCTACCAAGAACTCAAAGTCCATTTGAGTTTAGTTGATACTATACAGAAGAAATCAAATTTGCAGCAATGGGTAGTTGCTGGCTAGATTTAATGAAATCCCTAATGTCTGGCCATAGCTAGTTTAACCACCAAACATACCTCCTACTTTATCCACTCACATCAGCTATAATAATAGTAGGCATGCCATTTTAAAATGTCAGTAAGTCTAGCAGACTTCATCAACAGAAACAAGAACAGTTTTTTATCCCATGGCTCTAAGGCCACGAAGAGATAGGAGAATAGTGGTGACGCTTTACCTATTCTCTTTCAGAGACTCCTTATAACTACAAGAATATGCTCAGTTCCAAATGAGTAATGAGGAAACTGTGTGACAAAAACTGACCTTAGGCTGTAAAAACCAAAACAAACAAAAACCAAAACCTGACCTTAAGTGTAAGAACTGAAGTCTTAAAAGATGAGCCAGAAATATACAATGAGATTGGCAGGTGTTTCTGGAGAGGGTGTGGCATGATCAAGAGCCTGAAGAGAGGACTAGGATTCTAGACAAGCGATTCCAGAATTAATAGATAATTAAACAGAGAGACTATATCCAAGGATTTTATTGGGAAGCAGCTAGACAAGATAAGCTCTAAGTGGTCTTCAGCAGGCCGTGAAGAATCTTAAATGCCAAACTAAACACTTTTACTTTGTTCCACAGACTGTGAGGAAGCACACGCCAAAGGATTTTGACTAGAGGGTGATCGTGAAATCAAAATGGAATGCATACCATTCTGACAGCATTGATGAATGGTTTGGGGGGGTAAAAATAAGAGGCAAGGGTATAGACAGAGGTAGGGGGAAAACTTAGAAGACAAGTGTGAACTAAAAACAAGTGTGAGCAAGTGAGAATGCTGCAAAAACTGAAGAGTTGGCATCCAGGTAGACGCGAGGAGAGAATATGAGGAAACACTTATTCATCAACAGAACTCTACCTGGCACATGGACTGTACTGAATTCTCAATAAAAATAATTAGCTGGAAGATTTCAAGCCAGAATATGACTGAAAGAATGAGTGATCAGGACATAAGGGGATAGCTTTAAAGAAGAAAGTTGAACAAGATTACTCTGTTCATCCTTATCACGGTCTGCACTCTGTCCAGCACAAATGCTGCCTCATGGAATGTGCCCATTTCACACCTTACACGTTTTCTACCACTGCGAATCAGCAGAAAGGATACTGAGTAAATATAATATTAGGTACTAGATAAATAAGCTGGAAAGAATTAAAGGCCAAGTCAAAGTTATATTTTCAAATGCACATAACCCCAGCAATGCTTTTGAATTCGTCCTCATCTCTTTTAATTTATTTATTGAAAGATTTATTTATTTTTATTTGGAAGGCAGATTTTATAGAGAGAAGGAGAAACTGTGAGAGAACATCTTCCAACCACTGGTTCATTCCCCAAATGGTCACAACAGAGCTGAGCTGACCCGCAGCTGGGAGCCAGGAATCTCTTTGGGGTCTCCCATGCAGGTGCAGAGTGGAAGACTTTGGCTGTCCTCTGTCACCTTCCCAAGCCATAAGCAGAGATCTGGATGGGAAGTGGAGTAGTCGGGGCAGGAACCAGTGCACATACGGAATGCCGATGCCATAGGACAGAGGACTAACCTGCTGAATCACCTGCTGGCACCAACCTCCCTTCTTTTTAAAAGAAAAAAAAAATTAAAGCACCACCACTCCTATACACATAAAGCTAAATATATCCTAGTACATCTTTCTTATTTATTAATTTAGGGCTTTTTTTTGGTTTAGTTTTTTTTTTTTTTTTTTTTTTTTACCAGACTCAACTTAGTTCATATAGATAGGATGATATGACATTCTTCCCTTCTTTTCTCCTTAGGCTTTTGAGATGACATATTTTAAATTTATACTGCAGTCCAAGTGCATGCTTTTAAAAGCCTTACCTAAGATATAAGCAGCCACTAGTTTCTGATTCACACTTAAGTGGAGGTAGAGAGGCACCAGCGATTCCACATCTCCCAGTGTAGGAAGCATCAGGGCTGCGATGCACACCACGCCCAGGAAGACGGTCAGTAAACTAGGTCCTGAGGAAACACTTCTGTTTTCTGTAAAAAGAAAAGACATCTCTAAGCTCACTTCTAAAAACAAAACTTTCTTTACATATACCAGAAGCAGTTTGTCAGGACTCTGGTTTGGTCCAACTTCTCTCAATCTTTCCTATGATGTTTAATTGGGCGGGGGCATTCACTGTCTTCTTGACATGGTATTTTCATTTCGTGAAGGGCTGGTCAGGATGCACTTCCTTCTTTAAGTCAACAAACAACTGTACTCCATCTGAGCCAACTATGTTATTGCTCCACTACATTATGAGAGTAGCGAACAGAAGTCTCAAATATATTTGATGTTAATAGCAACAGCATTTTTGATGATGTAAGTTCTTAGCCTCTGCTCTATCCCATTAGTAGCAAAGAAGAAAGCTGCAGAAATAATACCTGGCAAAAATAAGTGAAATAAGCCAGTCACAGAAGAGCAAATACTACATGAATCCAATGATATGAGCAATTTTAAAAAGTCAAACTCATAGCATCAGAGAGCAGCGTGAAGGTTTGCCAGAGTCTGAAGGAAGAGGATACTGCAAAATGCTAATCAATAAAGCACAAATCTTAAATTGCACAAGATGAATAAGTTTCAGAGATCAGCTCTGCAACATTGTCCCTATAGTTACCAGCACTGTATGGCACATTACAAATGAGTTATGAGGGTAGATCTCGTGTTAAGTGTTGTTAGGATAAAATGAAAAAAAATTTCTTAGGCCCAGCGCGGTGGCCTAGCAGCTAAAGTCCTTGCCTTGCACACGCCGGGATCCCACATGGGTGTTGGTTTGAGTCCCAGTGGCCCCGCTTCCCATCCAGCTCCCTGCTTGTAGCCTGGGAAAGCAGTCTAGGATGGCCCAAAGCCTTAGGACCCTGCACCCATGTGGGAGACCCGGAAGAGGCTCGTGGCTCCTGCCTCCTGGCTTCAGATTGGTGCAGCTCTGGCCGTTGTGGCCACTGGGGAGTGAATCACCTGGCTATGTGTATATAATGTGCAAGGACTTTAAAAGGTTTAGGGGAAAATGAAATGAAATTAAAAGATAAGTTTATTTTATTGCAAAATTTTTAAAGATTTATTTATTTATTTTTTTTTATTACAAAGTCAGATATACAGAGAGGAGGAAAGACAGAGAAGAAGATCTTCCGTCCGATGATTCACTCCCCAAGTGAGCCGCAACGGGCCGGTGCACGCCGATCCGAAGCCGGGAACCTGGAACCTCCTCCAGGTCTCTCACGCGGGTGCAGTGTCCCAATGCACTGGGCCGTCCCAGGCCACAAGCAGGGAGCTGGATGGGAAGTGGAGCTGCCGGGATTAGAACCGGCGCCCATATGGGATCCCGGGGCGTTCAAGGCGAGGACTTTAGCCGCTAGGCCACGCCGCCGGGCCCCTATTTTATTGCAAAATTTTTGAAGTTGATGCAGTGTTTTCATAACAAACATGTTGCATGAACTTTTTGATGACCCCTCATTTTCTAAGAAACCCAATAATAACATTTTGTTGTGTATTTTTTCCCCACTATCTTTTCATTAAAAGGAATGGGCAACGGCAATATACTATTTGTGTTCTATAACGAAATAATGCTGTCCATTCGATTATTAAATAAGCTTTCCCAAATTATTAATACACTAGCTGTTTTGTTTAACTGAACCTCAGCAAAGCCAGAAAACGAATCTTACAGAGATTCTTGCTTGGGATGAAACAACAATATAAATTTAAAAACAGATCTTATTTAAGTTAATATATCAAGTAGCTGTATGTGTTACAAGGATGAATTTTCAAGAAAAAACATTTCTTTATGGTAACCACTGCTCATTGAAAGCCCATAAAAAATTTCAATTTTTTTTTAATACTTAAAGAAATTCTAGACATCTACAAAAGAAAAAAAAAAGTACCTGAATATTTTTCAAAATGGAAATATCTTTTGTTCCTGGTTAATGATTATAAGAGATGATATAAAGATGCAGAAAATGTTTTCCCTGTAATCCATCCTCCCAGAGCTGACATCATTAACATCTTGATATATAGCATTTCAGACTTAATAAACACATAAATGAATTTTTCATAAATTATTCTTTACATATTTTATATACTGCTATATAACTGTTTTCCCCCCTCACTTAGAAATCTGTTTGAAGCTCTTCCTATGTCAGTATACAAGCATCTATCATTATCAGATTACTGTAAATGCCTGCCTGGCATCTCATCTTATGAATATTTATAATTTAATAAGTTCACAACTGATGAGCTTATAGGTCATTTCCAATGTTTTATTACAGACAATAATAAAGAAATGTAGTTCTCTTAAGCCAGAGGGTAGAGAGGCAAGCACAGCATAGACATAGCAGTTCATTAATAACATAACTGATACAAACCCAACAGATTGAGCTGTATCTTTTAAAACCTTTTTTAATAACCTGGCCTTGATATTTTGTCAAAGTGTGCTTTATGAGTCTCTCCTAATTCAACAGTTATATTTCTGTAAGTGAAAACATTCACTAAATATAAAATCGTATTTATACACACAGGCATGATCTAGAAAGTTATCATGGAACACTAACAGCAGAACAAGCAGATTTGGTTAAGAGTGTGACATTACAAATTCTTTTTCTTTCTAAAATTTGTTACTGCTATGTGCTACATACAATAAACTTAAAAGAATGCTCCATCTTTACCGGCTTTGATACATTTTCAAATTCAAATTTTCCATGATGTAGTCTTCAACCATTTTATAGCTAACTGTAAATCTCACACACACTGTTGTGTCTCTGAAACTTCTTCTAATAATACGTTTTTGTTGAAATGTTTTCTAAGGTAAAATTTGCAAAAAAAGACATTCAGAATCTTCCCAGAAAACATCTTCAATTTATTTCAGCATTGTAACTCAGAGACACATAATGAAAAATCTGGGAATTCTGCATGATAAAAGTTGTACAACAGCTACTAGAAGTTAAAAAATATATCACTTTGTCAACTTAGATCAGATCAGTTTCTAGTCTATTAAAGAAGCAAACCTGATTCAACTTACTGCCAGATCATTAGACAAATGAGGTGAACTGCTCATTGACGGGCAGTGGACAACACTCTGCTGTGGCGTCATCCCTCCTCTGCCGGAGCCGCAGGAGCCGCGGGCGCTAAACATTAATCCCAAGGACCCTGAGCAGACGTGAGGAGTGGTTTTCTGAACTCAGCTCATTTACACATTTTTTCCCTTTTTCTCTTTTAAAATTTGTCTTATGATACAGTTCCATAGACTCTGGGATTTCGCCTCCTCCCTCCCTCAATCTCCTCCCCTCACTGGTTTCCCCTATGTTATTACAATAGTATAGTCCTTCATAAACGGTCACAAGTCCATCATCTGCCATTAAAGTATAACCTTACATTGTAGGTATAGACAACATCAGAAAGTCCAGCATCTACTGTCAAGATATATTTAACAGTTTCTTTGGGAGTCCATCTTTGATTTGGGAGTAGAGATGCATACTGTATTGTATCTTCACATCTCATTTTCTACATAACTGTACCGTGCCAGTCACGGTGCTAGGTGCAAACAAGGTACCTGCCTTAACTGAGCTGTCTGATGTGAGAGGCATAGAGGCAGTTTCACCCGAAACAGAGAACACTAATGTTATACCACTGTCATCTATCCTCATCTAGCTACCTACTCCAATTTCACAATCAGAAGAATTCTCTGATAGATTGATTCCAAGGTTCATTTAGAAAATAAGGCTAAAACAATACATAGTGTAATTATTCATCTTTTTGACATGATTTCCTCTTCAATTCTAATAAATTCAAAACTGAAAGGAATGAAGTTCTCCAATTATACATAGATTCACACCCACACCCTGAAATCTTAATCCTTGTTATGCTTTGGCTAATAAACTAGCGTGTTAAATATAAAAATGAGCACAAACGGACTATTTTACATTATGAATTTAATGTTAAGAAAAACAAATATTCATTCAATAGACATTGCTGTTCTAGGGGCAGCATTTTAAATGTCAACTTGACAATTCTGACTGGACCAAGTGTCATTGGACAAAGGCTCCCTTCCAGTTTCAAAAGAAAATAAATAGGTGGTCCTGTTGGTTAAAAAATGCACAAACGATCCAGTCTCTAGCTGTGGTACCACCAGGACATCTGGACACTCGTGACATGAAGAAGACATTCGGCTGCAGTCAGGGACAGAGGTCCTACTCTGTTTAATTGAGATAAACATCCTATGATAAACTGACTTGGACCTATGAGTTCATATAACAACAAGTACATTTATAGAAAAAAAGATCCCTCACATGAACATGTGAGTATACTGTTGCAATTTTAAGGCCAGCTATCATATTCATATCACCACCAAAAAGTTTACTATTTTTCTGTGGAAAATTTTGTCATGCTCCTCACACAATAGATTTTCTAGGAGATAACAAGAAGTTAAGAGGGAGAGACAATGATGTCCAAAAGGGTGAATACGAGGATAGCTTCGATCTTCAAAGAATATATCATAACACTTCTGAATATCTAAGCTGGAAGGAAATGAGGAATGGAGAGGGATTCAATTAATAGCCCAGAGGGGATATGATAATCTACTTAGTTTAATTAACTTCAACTTTAATGAGATTTTTTTAAAAAAAATAATATGAATAGTGCACTACGCTTGGCCCAGTGCCAAACACAATCTCTCTACTCCTTTGAACTAATTAAATGAGAAAGGATATAGGGAAGTCATAGAAACAACAGTAGATAATTGTCAGATTGTGCTAGCATCATAAAGTGTAGTACATTCAGTCCCAGATTTTACAAATGTTGAAAGGCTATGGCAATGTTCCCCCTCTCCTTATTGTCTAGTCTAGGGAGTGGTACTCTGTCCTCTGAAAGTCTAGCTTTAGGCCACTTGTTCTACTTCAGGGACCTGTTGCTCTAGTTCCAGGTTTTGAAGTGGTTGAATAGGTTTTCAAATGCCAAATCATTTTTCTAATAATTAGCCATAGAGTCCTGATTATTTAAAGCTAGAAATGTGTACGACATCAAAAAGAGTTTAAAATCAAGCTAATATTACCTGGTTGAAATGACTGCTCAAAAAATAAACTTTCACTTAAATGCTCCTTTATTCTCTTTTCCTCTTCTTCCTTATGTTGTTCTTTTGCGGACGGCAGAAGAGTGGCAACGACCTCTTTCCTTCCTAGAGCCTTCCTCTGGCTTTGCTCAGAAACTTGGAGGCGGAACTTGTCTATTACACCATAGTGACAGGATCGAACGTCTCTGTGACGGATCACACTGAAAGCAGCAAAGAATAATAAGTGCAGCAAATTTCAATTCAGTAAAAACAATATTACCTAACTTATATATACCTAACATCTATCTAACTTATATACATATGGCTAACAATATATATACCTAATAATATTACCATATATATGTGTGTGTGTGTGTATAAACACTAACAATATTACTTAACAGAAACAAAAATTTGCTAGGATACTAAAACAATCATAATATATATATATATATATATATATATATATATATATATATATATATATGAGAACCTCAAAAAAAGGGTAATTCTGAAATATTTGATGAAAGGATACTCTCAAATACAGAAAAGGTCTTAAATTTAAAAAATGAAGCAGTAAGCTTTTTCTAGATACCTGTGAGAAGCAATATTTACTAAATATGAGACTGTTTCTTATAAATATTTCATAAAGTTCTACTGACAGCTTATTTATTATTGTTAAAGTAACAAATGTCACTATACATTTAAAATACAACTTCATGCACACAAATAAACACATAAGTAAGTAATCCAGTATGATCAATACATCTCTGTATTTCCCTAAAGAGAAGATACTATAAAGCACTGTAAATTGTATGAGTTTTCTGTAATTCTATTTTTTGCACTTCATTCTTAGTAGGGAACACAAACTCATTATGTCAAAAGTAAAACAGTTATTTAGCAAGAGACTACATTTTGCTGAAATGATCCTTGATGATCATGTACTGACCAAAAATCAAAAGAAATGTGCAAAAACATGTTCTCAAATATACATCATCTTATGGCTTTGAGAGGATGTAAATATATTCACAAGAAAGGAATTCTGTTTCTCATTCTCACAGAAGATTTAAACAAACACAGTTCACTTGGTAACTTAATGGTTGGGTCAATGGATCCATCTGGTCACAGCTAGTTCTAAAGTGAAAATTAAATATGAACAGCTTGAACAAACAATCATTTATCTGACACTCTAAGATGAAATTATCTGGAAGGGTTCAGGCAACCTTTTACAGATGAGCAGTTACACACATGCTTGCTGTTTATATAGATTAACTTTTGGATTTTTTAGCTGAATTATTCCAGATGAACTTATATTACCATTGTTCTCAGACGTCAGTATTAGAAAGCTCAATTCTCTCTGTATAGCATGCCTGCTATGAGTAAAACCACAACGGGGAAAATGTTCATGGACATATTAACAGTCCATTAGTTCCAACACAGCAAAATATTAAATAGTGGGTCAACTTGTGTCAGTTTGGACTTCTTAAAAGGAATTTTGATAAACTTACACACTCTGAGCAAAAAAAGTCAAAATACAGTAAATGTTTGTGTGGGAACAACTTCAACTTAAGACCTTTTTTCAAACGAAAAATAGATCAATACACTCAAAATGTGTTACCGGAAGCGATTTGGACTTACATATCCACACAACACTGAGGCTTTACTGCACCTGCAGCATCAATGACAACATACTTATTTGGAGTAGTACACAAAACTGCAAGAAAAAGTCACATCGGCCATTAGTATTAAAAAAATTAGTTACTACAAGTCAAAAAATTAGTAAGCACTAGTTTAAAAATTTTAAAATACCCCTCAGAGACTCACCTTTGAACTTTAAGGCAAACTCATAGGGATTGTATAGAGTCAACACTTGCTTATGTGTTGATTGATCATCAGCATAAAATATGAGCTCCGTGGGAAACACGAAAACAGGAAGATTCCCTTCCACTAACTCTGGTTGTCTTTTTTGTTGATGCATTGGCACTAAATCCCCCTTACTGCAGCTTCTGTTTTTACAATCTCGGGTTTATTTTGGACTTCTCTGAGTTTCAGCTAAAAACTCCAAAGCATTTTGGCAATCTAGAAATAGAAGGAGAGAAAAACAAAACAATACGCTGAATGCTACTGATTTTCATTAACCTACTATCCTTTCACAAACAACATATTTATCATGTATTCAAATAGCTCTTCAAACGTTTTAAACAGGCCTTTTAACTTTCGCCCTTGTCTTACCTATATAGTTTTTACCAAATTGCATAACACCATTCAGGATTTCACCCATAATGAATTATAAAAGCGCCTGAATAAAAGAATAGAGATATCTCAAATTATTCATCCCCTTTCCAAGAAGAAAAAGGATTCGTTACTTCCATTAAACCTCATATTTTTTAAAGAAAGTATTGTCATAGCTGATTTAAGTGAGCCAATCAGAAGTCTTAAAAATTAAAAAGTTTTAAGAGGCAAGTTTCCATAGCTTATGGGGAAAAAAACGTGTCACCAAGCCTTTATTACTTTTTTGGCAGAATGGGTAGGACAGATCTTTCTCATCCTTTTTCTATCAAAACCCAGACAAGCTAAAATATCTCAAAAGGAAGCTGAATACTCACACTTATTAAACAATCCTTGGAGTTTTCAACGAAAATTCAAAGTCAGTAAGAGGGCTTTGGTATGCAAGTGGTACCATGGCTCCCCTCCCACGTCAAGTACACAGGCTTTCTGAGAGCTATTTTCTCCCAATGTCAGAGACCTTTTTGGATTCCTTCTAGAGTTCTTGAATATATTCCACATAGTTGTAGCTGGCAAAGGTCTGCCTCTTTGACAAGTGTGATATTTCAGTATTTCTTAATCTCACTTGTACCAATATTCCTGTTTAGCAAACACTGAGTGTGGCTTTAGGAAAGTAAAATACACTCTGTCTCTGTCATATAAATCAGTACTGGAAAAATCCAAAGTTAAAACATACGCTTACAGAAAATGTTTTTCATCCTGTAGATAATGCCTTTCAAAAATAGTCTATTTGGGCCAAGCGTGAAATGACCGCCTGTGAGGCTGCCAACCCATGTGAGCACCAGTGTGAGTTCTAGCTGCTCCACTTCTCATCCAGCGCCCTGCTGGTGAGCCTGAGGAAGGCAGAATATGACCCGACTAGTTGGGGCCCAGTATCCTTCATGGGTTACTGAGGGTTTCTTTTAAAAAGAAAGGAAAATAATAATCACTATACATTCTTAGGAAACCGGAAGAGACATGCAAATTTTATGGTACTATCACTATTCACAATATTCTCTTTCAATTTAGAAAACAAAATTGAATTACTCCACATTCTACCTACCAGGATAAATTCCAAAGGAATCAAAGCTCTGAATGTAATAAATAAAGTTATAAAAGCATTAGAAGAACCCAAAAAAGTCTGATAAATTGAACTGTATAACTTAAAACTCTTTTTGTGGCAAAAACCTGATAAATTAAAAGAACTTTGTAATTCATATTACAGACAAACTCTAATTTCCGTAGTATGGACAACACCTATGAATTAATAAATAGGGGCTGGTGTTGTGACATAGTGGGTAAAGCTACCACTTTGAGTCTGAATGTTCCTCTTCCTTCCCATTCAACTCCCTGCTAATGGCCTGGGAAAAGCAGCTAAAAATGGCCCAAGTGTTTTGGCCCCTGCACTCATGTGGGACACCCAGATGAAACCCTTAACTTGGGGCGTCAGCCCGGCCGAGTGGTAGCTGCTAGCTGCACTCATCCAGCGAGTGAAGCAGCGGATGGAAGCACACCCTTTGTCTCTCATGTGAGAATGTGCACATTCTGTCTCTGACTTCAAACTCAATCAATACATCTTAAAAAAAAATCAATAAAAGGCAATTTAATACAAAATAAGCAAAGTCCGATATTTTGTAGAAAAAGGAAATAAGAATTGCTTTTAACTTATAAATGGAGGTTTAACCTCACTCACAATAAGAGAAATGAAAATGAATGCCATAAGTACTGTGATACAAAAACGAATCTACCAATCTACCCACCGGGATACAACTGTGTGTCTATCACCTCAATGGGATACAGATGTGTGTCAAGAAGAAAGTAGCAGCACTCAGCCCGGAGCGGTGGCCTAGAAGTCCTCACCTTGAACGTGCCAGGATCCCATATGGGCACCAGTTCTAATCCCGGCAGCTCCACTTCCCATCCAGCTCCCTGCTTGTGGCCTGGGAAAGCAGTCGGGGACGGCCCAAAGCCTTGACCCTGTGCCTTGTAGGAGAACGAGAGGAAGCTCCTGGCTTCGGATCAGCACAGCACTGGCTTTGCGGTCACTTGGGGAGTAAATCATCAGACGGAAGATCTTCCTCTCTGTCTCTCCTCCTCTCTGTATATCTGCCTTTCCAATAAAAATAAATAAATCTTTTTTTTAAAAAAAAAAGAAAATCTCTTCTCAGCCTTTTGGCTAAGATTAAAAAAAGAAAGAAAAAAAATAGCAGCATACAGTGTAGTTGGCTTAATTTTCCAGACACAGTGTGAAGCAAGGAAATCAACAAGCTATTTCTTTCTTTCCAGAGTCTATTCTCATTTGTAACAAAAAAGAAAATGAAAGACTATGTACACCTATTTTCCTGGATGTGGCAAAAATCTTTGGAAGGACATTTCCATCTGCAGCAGTGGAGAGAGCCTGGCGGCTAGCGACAGGGAAGACAGAGGAATTTCCCCTAGTTACTGACTGGTATCCTTTGATTGTTAAATCCAATGAATACATACTGAAAAAAGACAGAGATTGAACAGACAATAACAGAACCTGCTATGTAAAAGGTGTCAGTTTTCAGCCACAAGAAGGAATTTAGAAACAAGGTGTGACAAATTGCCTGTTATCTGCATTTTGAAATTAGTGATTTTGGAAACCTTAGCTGCATGTTAACGACAATGATTTCAAACCCTTTAATCTGACACGCAACAGAAACTCATCAGTTCATCCCAACTGCGAACCTAAGAAAACGTGTAACTCTAATGGAAACTTTTTTTTACATATACATGAGGAGATGTATCATAAATCTGACTGGAAAGTAAAATTAATCACATAGACAAGTTCTAAATTTGTGATTCCAACCTTAAGAAGAAGCTGGTTGACACAGCACAGGAGAAATTCTACTAGCTTGGATTAATGGCTTAGTAGGAATTCTTTAAATTTTGAAGCATTCTCTTTGTGAATTAAAAACAAACATATTTTCCCATGAATTGTGACTAGGCTAATTTCTTATCACTATTAAAAATGCCTGATCACTTCTGATCTTTTCAGTATCTTTCTTTCATAGCCTTGCTCCTCGCTGTCACTTTTCTTGGCTAAGATGTAAGTTGTCTCTTAGACTCCAACTTGTGGAAATTAGGAAAGAATTGGCACTAGGGCACTGGAGCCATGCTGGTGAACTCTGCCAACTAACTAATGAAGCATACCACCTGCCTGATGGTCTTCTAGAGTCTAACACTTTCCCTTGACTCCAGTCCATATCACAAAACGATAAAGTGCAAAAATCCCAGGGAGAGATTAAGAGGTTGCTTTCCAAAAGTGTAAGTGTATGCCAAGCCAAAGAATGGCAGCTCCCAATCTTTCTCACTTAAAAGATGAGGAAAGTAGGCCCATGCTAGTTAAGACACTTAACCCATGGCTGCTCAGGGTACTGGCAGCAGAATTCTGGTCTCCTGATTCATACTGTTCTATAATCATGATCTCTATACCCCAGTTTGACAGTCCTGCTTCTGATGCAGATTTCCACACATGCTCTCATCTCTTTTCAACATCAGACTTCTCAAAGGACAATCCAAAATTCAAGTTACAGCCAAGCCTGCACTGTCTTGATTCATATTTCCTTAAACCAAGAGACCATTTCACATATTGAGTTGCACACGCGATCTTTTCCCAGTTACGAAACAGTAGCTGCGGATGTCAGTTTGCCCTATTCTAACAGGGCAAATAACCTATAACCAGTTAGCCCAATTCTTCCACTCCAGACAGAAACATTTGCTCATTCTTAAAAGCCTCATTCAAGTTTCCCTTCCTTGCAGCATTGCTCCACTACTTTTATCTATATGGATTTCATCCATTTTAAATTTTAGCAGACTGATCCTACAGATTGAACATTTTGGCATTTGTTTTGTGTGAATTAGCTTTGACATAGCGATGAGATTTCAGGCATAATATCAGTTTGGATTTTGTGGGGGTGTTTTGTTTTGGTACCTTTCACAGTTCACAGATGAGCACATAGGAGACTGAGATTATCAGCTATACTTCAGATGTCTACAAATGACTGTGTCTTTCATCAGGATAAAAGGTCCTGTTCCCCTAGCTAAATACCCTTTGTAAAAGACAGGCAAGGGGTTTTAATTAAAGGAAAGGTAAACCTTACAAAGCAACTCAAGCTGGGGGTGGGAGGTGGCTGGAGTAAAAGGAGAGCAGAGACAATCAGCCTGCTCGCTGCCCCTCTTCTCCCTCCTCTTCTACCTGGTGTTTCCCTCTTATCTCCTCTGGCTCCTCGGAGCCGCACTGGGACAGCAGTGTCTAGAAATCTGAGGTTCCAATGTATCCCCAACCTTACAAGCAGACAGTTGTCTTCATCCTCTACCAACAGCACAGAAAAGCTAACCTGGATGAAATGAGAAAGAAAACCTATGTGTGAACACCACCTTGTGACCAGTTTGCAAACTACTCTCCCATAAAAAGCAACATTTAAACACTCTGAAATCTTCACATATACTTACTACTGTTAGTCCAGAGACCAGTAACCCAAAGCATAATGATTGCTATCTTCACTGCATTAATCAGAGGAAGGAAACGATAGATAGGGCTTTGAGATAAACAAGGAGTTTCGATATATTTTACCACCTTAAATTCAAAACTGAGAGCCCACCAATGAACAAAGAAATCACTTTAAAAGCATGTTCTCATATTTTTTCCTCTCCCCCTTTCTTTGGAAACAGAGGGCACCAAGAGTCAAATAAAATTACTGATCCTAGGGGATTCTTGTACTGAAGTGGCTCAAAGTTTGGAAACAATTAAGGAAAATGTGAAATATACCCTTTCCCAGAAACTAGTAACTCTGCCTGGCTAGTGGCCCAGCTACTTCAACTACCTGCCCCTGGTTTTGCTGTTAATTCTGATTAGGATTCCCAGCTCCATCTTCAGGCTGGTTCTTTTTTTTATCTAGGCCCGGGAGCCAGCTCCTTCCTCCATACTTAGGGCAGCCCTTGACAATGGCCACTTAATATTAAAGTACTGAAGACTGACAATTGCCATTGCTTTAATGCCATTAGTAGTAAAATCTCTTTCTTTCCCTCTTACTCTGTATACTCATGTCTCTTCCTCTTTGAAACCCCAGTATTGATTCTGAAGATTTCCAACAGCTAGTTTGTGTTGCAAGTCAACCCTTTTACAGACGATGCAGTAATGTTTACTTTACATCTTAACAGTCACTGTTTGGTATTAGGCAAAAGTGTATTTTGACATACTTTCTAAGTGGTATAATTTGATATCCTTCTTTAAATGCAATTAGCTGTTATAAATGATAGCAGTCAGCTACTCCACATTCAATGTATAAAAGTTGTATGTTTTAGAATTTAAAAAACAGAACATTCTGGGCCGGCACAATGGAGCAGGAAGGGTACTCCTCTGCCTGTGTCGCAGGCATCCCATACGGGTGACAGGCAGTTTGTGTCCTGCCTCACTGATTGCAATGCAGTTGCCTGATTGTGGCCTGGGACAGCAGAGGATGGTTTAAATCCTTGGGCTCCAGAACCCACGAGGGGGACCTGGAGGAAGCTCTTGGCTTTGGATCAGCTTAGCTCTGACTGTTGCAGCCATTTGGGGGTTAAACCAGCAGATCTGTCTCTTTCTCTCTGTAACCTTGCCTTTCAAATAAAAATAATCAATCTTTTTTACAAAGAATATCCTACAGTTATGTCTTCAAAATCACTTCATTTTCTTTCAAATGTGTTAATTTCCAAATCTGTCCCTGTTTAAATAAGCATGTTATTTCCATGTTTTACAACATCCCAATACATCTTCAGTTATTTCAAGATGCATGTGCAATTAACAAAGCAAAACATATTAATGCATTATACAACATATAAAGCACCCTCAGAAGTTTTAGAATTCACTGAACATTTACTGAGCACTTTGCATATACAAAGGAAACATGAAGGGAAAAAAATGAAAAGTCCCAGCCCTCCAATATTCAGTCTAGCAGTAATTAGGATATAATGGGGCACACTAAAATGCTGTTGATATAAAGAGCACTGGGAGCAGAATGAAAGTGACAACCGTTTTTAAAAAGTTTGCCATGGGCCCAGCACGGTGGACTAGTGGCTAAAGTCCTCTCCTTGAACGCCCCGGGATCCCATATGGGCCCGGTTCTAATCCTGGCAGCTCTACTTCCCATCCAGCTCCCTGCTTGTGGCCTGGGAAAGCAGTCAAGGACGGCCCAAAGCCTTGGGACACTGCACCCGTGTGGGAGACCTGGAAGAGGTTCCTGGTTCCCAGCTTCAGCTCAGCTCTGGCCATTGCAGCCACTTGGGGAGTGTCTCTCCTCCTCTATGTATATCTGCCTTTCCAATAAAAATAAGTAAATCTTTTTTTAAAAAAAGTTTGCCATAAGAACATGTGGGGAATGCATTCTAAAAATAGAAGGGAACTTCAATATGTTCATTGGATTCCAACACTTTTTGCATCAAAATACATTTTTAACAAATGTATTTTACAGAGAGAAGGAGAGACAAAGAGAAAGACCCATCTGCTGGTTCACTCCCCCAAAATGGTTGCAATGAGCTGAGTTGATGCGAAGCTGGGAGCCAGGAGCTTCTCCTGGATCTCCGATATGGATGCAGGGTCCCTTGCACTTTAGCCATCCTTGGTTGCTTTTTCAGGCTATAAGCAAGGAACTGGTTCAGAAGCAAAGCAGCTGGGACATAAACCAGTGCCCATTTCAGATGTTGGCACTGCAGGATGGGGATTAGCATGTTAAGCCACCACATCAAGCCCACAATTTTTTTTAAATTGTAATAAAATTTGGGCCCAATGTGGTAACCTAGTGGCTAAAGTCCTCGCCACCAGGATCCCATATGGGTGCCAGTTCTAATCGCTGCTTGTGGCCTGGGAAAGCAGTTGAGGACGGCCCAAAGCCTTGGGACCCTGTACCCACATGGGAGACCAGGAAGAGGCTCCTGGCTCCTGGCTTTAGATCGGCGCAGCTCTGGCCATTGCAGTCACTTAGGGAGTCAATCAACGGACAGAGGATCTTCCTCTCTCTCTTATCCTCCTCTCTGTATATATTTTTTAAAAGACTTATTTATTTTATTATAAAGTCAGATATACAGAGAGGAGGAGACAGAGAGGAAGATCTTCCATCCGATGATTCACTCCCCAAGTGAGCGCAACAGCCGGCGCTATGCGGATCCGAAGCTGGGAACCAGGAACCTCTTCCAGGTCTCCCACATGGGTGCAGGGTCCCAAGGCCTTGGGCTGTCCTTGACTGCTTTCCCAGGCCACAAGCAGGGAGCTGGATGGGAAGTGGAGCAGCCGGGATTAGAACTGGAGTCCATATGGGATCCTGGGGCGTTCAAGGAGAGGACTTTGGCCGCTAGGCCACGCCGCCTGGCCCTCTGTATATTTGTTGAAAAATTGTAACAAAATTAGAGATTTGAGACACAGACAAGGTTCTTCATCTACTAATCCAGTTTCCAAATGCTTATAAATGCCAGGGCTGCACTGAGGTGAAACCAGCAGCCTGGAGCTCATACCAGGTCTGTGACATGGGTGGCAGGCACTGAAGGCGTCGCTGCTGTGTCCCAGGGTCCTCATTCGGAGGAAGCTGGGGTGAAGACTCACAGCCTAGAACCAGACGCAGGCACTCAGATGCGGGGCACAGATGCCTGCTCCACTAAACCGTTCACACACTCTCAAATTGACTTTTCAAATTCTACTTTCCATGAATGTTTTGAAGTTCCATCATATGTGTAGAGGCAAGAAAGGGGACACTTAAAATGGACTTTGGCACTGCAGTTGTTAAAAAACAGCAGGCCTGGGGGTGGGGAGGGGGAGGGTGATCAAAGATAAGGCTGGAAAAATAAGCTGAGGCAGGTTGTGAAAGATCTTGCCAACCAAATTTGGAGGTTAGCGTTGACTTTCTATGCCAGTGGATCTCAAAGTGTGGTGCCCAGCAAAGCAGTTGCTTCACCTGGCAAATTCTTCGTTCCTGTCCCAGGCCTACTGAATCGGAAATTGGGGGATTGGGACCTAGCCACCTATGGTTTGACTCTGGCCCTCCACCCCCACCAGTCCCCTCCCCCAACCATGACAGCTGCCTCAGGTAATAAGAAAGCTCTGACAGGATTTTAGGCAGGGAGTAACCTGATAAGATCAAAAGCAGGAGATTGGATTGTCATTGGTCAATCAAGCATGGCCCCTGAATCCAGAGTAGTTTCAATAAGAAATAAACAGCTGCTTAACGGAAGTGCCATGAAGAGAATAGGAGGGCCCAGATTAGTTAGAATGACAGCAAACAGATTTTAAGAGATGTTTTACAGGTGACCCAGGCACCTAGGGTATGTGATACAAAAGGTGCAACTGAAAATGGTTTTTTATATAAATGACAGCTGTTAATCTCCCCAAACCGCTACCTTGGAAAGAAGTAGTCCACAGAGACCCTAAACAAAGGGGAGGTCAAGAGCAATTTCTAAGGGTATCCATAAAGTCAAGATTAAAGGGCGTTGTGGTTTGTACACCAGACCTTTCAGTGTAAGTAGACTATCCTGTTTTCTTCTGCTAATTTGCTGTCAATCAATCCCTGAGACTGACAATTTCTGGATGTGCTGACAAAATGAAGTTTTGACCCCTACAAAAGCTAACTCAGACAATGGTTCCGGTGACGTAATCAGGGTTCTGCCCACGTGACACACTACCAGGCCTTTCCTCTTTGCTTCCAACTTCTTTAACCAGAGCTTGCTTTATCCAGGAAGCTGGAATTGAGTGAAAGACTTAGATTTAGACTGTGCCTTGAAGGTCAAGAACGTCAAAGAAAGCTGTTATTTCTAGTTTGGGAGGCAAGATCTAGCTGAGGCCATGTGCAGTTTCTCGAGGAAGAACGGCAGAGGTACAGGTCAAACGCACTCCGTGGCCAATTCACCTCAGGAAAATTGTGCAGGTCCAGCTCCTACTCCCAGCGCAACTCTGGATGTCTCGTCACTGTCCCCTGTAATTGATATCTATCTTGGCTTGTTTGAGTAACTTATTTTGATTAAAAATGGCACTTTTATGCAACTTTAGAGCAATTAGGGACCTTCCAGCTTCAAGCAAAACTCAAAGGGGGGGGAAATTGAGGGCCTCCAAGAATAAGTTACTTAATATATTTACTGGAAGACACTCCAGAATGTCTGAAGGTGAAAAAATATTTAATAAAATTCTGAAAAACCTTAATAAAAAATACACATTATTTTTCTAATTCTGTATTTATTATATTTTTTATCTCTGCCTAAAACGGTTTTTTTAAAAAATACCGTCCACTGCATTTATTTATAATATGAAGGTTAAAAAAAGAGATTCCCAAATTTCACACCACCTGGTGTTTGAGCAGGCCACTGCTGCTGTGAATTTCAGAAATGCTTTAGAAAGTAGTTTAATCTTACATCCTGTTTGGATATGTAGATATGAATAACTTGAAAGTCACACTTGGCCCCGTTTCCTGTTTTCCAAACTTCCCATTGCTTTATACTCAAATATATGTGGAATTTAAAAGCTGGGGTACACCCCTGAATTCCACATCCGGAATAAAATATTTCATAGGCAAATAGATTTTCTAGTTATTAGTAAAAACATGTATAATATTTTCATCATCAAGAATATATGTGTACCTTGCCTAAAAAAGTAGACTTTTCCCCTTTTTTTCTGGAATTCTCATTAGGAGTATAATGAATTTCGACAGATCAGTAATGCTTTTTAGGCAAGATCTAAAGGGCCCAATTTTGCAGCCTTCTGTTCCCCTCAAAAGTTAACAAGCTAGGAACATTTACATTCACTATTCACTCTGCGCGCGACATTAGATTCGTCCTATTTGATAGAAAGGTGCCTGCAGTCTGGGGAGGACACACGTTGGTAACTTCCCAACAAAGGTGAAACCCCAGCACATTGACGAGGGCCCAGAAGGCTGCGGACAAAGTGTAAAACAGTGTGCCCTAGCACTTCAGCTCCACCTGACTGGGGCCCAGCCTTTCAGCCCTCATCCCGCACTCCTCCCCATTCCGGCTCGCTCCATGTGAAACCGGTCATGTGAGCCTGTTTACAGCCGAGCAGCTGGTGCAACCGTCGGGATCCGTGCGGAGGTCCAGAGAGGGGAAAGGAACAGGCCGTGTACCCCCTACACCTCCCCGCCCCGCCGCCTCGTTATTCCGAGAAGGTATTCGCCCTCCCCACCCCCACCCCCTTGCCGCCTGTCCAATCTAATCTCCCTCCAGACAGAGTGCAGAGCTGAAGCCACCCCGGGACGCCTCCATCCAGCCCGGCTGATTTCCTTCCAGTTGCTCGCGGGAGGGGACGATCTGTGGGGGGATACTGGCAGGGCTGGAGGAAGGGCGAGGACGGTGTTACCCCGAACTGGGAATCAATCTCCCGCCCCAAACCCTCTTCACAAGTTCGCGGAAAGAGTTGTCCCAGGAGCCACATCCCCAGGGCAACAGAGAGCCTTGCCGGGCAAGCACCGGGAGGCTCCCGAGACTGCCTTCGTTTGGACAAGAACGAGGCGCACACTAGCTAGTCAGAGCCTAGGCGGACAACCACGGACAGCAGGGCCACTGATAGAGATGGGGCGAAAAAGCAACCCTGCGCCTCCTCCCCACCGCCCACCACAGCCCGCCGGCGCGCAGCCCAGCTGTCAGTCACACAGCCAAGCTCAGGCTTTGGCTACGGGTCAGTCTTGCGGCCGGGGTTCTCGGCCACGTAACTTCCACGTTTTCCGAAGAGGGAGGAAGTGGGTGACGGGACGGTGGGGGACTCTCACCTTGGCAACACTAGCTCCTTGAAAAGCAGCTGCGACTGCTCCTCCGCTTCTTTGTCAGCGTCTCCCGGCTGCACTGCCTGCTGGGATACCGGAGGACTCAAATGCCACCTCTCCCCGCCCTCGAAGATGAGCTGTGGCTGGAAGGTGGGCGGGAAGAGGAAGGAAGAAGAGGCGGGGCCTGGGCGGGGCCAGCTCTGGGGGCGGGGCCTCAGCGTTGCTGCCTGATTTCTAACTTCTTTGGTACCCCTAATCTCTTCCTTCCCGGTCCTCTCTGATCAGTAGATTCTTTCGGTCCCACAGCCGCTAGGGGAGAAGGGAGACTGCCACGGAGTGCAATCTTGCTTTGCAGTTAAGCCTTCACATTTGATTTCTTCCGTATCTCACACCCTCAAACCCTGCCCACGTGGCCCTCATGATTGTATCTCCATGACTTGTCCCATTGACTGTCTCCTTCACTTCACTCTCAATGCCAGAGACGGTTTAGACATCATTACTTTCAAAGCTGCCATTCGAACTCTTCCACTCTTTCCTCTAAACTGTTTCCCAAAAGCAGCCAGAGGGTGTATCTAAAGTCTGAATGTGACTACATCTCTTCTAGTTAAAAACTTTAAGTCTCAGGAGTACCTACCGTCTCTCAGTATCCTATATAAGTTCCTTTGCAATCTTCTTATATGCCAATACACATGGCCATCCACGGAAAATGTCAGATTGTAAGACAACTCAGACACCACCGATTGGCCCAAATACATTACCTTGAATGGAAGTCCCATTCTCAGGAACTTCCACAGGTACTTTGGAGTCTAGAATACTCAACATTGAATCTGAGTGACTTCCGGCAGGTGAAGTACAGCATCCACAGGTCCCCTTTCCACAAATGTAATGCATAAGGAATTCTCGGATTTCCCACCCAAGCAGTAGGCTGCCAGTAGATGTCCCAGAGGTGCCAGGCCCTGACATGCAGCTGCCTTATCATTTTGCTTTGTCATTCTTCCGGCCTGGGTCATCTCTACTCATGATTGTGTCTTGTATTCTTTCCTCCCAGACTATGAATTCCTTTTAGACAGGTTACAGCTGCCAGCACAGTATCTGATCCACAAAGGTCATGATACGATTGGAGGGAGTGAAATCTTGGTATCCACTTCATCTAGAATAGTAAGTAGGCTTGGGGAGGATCCTAGCCAGGGCCTCAGAGAACAGCCACCCTGCCTTCACTAGGCATCTCCATCATAGCCTGACTGTGTGTCACTGCCACAAGCAAACTGGTTAGGCAGCTGCGGAGCGTTGCAAAAGGACCAAAGCTAGTACTTCCCATGCAGGTTAGACGGGTTTGAGGTAAAATATGTGCTTGTGAAAAATACAACTGCCTCCAATCTCCTGAGAATCCAGTGTACAAAAATTGCATGGTGCCATAGAAATTAACTGAGCTTCGAAAAGCAGACATTGTATCTCTTAGTTTTGAAAAATGTCTGACTCGTTTTACTTTATAGCTCCTCTTGGGTTCTGCATCTCTTCATACTTTGTACATTGTCTGTATTCCAAAGTATGCTTTCGTGGAAGTGGGCATCTTTATGTTGACCCTGCATTCACTTTCTGTATAAATTACATCACGATCTGTATTCTGGTTGGTTTTCCTTGTACCTAAAGTGGGCGCAAGAATTACTGCCCTAGCCAGTTTAGCCAGTTTGCCAAGCTCTTAGTAGATTCTAGTGGAGGTAAGGTGTATGGTGTATATGATATAAACTAGAGGATGCTCTTCAAGCGTAAGTTTTGCTTTATGGTTACATTTTTTAAATATCTAGACACTGTACTGCCTAGCCATATGTGTTTGAGTTTCCAGTTAAGAAATAAAGAAGTTGTATTGAAAAATCCTGAAGATAATATTTTATACCTTATTTTCCCAAGTTTGCTTTAGGACAAGAATCACCTATAGTCCTTGTTAAAAACAGATTCCTAAACCCTATCTCAAACTACTGAATACAAATTTCCGGGAGAAAGACAAGTCTAGTAGTATGGGGGAACTTCATATAAAAGGGCCCAGCGCAGTAGCCTAGTGGCAAGGTCCTTGCCTTGCACAATTCAGGATCCCATCTGGGCACTGGTTCCTGTCCCAGCGGCCCCGCTTCCCATCCAGCTCCCTGCTTGTGGCCTGGGAAAGCAGTAAAGGATGGCCCGAAGCCCTGGGAGCCTACACCCACGTGGGAGACCCGGAAGACTCTCCTGGCTCCTGGCCTTGGATCGGCTCAGCTCCGGCCATCACGTTCACTTGGGGAGTGAATTGGTGGATGGAAGATCTTCCTCTCTGTCTCTTTCCCTCTCTGTGTATCTGACTTTCCAATAATATAAATACATCTTTTTTTAATCCATGAAAATGGAATTAAAATATAAGTAGATTATTTTGTGAAAATTTTGAAATTTATGCAACTACTAGGGGGCTTTGAAAAGATTAAAGAGAACAGCCAGAGGGTGTATCTAACGTCTGTTTCTAATGTCACAATGGCTTTGATCAATCAATTTTACTACTAGATCTCTCTTTGCAGAATTCTCCCAGCCTCTGGGCAAGCTATTTTGTTTGTTTGTTTGCTTGTTTATCTTTCAAGTAGTGGAGGGCTGGAATTAGATATACTTAGCCACTGTGGTACCCAGGGCCACATAAAGTCTTAAATTGTACTTGATATACTGTAAGCACTTGTCTCTAGGAGCTGACCTTGACAATTGCCTGTTTTCTGCTTGTCTCGCCCACTTGACTGGCATCATATTGAAGGAAGCCACAGGTCAACTCTGTATCCTGTCTGAATGTTATGTGAAGCACCATAATTCACTGGGAAACATTGATTTGAGAATGGACAACCTTCCCTTTTTATAAAGCCTATGTTAGCTACTCCAGGAGAATAGCAAGGACTGATAGCTATTGACACTAGTAGTCTTGGACTTGGGACTTGGTAGGAACATTTTTCTGATAGCATTTATATGCATGCTGCTCTTGAACTGAATGTAGTACGAGAAAAGCTTTATGAGAGCAGTGTGGAGCATTGCCTGTTTTTTCCATTACCTGGAGACCAGGGTTTGGGACTGGAATATGTCACTAAAATATGTCCAGCTCATGGTGGCTGGACACCACAAGAGCTCCAGCTGCATTCTCATCAACCGATAATCCAGACACGTGGTCAGACATCTACAGAAAGGTATTTAAGGTCATACATTTTGCTCTACACTATTCAGACCTGGTGCATTCCTAATTCATTTTGGTAACCTTTGCACAGAGTTCCTCATCTGTTGGTTCTTGCTAAATTAATAGAGAAGTTAAAGAAGAGGGATCTTAACTGTAATCTTGTGGTGGTAGAGATTAGAGATTGTTCCAAATGCCTGAAGTTTTTTTTTTTTTTTTTTTTTTTTTTTTTTTTTTTTTTTGCAAAGTAGGAGTGAGTTTCACTGTCCTACTAAGGAGTTGTGTGTCTCCAGGCAAATTCTTTCTTATTCCTCGGATTTAAGATTCACTCGTCTATACAATGAAGTTGCTGGACTAGAACAAGCCTGTGGCAGACCTGTCCAGAAATTGCTTTTCAAAGTCTTAGAACTAGACTTTCTTCTGCCCTGATTCCCTATCCAAACTCACAAAACTGAACAACAGAGAAATTGTTCTATGTTTTTCATTCCCTCTGCACCATGATTGATATTAATTAGATAAATATGCTAAATCACAAATGAGTCAAGAACAGTTCCTGAATTGCCTGCTATCTGTCCACACTATGTGGAAGTGATTTTGCTTTATTATTCATGTAGTAGGAGCATTCTCCATGCCCCAGGGTTAGTCAGAGGAGCCTATGACTTGGTGAGCCAGCGAACAGAGCCAATTGTGCTTTTTCACCTTTTGTTGTGGCAACCAGGACACCTGTACCCTTTACACTTGTCAGGTTACAACACTGTTACACAAGGCTCTCTATTCATCATCCCTGAGAATGTTGACCAAGACAAGGAGAAGGCCTCAGGCATGGTATTAAGGGGTAAAGAAGCAAAGTCAAGAATTGTTTCTGAATATAAAAGACAAAGTATAGAATAAGGCCTGTGAAGCAGTGTGGTTTAGTGGAAGTAATACGGAGTCATGAACTATGGAAACAGGTAACTTATTACTTCCCTGAGCTCAGATCCTTCATCTGTAAAACCTTCCTTTGAAGGTTGATCTGAATAGAGGAAATAATGTGTATTTGTAAACAGACTAAAACATGGAGGACATTCAGCGTATTTGAGTATTCTGAATAACCTGTGGAAGAAAGACAGACCACTGAGACTAGTAAACCTAGTTACTACAAATTCAAGAGGCTAGTGGCTAATGGGGGAAGAGAGTGCCTCTTAATTTTGCAGTGAACCTAAAACTGCTCTAAAAGCATGAATTTGTTGAGGAAAAAAAATCAAGGAGGGTCCATACTATCTAATTATATTATAGCGCAGAAATCAGCATGCATACAAGCAATTTCAGCTTACATGTCAGGACCTTCCAGTAGATTTCCAGGCTGTTCCTCACACTTTGGTGTTTCCATGCTCTTGGACTATTGTGCATACCATGTGGGCTACAGTTCAGAGCAAACCCTAACAAGTTTTGCCATTTTTCCAAGAAATATTTGCATTTTCTAATTTTGGTATCTTCAGTATAAGATTTAAATACTGTGGGCCCGGCGGCATGGCCTAGCGGCTAAAGTCCTCGCCTTGAAAGCCCTGGGATCCCAGATGGGCGCCGGTTCTAATCCCAGCTGCTCCACTTCCCATTCAGCTCCCTGCTTGTGACCTGGGAAAGCAGTTGAGGACGGCCCAATGCATTGGGACACTGCACCTGTGTGGGAGACCTGGAAGAGGTTCCTGGTTCCCGGCACCGGATTGGCGCGCACCGGCCCGTTGCGGCTCACTTGGGGAGTGAATCATCGGATGGAAGATCTTCCTCTCTGTCTCTCCTCCTCTCTGTATATCCGGCTTTCCAATAACAATAAATCTTAAAAAAAAAAAAAAAAGATTTAAATACTGTGACAGAGTTCCCCCACACTGTGCCCTAAGCAGCATTCTATTGTCTGCCGTTCCAGGCCTTCCATTGAATCCCTTTCCCAAAGTCTGTGTTCCCTGTTACTTTATCCTTCATTCTTAGCTCCATAAATTTTCTCATGACTAGTAGATTCACATGGATAATCTGGAATTTTATTCTAGTAATCTAATAGGTACTCAATAATTTGTATTTAACCTGTAAAAATGCATTAAGACTTCTGGCACATGTTTCAAAGATAACATGGCAAAGAGCAACATTAAAGTGTTATGTCTAACATGGGATGTGGAGCATCCACTTCCCATATTAAAGTGCCTAGGTTTGAATTCCAGCTCACTTTCCAATCCAACTTCCCACTAATGTACACCCTTGGAAGTAATAGCTGATGGCACAAATCTTGGGGTCCTGCCACACATGTGGGTGATCCAGATTGAATTTAGGCTCTGGATTTGGTCAGATCTGGTTTTGGCTGCTGCAGGCATTTGGAGAGTTAACCAGCAGAAAGAATCTCTCTCTCAAAAACCGGAAATACATAAAATATAGAGGATTTCATGAAGTATTCACAATACAGTATTCACCACATTCACCTACTTGTCTGCTTTCCTCGTGGGAAAACTTGGAAACCAACTGAACTGATATAACTAAAAAAAAAAAAATCTTGTTTTGAACATGGGCATGCGTATATGCCACAGTATTTTGGCAGTGCTAGCTCATAAGGCACAGATTTCACTGAATGGGAGGAGTAAGCCATGGAAAGGAGATCCTTCAATTAAACATACTTAAGATGTAGCTTGTATATAATTATCCTCCTCTTCTTCCCATGTGATTTTGTACTTCAAAAGTGACCAGCTTCATAATCCAGTTGTAAGTACTTTTTTTGAATGTCCACTGCAGGAGCCAGGTATGTCATACTTCAGGACAGTGGTTCAGAGCTTGGATAAGAGGCATTCAGAGCTGGATTAAAACCCCAGCTTTACACTTAGACATTTTTTGCCTCCTGTAGCTTCAGTTTTCTAATTTGTAAAATTGGCCCTTTGTAAATGTTGATGTTGTCTGTATAACTCTCCAGACCAGTTTTTGTTTTGGCCATTGGGAATGAATGTAATCCAGACATGTATTTGGAACCAGTAAATTTACTTACTAAATCAAATTACATTTAAAACCTAAAGTCTGTGTTTCAAAAGTCAGTATTTGTTTAATCCTGTTACTCACTCAAACAAGCTTCTAGTCTTTGAAGCAAAACCCTCAAATAAAAACATACTTGACCAATAAAAGCTAAGTTACAAATGATTATATCACTGAAATATACTTTAGCCAATGGTACTCTTTAAAGTTTTTTGTTGTTGTTGTTTGGGGTTTTGTGTGTGTGTGAGAGGGAGACAGGGAGAGTGGAGGGGGAAGCTTGGAGAGAAAGAGCGAGAGAGAGCGAGAGAGAGTGAGCACAAGAAAGATCAAACAAGGAAAGAACAATGCCAACTGCTGCTCTACTCCCCCAATACCCATAATGGCCCCTGCTTACATCTGAAGCTGGGAGTCAGCAACTCAATAAAGTAAAAAATAAATAAACAAACAAAATAAATGAAACAAAAAAACTAAAACTAAAAAAAAAAAAAAAATGAGTGGCAGGAACCCAACCACTTGAGCCATCATCATTTCCTCTCAGAGTCCACAGGAGCAGGAAGCTGAAATTAGGAGCTTGAGGTAGACATCAAACCTAGTCACGCCATCTTGGGAGACTGGAGTTCTAACTGACATCCTGATCATTAGGCTAAACACTTGCCTCTTAGTCCATAGAACCTAGGCTGCAATGCTTGATTTGGCTTCACTCTTTATTCTCAGAAGTAGAAAGAGCCCATGATTTCTTGTACTTTTGTGATTGTAAAGGACAAACAAATTCTAGGTTTAGTGCTACTCTTTGGTGGCCATATTAGCTGGTCTCTAAAAATAGACAAGAGAAAATAGCTACAGCAATTTACCTATCAGCAGCTTGGACTACTTTCTTACATTTAATAATTTGCTAGAGTTATAACATTTTAAGGTAAAGTTGGCCTCCACAGAAGTTATTTCTTGTAGTTACATTGCTTAAAAATAGCAGGATAGAACAACTGACTTCCTTCTGATAAAACCATAGAGATTATTTCAGTAGTGATAACAAATCTAAATACTTAGCTTGGGGCAGTATGTTAAAATATTTAAACGGGGAAAAAAGATGGCAGAACAGGATAAGGACATGTTTAAACAGAAGCATAATCATTAGGGTAAAACAGATCCCAGGAAATAGAAGACAGGCCAATGGCAGACGAACACCTGGAGACCATGGACACAGGGAAGCAGCAGAGACAGCAGAATAGTGTCGCAGTGGCCAGATACCCCAAAGGAGGTCGGCAATCAGTGATCAGAGCTCCACCAGTGGCCAGGCGGCAAGGGGAGTTCACCGGGAGCTCCAGAGGTGAACCCAGGCATAGAGCTGCCCATCTTGCTGATTTGCTTGATTTGACCACAAGCAGAAGTAGGTGAAGGAACAGGGTGGATTCCATGGCTCAGAACCCTACCAGTTACACATCAGGCACCATTTTGTGTGCTGAGAAAAAGGCTATGGGGCTGGCGGGCCAACAGTGAACTGTGTGTGTGCTAAGGCAGGAGCAAGCTCATTTCTGGCTCGACACATTGCACTGGTTCCACAGGGAAAGCATTACCAATGGTATCCTATAGGTTCCACCCAAGATTGGTCTAGGTGGCCTTCAGGCCCAGACCCCACCAGCGCCACATCGGGTGATATTTTGTGTACTGAGAAAAAGGCTGTGGGGCTGAAGGAACAACAGTGAGCTGCACAGGTGCTAAATCAGAGAACTAACTTCCAGCTTGAAACATTGCACTGGTCTCACAGGGAAAAAAGTACCAACTTGGCATCCTGCGGATTCCACCGAAAATAGGTCTGCATGGCCCTTCGACCTAACAGCCAGGAGGTTTTGGCAAGATCAGCAACAATAACAACCTACAGGTTGTGTTTCCCTAATCCTGGGCACTACTCAAATCGGGCCTGGGAGAAAAACTGTGCAGGCAATAATGCAGTCACAACACAGGATCACCGGGGCAGGGGGTGGTGGTGGTGGTGAGAAGTGGTAAGCCAGAAGCTGGGGCTACAGGGACCCAGAACTGAAACTCAATGGAGAGAGTGATTGCAAATAAAGAATCAGGTACAAAACAAAATCAGTTAAATCATCCTGTCAACCAGTGGGCTACACAGCTTAGAAACTGGCTTTAAGGAGAGGAATCTGCTAACTAGAAGTACAATGACCAAGAGCAAAAGAAGAGACAAAGGCATAATGAATATTACTGAAGACTCCCCTGCAAAGGAGCAAAATCCTTTGACAACCTCAGAGTTCACTGAGGAAGACATCAAGAAAATGGGGGATATAGAATTCAAAACACTTGTTATAAAGTTTCTTATCAACAAAAAGAAGCACATAATACAGGAGTTCAAGAAATTTAAGGAATATGTCACATGGGAAATAGCAACACTGAAACAAAATCAAGCGAATTATTAGAAATGAAGGATGCAATGGAGCAAATTAAAAATTCAGTGGGCATTCTCAATAATAGAATGAATGAGACAGAAGAAAAAAAATCTCAGAATTGGAAGATATTTCTTGCCACAATGGGGAAAAAATCAAAAAGCTGGAACAGGAACTGAGTAAAGCTAAGAAAAGTATTCAAGAATTAAGGTACATTGTTAAAAGACTGAATGTAATAGTAATGGGAGTACCAGAAGTCACAGAAAGAGAAGCTGGGTTAACCATATTTTCAATAAAATAATTAAGGAAACCTTCCTTAATGTGGAGGAAGAACTGGGAAACAAAATACAGGAGGGGCACAGAACTCCCAGTAAGGTTGACCAAAAGTGATCTTCACCAAGACACGTGATAATCAAGCTCTCTCCAGTTGAACACAGGGAAAATATCCCTAAATAATTAACATATTTAGGAAGCCCAGTTAGACTCACTGATGACCTTGCAGAAGAAGCTCTACAGGCCAGAAGAGAATGTCATGACATATTCCAGATTTTTAATGGAAAAAATTGTCAGCCCAGAACAACGTGCCCAGCAAAGCTTTCCTTTGTCCTTGAAAATGAAAGAAAATTCTGTGTTTTTGTTATATTGCATGGGTTTTGATATTTTTATTTTCATTACTTCAAAAATTTATTTTTCTTATTAAGTTCTTCACTGACTCATAGGTTGTACAGTAGCATCGTTGGCTACAAGAAGATTTTAGATTTTCTTTTTCATTTCTTCATTGACACATTAGTCATTCAGTAGCATGTTATTCAACTTGATGATATTGTAAATTTTCTAATTTTCATCCTGTTGTTGATTTTGTTTTGTGGCTTTTCATTTAAGAGGATGTACAGTAACTGTGTAATGGAGACTATCATATCCAGATGTGAAGGTACAATGCAGTATGCATCTCTACTTCCAGACAAAGATGGACTCCCAATGAGACTGTTAAATATATCTTGACAATAGGATGCTGGACTTTGCCATTGTCCATATCCTCAATGCCAGTATACACTTAAACAACAGACTGATGGACTTAAGACTGCTTATGAAGGACTACACTATTGTAATAATATGGGGAGAATCAGTGGAACGGGGGTACTTAAGGAAGGGGGAAGGGAAATCCCAGAACCTATGAAACTGTATTATAAAATAATGAAATAAACTTCAAAAAAAGAAGGAAAAATAATAAAAGGAGAAAACAAAGATATTTAAGGGCTGGCCCGAGCAACTGATAGGCCAATTCTGTGCCCTGTGGTGCTGGAGACACATATGGATGTTGGTTTGTGTCCTGGCTGCTCAGCTTCTAATCCAGCTCCTTTCTTTTAGCCTAAGAAACCAGCAAAAAATGGCCCAGGTCCTTGAAACCCTGCACCCATGTGGCAGATCTGGAAGAAGCTCCTGGCTCGTGGCTTCGGATCAGCTCAGCTATGGCCATTGTGGTCATTTGGGGAGTGAACCAGTGGATGGAAGACCTTTTCTCTCAGTTTCTCCTTCTCTTTCTGTAGAATCTTCCTTTCCAATATAAATAAATAAATAAATATATGTTTTTAAAGATTTATTTTATTTTTATTGGAAAGTCAGACATACAGAGAGATGGAGAGACAGAGGAATATCTTCCATCCATTGATCCACTCCCCAAGTGGCCAGCAACAACCGGAGCTGAGCCAATCAAAAGCATGAGCCAGGAGCTTCCTCTGGGTCTCCCACATGGGTGCAGGGTCTCAAGGCTTTGGGCCATCCTCAACTGCTTTCCCAGGCCATAAGCAGGAAGCTGGATGGGAAGCGGGGCCATTGGGACATGAACCGGCACCCATTGTGATCCCGAAGCTTGCTAGGTTAGGACTTAAGCTTGCTAGGTTACTGTGCCAGGCCCAAAAATAAATATTTAAAAAATATTTACATCAAGGGACATCCCAGCTCTTGATAACCCCATTGTATTTTTGATAACTAAATTTTTCTTCTATTTGTAGCATGTGTGCGTGATTTCTTGTAACTAAGTAGATGGTAGAAATACATGCAATTTAAAATAGTTAAATGGGATTTTTTAGAAACTCGGGATGTTCACTCCAAAAACTGCAAGTATTATTCATCTCCTAAGGGATATGGATTTGTACACTTTTGGAGGCCCAGTGTTTTCTTGCTCTGAAAAGAACCAGAAGTGTCCTGCAGTCTACTTTATTTAAGACCACCAACTCCTACCCCCTCACTTCATCTCACTCCCAAGTATCCTCAGGACATGAAAATATTGCCAATTTAAAAAAGAAAGAAGCATTATGTGAATTCTGGAAACCCAAAGCTGCTCCTCTCAGAAGTCATCAGACCTAAATCTGTGGTAGCTCTAATCTTTTTAGTTAAATGTTACCTCCCTCCCATGTGTCAAATACACTTCTTACCCTGATACCCTGTTTCTTCTCTTATCATTTCAACTTTTTTTGGATTGCTACTACACTCCTATCACAAACTTTTAAATCCTTAACACGTTTTATGAGTATTTTTTTCACCTTATCTTAATAATAATCTGGCATTCCTCTGAGAACTCCATTTTGTTCTCATACTAAATGAATGAATGATATGGAATATTCTCTATTCCATAATCTGGAAGGTGTCTTCCACTATGAGCAATGCCAATGTCAAATTATTATTTCATCTTTTGAGTTCCATACTATTCAGCTCTAGTAACACTTCCTTATGTTGGCGTTTCTACCCATTGAACTCATGGATATCCTTCTGTATTGATTGAAGAAGTTAACAACTGGTTCTCCGTATTTCTCCAAATCCTGCTGCTATTATCATGTGCAACTTCAGCGTATACATAATCAGTTTAATTCCCCTGACAATTCTACTCATGTCAACAAGTAGAATGAACTGTTTCCAATGAACTGTTCTCCCAGCCAGTTTCCTTCAACACCCTATACCTTGTGTCCGGTGGAAACACCCTAATTCTAAACTGTACTTTCTTTTAAAAAATATGTATTTGAAAGGCAGAGTTAAAGAGAAAGAGGGAGAGGAGAGACACAGAGAGGTCTTCCATTTGCTGGTTCACTTATCAGATGACTAAGTGCCAACGGTGGGTCAGGCTGAAGTCAGGAGTCAGGAGATGCTTCTTTCATCTTTCTCCTGGGTGGCAGTGGTCCAAGCATTTGAACTGTCTTCTGTTGCTTCCCCAGGCCATTAGCAGGGAGCTGGATAGGAAGTGGAACAGCTGGGACACAAACTGGTGCCCAAATGGAATGCTGGCATCATAGGAAGCAGCTTAACCTGTTACGCCACAAGGTTGACCCTCTGAAATCATGCTTCCATTTTTTTTTCAACTTTGAGGATTTTATGTATCATCAAGTATTTTATTTCCACAGTGTGAACTTAGCATTTTATTTCATTTCCACTGCCTGAGTTTTATTTTATTTTGTTTACTTGTTTTATTGTTATTATTATTTTCCATGATGTAATTTGGTAGGTATACGAATTCTTCCCTCCATCTTTCCATTTGCCCTCCGTGTTTCCCTCTTCCACCATGTCCCCCATGTTAGCACAATAGTGCGATCATTTATAACAGTCCAGCCAAACTTCTCATTATAGCATTTTCCCCTTAACTGCCCCTGTTGTGGGCTGTGGAGCTGATTTACACTCCTTGAGCTGATCACTCAGGAATCAGGCCTAAGGCAGTAGCACCTAGCCTTTGCAGATTCATTGGCGTCCTATTGTCCTGTTGATGGGCTTGGGGGAAAGAGGAGATAATATGGTAATAAAGAGGCTTGTGGAGGACGGCTCAAAAGAGACGGCTCCCAGCACTTGTAACATCATCCTGGTCTCCGTGTGTCGGTGCTTTTCGCTCGGACATTCGCCGTGCCTACTACGCCGGCTCAGCTAGCCGCGACATGCCCCCAATACGTGTTTGCTTTTTCCATGATGAAGTGACCCTTGTTTTTATCAACACTGATTCTGTTTCTCTTCCATGCTAAGAGAACACCACTTTTCCCCATATCCATCTCTGATGATTGTGGCTCTATTCATCAGCTTGGATGTAGGAGTGAACTGTAAATGCTGATGAATCTAAAATGATGATTTTCACATCATGGTCTATGCAGATCTTTTTCCAATATTCCACACAATCAAAACCACTTCTACAATGATAACCAGCATTTCACACACACATGCATACCCACACACACAGATCCCTTGCATTTTCTACTGTGTAGACATTTTCATTTCCAATGAAGAAATTATGGTGGATGCAATTGTTGTTTTCCTGGTGCAAAGCAAAGCATTGGCATCAGGCTGTGCTAATTTTTACTGTGCTTTTCATCACCACACACTTGAAGAAGGAAAACAATTCAGTCATATGTGATGAAGCAGTATAGTTTATTAACTTAATTAAAGCTCAACTCTTCAGTATAGGTATTAACATTCTGTGACAAAAGAGCAAATATACATATACAAAAAAAAAAAAAAAGGCTTTTTTGAGCTCCAGAGTAAATTAGATGCTTTTTCCATGGAATTTTTCTTTCACATTAAAGAATTTCAAACTGTGGCTATTCAGCTTTTGATAGGTTTTCTTTCTTATTTTCCCCCATAAATGAATACAGTGAACTTGTCACTTTATTTATTTTTTTATTTTTTAAGGTTTATTTACTTTTTTAAAACATATTTTTATTGCATTTCATTTTTTAAAATTAATTACATTGCATTATGTGATACATTTTTTATGCACTGGGATTCCCCCCGCCCCTCCCCAAACCCTCCCCCACGGCGGATTGCTCCACCTTGTTGCATTTCCATAGTTCAAATTCAGTTGAGATTCTTTCATTGGAGGTATTTACCAAGCATAAAGTCCAGCATCTTATTGTCCTGGTAAGTTCAATGGTTTCTTGGTGAGACCATCTCTGGTCTGAAGGTAGAGCCGGCAGAGTATCATCCCAATCAATTAAAAGTCCCAACATAATATTTCCAACCATTTACAACATTATGGCATTAATTGACATGGTATTGATTAATTAATATGTTACTAGGAAAATGCAGGTTCTCAACCACAACCTGTGACTTCTTCATAGACATTTCAATTTTGGTTTATATTCAACCGTGTTCTATACACCTTAAAATGGCTATAGATTGCTATTCAGCTGTCTCATGCCTATTTTAATTTTAGTCTTTAGCAGTTTATAGCATTGAAGCATGTTTTCGCTGAACCTTGCTGTTTTTCAGGTGGTCTAACTCTATAATTCTAACAGGATATATGTCAACAGTTTAGGTGAGCATGTTTAGGAGGGGTGTGCAGAGAAATCTTCCATACCCCAGTGAGGAGTAACTAATCTTTGTGTCCCACCCAGTGAGTTATAAGTGCATCCCCGCTGACCGTTTCCTGTCTGTTTCTAAGCTTTCCTTGTTGTTCTCTGTCTATCTATTCTAGTTTGAACTTGTCACTTTAAAAGAGCAATTTTTGTTCTCAAACTTTGTCTATTACTAATGCATCTGAGATACCAGGGAAGATATGAATGCAAAAAAATCGTATTATATTTGGGTACACAAAGGTCCTGATGAGCTTTTGAAAGATTCTAGTGGACTCACGGGGGTGGAATACAGATTGAGATAGGATTGAAATGAGTGGGAAGTCACTACTGGAGGTAGTGAGCAGAGACCATTCTTTGGAGAAGTTTAAAAATTAAAGGAAAAAATAATGATAGGTTACCTCTTGATGTGAGAGTCAAGGAAATTTGAGGTGCTTTAGCGTGTAAAAATAATCACGGGATGGGGAAAGTAAAGACTATGTGACTGAAAAAGCAGTGGAGTGGGAGCAGTGTGCAAGATTAAGGAGAGGAGGTTGATTTATGGGGCCAAGTTATTGATGGTGATGGTGGTGGTGGTTATAGTAGGTATTTGCATGTTGGTTGAGCAGAAGTGGTAGAACTTTTGTAAAGGTGGACAAAGTGTGAAGTTATCGTAGACATAGATGAGCCAGAGCAGCAGAAGTACTCTTTCCAGGTAGTATTGATCTTTTCCATTCTCATTGCTGCTAGTTTCTATATTTTGTTGGTTCTCAGATGACAACCCAAGTGCAATGGTTTCCATTGACTTCCAGACACTTGGATATTGCCACTTGGATGTCACACAAGCATGTCACCCATCACATTCAAAGTCATCTGACAATGCCTTCTCCCCAAAACAGATCCTCTCTTTGTGTTCCTCTTCCCAGGGAATGATACAACTTTCCATCTTATTATATAATATGGCACCCTAAGAGTCATCCTTGTTCTGTTCATTTTCCTCATCCAATGTATTCAACCTGTCATCAAATTCAGTTGATTTTATTTATTTAGCATTTGTTAAATCTGTCCATGACTTCTGTAGTTTAGACCAGCATTAAGCTTCATTTGGACTACTGCTATAGGCTCCTGTCAGCCTCTCCAACCCATTATTCTACTTTCTATAATCATTTTGAATGATCTTTTCAAAAACCAGTAGATCACGCTTCTGTTTAAAACCCTTTAGTAGGGTCCCCAGTTTGAAGGACAAAGTCTGTCACCATTCATTTTTCCTTGCATCCTAACCCTACCTTCTGTCACATGGCTCATATTCCCAGTTTCCCATCCTGCTCCACTTAATTCTCTTTTCCATGGTGCTTATCACCTTCCAATAATCCATTTAATTTATTCTAGGTTTTTTTTTAGTGTATGTTGCTTTTCTTTAAGAATGCAAGCTCCATGAGACCATGGGTTTTTATTTTGCGAAGCTATAATTCTAGTTTAAGCTGTATTGTCTCCTATCTTTCTTCCATGCCAAAATTCATATGCTGAAGTCGTAAACCTCCGTACTTCACAAGGTGACTGTGTTTGAGATAAGAATTTAAAGTGGTACTTAGAGTAAAATGCAGTTAATATCAGTGGGCTCTAATGCAGTGTGACTGATGGTCTAACTGATACAGAGCAAATGTCACATGAGATCACCGAGAGATGACAGTCATCTGCAGGTCAAGGACAGAGGTCTCAGGAGAATTCATTCCTGCTGTCCACTTGGTCTCTGAGTTCCCAGCCACCAACATTGTGAGAAAACGCATTCCTGTTATTTAAGCCACCCAGTCTGTGATCCCTTGTTGTTGGGCAGCTGTAGCAAACCAACATAATCCCAAACACCTAGAACAGCTCCTTTGCGTGTGGTAAATGCTAGCAAATATTTGCTGAAAGGGTAGGTGAATGCGAGGGCCTGCATGTTCTGGCCCCATCGCCTCCTCTGACCTCATTCCCTGAGACTTTTCCCTTTGATCTCTCAACTCTGTCCAAATGGGACTTTTCTGAATTTCTGAAACATATTCTACTGTTTCCCCACTGAGGACCTTTGAACACTGTTCTTTACCTCAAGTGCTCGCTCTTTCATTGCATAAGCCATCCCCCAACACCAGCATCACTGTTTCCCACTCTTTATTCCTTAGATCTTCAAGTGAGTCTGAAAAATTATTTTTTCCCAGTCGGTTGAGGCATAATGGGTATCTAACAAGTTTCACTTTTAAACACTGTACGGTTTTGATCATTTTGACAATGCTTATATCCATGATGTTATTGCCACAATGGAGATTGTAAACACAGTGTTCACCATCAGAAGTCTCCCATTCCACCGTTATCATTCTCCGATTGCATCTCCTTTCCTGCCGTAATCCAGGCAAGCACTGTGCTGCTCTCTGTGGCTATAGATGTGGTTGCATTGACAAGGGTTTTGTATAAATGGAATCATATAGTGTGCTTTTTCTATTTTACTCTGGTTTATTTGAGCCAGCGTAATTGTTTTCAGGCTCTTTATATGTTGTTTTACTGAATGAATGAAAACAAAAACAAAAATATCAAAACCCATGAAAAAAAAGAAAGTTATAAAAGTAAAAGATTTACCATCAAAGTTCTCTTCTTGCTCCTTTCTAAATATAACTGTGTCCTAATAAAATTTGTTTATTGAAGCTAAAAAAAAAAAAAGAGTTCATTCTCTTTTTTTTCCCAGCTTGCTTATCATTTCATTTGTTTGACATATGTGTGGTATAAGCTTGCAGCCATCACAAACAAAACTGCTATGAATACTTGTGTAACATCAGCTTTAATCCCATTATTTCTTCAGGGAAATATTTTCTGGTAAGAGCAGGCATTTGATGAAGGGATTAAGCCACTGCTTGGTAAATCTGCATCCTATAGTGGAATGCCTAATTTAAGCCCTAGTTTCTCCACTTCCAATCCAGTTTCCTGTTACTGTGCATCCTGAGAGACCACCACTCATGTGAAAGACACAGATTGAGTTCCAGTCTCCTGATTTCTACCTGGCCCCAGCCCTGGTTGTTGCAAGCATTTGCACAATGAACCAGTGAGGGGAAAAATCTCACCTGCAGTGAGAAAGTTGTGGTGCAGTGAGTGAAGCCGCTGCTTGAGATGCCAGTATTCCATGAACGCTGGTTCTGGTCTGGGCTGCTGCACTTCTGATACAGCTTCCAATGCTTATACTCCTGAGAAGGCAGTGGAAGATGGTCCACGTGGTTGGAGCCCACCCATATGAGACAAGGATGGAGTTCTAGGCTTCCGGCTTCAACTTAGCCGAGCTCCAGTCACCGTAAGGCCATTTCGGATGTGAACAAGCAGGTGGGGGAATTTCTCTCTCTGCATCTCTTCCTTTCAGTAAATGAACATACTTTGAAACAAGAGCATTTCTGTTTCTCTTTCAAATAGAAATAAAAGATTATTTTAAAAAGGGTTTTCTGGAGCCCAAATTAAGTTAGTTCCTCTTGTTCTGCTCTCTCAAGTGTCATCTCTTCTCTCTTTGAATTCGTTCACTGTAGGAGGAATGTTGATTTTTAAAAAAGATTTATTTATTTATTTGTTTATTTATTACAAAGTCAGATATACAAAGAGGAGGAGAGACAGAGAGGAAGATCTTCTGTCTGATGATTCACTCCCCAAGTGGCCGCAACAGCTGGTGCTGCACCAATCCAAAACCAGGAGCCAGGAGCTTCTTCCGGGTCTCCCACGTGGGTGCAGGGTCCCAATGCTCTGGGACGTCCTCGACTGCTTTCCCAGGCCACAAGCAGGGAGCTGGATGGGAAGTGGACGGGATTAGAACCGGTGCCCATATGGGATCCCGGGGCGTTCAAGGTGAGGACTTTAGCCGCTAGGCCATGCCGCCGGGCCCAGGAATGTTGATTTGACAAGTTTCTCAGGAGACAGGGTGAGACTTATAATGAGAGAAGGAGAAGAATTAATTTTTCACTTGAGTGGGATGGGGACGAGTGAAACGAGAGTACCAAATCTTTGGATTTGTCTGTCTTAATTGACAAATTTGAAAAATACACAGTATTTGGACAATTCCAAGTTTTTTTGTGCAGAGATTCGTGATAAGAAGGTCACTTTTTTTTTTTTTAAGATTTATTCATTTTATTACAGCCAGATATACAGAGAGGAGGAGAGACAGAGAGGAAGATCTTTCATCCGATGATTCACTCCCCAAGTGAGCTGCAACGGGCCGATGCGCGCCGATCCGAAGCCAGGAACCTGGAGCCTCCTCCGGGTCTCCCACACGGGTGCAGGGTCCCAAGGCTTTGGGCCGTCCTCGACTGCTTTCCCAGGCCACAAGCAGGGAGCTGGATGGGAAGTGGAGCAGCCGGGATTAGAACCGGCACCCATATGGGATCCCGGGGCTTTCAAGGCGAGGACTTTAGCTGCTAGGCCACGCCGCCGGGCCCAGAAGGTCACTTTTGATTACATTTATATTTTAAAAAATTATTTGCAAAGCAGATATTGACTTATTCTCCAAATGTCACAATAATGGAGGCAGGTAGTTGTCACTGCTGCCTCCCAGGGTCTGCCCTGGACAGACGTTGGAATTAGGAGTTAGCACCAGGAAGCAGATCCAGACACTCTGATGTAATGCAGGCATCCTAACTTCAGGCTTGCTGGGCTAGACACCAGCCAGCCCTCATCAGCAGATTTTTGGAGAAGTCTGCTGCTGTGATTTTTGCTTGTTGTTGGGATCCTACCATGGCTACATCTTGCTTTGTAGCCTATAACTAAATATCTACCGACTTTGGCTCTCTACTAATTCCAGTCTCTTTATATCCATCCCCCTTCTCAGACAAATCCCACCTATTTCCACTATGCCTATCTGTTGTGCTCTCCCATCTCCTCTGTGACCGGCTGCTTCACCCAGTGGAGATGAGGGATCCACCCGCCCAGTCTGGCTCAAGTTCTAGGCATACAGAGCCCTGTTTCCAGTGCCGCTGGTCCTAAAAATATACCAACCATTGGCAGGTGGCTGGGCTATTTTCAACATTGGGGACCTCAGGAACCAAGGGATTCATGTCAAAAAAAGAAAAGAAAAGAAAAGAAAAGAAGAGAAAAGAAAAGAAAAGAAAAGAAAAGAGAGAGAGAGAAAGAAAGAAAGAAAGAAAGAAAGAAAGAAAGAAAGAAAAGAAAAGGAAAGAAAAGAAAAGAAAAGAAAAGAAAAAAGAAAAAGAAAAACCCTTATTGACAGGCTTCAGATAAAAATAACTGTTTTTCAGCACGAATCGAATGAGTCTTAATCATTTATTTCCTAGCATTGCCCTTTTCACTGTCTGACTTTTCAGGCTTGATTACAGTTTCCAGTACCATCCTAAAACATGAACCGGAGACAGTACATGAAGATACTGGGGATGTAGGATGGGTAATCAGGGATATATTTTTTTTTCCTAACATGCCCAGTTCCATATAGTTCTTGGCTTACAAGACAACTCTGAAGTAACTCTGAGTGATTTATAGTTTCTCTGTAATTTCTAGCTTAAACATAATGCATGTCTAGAAAGTGGGTCATGGTGCCTGTTTCTGCTGGCAAAATTCAAGTACTATTATTATCATCCGTAGTTTATAGAGGTGGTAACCTGAGGAATGGAGAGGCTAAACAACTTGTCCAGGCTTGCACAACTAGGAAGTGGCAAAGTAGGATCCAGGAAAAAATCAGATTCAACACTTGTGTCCTTAATCACTAGTATTTCTGTAACTTGCTGCAAGATGTGTCCTAGAACTGTAGGAAGTTCACCCCTAATAACCAAGCGCAGTTATGCAAATATCAATATCAGAATTTGCATTTCGGTTTACAATCATGGTAGTATCATAATATTATTTTAATTATGTTGGATTCAAGGAAAAAAAGCAGAGGTGGGCTTAAGGCATAAATGTGTTTGCTCCAAATGAAGACAGGTAATGTCATAATCAATTCGGGCAGAGTTTATGTTAATATTCACATTGGGAGAAGTGATCCGGTTTCAAAAAATATTGCATTCATCACATTCAATTAATGTTGATAATTAGAGCTATAATGGTTTTTTTTTTTAGCTTAGCTTGCATTTAATATGCAAAAATCACTCCAGTATTAGTGTTGTTAAACTGCTGTATACATAACATGTATATTTCTCATTTTATTCTGGTGTATTTAAATATTATAGTAGACATTAAGAATCTGAAAAAAACTTTTTTGATATAAAGTGTCTAAATATTACTCATATTTGAAGAACTACCTGTCTTCAACAGTACAAATTTCTTAAATTGTCCAGGGATTTTCTTTTCTTTTTTTTTTAACTTTTTAAATTATTATTATCGTTTTATGATACAGCTCCGTAGGCCCTGGGATTCCATAACCCCCTCCTCATGTTCCTGAGGAAATTCCCACTGAATTTCTCCGTATTATTACTATAGTATAGTTCTTCATAAACAGTCATCTATCATTGCGGGCATGGACAATGGCAAAGATTTCAGCATCCTATTGTCAAGACATATTTAACAGTCTCATTGGGAGTGCATCTTTGTCTGGAAGTAGAGATGCATGCTGCATTGTATCCTCACATCTGGATATGATAGTCTCCATTACACAGTTACTGTACATCCTCTTAAATGAAAAGCCACAAAACAAAATCAACAACGGGTAGAAAAGAAGAAATTGAAAAGCCATGAAGCTAAATAACATGCTACTGAATGACTAATGTGTCAATGAAGAAATGAAAAAGAAAATCAATAATCCTCTTGAAGAAAATAATGTTACTGTATTATCTATGAGTCATTGAAAAATTTAGTGAGAAATAGAGTTTTGAAGAGATGAAACTTTAAAAAAAAATCAAAATCCTTCAGATACAGTTTCCTCCAATCTTTGTTGGTGAGATATGTCTTCTGCAGGCAGCAAATAGACAGGATTTGTTTTGTTAATCCTGGCTACTGATCTATGACATTTGATTGACGAGTTTAATCATTTACATTCATGGTTAATATGAATGGGTGGTAATTTGGTCCTGTCTTTTAGCAATGGGTTGTTAACTGATTTAGTCTTCTGTTGTTATTTTACTTTGATGTTCTTCGCATTTGCTTTTGGTTTTGGCTGGTGCTATTCCTCTCCTCTGTCAAGGGAATATCTTAAAATATCATTTGTAGGGAAGGTTTGGAAAAGGCATGTTCTTTTAACTTTTCTTTCTTTTTTTTTTAAAGATTTATTCATTTTATTACAGCCAGATATACACAGAGGAGGAGAGACAGAGAGGAAGATCTTCTGTCTGATGGTTCACTCCCCAAGTGAGCCGCAACGGGCCGATGTGCGCCAATCCGAAGCCAGGAACCTGGAACCTCTTCCGGGTCTCCCACGCTGGTGCAGGGTCCCAATGCATTGGGCCATCCTCAGCTGCTTTCCCAGGCCACAAGCAGGGAGCTGGATGGGAAGTGGAGCTGCCAGGATTAGAACTGGCGCCCATATGGGATCCCGGGACGTTCAAGGCAAGGACTTTAGCCGCTAGGCCATGCCGCCGGGCCCTTAACTTTTCTTTACTGTGGAAGAATTTTCTTTCATTTTCAAAGACAAAGGAGAGCTTTGCTGGGTACGTTATCCTGGACTGACAATTCTTTACTTTTAGGATCTATAATATGTCGCTCCATTCTCTTCTGGCCTGTGGAGTTTCCTGTGAGAGGTTTCCTGTAAATTCAATTGGCCTTCCTTTCTATGTCAATTGATTTTTTTCACTTGCACATTTAAGGATCTTTTCTTTGTGTTTGATTGAAGAGAGCTTGATTACCATGTGTCATGGTCAAGATTGCTTTTGGTCAACCCTGTTGGGAGTTCTGTGCCCCTCCTGGATGTTTTTCCCAATTCTTTCTCCAGATTAGGGAAATTTTCCCTTATTCTATTGAATATGCCTTTAATCCCACTTCTCTTTCTGTGTCTTCTGGAACTCCCACAACTCTTAGATTTGGCCTTTTTTTAAAAAAAGATTTGTTCATTTTTATTACAAAGTCAGAGAGGAGGAGAGACAGAGAGAAAGATCTTCTGTCTGATGATTCACTCCCCAAGTGAGCGCAATGACTGGTGCTGTGCCGATCTGAAGCCAGGAGTCAGGAACCTCTTCCAGGTCTTCCACGCAGGTGCAGGGTCCCAAAGCTTTGGGCCGTCCTGGACTGCCTGTCCCAGGCCACAAGCAGGGAGCTGGATGGGAAGTGCAGCTGCCGGGATTAGAACCGGCGCCCATATGGGATCCCGGGGCATGTTCAAGGTGAGGACTTTAGCCACTAGGTCACTGCACCGGGCCCTAGACTTGGCCTTTTAATAGTGTCTTTCAGTTCTTTAATACATTGTTCTTAGCTTGACCCAGTTCTGCTTCCACCTTTTTGTTTGATTCCTCCTGGTGACAAGAAATATCTTCCAATTCTGAGATTCTTTTTTCTGCCTCCTTCATTCTATTTTGGAGACTCTGCACTGTACTTTTCAGTTGCGCCACTGTAGTCTTCATTCTGATATATCAGCTTTCATTTGATTCATTTCCTGTGTGACATATTCCTTAAATTTCTTGAACTCCTGTATTATGTGCTTCTTTTTGTTGATAAGAAACTTTATAACAAGTGTTTTGAATTCTATATCCCCCATTTTCTTGATGTCTTCCTCAGTGAACTCTGAGGTTGTCAAAGGATTTTGCTCCTTTGCAGGGGAGTCTTCAGTAATATTCATTATGCCTTTGTCTCTTCTTTTGCTCTTGGTCATTGTACTTCTAGTTAGCAGATTCCTTTCCTTGGGGCATGTTTCTAAGCTGTTTCACTCACAGGTCTACAACTTGATTTTACTTATTGTAGATGTTTGTTTGCAGCCACTTCTGCCACTTCCTCCAGCGAGTTCCAGGTCTGGGTTCTTATGTTAGACTTCCACCATGGTCTCTGTAGCCCCAACTCCTGGCTCACCAGTCTCCACCTCCTGTGGTACTGTGCTGAGGCTGCACCGTTGTCTGTACAAGCTTTTTCCCGTTTCCTGTTGGAGCAGTTCCCAGGATTAGGGAGACATCATGTGTCCTATATAACCAGATTGTTGCTGGTTCTGATCTTGCCGGAACCTGTTGGTTGTTAGGTCTGAGGGCCACACAGACCTATTTTGATTCATATTGTTGTAGGGTTTTTTGACCCCATATACGGTAGCAACCTCAATTCTTGTCTCGAAGGAAAGAAGAATTTTCGTGTGGTCACAGTTTAGTTTTAAAGCAAGATTTATTAGAAAAGTTGAGAAAAGAGACTCCCGTCCTAGCGATAGGAGGGAGCTCTGAGATAGAAAGGAGCCGGGCATGGGGGGTGTTGGGATCTTTTAAAGCTTTATTTAAAAAGGGGGGTTTTCAAGGACAAAAGAATTTCCTGGTCCCCTGGTTCTGGCTTTGAGGCAAAAGACCAGAGAGGTGTCGGACATAGGACATTCCAAGCCTTGGGCATATGGGTATTACTTCCTCCTGCCCTCCTTTCAATGATAAGGAGATCAACCTGAGGCCCTCCTACTCAATGGCCAGAGGTAATGGCTGGTGCTTCAGGTGGGGAATTGACATGCTAGTATCTCTCTTGTCCGTTGGAAGAGACGTGCTCTGGTGAATCTAAAACATGATGGGGAAATTCCCTTTTATATTTGGGAAGGAAAATGACTTGGGGACCCAGAATACCCTAACTGCCTATTACCCAGTCTAACTCCTCTCACAATACATGCCATAACTGGTATTATTTTCTATGTGGGACCAGTGCAATTCACTGAGCTCAGTGAATTCGCTTCCAACTCAGCACATGTGCAGTTCACTGTTGTCCCTGCAGTTTTTCCATACTGTACAAAATGGTGCCTAATGTGCCGTTACTAGAGTTCTTGATCTGCTGGCCATCAGGTCTGAGGGCTACCCAGACATATCTTGGATGGAACCTTCATTATGCCATGTTTTTACAGTTCACTGAGCTAGAAATGAGTTCACTCGCAGCCCAGTGCATGTACAGTCCTGTCCCATAGTCTTTGCTTCCCTGAATAAAATGGCGCCCCATTCAGCACTAGAGGGCAGAGTGGGCTGTGAAATCCACCCCATTCCCACACCGCCCATCTGGGATCTGCAGCTCTGTCTCTACTCCTGGTCGAATCAAACAGACCAGCAGGACGGGCAGTTCTTTGGGTTCACCTCCTGAGCTCCCAGTGAAAGCCCGTCCCACCCTGAGGCTGGTGGAGTTTTTGCTGCCGATGCAGTTCAGATCTCTGCTTGCTGAATGTCGATGGCGTATGGGGTCACTGCAACACCACACCATTGGGTCTGCTGCTTTCTTGTGTCTGTCAGTCTCTAGTTGCCCTTCTGTCCTGTTCTATTTCCTGGAATGTGCCCTCTCTGCTTCACACTGGCTAATGTTTGTCTGTTTTAATGTGTCCTTACCCTATTCTGCCATTTTGATTCTCCCATGGATTTTCTTGACTCTTCAATCTTCATTTGATCTTAACCAAAAGACCTAGAAAAGATTACTCTTCTGTCCAATCATTGTATCTTGATAAGTTGTGTTTTGTGCTACTGATAAGAAATTGTACCATTTTCTCAGTCGTTCAATGGCAGAGAAAAGAACATGAATGAAAAAAGAAATGAATGGCTCCTTATATTCTTTTTTTTTTTTTGGTGGGCAAAATTATTTTTTTAATTATTTATTATTTAACTTCATTAATTACATTGTATTATGTGACACAGTTTCATAGGTACTTGGGTTCTCCCCACCCCTCCCCAAACCCTCCCACCATGGTGGATTCCTCCACCTTGTTGCATAACCACAGCTCAAGTTCAGTTGAGATTCCGTCATTGCAAGCGTATACCAAACATAGAGTCCAGCATCTTATTGTCCCGTCAAGTTCAACGGCTTCTTAGGTACACCCTTTCTGGTCTGAAGACAGAGCCAGCAGAGTATCATCCCAGTCAATTGAAAGCTCCAACATACCATCAGCAAAAATTTACATCATTATGGAATTAATTGACATACTCCTTATATTCTTTTACTTCCTCTAAATTGTGTGTCACTTTTTTCTTTTTACTTCTATCTTTTTTTTTAAAACATGGACATTTTTATGAACAAAAGGAGGTTCAGAATGAATCTTTATTCATATTGTCCCCAAAAAGAAAGAAGTGAAATGAAACCTGAGCTCCTCACTCAATCAGAAAAGTAAAGGTTGTTGTTCCGGGGACAATGTAGACTAAAACTCCAGTCATAGCTTTGCAGTTTATAAGCTATGCGATCTAAACCTGTTTCATCATATGTAAAATGGGGATGAGACAGTGTTTGCAACTTCATAGGGCAGTGTGGATGAAAATAAATGAGCTAGCTGAATATCAGCAAGACAGTCCTTATCACAAGGAGGTGTTCAGCCTGCAGTCATTGCTGTCTTGTCAAATCTTTTCAGCAGTAGAAATGCACACTTTTTTTTATTAGTTAATTTCCTCTGACTACAGAACTAGTTTAACTCCGTTCCCAATATTTATGAACAGATATTTAGAACAATGACTAAGATCCAGTGGTAACTCAAAAGAAAAAAAAGATGAAGGGAAATAAAAGGGCATGTCTCGGGCCCGGCGGCGTGGCCTAACGGCTAAAGTCCTCGCCTTGAACGTCTCGGGATCCCATATGGGCGCCGGTTCTAATCCCGGCAGCTGCACTTCCCATCCAGCTCCCTGCTTGTGGCCTGGGAAAGCAGTCGAGGACGGCCCAAAGCATTGGGATCCTGCACCAGCGTGGGAGACCCGGAAGAGGTTCCAGGTTCCTGGCTTCAGATCGGCGTGCACTGGCCTGTTGCGGCTCACTTGGGGAGTGAATCATCGGATGGAGGATCTTCCTCTCTGTCTCTCCTCCTCTCTGTATATCTGACTTTGTAATAAAATAAACAAATCTTTAAAAAAAAAAGGGCATGTCTCTGGGGCTTACATTCAGGGAAGGGCCTTTGATTTACAGCATATTTTCAGTTTCTGCAGCAATGAGACTCACCTGGTACGTGAGACTCACCTGGTACATGGTATAATACTTGGGGAATGAATTAAAAAACTGTGGAAAACTATGGAAACAGCTGAACAAAGAGTGAAGAAAGCATGCAGAAATGAAAAACTATTCAGATTAGGTTAGAGCATGAAGGTGACAGGTTCCTTGCCTTTGCCTCCCTTCCTTCATCTTTCATTCGCTGCTTCTCTCTTTCCCTTCCTTAGTTTCTTCTCTCCTTATTTCCTTCTATCCTCCCTTCTGAGACTTTTTAATGTTAATTATATTTGCAGTTAAGGCCTGGTAGGGGGGAGTGCATTCTGCCATGCAGAAAAATGCACATGAAATATTTCAGTAATGCAGACTAAAGGCATCACAAATATATTATTAAGTTATAATCCACATTAAGCAGCCTTTCCTGGGAATGGTCTTTAGTCCATTGATTGCATTCTAAGGAGAAAATACTCAGAAAATTCTGAAGCATTCATGCTTGTCCAATAAACATGAAAGAAAGGAGGAAATTTGGCAATGGGTGAAATGTCATGCAGGCTTCGATATGTGAACTTAATAGAGTTGCTGTTCAGAGCTTGATAAGTGGATTTATTAGGATTTGTTTTTGAAGTAATTTATTTTATTTTTAGTATTTATAGAAAGGACCACTGTGCAAGTTTCAAAATTTACAATCTTGAAGTTTTGAATGTGCCTTGAAAGAACTTAACCTTCTGATATTACAGGAAAGAAAATAAGTCACAGTTGGAGGATGTGACTTGTTCAAGGTCACATTTTATTTCCATCCCTCAACATCCTTATCTAAAGCATTTCTCATACTTACCTAGCATTTGAGATTTTAAGCACTTTAAACACATTTCCTGGTGCTTCCGTTTTGCTATGTGCAAATTGGGATAATTATGGCAACTATTTCATTCAAGGATATTGTAAGAATTAAATGAGATAGCTTAGCTCTTAATAAGTGTTATCAATTGCTGTTATTCTCTATTATAATCATCTTTTTTCTTTTTTTTTTTTTTCAGAATTGTCTCCACAACCTCAGAAGACAGGTAGCAAAGTCCTTGATAGCATTTTTCCAGTGAGCTTAGGAAAGGTGGATGGGATTAAATAGTTCATCTGGTTTATACATCATAGTCACATCTGGAACTTGGATATCTTTCCAACAAATGCACTGGTAAACACTTTCAAGATTCTTTCCAACTCTAAAAAATTCTTTACTTTATTTTTAATTACAGTTTACATAGATGAGAGGGTTATATGCCAATGTGGGTCTCTGATTAGGGTCAGGAGGGTCGAGGTATGGAGGAAGGTGAGTGGGACAAATGTTTTCAATTTTTTTTCTCTTGTGTTCACAGGGGCTGGGGGAAAGGGAGGAGGTCACGCCTTGCTGTCAGGGATGGGGAAATGATCATTTGGCGACACCGTAGAGACCCTGATATGGAGAAGAATGTTCCGAGGGTGTTACAGAAGTGGGTTTCAGAGAGACATTGTTGGCATAAAGAGTGCACTGATTGGAAAATTTGTAGGACTTTAAAATCACAACTGTAATGTGATTTAGAGTTAACATGCTGACTTTACAGCTTAACTTTAACGTTACATGTAACACTATAGCATTTTTACTACTGTTACTACTAATAGTACCATTGACTAAGTAACTATTCTATACCAAAGGGCCAAGTGCCTTTTAAAGTACATTTCCTCATTTAATTACTCTAACAATACTATGAGGTCATCATTTATCACATTCATTTTAAATGGGAATTCATAACACTAATAATGGCAATTATACAGTGGCAATAATAACTGCAACTTCTTGAATGTCTGACAGCTCAGAAAGGTCACTTGTCCAAAACTTAGCTCTTACGTATCAGACCCAGAATCAGGTCTGTGTTGGTGAAGCTACACAGATGTCACTCATAAAATGTGATTAGCACCAAGAAGCCATTTTATATTGGTTATCTATTTCTGTGGAATTTGTGTCTAAAAGTGCTAGAAAGTAATTTAGAATTGGCACAGTGATTTTAGAATAGGCATTTAAACCCTGGTCAAGGCCAAACTGACTTTCCTCTCACTGACAGCAGTTGAGCTGAATTCAATGTGTTACCCTAAACCTATTTGTATAAGTCATTTAAAAAAAATAATTATTCTATCCTATCTATTTTTATTGCTCATACAGTCTGTCCATTACAAGCAATGCTTGGTGTTTCAGAAGCCATACAACTTCAAAAACTCTGATAAGTTTGTTGATGGGACTTAAACACATCATATAAAGTGTTATAAAAATTGTATACGGGGCCCGGCATGGTGGCCTAGTGGCTAAAGTCCTCTCCTTGTGTGTGCCAGAATCCCATATGGGCGTCGGTTTTTGTTCCATCTGTTCCACTTCCCATCCAGTTTCCTGCTTGTGGCCTGGGAAAGTAGTCGAGGACGATCTAAAGCCTTGGGACCCTGTACCCATGTGGGAGACCCAGAAGAGGTTCCTGGCTTCAGATCAGTTCAGCTCTGACCTCTTGGGGAATGAATCATCGGACAGAAGATCTTCCTCTCTTTCTCTCCTCCTCTTTGTATATCTGACTTTGCAATAAAAATAAATAAATCTTCAAAAAAATTGTGTATCATATGGACCTTGGAGGCCAATTTGTACATTCACACCCTGGATGACTTTGGGCACTCACCTCTTCCTGTGGTCTTCAGCTCCTCCCCCCTCAGATTAAGTCGATGTTTTAAGAGTACATTCAACTCTGATTGTATAGATTAAAATATTCCCCAATTCTTTTGAGTACTTTTACTCTATGTAAATGTGTAACTTTTACTTAATCAATTGTTAAGTCTGAATACTGACAAAAACACTGACGTATAATTGTCAGAGAGCCTTTTCCCCCAATTTTAGAAATGCTGTTTTTCATGGTAGTATGTTTGTGTTACCATACATGAAAACAGCTTGTACACAATCTAGGCTACCTCTAAGAGCTCAGTAGCATTGAATGCTAAAAAGATTCCTCTGAACAATTATGTAAACTGCTTTGAAAATAAATAATTTTTTCTTTTTCAAAATGAATGTTAAAGATTAAATCTTTTTCCTATTCTCTTTGCCTTCCCAAGAATCTAATTGAATTCTTACATTGTTTCTTTCATATTCACTATACTCTCTAATCATATCTTTATTTTTCTAACAGCTTCTACTTTTTAGATTGCTTATTCGGGTTTATTATATGAAATCTTTTTGGGGACCTTTTCTAGCCTTTCATTATCAGTTTCTTCCTTCAGGAGCATGAATTGTTTTGTTTATTTTGGACTTCTTTTATGTTGTTATTCTCTCTCAAATATTTGGTCTTCCTTGGCTGAACATTTATGTCTATGATTGGAGAACTTTGATGAATAGAGGAAAATAGCTCTGCCTTTGTGTAGATCTATTTACCCCGCAGTAATCTTCTATGAAAGCACAGCTTGACCGCAGCCTCTGTACAAACAGATGGGTCCCTGCATAAGCAGGCATCTTTATGGCAGAAAAGCCAGGTCAGGTTGTCCTCACAACATCCTTAATCCCAATACAGGAATGACTCTGTTCTTCCTTTTTTTTAAAAGGTGTATTTATTTATTTAAAAGTCAAAGAAAGAAAGTGAAAGGGAGAAGAAGATGGATAGAAGGAGAGAGGGAGAACGATATACAGAAACAGTATTTTCTATCCACTGGTTCACTCTCCCAATGCCAGGGTCCAGGAACTTCCTCTGGTGGCAGGGGCCCAAGGGCTTGGACCACTGTCTGCTGCTCTGCCAGGTGCATTGGCAGGAAACTGGATTGAAAGTGGAACAGCTGGGGACTGAAATTGACACCCTGCCAAGGGTGGCTTAACTCACTGTTCCACAAAACTCCACCTTCGATGATTTTATTCATAATGCATTTTTACTCTTGGGTGCAACTTCATTTCCTTTTCCCCTTCTAGGTCAGCTGAGGATGTGGGAAGTTACTCCAGGCTACATGTGTCTTACTTCTGTCTCAAGAAGCACTCACATGTCCCTTTCAAAATAAAGCATCATTTTATTAAAGAAGCAGTTATTACAGTAGGCCCTGATTACGAAGACTGCTTAACATGTGTAAGAAGCACAGACCCTCTGATCGAACTACTTGTGCTGTAATCTCTGACTTTCAACTTGCTCTCCCATCTGTACCGGTGAGCTTCAAGACCTATGAACTCATCCTAATAGTTTCGGAGAGTGAGAAACACGTCTCACTCACTTTGGTGTTTCCATAATGCATAGCAGCACCTGCTACAATGTAAATTTTCTTTTAAAGATTTATTTATTATTATTGGAAAAGCAGATTAGATTTACAAAGGGAAGGAGATAATAGAAAGATCTTCTGTTTGCTGGTTCACTCTCCAAGTGACCACAATGGCCGAGCTAAGCCAATCCAAAGCTAAGAGCCAGGAGCTCCGTTTTGGTGTCCCATGTGGGTGAAGGATCCCAAGGATTTGGATCATCCTCAACTGCTTTCCCAGGCCACAAGCAGGGAGCTGGATGGAAAGTGGAGTCCCAGGGACATGAATCTATGCCCATACAGGATGACAGCACTTGCAAAGTGAGGATTTAGCCAATGAACCATCACACCAAGCTCACAGGGTATATTTTCAAAGCGTGCTTATTTCATGATCAAATGAGTGAGACCAAATTATGGAAGGTCTTGAGATCTAAAGAGGAATGAGTAATGAGGAATTACTGAAGCTCTTTTGATCGTGAAAATGCTATGATTGGATCTGTAGTTTTGGAAGATCTTTTGACTGCAGAACCAGTATTGGGAATCCCATAGAACACTTAGGAGACTGTTTCAATGCAGAGACAATGATGAATGTTTAAATATGTGGCATTAGGGATAGAGAGAAAAAGATCATTCAAATAAATATTCATTAAGCATGTTGATAGGTGGCAGGGCTAGTTCTACATCCTGGCAAAATAGCAGTAAATGAAAATTCAGTTCTTCTCTCACAGAGCTCATATCCTAGTGGCAGAAGGAAGACAAAAACAAGTCAATTTCATATGTGAGCTCATGAGAAACACTAAAAACGGAAAACAAAATAGAATAGGGAGACAGATAAAGATAAATTGTGGCAGAGAGGTATGATTTATGATGTGGTAATCTGCAGAAACTGAGCTGAAAAAAGTGAATTGATCACAAGAAAATCTGAACATTCCAAACAGCAACTACAAAAAACTCTGAGGCATATAGTAATTACTAGAAGCTAGGTTCCATGTGCCATTGAGAAATAAAGGTTGATCTCAAGTCAGTAGATTGCATTTGGTTTTGTGGATGGGCCCAAAGAGGGATGTCTACTTTCTAGGCAGGACACTCAATGAAAGAACTGCCAAGAAGATCTGGCTATGCAGAATGAGATCCATCTGTAGAAGGGCCTGGGTGCCAGAAAGTGGGATGAATTCATCCCTGAGCTAGGGGGCTGAAGTTACTGTGAAAATAGGTCTGTGGTCTGAAGACTCTTACTTTCAGGTGTCAGCAATAGGATGGTGGTAGGCAGAGTAATGATTCTCCAAAATATGTTCTTTACTACTCCTCAGCATCCATGAATATATCACTACTTGGCAAGACATAATTAAGATTGCAGATGGAATTGAAATTGCTAATCAGATGACTCTGACATTATTCTGGATTATTCAAGAGGGCCCAAAATAATCACCAATGAAAAAGGCAGGAAAATAAGTGTCAGAGTGATCTGATATGAGGCAGGTGGTTTATGCTTTTGAAGATATTGTGGTGGCCTCTAGAAGCTGAACAAAGCAAGGACCTGCATTCTCACAAGCAGCCTTGGAAGGCAGTAAAGCAAAGTCTGGGTAAGCAAAAATAAATTTAATAAGGAGCAGCAGAAGATCAAGGGTTTCACAGTTCTCATGGATAAAAAGGTAGATGCTTACTGGTGGTTGATTTTATGTGTCAGTTTGAGCCACAGGGTCAAGAATGGGTGGTCAAGCATTATCCTGGGTGGGTCTCTGCATGTGTATGTATGAGATTAATACTTAAATTAGTAAACTGAGAGAAGCAGACCACATTCAACAATTTAGGTTGACCTGATTCAATAAGCATAAGGGCCTAAATAGAATAAAATACTGATTCTCCCACAATTAATAGAGAATTCTTCTTTTCGGTGATCTCTGAACTAGGACACTGGCTATCCTTCATTTTGAACTTGAATTGAAGCATGGCTCTTCCTGAGTCTCAGGCCTCTTGGCCCTCAGAATAAAACCATCATGTCTCTGGAGTCAGCTTGTGGACTCTTCTGTAGGTCTTGGGATATATTGGCTCCCATAATTGCATGAGCCATTTCATCAATGATAAGTCTCTATTTATTTCTCTCATATTGGTTTTGTTTCTCTGTAGAACTCTGATTAACATCTACCAAAGCCCAATGTAAATAGCAAATAACAGTAAAAATTCTTCCGGTGGAACAGATTGGGTGGGTCTGGAGCCCTATCCCCTCCTCTGATGAAAACTGTAGAGAGTCACCATTTAGCTGATTCCTTTTCTCTTCAAGAAAAGCAAAAATTATTAAGTACGGGGGCCACAATTACAGTGCTGTGGATTACGTTGCCACTTGTAGTGCAAGCATGTCACATTGCAATGCTGGTTTTTGAGTCCAAACTATGCTGCTTCCAATAGAACTTGCTGCTAATGCACCTGGGAAAGTAAGAAAAGATGGCTCTAATATTTGGGCCCCTTGCACCCATGGTATGGAATTTCTGGCCTCTATTTTCTACCTGACTCAGCCCAGGCCCACTAGGGAGTGAACTAGTGAATGGACCATTCCTTTCTCTGTCATTCTGCCTTTCAAATAATTAAATAATCTTTTATTTAAAGATTTATTTTATTTTTATTGGAAAGTCAGATATACAGAGAGGAGGAGAGACAGAGAGAAAGATCTTCTGGGCCCTAAATAAGTAATTTTTAATGAAAAAGTGTCAGTATTCCAGTGTATTTCATTATCTCATCCCCATTTATGTTAGTTTACCTTAATTTTCCACATCCACTGTAGCAGATTATCACAAAATTTGTCACTTAAAATAACACAAGTTTGGGCCCTGCTGAGGTAGTCTAATGGCTAAAGTCCTTGCCTTGCATGCAAGGGATCCCATATGGGCGCTGGTTCATGTTCCGGTGTTGGTAACGCCCACATCACCGTGTACCCCGGACCAAGTAGAGGGACTAGGGTTACAAAAAAGACAACACAGAGTGGGTCATTCTTGTAAAGAGAATCCCGTTTATTTGAACTTAGCCTGGCTTTTTATAGTCTGCCTAGTTCCTCCCAGTATTTTTCCAATGCTCAAGCAACTCCTAAGATCCCCCAGGGGCATCTTGATAAATGGGAAGCAGGGAAGCAGGAATCTGTGGTCAAGCCAGGGGCTAAATGTATCAGGCCAAGATTGCGCATCCTGTTACCCCTTAGAAACAAGCTAAGCTGTGGAGTTAACCCTTGGGAGACTGGGCCCTGCATCCCGGCAGCCCTGCTTCTCATCCAGTTCCCTGCTTGTGGCCTGAGAAAACAGTCGAGGACAGCCCAAAGCCTTGGAACACTGCACCTGTGTGGGAGACCCGGAAGAGGCTCCTGGCTCCTGTCTTCAGATCAGCACAGTTCAGGCTGTTGTGCCCACTTGGGGAGTGAATCGATGGACAAAAGATCTTCCTCTCTGTCTCTCCTCCTCTGCTCCTCTGTGTATATCTGACTCTCCAATAAAAATAAATAAGTGTAAAAAAGAAACACCCACAAGTTTATCTCGATGTATCACGAGTCAGAATCCAGAATGAGTCCCACTAAGCTATAATCCAGCTGCTAACAGGGATGCATTTCTTAAATGGGCGTCAGTTCTTGTCCCAGCTGCTTCATTTCCTATCCAGCTCACTGGTTATGACCTGGGAATGCAGTAGAGGATGAGTCAAAGCCATGGGACCCTGCACCCATGTGAGAGACCTGGAAGAAGTTCCAGGCTCTTGGCTTCGAATCATCTCAGCTCTGGCCGTTGCAGCCACTTGGGGAGTGAATCAGCTGTCCCAATATCTTTCTATCTTAAGCTCTTTCTCTCTGTTCTTCCTCTCTGTAAATCTGCTTTTCCAATGAAAGGTTAGATTAGAGAGCACACAGGAAAACCAAAGTCCATATTCCTGTACTTTGGATTTGTCCTTTCCTATCCCTATTACCCAGCCCTAGTCCAAGACCATTTCATCTCATGCCCACACAGTCTGCTGTAGTCTTTAACTCCTTGTCATTTTTGTTCATTTCCTTGTCAGCCTCACTTGCCAGTTTTACATGCCACTTGCAAATTAACATCCCACTTCGTACCCTTGCTGGAACAACAACAACAACAACAACAAAATAATTCTGACTTCTGGTTGCTTACATCAGAGATCTTTATTCTGAGGTCAGCAAAGGCCCAAGCATTCATTAATGCCCTGAATTCTATTTAAAATTTGTCATTTTTTGAAAAGGGCACAATGCCTTTGCTAAGAAGACAATGCCTGTTTCCATAAAATGGAAGGATTTTTAACAATTTTCAGGAAAGACATTTTGACTCCCTTTCTACCCTTTACTTGCTTTCCCCACATAGCAGAAATAACTCAAACCTTCGATGGCCTGATTTCCATGGGTCCCAACTCTGGCCTGGGTTAACATGCTCGAGATACATGCCTAATACTGTCTGAGTAAGGAGAGTGGAATAACAAGTTCCTTTTGGTCTTTGACCATTTTATATTCTCCAACACAGCTTTGATGCTAACAAAGCTTGCATAGATATTTGGCCTAGAGGTTAAGACATCTGTGTCTCATATTGGAGTGACTTCTTGCTAATATGCAAGAAATATGGGAGGTTGCAGGACTGATCAAGTGGTCAAGTCTCTGCCATCCTTGTCACTCTAGTGGAAGACCTGGATTGTGTTTGCAGCTCCTGGCTTCATCCTAGCCCAGTCTTGGCCACTGTGGGCATTTAGGGAATGAACCAGTGGATGAGAGCACATTTCTCTCTCTCTCTCTCTCTCTCTCTCTCTCTCTCTCTCTCTCTCTCTCTCTTTCTGTTAAAAAAAAAATATATGAACCAGCACCATGGTGTAGGCTAAGCTTTCACCTGTGGCACTGGCATCCCATATGGGTGCTGGGTCATGTTCTGAATGCTCCATTACTAGTCCAGCTCCCTACTTATGGCTTGGGAAAGCAGCAGAGGATGGCTCAACTCCTTGGGCCCCTGCACCCACGTGGAAGACCCAGAAGAAACTCTGGCTTCCGGTTTCAGATTGGCTCAGTTCCAACCATTGTAGCCTCTGGTGAGTGAACCAGCATATGAAAGATCTGTCTCTCTTTTGCAGCTCTGTCTTTCAAATAATAAAAAAACAAAGTGCATTTTAAAAACGACAAAGCTCATGCTTTGATTTTCATCTGATTTCTTCATATGTTTCTCTTTGGGTTCAGAGCTCATTGGTAACAAATAAGGTTAATTATTACCCTTGATTGCTTCCTCTACCTCCTTATACATAACTTTTTATTCAATGTTCAGAGGATTCAGTCACACCACACACACACACACACACACACACACATACACACTCTCACACACTCACACACATACACCTTAAGAAAGAACCTCTTAGAGCCCTTTACCTGGTACTCAAATTATTCTCTAACCTGCCTCCACACAGCTCTCCTTCAGCTTGCTGCAGAAAGCCCTTTGTTCTAGGAAATGCATTTCCACTCATCTGTATGATATTCACTGAGCCATTTACAATCTCTGAGATATTCTCCCCACCACTTGTTTCCAGGCTATATCTTACCCATGTTTCCAAGCTAAGGTCATCCTCTGAAAATTCTGGCCATTCCAGAACAGAGTCTGAGTTTATTTAATGTGTGTAGTGTAAGTTGAGGCCAGCTTTTCTTTTGGTCTATGTGCCTATTCTCTCCGCAATTGGATTTCTGAGTCCGCATTGAGCATGGATCACATCATCTGTCTTGATTCTCTTAAAGCCTAGTATGAGTAAAAATCAAAAAATAAATGAGGCTAGAATTTATCTTCATTTCCTCCATTTAGAAGACCAGTTTCCTCAGCTGGCAGTTTTGAGGGTATGAAATTGTCCTTCATCTGCTATTAATAATCACAATTGGCTGTCTTATAAAATACATTAACAGCTTCCATTTATTAGGTGCTTACTCTGGCAGGCAGCATGATTTCTGTGGGTATATCTCAGACTTCTTGTATCAACCCCTCTAAAAAGAAACTGAGACCCATAAACTTAGATGATTTATTCAAGGCTGTTAACTCAGGACTACAGTCAAGTCTGAACTTGGGAAGCACTGTTTCTCATCCTTAATGGTAGAACACAGGCACCTATACAACTTTACAAAATAGTGATGCCTAGGTTCTGCCCCCAGGTATTCAGGTACAGTGTGGGCTGTAGCCTGGGTGGGCACTGCGAGTTTTCAAAGTTCCCAAGATGAGGCAAATTTACCACCAGAGCTGTGCTCTCGTTTTTTTTTTTTTGTTTTTGTTTTTGTTTTTTTTTTTAAGATACATTTTTTTATTTGGTGCCAGTCTGAACCAGGAACTTCTTCTGAGTCTCGCACATCAGTGCAGGGGTCCAAGGAGCCATCCTCTGCTGTTTTCTGCTTTTTTTTTTTTTTTAAGGATTTTAATTTTTTATTGCAAAGTCAGATATACAGAGAGGAGGAAAGACAGAAAGGAAGATCTTCCATCTGATGATTCACTCCCCAAGTGACCGTAATGGCCAGAGCTTAGCTGATCTGAAGCCAGGAGCTCTTGCGGGTCTCCCACGCAGGTGCACGGTCCCAAGGCTTTGGACCAACCTCTACTGCTTCCCAGGCCACAAGCAGGGAGCTGGATGGGAAGTGGGGCCACTGGGACGCAAACCAATACCCATGTGGGATCCTGGTGAAGACTTGAGCCGCTAGGCCACCACGCCGGGCCTGGGCTTTCTGGTTTTGAAGTTGTTCTTAGTGTCATCAGTATTACTCTATGTAGCCTGCAACATGGGAAAAAGCATAAGCGTGAGATGGGAACATTATTTGTTTATTGAGCTAAACCTGCCCCAGTGAGTACTCAAAGCCAAAAGTGTGCGGTTAGAAGAATATTAGGTTCCCTTCAGAGTGCCTAGCTAGACACAGGAACACTATGGACATGCATGAAGGATACACACCAACCATACAGGACTTTAAAGTGATACATTGAGTTAGGCTGACATCTGACTCTACAAATCCTTTGTGCATCCTAGGTGGTCCTTTATTTATTCTCTGAGGTTCTAATGCTTTGAATAAGGAGTCCTTTTTCAAAGGACAAAACAGAAAGCTTTCAGAGAGCTTGAATCATTTAAATAAAATACTTAAAAGTTTCTGATGAAAGTGGTAAATTGTATTAAGTGGACCTTTCCAGCCATTATTGTTAGTTAGGATCAGCCAGGAAAAAAAGGACGCTTTGTCTCACTATATCCTCTCTTCCGGACATAGGAATTTTTTGAATGAAAATGCAGCGATGTGGGTCAGAATGAGCCACTCTCTGTCTTCAAGTATGCAGGGTGGAGTGTGGGGTGGAAGGAAGGCTGAAGCCTGCAGCCCCAAGCTCTAGTCTCCTGAGAGAGCCTGGGTTAGCTTTCTCGGTGGCCCACTGACAGAGGCTTCTGGAAAGACTTTTATACCTCCACTACAGCTGAAACCCTTGAGGGGCCCACAGCCGGAATGCCAGAGTGACCCTCCCTTTGCCAAAGACTTACATAGACACAGCCACTTGCCCGGGGTGGGCAGTCGTGGTGCCATACCCACAGCCATCAGTAACAGAGGCAAGCAGCTAGAAGCAGGGGTATTTGAAGGGTGGCTTAGGAGACAAAGGATGGGGTGAGTAGAGACACTCTGTGACTGTGATAGCTGGCAGAATTCCAGTGAAGCTGGTCCACCTCAGGCACAGCACCCACTGTTTTTGGAAGTGTCCCAGGGACCATGTGCTTTACTGTGATGGGATTCTGTCAGGTGTCTGCAACAGTTGGAATGGCTGTTGCCAATGTGACAGTACTAAGAAGCGGAGTCTTCTATGTATATAAAGTGAACAGAGTTCATGCAGTTCAAGACATTGGCATAGGTAAAGACTTCTTGGGAAAGACCCCAGAAGCATAGGCAATGAAATAAAAAATAAGCAAATGCATTGCGTGTAGCTGAGAAGCTTCTGCACTGCAAAGGAAACTGTCAACAAAGGGGTGGAATCTTTAGGGGGTGGCTAAGCCAGGAGGGTCCCTCCCTCCTGGATGGGATTCAGGCCCTTGTAAAAGGGGTTGCATGCACTGTTCAGCTGCTTTGCCCTCCTGCCTTCTGACGCGGGAGAATGCAGCGAGAAGGGATTCGCCAGACCAGAGGCAGGGCCTTAATCTTGGTCTCCAGAATTGTGAGGAAATTCATTCTTGTTATTTATGAATTACCCAATCTAGGAGGTGCTATTTTGTAGCAGCACAAAGGGCCCCAAGACAGTGACCAAAGAGGTTTGTTCTGTTTTTATTTGATTAAGGTATGGTTTTGACACAGTAAAATGTATGCTTTTGGGTGCATAGTTTGATGGATTTCATCGCATAAACTCCAGTAAAGTAAGACAGGAGATATTTTTACCATTTTTAAACATTTCTTCAAGTTCATTTGCAGTCTGCCCCCCAATCCCGAAGCCCATGCCTACAACAGCCACTGACCTGTCCCTGCCAGGGGCGCAAAGCTTGAAGCAAAGGGCACATAGTAGCTCATATTCTAAAAGTCAGGTGACCAGGGCCAACTACCAGCCCACAGATCTTTGTTGTGGAAAGATCAGCTTTATGCCCCAACCACCTAGTTCAAATAAGAAACCCAGTTTGGGGTCAGGCAGTGCTTTCTTCCCCCCTCCTGTGAGAGAACAGAAGCTTTAAGAGAGTTACTCATAAAATTACAAGTTATTCAAAGTGACTCCCACCACTTATTACTAAAAAGGAGCCTAGTATCTCTCTTTTTTCTGCAAGTTGCAAAAATCATTGTACTGGACCTGTGTCCGATGATGCTGGAAGAGATTGTGAAAGAGAGTAGCGAGGGGGCTGTCACATAGAGAAGGGGCCGGGAACAGGCTCCTGAATTCTAGAAAATGTAGAATACATGTGACATTATGCCTACAAGCATGAGATTTATTCCAGAAGGATAAGATTGGAACCCATGATCTGGTCACAAACTATAATAGCATGGAGGCACACAGTTTCACAGATTACTAATGTGGTACTATGCTTCCACAAGGGGCATAGTGCCACGGAAAGATACTTACAAGGAAATGTGAAATAAATAAAATGAACTATACTCTGCATGTACTTCCAGTAAAAGAAATGCCTCAATAAACTTGTTATATGTTCACTGCCTCCATTAATCTTCCTTCCACTGCTTTACTGAGAAAGTTATGTCCTTCCTCCGCCTGGCTCCGCTGCCTGTCTGTGTCAGGGAGGGGGGAATCGGCATACAGTAGTGATGAGAATCTAATGCTAGGTCTCTACTATTCTGCTTGCTGACCTTCCTCGTGCTTTAACTGGCAGAGTCTTGTTTAACAAAAAAGAAGTCATGTGCTACCTAGCAGATGTACAATTCAAAGTATCTTCTTTCACAACAGGAAGCAGTATTTATACTCTGAGGTTTACTGCAGCCTAAGTGAAAACAGAAACTGCCACCTTAAGCTTCTTGCCAAGTACGATGTTACTAAAGTAGTCAGAAGAATTCCACACATTGAGGTTAAAATTCCTCTCTGAAAAACATTTTTTAAATGTTTTTTTTTCGTAAAGATTTATTTTTATTTTATTACAAAGACAGATATACAGAGAGGAGGAGACACAGAGAGGAAGATCTTCCATCCGATGATTCACTCCCCAAGTGACCTCAACGACCGGTGCTGTGCCGATCCGAAGCCAGGAGCCAGGAACCTCTTCCAGGTCACCCACACAGGTGCAGTGTCCCAAGGCTTTGGGCTGTCCTCGACTGCTTTCCCAGGCCACAGGCAGGGAGCTGGAGGGGAAGTGGAGCTGCCGGGATTAGAACCGGCGCCCATATGGGATCCCGGGGCTTTCAAGGAGAGGACTTTAGCTGCTAGGCCACGGCGCCGGGCCCTCTGAAGAACATTCTTAATGTGAATAGCATCAACCAATCAGCATTCATGCATCAACTAGGAACTTTACTGCTCATTTTTTTTAAAGATTTATTCATTTTATTACAGCCGGATATACAGAGAGGAGGAGAGACAGAGAGGAAGATCTTCCATCCGATGATTCACTCCCCAAGTGAGCCGCAACGGGCCGGTGCACGCCAATCCGATGCCGGGAACCTGGAACCTCTTCCAGGTCTCCCACGTGGGTGCAGGGTCCCAATGCATTGGGCCGTCCTCGACTGCTTTCCCAGGCCACAAGCAGGGAGCTGGATGGGAAGTGGAGCTGCCGGGATTAGAACCGGTGCCCATATGGGATCCCGGGGCGTTCAAGGCGAGGACTTTAGCCGCTAGGCCACGCCGCCGGGCCCTTTACCTTTGCTCATTTTTAAAAGATGTATTTATTTTTATTGGAAAGGTAGATTTACAGAGAGAAGGAGAGACAAAAAGAAAGATGTTCCATCCACTGATTCACTTCCCAACAGCCACAACGGCTGGAGCTGAGCCGTTGTGAAGCCAGGAGCCAGGAGCTTCTGCGGGAGTCAGAATTTCACCATTCTTTAATTCAGTTCACTCTCACGGATGTTTCAAATTCAAGATTCACTGGGCCTGAGGATTTTCTGTGTTGAATATCGATTGGGTGCTAGGAAATGCATCAAAACCGTTTCAGATTGACAAAAGTTTGTGAAAAAAGTATAACTGTCGTTTGTATTCCTTTTTGTTGAGCACCAGTAGTAAATAATCCAAATCCTCTTAATAGGTCTGTTTTCTCCAACTTTTAAAAAACATGATATATTTTATATTTTTAGCGATTAATGATTTTTGTTTATTTGAAAGGGTAAGAGAGGTAAGAGAAGGCTGGAGGGAGAGAAAAGGGGAGAGATGGATGGACACAGGGAAGAGAGAGAGAGAAAGAGAGAGAGAGAGAGAGAGAAAGCAATCCCATTGGCTAATTCACTAACAGCCAGGACTGGGCCAGATGGAAGCCAAGAGCCCAGAGCTCTGTCTGGAACTCCCCAATGGACAGCAGAGTCAAGAAGTTGCTATAAAAGTTGTCACCCAGGATGTGTCTCAGCAGGAAGCTGGTTTGGAAGCTGAGTACTTGGGACTGCAGCCAGACACTTGGGTGTGACACACTTCTGTCCTGTCCCATCTTCAGTTTCTCTTTCTTCCACTACCAATGAGTACCTGCCTTGATGAATGACCAGCTTGGTTTAACATCCTTCCAAATGTGAGTGGTGGTAAATGGACACTGGTGATTTTGGAGGAAGCATTGAGGAAGAGGTATTACATATGAAATATCTTTAAAAAGTCCATGAAAACGCGTATTATGGAAAACATTAGTATGGCTTTCATATACGTTCAGTGATGTTGTGGCAGTCCTTCCTCAAAGGAGCCCAGTCTTCCCTTTCAGTCACTGAACTCTGTGAACTTGGATTGGAAACCAGACGAAGGATAATAATTGATTGGCTGAGCTCAACCTTTTGCTTTCCGACTTTAAATTTCCAGAGAGCATGTGAGTCAGCTGTCACTCTAGATGGCCATTCATTTCACTTGACCTTAAGAATATCAAGTTAAGGGCCCGGCACAATAACCTAGAGGCCGAAGTCCTCGCCTTGCATGCGCCAGGATACCACATGGGTGCTGGTTTGCATCCCGGATGCTCCATTACCAATCCAGCTCCCTGCTCGCGGCCTGGGAAAGCAGTCGAGGACGGCCCAAAAAGCCTTGGGATCCTGAGCACACATGGGAGACCCAGAAAAATCTCCAGGCTCCTGGCATCAGATCACCTCAGCTCTAGCTATTGAGGCCACTTGGAGAGTGAACCAGCAGAAGGAGGATCTTCCTCTCTGTCTCTGATTCTCTCTGTAAATCTGACTTTCCAATAAAAATAAATCTTTAAAAAAAATCAAGTCAATTAGCCATTGCTTCAGTTTTCTAGCCCAAGACATTTCACTTATCCCTCTGTTCACCTAATCAAGTTGCCATAGCACAGAGTGGATTACATGAATACAAGTATATTTTGTATATTTTCTCAAGGCCCTGATGTTAGAAATATGAGATTACAGTATGAACAGAGTTGATTTCTTCAGAGGGCTCCCTCTTTGCTTGTTGATGGTTCTTTACTTCCTGTGCTTTTGCATGGTCTTATTTTTACATGTATGTACTTATGTCTACTTTTGATATGACAGCAATCAAAAATGGATTAAGAATGTCTTATTCTATGTCCTGCTGCTATAATCAGAACACATGAAACTGAAATATTTATGAAGAACAAGATTTATTTGACTTATTATTCTGGACATGGGGTTGTCCAAAGGTATGATGTGGCTTCTGGTAAGGGTCTTTTTGGGGCATCATTGCATGGCAGAAGGGCAAGAAAGCATGTGTGTGACACAAAGATACAAACTGAATTAAACTCATCCTTTTTCTCAGGAACTCACATCTATGACAACCAACCCATTCCTGCTATAACAGCAGAGCCCTCGTGACCTAATCACCTGTTAAACAACTCACCCCTCAATAGCAGTATAATGGAAATTATATTTCAATGTGAGTTTTGGAAAGGACATTCAAGCCATAACAGAGCCCTGTGTTAATGTGCTCATTTGACTTAGCTATCTCTCTAAAGAACCTATCTCCAAATATACTTTGGGGTGCCAGGGGCTAGGACTTCCATGTATGAATTTGGGGGAAGGGAAGCAATATAGTCCAAAGGAATGACCATATTGCAACCTTTCCTGTGTCAGTTAAACACCGTTATTTGGTTTATGTACTCAAGAAGCTTACCATTTCCACTGGTACTAGGATCCTAGTTCCAGGACAATAGCTAGTGACAATACTGGTCTTCAGAAGGCATCTGTAAGTATCTCACATGTGTGCTCCCTACTGGATTTCTGGTGATAGACTATATAGTGAGACTTCTCATGGATCTTGGTTAGATGGTGGCGTGGGCCCCTGTAATCCATATTGGAGTCCCAGATGGAGTTCCAGGCTTCTCGCTTAAGCGCAGCCCAGCCCAGACTGCTGTGGTCATTTGGAAAATGAATCAGTGGATACAAGTGCTGGAGTCCAGCTCCAGCCAAGAGTTCGGAGCTCAGGAAGCGTGCATGGAGTCGGCGATAAAGAAAGACACAGACACTGACATTTGTTGGCTTCTTGCTTTATGCTTTATTATCAAGAAGAAGCTGTCCTTTTTATTTACTTAGACACATCACTAGCCTCTGCACAAATGTTTGATTTTTTATCTTTAACTTTAGAACTAAGACAGCATACACAGATGTTCAATTAATTTTTACTTCATGGTCAACCAGGTGCTCTTAAAGATAATTCTGTAAGTTACTATAATCAGTTTCTTTAAAGCAAACCATTATTCATTCTTCAGAAGTAGCTATTAGGTGCCAGCCAGAACTCCAAGGCCAAGGCACAGATGGTTACCTACTAATCCGTAAAACATTCCTACCTACTACATTTTATTTTCACAACTTATCTATCACTTATTGGGAAAAATACATCAAAAGAAAAAGAACATAAGGATCTAAGGCAAAAAGTTTCAAACGTTAAATCCCCCAACAACTGCAAACCCTACAACCACATAAACAATTAAACAATAATCAAAAGTATATCTCTGTGATGTTAGTAGAATTGCCCTATATTTCCTCTAGTTAAAAAATTATAAAAGCAGCTAAAACAGCTACATTTTCTATTCTCTAAAAGTTGCAAGGACAGGCTAACCTTTAAGGTCACAGTAACTATATTTTTGCCATAGGAGTTTCCACTCATACTCCCATCAATTCTGTTAGTTTGTAAAATTCTTTTTTTTTTATTAAAGATTTATTCATTTTATTACAGCCAGATATACAGAGAGGAGGAGAGACAGAGAGGAAGATCTTCCGTCCGATGATTCACTCCCCAAGTGAGCCGCAACGGGCCGGTGCGCGCCGATCCGAAGCCGGGAACCAGGAACCTCTTCCGGGTCTCCACACGGGTGCAGGGTCCCAATGCATTGGGCCGTCCTCAGCCGCTTTCCCAGGCCACAAGCAGGGAGCTGGATGGGAAGTGGAGCTGCCGGGATTAGAACCGGCGCCCATATGGGATCCCGGGGCTTTCAAGGCGAGGACTTTAGCTGCTAGGCCACGCCGCCGGGCCCAGTTTGTAAAATTCTTATGAAGCCATTTCCCAGAAGGCATGCTATATGTCTGGGCCAGATTTCAGGACAATAGGCACACAACAAGGTGTCCAGAAATGGCATGGGTTTAATTGTACTCCTGTGCGCAGTTAAAGGCCCACTCACCAAGACATTATCAGTAACATTAACTCTCAAGCTCATATTACTTGCCAAAGCCATCTCACAGGGGCAAACAATGCCTCAATAGATTACAGGATTCTTAGTGGGGTGCTTGAGTGTCCATGCAAAAAGCTGGTGAGACTGCGTCAAGGTGGTCAGAGAGAAATCCGCCGGGACTTGCCAAACAGCTGGAAGCTCCCCTGGGCCCTGCCAAGCAGGGGAGCTGTTCTCTTCACACCTTCGTGCCATCCACACCTACTGCACGGACCCCTGCATACAAGAGCTCTCTCTTTCTCTCTCTGTCTCTTCCTGCCTTTCGCATAAAAATATTAGATCTTAAAAATAAGAAAGGAGGAGTTACAGAGGGAGGAGATCCAGATCTTTCTCTAAGTGGTTGCAGTGGCCAGGGCTGGGTCAGCACTGCTCCCAGTTTCAGCTTCCTGTCAGTATAGCTCCCGGGAGACAGCAATGAGGGCTCAAGTAGGTGCATTTCTAACTCTATATGGGAGAACTGGGTTGAGTTCCTAGGACTGGGCACTAGTTTCAACACTTATGAGCATTTGGTGAGTGAACCAGCAGGTGCAGGCTCTCTCTATTCATTTTTCAAATACATACATAAAATCTATGGGCCCGGCGGCGTGGCCTAGCGGCTTAAGTCCTCGCCTTGAAAGCCCCGGGATCCCATATGGGCGCCGGTTCTAATCCCGGCAGCTCCACTTCCCATCCAGCTCCCTGCTTGTGGCCTGGGAAAGCAGTCGAGAACGGCCCAGTGCATTGGGACCCTGCACCTGCGTGGGAGACCCGGAAGAGGTTCCTGGTTTCCAGCTTCGGATCGGCGCGCACCGGCCCGTTGCGGCTCACTTGGGGAGTGAATCATTGGATGGAAGATCTTCCTCTCTGTCTCTCCTCCTCTCCGTATATCTGGCTTTCCAATAAAAATGAATAAATCTTTAAAAAAATAACATTACTCATTACTATGTCAATTAATTCCATAATGATGTAAATTTTTACTGATGGTATGTTGGAGCTTTTAATTGATCAGGATGATACTCTGCTGGCTCTGTCTTCAAACCAGAGAGGGTATACCTAAGAAGCTGTTGAACTTGACTGGACAATAAGATGCTGGACTCTATGTTTGGTATATGCTTGCAATGGGGGAATCTCAACTGAACTTGAGCTGTGGTTATGCAACAAGGTGGAGGAATCCACCATGGTGGGAGGGTTTGGGGAGGGGTGGGGAGAACCCAAGTACCTATGAAACTGTGTCACATAATACAATGTAATTACTGAATAAAAAAATACATACATAAAATCTAAAACAGTTTAAATTGTTTCATAAGAGACATACAAAGATACACATCAATCTTAAGAGAAGAGACCATGACTTTTAAGAAGCTGTGCAGATTTGTACCAGTGGGTCCCACATGAAGAAACTCAGCAGCAGCAGCCGAGAAAGCTATTACCCATTGGAACAATTACTATTCTGACTTTTCACACGTTGGTTTTATATATTTTGATCTACATATACTTTGAAACATAACACATTAATTATTTTGGTTTTGCCATTTCTTTTTTTGCTACCTATTATGGTAGTGAGACTGACCCATATTCTTGTATGTAGTTGCTACTCCTTACCCTTTGTGATATTGGTGACACATTATATATTCACTCTGATTTTCACAGGCATCTGGATAAATGTGCAGGTTTAGTCTTTTACAAAGTGTGCTGTTATAAATGTTCTCAGTCATGTCATTTGGTAAACATATACATGCATTTCTGTTAAGGATAAACCTCAGATTAGAATTTCTGGGTTATCAACTAGGTCACAGCTCCCACTGGTACTTGAGAGAGCAGGTTCTTGGGGTGGGCCTGGTGGGGGTTCTTGGGGATCTGCTAGACTAGGCCAAACACCCAATGTCATGTGCAAGAACCAGGGCAGGGGCTGGGCCTGGGGGGTTCTTAGGGATATCCTCAATTAGGTAGCAGCATCTGCTGTTACTTGCATGAACCAGGGCTAGGTGTGTGCTGGACCACCTAACCTATAGGCATACTTGAGAGCTGAGTTTGAGGACTAGAATAATAGTTACTTGGTGTGTGTGTGGGTCCCTAACAAGGCTGCTATACCCACTGATATGCACATGGCCTAGGCAGGGGGTAAGCCAGGCCATGCCACTGCACATGCGGGTGCGCATGAGAGCTAGGTTTGAGGACCAGCACAGCAGGAGTCCTTAATGGTCATCCAACAAGACCGCTCCACCTGATCTCCAACCTCAGGGAACATCACATGGACAGGCGGTCCAGCCTTGGAGCACATGTTGCAAGACTGGGCAAGCTCCGTTGCAGAATCCCATGCAAGGATAAACAACATACCCAGATCCACACAAAAGACAAAATAGCCAGTTCCTCTAATTCAACAGAAGACCTCAAGTACCTCATCAAAAGGTAGAAAAAAATACAGGCTGAACAATAGTTCGGGCCAAGTTTTCCAGCAAGTATCTGAACATGTGGAGTTACGGAGTGAGGAGAGACACACAGACACAGAGGGAGATCTTCCATCTGCTGGTTCACTCCTCAAACGACCAACACCAGAGATGGGCTACGCTGGAGCCAGGAGGTTTATCTAGGTCCCCATATAGGTGCAGTGGCCCAAGCGCTTGAGCCATCCTCTGCTGATTTCCCAGGCATCCTCTGCTGATTTCCCAGCCATCCTCTGCTGATTTCCCAGCCATCCTCTGCTGATTTCCCAGGCATCCTCTGCTGATTTCCCAGCCATCCTCTGCTGATTTCCCAGGCATGTCATTATGGAGCTGGATCAGAAGTGGTGAAGCACCAACTTAAACGGGCATCTCTATGGGGTGTCAGTATTGTGGGTAATAGTTTAATGTACTATGCCAAAGAATTGGCTCCAGATTTTTCTTTCCCCAAAAGAAATGACTTTAGAAAGAAATGAAAAGAAAATAATGAGAAAAATGAAGGAAAATGGAAAAGAAAAAAAAAAAAAAAAAGAAAGAAAAGTTAAGACAGGACTTCCGCAGGGGCTCAGGAGAGAGGGGGAAGTTAAGGCCCAGGTTGGGTTCTGCTCTTCTCCATGACCTCACCTCCAGGTGGTGAGAGTGATTTTCCTCTTGGGCCCCACTGACTGCAGGACTTCTCAGCTTAGTTGTCAGGCCCACTATTCTGTGTCAGCTCCTTGGCATATATAATCTTATAGTTGTCAAGTCTTTTTTTTTTTTTAACAGGATGTGGGACGGGAACTTATTCCATTTGCAATCTGGGATTTTGTTGTTGGGAATTGCAATATTGGAGTGTCATTAACCAGATTTTACTTAAGGATCTGGTTATTGGTGGAGCTGGAGGTGTGATATGGGGTTGCATTAACCTTGATCAGCCAGGGCTTCAGTTTGTCATAGATGATGATGTCATAGCCATATCACCTCCTGTCCTGGATGCTCTCCAGCCACAGCCAGAAGTTACTCACGGTTCACTTGACCTTGTGAATGTGGCGGTAGTCCCCTCTGTGTTTCTGAACGGCCATGGTGGCGAGATGTACAAACATGCTGTCTGGCTCCCTGTGCTTGGGATGTACCGCACCAGGCAGAACCGGCAGAAATCCACAGCAGGCAGAAACCTACCTTTGTCTGTGTAATAGCACAGCAGGCAGTCCTGGCCCACCACAAAATACAAGTGCCGATCAAACTTCCTTCCACCGAAGAACAATGGGTTGTTAATAGACAGGAAAAAGCACGTCAATCCCTTGATCAGTTGAGACACAAATAAGGACTTCTTGCTGTCCAAGAGCCACATCTGGATCTGGGAGAGCTTACTTGTATAATATTCTATTCCCCTGTGCCTTGCTTCAGTTTCATGACCCAAATGCTGGACTGGCTTTTTAAAAACTATATATGTATTGGGCCCGGCGGCGTGGCCTAGCGGCTAGAGTCCTCGCCTTGAACGCCCCGGGATCCCATATGGGCGGCGGTTCTAATCCCGGCTGCTCCACTTCCCATCCAGCTCCCTGCTTGTGGCCTGGGAAAGCAGTCGAGGACGGCCCAATGCATTGGGACCCTGCACCCGTGTGGGAGACCCGGAAGAGGTTCCTGGCATTGGATCGGCGCGCACCGGCCGTTGCGGCTCACTTCGGGAGTGAATCATCGGACAGAAGATCTTCCTCTCTGTCTCTCCTCCTCTCTGTATATCCGGCTTTCCAATAATAATAAAATCATAAAATATATATATATATATTTTAAAGACTTATTTATTTCTACTTGAAAGGCACATTCACAGAAAAGAAGAGACACAAAGAAAGATCTTTGACCTGCTGGTTCACTCCCCAAGTGGCCGCAATGTCCAGAGGGAACCAATCTGGAGCCAGGAGCCAGGAACCTCCTCCAGGTCTCCCACATGGGTGCAGGGTCCCAGGGCTTTGGATCATCCTCGACTGCTTTCCCAGGCCACAAGCAGGGAGCTGGATGGGAAGTAGAACAACTGGGGCATGAACCAGCACCCATATGGGATCCTGGCACATGCAAGGTTAGGACTTTAGCCGCTAGGTTACTGCGTCAGGCCCATTGGCATCTCTTTTATTTCAGTACTGGAAAGTGTTGTGCTTCTTTCTTTTGGCTTTCATGACTTATGATGAAACATCTATAAACTGTTCTCTCCCTACAGGTTAAGATTTCTCCATTGCTACTTTCAAGAGATTTTTTTTCTCTTTCTGTTTTTTGTCTGTAGTTCTCTGAAATTTGAATATGATGTATTTTGGCATATAAATGTGGTAAGTGAAACAACATTCTTGTGAAATCTGATACAGTAAAATATTCTTCCCTGCCTATATTTCTGCTGAGCTATGGTCTCTGCATTTTTATTTGTTCATTTAATGGAGCATTAAACCATTGACTACATAGAAATTAAAAATATGTCCAAAAAATAAAATAGCATGCAGAAACATATTTTTATGGAAAAGTCAAGTTCGCATATTAAAATGAATCCTTGGAAAATCACTTGAGTTTGATCATTTTAGCTCTTTATGAAAGCCATAGTTTCCCTCCTGCTGTTAACAGAAGATATGCAAATGTATTTTGGAGGGTTAAGCGTTGCATTTGTTTTCTCATGGAAATTCTAGGAAATCTTCTTTATTAAAAAAAGATTTTTGAATATTGTATTTGGAAACTCAGATTTCCAGGAAGGACACAGAGAGAAAGATTTGGTTCACTCCCCAAGTGGCTGCAACAGCCAGAGCTGCCCCGATCTGAAGCCAGGAGCCAGGAGCTTCTTCTGGGTCTCCCACATGGGTGTAGGGTTCCAAGGCTTTGGGCCGTCCTTTACTGCTTTCCCAGGACACAAGCAGGGAGTTGGGTGGGAAGTGGAGCAGCTGGGACACGAACTGACGCCCATATGGGATCCCAGACACTTGCAAGGCAGAAATTTATTTATTTATTTATTTATTTTAAGATTTATTTATTTTTATTACAAAGTCAGATCTACAGAGAGGAGGAGAGACAGAGAGGAAGATCTTCTGTCCGATGATTCACTCCCCAAGTGACCACACCGGCCTGAGCTGTGCCTATCCGATGCTGGGACCAGGAACCTCTTCCGGGTCTCCCACGTGGGTGCAGGGTCCCAAGGCTTTGGGCCGTCCTCAACTGCTTTCCCAGGCCACAAGCAGAGAGCTGGATGGGAAGTGGAGCAGCCGGGATTAGAACCGGCGCCCATATGGTGCAAGGAGGAGATTTAGCCATTGAATGTCACATCCCACCTAATTTTAATTAATCTTAAGTGCATAAACTTTTATGTGCTCCTGCTTAGAAAAGCTAAAGCTTGCTTCTATATGTTTAAGCTTATTAAGAAATTTTACCTTACTGTAGTGAAAATTGAATTTTTATTCTGATGAGCTTTTAATGAATTATTTTGATTTACCTCTGCAATCAGATCCTGAAATATTATGCCAAGTCGCTTCGCTGTGTGGATGCCTTCAACATCCTTGGCTACTGCCATGAGCCAGTGGAACTGCTCTCCTTCCCACAGACCAAAACCCCATTGCACTGTTTCCTCCATCTTGGCCCACTCAGATTCTGGCGGCACAAAATTTGTGTCTATGCAGCTCCCCTGACAGAAACACCTCCTGGAGTGGACCTCATCTACTGGGTTCTGCACCGGGTTGTTCAAAGAGAGAAGAGAAAGTGCAAGAAGAAACTTACATATTTCCGGAGGCTTCTTCACACTTGTTCATCTAATTTAAACAAAGATGCTATAGATTTTATACTGTCTTAGTCCATTCAGGCTGCTAAAGCAAAGTATCTTAGACTGGGTAGCACACACACACATACACACACACACACACGCACACACACACGAGGCTGAGAAATCCAAAATGAAAGTGCTGTCAGCTCTTCTGTGTGCTGAGGACCCGCTTCCCCACAGATGGCAGCTTCAGTAGGCGGAAAGTACTGGAAGTATCTTACAAAACTGAAGGTGTGCGATGTGGCGTGTCCCAGGCCCTTCCATTCTACCATACACTAGAGATCCTTGGGCACGACTGTGTTGGGAGTTGGTGTTGTCTCTGGTTTCCTGGTCAGGCAGGCTAGAAGCTGAAAAAAACAAATTTCAAGAGAAATGACTATTTTTGCAATTTTTTTCTTCCTGTGGTATCTTAGTAAAATCGGAAGCCCTAAGAGATAGGAGGAGGGGGCCCGGTGCAGTAGCCTAACGGATCCTCGCCTTGAATGTGCTGGGATCCCATATAGGCAACGGTTCTAATCCCGGTGGCCGTTCTTCCCACCCAGCTCCCCGCTTGTGGCCTAGGAAAGCAGTCGAGGACGGCCCAAAGCCTTGGGACCCTGCACCTGCGCAGGAGACCCGGAAGAGGCTCCTAGCATCAGATCAGCTGAGCTCTGACCTTTGTGGTCACTTGGGGAGTGACTCTTCAGACGGAAGGTTTTCTTCCTCTCTGTATATATGACTTTGCAGTACAAATAAATAAATCTTTTAAAGAAAGCTAGGAGGAGGATATTCTGATAGCATGGGAAGGGAGGCTGTGGCCACTAGAAGGCTGCAGGCCTTGATCCCAGAGTAGCCAGCCCACACCTCAGTTCCTGCTCCTCCCTGCGCCCTGCGCCTTTGGGTCCTCTTGATGGCTGCCCCACGTTATCCTACTCATCTCAAGTCTGCTTCATTCACACTTTCTTACTGGTTCCCCTGCAGGCAATCCCCAAAGCCCTCCTGTCCCTGACTCTCACATAGCCTAATGTCACTTGCCCGTCTGCCTTGGCTCATAGACTGCAAAGGCTCTGCCGCACGCCCGGCTCATCCTGGAAGCTTTTCTCTTGCAGTGTTTGCTTCTCTGGGGTCTTGAGGCTGTTGACAGCACCTTGCTTCCACGTGGGCAAAGGTGGCAACCAGAGTTCCACAGGACAGCTCTTCCACAGCAGAAGCACTCGTCCTGCCAAGAAGCACGTCAATCTTCCGGGTTCTGCCTGGGGGAAAAAGCCTGCAAGGAGCCTGCTTTCTGATCTGACCCGTGGCTGCCTTCCTCTTTTTTTTTTTTTTTTTTTTTTTTTTTTAAGATTTTATTATTATTGGAAAGCCGGATATACAGAGAGGAGGAGAGACAGAGAGCTTCCTCCATCCGATGTTTCACTCCCCAAGTGAGCCGCAACGGGCCGGTGCACGCCGATCCGAAGCCGGGAACCTGGAACCTCTTCCGGGTCTCCCATGCGGGTGCAGGGTCCCAATGCATTGGGCCGTCCTCGACTGCTTTCCCAGGCCACAGGCAGGGAGCTGGATGGGAAGTGGAGCTGCCGGGATTAGAACCGGTGCCCATATGGGATCCCGGGGCTTTCAAGGCGAGGACTTTAGCTGCTAGGCCACGCCGCCGGGCCTGGCTGCCTTCCTCTTGGATAAAACAGACAGCTACCTCGTGGTTTCAGATGGACGGATAGAGAAAATTTTATTCAGCTATAAAAAAGAATGAAATTCTATCATCTGCATCAAAATGAATGCAACTGCTACACATCGTGTTAAGTGAAATAAGCCAGACACAGAAAGACAAACATTGTATGTTCTCCTGTGTACGTGGGAGTTGAAACTCTTACAAAACGAAAAACCAAACATAAGCAAAAAGGAAAGAAGTAGCTGTGTCAGCATCATTGTCAATACAGGTTTCTAAAACTTCTGTCAAACGGATAGTTAAGAAGGATATACAACAAAAGTTTTAATAATCTATTTCAATCAGTATATATGAGTGAAATGCTTATTTTTCATTTGATTGTGATTTATGGACCTTGCCTATATTCTTGCTAAACTAGCTTTTGAGCTTTTTACTTAATGAAATATTAAGCCTTTGACTATTAGATAAACTTAAAATAACATCTAAACATTTTTTAAAGATGAAGAAATGAAGAAAGAAGTTCGAATGAAAGAAGAAAAGCGGGGAGAGAAGGAGACTGGGCAGGAAGGGAAGCATCGTATTGAATTGTGGCTGGGAACTACATAGAATCTGTTCTCTGCATTAATATCACATTTGCAGGATATCACATTAGAATTGATGATATTGCCTTGTAACAATTACTGTGTATTTTATTGTTACCCTGGGAATCTAATGTATCAATAAATTCCTTAAAAAATAAAATACATACTAATTTAGAAAACAAAAAACCAGGCAATTACCGACCAGGCCACCAGGGGGCAAAGCTGCTCCAGTATATCACATAGTATCAATTCACGTTGTAAAAGTTTATTTCTGTAACAAAAATGTAGAGGGTTCTGAAAACATAGAGGACCAAAAGAAGATGATAAAAATCACGTACCTCATGTAACCACTATGAGAACATTATGGCGTTTCGTTAACATTATTTTCTCATTACCTAAAACTAAGGAAAAATTTAATGTACTATTTCTCTACATAGTATCTTATTTCTACATTATAACAAAATTTTAAGAATATTTTAGAAGATATTAAATATTCTTTTTTTGGTATTACTTTCTTCTGTGCAATTATTTTTAAAAACATGCACAATATATTCCATGTTTTTGCCTGCAATTGATAAGCTCATTATCTTAACATATCAACAAATCAAAGAACAATTTTATTGAAGCCTTGTCCTTTGCAACACTGTTCTTATCTTTTTAAATCTGCCGATTTGATGGGCACCATTGTATCATGGTGATTTTAAATTGTATCCTTTCAGTAATCAAATAAAGAAGAAATATTTGTGGAACATGAATTGCTTTCTTTGTCATGCGCTGTGCTAATCATTGGCAATCCATTAGGGAGAAAGGCAGACACTAGTTCCATTCACTCTAATCTCCCATTTGAGGGAGATGAGGACACAGGCTGACAAAGCAAACTCACAAACAAGAAGCTATAGGTTAGGTAAAGCATTATACAACAGAAATAGAGTGCCCTCGGATAATAGGAAGAGGCATGTTCATTGACTGTTGCCAAGTCAAACAAATTTTCCGTTGTGATCACCTGCTACCCTGTTTCTTTTGTGAGCAGGACTGGGATAAACAGATACTGAATAGATGTCTGTTGTCATAGAAACCATGCCGCATATCTTGCAAAGGACACACTGAACTGTTATGCTATTCTTTCTGGGCTGGTAACTCAGAAACAACGAGATGGCCGTGTCCTAGAAGGGGGTCTGTTCTGGATGGCACCATACAAAAGCATGCAAACACTAGTTCAACAGGCCTAATGTAGAACATCAGAACATTCTTTCTCTCTCTCTCCCTCTCTTACACACACACACACACACACACACACCCCAAGCTAAACCATTGGGTGATGATCAGGCACCCCTGTTGCCAAGTCCCTAGTGCAGAAAAGCATAGATCCTCCCTTTATCTTCACAGAGACCTTTAAGTGGCAGGCTTCAAGTGTCAAAACTTGTAATGAGTAAAGCAGCGCACTTTCTCATTGTGGGAAACTTGTAATGAGTGAGGAAGCCTCCAGCCTCCAAAATAGCTCTCCTGTCATTATTCTTCCTTGAATTCCTTGGTAGTGAGAAGACACTTGAGTCCCGGAGGGTTAACGATGTTTCCCATGTAAACCTTCAACACTGACAATGGTTCACACTACATCTGTCTTCAGAGACTACTAGCATTGAGACTGAAAGTATTGATTTTGTGGAGGATGTGGTTTTTCACATCTCTCATTTAAACAATTTGTTGTAAAGCAGTTCAATAGAAATAGCAATGAAAGTAATTATACGAGTGTCACTCCTGCAGTGACGGACTTGGTGCATGGAGCCAATAATAACACGCATGGACTCTGACTGATGGTCAATAGCCAAAGTTTATTATTGGCATCGGACTTTCTACACTGAGGCTCATATGGGATAAGGGAGGAGGTACTGAGCTTATCCACAAACCCATCAACTGTTTCTATACTTTTATCTGGAACTCGTTTTGTCTATCCCACCAAGTGTTCTCATTCACATGCTGTCCACTCAGCTGTTCTCATACAAATGATATCCATTTAGTTACAGGAATGGTACACATTCAGTTGTCCTCATACAAATGGCATCCAATCAGTTATACAAAAGGTATCCATTCGGTTGTTCTCATGCAAAGGAAATCAAATCAGTCACACAAACAGCATCCATTCAGTTGTTCTTATACAAATATCCAATCGATTGTAATCCTGTGCTCGCTGACCTTCTAGGGTCACAATGTCCTTCTACATGAGAAGAAAATTAAATCATGGTTCTAGCCCAACCTTATCAATGTATCAAGTGTATTAATTCTTCCTCATTCTTTTTGATCTTGAATATAATTTTTTTTTTCTCCAGCGAAACATTGGTCATTCAGTAGCATGTTATTTAACTACATGGCAGTCTAAATTTTGTATTTTTCTCTCTGTTGCTGATTTGCTTTTATGGCTTTTCATTTAAGGGAGTGTGTAGTAACTGTGTAGTATAGACTATCACATATAATCATTAAAAATAAATTTCAAAAAGATATCATGAAGTGATAGGGATAGTAATATATATATATATATATATATATATATATATATATATATATATATATGATACTGGTCCAAAAACAGACACATAGGCCAATGTAATAGAATGGAAAGCCTGGGAATAAAGTCATGTATGTATGTCAACTAGTTTTCAAAAATGATACCAAGAAGATGAAGTATGGAACAAATGATTTCTTCAATAAATTGTGTTGGTAAATTAGACACCCACTTTCAAAAGAAGAAATTTGCATCCTATACCATTCAGAAAAGTCAGAAGATCTAAACACAAGCTTGAACTTTTAAATTTTCTAAAAGTAAGCAGAGTAAAAGTTCTTTGACACTGACATTAACAATGATTTCTTGAATAGCAGCCCACAGTTCAGGCAATTAAAAATTTAAAAAAAAAAAAAACGGGATCACATTAAACTAAAAATAGATGTTGTGTGCATTAAAGGAAACAATGAATACAATTAAATGGTAGCCTGTTAAATTCATGGAAAATATTTGTGAGCCGTGTAACTGATAAGCAGATATTATCTAAATAATAAAGGGCTTATAAGAACCAAGAACAAATAAACTTATGACATGATATTTAAATAGGCAAGAGACCCAAATAGACATCCCTGCAAAGGATACATAAAATTGTGCAACAGACATATGAAAAATTGCTAAACATCATCAATCATTAAGGACATGCAAATCACCTGCTAGAATAGCAATTAACAAAAAGATAATCCATAAGAAGTATTTTCAAAAGTATGTAGAAAAGGAAACCCTTGTGAAATATTGATGGGAATGTACATTGCTATAGTTATTATGAAAAACAGTATGAATATTTCTCAAAAAACTAAAAGTAGAACTGTCATGTGACTTAGCAATTCATCTGCTGGTTATATTCCCTAAGAAAATGAAATCAACATCTGAAAGATGTATCCTCTCCCGTGTTCCTGGCCGCATCGGTCACCATAGCCAAGATTTAGAAGCACCTTAAACATCAATGGATGGATCAATAAATACATTGTTGTATAAACCTAAATAACTTGACTTCTTACACGTGAAGAGCACAATCCTAGGCTGGGAGGAACAGGGAGCAAGGTAGAGACAGGTTGGTAATTGTGTATAAAAACACCATTTGGAAGAAAAAGTTCTAGTGTTCTATAGCACAGTGGGGTAACTCTATTTAACAATAACTTAGATAGGGAGGAGAGTGTCACCTAATTTCATTCCTGATAAGGTCTTTTGGGGTCTGTTATCGTGGTTTTGGAGGCACGTTATAAATGCAACCACAACTTTAATGATATTATAACAAGCCCATGGGTAGTTAAGGTTACAATATGGCTGACAATGTCACTTTCTTTTTCTGGGACATTTGCCAACCGTGTAGCTATCCATTGTTAAGAGACATTCTAAGGTATCTGGGCTCATATCTAGCTGTTTGCCTGCTCTAATAATGGGACTACCCAGCTTCTATAATCATGTAAGCCAATCACTCTTAAAAGCCCCTCCCCTTAATATATGTGTCCCATTGATTTTGTCTTTCTAGAGGACTGTGACCAATAAAAGATGTTTTAAATGGATTTAATAGTATTTGGGAAATTTGGTCTGCATGACCTGTAGCATTATTATTTTTTTTTTCTCATTCAGATTAGCTAGTATATAGGCTTCTGGTATTCTGCTACTCAAAAACAAAAACCAAAAAAAAAAAAAAAAAACCCACAAAAAAACGAACTTGCGATCCAACATGTTTTCAGTAAAAAAAAAACAATAAAATGAGATTCAAGTAATATTAGATACTGAATACAGTTTTTCTTCACTTAAGTTTTTTAATAACAGCAACAACATACTGCTACCTAACATACTATAAACATGTAGGCCTTGTATAGCACAAATCAAGTAGATCTTTGCTTAGAAGGAAATTGCTATGACTTGCATTAGGTTTTGACTCTCAGAACTCATGTCACCTCCCAAGTCTTGTGCTAACACTTAAAGGAATAATGATGACAGTTGGTGGATCAAGGGATGGAAGCTTGATCCAAACATAGTGTGTTGCACCTAAGGGTATCTGATTCCTGGTTAGTTTACTTTAATGTAAATTAAGCAAAAGGGGCAAGATCTGAGGCAGCGTGCGGGGCAGTGAGACCAGGGCAGAGCAAGAAGGCTACTGAACCGTCTCCTGGCTGCCAGCGCCACTGCCCTTGTGTTCCCAGGACCCTCCACTCTACAGGTTAGTTGTCAGCACTCTGCCTGCCCAGTAGTCATCTGGTCCACTTGTGTTTCTTTCCTTGTTACAACAGTAGGAATGACCAACAAACATAGCATTAAAATATAAATGAGAATTAAAATAATTAAAATGATAATATGGTGTTAAGCTTAGTGTAAACAACCTGAGGGAAGATGTGGAAAAATGAACACCCTACGATATTGCCTTGAGTTGAATGTATTTTTTCACTTAGGAGTTGGAAATAGCTATTCAAATAAGTGCGAAACATTGATATTCTGTTTCACAAAAAATGTGCTAATATACACCTACATACAAATGAGTCTTAACCTTTATAATTATCAAAATATACAAATTAACTACAATGAGATACTTGTTTCATGTATTAAAATGGCAGAGATTTGAAAGAATGGCTAATGTCCCGCGTACAAGGGGCTCGTGCACACGCTGCTTGCCTGTTTCTACCTTTCCTAGTGGCTATGCATGAACTTCCACCATGTCTACATCATGGCTTTGGTGACACACAATGTCTGCCTGCAGATATATTTTAGAGCCACCAATTTTGTGGCATTTGGGAACCTCTGACAAGACAGCTGATTTTATCCAGTAGTACACCCACATGAGAGCAAAGTGACCAGCTCTGCTGGTACATGCAGACTTACCAATTTTTCCATGGCTTCATTTTTTAAGAGTAATTTGGCAGCTAAAGAAAGAGTAAACCATTTGAGAGAAGCACTTAATGCAATTGAAAATGCCTAAGACAAAATGTAGTTAATTCTTAAAGAAATAAATAGTTCAAGGAACAGAAAACTTGAAAATCTGAAGGCCCACAGAAATATTTAAGATCTTGCATCAATCAAACAACAGGGTGAACTCTCAGAAGTGATAGTAAGCATAGGATGCCTTAAGGAAAAGGTTACAGGGCAAAACTAACAGTACCCAGGCAAGCCCTGACCACTGAGCACTTTTACTTGTCTTGGCGCATCCACATTGTGACTTGGATGACTTTGTCAAGAATCATTCAGACTCTCTGCCTCAAAAAATTACCTTTGGGAACCTGACCTCAAGGTTCCCAAATTTTTTTCAGGGAGGTTTTGAGCAAAGCTGTTGGAATTCAAGCAAAACTATGCAAATTGGGGACTTGCCATTAAGGCATGCCCTAAAAAAGTATTTACAGCTCTCTGACAACCCCCACCTGTACACTGGGGAAAGAGAGGATTCTAGAGAAAGTTCAGGAGTTGGTAAGAGAGTTGCTGAGTTGCTAGGAAGGGAAGTTACTACCTTTCTGTGTCTGAAGGCAGTAACAAAACCATGTCAAAGAGGAAGTCAGAGGACCCCGAGTCTCAGAGGAGCACAGAGCCTGAAACTTAAGATCATATGAGGAGATGCCCTGGAGGAAACGAAGGAAAAAAAGATAGTCAAGATACAGCAAGAATTTTCCTTTGGCTTGGTATGTACAAGAGCTCCCCCTTAGTAGGTACTGACAGAGATTTGGAGTTGAGCCAAAGGGAATTTTCTGTTTCTCTAAGATGAATTAACAGCACTTACCCAATTGCACCTAACTCTACAATTATCTCTCTCTTTTTTAAAGGATTTATTTATTTTTATTGGAAAGACAGATGTACAGAGAGGAGGAGAGACAGAGAGGAAGATCTTTCATCCGATGATTCACTCCCCAAATGGCTGCAACGTCCGGTGCTGCGCCTATCCGAAGCCAGGAACCAGGAACCTCCTCTGGGTCTCCCATGCGGGTGCAGGGTCCCAAGGCTTTGGGCCGTCCTCGACTGCTCTCCTAGGCCACAAGCAGGGAGCTGGATGGGAAGTGGAGCTGCCGGGATTAGAACAGGCGCCCATATGGGATCCTGGGGCGTTCAAGGCGAGGACTTTAACCATTATGCTATCACACAGGCCCACAATTATCTCTTTATTAAGCCAAAAGTTTTTTTTTTGTTGTTTTGTTTTGTTTTGTTTTTATTATTTAACTTCATTAATTACATTGTATTATGTGACACAGTTTCATAGGTACTTGGGTTCTCCCCACCCCTCCCCAAACCCTCCCACCATGGTGGATTCCTCCACCTTGTTGCATAACCACAGCTCAAGTTCAGTTGAGATTCCCCCATTGCAAGCGTATACCAAACATAGAGTCCAGCATCTTATTGTCCAGTCAAGTTAAGAGAGATAGTCAGCTCACAAAAGCCCAACAATCAAAGCCTAGAAATTCAAGTTCCCTGGAGTTTCCATGGCTGGCTGGCCTTTTCTTTCTTGGATATAGAATGAGAGAAATAACACCTACTGTGATGTAAAAGAGATGATTTGAAAATTCAACACTAAATCAAAAACCTGTGTCTCTATATCAATAAAATTTTAAATGAGTGACTGCCAGAGACCAGCTCCAGCTGAGTTCGGAGCTCGAGAAGGGTGTGTGGAGTTGGTGATAAGGAAAGACACGGACACTGTCACTTGGTGCCCTCTCATAACATATTGGTTACTCAATGCCATGTCAATTAATTCCATAATGTTGTAAATTGTTGTTGATGTTGTGTTGGGGGTTTTAATTGATCAGGATGATATTCTGCTAGCTCTACCTTCAGACCAGAGATGGTATCCCCAAGAAACCATTGAATTTATCTGGACAATAAGATGCTGGACTCTATGCTTGGTATATGTTTTTTTTTAAGATTTATTTATTTTTATTACAAAGTCAGATATACAGAGAGGAGAGACAGAGAGGAAAATCTTCCATCCGATGATTCACTCCCCAAGTGACCGCAACAGCCAGTGCTATGCCGATCCGAAGCCAGGATCCAGGAATTTCTTCCAGGTCTCCCATGCATGTGCAGGTTCCCAAATCTTTGGGCCATCCTCCACTGCTTTCCCAGGCCACAAGCTGGATGGGAAGTGGAGCAGCCGGGATTAGAACCGGCGCCCATATGGGATCCCGGGGCGTTCAAGGCGAGGACTTTAGCTGCTAGGCCATGCCGCCGGAAACAATGCTTGGTATATGTTTGCAAAGAAAGAATCTTGACTTAATTTGAACTGTAATACTGCAACAAGGTGGAGGAATCCACCATAGCGGGAGGGCATGGGGAGGGGTTGGGGGAATCCCAGAGCCTATGAAACTGTGTCACATAATGCAATGTAATTTAAAAAAAAAAAAAAAAGCTGTCCTTTTTTATTTACCCAGCCACATCACAAGCTTCTACACAAACATTCAATTGTTCTATCTTTACGTCATGACTAAGGGGGCATGTACAGACATTTGGTCATTCTGTCTGTACTTCATGGCTAAGCAGGTGCCCCTAAAGATAATTCTGCAAAATACTGTATTCATATTCTTCAGTAATAGCAATGGAGCGACAGCCAGGACTCCAAGGCCAAGGCACATGGCATTACCTGCTAATCAGTAATATATACTTACCACATTTCTATTTCCACAACTTGCCATCATTTAATGGGAGAAATATGTTACAAAGGAAAAAATGTAAAAATCCAAGACAAAAGTTTGAAATAGTAAATCCCCTTGCAAGTACAGGCTCTATGATCCCATAATCAAACAATACTAAAAAGCATATCTCAATAATATTAATAAAAGCATCCTTTAATTCCTCTAGCCAAAAATTATGTAAGAGGCTAAAGCAGTTACATTTCCTATGCTCCAAAGAAGCTGCAAAAACAGGCTAGCCTTTAAGGTCACAGTAACTGTATTTATCGCCATAGCAGTTTCAGCTCATTCTCCCATCACTTGTGTTAATATTTAGGATACTTACCAAGCCCTTTTCTAGAAGGTGTGCTACACATCTGGGCCAGATTCTGAGCAATGGTTAGGCACACAATAAGGTGTCCAGAAATGACATGGGCTTAATTGTACTACTGTGTGTAAATTTGTTAAAGGCCCACTCACCAAGACAGTATCAGTGACGTTAACTCCCAAGCTCACATCGGTTGCAGAAAGCATCTCACACGGGCAAACAACAATTCCTCAATAGATTACAGAATTCTTAGTGGGGAGGTTGAGTGTCCACGCAAAGGGGGTGAGACTGCGTCAAGGTGGTCAGAGAGACATCTGCCGGGCCCTGCCAAACAGCTGGAAGCTTCCCTGGGCCCTGCCAAACAGCTCTGAGATGGAGTTCTGGTCTCCTGGCTCCTGCCTCATCCAGTCCTAACTATTTCAGCCATTTAAGGAGTGAATCCATGGATGGAAAGTCTCTAGTACTCCACTGCACCACTCTGTAATTCTGCTTTTTAAATAGAAAAATAAAATTAAAAAGAAATGTGTTTATTGGAACCAAAGAATGAAAATGTAGTTATCCCAATCTGCTCATTACATGTGTGTTGAAACACCATATTATATCCCCAAAATATGTATATGTATTGCATATTAGTCAAATCTTAGTTTCTTTTACAATGATGTACTTTCAGTGTATTATATAATCGTGATTTTAAGCTTCCACTAAAGAATTCAACAAATAGTAAGTATAAAGAAACATTGTTTCTCAAGAGTATATGCAAGGGCTGTAAACCATAAGAAAATCTCAAAATGTCAATTTTAAGTTGCATTTATTTGAGCACTCTGTCAATGTGCAAAGAAATTGCATTCTGAGGAGAAAGTGAAACTAAATTGCTTAAAACTTGTACCGAAACAGATTTGCTTTAATTTGAGTACTTGTTATTAAGAATGCTTTCAGTGTTCCACTAACCTAGCTAATTTCGTTAAAATTCCAGCCTCACTTTTAGTGGTTATAAACTCCATGGGCCCTCCTAACAGTAATGATGCAAGTACTTAAGAGTGCTAAATTGAGGTTGCCTGGCCTATTTTCTCAAAATTCCACCATCTATGATACCCACTTGGATGACAAATATTGCAATAAAACTTTAAAGGCTACTCACAATCCCTTGAATAATGAAAAGAAGATTAAATTTTAATTATACAATGTCTCATGTTACTAGGAAGCATATTGTCTGCAGCTATTGTAACACTTTGTTAGTCTATGAAAATGCTTCACAAACCTCACAGAAGAGTGGAATTAAAAATAATGTGGATTTTCCACGAACTTTCTGAGGCCCCTGCATGCATCACTGTTGGATCTCTTTAAGTGACTGGTGGTAGCAGTCCCCCTCTCACCACTGTTGTGAGGATCAAACACAATGATAAACATAAAGTGCTTAGACCACTGTGCGACATACTGCAGCTGTGCAGCAATGTTTCTGGTTACTCTTCCTTCTCTTTAACTAACTTGGGTGCACAAATTTGTATGTAAAACATGTACAGTCTCTAGTATAATGAGCCATTGACTAAGCTCTTTGCATCTATCAAACTCATTCCACAACAACAAATATATCATTTCTTTTTTCAAGATTTATTTATTTTTTATTGGAAAGTCAGATCTACAGAGAGGAGGAGAGACAGAGAGGAAGATCTTCCATCTGATGATTCACTCCCCAAGTGAGCGCAACGGCCGGTGCTGCGCCAATCTGAAGTCAGGAACCAGGAACTTCTTTCAGGTCTGTCACAGGAGTGCAGGGTCCCAAGACCTTGGGCCACAAGCAGGGAGCTGGGTGGGGAGCGGGGGCGGCAGGGACTGGAACCAGCACCCAGAGAATGACAGTAGCTCTAAGGTTTTCCAGCTGTTCATGATCAGAAGAAAATGGAGCCTCTACTGTTGTCCTGATGGTATCTCCTCTTGCAAGTTGCCAAGGTCAGTGAGTGCTGACACTTAAGTGAAAAGACTGAACACAATTCTGCAAATGTTGCACCAGCTTCCTTGCTAAAGTTTGCCAGGTTACATGCCCTTTGATCCCCCTCGAAGTTCACATGCAGCCATGGACAACTTCTCAGAATGTTGACAGCTTCCTATCACAAACCCCCCCACTTCTCTCCAACTCTTATTGTAAGGCTATTTGCCAGCATTGACCTACTTGATGTAGAAACTACAGGAGATACAAGAAATACATTGGCATAATTTGAGATTGCACATCACCTCCTGCAGTTCAAAAATCTCAATTGGACAAGAATGTAACAGATATAACTGAAAGGCCTTATGACATAATCAAAAGCGGATCTTACAAATAGACAGCTGGAAAGTTGTATACCTTTTGGTCTAGTGTTCTTGAAGCATTTGAGAAAATTATCATTGGTTCATAAAGAAAACTTCAATAGAGTAGAAATAATGTAGACAACCTTCTTTGATATCAAAGTAATAAGGCTAAATAACGAAATCAGTAAACCACAATGGTCTTTCACTTGGAAATTTTGAAGTAGTCCTGGGTCAAATGGCAAAGACAAATCTAAAATGCAAATAAATAAACAAAAACTGCTTTAAAGGTTCCAAAATAAGCCATTAGCTAACCTAACCAAAGGCAGACTGGGGGATGAGGAGCAGAAAACACTGGTACAGAAAAGGGAAAGTGGCAATGGAGAAATAACCACAGAACATACAAATGTTAACAGACTGTACCGAGACAAATATTTGCATACTTTTCTAAGAAAATGTAACTAACCGAAATTTAACCTGGAGCAGGTTAAATATTTAAACAGATCAACTCTCACAGAAGAAAGGGAGAAAACTTCAAGAGATTCAACCCCACATAAAGCACTGGTTTCAATAGCTTCACGGGGAACAAGGACATACCAATGAGTGAATGACAACCGCAGTGCTATGTGAAGAGCACAGGTGTGAGGAAGAAGGGCAAACTTTCAACTGGTTTTTATAAAGTAAGTATAACATAGATGAAGTTTTGATCAAGTAATAGCACTTCTTGGAAGTCATAAAAATTTTGCTACAGATTTGAAATGTTCAACAATACATATTTAAGGTTAATAATCAGTTTACATGGTTAATCGTGGGCTACAAATAGCAACATTGTAAATAAACCAGAGTCCGTGTCCTTCACAGAAGTGAAATGATCGATGCACAATAAGCTACACATTTTATGCACTTTACTCTCTTGATGCACTCATGAATATTTAGAGCACAGAGTTACTTAATTTTTACAAAAATGCAACAAAGCCATGTATACTGTGACATGAAAGCCAAATTAGAAATCCATCAATATGATAACAGTGACTGTGGATTCCTGTAGATTTATTTTCAGTGATTTAACTTTAAGTAAATGCTTTTTAAAATTTCTGGCACTTAGGCCTGATGTGATGATGGCTCAGTGGCCAAATCCCTACCTTGCAACCATCAGGATCCCATATGGGCTCTGGTTCATGTCCTGGATGTTCTACATCCAATCCAGCTCCCTGCTTGTGGTCTGGGAAAACAGTAGAAGGATGGCCCAAAGCCTTGGGACCCTGCCCCCGCGTGGGATACTGGGAAGAGGCTTTGAATTGGCTCAGCTGGGGCTGCTGCCACCACCTGGGGAGAAAAGCAGCAGAGGGAAGATCTTCCTCTCTGCCCTTCTTTCTGTAAGTCTGCCTTTCCAATAAGAAAAAATAAATCTTAAAAAAATTTCCAGCCCTTCAACATCAGTGCACATTCCATCTATAATTTTATCTTCTGTTTTTTTATTATTTTTCCAGCTATAATTTTTTTTATTATTTTTAATTCGTTAATTACATTGTATTATGTGACACAGTTTCATAGGTACTTGGGTTCTCCCCACCCCTCCCCAAACCCTCCCCCCATGGTGGATTCCTCCACCTTGTTGCATAACCACAGTTCAACTTCAGTTGAGATTCCCCCATTGCAAGCGTATACCAAACATAGAGTCCAGCATCTTATTGTCCAGTCAAGTTCAACGGCTTCTTAGGTATACCTTCTCTGGTCTGAAGACAGAGCCAGCAGAGTATCATCCCGATCAAATAAAAGCTCCAACATACCATCAGCAAAAATTTACATCATTATGGAATTAATTGACATAGTAATGAGTAACCAATATGGTAAAAGTAAATGCTAGTTCTTAACCACCTTCTGTGACCACCTCATTGACATTTCAATTTTAGTTTATACACAACATATAACAAACCTAACATAACATGTTATACATAACATCGTGTCATCTTAAATTAAGGCAAACATGTGGTATTTAACCTTTTGGGATTGGCTCATTTCCCTTAGCATTATGGTTTCCAGTTTGGTCCATTTGGCCACAAAGAACTGCATTTTTCCAGCTATGATTTTAAAGGCCATTTCAATTGTTAAAACGTAAGCAATTATTCCTATGTATATTGTGGTTTTCATCAAATATTACAAAATCAGTTGTCTCCTTGCATGTAGGTAATTCACAGAAGCGAGTCAAAGTCCTTACGACAAAGTGTCCCTTACATGCCATTGTGTTTTTATCTTGCACATAACTAAGAGGCAGGAAAAAACACTTTAAGTAACTTTTGTTTGATGAAGGAGGAACAGGTGATACCAAGACTTTACAGCACACTGATTCTCATTGGTGAGTATGCATAAGCGGCAAGGCTGACCTCAGGATGAACTCAGAAAAAAATCTGCTTGAAGGTGGGTAAGCTTACCTATCACTAAGGGACCTGACCTTGATAGATCACCAATTAGAGTCGCTGTTTTAGAATCCTTCATCTTGTGAGTGGTTTTAAACTGCCAATACTTTGCAAAATGATTGATTAAATAGATGTTTTAAGGGTTGGCATTGTGGTATAGCACGTAAGGTCACCGCCTGCAATGCTGTGCACAGCATATGGCTGTTCAGTTGCTCCTCTGGATCCAGCTCCCTGCTAATGCAACTGAGAAAGCTGAGAACAGCCCAAGCACCTGGTCCTGACCACCCACGTAGGAGACCTGGATGAAGCTCTTGGCTTCTGGCTTTGGACTTGCCCTGCCCTGGCCAACTGGGAAGTAGAAGGAAGATTATGCTCTCTCTTTCCCTCTAACTCTAAAATAGTTTTTAAAAAGATTTGAAAAAAAAAAGTTCATTTAAGCTTTCTCCATTATTTCCTTGAGGAAGAGATCAAAAATGAATATAACGAGTAGCGGGCAAAAGTTAGTGAGGGATGGGGAAGAGGCATCATAGCAATACCCATTTCACAACTGCTTTGGCTAGCAAATAACTTCATCATGCCACTAAGTGAAGGAGTTTGGATATGGGTACAGAAATTTCTAAACATGAGAATTCTCAGTATTTCATTGGATGGGAGACAATAATTCCTATATTTCTCAGCTTCAAAGTAACTTGATCAATTACAAGGCTAAATAAAACATCCTTGAAATGTCAACACGTTTTGTAAATTTTCGATACTTTAGTTTGTGATCCAAAGTCAGACTTTTTTTAGCAAGCTGAATGGGCAAATACAGGTTTAATGATGCCACCTTGTGGATAAAACCTGTGCAAACACAACAGTCAAGGACGTGTCTGAACACATCATAGACTAGCTCATATCTCTACATAGTACTTTCTTTCCCATCTCAAATAGTAGTAAGTGTTATACTAATTTTCAGCAAACTAATCACTTTCCAGAAACAACTGACTGTATAAGCAGTGAAACACAGGAATCATTTTGTGTGCTACCATTTAATGAAACTCCATCACATATTTCTTTTTCATTATTAAAAATAATATTTTACTTAAGCCACATCAAATACAACCGTGAAAAGAATTGTTGGCAGTTTATCAAAGAATGTACAGGGATGTTTGTTACTACTGCAGTACACACTTGTTAATAGCCCTACAATGTTCTGATGGATATGAAGTTAGGCCAGGCTTGACGTAACGTGGCTAAGTTGGGCGGGAGCTAAAGGAAGGTTTGGGATCCTGGGTTACCTATGTAGGACAGCAGAATCTAAGATGTTGGTTTCCAAAGAGATGTATAAGTAGTTTCTGAGGAATGTTGGTTATCGTGCAAAGAAAATAAACGTTCAGTCAAAAATATGACAAAAATCTAAAGAAAAGTAATGGAAGTGAGTGTTGACAGGTAAGGAGAATTAAGGAAAACCACGATGTTCTGTTCCAATACATATTCTCTGGAATATAGTGCTACCCCCTTGAGGGTCTCCTGTGTGCCGGGAACTCACAGACACTATCACACAAGATTCTCACAATGTCCCTTGCATGATGGCATGATTCTCATCTTGCAAACTAGGCTAATGAGGCTGAAAGGTGAAAACAAGAAATCGTCAAGGGTCTTTCACATTCAAATGCTAGAAAGTTATTGCAAATGAATTTTAACATGTGGTTTGAGCAGTCTGTGAAGACAAGAAATGGCCAGAAAAATATGGAGGGATAATTTTAATTCTACTTTTCATTTATATAAGGGGAACAAATTTTGTGTATTTCATAAACGTATTTTAAAGTGTGTAATAATAGTAGGGTAAATATTCAAACATGCATTTATCCACAAGTAATTTTATTGTTACTGTATCCCTCAGGACTGATGCTAAACAGATAAACATCCACCCTAACATCACGCAAGGAGACTAGAGTAACCTATCAAAAATGGTCGGTGGGGATGAACACTGATTCATGCAACCTGTTTCAGGTATGACAAGAGTGAAAAAATAACATAAACAGGAAGTTATGAATTAAAACACGAGAGCAGCTTAAGGCCACTGCTTTTAGAGATGTCTCTTCAAAAAGAATGTGGTTCTTTAAAAAAATGTATTAATTTATTTATTAGAAAAGTCAGATTTACAGAGAGAAGGAGAGACAAAGAGAAAGATTTTCCATTAGCTGGTTCACTCCAACATGGCTGTAATGGGCAGAGCTGAGGCAATCTGAAGCCAGGAGCCAGTAGTTTCTTTTGGATCTCCCACACAGGTACAGGATCCCAAGGCTTTGGGCCATCCTCGACTGCTTTCCCAGGCCACAAGATGAACTGGCACCCATATAGGATCCCAGCATATGCAAGGTGAGGATTTAGCCACTTGGCTACCGCACCTAAAAAGACTATGGTTCATGATACTTAAGTCAAAATAACAGGGGAGGGGCCATCATGATGGCTCAACTGGCTAATCCTTTGCTTGCAAGCATTGGCGCTGGATTGTGTTCCAGCTGCTTCACTTCTGCTTCAACACCCTGCTTATGGCCTGGGAAAGTAGCAGAGGATGCCCCAAAGGCTTGGTACCGTGCACCTGCAAAAGAGACCCAGAAGAGGCTCCTGATTCCTGCTTTGGGAATCGATCAGTGGAAAAAAGATCTTCTTTTTGTAAATTTGCCTTTCCGGTAATAAAAAAAAAATTAGAGTCTGGTGTGATAGGCTAGTGGCTAAAGTCCTGCCCTTGCATGTGCTGGGATCCCATACGGGCACTGATTCGTGTCCTGGTGACCCTGCTTTCCATCCAGCTCCCTGCTTGTGGCCTGGGAAAGCAGTGGAGGATGGCCCAATGCATTGGGACCCTGCACCCGCATGGGAGACCCAGAAGAGGCTCCTGGCTCCTGCCTTCAGATTGGCTCAGCTCTTGCCATTGCGGCCACTTGGGGAGTGAATTGATGGACAGAAGATCTTCCTCTCTGTCTCTCCTCCTCTCTGTATATCTGACTGTCCAATAAAAAAAAAAAACTTTTAAAAAGAAAATCAGGAGAATTATTAAATATGTTGAGAATCTTTGCCAATTATTTTCTGGAAGGAGAGATCTGGAGTCAAATTGTTTTCTCTTAAGTCATAAGGCGATTGGCTCATACAGAGCTATGACGAGAAAGGGAAGACGTTTATCCTAACAGTTAAGAGGAGATTGCAGACATCACCGCCCCACGTCGCAGTCCTGGCTCCTACTCCCGATTCTAGCTTCTTGCTACTTGTGTAGGCTCCGGGAGGCAGTGAGGATAGCTCAAACTCCTGCCCGCAAATGGGAGTCCTGGATGCTCCCAGGTCGTGACGCTGTCCTGGCTACTGCAGGCATCTTGGAGAGTGCGTCAGAGGCTGAGCGCCTCCTCTCTGTCTCTGTCCTTGTCTGTCATTCTGCCTGTCAGATGCAATCTTTAAAAACCCATAAACATCAATTGTTTGGGATGATTTCTGTATTCTCATTTTGTCACTAATTACAGACACTAATTCACCATGATAAAATTACTGGTAACAAATTATTGGGATATTGTGTTTTACTTAATATAGCATCAAGTACACATCATTCAATTATGCTTTTTTTCTTAGTAATTGGTAATACACTAAGCTTGACAATTAGAGACTTATCTGATATTACTCAGAACAATTCGATGAATAACTCATTCAGTAAATCAGGTTATGTGGATGAGTATTTGGCACTGCAGTTACGACATGAGATATTTCTATTCCACACAAGATTGCCTGCTTGGAGAGTTTGAGTCTTGGCCCTAAGCTTCTGATTCAGAACTGCTGCCAATGTGCAGTGGGCGATGGTTCAGGGTCCCTGCCATGCACATGGAAGACCTGAATTCAGTTCCAAGCTCCTGGTTTTGATCTTGTCCTGCTCTGACTGTTGCACATATTTGGAGGAGTAAACAAATGAATAATGAATGGAAGAATCTCTCTCCCTCCTCCTCTCTGTGCCTTTCATACAGAATGAAAAGTGTAAAAACAAGTAATGCTATGTCTGACTGTGGACATTAAGTCTTTGAGGAGAAAACAATAAAAACGGATAGTTACTACTGTATAGATATTTGTACAGGCATCTCTTAATCAGCAAGTATGCCCCCAGGATGCTGGAGGCAATGGGTGTCAATAAAAATGCCTTCAGTCTACACATAGGTATGGCTTAAGACCTAAGGCTCTTTCTGAAAAGTAAGGATTAGTGAAGCTACTTACTAACACGATTTCTAAAATCTGTATTCCTGAAAGCCCCAGATCATAGATAAAGACTCAAAACCCAACACTAATATTTCATATCTATAAATATTATTGCAATCAATTTATAAAATATCAAATCATTTATAAAATATCAAGTTATTAAGTCATTCTAATGATACAGATGGTTCATATCAATATATGTTTTAATCTAAGTATTTGAGCATAGGCTACTTGAGTATAGGCTGTTACATAATGGAAGCAGGAATATAATTAGGCAGACACTGAGGACTTCTTAAACTGATATAACACACAGTGCATTGAGACCTGATGAGTACTTATCATCAAAGGGACATTTTGGCAACAAGCACAGTATGAACAGGGTTGGAGAGGGAAGCGATGTGCAAGTGAGAAAATAAGAAGTGAGACAGACACAAGATAAATACTACTAAAGTGGGGCAGCTAGAGGGAAGTCCCCTTCTCTAAGGAGGAGTTGAGACTCACTATCTCAACCTTTTATGGAACTGTTTGGGGAAATTCAATTACAGGAGTTAGTAACTATGTCCTACCTTGACATTAACCAGCCAATAGTGCTTGATGATCAAGAAGCAACCATGTGATGTAAGTACAGAAGTCAGTATGTGACTGCCTCAAAGATATCAAAGTACACAGTCCTGTGGCTTTAAACTGTTTCCCAACTGCAAGCTCTCACCTACAGGCCTTGATCTCGGTCTTGAATATTTGCCCACTCAAGAACCACGGCCCACAGAGTTTGATCTGGATCTCTGGCACTAGCACTCTGTGAGCTCGCGATTCTAGGCATATTTTGCCCTGCTCTTCCTTGTCAAGTCGCACTGTTATTGTTTACAAACTGCCTGTGGCAGATACGGGGTGGTTGGGGGGCGGGATAGAATGTTCCAACTCCTGTGCTAACCAACTTTACCTGGGGAGCACCTACTCCCTTTGCTTGAAAAAAAGACTGCATAAGTGATTTGCTAAATGTAAGATCATCTGAGAAGGAGGACCTAGGGAACCATTTAAAGAAATAAAACTATATTAAATGCACAATTATGGCTCTAAAATAAAATCTCAAACTATACAAGATGATGGGTGAGAGCCATTCATTCCCAACAGAACAGCACTACAGGTTTGGGCAGGAGATTCCCGCTTGCGTATTTAAAACGCCTCAATTTTAAAAATAAATTAATGAAAATATTAAAGATGGGATGAAATTGAATTGAATAATGTGATAGCCAACATGTGATTTTTGTAAAAAAATGAAATCCTCAATGAGTCTAAATGGTATTTGATAGTGGCTGATAACTGGCACTTCTAGAAGTTCAGTGTCATAAAACAGCAAACACTCAGCAAGATGGTCGGTGCATAGTTTTCAACACTGAAATACCACAAAATTTTTGCATTTTTAGTAGCTCTATGGAATGAGGCACACAAGGACTGAGATTTCAATAAACATAATCATATTAACATAATTCGCTGGTAAAATAAAAGATTCCATTATACAGCCATTTGAATCCAAAATTGTTGTAAAGCAAGAAGCAAACAGGCAAACAGAGAAAAAAATTCTCAGTTGTGAATTGAAAACAATGCAAAATGTTGCAGAAACAGGGCAGGGAATCCACACGTAACTGACTAAAATGATGGCAGACACAAGCCTGCTGTAAAACAAAATCCTTAACTGTGTTTAATGACCCCTCGAGACCAAAGCTAAGAACACTCACTATCATTAGGTATCAGTAAGTTACGGTCTGCATTTATAAATGAAACTATCCCTGATCAGGAAAAAGGACCAGAATGTAAACAACACGGATTTTTCAAATATCCGTTATGTTGTAAACTTAAAGGCACTCAATCAGAAATCATTTTATCCTCGGGAAACTGGAATTTCACGTTGTTTATATTTGTTTTTTAATTTATTTGAGGAAAAAGAGAGTGACAAAGAGAGCTACTCTTCACTGGCTCCATCCCAAAATGCCCACGATGGCAGGGGCTAGGCTGGAAACAAAACAAGAGACCCAATCCAGGTCTCCCATATAGGTGGCAGGAATCTAATTACTTGACCTTTCCAGGGTCTGCGATAATAGAACGTTGTACTCAGGAGCCAGAATCCAATATTGAATACAGACATGTCGGCGTGGGAGGAGAGTGTCTTCACTGGTCTTGTACTCTATGTTAAACACTCACCTCTCCGTTCTATTATTTAAAGGAAGCTTATAAGAAAGCATCAGGAACAAAATTTCATCGACTGGTCTAAGGATAAAAATGCAAAATTGAATAATCAACATCATTGCATTTTGGCTGACAACAGTGACTAAAGAACACACAGAATAATCTGAAGAGTGTAAGATTAAGAGCTCTGACTTCTTACTTGCTGTCGGCTGATGATTGTCCTGTTCTCTTAACGGTGCAATTTGCAGAGGCCATCTGTATTCCTAGGCACATGAACTTTCTGATCATGACACTTGGGTCATTAATCACCCAGAAAAGCCCATACTGGGAGCCAGTAAGGCAAATGGAGTCTTATACAGTGCATTGGGATCACGGGGCCTGGTGGCGTGGCCTAGCGGCTAAAGTCCTCGCCTTGAAGGCCCCGGGATCCCATATGGGCGCCAGTTCTAATCCCGGCTGCTCCACTTCCCATCCAGCTCCCTGATTGTGGCCTGGGAAAGCAGTCGAGGACGGCCCAATGCATTGGGACACTGCACCCGTGTGGGAGACCTGGAAGAGGTTCCGGGTTCCTGGCTTCGGATCGGCGTGCACCGGCCCATTGCGGCTCACTTGGGGAGTGGATCATCGGGCTGAAGATCTTCCTCTCTGTCTCTCCTCTGTGTATATCTGGCTGTAATAAAAAATTAAAAAAAAAAAAAGTAAGTACAGATTCTTTCCATACTCAGGGGAAAAAGGGATTACTTGAAGGTGTGAATACCAGGAGGCCAGGTTCAAAAGGATAACCTCATGGGCCCAGCAGTGTGGCCTAGTGGCTAAAGTCCTCGCCTTGAAAGCCCCGGGATCCCATATGGGCGCCTGTTCTAATCCCGGCAGCTCCACTTCCCATCCAGCTCCCTGCTTGTGGCCTGGGAAAGCAGTGGAGGACGACCCAAAGCCTTGGGACCCTGCACCTGCGTGGGAGACCCAGAAGAGGTTCCTGGTTCCTGGCTTCGGATTGGCGCGCACCGGCCATTGCGGCTCACTTGGGGAGTGAATCATCGGACGGAAGATCTTCCTCTCTGTCTCTCCTCCTCTCTGTATATCTGACTTTATAGTAAAATAAATAAACCTTTTAAAAAAAAAGGATAACCTCTGAGTGTGCACTTCACAGTAGGAAATGAATATAAGAGACTGTGGGTTCCACTTATCCTTTGAGGCTGCCTAATCCACCTTACCCTAATGCAAATTCATTTTCTCATGTCCTACTTCTTCCATCCAGGCTGGGCACTGCTGACTGCCATTGAAAATCTTCCTGAGGGCATTGGGCTGGCAGAGAAAACTGGCTTTATGCAATCTGCCATCTGGGAATGGTGACAACTTTCAGATTAGCCAGCTTTCTGAGTCTGTGGCTACCTTAACTTACATATTCCCATATAGACAGCTGAGCTGAGGGAAGACACCTTGCAACGGTGAGAGGCTAGTAGATCAGGAGATTGTAAATTTTACGTGCACTAGACAAATATTTACTATTGCATAACCATCACAGGCCTAATAAGGGCCACTAGTGACCACAATGGCTGGACTATTGCCAAGAACAGAGTTAGAATAATGATAATACCACAATTGTGAATGGCAATTGTGATCATTTGTAACAAAGCTGAGGGTATTAAAAAAAATACATAAATCAACTTCCAGCCTCTTCCACACAGCAAGATTAGCTTTACTAGAAAAAACTAGCCTGGGGCCCAGCGAGGCAGCCTAGCGGCTAAAGTCCTTGCCTTGCACGTGCTGGGATCCCGTATGGGTGCCAGTTCATGTTCTGATGGCCCCACTTCCCATCCAGCTCCCTGTCTGTAACCTGAGAAGGTAGCAGAGGATGGCCCAAAGCCTTGGGATCCTGCACTTCTGTGGGAGACCCGGAAAAAGCTCCTGGCTCCTGGCTTTGGATCACCTCCAGCAACTGCAGCCATTGTAGCTACTTGGGGAATGAATCAGCAGACAGAAGATCTTCCTTTCTATCTCTCCTCTATGTATATCTGACTTTTCAATAAAAATAAATCTTTCTTAAAAAAAGACTAGCATGACTATTTTTCATATAATGGTTCATGTTACACCCTATTCCCATGAGCCACTACAGTGGTATTTTCTCTTACTATTTTGTCTTTTTCACATTTGTATTTGACAGGCCTGAATGAGCTGAAATTTTTACAGACAATGTTATAGATTTTATTTTTTTAGAAGATTTTATTTATTTATTTATTTATTTTTATTAAACATATATTTTTATTGCATTTCCTTTTTTAAAAAATTAACTACATTGCATTATGTGATACATTTTTTTATGCACTGGGATTCCCTCCGCCCCTCCCAAAACTCTCCCCCCACGGTGTATTGCTCCACCTTGTTGCATTTCCATAGTTCAAATTCAGTTGAGATTCTTTCATTGGAGGTATTTACCAAGCATACAGTCCAGCATCTTATTGTCCTGGTAAGTTCAATGGTTTCTTGGTGAGACCATCTCTGGTCTGAAGGTAGAGCCGGCAGAGTATCATCCCAATCAATTAAAAGTCCCAACATAATATTTCCAACAATTTACAACATTATGGCATTAATTGACATGGTATTGATTAACCAATATGTTAATAGGAAAATGCAGGTTCTCACCCACAACCTGTGACTTCTTCATAGACATTTCAATTTTGGTTTATATTCAACCGTGTTCTATACACCTTAAAATGGCTTAGATTGCTATTCAGCTGTCTCATGCCTATTTTAATTTTAGTCTTTAGCAGTTTATAGCATTGAAGCATGTTTTCGCTGAACCTGGCTGTTTTTCAGGTGGTCTAACTCTATAATTCTAACAGGATATATGTCAACAGTTTAGGTGAGCATGTTTAGGAGGGGTGTGCAGAGAAATCTTCCATACCCCAGTGAGGAGTAACTAATCTTTGTGTCCCACCCAGTGAGTTATAAGTGCATCCCCGCTGACCGTTTCCTGTCTGTTTCTAAGCTTTCCTTGTTGTTCTCTGTCTATCTATTCTAGTTTGGTTTGTTTATTTGTTTGTTTGTTTTGAGGGGTTTCTGGAGCGCTCCTGATGGTTATTACGAGAGGGGGTGGGGACCCAAAGTTGGAAGCAGGCAAGGACCAGAGAAAGCTCCTCTCCCTAGTCCCGAAGGAAGTTTACTGTTCTTCTGTTTCTGTGGACCGCTCAGGGATCCTGGTTGTTGTTCCGATGTACTTGTAAGGCCCCATGATACTTGGAAAAGCGGAGGGAGAGCAGAGAAATCTTACATCACCCTAGAAGGTGTGAGGCAGACGGGAAATATAATCTATCAGGATCATAACTGGTAACTCATAGACAACAGATTCCAATTAGCATTAGACAATAGTAAAACTACAAAGGCATATGGGGGAATCAGGAGTAATCCTAACAACCTCTTAACAGGAGGTCATATGCAAAGAGCAGGGGGGACCCCAGAGTGGAGCAGGCGGACAGGAGGAGGCTTTTATCCCAACCCTGAAGACTCCCAGATACTCACCAAGGACTATCAGTGCCAAGGAGCACCGAGGACTACATCCCTACTGCCAAGGAGACCACGGGGAAATGGAGTGCCTTTGGAGACCAAGAACTCTGAGGTCAACCACCCCCATTTGGATCTACCACATGGGATGGAAGAAGCTCAATGTTATAGATTTTAAATGATAAGGATGAACTTCAGCAAAAGAATGAACAGCATCAAAAACAGTTAGGCAAAAGGAAGGAAAGGGAGCATGCTACAAGAGCAGTCAACGTCCCTTCGGGATGCAGCTGCTGGTGGTGCTAGTCACCAGGGTGTGGGTACAGCGAGCCAAATGTGTGGTTCCAGAACCCAGTGTGTTGGTTCAACTGGCTAATCCTCACCTTGCTAGTGGCAGGATTCCATATGAGTGCCAGTTTCTGTCCCAGCTGCTCCACTTCCCATCCAGCTCCCTGCTTGTGGCCTGGGAAAGCAGTCGAGCACGGCCCAAAGCCTTGGGACCCTGCACCTGCAAGGGAGACCTAGAAGAGGCTACTGGCTTCTGGGTTCAGATCAGATCAGCTCCAGCTGTTGTGGCCACTTGGAGAGTGAGCCAGTGGACGGAAAATCTTTCTGTCTCTCCTCTCTGTAGATCTGCCTTTCCAATAAAAATAAGTAAATTTTCTCTTTTAGAAAGTATGGTTCCATAGATAAAATTTAAGACATGATTTAGAACTGTTGAATTTGCTCAAGATAGATTGAAATGGTAATTTGCTTATTTAAAGAACTTCCTGTAGCACATCTTGAGAGTAAAGTCGGCTTCACATTCAGATCACAGTGGGAGCTGATGCCACCTGTGTGATTCTTTGAGTACAGCGAGTCTCTGTGTTCACAGAGACTCACAACCACTTGAGAAGCTGAACTAAAAAGTGTAGGAGGACCTGGTGCAATAGCCTAGTGGCTAAATCCTCCCCTTGGATAAATTGGGATCTAATATGGGTGCCAGTTCATGTCCTGGCTGCTCTACTTCCATGCAGCTCTCTGTTTGTGGCCTGGGGAAAAAAGCAGAGGACAGCCTAAGGCTTCGGGATCCTGCATTTACGTGGGAGACCCAGAAGAAGTTCCAGCTCCTGGCTTCGGATCAGCTCAGCGCTGTCTACTTGGGTAGTGAACTAGTGTATGGGATATCTTTCTCTCTGTCTCTCCTCTGTATCTGCCTTTCCAATAAGAGAGGTAAAGTAAATCTTTTAAAAAAAATATGGGAAAGGAGTGAATATTTGCAGCAACCAAAAGATGAAATTTATATTCTTATTTATATTCTGTTGAAATGAACATGGTCTAGAACCAGACTGTTTGCATGAGGCTGTGGAGATACAATAATCGGCAAAATGTGCCTTCTAGATGGGTGAATTGCATGCTGTGTGAACTCTGCCTCAGAATTTCATAGTAAAAAAGGGCGCAGGTTCACAAGGGCTCTAGGGCTATAGTTTGCAAGCCATGCTCGGATTCAGCATTTTTTTCCCTTTCTCAGGGCTCAGGGCCCTCCTAGACCTGAAGCATGTCTAATGGCAGCACATATTAACCACTGCACTACGTGCATGGTAGAAGTCCCAGCTTGGAACACTGCAGCTTCAGAATCTCTGGCAGACAGCTCCCTTCATGCCTTTTCCTTTCCATCTATGGAAAATATGTTTTCCAAAGTATGTCAAAGAGCCCAAGAGCATATTCCACAAGCAAAATGTTGAAAGTGCCCCATAGTTCGCCTGCCCAGTAAAAACAAATGAATGTTGGATTTTCCGTGTGTAGAAAGGAAACCGATTCTCCCCTAACATGCTGCAGCTCACGTTCTGAAGTTACTCACTCAGTTCAGGAGGGATAATTCTGGTACAGAATGTGTGACTGAGTCCGTCTTGACTGTGCTTGATAAAATCCACTTCCTTCTTCTAGAGAAGGCAGACCCTTCTACATCAAGCAAATTGGAGAATTCAGTGGCAAGGGGTAGACTCCACAACCTACTCATCAACTCTTATGTCCAAATGCCCAGGTGCGAGGCTGCCTTGGAATGATAACGCCCCAAAGTACTCAAATGTTCGCAGTTTCAACTAGCCCTTTTAAGCCTCAGGAGCTACTGCACCCCGATGCAAGAAACTAAGTGACCTTCACAGAAAGCAGCATCGTGAGGGTCAGCGCTGTGTTATGGTCCTCAGGACTGCTGCCCCCAGAGCTGGCACATGGAAAGCAATCACTGTGCGGTGACTAAGCAGGCAGTGCCTCCGTCTAGAGATGTCCAGTCCCACAGCTATTGCGGGAACCTCATCACGGGATGACTGGAGGGCATTCTAGGCCACAGAGCAAATAGGAAATAACAAAATCTTCATGAGTGTATGCCTAGAATGGGGATGTAGAGAAGGAAAACACCACAGAAATTAATTAAAATACATATGCCTCTTGACACAAGGTAATGAAAGTCATTAGACAGGATTCAGAAGAAAATGAATTTAATTAATCATGAAAAATAATGAACATTCTGAAGAAGACAAAATTCATTTAGGTGGTACATCCAGCATTTGCAAAATTGCATACAAACCAATTACTGCAGTTAAATAACTTTTTTTTTTCAAAATGTGTTTGCTCTGGGCCCTGAATTACCCATAGATGAGAGAACACATGCAGAATAAGCATATCGTGCTTTCACATCATTAACACAGGGGTGATATAAATTGCTCTCCAAACATAGCATGACTGAAAGCTTTCCACTACCACAACATTGACCAGATCATGGACTTGGGGCACGTATCCCTGAGGAAGTTTCAGAGAATCCAAGGTGAAGAAGATGGAGTTATCTATCACCCCAGTTCTCCCATCCACACTAGTAATGTGCACCTGTGGGGGGAAATGGTGAAAATGATTATGAAAAAGCACCGAACACAGAACCTGCTCTGGCCTCCCTCTGCATCCCAGCTGCCGGCCACCACATGCCCAACAGTCATCCCCACCAGGGTGGAACATTTTGAAGAGCTGGGGTTCTTTGTTAACACACTCATGTCAGGCTCTACCGTAAATCGATTAAATTAGAATGGGAAGGGGGCTGAGATACCCTGTGATAAATACTACGCAGTCTCCATAATCTCTGTAAGTAAGTGTTGAGAGAGTCAAGGGATTGAGTTGGTTATAGACATGGCAATAAGCAGACTGTCACTTTTCCCTCTCTACTACATTCTGAGAACAATATTTTAGCTTGATCACCACTAAATTTTCTTGTGTTTTTGGGCTCCTTTCCCCACCCAATCACATTTAGGTTCTTACTGTTAAACACGAAACCACCACCCATTCCATCCACTTTGAAAAAAATTTTTTTAAGTGGTCTCTGAGGAATGTTTTTTTTCTGCTTTTGTTCTCAGAATACTTCGTTATCTCCCAAGTAACACACATACATCACATTTTAATTGCACGAGCGCTTCACACTGTCCTTTATGTTCATTCCTAGTTATACTATAGCCTTTTTAGATTAGGAAAATGGGTTCCTAACGTATTTTGCGTTGGATTACCCGATCTACGCAGCAGAATGCTGGTCATATCAAATGATCGCTAAAGACGGAATAGGCATAGCCCAGTGCGGTAGTCTAGCGGCTGAAGTGCTCTCCTTGCACACGCCCATATGGGCACTGGTTCTAATCCCGGTAGCCCCACTTCCCATCCAGCTCCCTGCTTGTGGCCTGTCGAGGATGGCCCAAACCCTTGACCCTGTGCCTTGTGGGAGAATCAGAAGAGGCTTCTAGCTCCCGGCTTCGGATTGGCTCAGCTCCGACCATTGTGGCCACTTGGGGAGTAATGGACGGAAGATTTTCCTCTCTGTCTTTCCTCTCTTTTATGTATATCTGACTTTGCAAATAAATAAATAAATAAATAAATAAATAAATAAATAAATCTAAAAAAAAAAAAAAGAAGGAATGGGCAGAAACGTAAGACAAGTGCAGCATTCAGTACTTACTCCATGCGCCTGCTTGTGCATCCGAGGTCTCACTGAGACAGCATTTCTGCTCTGTGTTTCTGGGTCGACAGCAAACAGAACTTCCACACAATCTCCAGCATAAGGCTCAAAATCTGAAACAGTCGTGGAAAGAAATTTAGTGAAACTGTCGTTAGTTTTGGTAATACTGCATTTCACAATGCTTTCAGATTTTAATACTCTAAAGTACTGCCCATTGCACATAGAGCATAGTTTTGACTCTAAGAAAAAAAAAGAAGTTGCACACCCTGTAAATCATCCTGTCAGATGTGCATACTGTGAACATCGATTCTCCTCCACTGATTTAGCAAAGCCAGATGAGGAAGAGTGTCAACAACTGTACCATATAAATAAGCAATCTTTTCAGGAGCTGCACAGGATGTATGGAAACATTACAACTCTTCCAGGAGAAGCAGTCAAGTGCAAAGATGAAAAGAGTACAAGTCTAAAGCTGGCAACCTGAGTTTAGCATGTTCCTGCTTTGTAAATCTGAAGGTGCTTGGATTCGCGTCTAGAAACTGAGAAGCAGAACAGTAGCACTTATCACATGGAGTTTCAGGGACTGTTCATCTACACCTCTAAGGCTCATACCTAATGCTGGGCACATAATCAACAGCAAGTGAATGTTGACGGCTCTCAGCAATAGTATTAGCAGGAGGACATACTGCACAGGAAAATAGAAATCAATTTCTCAGGTGTTTTAAACAGGGAATGGACACTATATTATACATTATAGCTCTAAATGAATAATTTACAGATTGTTTACAATTCAGTCATGAGATACTACAGTGCAAGGAAGGATTTAGAGCAAACATATTCTCAACTACCTGAAGTGTAAATCAGCACAACCACCTCAGGTAGTTGGTGATATCTATGAAAGCTCAACATTTCTGTACCTTATAACTCAGCATTTCTTAGTTCTTTTCAAGGCCTTCCTTTGTCCTTCTTTAGTTCTATTACGATTAAACCTTAGAAAGGCCCAACATGCCCTGATTCTTGCCTCTTCTTTCTCTTTTATGTTTCTACACCTATTGCTCTTGTGGGGCTTTAGATGGCAGCTATAGGCTGAAACTTCCAAAATGCATACATCCGCAGCTCCAATGATCTTCACATTCACAGATACAAATGCTTACTCAAATGGTCACATCCAAACTCAGTGTTTCTGCTGTTCTTGTCCCCTCAGATTTTCCAAATAAAAAAAAAAAGAAACTTCCTTATCATTACTGAAATAACTTTAACCCTTGACCCTTCTTGCTGCCGTACAAAACATTCATCAATACATCCCCTCACTTCCAAAGTAGTTGCAGAATCAAATCTGTCCTTATAGCTTTCCTTGCTAAAGGCCTTATGCTGTCCTCATCATTCAAGACTATTGTGTTAGACTCCTTTTTTCCAAATAAAATCTTGCCCCATACCATCTATACTTAATGCCACAGCTGCAGCAAACTAATTAAACAAAATTAACCACCTATCTTGGTTCAGAGTCAATGCTGACCTAAACCAATGCCTTATTTGGGTAATAAAACATATTCCAAATTTCTCTGTATACATAGTGAATTTCAACCTAGCCATATGTCCAAGGAAGTTGTAACCTACCAGAGCATACTCTGCTAGGCAAGCAAGTAACCTCAGCCAATGTCAGGCAAAGCAGAACCAGAGCCGTGTCGATCAGATAATCTTTATGTCATTGCTTCTGGGGCTTTTTGTTAGGTTGATTGGTTACAAATACAACTCATCCCATAATGGGTGGAAGTATTTCAAATCATCTTTGATTAGGAATGCTGTCTTCCTCAGACATTTTCCCTGTTTGAATAACCTTTGATAAATTTAAGTAGTGTCACTGATTTTTTTCAGCAATAATATAATTTAAATATCTCCAAAAGCTAAATTCTTATTGGGACTTCTAAATCTATTCAGTAACTCATTCCCTGGACACTCTATCTGAAATTTTAACCCATGAGTCCTTAGCTATATATATTTTTTGCTCTAACCAGGAGTCAGCACTTTGAGTACTAATGGTAAGTGCAGTAACCAAGGCAACCTAAACTAGAGGCCCACAAATCACTTCTGTGTGAATCTTCTTGGCAGTTTAATTCATGGTATGCAAAAGCTTCTAATAGCCAACACCTTCAACAGAAACACGGAGAAAACATGATATATTTGATATATCTGGACTAGTACACACGTAAACACATAGATGAGACCAAAACCAAAATCTTACACAAAATGTTATCTTTTGTCTAATTGCATTATATAAAATTCTTAAACTAATCAAAGTGTGCAGCGGGAACAAGCATCACTGTGTTTGCCTGGGGGATGGGAAAATGAATGACTGAGTAAAGACATGAAAGTCATGATTAATTAATGTGAAGTTGAGAAATGTGAAGTTAAGAAATCCTATAAAATTTTTAAATAATACTGTATCTGAGTTGCTGATACACATGCTGGAGTATTCAGGAAGTGCTCAATAAACATTTTCATTATACCAAATATGTAAAAAAAAAAAAAAAAAAGGTAGGCTATGGGAAAGCAGCTGAGGACGGCCCAATGCATTGGAACCCTGCACCCGTGTGGGAGACCTGGAAGAGGTTCCTGGTTCCCGGCTTCGGATCGGCACAGCACCGGCCGTTGCGGCTCACTTGGGGAGTGAATCATGGGACGGAAGATCTTCCTCTCTGTCTCTCCTCCTCTCTGTATATCTGGCTGTAATAAAATGAATAAATCTTAAAAAAAAAAAAAAGGTAGGCTAGTTAGAGGATGGAAGGATGAATCTGTGTGGATATGCTCTAGAACAATTACAATGACATTTGAAAAGCAGAATCCAAGTGCTGCTTGTGTGGTTGCTCACTATAAAATAATCTGAAATTTGCTGTTTATTTGAAAATTTTAATAAAAAGAAAAAATAAGGATGTAAACTTCCACATCATGATTCATGCTGCAGTTCAATAAAATCTAAAACATAATGAGCATTAATCTGCTTTTCTTTCTATTTTCTTTGCAGACGCAAAGTAACAGTCCTTCTCTCATGACTACACATATGCTACTTGATACAGGAAGTTATTGCCTTGAACAGGAAACAGTTGCCTACAACTGGCCTCAGGTGGTGATGCAGGGGTATCAGATATTTCTGGCCCTTCCAGCACACCTGCCAGGCCAGTTGATTGTTATGATCTGTGCCACAGCTTGCTCTTTTAAAAGGCAAGATTCTTTTGGGTTTTAGGAGAGCCAGATCCTTGGGAAATTGGTACATTGAAAATTGTTTACGTGAAGCATTTAAGAGAATGAGCAAATCAATAAAATGCAAGATGTGAAGTCAAGACACTCTGTTATAAAGGCTAGAGATCAGTACTGGTGCTCTCACTCTCCTTGGCTCTTGTTCTTGCTATGGTGTAAATCCAGATAGCCTTAGGTATTTGACCATTTGGTATTTTTCATTACAATTATCTCTCTTGCCAGCAATAAGTGTATACATAGGAAAGACAAATAATTAATGAATTTATTTCCAAAAACATTGGTGAATATCTGCTTTGTGAAACAGAATGAATGCTTGTGTCTTTCCTCCAAATTCTTTTGTTAAAGCTCTGAGAACTCAGTGTGGTTGTATTTGGAGATGGGCCCTCTAAGGAAATAATCCAGGCTAAATGTGATAAATGTGGGGAACCAGTGTCCCTATAAGAAGAAATACTACACAAGATATGTGGTCCAACCCTGGAATGAATATACTGGGACTGGGCCTCCTCAGTTGTTACTACCTGTACAATGGACAGCATGTCCAGATGCACACGGGGGACATGACAGTCAGCTCATCTAGGCCAGCAGAGGACATCAAGTGCCTCCTGAAAGGATGAAAAGCAGACCAGGATAATCAATTCTGCTGGTGATGCTTTGCAGTAAGTGTCTGGGTCTATGTATTCACACTGAAGTAGACTTGCTCAGCAACAGACCTTGAAAATATCTTCTCAATTCTGATGCAGTGAAGCTGAAAATGTCTCAGAACTATTAAAACTGCTCAAGCAATACTCTCTGAACACCCTTCGCCATAAGGCATCATTAAATGATTATCCCCTATCCCTGGGTACCAACAGCAAGGTGTGCTCTCACCCTTTCCCCTTAGCAAACCAGAATAAAACAAATTAAAACACTTGCCCCACTCACCTTCCTCCATACCTTGACCTTCCCTACCTTAATCAGAGGCCCACGAGGGCATGCATCCCTCTCAACTACATAAACAGTATTAAAAGAAAATTTTAAAAGATGAGATATTAGAGTGCTTATTCACTGTATTTCTCTCAGGCAGTCTGCATCTCTCTGCTTCTCCCTTGTTCACTGAAGGAAGTCCAATGAATACACAGTGAAAAGAAAGCTCAAATCAGGGAGGTTTGATCTTGGAGTTGTAGCCTCCAGAATGCTGAGAATATACAATGTTACTGTTTAAATCCAATGTATTCTTTTGTCGCAGCCTAAGCAGTTTAAGACCATGTCAATATTTAGTCTCTACATGTAAGGCTACTGTGGTATCACCAAACCACTACATGACTATAGAATGCAAATATGTGGAAAACATTTCCTTTACACTCGCGTAAATATTGTAAGACATAAAGGCCACAAGCTCATATAAGAAGAAGCTAAAGAAGTATATCTACATATATATTCATGATGCCTGACTTTTATTTTATCTGTCCTATGATACTTCCAATATTTGTTATTCCAGTTTTTCTTAGGAACATTGGAAAAGTGAAGCAATAACTACAGTTTTTATTTTCATTTGAGTGAAGAATTAAATACAATAATTCTGCATTTTTGTTATGAATTACATTAGAAATTCACATGCCCAAGACTGTGGGATGAAGTCACTATCTTTTAGCAACAAGTATGTATTGTTATAATATTTATATTAAAATTAATAAAATTTATTTTAATAACAGTTTCTTATTCTGCATTAAATATAATCCTGTCACTGTGATTATATGCAGATAGTAGAAGGAGAACTGGCTGCCAATCCTAGGATCTTTCAATCAAGGGAGCAAAAACTAGCAGAATATCTTGTCTACAGCTAATTTTAAAACTTGTACTTTAGGTGTTAACTTTTGTACATAAAAGAAAATATATTTACAAAAATTATTACTTATGTGAATAAAAATCAAAAACATTGCTATCTACAGCCAATAAGTCAAAATGGAAGAAATGGTCACATGTTTTAAAATTTGGTTTAAAAAACATGAACCCTTCTTGGTCTTTCGGCTAAAATCAAGTGTAAAAACCATTATGAGTCTACTCATTGCTGAATATAGCTTTTCACTCCAAAAATACACCTCAGATATTAAAGGGTCATTGATTAGGGCCAAGTGTACTGCAGAAGTAGCTGTAGCATTTAAATAAATGTGCTCTAAAATTTGATTATGGAAATGATGTCTTTAAACATTCCTAAGTTCGATTTTAAAAAGTATAAAAATAGGTCATATCGGGCCCGGCAGCGTGGCCTAGCGGCTATAGTCCTCGCCTTGAACGCCCCGGGATCCCATATGGGCGCTGGTTCTAATCCCGGCAGTTCCACTTCCCATCCAGCTCTCTGCTTGTGGCCTGGGAAAGCAGTCGAGGACGGCCCAATGCATTGGGACCCTGCACCCGTGTGGGAGACCTGGAAGAGGTTCCTGGTTCCTGGCTTCGGATTGGCGCAGCACAGGCCCTTGCGGCTCACTTGGGGAGTGAATCATCGGACGGAAGATCTTCCTCTCTTGAGGCTCACTTGGGGAGTGAATCATGGGACGGAAGATCTTCCTCTCTGTCTCTCCTCTCTGTATATCTGCCTTTGTAATAAAATAAATAAATCTTAAAAAAAATAGGTCATATCTAATTTTGAATTAAAACAAAAGTTTGCTGTACCTCTACAAATCAAGTCCAGAGAAAAGTAACATGTGTGGTTAACACAGTTAGCAGCACCCAACAGAGCATCAACGCAGCCAAATGAAACTCTCCTATATGATTCTGAAGAGCCGCTCTCCTGGCTCATATGGCTGTATTCATTCGCCTGGAAAATAAACAGTCATACATAACCAAAGTTTAGAACAAGGATGTGCAGAAGTCATTGTTGTTTAAGAAATAATTGAAATATTCAACAAACATTGGTGAATATATTTCAACTGACGAACACATGATGGGCATGAGTTCATAAAGTAATAGCTGAGTTTCATTGTCTTTTTATTTCATTTATTAGAGCTAGTTGGTAAAATTGAGCAGAGGGTACAGAGTTCCTCCAAACTTTGGGTCCGATATTTAATTTGCTGTATGTTAGCATCTTGCATTGGTATAACAAACTGATGACAACTGAACCAATGCCAATACATCAAAAAGTCCATAGTTTACATAGCTTTAATCTTTGTGCTTTATAGCCATATATTTTGAAAATATGATTAAGATCATTATTCCTGTAATTCAGAATTAATGCATTGATACTACTAGAATCAAAAACAAAACATATGCTGTTGCTGTTCTGCAGTAACTCACAAAGAAGAGTAAAAGAAGAAAACTCAATTCAAAACAAGTTGCAATAAATTCAGAAGCTATTTCAAGAATTGTTTTTCGGGAATTTGCACAGGAAAGTGAAGTTCAGATGGAGAATACAGGATTTTCTTGGAGGAGATATTTTGGCCTCATTGTGAAAGAGAAAAATTTGCCTAAAATTGGGGCTTTGACTGGCATTGAAGCTAAGTTTGGGAGATACCAAGGGAGAAGAGAAAGCCTAAGTTTGTATGGGCACAGAAAGAGGAGATGAATTTGGAAAACCGGCTTTGAAATTGAGATTTTTTTTTAAAGAGTCAAATTTGGATTTTAACCTATCAACAATAAGACAATCAAACATTTCTTTTACTGGAAGTATAATTGTCTTGTCTATTTTGCTTGTAACTTTATAACACATGTTTACAAAAATCTAGACAGTAGTTTAAAGCATCCCTAGGAATAAAGATCAGGATCGACAAACTCTCACCATTCTTACATCAGAGGCTTTCAATACCTGAGAGGGTCCAGCTTCTTCCATAACAGGAGTTACACTCGGCCCACTGATCTCAGGCACCGGGCCAGTTGCATCAGCACCAAAATCCGGGGTGGACATATTAATGGAAACATTATAAGCAGAGGCACTTGCCACTTCTCCCTGTGGAGCTGTTAATTCTGCATCACCTATGAGATAGGCCACCAAAAGCTTTCATGAATTACTCTCAAAAGCAAATTGGACATTACAAGTAAGCCCTATAGAGGAATCTATGGGAGGCAAATGTCTAAAAGGAGAAATAAAGTCAGACCTAAGATGCGGATGACATTGTCAGTATAAAACAGTGGGTAAGTTTATAGGATTGTGCAGGCAGAGTGTTTTGGGATGGAATGCTAGCTTTCCTAGTTCTTTGAAGAGCACAATGGGTCGATGTCCAAGCCAGTGTAGTTTCTTGGATAAGAACATTTCATCTAGATTTGGAGGTGGGGGTGGGGGATCAGCATAGGTGAGAGGGCTCTAACAGATCATTGAGGAGGAGCACACTTCTCCCTTTCATTCCCCCCACAGGAATTAAAGCTCCATTTTGAAGGGCCCCCTGGATCATTTGGGAGAGACCACTATGTTAGGACGGGAAAGGCTGCCACGGCCGGGGTGTCTGCAGGCATTACTGACTCTGTCTGGGTACATGTGATTCTAAGGAAGGGATGAATCTCCGTCCTCCACTGACTTTGAGTCAGGCTAGTGACCTGGCAGGGTGGCTGCACATCTAGGGTTGAGAGGTACACACCACAAGTATTTCCTGAAATGTCTAAAAATAAATGCAGAAATAGAAGAAATAAAAGTAAGAACGACATTATGAGTTCCCAAAAGTAATAAAATAATTTTTTCAGTATCCGAATGTGAAGATGAAGAGATTTATGAAATGTCTAAAAATGAATGGGAAAAGTTATCACAGGATTATTCATAAGTACGAATAAACAAATTCTTGAGGTACAGAAATCCTTACATTATATGGATAAAATTTTTTTGCAAAGAGATTGGCATTATGAAGTATATCAAATGAAAATATTATAAATTAAGAACTCAATATGCCAAATAGAAAATATCGTGGAAAGAGTCAAAAACAGGCTTGGTGAGGCAAAAGAGTGTCAGGGCTAGAAGACAAACCCTTAGAAATATCTCAGTTCAACAAAAAACAGGAAGAAAAATTTAGAAAAACCAAAAACAGTGTTTAGGATTTATGGTGCACTATCAAGTGACCAAACATACATACCCTGAAAGTTCTTTGAAACTGTGGAAGCAAAGAATGGATTAGAAGGCCTATTCAGTGAAATAATAGCAGAAAAATTCCATAATATGGAGAGACAGCCAAGTAGAGAAAGCACATGTAATTCCTAATAGACATGATCAGAAATTATTTTAAGCATGAGATATTATAGTCAGACTTCCAACAGTAAAACATAAATATTCTAAAATACAGAGTAGAGCAATACCAGGTTACTTCAGAGAATGTTTCATCAGAAGCCCTAGAGGCTAGGAGAGAATGGGGAGACATAGTTCAGGTCCTAAAAGGAAGAAACTGCAAACCCAGAATACTGTATCCAGCAAGGCTCTCATAAAAAAAAAAAAAAGAAGAAGAAGAAGAAGAAGGAAAGAAGAGAAATTGTCAATCCGGAGCATACTTTTTCTTGCAAAGCTCTCATTTATAAATGAATGCAACATGAGGACATCCCAAAACAAGCAGAAATTGAGAGAAGTTGTTACTGTTCGTCCAGCCTTCCAAATTCTGCTGAAGAGTGTGCTGCAGAGAGAAATGAAGTGTGATGGTCATCATTATGAAAGAATATAAAGGCAACAAAATGTAGTAACAGTACAAAGGAAATCCAAAGCAAATAATTGGAATATTTCTGGAAAATGGCAGGACAAAGTTAATATTTATCAATAATAACATTCAATGTAAATTACCTAAATTCATCAATTAAAAGATATATACTGGCAAGATAGATTAAAAAGTGAGACCCATCTGTATGTTGATTGCAACAAACACACTTCACCAACAAAGATACACCTATAGTGAAAATGAAAAGATGGAAAAAGGTATTCCTTACAAATGGAAATAAAAAAACGAGCAGCAGTGGCTTTCCTAACATCAGGCAAAAAAGATTTCAAAATGACAACCTTTAGGGGTTCGGGCCTTGGGATTCGGGGGCAAGTGCCGCTCCTCACAGTGTGGCGGCTGTGGGGGGTGCCCCTGCCAGGTCGGACCCAATGCTGGGGGCTCACGCCAAAGACACTGCCGCAAGGCAGTGAACGAGTCCTCAGCTTCCCCCAGGGCCAGGGAGCTCTGGGGTATTGGTTGTCTGAATCGCTGCTTAGGTAGCTACTTGAGTCAAGGACGCTAAGTCACACTGTCTAAGGCAGAGGCCAGGACAAGTGAGGGACTGAGATAAGCTGAGTCAGAGCAACCACTGGCAGGCGCATGATCTACGGCTAGGAACAGGCCCAGTTGGGGAAGCATGGGGACACCTTAACTGGGTTGAGGTTCCCACCAAGGGGTGCATGTGCTGGAATGGGGGCTGCATTCTATCTAGGAAACAGTTGTAGTCACCCGAGGCACTAGTGTGGGCTGGGATTGGATGCACCAGGCCAGTTCAGATCCCAACACCATCTGGTGTCATGGAGAACCAGAGGGTAGATGTGGGACTGATTAGGCTGGGTCTCAATTCCCTCTTGAGCCACGCGTGAGTTGTATGTGGGTATGGACGAGCCATGGCTGGGCTGAAACATCCAACAACAAGAACCAGAATGGGGTGAAAGCCAGCCAGGAAAAGCCACTGTTCCTGCTAGGACAGGAGGTGAACTGGGTAGGGTTGGTTCAAGGACCCCCTGGCATGCGCAAAATCTGGCATTGGGAGGGGTTCTGATGGAGGAGCCTGGGCAACTCCTCTGGCAGGACACAGTCCCTACAGGTAAGCACAAGATGCATGATAGGAAACAGCCCAGAATAGGCCATGGAAAGTTTCCCACTGGCACACATTCAGCATGGGTCAGTAGCAGACCAGGCTGAATCAGTTCATGTCACCCACTGGCAAATCCGATCACCAGAGCAGAGTGTGGGATGAGTCGGGTTTGGTCGCGACAAAACAAGTACACATTATGGAATGCCAGGGCATGGTTGCCTGTACTGGATATGAATGCAGCATCCAACCAGCACATGTGAGATCCAGGAAGGGAGGGGCAGAACCGGCAGGGGGATTAAGGGGCTGGTCCCCTCGCTGGACAGCTACTCCCACTGGAGAGCGTGGGCTGGGATAGAGACAGACCAGACTAAGCAAGGCTACATCACCTGTGTGCTGCATGTGGATTAGACCAGGGAAAAGCCAGGCTGGGCTGATTATTCCTGCTGGTGCAAGCATAAATTAGAGTGGGTGAGGGATGTATGGGCATAGCCGCAGAAGCTGGCACTGGGGACTAATTCTGTCAAGTCAAATCACAGAACCACATAAAGAGTGCATAAACCAGGACAGAGAGACCTGAGAGGGAAAAGTGGGTTCCCCCTTCTTGGGTCACTATTCCCGTGGGAGGGCATGAAAACTAGGATGGGAGCTGGGATGGCTAGAGAGGCACTCAACAACACCCATGAGGGCTGGATGGTTGAGTTGGTTAGATAGAACTAAGCTTTAATATCCATTGACAAGTACAAGAGCCAAATGGGATGGGGGACAGACTGGTCTTCTGCGACACATACTGGCAAACCAGGGTAGGAGGCGGGCCTGGTGGGGGTTATTGTGGGTCACCCCAACTAGGCTGCAGCTCCCACTCGTTGATGTAAGGGCCGAACCAGACTGGACTGCAACACCCATTGGTTCCAGTGCAACTCGGGACCGAAAACAGAACCAACCAGCAATTGAAACCACCAGCTGATCGGGGTGATGGACTGTGCCGGGCCCTGTGCTTGCTAGAACATACAAGAAACTAGTCTGGGAATACCTCAAAGTTTCTTTGGAGATCTCCCCAATCGAACTGCTGGACTCAGAACTCTAATCAAGAAAAGACAGAAGACAGAGCAGATCAATCATTCATCTCAGCTATATGTTGGCAGCTAAAGATGGGGCAAACGGAGACTTTATAATGGACCATATCAATCAGTGGACAACCTCATCGAGCGAAACTGGCAGTGATTCATAACCGGAGAACTATTAACACCACTCGAGCACATATCTCAGAGCATGCCCTACATCCGGGACTCGGGGGGGGGGGAAACCAGGTGGGGCTTCTCCCTCAATATCCCCCTTTACCTCAGATACATGATGGAAACAATATGGGCATAATAGTATTACCCACTTCCCTATCCCCCTGAACCTTTTTTTTTTCTTTTTCTTTAACTGTAATTAACTATGTAAAGATTGTCAACAACAATACAATAAAATAGATTAAAAAAATCAAGGAAACATACAAAAGCAAGAATAAAAAAAAGAATTAATCTCTAAAAAAAATGACAACCTTTAAAACAGACAAATAAGGGAATTATTTAATGATCACAGTATCAATTCAATAGGAAACTGCATCTATAGTAAATGTAAATGCCAGGGCACTTGACAATTTAAAACAAATGTTAATGGTTCTAAAGGGAGACACAGACTCCAATACAGTAATGATGGGGGACTTGAATACCCCAATTCCAACAATTGACAGATAAACTAAACCAAATAACCAACAAACCACGTATCTAATCTCCACTGTGCAGCAAGTGGACTTGAGAGCTACAGAACATTTCATCCTACAGCTGCAGAATATCAATTCTTTTCAGCACTTCATGTATCTTTCTCTAGGATATATCAATCTCATATAGCAGTCTCACCAAATGTCAAAAAAAAAAAAAAATCATACCATGGATCCTTTTCTGACCACAATGGAATAAAGCTGGAAATTAACCACTTAAGAAACTGTAGAAAATATAGGAACACAAGGAAACGGTGTAATATGCTCCTGAGCACGCAGTGGATCAAAGGAGAAATCAAAAGGGAAATCAAAACATTTCTGGAAACAAAGGAAGATGATAGAAAGCCACTTCAAAACTTAAGAAACACAGCAAAAGCAGTGTTTAAAGGGAAGTTTGTATAAATCAGCACTTACATCAAATACATGACCTAACAACTAATCTCAAGGATTTAGAAAACAACACACCAAACACAATATTAGCAGGAGGGAAAAATAACTAACATTTAGAGAATAAATAAACAAATTGAATACAGAACATTGCTGAAAGATCAATAAAATGGGCCCAGCGCTGTGGCCTAGCAGCTAGTCCTCGCCTTGAATGCACTGGGATTCCATATGGGCGCTGGCTCTTATCCCGGCAGCTCCACTTCCCATCCAGCTCCCTGCTTGTGACCTGGGAGAGCAGTTGAGGATAGCCCAAAGCCTTGGGACTCTGTACGCATGTGGGAGACCGGGAGGAAGTTCCTGGCTCCTGGCTTTGGATCGGCACAGCACCGGCTGTTGCGGTCACTTGGGGAGTGAATCATCAGATGGAAGATCTTCCTCTCTGTCTCTCCTCCTCTCTGTATATCAAATTTTGTAATAAAAAGAAATAAAACTTTAAAAAAAATCAATAAAATAAAGAGCCTGTTTTGACACAATACAGAAAATTGAGAAAACATTGTCCCAATTATTTATAAAAAGAGAAGGCTCATCTTAATATTACCAACTATGGAAAATGAGATTTTACAGCAGATACCACAGAAATAAAAACAATAATCAGGCATTACCAAAAATAGCTATATACTAACAAATAGCAAAATCTAGAGGAAATCGATAGATTTCTTGACACATAATGTCTACTGTTTGCCAAAGACATACTGCTATAGATAAAGAAACCAAGATTTCTTTTCTGCTTAAGATTCTGTTGAAACTCATGAGAACGTTGCTACAGTTGCAAGATACAAAACACACAAAATTAACACACAAAATTCAGTAGCCTGTGTATATATAAACTCTACATAATGGGTGAAAAATAATTTGTAAAGTAAGTAACATCAGAATAGCTAAACAAAACTTAAATACCTGGGACTAAATCTAGTGACACATTTCCACAATGAAATTTTAAAAATGAAACTCCCAGCAGCCAAAATATATCAGTACCCTGTGATGGGGGGGCGGACACATGATGTCACCTTAGGATTCCCAATATTGAGAAGGATAAAAACACATGCTTCTAAAACAATTTTTAAATAAACAAAACCAACACTGCAGATTTCAGGCCACAATCACAATACCAGATTTCAGGACATACTGCAGGGCAGTTATAATCAAAACAGCCTTGCCCAACATAAACAAACAAAAAACACATACACCAATGGAACAAAAATAGAAACCCCAGAAAGCAACTTTTCCATTTATTAACAAACATGCCCTTGGTAAACGTCCCAGAAGCACAAACAATAAAAGCAAAAACAGACAAATTGGATTACATCAAGGAAGATCAGGCACTGCATAGAACTTTCAGCACAGTTAAGAGGTAACTAACAGAACTGCAGAAAGTATTTTCATGCTATGCATCTGACAAAGGATTAATATCTAGAATCTATAAAGTGCCCCAGAAACTCAAACACAACAAAATAAACGATCGCACTTAAGAAACGGGCAAAGGATATTAGTGGGCAATTGTCATAGGATTAAATAATCAACAGATACATGAAACAAATGCTCAAGAAAACCAACCAATCACAGAAAACAAATTAAAAAACCAACATGAGGCTTCAAATCGCTCCAGTTTGAATAGATTCAGAAAACAATAAATACCAGAGAGGATATTGGGGAAAGGTATCCTAATAGAGTGTTGGTGGCAATGCAAATGAGTGCAACCAATATATAACACAGCAATGGAGATTCCTCAGAAGTCTAAGTAAAGATTTACCATATGACCCACCCATTCCACTATGAAACCAGTTTATAAAAAAGTTACTCTGGGACCTGCATGATAACTCAACAGCTAAATCCTCGCCTTGCAAGTCCCTGGATCCCATATGGATACCAGTTACTGTCCCAGCTGCTCCACTTCCAATCCAGCTCCCTGCTTGTGGCCTGGGAAAGCAATTGAGGACAGCCCAAAGCCTGAGGACTCTGCACCCATGTGGGAGACCTGGAAGAAGCTCCTGGTTTCGGACCGGCTCAGCTCCAGCTGCTGCAGCCTTTTGGGGAGTGAACCAGCAGATGGAAAATGTTTCTCTGTCTCTCCTCCTCTAAATCTGCCATTCCAATAAAAATAATTAAATCTTTAAAAAAAACGTGATCTGTAATTCCATGCTCATTGCATGTCAATTGACACCAGCCATGATAAGTGATCCCAGGTCCAGCATGGTAGCCTAGTAGCTAAAGTCCTCTCCTTGTACACGCTGGGATCCCATATGAGTGTTGGTTCGTGGCCCGGCCGCCCAGCTTCCCATCCAGCTCCCTGCTTGTGGCCTGGGAAAGCAGTCGAGGACGGCCCAAGGCTTTGGGACCCTGAACCCACGAGGGAGATTGGAAAGAAGCTGGTGGCTTCTGGCTTTGGATTGGGGTAGCTGCGGCAATTTATTTTTATTGGAAAGTCAGATATACAGAGAAGGGGAGAGACAGAGAGGAAGATCTTCCGTCCCATGATTCACTCCCCAAGTGAGCCACAACGGGCCGGTGCTGTGCCGATCCGAACCCGAAGCCAGGAACCTCTTCCAGGTCTCCCACATGGGTGTAGGGTCCCAAGGCTTTGGGCCGTCCTTGACTGCTTTCCCAGGCCACAAGTAGGGAGCTGGATGGGAAGTGGAGCTGCCGGGATTAGAACCAGCGCCCATATGGGATCCCGGGGCTTTCAAGGCGAGGGCTTTAGCCGCTAGGCCACGCCGCCGGGCCCAAAAATAAATAAATGTTAAAAAAGATATAAAATCTGTCTTTGTTATATACACACAACAATATTTTAACATATCAAATGGGAAGCACAACCCCGGGGGCCCTCTCTGCTACCAAACCGCGGCTTCTGTCTTAAGAATTCCCGTCAGGAGCAAATGCCAGAGAAGTGGGGAATCCCGCCCACCAGTTACCACAAGATGGCGCCTGCCCGCTCCGCCACATCTCGGCCCAGAAGATAGTGGAGCCAGAAATGGGTGTGGCTCTGTGGACAGAACTGTTGCCAGCGGGGGGCCAGAACTGTTACCAGGAGGGAACAGAACTGTTGCCAGGAGGGGACAAGATAAGTACCTTCCACAAGTGTAACAGGCTGCACATTCTCTACCTCCAACTGTAATCTCCCCTGGTAGAAGACATGAACTCTGGAAACAAGCAAGAACCTGGTTCTTCCCTCACGCGGCCTAGGCGCCGTGTCACGGCCAGTACGAGGCCTGGTTCCATCCATGTCTCTGCCTCCTTCAGGCAGTTTGTTCAGGATCACACCTCGTCCTCTGCCTCGACCAATTTCTAGTCAGGCAGCGGAAGAAGTGGCTTCCAGAGGGTTCTCTGGCGCCTTGTGATCACCATCCAATCAGGAGCCTGGAAAGTCACTGACAGGCACGTGCCTAGGGGGCGGGACTTCCTGGCTCCTCCTACCATAGGCAAGTGAGGAAACGCGATGTCGAACTGGAAGTTATTTGAATGGGATCTCTGATGTGCTTCATAGGACACAGTGTGTCATCTGTGAGGTGGTTCAGCAACCTGTTGAGAATGGAGGTGGGCTCCCACGCTCTGGATGCCATATATCCATTTTCCTTTTTCACGTCCTCAAGGTCATTTTTTGTTCCTTTGCCTCTAGGCACAATATCACACTGTCCATTCTCATAGTTTCCACTCTGTATGAGGGACTCTAGTTCAATATCAAACCAAACAAGCGATACAATGGGAAAAACACATTTTCACATCCACTTGGGTCTCCTAATACATTCTGTGCTCAGCTCTTTTGCAGAGCTGGGACCAACTGCGGCTTTACAGCAATGCATTCATTGTGAGCCTGAGACACACTTAAGTATGGGTCGTCAAATTAATCTAGAAATGAGATGGCTGGATGAACACCAGGGTGGGATAATGTAGTGCCTTGCAAAGCATTTGGATGGTGTCCCTACTGTTTCCTCTGAGGGATTTAGTTTTGGGGATCCAAACATGACGGTTCCCAGTTTGCTCCAAACTTATAAAACACATAGAGGTGGGCCTGGCATGGTAGTTTAGCAGTTGGAAGATATTCCTCTCTGTCTCTCCTCCTTTCTGTATATCTGAATTTCCAATAAAGAAATAAATCTTAAAAAAAAAAAAAAAAAGAAATACCTAGAGGTAGCCTAGCCGTTTCTCAAATCCCACCATTAGATAATAATTTCGTACCATTGATAATTCAGTGTAACCTAGGCTAGTCAGGCTAAGCTCCTTGTGATCTTGGAATCTAAAAGCACGTCCTGAAAGCAGCTTGCAGCGTCCTCTTTTCCTCACCAATACCTGCCTGCCATTCCAGGAAGCCACGTAGATCCAAGACCCTCCTCTGCACCTGGAGTCTGCCCCTGCAGTGGTCTGCCTTACCCACACGGACAATCTCTCCGGCATAACCTAGGCCCTCTTACCAGAAAGCACTGTTGGATCAAGCTCTCCGAACACCAAAAGGTGCCCTCTGGTAAGGTGGGTGGGCACACAGATGCATTTCCTACCCCACCATCTGAAGGGAAGTCTCTGCAATCTAACTCTGCTGCCTCCGAGGCTCCTTCGTCAGGGGTGTCTTCCCAGCCACAGGCGATTGCAGTCTCTCAGTTCTCCTGGTCCGTGAGCGAGTGGAGTTTTGTCTTCATTGCTGGACATCTGGACCATCCTTACCACGCACGGTGCCTTGGCTCAATCAGAGCCATCGTTCAGAAATTTCATTGCCCAAGGTTTCTAGAGAACCTGTAAGCCTCATCAGCAATCAGATCCCTTAGAAGTCCTCCTATTCTAATTCTGACAAAATGATCCTGGCCTTGTGCGTCGCTATCTTTTGTTACTTGTGTTTTTGGTATTGTCTCTAAGAAATCACTGCCTTCTCCAAGGGCACAGAAAGTTACTCCTGTGTCTTTTGAAATGTTTTATAGTTTTCCCTCTTTCATTCCTTTTGACTGTGCTTGTGGATATATACAGATTCCAGCGCCATTTTTAAAGAACATTGTTCTTTTTCCTTTTGCACTAAATCAGTTGGCTGTCCATATAGGGGTCTGGTTTTGGCTTCTCAGTTTTAATGCACTAATATGTATATCTACCCTTTTGCTAATACCAAACTTTGTTGTTTAACTTAGTTTTGTAGTAAAATCTTACAAGATGTGAGTCCTTAAGGTTTGCTCTTTCAAGATTCTGTGCTAGGTGACTTATATTTCTATATTAATTTTAGGAGCAGCACATTAATTAACATAATAGGAAATATGGAATTCTGATGTAAATTTTGTTGAAGTTTATGATCAATTTGAGAAAGATTAGCATTTTAATACTATGTCTAACAATGTATAAATAGGAGGTATATTTTTCATTTATTTTTATTGTCTTTAATTTCTGTCACCTGTTTCATTTCTCAGAGTAAACATCTTGTAGCTTTTTTTTCTGTATCTGGGGTAAAGAGGGAGATAAAGGGAGAAGCCCCACCCAGCCTCCCACCCATCCCAGGTCCCCAATGTGGGGCATGCTCCGAGGGTCCTGCTCAAGCAATTTTGATAGTTTAACAGGTCTGAATTTCTGCCAATCTCGCCATTCTAAGCATGATGAAATTGCTGCAGAATACACTGGTTGACATAGTCCACCTTAGAGTCTTCGTTTGCCCAGATTTTTACTGCCAACACATGGCTGGGGTAGTTGATTGATTTGTTCTGTCCTCCATCCTCTGTTTTGGTACCAGGTGTCCTCTGCAGGTTCCGATGGACTGCCATATCCTCCATGTGCACCTGGGTATGCTGTCCACTGCTCTGTCTGAGCCTCTGAGGAGGCTCGGCTCTGACACTTGCACTCCATGGTTAGACCATGGAAACTGCACTTCTCTTCATGGTTGGGGTTCTGAGTCCAGCAGTTCAATTGGGGAAATCCCCAAAGAAATTTTGTGTGAGGTGATCCCAGACCAGATTCTTGTGTCTGCTTGCCGGTACAGGGTCTGGCACAGATAGTCATCCCAATCAATCTATGCACATGCTGTTGGTTGCAGTTGCTGGGTCAGTTCTGTTTCCAGCCCCATCTTCCACACCAACCAACGGGTGTTGCAGTCCAGTCTGATTCTACCCAGCACACACTTGGCCCTCACACAAGTCAGTGGGAGCTGCAGTCCAGTCAAAGCAACCTGTAATAACCCCAACCAGGCCTGCCCCCTGCCCTGGTTTCCATGCTTGCCTGTTTGTACTGGAAACTTGTCTGGTCTGTCCCAGATCCCATTCAGTTCTTCTACATGTCAATGGTCATTGAAGCCTGGCTCAACCCCACCAGGCCCACTATCCAGCCTACTTACATGCTGGTGGGTGCCATTCTGTCCAAACAGGTCTGCCCCAGTCCTGGTTTTCATGCTCTCTAGTGGGAGTGATAACCCAACAGGGAGGTGCCCACTATTTTCCTCCTGGGCCCACTCCCGGATCATCCCCTCTCCAGGTGGTTCTGTGGTTTAACTTGACAGAATTAGCCCCCAGTGCCAGCATCTGCCAGCTGATGCTGCAGCAAAACCCAACCAACCCTCACCCATTCTGATTTATGCTTGCACCAGTAGAGAGTCAACCAAGCTTGGCTCTGTACCACAGGTGTGGTAGCCCTGCTCGGTCTGGTCTGCCCCCGTCCCAACTCATGCTCTCCAGTGGGTGAAGTGTTCTAGTAGGGGGGCCCTCCACATTCCCCCTACCAGTTTTACCCCCTCCCTCCCTGGTTCCTACGTGTGCTGGTTGGGTGCTACAGCCCAGTCTGGCATCGCCCGCCTCGGCATTTGCCAAAGGGTGCTGTAGCCTGGCGCGGCCCGGCCCACCCCCAATTCTAGCTGGTGAGGGTTACAGTCTAGCCCAGCCCAGCATGCACACAATCCCAGCTGTAATGTGTACTGGTATGTGTTGTGACCATACCTAGCCTGACCCTCACTGTTCTGGTGCCCAGTTTTGCCAGCGGGTGATGTGAACTGGTTCAGCCTGGTCCACCCTGGACCTGTGACAAATGTATGCCGCTAGGTACCTTTCCCTGGCCTGGTCAGGGCTGCTCCCTCTCATGGTTCTTGCACTCACCTGCATGGACTGTGTCCTGCCAGAGGAGTTGCCCAGGCTCCTCCATCAGAACCTCTCCCAATGCCAGATCTCACGCATACTGGTGAGTCCATGAGCCAGCCCTACTTAGTCCACCTCCTGCCCTAGCAGGAACAGTGGCCTTTCCTGACTGGCCTTCACCCCATTCTGGTACTTACTGTTGGATGTTTCAGCCCAGCCAAGGTTCATCCATACCCAGACACAGCTCACTCATGGCTCAGTAGGGGTAGAGACCTAGCCTAGTCTGTCCCACATCTACCCTGGTCCTCCAGATCTCCGCCTGAGAGTTTCATTTCTCAGAGTAAGCATTTTGAAGCTTAAAAAATTATTACTGTATAATCTATCCAGTTGATGGCATTATTTCTTTTTATTTTATTTTTAATACTGAATACACAGTTGAGAGGGTTGCATGCCCATGTGGGTCTCCAATTAGGGTGGGGAGGGTCAAGGTATGGAGGAAGATGGATAGGGTAAATGTTTCAATTTTTTTTTCTCCTCTGTCCCCAGCAGCCACTTGGGAAGTGGAGGGGTTCACTCTTTTTTTCCCCTCTTCTTTTTTCTGATTATTTTAGATGATGTTTATATAGTTGATCAGGGTGGAAAGGATCCAGGATTAGGAAGAAGTGGGTATGATCATTTTTCTAAACTTTCTATTTCTTTTTCCCATTTCTGAGGGAAGGGGTATATAAATGGATAGGCCATACTCAGCCTCCCAACCATCCCAGTATTTGAGGATGGGGAAAGGCCACCTGATCACAACCCAGGGTCCCAATGTGGTGCATACTCTGAGAGTTCTGCCCGGGTGGATGTGATAGTTCTGAAATACTGTTGATCTCGCTGATCTGTGGCTGAGGAATCTCTTCCAATGTCCATTGGCTAACATAGTCCATCTTAGAGTCTCCATTCACCTAGGTATTTGCTGTTATCATTTGGTTGGGGTAGTTGTTCATATGTTCTGTTCTCCATTCTCTGTTATGGTACCAGATATCCTCTGCAGGCTCCAATGGGCTACCATCTCTTCTATGTGCACCATGGTCTGTCATTTAGCACTCCATCCTTTACACTGAGAAGGACACAGGTGGACCCAAGGGCCCTTTACATTGAGAAGGACCAGTTATCATAGGTGGACCCATGGGCCCCCAAACCTGGAGCTCAGACTCAGAACCCACTGTGCTGGTGGGTCCAAGGACCTGGAGCAGGCAACCTGGGACCTGCCAGACCCACCACCCCTGAGACAGACAGACCCAGCACCCAACCAAGTAGGTGGGCCAAGAGACCCAGGCCCCTCCAGACCCCCTACCCTTGGGGCTCAGGGATCCAGCAGCCACCTCACAAGTGGACCGAAAGTCCTGGGCCAGATGACCCAGGCCCCACTGGACCCCCTATCCTCAGGGCTCATGGACCTGACACTGACCACGCAGGTGGGCCCCAGGACCTGGTCCAGGCAATCCAAGCCCTGCTAGACACCCCCACCCCTGAGACTCTTGGACCCAGCAGCCACCACACAGGCAGGACCAAGGCCCTAGGCCAGGTGACTTGGGACCTGCTGCACCCCTACTCCCATCACTGGGGATCATGGACCCAGCATCCACTGCACAGGTGGGCCCTAGGACCTGGGCCAGGAGGCCCTAGATCCACCATACTCCCACCCCTGGGGCCCATGGATCCAGCACCCACTGAACAGGCTGACTGAAATTCCTGGGCCAGATGATGCAGGGGGTCACTCCTTGCTTTCAGACTACATCAGCACCCTAGAATGGGGGACAGTCATTTGATGATGCCTTAGAGACCCTGATGTGGGGAAGAGTATTCTCAGGGTGTTACTTGAGTGGTTTTGATAGTTCTGAGAAATTGTCGGCTTCATTACTCCAGGGTTGGGAAAATCTTTCTAAGGTCTATTGGCTGACTAAGTCCATTTTCATGCATGCTGCAAAGCTTGGCTAAGAGAATTGTCCAACCTGTTTTGCTTTCCATCCTCTGACAAGGCACTTGACATCATTTGTTGGCCTGAATGAGCTGGCTGTCTTGCGCATCTGGGCATGCTGTCCACTGCACAGATATCAGCAACTGAAGAGGCCCAGTCTTGAAATATGCACTCCAAGGTCAAGCCACATATATTGTGATTTTCACTGTGGCTGGTGTATGAGACCAATGATCTAGTTGGGGAGTCCCCCAAGAAATCTTGCCTGGGGTGACCTCAGACTTGACTTTTGCATGTGTCAGCCAGTGCAGGGTGTGGTGTAGTTTGTCACATGCAACAGCCAATGCACCTACTGGTACATGTAACTGTCTGATCTACTGGTACATGTAACTGTCTGATCATTTCTGCTCCCAGCCCCATCTCTCTTACAATTGATGAGTGCTATGGCCTAGCCTAGTCTGCCACAGACCCAGTCTTCACAAATACAAGTGGATGCCACAGCCTAGTCAGGGCAACCCCCAATAATCCCCACCAGACCAGCCCCCAGCCCTGGTTTTTCATGTGCTGCATCCTAGTTCAGTCCATCTTGCATCCTATATACACTGTGGCTCTCATGCACACCCATGAGTGCTACAGCACAGCTCAGCCTCAAATGTTCCAAGACCTGGCCCCACATATGCCAATAGATGCTGCTGCTTTAACCAGCCTGGCTTGCCCCCAGGACTGGCTCTCATGTTCACCAATGGAAGCAGTGGCCCAGCAAGGGAGACCTTGAGTTCCCCTGTCAGGCCTGCTCCCAGCCCTGAGTCTTGTGTATGTTAACAGGTGCTGTAACCCAATCTGAAATGACCTGGCCCCATTCTTGGCTCTCCCAGTCTGGTGTGTGCTGTGGCCCACCATGAAGTGATCTAGCCCCTGCTCTGACACTTGCAGGTGGGTACTGTGGCCCAGCCTAGCCAGGTATGTTCCCCAGCCCCAGGTTTTGCATGTACCAGCAGGCAGTGGGCAATATTATTTAGCTAAACCCAGGTCTCCCACACAGGTGTGTACCTTGGCCAGACCCAGATGTGCCTTTCGGTTTCCTTCCCTTTAAATCACTCCATCTTAGCTCCTTTGCCTTCCTGTGAATGTAGTGACCCAGACTGCGGAAGACTCCAGAAGTCATTCTTCCCCTGTCAAATGTGCCCTCAGCTGCTCCCACTCCAATATGTCCCCAGACTCCTTTCCCCAGGCAATCTGCAGCTGCTCTGCCTAGGGGCCAGGGTGGCATGTTCCAGTACGGAGTCCCCAACTTCCCCATACATCTTTGAAAAAAATAAAAATAGAATAAGCAACTGCGCTGGCACATTGGTATACTTAACACAAATTTGGCATTAACCAAGTTCAGAATGCCTGTCAGCTATTGGCTATTTTGCTTACAAGAGTGTAATGCTTGCACAAGTATAAGGCAATATAAGCAGTTGCCTATAGCTGGGATCAGCTGATGGTATTGTAAATTTAGTTTTCTTAATTTTCCTTTCATATTGCTCACTTACAATGTGGAGCCACAAAATTGATTTGGTTTCTTTTTTATTTAAATTCTTGTAATTAAAATATTAAAAGATAAAAATAAACAAAAGACTATAATTCTGTTGCATTCATGTGTAAGTTGCTAAAGACATCCTTGGGAAAACTTTTAGGACAAAATTGTTGTCTGGTCCTCTGTAACCAACAGGGAAAAGGGATAAGTTAAAAGTGAGGGCTTTTCAATTCCGTTGTGAAAATGTGGCAATGCTCATATCTCACTGTGTGGAGAGAAGCTGTTCCAGTACACATCTGGCTCCTGAGTCGTGCTGATGTCCTCAACCCATTCCTTGCCCCTCTGGCGAAAGCTCCCAATCCTCACTGCAAACTAAGCTCACTTGGTGCCATGAGGGCAGTGACCTCAAACTTCAGCACAAACTGTATTTCTAAGTGTGGAGTTCCTGAGGTCCAAACTGGAGCTGCTGACCAAGGCAGACTCCTGACCAACGTAACACTAAGAGTTATAAGCACATAGAATGTGCTAGCCAGCAGTGACTCTGTAATGCTCATGCTGCTTTCCATTCAATCCTGCAAATGTCCCCAGAAGGGTTTTTTAGCCATGAAAAAGGTGAGGTCCAGAGAGCCATAGGAGCTTGTCCAAAGTAATACACAGCCAGTAGGCCGTGTTTTGAAGGCTTTTTAAAAAAGTCTCATTTGTCATAGGAGACCAGAAGAGTCTTTGAAGTGGGAAACAGAAGAGGAGACACTGCAGTGCAGGCTCTCTGTCCTGAATACCAAGAAAAGAACTGCTGACCCTCGCAGACCAGAAGCCCATGACCTTCCAGGGACAGAACTGTGCCCATGCAAGCTGTGAGGCAGGGCAGACTTCCACAGGCCTAGTTCTCTTTCTCATAAGGGAAACATTTGAATGACTACAAAGTCAAATGTTGCTCAGGAGGATAAAGCATCTTACAAATCTCTAGGACTGAGACTCAGCAATCATTACCAAAGGAAATGGCTCCTGGAAGAAACAGGTGTCAGACAGACAGGAACAGAAATTTACTGTTTTCTGTTTCCAGGTTTTGTTTTCAGGGCTTTGGACATTCTACAGAGCCATGCTGGTTATAGCCCTTCCTCTTCAACTTCAGCATGTGGAGTTTCCCCCACCGCTTGCAGCACCCACTCACTGGCACTGGCGCTTGTCAACAGGAATGTGCTAGGACAAACAGAAGGGTAGAGACCCGTGTCATTGGAAGAACATCATAGGTTGCTCTTACAGATACTAGGACTGCTGCTTCGGTGTCACTGGGACAGAAAATCTTTTGGGAGCACAGTGATTTACACGCTGTTGCTGACTGAAACATCGTTACACTGTGCACATGCATGTTTTTATAGTCTTCCAGATCTTCTCAAAGTAACACTTCTTTATAAAGAAAGATCTTGTTGCCTACTAATTTTCTCATTGTAATACCTGGAGAACCCCGCTCCAGGTTCACATCCCCAAAACCTATTTCCATCCCCATTTGCCATGAAATATTTTCATCTATGGCAATAGGGCAGAAGAATATCACGTAAACTACCTTGGTGTGACAAGGTAGAACTAGAGCCCTTTTTATTCAGAAGCTCATGTGCTGCTGTTGATTTTTACAGCTGTTTGTTATATTTGCATCAATACAGGGAGGTCTGGCTCACTGAACAGTTAGTAAGCTAACTCACTTACTCATCTGGAAGTGGCCTCACCCATGACTGTTGGCTCCTATGATAGACTGTGGAAGAAAGAATGACCAAAAAAAATATCACAGTGCCTGGAATCCACAACAACCTGCACAGAAGACAGCAATGGTCATATGCTCCTTTCTATATGTTCAACCACATTCTCCTCCTCTAAAATTTTTTTCCACTGGTGCTGGCCCAAATATTTGAGAAATATTAAATATTAATGTCCCAGCTATAAACTTGGTAGACCAGTTGTTATGGCCATGGCCTGCAGTGCAGAACCCCACGAAACAAAAGATCCTGCTCAGTCATCAGGTGAGCAGGATCGCTGAGAAATCTGTGACAGTGTAGATCAGGTTTTCTTGAAGCACTCAAGAGAAATGGATATCTTGAAAAAGTGAACCAATCACTGCTAAAAATTTAGCTACATTAGCAAAACTTAATACCATGTTGAAACAATTGAGAAGTTTTAAAGTGGAAAAAGACCCCACAGGGGGTTTGAATCTTTTTTGCCTATATCATGAAATTGAAGTGAAAAAGAAAAAAATGTCCCTGATATCTAAAAATTCTTAATGTTCACAGCTAGAACTCAATATTAAAAATGCTTGGTTTGGGCCCGGCGCAGTAGCTCAGAGGCTAAAGTCCTTGCCTTGCATGCGCCGGGATCCCATATGGGCACCGGTTCTAATCACTTCCCATCCAGCTCCCTGCGTATGTCCTGGGAAAGCAGTGGAGGACAGCCCAAAGTCTTGGGACCCTGCACCCTCATGGGAGAACCGGAAGAGGCTCCTGGCTCCTGGCTTCAGATCAACGCAGCTCTGCCATTGTGGTCACTTGGGGAGTGATTCATCGGATAGAAGATCTTCCCCTCTGTCTCTCCTCATCTCTGCACATCTGACTTTGCAATACAAATAAACAAATCTTTTAAAAAATAGTTGGTCTGACATTTAGTCAGGACATTCTATTCTCCCAATGGACACAAACCGTCTCATAGGATGCCATCTCAGAAAAAGCTACTCTGAGACCATCACACAAAGGTAACAAAACAAAGATACATTATAGTTTTACCAAGCACAAACAAAACCAAGAACAAGTGTGAACTAACGTTTATGAGCAAACATGACCTTCTCAGAAAATAACAGAATGATGTAACGGGAAACTACTAGAAATTAGTTGTTTGTACAAAGCGCACTTCATAACCATGTCCAAACAGGCTATGATATGCCACTGAGAGAAACTGAAGCTGCAATACTCCAATTATATATTGTTAGTTATTGGTGGTTGCGTTTATTCAAAGCAAGCAAATTACAAAGCTTCTAGGACAAAATGAATGCTGAATAAACAAAAATATTGGTGTTAACATGGCTACACTAATTGTCTCTTTCTGTTGCCCTAGACATCAGGTTTTTAAGCATGTGGGAGCCTCAGAAGGACTAGTTTGTAAGTCAGTCCAATGTCTAACCTTAGGAGTGACGTTTTAGGAAATGAGTTCTACGGTTTGGGATATAGCTGGAAAATTAGTGATATTAGTTAGAAACTTTTCATCAAAAACTTCACAAATGTAGCACCAAGATTTTCTTTTCAAAGTTTGAGAACAATAAAATTAATGTCATGACAATTTCCTACAGAATGATGTTGAAATCTTCTCCCCCAAATTGAAACAGCAAATCCCCTGGGGGTGTTAATACGGAACACTGGATCCTTGTACATTGTAACAACTTACTGTGAGGCAAGAACCTCTTACTGTAGCTCTTATTTTCGTTGGAGACCTTTATATTCTATTTGCTCTTCAATCTCAATTTAAGGAATCATGCAAAAATTGTTGCAAGTTCAATTTGTACACACAGATAGTTTTTTTTAAAAAAATTCATATTTTCAATATTTATATATTTGACTGAGATGGAGAGAAGAAAGTGAAACAGCATTTCCATCTGTTGCTTCATGTCTACCCCCAGATACACCTCAGTTGGGGCTGAGCGGGACTGAACTAGAAGCCTGCAGCTCGATCAAGGACTCTCATGTGAACGGCGAGAGCCCATGTAACAGCCATAATCTGCTGTCTCCCAGGGCACACATGAAACTACAGTCAGGGGGCTGTTTTGGGCATTGAAAGAAGGCGTACTGACTTGGGCTATGAACATCTGCAATAGTAGGCCAAACATTTTCTCTAAAAATTTTGCTCTTAAAAAAAGTTGTGCATAATGGTACTTTAAAAAGATTTATGTTGTTGAAAGCAACAGTTACAGTGACAGAGAGATTGAGGTTTTTCATATTTTTGTTTACTTCCCATAAACCACAACAGCTGGCACTGAGTGAGGTTGAAGCAAGGAACCAGGAGCTTCGTCAGGGTTTCCCACATGGTTGTAGCACACCAAGCACTTGGGCCATCTGCAACTGTTTTCCTGGGTGCATGGGCAGGGAGCTGAATCAGAAGTGAAACAGCCTAGGCTTGAACCCATGCCCACATGGGAGGTCAGCATTACGGCTGATATCTTAACGTACTAAGCTGTGGTATCAGCCCCAATAATATTATTTTAGAGGTACAGTCATAAAACCAGCCTGTCAGTATGTAAATGCTTGAAAATCAGATTTAATTTTAATCATCTGTAACATCCTCTTTAGTTTCAGGTTATACAATTAGAGGAGATTTCAAAAGGTTCACGGAAAATGTAACTCAAAGGTAACTGTCTATTTTATACAAACTTTTTTCAGTCCCTTCATAGACGATGTAAAAACTTCAGGAATACCTTGAGCTGCAAGAGAGGTTGCCTGACAGAAGCCATAACAATTGGAAGGAACAACATGCCAATAGCCTGGCAAAGAGATAGCTAAAGGAATAACGATGTCAACATCTCTCTGTCCACTGCAGTCTCCTGCTTGTGAGCCCCATGGGCTAAAGTTGACTGCAAAAAGCCAGCAATGGAAAAGTGGATACTTCATCTACTCCATCAGTCACTAAAGAGACATACTGAAACAGGCAACCTAATGTCTATACTGAGTAAGAAGCTAGCATGCTGGGCAGGTCAAACTCTTAAGAGCAAGAGTAAAAAGGGGTCAGACTTCCCAGCTGTAAACAACTGCCTAGATTGCCTTGTACTTAGGCAAGTATTACACTGCTGGGAGAAAAGCAGCCAGCAGCTTGCGTGCACTCTGGGCTTGGTTAATGCCAAGTCTGTGTTAACTGTACCAGTGTACCAGCATAATTGCCTATTCTATTTTTAAAAGAAGATATGTGGGGAAGGCAGGGAATGCTGGGTCAGGGCAAACCACTCTGGAACCCAGGAGGGAGAGGTGCAATCATATCAGGTTGGGCTGCAATGCCCTCTAGCAGGAGAAAGACTAGGGGCTGGGAGTGGACCTGGTAGGGGAACTCTAGGCACTCCCCTGCTGGGCTGCAGCTCCCACTGGTGGGAGTGACAGCCGGGATGGGGACAGGCCAGACTGGTCAAGGCAACAGCACCCATCTGCATATGTTTGGCCTGGGTCTTAGGGTAGGAGTGGCTAAGCTATGCTGCAGCACTAATGGCTGTGCACAAGAGCCACATGGGATTTGAAACAGACTGGGCTGGGCCGCAGTACATGCAGCACATGCAAAAACTGGGGCTTGGGCAGGCCTGGTGGGCGGCTGCTGGGAATTACCCTAACTAGGCCGTGGCATCCACTGGTATGCATGAGGTCTGGGCCAGTGGCAGGCTGGACTGGCCTAGACTACATCACCCATCAGTTCACATGAGAGATAGGGCTAGGGATGGAACTGACCAGGTAGTTACATCCAACAGTATGTGCATTGGCTGGTGTAGGTGATGAACTGAACCTGACACTGCATTAGCTGTAGCACATAAATTCTCAGGTCACATCGAATGAAATTTCTTGGGGGACTCCCCAATTAAATTCCTGAACTCAAACCCCAGCCACAGGGAAATCACACTATATGTGGTCTGATCTTGGAAAGCATGAATTGGGACTGATCCACCTCAGTTGCTGCTGTTTGTGCAATGGACAGCAGGCCCAGATGCACATGGAGGACATGATAACTAGCCCATTTAGGCAGGCAGGTGATGCTGACTTCCTTGTCAAGAGATGGAAAGCAGAACAGATTGAACAACTCTCCTGGCCAAGCTTTGTAGCAAGTGTCTGGGTCTGTAGATGCACTAAGCCAGCAGAACTTGAAAGATTCTCCCAACCCTGGAGCAATGAAACCAACAACTTCTCAGAACTGTCAAAACCACTCCAGGACCACTCTCAAAACAATCTTTCCCCACCTCGGGGTCTCTAATGCATCATTAAATGACCTTCCCCCACCCTTGGGTGCTGATGTATTTTGACAGCAAGGAGTGGCCCCCTCCCCCTCCAATCTGTGGACACAAGAAAAAGAAATGAGACATTTGTCCCACCCATCTTCCTCCATACCTCGACTCTTCCCACATGGGGATAAATCCCTCTTAACTATGTAAACTATGTTAGAAATTGAAAAAATTGGAAAGTAAACTGTGTTAACAAAAAAGGTTGATCGGGCTACATGGAATTTTCTTTTCATCTTTCAAATAAATAGGCAAATCATCGTGCTTTGAACAATACTCTAATTTGTGACCCCAGAGTTTTAATTCCACTCACACGTGCCATGTAGTTCAAATAGCATAAGATTGTTCTAGTACTTAACCTGAAAATTAACAAGAAAAAAAAACAGAGTGATATCATCTATTTTCTAAGTCCTCTGTCAAATCTTAAGCTAAATATTCAATTCATTTTAACATGCTTCATCAAAATACTTAAAGATGTGTCATTTATCCATACATAAATGAAGCAATCATAAGATCCATTACTGATGTTTAATATGTCCCATTGGCAACATTCATGGATTTGAAACCTCACATATAGTTTCCAAATGGGGCTGATGAAACCTACCACCAATTCATAGGTAATCATATGGGATCATGGGCAACAGAGCAACATATCTATTCTCTTTCTTGGAGGCAGAATTAGAGAGAGAGAGAGAGAGAGAGAGAGAGAGAGAGTGAGCGAGCCAAGCTAAAGCCAGAAGCAAAGAGTTCTATCCAGGTCTCCCACATGTGTGGCAAGTGATCAAGTAGTTGCTTTCCCAGGCCATTAACAGGGAGCAGAATCAGAAGTAGAGCAGTTGGACTTGAATGACACCACTGAAACAGGAAATAGCTTTACCCACAATACCACAATGCTGACCCTTCCAATGAAGAATTTTGGTGGGATTTAACCTGAGAATGTCAATTACATAATTTTGTTAGTGTCTTCTCATTGTCACAAGGAAATATCTGAGAATGCTACTTATGAAGTAAAGAGAGGTTTACTTGGATCATAGTCTTGAAAGTTCAAAGTCCAATGGCAATGCTACAAGCTTACCCAAAGGTCCAGTGGCAGAGCGTTGAGCATATGTGGAGAAAGGATCACAAAAGAAGCCAGGAAGCAGAGAGAAAGAACAAGCCCAAACTCAAGAGTCACTAGACCTGTCTCCCACAAGTCCCAGTACCTTCCAACAGTGCCACTCAGAAGACCAAGGTTTAACACATGGGCCTTAGTGGGAAAGTTGACATTTGAACCATGACAGTACTTAAGGAAGAACTAAAATCTACAGTATCATCCAGATCCTACTGTCATTAGTAATTACATATATATATATGTAATTATTTACAAGATCTTTGAGCTGAGAAATATCGTTTAGAGACAAACATCTCAAGCTATCAAAACAGTTATACAGACAACAGGAGGCAATTTCATATTTTTTTCTTTCAGCAATGGAAATGTGCTTCACAGGGGAGGGATAGATGTGAGGATCAGGTGGTTAAACTCAAATATTAGAGTGCAATTCACAAGCCTGAAAGAAATCTCAATAACATAAAGAATACTCGAGTTAAATCTTACATGACTTAGGGCCCGGCGGCATGGCCTAGCGGCTAAAGTCCTCGCTTTGAAAGCCCTGGGATCCCATGTGGGCGCCGGTTCTAATCCCGGCAGCTCCACTTCCCATCCAGCTCCCTGCTTGTGGCCTGGGAAAGCAGTCGAGGACGGCCCAAAGCTTTGGGACCCTGCACCTGCATGGGAGACCCGGAAGAGGTTCCTGGTTCCTGGCTTCGGATTGGCGTGCACCGGCCCGTTGCGGCTCACTTGGGGAGTGAAACATCGGATGGAAGATCTTCCTCTCTGTCTCTCCTCCTCTCTGTATATCCGGCTTTCCAATAATAATAATAAAATCTTTAAAAAAAAATCTTACATGACTTGGCCATCCAGTAGCCAAAATGGAAAATGGATGCACAAATATTTACAATGACACATAGATGAGTCATTACCCACCATGATGACTGATTTGAGGGGACAGTGTCATCCAAAAATCCTCATGGGATTATGGCAACGCACCAGATCCTTGCTACTCTAGTGTTCTCTTCTTTCTTATATAAATATTCTCTACTGTGCTTCTACGCTTCCCTGACTTTCCCACTGCCCTATAGATATTCTCAGGACATTTTGGAATTAATATTTGATGATGTGCCCTTATTATCTCAGGGCACACTAGCAATATTAAAGATCTGGTTAAACTCACCTGTGTCAAGATGAGTTTAAGAAAAATCCAAGAAAAGGGAATAAACTATGAACAAAACATTTAAAGTTCAAATGTACCAAATGTGAATCCTTCACTGTCATTTTTGCCATGAAAAATAGCTTTCCCTAAAGGGAAACAAGATACATGTATAACACTGAAATCCTTGTTGGACATTAAGTAAACAAAGCTAACAAGATCTGATTTAATCCTCTCTTGTGTTTGTAAAATATATGCTACATTTCCTATGCAAACAAATGATTTACCTTGACCATTCATTACACCTTACAACTAAAATAGAAATGAATCAGTGAAAGCTACATTCAAATCAACAGCTCTAAGTACTTGCTATCATTTTCCGTGTGTATCACTAACTTCTATTTCAGGGTGTGCTGTACTTAATGCTTAGTTTCTTGAGCTTTTGAATTCCAAAATTATGTTCCCAAAGATATGAAAACTTTTCACTAAAAAGTGTTTTTTATTTGCAATCATATATTTTAGGAAATGTCAGTCCAACTGAATTCATTTTGTGGCTTGGGGAAAATACCAAAATTTGACTATTTCACCATTTATTAAATTCCCTATCCATTAAAAATCCATTGATACTCCCTGATTCTTGTGAGAGTAGATTATGTGGAGGGTATCTGTGTAGAAAAGATTGTTTCTTTTTTGGGTGTATTGTCCATTTCGTTACTTCTGGAAAGTTGTTTCTCTAAGCCTTTGAAAACCAAATTTGTGCTGGAGAAGACATGGTGATTTGTAGCATATAAGGAAACAGAATAGAATGTATCTACATTCAGCAAGAGGAGGAAAGACGTCAATGACAGGCTTCTCTCCTTCTCTGCCAAGGTACATCTGTCCGTCTAACATCCATCTACCCATTCCTTGAAATGCAAGCACGTTCTTTATAGTTTCTACTAACCACATAGTACAGGTGTTTATGTGTAGCACGCAGCACCAGTGATGGATGCATTTCTTAGTTTCCTATAGTTTTCTTCAGGCTACAAACGTTTGAAGGGGCTTGATCACATCACTTCCCCAAAATGTCCACAGTGGGATAAAAGCAATGACTTTTTATGTCAGCGTTCACCTAAATAATGACACATATACTCATTCCTCTCTGGTCATCCATTTAGATCCTACAACGCGCCAAGATCCAATCTCCACCTCTAATATACACACTCTCCACAGGCTCTTCCTTTGTTGGAATATTTCCCTTCGAGTTTCAAATTAAATGTCACCTGCTCAGAGAAACGTCCTGTAATCTAAGGCAAGCCAGGCCCTACAATTTTATTGTCATGGTAACTTGCTCAAACCCTGGAAAGCAGAAATAATTTGTAAATCTTTTCTTTAGTCTATTTGCTTGTCTGTAGCGCACGATCGCAGTAGTATGGGGAAAGAGTCAGGAGGGGAAAAGGGGGAGGGAGGAAGGGGAAGGGAGAATCCCTATTCCCACAAAAATGCATCGTGAGAAATAACAAAAAAATATTTGCAAACAGAACATGAAATTTTGAAACACTGTGAAATAGTCAAATATATATATATATATAATGAACAGCAAAGAAGTAACATATATTAACTCAACATTATGCAAAACAAAAGGAACATTTTCCCTTATTTGAATTCCCACTATTTTTCAACCCTGAATTTTTTTTCGCTACATTCATTAAATTCCATTATCAGATTCCAAGCACGTATTGTATATGATGGTTGCCGTGGTTACGGAGGAGGGCAGAGCCTGCTCCGCATCGGTATTTCACTCTGACTTCAGACTGGAATCCCGGGAGGACGGCAGAAATCTGTCTCACCCCTGAGGCAGCGGAATCACTGTTGCAGCAATGATGAACACAGGCCAACATTCCTCACCTACTAAGGGCGCAAGGGACACCCACTTCAGTTTCTGTGTCAAGAGGGGTTAAAAAAAAACTGGCACATTTCTTTCCTCACCTTTTCCTGTTCCTTTGTAGTTCCTCCTCCACGTCTATCTTTCCGCTACACAGGGAACAAAGGCCCATGAACGGGGTTTTTTCAATAAAAGCCATCTATATTCTTTTCTATACTCAGCTGATGTGTTCCTCCTCGAGTGATCAGCGAGTCTAACAATATATTGACCTCCTTTGTTTCTTTCTAACCTGAGTGAGGGCTATTACTTTGACTCACTCAACTCATTTTTTAGCACCGAGTCCTCCACCTGTGCCTCGGATTCCATCCTTTCTGTATTCTATCAGAAACCTTACTCCATCAATCCTTTGTGCTCTCTTCTTCAACGTCAATAAATACTTTTGGCATTACGGTTGTGTTCAAGTATTTTCAATAATGAAAAGAATTTTCCTAGTGAGGTCACCATATGTGATGACTAGCTGTTGGCATGTTTGCACAGACTAAGAAATTGCTTACTGAACTTTGCACTCATAGAACTTTTTGTCTCATCATTGGAAATTTCTTACTGAATAGGTCATAAATTCTCCCTATTACCAGACAATCATCTTTTGGACACTAGTAGCTGATAACTAAGTTCAGGTTCTGGCTTTATACCCAATAAAAGTAGAACAGAAAGATGTTCTACTGTGGCTGAGCTGACTCTTTTCTTGTGTCCAAGAAAAATAGCAGCAGATTGCACTGTAAACATGTACAAAATACTTGCTTCTATTCCTATTTCAAAACACAGCTTAGACAACAGCTCCCAGGGATATGGAGTCCTGCCCAGACAGCACTTTGCCCAGACTGCTTTTCTCCTTTCAGTCCATCATAGTCATTCTCACTGCTTTGATCACTAACGTGGTTTGTGCCACATCATTTTATCATGTGCACGTGACTGTCTCCAACAATTACGTTGTGAGATAGGAAGGGATTAATAAAAAAAAATTCTCTATCTCCATCCTGCTATTATAAAAATGAAGCAGTTTTTGCTGCGGACATTGTACAACCAAATTTTATATCATATAAAGATAAATGTGCTAACACCTTTCCACATGGCTTGAAACTAAAATATTGTGTTTTATTCTTTTATAATTTAAGAAAGTGAAGTTAGCAGATTAAAATACATCTAAATTGGATTCTTTAGATCCAATGATTTAAATGTAACCACTTAAGAATTTTTAAAAATTTGTTTTTATTTGAAAAGCACATTTTACACAGAGACAAGGGGAGACAGAGAGAGCTTCCATCTGCTGGCTCGTTCCCCAAACAGCTGCAAGAGACAGAGCTGACCTGAAACCAGGAACAAAGAAAAGTTTTCCAGATCTCCCACACAGGTGCCGGAGCCCAAGGACTTGGGTCATCATCCATTGCTCTCTCAGGCTATAAGCAGTGGCTAGAGGGGAAGTGGAGCATCCAGGACACGAACTGATGCCCATATGGGATGCCAGCAGCATGGGTAGAGGATAAACTTGCTACACTCCCATGCCAGCCCCACCATTTAGGATCTTGCAGTTAAAATTTTATGTGTGTATATAACTTAACCAATCTGTAATAAATAAAATAGCAACTAAAAGTTTACTAAAATAGTGAGAACACACACATAAATATGAAGACAGGTACGGGTATCTCAAACCTTAATTTTAGAGTCTAAATCAGTATTTCTTCAGACCCGGTGTGATGGCTTTATTGGCTAACCCTTCACCTCCAAACATCCCATATGGGTGCTGCTCCGCTTCGCATCCAGATCTCTGCTTGTGACGTAGGAAGGCAGTGGAGAATGGCACATAACCTTGGGACTCTGCACATAGGAGACTGGGTAGCCCACCCGGCACTGAGCAGAGCATCTTCCCCCAGGTCGCCTTTCCTGGGGGAAGCTGTGCAGGGTTACTGCACATTGCTGTCTGGCCGGGTGTCTCATCCGGAGCTGAGAAGAGGACTGTCCCGGGGGCAGGCTTGAGGGCTGGAGCACCGGAAAAGTCACAGGCGTCTGGGCAGGACTGTGTAGTGGGAACTGCTGAGTCACTTCCAAGGTGTGCTTGGGGTTTCTGCCGGTACTGTTTTCCTTAGGCCCCTGTCACACTCTTAGGCTAATTCCCAACTTGTATTTAACTGTTGGACAAGTGTAGCTACATCTAGTTTCACTCACTCCAATTGTTTTTCCTTTCTCAAGTGTCATTACCCTTGTGTTATTCTCTTTTCATTTAGAACGTTTGTTTTAATCATTCTTGATTGGCTTGTTTGCTGTTCACAATTTAACATTCATTTATCTGAGCATTTTTATTTCCCCTTCATTGCTAATGGATCTTCCAACGTAGAATTTATGAATGGAAGGTGGCAGAAAACTGGACTACTAATCAATCCTCTGTATCTTCGGAAAAGTCCACCGATAAAGACGCTAGAAAGTGGAAATGCACGCGCGTGGCGCTCGGTGCTGCTAACTGCTCGCGGCCAGTGCGCGGACCAGAAACGCGAACAAGGACAAGACAGAGCGCTGGGCCACCCGGAGAGCAGCTGTTCTAGGAGAGGACGGCGGGGACCCTGCGGCACCGCACGCCGCGCACCTCGCGGGCTTCCTGAGAGTCCAGACAGCAGCTCAGCGCAGAGGCTCCCAGAACACAGGCCCTCTGGGCGGGATGATGGGCGGGGCTGTGTGAGTGGGGCGGGGCTGTGCTGATGGGGTGGGGAGATTGGCGGGGCTGTGTGAGCCATGGGTGGGGAGATGGGCGGAGCCGTGTGGCCGGTGCTGAGCCGTGTGAGTGGGGCGGGGAGATGGGCGGGACTGTGTGGGTGGGGCGGGGCGGTGGGCGGGGCTGTGCCGGAGGGGCGGGGCCCGGACCCTGCGGCGCCGCCTGCCCCGCACCTCGCGGGCTTCCTCAGAGTCCGGACAGCAGCTCAGCGCGCAGGCTCTGAGAACACAGGCCTTGTGGGCGGGGCGATGGGCGGGGCTGTGAGTGGGGCGGGGCCCGGACCCTGCGGCGCCGCCCACCCCGCATCTCGGGGGCTTCCTCAGAGTCCAGACAGCAGCTCAGCGCTCAGGCTCCATGGGGAGAACACAGGCACTGTGGGCGGGATGATGGGCGGGGCTGTGTGAGTGGGGCGGGGAGATGGGCGGAGCAATGTGCGCAGGGCGGAGCCGTGTGAGTGGGGCGGGGAGATGGGCGGGGCTGTGTGGAAGGGAGAGCCCAACGAGCAGGGCGGACCCAACAGACGGGACAGGGCTGTGTGAGGGGGCGGGGCTGTGTGGGTGTGTGGGAGGGAGGGTCCAACAGACAGGGCTGTGTGAGTGGCGGCGAGGGGGCGGAGTGCTGAGGGTGGCTAGTCGGGGAAGAGGAGGAAGAGCCCGGGAGGAGGGGGGGCCCGGGGAGGAGGCGGAGTCCAGGGAGGAGGCGGGACCCGGCGATGAGGCGGAGCCCGGGTTGGAGGCGGAGCCCGGGTTGGAGGAGGAGGGGCCCAGGAGGAGGCAGGAGGAGGCGGAACCCGTGGCAGTAGGGGCCCAGGAGGAGGTGGGGCCCGGGGAGGGCGGGGCGCCCGGTCCTCCCGGCGCCCACAGGGGTGTGCACGGCGACCCTGGCGTCCGCCCTCTGGGGTCCGGGCTCCCGCCGGGCGGACGGTCAGTGGGTGAGGACGAGGGGCGGCCCGGACCCATGGCGACGTCGGCGGCTGTGCCTGCGGCGGCGGCGGCGGCCCTGTCTGGCTTGGCGCTGCGGCTGTCGCGCTCGGCCGCGGCCCGCGGCTCCTATCGCGCCTTCTGCAAGGGGCTCACGCGCACGCTGCTCACTTTCTTCGACCTGGCCTGGCGGCTGCGCGTCAACTTCCCCTACTTCTACGTCGTGGCCTCGGTGATGCTCAACGTCCGCCTGCAGGTGCGGATCGAATGAGCGCTCGTCCCGCCCCGGCCGCCGCAGGAAGCATGGCGGAGTTGCAGGGGAACGGCCCAGGACGCAGGCTGGGCGGCCCAGGACCCCCGGACTCCGGGTCCCCGCGGCTGGGGCGCGCGCCGCCACGGGCCACGGATCGCCAAGAAGTTCGAGGGCCCAGGTGCTTCGGGCTCCACATCACCGGAGGTCCCGCCGACCTGTTGCCACACATCGACCACGCTGGACAACCTGGAGAAAGGAATTCAGCTGCTGTAAACCCTGGGCCTGCCAGGACCGGAGCAGAGAGGTAAGGCCACCGGTGTGTGTGTGTGGGGGGGCGTCCAAAAGCCTCAGGTTGGTGGGCGGTGAGACGGATTGCAGTGGGAGGGTAGCTGGAGGCCTGAGATTGGGGGACGGTGGGAGGGGACAGATTGGAGTTGGGGTAGCGAGAAGCCTCAGATTGGGGGGGTGAGAGGATAGATTGGAGTTGGTGGGCAGTTGGAGGCCCTAGATTCAGGAGGGTGGAGAGGACAGATTGGAGTTGGGGCAGCTGGAGGCTGCAGGTTGGGAGGGGGTGGGAGAGGACCGATTGCAGTAGGGGGGTAGCTGGAGGCCTGAGGTTGGGGGACAGTGAGAGCACAGATTGGAGTTGGGGCAGCTGGAGGCTGCAGGTTTGGGGGGCAGTGGGAGGAGGATAAGCAGTGGAAGGAGCTGACAGGTTGGGATCACAGTGCTGGGGAGGGGTGATAGGAGGCCATAGGTTGGGTGGGGGCAGCCTGGGTGGTGGGAGGAGGCCACAGGCTGGATTAGTAAGGAGGCCGTCAGGGCTACATTGGGTTGGGGAAGCGAGCAGTTATGGTAGCAGCTAGAGTAGAGTTGGGGGGCAGCCTGAGAAAACCAGCCTGCTAAGCTTCCCGGATGAACTGGGGGAAGGGGAGGCAGCCTGGGTTCTCCTCTGCTCCCTGTTAAGAGTCCATTGAGAGTGAGGGGAGGCAGTAACCTCAGCATCTTGATCACCAGCGGACAGATAGGGCCTCCCCTCCTGCCCATAGCACGGTCCCAGGGGACCAATCCTGTCATTTAACCCCCAACAAGGAGGGCAGTGGATTGGGGGTGGGCAGAGGGCTTGGGGGAGGAAAGAAGAACCTGCCCTTCGCCTGCACACTTTGTGAGTGGGATAAGATAAGAAGTGTGGTTTTCTTCTGAACCAAACCCCAGATCTGTCTCTTCTCAGCCCTCAGGCCCTTGACGCTCCCTGCAGCTCCCCCACAGTCCTTCACAATCTGCCTCCTGCCTCGACTTTGGGTCCTGGAGATGGACGGATGTCCGCCTGCTCCTGCTGGTTCCTTTTGCAAACCCTCGCCCCTGTCTGAGGGCATCCTCCTAACCAAGGCACTTGAAGACAGGGAAGAGGCAGGTTTCTCCCTATCCCCTCTCCTGGTGGCCATGTCCACCCCTGCTCCCCACAGCTCCTGACAAGATTGCCTAGCACCCTACAGGCCCATCCTACAGCCCTGAGTGCCCGAGTAGCCACTCTGTACTGAAGGGACTTGGGGAGATGGGAGGAACCCCTTGAACAGACAGCAGCTCTCAGGCGCGGCAGGGGGAGCAGTTGGAGAAAGGGGATGACAGAGAAGGCAACATGCAAACAAGACCATCTCTGGGCAGCCTGGCAACTTTAAAGTCTCCATCTCTTTCTCTTTCAGGAATTGGCTTTTGTATGTGATGACCAGCTGCTTCTCTGGCCCTGGCATGTGGCAGGTCCCTGCCCATGGGTGTCCCTGGCCTGGCCCTGCATTCAGAGCAGCTGAGTGAGGGTCTGCCCTGGAAGAGGGGAAGGACCTCCTGGGTGGAGATCCTAGCCTGGACAGGCACCCAGAGTGATGGAGTGGTCTGGGAATCAGGTCCTGGCTTGGGGAGGATTGACGTGTTCCCTGGGCACCAAGGTCTCCTAGCAACTCCCTGGAGGAGTCATGTTCTCCCTTCCCAGTGACTGGGGAATCAGGCTCTGGGATGGCGTGGGGTTTGCTCTTGTCACAGTACAAAGAGATGGAGCTGAGGCTGTTTCTGTGTCTTCTGTGCCCCGCCCTCCTCCTCAGTTCTCCAAGCTCTGGCATTGTGCGGTCGGGAGGGGAACACAGGGCTCCCAGGGGACCCAGGACCAGGTGTAGGAAGTCCAGGGAACTGCCTTTCCTGGGATTGGTATAGACAGTCACAGGCAAGGCTAGAAGGGCAGTGCACTGAGATGGGCGGGGGTTCGGGGAGGGCAAGAGAGATGGGTCTCAGAGCTGCTGGGGAGCCAAGTGCCACCAGAAAACCTAAGCTTCACACCCCAGCCTTGACCAGAGACTTTTCTGCAGTTTTGTAGCACAAGCCGGTCAGCAGGGACAGTAGTGGTGGCATGCTTCCTGGGACCTGATGTAACGGGGAGGATCAAGGGTGAACTGTGGGGTGTGATGAGATCGGGACCCATGGCATGACTCCATCTCTCTGTCCCTGTCCCCCAGGCTCAGCTCCACATTCCCGAAACCACACAGGAGAGCCTCATCCAGATGGGCCTCGATGGGTGCTGGAGGTGCAAGGTGTGCTGCACAGTGGCGTCCCCGAAGGGTCACGTGCGGCCCAAATGCAAGCCAAGAGAGAAGAGACCCTGGCCTTCACCAGCCGTCCTGGGTTGGTGGCTTGAAGCCCCTGTTCTGAGTTCCTGGGATGGAAAGCTGCAGCGCCCTGCTCAACTCTAGGGACAGAGTCATCCAGGGATCAAGCCCTGTGCCCAGAGCTGGGGTCCTGGGCGAATTTCTCTGTCTGCCTCAAGAGTGGGTAGTGGCTGGCTGCCACATGACCCCGTGCAGTTGTCCATAGCCACATCCTGATGACATCCTTCCTTTTCTAGTCCTTCTGGCCCCCTCACCCATGGCTGCCCTGCCCACCAAGGGTCACCTCTGGGAACCTCTCAGCACAGCTGTCTGGGGGCAGTTCCTGAGGGACAGAAGTGTCAGAGGGCTGGAAGGGAGAGGAAGAGCCAGGGCCTTCTTGGGGCTGCTACATTGATGTGGCCCCTTCAGAGCCCTGCCTCACATGGGGGACAGGGTCACCGACTGCAGCCGTTCGTGGGCCAGCCTGGAATGGGGAGGACGGCTTTCCCCTGAGTGTGCATGCGCTTAGTGTGAGAGTGGGGGAAAGGAGCTGTCAGGGTGCCCCAGCCTTCCTCCTGCCAGGGGTTTGCCTAGGACCAAGGCTGCTGTTCCCCTACGGGAAGGAAGGGGTGCAGCCTCAGGAGCCACACCCCAGGGCAGCCCACTGCATGAAGATCCTAACCCAGTTCAGAGTGGCACTGTGCTCGCAATGGCTTTGGCCATGGCTGTCTTGACCAGAAGCTCTTGGCCCTCTGAACATTGTGTTCCTGCCTCCATTGGGCAAAGTAGTTAGCAAGCCTCTGCCTTCCTACGCTGTTCTCGCCACCGCTTTTCCCGCGGGGCCCTTGCCGCATGGCAGGGTCTCCATGCAGTTTATATTTATTTGCAGTCAGTTTTCCAGGCGGTGGAGCTTTGCACGTTCAGATACCAGCCTGAACAATGTCTGTGTTCTGTGTGTGAGTAAGTATGTATTGGTCTGTCAGGTGGTCTTGTTTCTGTTGTTGTTGCACTGTTGTCTCTAAGTTACAAAGAAAAGTCCTGAGTCCAGGACCCTGCAGTACCATCTCGAGGTCTGTTTCTGGTGGGTGAGATGCAATAGCCTTGGAGGAGGGAGGCCCAGTGGTGAGCTGTTTCTCCCATGGCCTTGGGCCAGAGCTAGGGGCTAAGGCGGAGCCGTGGCAGGGACAGCCCCCTCTTCAGTCTGCTGCCAATGACCCAGCCTTGACAGCAACCACTACCCCATGAGAAGCAAGCAGCCCAGCCACTGGCTCGGGAGGTGGCAATTGGCCCTGCTCACTTCCCATATTCAAACACCTGAGATCTAAGTCTTTTCCATTGTTGAGTCTGACAGTCAGTCAGACCCCAGAGTGGGCAGGGGTGAAGGGAAGTGACAGACCCTCCACAGGCACTTTGTGTGTCTCAGAGTCTTCTATAGCAGCAGGTGGTCAAGTCCCCACTGCCCTCTGGGGACAGGTCTCAGGGTGCCTTGGGGAACATATGCACCCGTGGGTCCTGGAAACCTTTGCTTTCCTACCTTTCACCTCAGGCCCAGACACCCAGCCCCACTGCCATCAGCTCACTAATGAAGCAGGCCAGGGACTCTGGGGCTGGAAGAGTTGGCCAGCAGGTAAGAGACTGGGGAGGGGGCAGGAGAGAGGACTGGGGAGGCCTGTGGAGGAGAAGGGCAGGACATTGGTGGGACATTGGGGTACATTGGAAGATGGTCGATGGGCTCCCAGTGTGAGACATCTTGAAGAGGCAGGACCAGGTTCAGATAGGAACACAGCCTGAGGACGGGGCCCTGGGAATACTCATTGTCACCACCAAGGGCTTTCCAGAGGGACAGAGCACCCTAGAGAAGAACTTTCCAATAGCACTGGTGGCCGTACTCAGTGACACAGTCCTTGAGTTCCTGGTCCTGTGTTCACACTGTTCTGTTCATCCCCAAAGACATCACCCCCAGCCCAGGGATCAGATCTCCAGCAAACTGAGGTGGGAGAGCAGTGTGATGACAGGGACCGCCTCCCACACCCTTTTCCCAGCTGGTTGGTCCTGCACTGGTGAAGGACAGCACCCAGGCACCCCTAGGCCCAGTCCTTACTGTGTGGCGCTGGGCACACCATGCGCTTCCATGTGTTTGTAGTAAGGATCTGTCAAGTGTGTGTGTGCATTAGGTGGGAGAAGTCGGGTCAGTAAGGGTCATCTGGTCTTCCCTGGAGCAGCCTTATAAATAAAAACCAGGTGACAGGGACTGACAACCAAAGGGAGCCTGCCATATGCCAGGCACAGGTACTTGTATCCGTAATCTCAGCATAATCCCGTTATACTCATTTTACAGAGAAACCGAGTCTCAAACAGATCCCCGACCGGATCTCTTCTTGCTGCTGCGGGGCAGAGGACAGGGCTGGCAGCACAGCAGGTTGGCAGGAGGGACCATGTCCTTTGTGGATGAGGTCCAGCTGACAAGACATCCAGGCGCTGGGATGAGGGGCAGTTCTGGAGGTCCTCTTCATATTGAGCTCCCTGCTGGGAAGAGCTGGGACCACACTGGGATGAGCTGACCTCTCTCTTCCTCTCCATCCCACTGCTGGAGACTGAAGTGGGAGCTGAACTGGAGCACATACAGTCAGAAAGGCAAAATAGAACATGCACAATCCCTGCCTATTCCTGCCCCACGTGAAAGGTAACAATTGGGTTTGGATCGACATTCTTTGTGTGTGTGTCTGTGTGTTTATATGTGTTTGTAGGTAAAGTACTACCTTGAGACCTGTTCCTCCTAGTTCATGTTTTTCTTTCCATGTTAGGTATTTTTCTATACAAGAAGCTGCCTGATAGTCCATTGTATAAAGGTGTCATTAGCTATTTCCAAAAGCCTCTTGTCTCTTGGTTATTCACTTTTTAGTTTGTGCATTTGGGAAGTTTGAATTTGTTTTTGTAAATAATGCCATGATAGATAAACTGGACTTCATCAAAACAAAGACTTATGCATCAAAAGACATTCTAAAAACACACTGTATAGAATAGGAGCAAAATTTTCTGAACTGTTTATCTGATAAGGGCTCTATATCCAAAATTATGAAAAGAAAAGTCTTGCTATTCCACAACAAAAAGATAAGCAGCTCAATTAAAACACTGACGGGGTAGCCTAGTGCAGTAGCCTAGTGGCAAAAGTCTTCATCTTGCACGTGCCAGGATCCCATATGGGCGCCAGTTCTAATCCTGGCAGCCCCACTTCCCATCCAGCTCCCTGCCTGTGGCCTGGGAAAGCAGTCAAGGGTGACCCAAAGCCTTGGGACCCTGCACCCACGTGGGAGACCCAGAAGATGCTCCTGGCTTCAGATTAGCTCAGCTCTGGCTGTTGTGCTCAAGGACTTAAGCCTTCCTCTGCTGCTTTCCCAGGCCACAATCAGGGAGCTGGATTGGAAGTGGGAGCTGCTGGGTCATGAGATGACATTCATATGGGGTGCCAGCAACCCATATGGGTAGAAGCTTAGCTTGCTATGCCACCTCTCCAGCCCCAGTATTTTCTACTTCTATTTGTGATTTCTCTTTTCACGCATGGGATATTTTTAAATGATGTTAAAGCCTGGGCATGGTAGCTGAGCAGGTAAAGTCCTCACTTTGCACGCACCAGGATTCCATAAGGGCGCTGGTTCTAATTGTGGCAGCCCTGTTTCCTATCCAGCTCCCTGCTTGTGGTCTGGAAGAGCACTCAAAGACGGCCCAAAGCCTTGGGACCCTGCACCCGTGGGGGAGACCTGGAAGAGGTTCCGGGCACCTGACTTCAGTTTTACACAGCTCCAGCTGTTGCGCTCACTTGGGGAGTGAATCAGCAGATGGAAGATCTTCCTCTCTGTCTCTCCTCCCCTCTGTATATCTGACTTTCCAATAAAAACAAATAAATCTTAAAAAAAAAAGCAGACAAACAGCTTGAATAGATACTTCTTCAAAGAATATATACAGATGGCCAACAAGCCCATAAAAAGATGCTCAGCGCCATTGGCCATAGGAAAGTGCAAATCAAAAGCACAATGTGATACCACTTCATAGCCTGGCCTAAGGTCTGTGTTCAAAAGTGGAAAACAGAAAGCTTTGGCAAAGATGTCTTTAAATTCAAGCTTTCCTGTGTTACTGCCAGCACAAGGTGGTGCAGGCACTTTGAAAAACCATTTGGCAGGTTTTCAAAGTGTTAAACCAAAAATTGTGTGGTCAAGTAATTTCATATTTTTTTTCAAAAACAGAAAGCAGGTACTCAAATACATAGATGAATAATCACAGCAGCATTATTCACAATAGCTAAGTAGAAGCGATGGAAATTCCTATCAAATGACAAATACACAGCACATAGTATGTCTGTACAGCAGAATATTATTCAGCCAAAAATCCACAGTAAAGTATTGATGTATTCGGCAAGATAGATGAACCTAGAAAACATGATAGCAAGTGAAAGAAATCAAGCATAAAATATCACAAATTGTATGATTCCATATATATGAAACACCAGAAATAAGTAAATCTCTAGAAACAGAAAGTAGATTGTTTGCCGAGGCTGGAAGAGAGGGGAATGGACAGATACTGCTTTCATCTTTCAGGGTGATGAACTAAACAGTAGTGATAGTTACACAACGTTGTGAACAGACTAAATGTCACAAATACATATGCAAAAATGTTAATTGTATGTCATGTGGATTTCAACTTGAGAACAAAAACAGAAGAAAAAGTATATGGTGATATCTGTTTCACCCTTGGGTCTTTCCCACGGATGCACTTCCTGCTTACCTTTCATTAAATCCCCGCAGACCGTTGCCATACACATGGGAGATCAAAGATCACAAAAGTAGCTTCATCTTGTAGGTTCGCAAGCACTTAACTTCCAATCTGTCTCCATTAGGGAGCCTCAGAGTGCAGGGATCTGTAGTGAGTGACGGGGATCATCCAGGGCTGGTATGGCCACCTTGCCAACTGCCTGCCCAGTGGAGAGCAGCAGACTTCTCTAATCACTCATGGCCTTGCCCTAACTGTCCCGCTCCCCCACCCAGCAGCAGGCTCCCTGGCACTGCCCCTGGACTGAGCTCTCAGCTCTGACTCCAGGACCTTCTGCTACGGATGTCCTGGTCTTGTGGGAACATTAGATATCACACACATAAATGCTAATCCATCTGTGCCTAATCCTACATAGTTGCACATTCCCAGCCACCTCTCTACCCACCAGAAGCAAGACGATCCCAGTTCCTTCCAGGAAATGAACTGGAGGGGGCAGGCAAGATCTCAAGCAACAGAGCATCTAAGGGGTACAAGCACACCTTACAAGACGCTTCATCTAGCGCCTCAATGGAGAGCAGACACTGAGTTCCTCAGGCAGGCTGACCAGACACACAGAGGTGGTATGTGAACCAATCAACTGTGATTTCTAAGGATTACCATTTGAGCCCTGATACCAGAGATTATCTGACTGAGGCTACAACAGATAGGTTCTCCACCCAATGACACACTGACAGCACGTTGGCCCCAATTTCTGACACCACAGCAGTCCCTGTGACCATGTTACTGCTCAGCCACTTGTCACCAGAATGGACCTAGGCCTTCTCCAATAATAAGCAATCTGGAGGGCTCTGAATTTGAGCTGACCCAGGTCTTACAATCAACCATTGATTGGAATGGTTCAACATTTATTGGAATGTTGTTCATTTGAAAGAACAATAATTGCTTTTTATTTTTGTCTTTCTCTTTTCTTTCCTTTCTTTTTTCCTTTCCTGTCTCTTTCTCCTTCCTTCCTTCCTTCCTTCCTTCCTTCCTTCCTTCCTTCCTTCCTTCCTTCCTTCCTTCCTTCCTCCCTCTCTCCCTCCTTCCCTTCCTTTTTTGAGAAATGTTGCCTTCTGTGTTTTTAATTTTATATTTTATTTATTTGAAAAAGAGTTGTAGAGGGCCCGGTGGCGTGGCCTAGCGGCTAAAGTCCTTGCCTTGAAAGCCCCGGGATCCCATATGGGCACCAGTTCTAATCCCGGCAGCTCCACTTCCCATCCAGCTCCCTGCTTGTGGCCTGGGAAAGCAGTTGAGGACGGCCCAAGGCATTGGGACACTGCACCCGCGTGGGAGACCCGGAAGAGGTTCCTGGTTCCCGGCTTTGGATCGGTGCGCACCGGCCCGTTGCGGCTCACTTGGGGAGTGAATCATCGGACGGAAGATCTTCCTCTCTGTCTCTCCTCTGTGTATATCTGGCTGTAATAAAATGAATAAATCTTTTAAAAAAAAACTTAAAAAAAAGAAAAAGAGTTGTAGAAAGGAAAATATAAGAAGCGCTCTTCTATCTGCTGACTCACTACCCGAATGGCTGCAGCAGCCAGAGCCATGCCAGGCTGAAATCATGCCAGGTCAAATCTAGGAACCTGGAGTTTCTTCCAGGTATTCCACATGAGTTCAGAGGTCAAAGCACCTGGCCCATCTTTTGCTGCTTTCCCAGGCATGTTAGTGAGGAGCTGAATTGGAAGTGGAGCATCTAGGAGCTGAAGCAGAGCCAGTATGGGATGCCGGTGCTGTAGGCATGTGGGGAAAAGCAGAGCTGCATGAGGCTTGGCTGTTAAATAGTTAAGAACTTCCTCTCCAGGTTCAGGTCCAGGGTAGGCTGACCCTGGGAGGAACTGGGACAAGGAAGGTTGTTTTGAGATGCAGACATCTGCTGCACACACTCCCTTTAAGCTTCTGGCCAGGGCCAAAGAGGGTGCGGTTTGCAAGATTGTTTACACAAGATAGGGTTCCCCTGCCTACACATGTTCTGTCTGGGTCCTCGGCTGGGCCTGGGAAAGAATGTGTGTATGGGTCAGGGAGAAGGTACCAGGCCAGATAACTGACCCAGTGCCACTTTTGTGTGAAGGATTATATATACAGCCAATAGCCAGAGAAGAAAAAGCATGCCCTACTGAGTTGCCCGTGATGCCCGGGGACATGCTGTTGCCGGTCCAGTGCTGAATTGCCAGTGATGCCCAGGGACGTGATGTTCTTGGTCCAGTGCTGAATTGCCCGTGATGCCTGGTGATGTGATGTTCCTGGTTCGGTGCTGAGGGTCGTTTTGCAGAGAAGGGCCCTGAGGCAGTAAATACTAAAATGGACGAGTTCTCCTCCTTTACCTGGTCTGCCCTTTCTCCTCTTACCTTGAGTTCTTTTATCTTTGCTTATTTTATTCTTCCTGATCAATAAACGTGTTATGGCTTATCTCAGAAAGGCTTGTAAAGTTTTGTTGCGGATCGAGCCCTAAATCAAAGTTGAGACCATGCATGGCTGGGAGCTAAGAATCTCTTGCTCCTATAAGGCAGCAACTTAACCCACTGCTGCACGACGCTGGCTCTAGTAATTGCCTTCATACTCATAAACCCTCTCCACAAAAATCAGAGGTCCACCTATTAACTGCACCTTCCCCTCCTACATGCACACATATCATTTTATACCACACTCTCCCAGCTCATCAAAGTCAAAAGGGCACCATTCTCCAGGAAGGGCCTCAGGACACCCTGAAAATGGATTCCTGCTCTGTTTCCTGGTTACTCTACTTCCTGAACCTGTGTCAACACTGAGCAGATTCCCTAATGGGCTATTTAGAGGAGGAGCTCACAGAAAACATGGCAAGGTTTGCATGGGACTCAGCCAACAGGAATGTAACATTCCTCTACACCCCAAGGAAGTCATCTGGGATATGAGTGCTATGGCTACCTTCAGCGGAAAGTTCAGCCAGAAAAACCTGACTGCCCAGGCCAGCAGAATTTCAAGACTGTTTTCTAAGTTCCCAGGGACTAGTACCCAGAGATTTCTTTTTTCCAAACTACACATGTTCAAAAGCAAAACAAAACAAAAACAAAGCAACACAGATTTTTTTTTTAAAAAAAGAAAAACCTGTTAGAGGCACCAGACTGAGCAGGAAGGTAATTTCACTGTGATTATCAAAGCGCACTCAATTCAATTTCCTAGAAGTTCTTTTCTTTAAAAATTTTTATTTTTATTTGAAAGACAGATTTGAGAGAGAGAGAGAGAGAGAGAGAGAGAGAGTCAGTTTTCCCTCCAAATGGCCACAATGGGCAGAACTGAACCTTCCCGAAGACAGAAATCAGGGATCTCCTCCAGGTCTCCCATGTGAGAGCAGGGGTCAAAGGACTTGGGTCATCCTCTGCTTTCCCAGACCATAAACAGGGAGCTGGATTGGGAAGTAGAACAGCTGAGACAAAAACTGGTGCCCATATGGGATGCCGATGTTTACAGGCAGAGGATTAGTCTGTAAAGCTAAAGTGCCAGCCCCTAGGGGGTCTTTTCTAAAGGTCTTTCCATGTGAACTCCATGACTGACGTGAGCACATGCTGAAGCCATTTTTACTCAGAGATGATGTGAAGGGCATAATGCTTGCCTGGGAGTCACAAGTGTGATGGGGATTCAGCTTCCTGCGAAACAGCCTTGGACACAGGGACTCAAGACATCTATACACCTGGCTCTGCCTGCTCCATGGACATGCCAGGAAGCAGAATCACAGATCCTGTCAGCAATGAAATCCAGCAGTCAGTTTCATATCCCATTCCTGCTTTTGCCCTTGCTTTGGCATTTCTTCAAGTAGAAATCCTCTCTCTCTCTCTCTCTCTCTCTCTCTCTCTCTCTCTCTCTCCGTGTGTGTGTGTGTGTCTGTCTCTCTCTCTCACACACACACATAAACACACACCTCACCACCACCACATCCAGAAAATGACAACATCTTACAACATTTAACTTTTTCCATGATGTCAACTTTAATATAGTATCAGATCGATCACCCTGAGAAGCACATCAAAATGATTGGAATGGACTTTCTGAGGCTTCGCACTGCCGCTTGCTTCCCTCTTGGTTACAAACTCCTTCCTAAGATATTTCACTCTTCATTCTTTAGGGATAAGAAGGAAATTCACATTTTCTGAAGTTACTTCTTGCTGATCAGGGATGGCAATATCTCCAGGTAATAGTAACAAAATTCTGTGCAGCAAAAACTCAACTTTCCTTCTATTTCTGGTGTAATTTGGGGCACCTTGGAGATTTCTAGATTTTACCATGAGCAGCCAGTCTTTGAGTCCCTTGGCCCCACTGATTTTGTCAAGGAGAGCTGAAAATGATCAGATTTGCCTTCAGCCATCCCCGTCTGCAGATGGCTTAAACACACCTATTTCAAATATCCCTCCTGCTTGTTGTGTGCACAGTGCCCTAACTTAGGTGGTGGTGTATTGTTGTTCCCACTTCAAGGACTGGAAAAGTCTTCAGTTTTCCTGTGTTACCTGAGGCAGATGAGTGAACAAGGCTGCCAGCCTTCATATCTTTTTATCACCCTTCTCTCAATTACTGCCATAGCTCAGTTGTTTAGAACTTTGATGCAAATCTCTAATTTTAGAAGGAGAAAGAAAGAGGGTGATCTTCCATCCACTAGTTCAATTTTCAAATGCCAACAATAGCCAGGGCTGAGCCAGTCTGCATCTAGGAACTTGTTAATCTGGATCTCCTGACTGCATGGCTGGGACTTAACTATTTGAGCCATTACCTATTGCTTCTTAGGGTTTACATTAGCAGGAAGGTGCAATCAGAAGAATAGTTTGGCCCGGATCCCAAGCACTCTGACATGGAACACAAGCACCCCAAGTGGTGTCCTAACTCCTACCGCAAACACCAGTCCTTGAAAAATGACTTCCATCTACCCTCGCCCTTGATGAACACAAATACAGCTGTGTGACTATATCACAGCACACAGTAGCAGTGAGCACTATTATGATGAAGCCTGTCCTGACCTCCGAGCCACTTTTCATAGCTCTAGATTGTTCAGTTGTGGTGTGCTTCCTGTGTGATAAGGTTACAGACATTCCACATAAGATAACTGTTTTTGACGCAGCAGGGGAATGGTCTCTGCTAATGAATACTTTCCCTCTCAGGACTCAGTCTGTACAGCAAAAAAGATTAGGTCAGGTCAGTTTCCCAGGGAGACATAAAGGGCACAATTGTCACTTCAAGCTAATCTTTTGATGCCAATTCCTGATTGTGATACAACTTCCAGGTCAGCTCCAAAGCAAACCCTAATACAGAAAAGACAAACTTAGTAAAGCCAACACTATTAAAAAATAAGATAATCACAAAGTATTCCATACATTTGACATAGAAATAGACTATCTGGAAACATGATATTAAAAATATTTTACTGCTGGGCTCGGCAGCGTGGCCTAGTGGCTAAGGTCCTCGCCTTGATCCCATATGGCCGCTGGTTCTAATCCCGGCAGCTCCACTTCCTCTCTATCTCTCCTCCTCTCAGTATATCTGACTTTGTAATAAAAATAAAATAAATCTTAAAAAAAAAAAAAAAAAAAAAAATATTTTACTGCTATGGAATAGAGAACAGAGCATTCAGGAACAAATATAGCTAGAGTTACTATGATGAAATAAGAGCAATATAAGTAGAAAATATTAGATTGGAAAACATAGGAGCCAGTGAGATGGTGTAGTAGGTTAGGCCTCCACCTGTAGTTGCATATGGGTACCAATTCATGTCCCAGCAGCTCCACTTCCCATCCAGCTCCCTGCTTGCAGCCTAGGAAAGCAGTTAATGGTGGCTCAAGACCTTGGGCTCCTGCACCTATGAGGGAGACTCAGAGGATGCTCCTAGCTCCTTGCTTTGGATCAACTAAGCTTGCAGCCGTTTGGGGGATGTACCAGTGAATGGAGGATCTCTCTCTCTCTCTCTTTCTCTCTTTAACTCTTTAAAATAAGTAAATATTTTTAAAAAGTGAGAGTTGGAGTCTGGCCCAGTCCAGCCAGCCCCAGTCCCGCCCCTAGTGTGAACTGCCAGTTGGTGCTGCAAACGGTCCCAGCCTGGCTTGCCCCCAGACATGACCAATAGGTAGGCCAGTAGGTACTGTAACCTGGCCTGGTATGGCTGCTCCCACCCTTGGTTCTTTTTTTTTTTTTTTTTGATTTTCTTTTTTTTATTATTCATTAATTACATTGTATTATGTGACACAGTTTCATAGGTACTTGGATTCTCCCCACCCTTCCCCAAACCCTCCCACCATGGCACCCTTGGTTCTTGCACTTGGCTGCAGGGACTGCGTACTGACAAAAGAGTCCTGCAAGCTCTTCCATCAGGTCTCCTTCCAGTCGCAGATCTTGTGCGCACCGGTGGGTCCTTGGCACAGCCTGACTTGGCCCACCTCCTGCTCTGGCAGGTGCAGTGGCCTTGCCGACTGAGCACCCACCAGCATGAGCTAGAACCGGGTGCAGAAAAGGCCAGACCAGAATACAGCACACACTGCAAAATGCCAGACTGGTCTGCAGCATCCACCAGCACAAAGGAGATGGGGGGGCAGGGGGACGAGGGGAGTATGAGCCCGATAAGGGGGCAGCATGGCTATCTTGTTGGGCTACTGCTCCCACTGGTGAAATTGAGACTGGGACTAGGAGCAGATCAGTCTGGCCAAGGCTACAATACCTTGTTGGCCTGCATGTGAGCTGAATTAGGGGGAGAGCCAAGTTGGGCTGATTTTACCCAGTGGTGCATGCATAAGCCAGAGTAAGTGCAGAATGGTTGGGTTTTGCTGCAGCATCAGCTAGCAAGTGCTGGGAATGGAGGCAAGTCCTGTCAAGCTTGACTGCAGAACCACCTGGAGAGTGCAAGATGCAGGACAGGGAGTGGGCCCAGTAGGGAAACTGTGGCAGGACTGTGATGGGATGTAAGTCCAACTGGTGAGCATGAGAACCAAGCCTAGGGACTATGTGAGCCAATGGACCTTAGAAGGATTTCCTTATCCTTGGAGCAGTAAGATAGACAGCATTTCAGAACTATAAAAACCACTTGAGCAAAACCCTCAGAGCATGCTTTACAAAGGTGACCCTGGGATGACATTGGGTGACCATTCCCCATCCCCAGGTATTGATGTGGTTAGTTGAGATATAGAGCCATTTCTCAAATAGTAAAATATACTATCTGCTAACATGTTGCTTCAGATATTTGAATCTGTGTTTATGAGATGAGCCTACAGTTTTCACACTTCATAAAGACCATGACAAGTTTTTACGTCACATCTTTCTCATCTGATGAAACCAGCTAGAAACATGCTCTCTTATTTCTTTATCTTAAAATTTATTTTTCATTTGAAAGTCTGAATTACAGAAAGAGAAGGATAGACATAGGCAGGGATATTCCATTTGGTCGTACACTTCCCAACTGGATACAAAGACCACAGCAGGACTGGGCTGAAGCTGGGAGCCAGCATTTCTTCCCGGTCTCCTGTGTGGGGAAAGGGTACCAAGAGCTTGGGTCATCCTCAGCTGGTTTCACAATCCATAACACAGAGCTGCATGAGAAGTGGAGTAGCCAGGACTAGAACCAGCCCCACACGGGATGGGGTGCCACAGGCAAAGGATTAGCTGTCCTCAACACTTACTCTCTTCTCACGCTCTAGGAACATGTGTGGAAAATCCGTATGCATTTTTCAATCAGAACATAACCAAGTAACTCAGAAAGATGCAAAGGGGCTGGAAATGCACTGCATGACTTGGCAGCCACTGCAAAGCATCAGACATTTGGTGTTGCTACACAGCCTTTTCAATTTGGCATAGTTTTAAAAACAATACATAATTTTGACTCTGTTTTCTAACTTAATATTGGGTTATAGCATTTTTCTGTTCAGTTTCCATAATTATTGTAATGGCTGCATATAATTCTTTTTTTATTTTTTAGATTTATTTATTTTTTATTACAAAGTCAGATATACTGAGAGGAGGAGAGACAGAGAAGAAGTGGAGCTGCCGGGATTAGAACCAGCGGCCATATGGGATCAAGGCGAGGACCTTAGCCACTAGGCCACGCTGCCAAGCCCGGCTGCATATAATTCTATTCTAGAAATGAATAATAATGTGCAGGTGATTACCTTGTTCATTTTAAAGCTTTATTATTTTATTTGAAAGTATCAGCTAAACACACACACACACACACACAGAGGGAGGAGAGAAACAGATCTTCCATCTACCGGTTCACTCCAAGATGGCCAGCATTGTGGCAGTCAGTAAAACCACTGCCTGTGACGTTAGCATCTCATATGGGAGCTGTGTTCAAGTCCCATCACTCTACTGCGGATCCAGCTCTCTGCTAATGTGCCTGGGAAAGCAGAGAAGGACGGCTCAGGGCCCTGATCTCAGGTCCCCATCACCCATGGGAGAGCCAGAGGACACGCCTAGTTCCAGGACTTGGACTAGCCATCTCCAGCCATTGAGGCCACATAGCAGTGAACGGGCAGGTGCAAGATGTCTCCCTCTCCTCCCTACCTCTCTCTCTCTCTCTCTTTCTCTCTCTCTCTCTTGCTTGCTCTCTCTGTGACTCTGAATTTCAAACAAATAAATATTATTTTATATACCATATTTATCTATTTATTTAGGAAAGGCAGAATTACAGAGAAGGAGAGAAGGAGAGAGAAAGATTGTCCATCGCTGGTTCACTCACCAAACAGCCTCAATGGACAGACTTGAGCTGACTAGAAACCAGGAGGCAGGAGCTTCCTCTGGGTCACCCACACGGGTGCAGGGTCCCAAGGACTTGGGCCACCTTCCGCTGCTTTCCCAGGCCACAAGCAGGGAGCTGGATGAGAAGAAGTGGAACAACCAGGACATAAACTGGCACCCACATGGGATCCCGGTACATGCAAGGGGTGGATTAGCAATCAACCATTCACTACATACAAATTAAAAATATATATGTATATACATATGTTTATATTGTTCTCCATAACATGCTGTTTGAAGATATAAGGATTCATCCCACCCCCTACCCTTTCTCTCTCCCCACCAAAGAATTACTCAAAGAAAAGCAAAAAGTGCATCAGTGACAATCCTAGCTTGTGCTGCCATGAGAAAAATGCCTCAAACTGGGTGGTTGGCATGACAGAAGTTTTGCTTTTTCACAGTTTGTGCAAGCTGGAAATGCAAGAGCAGGGTGCCAGCATGGCCATGTTTTGGCGAGAGCTGGTGCCCAGGTACCTAACTTCTGGCCACAGCCTCACATGATGGACAGGGAAAACAGATGTGCAGTGTCCCGCAGGACACTAATGCCATCAGACAGTAGATTGGCTGACTCCACAACGGCAATCTATCTCTACTGTTGTGCAGCTGGGCTTTAGTGGAGCAACCCTTTGCAGAATCCTTTTCTCTAAAGCCTTCTGCATCGCCAGACCCACACGAGAGATGTTTTGCACTGAAACATCAAAGGGAGCACAAGCAGCCTTGGAACTCAACCAGGCAGCGGCCCCTCCGGCCCCTCCGTGGAGTCAGCCCGCTGGTATGCGGCCACAGCTTCCTGGAACAGAACGTGCAGCACCTAAGGCCAGCACTCCTGCAGGGAAGTTAGTGTCTCTATGACTCTCAGCAGCAAATGCCAGACAATCTTGCCATTTCTTTGGGTCATGCTCCATAGTTCCCAAAGGTCTTACTGTGTCATTACAATTCTCCCCTTTCACCGACTTCTGTGGAATTGTGGCTTGAGCTGTGTGCTAGTGCAATTACACATCTAACCAGAAATTTTCCATACAAGAAAAGGTGGTAATAAACATTAATTGTGTCCAGTCAATAAATGAATTCTGATCTTCAACACAGATAGTCCCGAGTTCTACAATGGAGAGCTTTTCTTCGCTTTATGTTTATATATTGGCATGTGTAATATCTCCAAGTGAAGGCATGCAAACTCTCTTAGCTTGGCCTTTCATTTCATTATTCCCACTTGTGTGCAACTGCCCTTGGTGTAACTGCTCAGGACTTAGCGACTTTGCTGGGTTCTGGGCTGTATGTGCTAGTCCTGTATTTGCTGAGCAATCATGCTTGCTGTAACTGCTAAGGACATAACGACTTGCCTCTGTTCTGGGCTGTATTTGCTAGCCCTGTATTTGCTTTGCGCTGAGGTTGCATGGCAACCGAGTTTCCCAGCCAGGGCGCCAATACTACTGTGGCTCAGAGACAGGAAGAACTACTGAAATGTGTCTGGAGAACTTCACTGGGACACACACAGTCGCGGTGTGCAGGGGAAGACGTGCGGGCCACCAGCCAGGCGGGATGCCGAAGGGGCTCCCCAACTTGCACAAGACCTAAACCTAAAGTTGTCCAGGCACAGCAGATGCAGCCTCGCCAGGCACACAAGGGGTGATGGTTTCCCGCCCTGTTCCCACTTCTGGGCCACGACCCGCCTTGCACAGGCTCGCGAAGCACCACGCACGACTCCGCCTCCTGCAGGGCCTTAGGCCGGGTCCCCTGCACAGTGTCCACCCCAGGACGATCATCCCCTGCAGGCCAGCGAGCGCAGGCGCCTGCGCACTGGTGACCACTCGGGCTGCGGGAGGGGCGCGGCGAGGACCCGAGCCCTGCCCACGGCTCCGCCCCCAGCCGCCCGGGCCCGGGCCCGCCTCCCGACCAGGACTTCCCGCGACGCCTGGGCGCTGACATCCGCGCCGCGCAGCCAGCCAGCAGACCGAGCGCGATGGACAATCGCATGAGGCTGGTCAAGACCCTGCTGGCCCGGCCGCTGCGGCCCGCGGCGCGGCGCTGGAGGAACCCGATTCCCTTTCCCGAGACGTTCGATGGCGACACCGACCGGCTGCCGGAGTTCATCGTGCAGACGGGCTCCTACATGTTCGTGGACGAGAAGACCTTCTCCAACGACGCGCTCAAGGTGACGTTCCTCATCACCCGCCTCACGGGGCCCGCCCTGCAGTGGGTGATCCCCTACATCAAGAAGGACAGCCCCCTGCTCAGTGATTACCGGGGCTTCCTGGCCGAGATGAAGCGCGTCTTTGGCTGGGAGGAGGACGAGGACTTCTAGGCCGCCCGACCCGCGGGACCCGGGGGACCAGGGGACCAGGGGCACCAGGCGAGCAGGGACCCCGGGGCGGCTGCCCTGGGGAGGGTGGGCTGAGCCCGCCGCCGCCGCCCGCGCGCCCCCAGCCCTCGACCCTCGAGTCCACACCGCGCTGTCCCCTGCGCTCCCGCCCCCTCCCGCGTCGTGCTCGCCTTTGTTCCAGGAATAGTAGCGCTGCAGGCTGGCGCGGCCGCCTCGGGGCCTGGCTGCGGGGCGCGCCGCCGCCCTCTCCTGCCGGCGCAGCCCGGCCCCTCGCGGGGACACGCGGACGCTGCCCTGCCCTGCCGCTGCCAGCTGGGCTCCTGCCCCACACCGACAGGACAGACCACCCAGCGCCGGCCGCCGCCAGCTGCCAGCTGCGCCCTGTCGCTGCCAGCCTGCCAGCCTGCCAGCCTGCATCCATCAGCCCACACACCTGCACCTGCGCCTGCGCTGCCCCCGCTGCTGCTGCCGCCGCCGCCGCCGCCGCTGCTGCTGTCGCCGTCCAAGGAAGGCATCCTGCTCTGCTTAGGCACCTGGACTCACCTCCGAGGTATCTGAGCTGCCCGCGGCCCTGGGACTTGGATTCACACCGCTGACTGGCACCCCGCCTGCACCCCACCCCACCCACCCCCGCCTCCTGCAGAGGGACTGCCAGCCTTCCCCCAGGAGTGACACCATCCCCAGTCCTCCCAGAGACAACTCCTGTTCTGGCCACGTGGCTGCCAGGGCCTGAGTGCACCTGGCCCAGCTGCAACATGGAGTCCCTCGTGTCTTCCTGTGCTCCACTGAGCTTTCCCCACAACCCCGTGTCTCCTGAAGGTGCAGCTGTCTCTCTGATGTGTGCCTTGTGTTCCACACTATGACCCTGCACACTTTCCTGCTTTTCCACACCACCTGTACAGACGCCTCTCCCTCACTTTCAATAAATGGCTAACTGTTAAATAACAGATTGGATCTCCGTGACTATGGCACCTTTCCCTCTGTGATCTTGCCAACAGGCTCCATATCTTGCTCAAACGCTGTATTCTATGCCCTGCTCTTCACTGGCACTTGTGTATTTTCATTCTAATACCAACACTGAGGCCTTAGTGGCCAAAATAATGTTCAGACTGCCATGTAAGTTAACCGTCTTTGTGCTGTGAAATCATCTATCATTTCTACGTTTTTGTAATTATTCTAGACGATATAATAAATGAATCACATCGTCCACCACTCCCGCATGTGTGTTTCTCTTCTGATAAGATCAGCCTTTTTCATTATAAACTGTGTTTTGAGGAATTCTGCTTGAAATGTAATTACAATTGTCTGATTATGTGTCTGATCATGCTTTTTTCTCCCAAACAACAAAGACATCCTGAGCCTGTAATTTAACTTTTTTAGGTTAAAGACTTTGAAATCACAAGGACAATTTGAGTACCTTAAAAGAGTTGGTATGATTTACAATATTTAAAACTAATGAAACCCTGCTAATTGTTAAAGCCAATTTTAGATGCTTTCATTTGTCCTGTAATGTGTTAATTTTGTTCACTATATTGCTTTAAAAATAGTTTATAATTTTTAATGGAAAGATAAAATTACCTCAGTAAAACTGATTTATTTTATTTTTAGTATTTGAAGATTATTCATTTGAAAAGCAGAGCTACAGAGAGAGGGAAAGGAAAAAATGGGAGACCGTCCATCCACTGGTTCACTCACCAAATGGTCACATCAACCAAAAGCAAGCCCGGCTGATGCCACGAGTTTAATTCGGGTCTCCCACGGCCGTGGCAGGGCCTCACGTACTAGGGTCATCTTCTGCTTTCTCAAGCACCTTAGCAGAGAGCAGAATCAAGTGGAGCAGCATGGGCGTGAGCCGGAGCACATACGGGATGCTGCTATAAGCAGGCAGCAGTTGAATCTGGTGTGTCGCAACAGCAGCCCCAAACAGATTCTTTAACACTGTTTGAACTACTTTTAGAAATCATTTACAACGACAAATAGATCCAGCATATTTTCTGTGTTGTTTTTTCACCTACTTCTAAAAGTGCTTAGAATGTTCCGGGAGTGGCAGGATATATTTGAGCAATGCTGGAAACCCTGTACTCCTGTCAACAAATATAGCTCTAACTTCTTTTTTTTCTGTTTTTCCCTCTTGGCAGAATAACTCTGTCAGGACATTGTTTCTTGGTCTGTCAATTTTTGTACTGTATTTGGGAGGGTAACTTTTCAAGAATTAATCACGCACATTTGAACATGATTTCATATAGACATGGAAAGAATGGCCTTTTACAGAGAAAAGCAAGGTACTATTTATTACTCTGCGATCTCAAACTTTCGAGTTGTTATTTCACTTCCTTTCTCTCAGTTTGAGCGTTATGTTAACCAAGCAACTATGCCTGGGAAGCATGTAGCAATAGGCTGATAAAATACATCAAAGGGAGTAAGAAACCACAGCAGTTGACTTTAAAAAAATTATTTAGAAATAGTTCACAGTAAAAAAAGCCCAACATGAGGAAATCGGGAGGATTACCACCTCCAACAGAAACATGGTGGAATTTCTGGTTTTTCTAGTCAGGAACTTGCTTTTCGTTTCTGGCAATGCGCTGTGTGCAGTGTCAGAAACCTACTAGCCAACTAGTACGGCTATGAAGGCATCTCACTTCAAATAACTTCTGTGCTTGGAGGGTACAACACCTACAAAGGATCAGATGACATTATGGGGTAGTGTAATTTGTTCATCTGCAAGATCATTCACTGGACAACACAGGAACATATTGATAAAAGTTTTATAGTAATTTACCAAAGAATTTTATTCGATGGTCTTCTTCAAAATTCTGGCACAGCTATAGCTCTAAGGCATTTCCTTTTCACAAACAAAGATTATAAGTATGAACTTGTGTTAGTTTTTCTGGCCTACCATTCAAAGCATTAAATAACAGCTTGTTTAAGCAACATAACTTAATTACCTCACAGGTCTGGAGATAGAAGTCCAAAATTAAGGTATTAACATGTCTGGATCTGAGGGCTGTGAAAGAATGATTTGTTCCAAATTATTCTCCTTATCTTATAGATGCACATCTTCTCTCTAGGTCTCTTTCTATTTAGGATTTTTTTATTTTTTTATTTTTATTTGTTCATTTAAAAGAGTGACACACAGAGACAGATCTTTAACCTGTGGATTCACTCCTCAAATGAGGCTGGTCCAGGCTAAAGACAGGAGGCTGGACATTTACCCAGGTCTCCCACATCTGTGACAAGGACCCAAGCACTTGAGCCATTTTCCAGTGCTTTCCCCCATGCATTAGCCCTGAACTCTGTAGGAAGCTGAGCAGCCAGGATACAGTCCAGTGCTCATATGGGATGTCAGCATCCAACGCAGCAAGCTAAGTCACTGCAACGCAACAGCAGCCGCAAGTCTGTGTGCTCATGCTGTCTCCACTATATTCCTGTCTCTGTGTCAAAATTTCCCCTTTTCATAAGCACACCTACATATTGAGTCATGGCCACTACAATAACCTTGGGTTATACTGTTTATATTTACTATGACCCAATCTTCAGATAAAGTCATGTTTCGAGGCATTGAAAGTTAGGACTGTAATATAACTCGAGCACATAACAGGATCCATGTTTTTATCACTGTCTTCAAGGCAGACAAAACTTTCTAGCCTAGACTCTCCACGGCCACCTTTATTCTAGAAACTGTGTGCCATTTCATTCTGAAATAGGTGAAGAAGCCTTGGCTCCTTGTAATGTAGCAGCTCTGCTGGAGGAGGAAAGGGGAAAAGGGATAGGCGGTAAGAGGAGAGATAATTGATCTCAGTGCAACTGCGCATTTTAACCCCTGTTTCGGCCTCAGGACACAACTTTTTCTAGAGTCACTATGCAATCCTCTCTTCCTAAGCAGAAATGCCTGCTGATAAAATGCATCTATGTTTGGATGTTGGTCATGGAAATTGGATATTTTAGTTATAAATTATCTTAATGATTTCATATATATTGTGAAATCTTTATATTATACAGTAGTGGTACAAGAGAGTGATATCACTACAGAAAACCTTATTATAACAATATGCAGAAATTAGAAATACTGAATATTTTGGTGAATTACATCAGTATACTCAGGCCAATGATCTGTATCAGGTTAAATACCTTGGTTAACATATAACTACACTGCAACAACCATTGGTTCCAGTGCAACTCGGGACTGAAAATAGAACCAACCCAGCAATTGCAACCACCAGCTGATCGGGGCGATGGACTGTGCCGCGCCCTGTGCTTGCTAGAACATACAAGAAACTAATCTGGGAATACCTCAAAGTATCTTTGGAGCTCTCCCCAATTGAACTGCTGGACTCAGAACTCTAACCAAGAAAAGACAGAAGACAGAACAGGACAATCATTCATCTCAGCTATATGTTGGCAGCGAAATATGGGGCAAACGGAGACTTCATGATGGACCATATCAATCAGTGGACCACCTCATCGAGCGAAACTGGCAGCGACTCATAACTTGAGAACTATTAACACCACTTGAGCACATATCTCAGAGCATGCCCCACATCCGGGACTTGGGGTGGGCGGGAAACCAGGTGGGGCTTCTCCCTCAATGTCCCCCTCTACCTCAGATACATGATGGAAACAATATTGACATAATAGCATTGCCCACCTCCCTATCCCCCTGAACCTTTTTTTTTCTTTTTCTTGTTTTTCCTTTAACTATAGTTAACTATGTAAAGATTGTCAACAACAATACAATAAAATGGATTAAAAAAAATAAATAAATAAATAAGAAAAAATAAAAATTCAAAAGTAAAAAAAACAAACAAAAAAAAAACATATAACTACAATACCTAATTTAGTATAATGCTTTTGCAATTCATACATCCTAGTTTTTGCTGCAAAACTTGACTAATTAAATCATGCATTCGTCAGTTATCACTTATTAAAAATTGTTGTAAAATTATGGTCCAAGTCATCAACATATTTCCAACTCTGTTTTGCTGTAGCAGAAAAAAACAGGTAAACGATACTAGAAAGTAAAACAATACCATTATCATGAGATCATTATGAAAAATTCAGCGAGCTAACAATTACAAAGTTGTGAAACCCTGAGTTTAGGATATGATGTCTTGGGCCGGGCATGGTGGCCTAGCAGCTAAAGTCCTCGTCTTGAACGCGCCGGGATCCCATATGGATGCTGGCTCATGTCCTGGCTGCTCCACTTCCCATCCAGCTTCCTGCCTGTGGCCTGGGAAAGAAGTCGAGGATGGCCCAAAGTCTTGGAACTCTGCGCCTGCATGGAAGAGCTAGAAGAGGCTCCTGGCTCCTGGCTTTAGATTGGCCCAGCTCTGACAGTTTTGGCCACTTGGGAAGTGAACCAGCAGATGGAAGCTCTTCTTCTCTGTCTCCCCTCCTCTCTGTATATCTGACTTTCCAATAAAAATAAATCTTTTTTTAAAAAAGAATGCTTTCTCCTACTTTATTTGAAGGGAGAAAGGAAGGACAAAGACAGAGATATCTCTCATCTGTTGGTTCATTCCTTAAATGCTCATAAAGCTGGGGCTTAGCAAGGTCAAGCCTACAATTGGGAATTGAATATTAGTTACCCAGGTGGAATTTCACAACTACTCGAGTCATTGTCTGTCAGCATGTGCATTTGCAGGAAGCTGTAATTTGGAGTTGATGCAGGACTGAAACTCTGCCACTCTGATATATTGGTGTCCAAGCAGCATCTTCACTGCTCTATCAAATGCCTACCTCAACATTATGTCTTTTTTATTATTTATGTTTAACAGGTATCAGCAGTTGTTTATTTTTTTATAAAGATTTATTTATTTTATTACAAAGGCAGATATACAGAGAGGAGGAGAGACAGAGAGGAAGATCTTCCGTCCAATGATTCACTCCCCAAGTGAGCCGCAACGGGCCAGTGCGCGCCGATCCGATGCTGGGACCAGGAACCTCTTCCGGGTCTCCCACGTGGGTGCAGGGTCCCAAGGCTTTGGGCCGTCCTCAACTGCTTTCCCAGGCCACAAGCAGGGAGCTGGATGGGAAGTGGAACAGCTGGGATTAGAACCGGCGCCCATATGGGATCCCGGGGAGTTCAAGGCGAGGACTTTAGCCGCTAGGCCACTCCACCGGGCCCAGCAGTTGTTTATTATGGCCAGGTAGAATTCCAACTTACAGGTATGCCGTATTTGGCTTAGTCATTAGCCTGTTTAATAAATATATTAGCACATTCCTACTTTGGGGGTATTGTGAATCAAAGTCCTACAAAAATAATTTCATATAATTTTCATAATCAAGGAAAATATCCAGGAGTGGCATTTCTGGATCATATGGTGAAGTTATGTTCATCAGAAACTGCCAAACAGTTCACAAAGTTGTTCTAGAATTACACACTCCCACCAGTGATATGTGAACATTTCAGCTCCTTCACATCTTCACAAGTAATTTTCATTGTCATTATTTTCAATATTTTAAAAGAATTGTTTAGTTTTATTAGAAAAGCAGATTTACAGAGAGAAGGAGATACAGAGAGAAAGATCTTCCATCCACTGGTTCACTCTCCAAGTGGCAGCAACAGGCTGGAGCTGAACCTATCCGAAGCCAGGAGCCAGGAGCTTTTTCTAGGTCTCCCAAGTGGGTGCAGGTCCCAAGGCTTTGGGCCGTCCTCTACTGCTTTCCCAGGCCACAAGCAGGGAGCTGGATGGGAAGTGGAACAGCTGGGACATGAACCAGCGCCCATATAGGATGCTTGTACTTGAAGACAGAGAATTAACCTGTTGAGCCGTGGTGTCAGTCCCCATTTTCTTTCTTTCTTTCTTTTAAATATTTATTTGCTTTTATTGCAAAGTCAGATGTCAGAGAGGAGGAGAGACAGAGAAGAAGATCTTCCATCGGATGATTCATTCCCCAAGTGACTGCAACGGCTGGTGCTGCGCAGAGTCGAAGCCAGGAGCCAGAAACTTCCTCCAGGTCTCCCACATGGGTGCAGGGTCCTAAGGCTTTGGGCCGTCCTTGACTGCTTTCCCAGGCCACAAGCAGGGAGCTGGATGGGAAGTGGAGCAGCCAGGATTAGAACTGGCACCCATTTGAGATCCCAGCACGTGCAAGGTTAGAACTTCAGCTGCTAGGGTACTGCACCGATATTTAGATATTCTAACGTGTATGTAATCTAATATCATAGTTTGTTATATTTTTATGGATAGTAATTTAAGCATTTCTCATGTCCTTATTGTCTATTAGTATATATCCTTTTATGAAAAAAATGTTCAAGTATCATTTTAAAAATTGCATCGTTTTGGGGCAGTCACTGAAGTGCTAGGAGTGAAATTGCCCCTTGGGAAATCCATACACTGTATCAAACAGCCTTGTGCAAGTCCAACGTCCATTTTCAATTAGCTTCTGGCTAATACATCTTGGAGGCAGAAGATGATGGCAGAAGTACAGAAGCCCCTGCCACCCTAAAGGGAGACCAAAATCTAGTTCCTGGATTCTGCCTCCATTATTGGGTAGGAAACCAGCAGATGAAAGATCTCTCTCTCTTTTTTCCTTTCTTCTTTGTCTTTTATCACTCTGCCTTTCAAATGATAAGCAGACAATTTTAATCTATTTCAATTTTTTGCTTTTCTTAAAGAGTTATAGTGTTCTTCCTATGTTTTGGATATCAGTGCTTTCTCACATATGTGTATGTCAAATATTTTTTGTAGGTGTGTACTTTTCAAATTTTCTGAACCTCAGTTTTTGAAGAGTAACATATTTCCACTTATCTGAATCTTGAAATATGAGTTTTATCTTTCATGATTTGAGATCTTTCAAAAACCAGATGCTTAAATGGAATTGGACATTCAAGGACTTTTTAAAATATAACATGCTTTGGAGCATAATGGCAAAAGGGAGGAAGGAAATGTGGGGTGAGCGTTTAAGTCGCGATGCGGATGTGGCACCTATAAAAGCAGAGCAGGAAGGAAGATAGCTCCTCCGTCTGCAGTTCCAGTCTAATAAAATCTTCAGGTGGATGGGAATCCACAGAAGATTGTTACTGGAGTTCTATGTTACACAATATACTGGATTTGGCATTCATGCTCCCCTCACGTGATCCGGTACAGCTAGGTGATAGCTAGCACACCACAGCAACAGACTAGTTGAGTTAGTGGGAGGTTAATTGCACAGAAATGGGCTCCGAAGACTCCATGTTCTCTGCCCTTCCTGCCTCTTCCCACACCATCAGAATTAATTGAATTCCCCACACAGAAACATTGAGTTCCAGCCATTCCTTTTCTTCTTTCCACCACTTAAGATAAGTGGAAGTAATAGGCCTGCCTGGGATCCCATATGGGCACCGGTTCTAATCCCGGCAGCTCCACTTCCCATCCAGCTCCCTGCTTGTGGCCTGGGAAAGCAGTCAAGGACAGCCCAAAGCCTTAGGACCCTGCACCCACGTGGGAGACCCGAAAGAAGTTCCTGGCTCCTGGTTTCAGATCGGCACAGCACTGGCCGTTGCGGTCACTTGGGGAATGAATCATCGGACGGAAGATCTTCTGTCTTTCCTCCTCTCTGTATATCTGACTTTGCAATAAAAATAAATAAATCTTTTTTTAAAAAAAGATAACTGGAAGTTTTATACTGCATGAGGAAACTTGTACTGCGTACCTCTCAAGCTGATTGGAGGATGAGAGCTTAAAATCCCTTCACGTGGGCCACACCATGCAGTGGCCATATGGGAGTGAAATAATGGATAGAACCTCTCTGTTTCTCTTTCTCTATCTCCACTTCTGTCTCTTCCTCTTTCATTGTAACTCTTTCAAAAATAAATAAAAATTTAAAAGAAATATTATTTTAACACGAAGCAGGATTTGGTATGATAGAACAATTACAGCCCTAAGCAACAGTTGTTTAACTGAGCCTTTCCAACGAAGAAAAATTGCAGAAGTTATGTTGCTGGGATTAGAAGGTTGCCAACTTTGTTCAAAGAAAACCCACTTCTATAGCCAAATGAACACACATTATAAGGAATACTCTGTGATCCACATGGGCATGCATCCTTCTTAACTATGCAAACATCAAAAATAAAATAAATTTATTTTAGAAAAAAAAACAAGGAATATTCTGAACTCATTACTTGACCATGTAAACTGTTCTCAAACACTTCTCAATTCACTTCAACAGAATCTATCATTAAACCTAACAGCAACTATGCCTAACAAGTTGTTCTTTCTGCTCAGTTAGGAAAGCAGACTACCAGACTTTGAATTGGCACATCATTGTTTTCACTTCCATTGGTTTGAGAATTCCATGAATAATTAAAGGATTTTATTAAGCAATATAATTTTGTTCTTCTGAATTCAATACTTTGGCTTATTACTTGCAAAATCATAAGTAAATAATGGCTTATTTGCAGGAACAAAAACAGAATTAGAAAAAGTTATTAGATGACATACCTTCAGTTCTACATACAGCCTTGCAAGCCGCAGTATGTGAATGATGCTATAGCTGAGGTCCTTTTTGTTCTCTCCAAATTTCACCTTGAATATTAGTCTGTATGTGAAGTATGAGAATGTGTGACCTCCATGTTTAGGCAAGGGTCTGCTGTAAGGAATAGATGGTTACAAAAGGGTCTGCAGGAGTGGGTTCTCTTTCTGCCGTATGAGGTCATAGCCTTGAACCTCTCTTGTCCTTTCATGTTCCACCATGTAAATTCACAGGACCTGGCATGGTAGCCTAGCAGCTTAAGTCCTCGCCTTGCATGCACTGGGATTCCATGTGGGCACAGGTTCTAATCCTGGCAGCCCCGCTTCCCTTTCAGCTCCCTGCTTGTGGCCTGGGAAAGCAGTTGAGGATGGCCCAAAGCCTTGGGACCCTGCACCCATGTGGGAAACCCAGAAGAGGCTCCTGGCTCCTGGCTTTGAATCGGCTCAGCTCCAACCATTGCAACAGCGTGCGAAGAGAATCACCAGGCAGAAGTTCTTCTTCATCTCTCCTCCTCTCTGTATATCTCACTTTCCAATTAAAAAAAAAAAAAGAATTCAGCAAGAGAGTCCTAATTAGCATCTGGGGAGTTCAACAAAGATTTCATTATTTGAAAGGCAGAGCGAGAATGAGAGCGAGAGAGTCAGAGTGTGAGAGATCACTTCCATCTCCTGGTTAACTTCAAAAGGCAACAACAAGGTCTGAGGCAGGCTGAAACCAGGAGCCAGGAACTCCATTTGGGTCTCATGCAGGGATGGCAGGAGACCAACTACTTGGGCCGTTTTCCATTGCTTGCCCAAGAATAAGAGCAGGGAGTTGCATCAAGATGAGGAACAGCCAGAATCCAAATTGGCACTCTAACATCAACAGTGTCAGCAGTGGCTTAACCCAAACAACACCAGCCCTTAAGGAATTAATGTTGTGTTTTGCAACCTCTAAAACAATGAAGGATAAATTTCTTTTATGTATAAACTACCCAGTTTGTGGTATACCATCACGGCAATACAAGATGGACAGAAAAATAGCAAAAGCTTACCTGTTCAAATGAATAAAAAATAGGTATAATTCATTCCTCTATTCCATCCATGTTGTGGTAATGCCCCAGTCACAAATGGGACAAAGTTGACATCAAGTCAGAACATTACCCTATACAGCCTACATGATTTCAGCTATATTATTCTGCTGACCAACAACTATTAAGGTAATATAGTTTTTTTTTTTTTTAAACTAAAGTCTGTGAATAAGCTGCACTTAAACAATGAGAATATTTTTCTGCACACTAACAAAGTATACATGTGTGTATGTACAAATAAACATATATACGTATATGTGTGTGCATTTCTGTTTTGTATATCACAAACCTGGCTTGTAATCTAAATGAACAACCTCATATTTGCACTTCCAACAGTTCTTACATAACCTAAGAGCTGGAAAACTTCTTTAAATCATGTTCTGCTAATTCCCTGAATAGAGGATTAGATAAAACTTTCACAGGTGTTTAGCAAAAATCAGTTGGGATTGTTGTATTTTATAACAATTTGAAATCGATGCTAAGGAAAAAATGAGGCATTTTTAGGAAGCCAAATAGCTGAACTCTGAAATCATCTAAAGGGGAACAATCGGTACAAATTAATTTACAAGGAGGCCTGAGGCATTTCTAACACACTCGGAAGATTCAGTATGCTAGACAGAATGGTCACGAGTGAGGTTTTCATTCCCCGGGGCCAAAACAGACCTCAGTGTTGGTATTAGAATGAAAATACACAAGTGCCAGTGAAGAGCAGGGCATAGAATACAGCGTTTGAGCAAGATATGGAGCCTGTTGGCAAGATCACAGAGGGAAAGGTGCCATAGTCACGGAGATCCAATCTGTTATTTAACAGTTAGCCATTTATTGAAAGTGAGGGAGAGGCGTCTGTACAGGTGGTGTGGAAAAGCAGGAAAGTGTGCAGGGTCATAGTGTGGAACACAAGGCACACATCAGAGAGACAGCTGCACCTTCAGGAGACACGGGGTTGTGGGGAAAGCTCAGTGGAGCACAGGAAGACACGAGGGACTCCATGTTGCAGCTGGGCCAGGTGCACTCAGGCCCTGGCAGCCACGTGGCCAGAACAGGAGCTGTCTCTGGGAGGACTGGGGATGGTGTCACTCCTGGGGGAAGGCTGGCAGTCCCTCTGCAGGAGGCGGGGGTGGGTGGGGTGGGGTGCAGGCGGGGTGCCAGTCAGCGGTGTGAATCCAAGTCCCAGGGCCGCGGGCAGCTCAGATACCTCGGAGGTGAGTCCAGGTGCCTAAGCAGAGCAGGATGCCTTCCTTGGACGGCGACAGCAGCAGCGGCGGCAGCGGCGGCGGCGGCGGCGGCAGCAGCAGCGGGGGCAGCGCAGGCGCAGGTGCAGGTGTGTGGGCTGATGGATGCAGGCTGGCAGGCTGGCAGGCTGGCAGCGACAGGGCGCAGCTGGCAGCTGGCGGCGGCCGGCGCTGGGTGGTCTGTCCTGTCGGTGTGGGGCAGGAGCCCAGCTGGCAGCGGCAGGGCAGGGCAGCGTCCGCGTGTCCCCGCGAGGGGCCGGGCTGCGCCGGCAGGAGAGGGCGGCGGCGCGCCCCGCAGCCAGGCCCCGAGGCGGCCGCGCCAGCCTGCAGCGCTACTATTCCTGGAACAAAGGCGAGCACGACGCGGGAGGGGGCGGGAGCGCAGGGGACAGCGCGGTGTGGACTCGAGGGTCGAGGGCTGGGGGCGCGCGGGCGGCGGCGGCGGGCTCAGCCCACCCTCCCCAGGGCAGCCGCCCCGGGGTCCCTGCTCGCCTGGTGCCCCTGGTCCCCTGGTCCCCCGGGTCCCGCGGGTCGGGCGGCCTAGAAGTCCTCGTCCTCCTCCCAGCCAAAGACGCGCTTCATCTCGGCCAGGAAGCCCCGGTAATCACTGAGCAGGGGGCTGTCCTTCTTGATGTAGGGGATCACCCACTGCAGGGCGGGCCCCGTGAGGCGGGTGATGAGGAACGTCACCTTGAGCGCGTCGTTGGAGAAGGTCTTCTCGTCCACGAACATGTAGGAGCCCGTCTGCACGATGAACTCCGGCAGCCGGTCGGTGTCGCCATCGAACGTCTCGGGAAAGGGAATCGGGTTCCTCCAGCGCTGCGGTTCGGAACGGATGGGAAAGGCCAGAAGCGCCTTCAGCAGCTGTACCCGACCTTCCATTTCGTCTTGCTCGCTTCAGTAAGCTTTGCTTGCTCCGCAGGGCTCCTCTGCAGTGGTGATTTAGGAGGCGTTGCCGGAAGTATGGATCCACGAAGGCGGGTCTAAGCCCAGGGTGGGCAGAGCCAGGGTGGAGCCCATTCCTCCTTCCAGCCTCAGTTACTAGGCTGAATAGTTGCCAATCTGCAGGTGCGTCATGGGGCAGCGAAAGGGGGAAGAGAGAGACTGAGAGAGGGCGGGCCTAATATCCTGAAGGAGGCGGGGTGGTAAATTCAGGGTTTTGCCTAGTATTTTTCCATGACTGCAGATGTGGGGAAGGAATTAATGGAAGAGCTCCAGCAACACGGGACTCTGCTGATGCATGAATCCTTTGAGCTGTGGAATTTATGTGCCTTGCTGCCCTTCTTCATGTCCCTCCCTGCTGTCATATCTTGGGTATTCCTGGGATCATCGTTGGCTCCAGATGCCTCTTGTATGCAATTCTGGGAATAGATTTTACTGCCTCTTGACACATTTTTCAGCCAGACAAGAAATGGCCGCCTTGCAGCAGATGTCGTCTCCTTGCAGAATACAAAACAACCCCATATATGAGCAAATATATCCAGGGCAACATAATAAAAGAATAATTCATCATGATCAGTTAATATGAGTAAGGCTAAATGTTAAGAAATCTGAATTTGTTATAAATGCTACCAGCAATTATTTGCCAGTTTACAACACTGCTGCTTCATTATCAGCAGGGCAGATACACTGATCCTGCTTGTAAAATGCAGTCATGTACACCATGATATAATCATTAGAATCAGAATATATATATCTTTTCCATATTGTATACGTGAAAAGCCCATTACATTCCCCACTCACCATCCAGGCATAACGAGGTGATTGAGATGGAGGCCAGTTAGAGCCTTGTACACTATTGGCATGACACATTCTGGAAATCCAGCCTCCTACTGAGGAACATTTGGCATGATACCAGATTTCAGCAACTACAAATGAACCAGTTACAAAAAAGCATGCACACGGCTTGTGTGAGCATATTTTCACTTTTCTATGGTAAATGACTAGAGCAAAGGTTTCTGTATCACATGGTTGCTGATAAGAACCGTTATCAAACCCGGAACCTAAAGGAACACCTAAAGCTGAAAACCTAAAGAAACACCTAAAGTGCAGCTACAAAAACAATGCAGTGTAGCTAATATAATATGTAAACTGGGAAAGCATAATGTTTCTCGCCCTCAGTTCAAGAATGAGACAAATAAGTACATTCTAACCACCTCAGTGCAATGTTGTACTGGAGATTCTAGGCAGTGCAATTAAGAAAAAGGAAATAGGGAAATGAAATAAAATTAAAAAGCATCCAGATTGGACATAAACAAGGCGAACTTGTTATTTGTACACAAGATGTTCTTTTAAAATAAAATGACTTCTTGGATTATGTTCATTGGCAGACTCCTTTCTGCTCAAGGATGACACTTAAGCAAGCCTCATCCAAGTCTTCCTTTCCCACTGCTGCCATGTCTAAAAGTTCCCTGAAGAGCTAGGCAGCTCTTCCTCAGAGAGCTGACTCTGAAACAAGTCTGGAGAGTCTGAGGAACCATTTTAAGTAATGGAGTTGTGTAATACTGAGGTGAAACACCCACCAAGTATCCCGGGAAATATGGGTTTTCCACCTATGCCACTGAATGAATGCAAGACCACCAAAGGTGAATGAAAGATTTGTAGAACCAAAAAGGTCTAGCTAAAGAGGAAATTCCAAAGAGGGGGGCCCACCTAACTGTGAAAAAAAAAAAAAAGACCTGCTGTTTGTCTAGCAGCGACACTAAAATGACAAGAAACACTCTCGAGGGCCTGGAGAAACAGAAACCGCCACCGCAAGCAGAACACATACACCAAACGAACACACGAACACACACACAAACGAATGAACAAACGAGCCAAGGAAAAGGGCTTTATTGCCGAAAGCGGGCTGCTTATATACAGTTCTCCACCAATAACTTCTCCCCGTGGGTCCACTGGGTGCTACCTGATAGGCCGGTAGCAATGACATAATCGCAGTGAGGGCATCAGCCTACCCCGTGACTTCCTGTTTGCCTACTGGTGGGACCAACCCCGCCTCCTGGCCCTCAGCAGCCGCCATCTTGCGACCGCTTATCATACGCATGGGGCCGCTCCCCACAAAGACCTTTGTTGATGACATTAAAGAAAGAACATCAGGTCAGAGATTATTTTGAACAGTGTGGGGAAACCACAGTATCTGAGCTCATGACTGGCCAATGCAGTGGCACAAAGAGGAGCTTTGCTTTGTGAATGAGACTGTCTTGCAGAAATGCTGCATTGTGAAGGATTACAACCGTGAACCGAGAGAAACTCTGTCCAAGCAAAAAACCGTGTATTTCACGCATCAACAGAGGTTGAAGTGGTTTGGGCAATATTGGTAGTGGTTGTGCTGGTATATAGGAAGCTTCAACGGTTCTAATGGCTTTGGTGACAGCAGCCCCATGATGGTGAATACGGTAGCAGTGGGCTGGTTACAATGGATTTGATAATGCTGGAAGTAATTTTGGAGATGGAAGAACTGACAATGATTTTGGCTATCTTCAAATTTTGAGCCCATGAAGGAAGGCAACTTTGGAAGCAGAAGCTCTGGCTCCTGCTAGAGTGGTGGTATTCAATATTTTGCCAAACCATAGAATCTAGGTGGCTGTGACACTTTTAATGGCAGCAGGAGCAATTTTGGCAGAGGCAGAAGGTTTTAATAACTGCAGGGATACAAAGTTTGCCAAGAGAGAATGTGATAAGCAACTATAGATTACAGTAGATTTGTGAATTTAAACATACACATTGGTAGCAGGGCCTAACTGCTACAAACAAGGCCTGTATTTGTGTGTGTGTGTGTGTGTGTGTGCTTTTTAAAGATTTATTTAGTTTCATTTGAAAGGCAGATTTAGAGAGTGGGGGAACTTCAAACTATTGGTTAACTCCTCAAGTGCCTGCTGTAAGTGGAGCTGAGTAAATCTGAAGTCAGAAGCCAGGAGTTTCTCCCATGCCTGTCACAGGAACAAAGGCCTAAAGACTTGAGCCATTCTCTGCCGCTTCCCTAGCCACAAACAGGGAGCTTGATAAGAAATGCAACAGCCGAGGCATGAACAGCCAGGGCTTGAACTGGCACTTATATGGGGTACCAGCACCGCAGTCTGAGGATTAGCCTGTTGTGGCACCACACCGGCCCTCACAAATAAGACACGTTTTAGACAGTACTGGTAATGGGATAATAATCTTGAGGGCTGTATTTAACTAACTGCATAAAAGGTGATTTTAAATTCTCTTTGGTGGAAAGTATAAAACATTGCAACATTTTTAATGTAATTTTTTTCTATTTTCTTGCATGTATAATACTGACTATTAAATGTAATAGTCTGATCATGGCTCTAAGTAAATAAATATCTTAAAAATGCATAAAGTTGGGCCCAACACATTAGCCTGGCGGCTAATGTCCACCCCTTGCACGAGCCGGAATCCCACATGGCTGCTGTTTTTTTTTTTTTTTTTTTTTTAAGATTTATTTATTTCCATTACAAAGTCAGATATACAGAGAGAAGGAGAGACAGAGAGGAAGATCTTCCATCCGATTATTCACTCCCCAAATGAGCCGTAACGGCCGGTGCGCGCCGATCTGAAGATGGGAACCAGGAACTTCTTCTGGGTCTCCTATGCAGGTGCAGGGGCCCAAGGCTTTGGGTTGTCCTTGACTGCTTTCCCAGGCCACAAGCAGGGAGCTGGATGGGAAGTGGAGCTGCTAGGATTGGAACCGGTGCTCATAAGGGATCCCAGTGCGTGCAAAGCGAGGACTTAAACCGCTAGGCTACCGTGCCGGGCCCTGGCTGCTGGTTCTAATCCCATCAGCCCTGCTTCCCTTCCAGCTCCCTGCCTGTGGCCTGGGAAAGCAATTGAGGACAGCCTAAAGCCTTGGGACCCTGCACCTGTGTGGGAGACCCAGAAGAGACTCCGGGCTCCTGGCTTTGGATTGATTCAGCTCTGGTCATTGCAACTGCTTGAGGAGTGGGTCAACAGATGGAAGATCTTCCTCTGTGTCTCTCCTCCTCTCTATATATATCTGAGTTTCCAATAAAAATAAATAAATCTTTAAAACAATTTTTTTAAAGTTAGTAGATGTGCCGTGGTATAGTAAGTTAAGCCTCTGTCTGCAGACGCATCATGTGGGTGCCAGTTCTATTCCTAGCTCTTCCATTGGTTTTGTTGTTGTTATTTATTTATTTATGATGATGTTTATATAACCAGGGTGGGAAGAATAGGTTAGGGAAAAGTGGGTGTGATAATTTTTTCCAAACTTTCTACTTCCTCTTCCTATTTCTGAGGGAAGGGAGGAGATAAGGGGATGAGCCAAGCCCAGCCTCCCAACCGCCCCAGTACACGGGGATGGGGTAACGGCACCTGGTGTTAACTCAGGTTCCCGATGTGGCATACACTCTGAAGGTTCTGCCCAGGTGGTTCTATAGTTCTGAAAGTCTCGATCTCACCAATCCAAGGATGCAGAAACCCTCCCAATGTCCATTGACTGACATAGTCAACCTTATAGTCTCCATTCAACCAGATTTTTGCTGCCATTGTTTGGCTGGGTTAGTTGTCCAATTCATACTGTTCTTCCTCTGCTATGGGACCAGATGCCCTCTGCAGGCCCCAGTGGGCTGCCAAATCCTCATGTGCATCAGGGCCTGCTGTCCATTGCTCTATCTTTTCCACTGAGGAGGACCAGTTCTTGCAGGTGGACCCAAGGGCCCCAGGCCACCCACCACCGGGGCTCACAGACCCAGCACCTACTGTGAGCCCTGCCAGACCCCCACCCCTAGGAGTCACAGACCTGGCAACAAGCATACAGTTGGATCCAAGGACCTGGGCCAGGCAACCTGGGCCCCACTGGACCCCTGTCCCAGGGGCTCATGAACCTGGTACTCAAGATGCCCAGACTGGTATGGCTTACCTAACCTAGGTGTCCACCAGTGGGTGTTGCAACCTGGCTCAGTCCAGCCTGCTCCCATTTCCAGCTCCTGCTGGTGGGTGTTGCAGCTTAGCCTGGCCCAGCCAGCCCCTAGTCCTGGCCCTGATATGGGCTTACTGGAGTGGCAGTCTGACCTGGCCCATTCTACACCCCGTCCTGGTTCTCAGATCTGCCAGTGGGGGTTATGAACTGGCTCAGCCTGTCTGGTCCCCAGACCTGACTCACATTTATGCTGGTGGGTACTGTAACCAGACTTGGTCTGGGCTGCCCCTTGCTTTGGTTCTTGTGCTTACCTGCAAGGACTGTGTCCGGACAAAGGAGTTCCCCAAGCTCCTCTATCAAGTCTTCTCCCAGCACAGATATTTCACACACTGGTAGGTCCTTGGCCCAGGTTGATTTAGTCCACCTCTTTGTCCTGGCAGATACAGTGTTGCTGCCCAGCTGGCCCACACCCCTTGTTACTCTTGGGATTTACAGCTCAGCCATACCTGGTCCACTCCCAGACACAGCTCTCGTGGTTCAGCGAGAGCCAAGACCTAATCCAGCCCATTCTATACCCACCCTGCCTCTCACGAGTACCAGTGGGTGCTGGAATCTGGCCCAGTCTGGCGCTCCCCAATTCTGTTAAGGGAGACTACAGCCATGTCTAGCCCAGACTGCTGCCCTCATTTTAGCCCCCATGCTCACCAGTGGGAACCCCAACTCGGCCACAGCACCTCCTAAGCTCCCCAACCAAGCCTATTACCAGCCACAGATCTTGCACATGCTAGCAAAGATTGTAGTTCCACAGAGCTAAGCTTACTTCCCTGCACAGATTCTGCCCCCAGACCTGATTCTTTCAATTGCTAGTTAGTGTCATGGGCCAGCCTAATATTACCTGTTCACTGTTCTGAATCTCACTTGTGTCTACTGTGATCTATCCCCACCGAGTAAGCCCCCAGCTTTAGCTTTAGTGTGCCATTCTGGTATTTTGATCTGACCCTTAAATATTCTCCTTTGTCCCCCCCCCCCCAAACTGCTTGATCTCAGCCCCCTCACTCACCTGCAAATACATTGGCCTTGTCTATAGCTGTCCCTCAGTAGTCATTCCTCACCTGGACATGAACTATAAAGTCCCCATTAACTCCAACCTGTGCCACCCCCCAGATTCCCTGTAAGCCTACCCTCCAAGTCACCAGAGAGTGTGCTATTGAGCAGTCCGAGGGCTTCGTCCAGCACATTGGCGCCCTGGCCACCCAGGACCGTTTAGCTTTCCGCACCTGTGCTGGTCCAAAAAGCACTCAGGCCAGGGGGCTTGGGACCTTCCCAGGCATCCCCTCTCCCAGGGAGTTACACTGCCCAGCTGTCCACACCTGAAAGCATCCACGCCAGGTGCAAGCCTAGGACTTTGAGGGGCCTCTCCTCCCCGGGTAGTTATGCCACCCAGCTGTTCGCACCTGTGCCAGTCTAAAAAGCCTACTGCACTTCTGATACAGATGCCTGCTAACGTGCCTAGGAAAGAAGCAGAAGATGGTTGAAGTTTTGGGCTCCTCCACTCAAATGGGAGACCTGGAAAGAGCTCCAGGATGCTGGCTTCAGCTTCTGCTGTTGCAACCATTTTGGGAGTGAACCAGTGGATGGAAGAGCTCTCTCTGTGTCTCTTCTTTCTTCTCTGTAAATCTGCCTTTCCAATGAAAATAAAATCTTTAAAAGAAAGTGTGATATTAGTCTGTTCTGAAATTGTCTTGGTAAACTCCAAATAAGCAAAGTTAGAATTTTCACAGTGGTATCAGATTCCCCTTAAAATTTATTTACAAAGAGCTTGGGTAGAGAAGTCATGATCTTTAGATACCAACAGTTAGTGAAGCTCGTCATTGAAGGAGTTCCCCAGGGAAAATCATGGGATTATTTTTTGGTAAAAAATGATTGTTGGTTGGGCCTGGAGTGGTATCCTAGTGGCTATAGTCATTGCCTTGCATCTGCCAAGATCCAATATGGACACCGGTTCTAATCCCGGCTGCTCCACTTCCTATCGAGCTCCCTGCCTGTGGCCTGGGAAAGCAGTTGAGGACGGCCCAAAACCTTGGGATCCTGCACCTGCATGGGAGACCTGGAAGAAGCTCCTGGTTCCTGGCTTCAGATCAGCTCAGCTCTGGCCATTGTGACCACCTGGGGAGTGAATCATAGGATGGATGATCTTTCTTCTTTGTCTCTCCTTTCTGTAAATCTGACTTTCCAATAAAAATAAAGTAAATCTTTGAAAAATGGTTGTTGCAATCCCATGTAATATATTTAAATTGAATATTGGTACCAGATAAAATTACAGATAGAAATAAAACTGTGTGTTATCCATCATAAATAATGAATAAAATTAATTTAATTCTCTTGAATAAAAAATAAACAGATTTTCCAGGATCTATAAAAAATGCTAGAAAAGTGAGTTCAGCAAAGTTGCAGGACTCAGATGAGAATATAAAATCAATTGCATTTCTAGTAACAAACGAAAAATTGGAAACTAAAAAAATGTAAATGTAAAAATGTAAGGATTAAATACAAGCCTCATATTCCAAAACCTGCAAAACATTCCTTACATAAGCCACAAAATGTATGCTACATAGGTACATGCTCATGGGTTGGAAGACTCAATTTTTACAAGATACAAACTTTCCCAAAAATTTATCTATGGATACAATCAAAGTTCCAGTGATTTTTTTTTAAATGGAAAAAAACAAGCGAATCATTCAAAAAATGAGCATGGAAATTCAAGACATACAATAGTGAAAACAACTTTGAAATAGAAGTTAAAGAACTAGTACTATTTCAAGTTTTATGAAATAAAAATAATTAAAATAAATAAAATAATAAATAATTATGAAATAATTATGAAATAAAAATAATTATGAAAAAATATAATGCTATCCATAAAGACAAATAGATTAATAGAACTGAATATGAAATTCAGAAATAGACCCTTATATAGCTGGTTTTTTAAATAAAGTTGTAAAGGTATTGCCTTGGGGAAAGTTCTTTCAATAATGATACAGAAAGAACCAAACATGCATAAGACAACTAATTTCATTCCATACCTTATGCCAAACATGTAAATGAATTCAAAATGGTTAATATGCTTAATGGTACAATCTAACTTTGGAATTCTGTACTTGTAGTAACAGTGATATGACAGTAAGGTATTCAAGTTGTAGTAATGGGGGACGCGGCAGAAAAAAATGAAGAAGTGTCTTCAGCTCTGTAACTAAGTATTGAATAATAAGAATGTCACTGAGACTCTAACCAAAGGAGCCATTATGTTTCTAGGAAAATCTCCAGAAAACGTATTACAAGACCCCAGCTGTAGGCAACTGCTTAGGTTGCCTCGTACATATGCAAGCGCTACACTGCTGGGAGAAAAGCAGCCAGTAGCTGGTAGGCACTCTGGGCTTGGTTAATGCCAAGCAGTGTGCCATAGCAGTGTGCCAGCATAGTTGTTTATTATTATTATTTTGTAAAGATAAGTGGGGAAAGCAGGGAACTCCAAGTCAGGACACACCACTCCAACCCCAAGAAGGGGGGCTGCAGATTGCCAAGGAAAAAGGTCCGGAGATATAGTGAAGTGGAAGCAGCTGAGGGCATGTTTGACAGGGAAGGAACGATATCTGGGGTCTTCCACAGATCAGGCCACTTTACACGCAGGCAGGCAAGGCAGTTGAACAGAATGGTTTAGAAGGTGGCATGTCTGGGTCAGGTCAAAGCACCTGCCCACATGAGAGACCTGGACTGGTCTAAATAGCATCTCCTGTCATCTACTGAAAAAGCTGGGACTGTGTGCATAATCCGGAGGAGTATGCCTGGATCAACTAGACCACAGTGCCTGCCTGTGAATGTCAGAGCAAGGGATGAGCCAATTTAGCCTGGTCTGTAACACCCACCAGAACTTGAGCGAACCAGATCTGGGGGCAGATTATGTAGGGAAATTGTGACTTACCTCTGTTGGACTGTAGCATTAGCCAGTTTACTTGGAGTACTGGGGAGGTGACAGGCTGAGCCAGGCTGGATCATCCAAGGCACCTGATAGGAACTCACTTGACATTCATGGGGGCCAGGACTGGGAGAAGACCTGGTGAGACCAGGTTGCAGCATTTGCTGGTGAAGGAAAGACTTTGGACTGAAGACAGATCATGCCAAGCAGGGCCGCTGCCCCTGCTGGCATGTGTGAAGTCCTGGGCTGGGTGCAGGCCTGGTAGGGGATCTGGGGAGCTCCCCTACTAATCTAAAACTCACCTACTAGATTGAGCTCCCACTGGAGAGTAAAGGAAACAGGGCTGTGAGTGGACCAGGCCAGGCAAGGCTGCAGCACTCCTCAGCTTTTGTACGGGCTGGGTCTGGGGACAGGTCAGGCTTGGCCAGGCCTTAGCACCCACTGGCAAGCATGAGAACCAGGACAGGGTGTCGGCCATGCTTGGCTCAGCTGGGCTACAACACCTTTCAGTGAAACCTGAGTCTGTGGGCTATGTCAAGCTGGTTGAAGCTTTTGCCAGCATGTGCAACTCCCGGGGATGGGAATAGGCCTATTTGTGGAACTCTGGGGACTCCTGTGCTGGGCTTCAGCTCTGACTGTTGAATATTAGGGCCAGGACATGGACAGACTAGGCTGAACAAGGCTGCAGCATCCATTGGCACAAGTGTGGGCTGGGTTTCAGCACCCAGTGGTGCTTATGAGAGTCAGAATGAATGTGGCACAGGTCAAGTTAAGCCACAGCATCTGCCGGATCACATGATAGCCAGGTTAGGAGGTAGGTCAGAATCTGCTAGGCCTTAGCACCCATCTGTGAGAGCCAGAATGGGTGTGGACCAGTCAAGCTAGTGAGTGCCAGGACTGGGGACTGGCCATGTCAGTCTAGTGAGCAATACCAGCTGCTACACATGAGATTTCTGGGAGCAGGCCTGGTCGGGGAACTTGGGGAACTCCCCTGCAAGGCACAGATGCTACTAGTGAGCATGAGACATGGGGCTGGGAACAGGCACACACTAGCATCAGTGAGAGCCAAGCCAGGTTGCAGGTCAGGCTAGATAGGCCCACAATATGTGCCAGGTCACATGAGGGCTAGTGGTAAGCCCAGATGGTCTAGGCTGCCACACCCACCAGTAAGTGCTAGGACTTAGGGTGGGCCATCTCAGACTGAGAGGGCAGCTCAGATACCTCGGAGGTGAGTCCAGGTGCCTAAGCAGAGCAGCTTGACACCTCGGCTCCAGAGTTCTTCCATGTGTATTCAATGTAAACCTGCATTTTTCTGATGTCTTATGTTGGGCAATTTTGACTTCTGTCTACAATTCTAAATGAATTCCCTCAATATCTTTATAGGCCACACCCCCCAAAAGCCTCGACTCTCCAAACTGTCCCACCAGAGAGACCTTCTAAGTACCAGCCTGTCATCTCTCCTCCACCTCTTCATACCACCTCTTCCCTCTCCCCTCCCTCTTCATTGCCACTGCAGTAACTCTCAAGAGGCGCCTGCGCGCTGGAGACCACTCGGACTGCGGGAGGGGCCCGGGCCCGCCTCCCGACCAGGACTTCCCGCGACGCCTGGGCGCTGACATCCGCGCCGCGCAGCCAGCCAGCAGACCGAGCGCGATGGACAATCGCATGAGGCTGGTCAAGACCCTGCTGGCCCGGCCGCTGCGGCCCGCGGCGCGGCGCTGGAGGAACCCGATTCCCTTTCCCGAGACGTTCGATGGCGACACCGACCGGCTGCCGGAGTTCATCGTGCAGACGGGCTCCTACATGTTCGTGGACGAGAAGACCTTCTCCAACGACGCGCTCAAGGTGACGTTCCTCATCACCCGCCTCACGGGGCCCGCCCTGCAGTGGGTGATCCCCTACATCAAGAAGGACAGCCCCCTGCTCAGTGATTACCGGGGCTTCCTGGCCGAGATGAAGCGCGTCTTTGGCTGGGAGGAGGACGAGGACTTCTAGGCCGCCCGACCCGCGGGACCCGGGGGACCAGGGGACCAGGGGCACCAGGCGAGCAGGGACCCCGGGGCGGCTGCCCTGGGGAGGGTGGGCTGAGCCCGCCGCCGCCGCCCGCGCGCCCCCAGCCCTCGACCCTCGAGTCCACACCGCGCTGTCCCCTGCGCTCCCGCCCCCTCCCGCGTCGTGCTCGCCTTTGTTCCAGGAATAGTAGCGCTGCAGGCTGGCGCGGCCGCCTCGGGGCCTGGCTGCGGGGCGCGCCGCCGCCCTCTCCTGCCGGCGCAGCCCGGCCCCTCGCGGGGACACGCGGACGCTGCCCTGCCCTGCCGCTGCCAGCTGGGCTCCTGCCCCACACCGACAGGACAGACCACCCAGCGCCGGCCGCCGCCAGCTGCCAGCTGCGCCCTGTCGCTGCCAGCCTGCCAGCCTGCCAGCCTGCATCCATCAGCCCACACACCTGCACCTGCGCCTGCGCTGCCCCCGCTGCTGCTGCCGCCGCCGCCGCCGCCGCTGCTGCTGTCGCCGTCCAAGGAAGGCATCCTGCTCTGCTTAGGCACCTGGACTCACCTCCGAGGTATCTGAGCTGCCCGCGGCCCTGGGACTTGGATTCACACCGCTGACTGGCACCCCGCCTGCACCCCACCCCACCCACCCCCGCCTCCTGCAGAGGGACTGCCAGCCTTCCCCCAGGAGTGACACCATCCCCAGTCCTCCCAGAGACAGCTCCTGTTCTGGCCACGTGGCTGCCAGGGCCTGAGTGCACCTGGCCCAGCTGCAACATGGAGTCCCTCGTGTCTTCCTGTGCTCCACTGAGCTTTCCCCACAACCCCGTGTCTCCTGAAGGTGCAGCTGTCTCTCTGATGTGTGCCTTGTGTTCCACACTATGACCCTGCACACTTTCCTGCTTTTCCACACCACCTGTACAGACGCCTCTCCCTCACTTTCAATAAATGGCTAACTGTTTAAAAAAAAAAATAGAAAGGTATGAAGTGTCAATGTATGAAAGGACCCCTTTCCCTACCTGACTCTGGGAATGAGCCAGTACTGTCCTGACTTTCTAAGGCTGATGCTGGCTTCCATTACAAATCAAAGATTAAAGTTTTATGATGCTTCTTGCAGCCATTCACATTGAGGTGATGACTCCTGCATCAGGCACGTCTCTGCTGCTCTAGGAAGCAGATGTTGAGCCAGTTCTGTCTGAGGCACCATGAATGGTTATATAAATTTTTAAAAAGGTTTTCTTTTTTCTTGAGGCAACTTAAACACAAAACTCCTACATTTTTACCAATTATAACGCACATATTTGTTAGTCATAATGTTGTATAACCAGATAAATACCAAGAAAGCATTGTGAAGTTGATTTTTTAAACTGTATTTGAATTTATATAATTCCTAATGGGAGCATAAGGAAGAATAGAACGTATAATTCTGATCCATCTGGATACATTTTTTTTAACAAACTGTAAAACAAATTTTTAGTATCAGATGGGGAGAAAAGAAGGCACTAGATGTTGCTGTATTTCTGTAACCTGTGCTCAATTTTAAAATCTCTTTCAACTCAAATGATTCTTAGATGGGCTTACAGGACACCATTGTGCGATAAAAAGGCTGTTCATCCAAATCTGTGCTTTATTTCTATTTTGTGTAGGTATTGTAGAATATGTAAATTTGTATGTAAATACTGAACAATGTCTTTGTCCCTCCATATCGGCCAGTCACTCTGTGTGGTTGTACCTGGAGAATTGCTGTCCCCTTTGTACCAGTAGCTGCTCTTGGGAACTGATTCAGCTATAGCGACCAGCATTCTACACACTCTTCAGCTCAGGGAACAAGTGCCTCATTACTAAAGGTAAGATCCACGTATTACATCATAGCACCCACTTCACCCATAAAGAGTGAGTGGAATCAACACCATGGAATATAATTAAACATTTTGAAAAATTTTGATTTTTAATGGAATCAACAAACTTCATAGATAAAATGCTAACAATATGATATTCCCTTCCTCTGACCTTTGATTTCTTTTTTTTTTTTTTTTTAAGATTTAGTTTATTTTATTACAAAGTCAGATATACAGAGAGGAGAGACAGAGAGGAAGAACTTCTGTCCAGGTCTCCCACGCGGGTGCAGGGTCCCAAAGCTTTGGGCTGTCCTCAACTGCTTTTCCCAGGCCACAAGCAGGGAGCTGGATGGGAAGTAGAGCTGCTGGGATTAGAACCAGCGCCCATATGGGATCCTGGCGCGTTCAAGGTGAGGACTTTAGCCGCTAGGCCACGCCGCCGGGCCCTCCATTTCTTTTTTTGAGATAAGATTTTAAATTTACATTACAGTAAAAAGGCTTAATGCTTCACCAAATAAGAAGTTTCTAATTTAGCATGTAAAAAAAAGAGCAGACTTGTGTTAGCTGGTTTAGAGATTTTTCAAGGTTTTATTTAAGAAATGTGCTATGCAGAAAACTATTTTTGTTATATGTGTACTAACCACAAAAATCTCATATGCATGCACATGTAGATAGACACACACTAAGTGAGCTAAATATGCGGAACATTGTAAAAACAGACGTACCAGATATTAGAGGTGGAAAATGTGGAGATGAAGTAGGTTCTTTAGGGTGAGAGGGAATGCACACACAAAAAGAAAAAACAAAAACCAAGGTGATCTAAAAACTGGCTCATTCATGTATAACCATTAAGGATTTTTAAGAAGTGGAAATCTGTTAAAAGAATATAGTATGGCATACCCTAATGGAATAATTGAGAACTAATGGAAGAAACTATGTACATAGGCAATTTTCCTTTTCTTCCCTTTTCTGCTGTATCTGGTGGAGTGGGGAGGGAGGAAGAGGGGCATTCCCAGCTGCCAAACTACATCAGTACCCAAGAATGGGGGATGTCCATTTGATGTCATCTTAGAAACCCTAATGTGAATAAGAATGTTCTGAGGGTATTGCTTGAGTGGTACCAATAGTTCTGAGACACTGTTGGTTCTGTTGTTCCAAGGTTGAAAAGATCCTTCCAAGGGCCATTGGTCAACAGAGTCTACCCCAGTATACCCACTCACTCAGACACTTGCTGCCAAAACTCAAGTAGAAGTTGTCCAACCGTTTCTGTTCTCCATGTTCTGACATGGCACTCGCCGTCCTCTGCAGGCCCAAATAAGCTTGTCGTTTGTCCTCCATATGCATTTGGGTATGCCCATTGCACAGGCATCAGCAACTGAGGAGGCCTAGTCCCAACACATGCATTCCAAGGTTGGACTGCAAATCGTTATTATCCTCCCTGTGGCCAGAGTTTTGAGTCCAGTGGTCTAGTTTGGGAGTCCCTAAGAAACCTCACCTGGATGATCCCAAACCTGTTTTTGCATCTGCCAGCCAGTACAGAGTCTGTTTCAGTCAGCCGTACATATCAGCCTACACGTACACTGGTGATTGTAGTTGCCTGGTCAGTTCCATCCCCTGCCCCATGTACTGTGTAAACCTATGGGTGCTGTGGCCCAGCCCAACCCAGCCTGCCACAGACCTGGACCTTATGGTCACCAGCAGGTACTATAGCCTAGTTGGGGCAACACCCAATAAACCGCGCCCAATAAATCCACCCCAGCCCTGGTTTCTGTGCATATCAGTATGCACAATAGACTAATCTGATCTGTGCTGTATCTCAATCAGGCTCTCCTATACACCTATGAGTGTTGCATGTTAGCTCAGACCACCCCACCCCACAATCCAGTCCACACTTACCTCCAACAGGTGCTGCCCCCCAGCCCTGGCTCTCATACCCACCACCAGGAGCCCAACCCTTGTCTTGGCCCTTACCATTGTATGCTAAAGCCTGGCCTGGCCCACCTGGCCCCCAGTCCCAACTCTGGCTTGTGGTTGCTGCCACCTAGCTCTGCCCAGCTTGCCCCCATCCAGGATTTCATGCAAACCAGTAGATTTGAAAACCTAGCCCGTCATGGCCTGCACGTTATGATGGATCTTGTGCAAGCCAGTGGCTACAGTTTGGCCCAGGCCTGCCTGGCTCCCCACCCCCTACCACTGAAAGTTAACCCACATATCTACCAACATATGGAACAGCCACACCTAGCCTGACCTACACCCAGCCCTGTATCATGTGCTCACCAGCAGGAGCCACAGCCCACCAGGTGAGTCCTTAAAGTTCCCCCACCAGGCCTATTCCCAGATCCAGATCTTACATGTTTCAGTAGGTGCTAGGCCCTTATTCGGTATATTGTAGCCCCATGTGTTGGCCTTTGTGTGTGTTGGTGGATGTTGCAGCCCAGCCCACCCCACACCCAATTCTTGGATGCACCTGCAGGTGCTGAAGCCTGGACAAGTCCAAGCCTGTTCCCAACCCCAGTACCCATGAGTATTAAGGATTTCCATGGTCATGCCTAGTTTGGTCCATCACCACCCCCAGCTCTTTAGCAAGCCAGCGAGTATTGCATTACCACAGAGTTGATCCCATACATCCTTCACAAAAGCTGCCCCCAGGCCTGGTTCTCCTGCATGCCAGTTAGTGTCATGGCCCAGCCTAATGTGACCCATCTCCTGTTCCAACACTCACTGATGGGTAGTGTGGCCTAACTCTGACAGGCAGCCCCCCAACCCCAGCCCTGGCTTTTGTGTGCACTAGTGAGTAGTGGTTGGCAGTGGTTGATGCTAACTATCCTAGCTCATGTCTCCTGTGTGATTGGGTGTATTGGTCAGGCCCAGAAAGGTCCTCTGGTTTCTCTCTTCCAAACCACTGGGTCTTAACCCACTCTTACCTGCAAGCACAGTAGCCTATTTGGTGGAAATCCCCAAGAAGCCATTCCTCACCTGCAACATACTCCCTCAGTAGTCCTCCCTCTCACATATCCTTATACTCCTTCCCTGAGCAATCCATAGCCCTTATGCCAGTGAAGTCTTCTGGCAAGGTGGCATGCTGCCCTGAGGTCCTGCCCACCTGCCTGGGACCCTACCCCTCCACCTGCATGGGACCCAAGCATGTACTCAAGTCCCCAGGCCTGCTCTACCAGCATGGCAGAAACTGAAGGCAGAAGCCAGCAGGCACTGTTAATGTTCTGTCATTATCTGTTTGCAACTTGTCACAATTTTTGTGGACTACAGATCCCCTTGTGCTTTTCATCTAGTAGCTAGAATCTGAGGCTCTGTCACGGGACTGCAAAACTAACCACCTATTGTCTGATAGGATAAACAGCCAATACTGGGGAATTCAGTTATCTATAAACCTTAATTAATGAAAAATGAATATGTAAGGGAAATTGCCCCCTATTGGTATACCTCAGACGATAGCACAAATGGCTGAAATGGCTAACTGCCACCTATAAGTGCTGACATCTCATATGTGCACGTGTTCATGTCTCAGCTGGTCCAATTCCAATCCGGCTCTCTGCTTGTGGCCTGCTTGTTTCCCTCCACTGGGAAAGCAGTGGAGGACAGCCCAAAGCCCTACGCTACACCCATGTGGGAGACTCAAAGGAGACTCTTGGTGCCTGGCTTCAGATGAGCTCAGCTCTTGCAATTGTGGCCATTGGGGAGTGAACCAACTGATGGAAAATCTTTTTCTCTGTCCCTCCTCTCTGTAAATATTTCTTTCCAATGAAATTAATAAATCTTAAAAAAACCTGTCCCTCATTGGGATAATTCTGAGGTGTAACTTATATTGTCTCCAGAACCCCTCTTTTACCTTGCACCAAAGTGGTCCTCAGTGGGACATTGGGTAACATCAGTGTATTGCTTGGCTTTCTTCACATACCTGTTCCAACTTCTCACTCCCCTTGTCACTAGATTTGCTCAGGGGTCATTACAAAAAAGTGCATTATTTCTTTTTCTTTTTTTTTTATTAATTATTTTGCATTATGTTACAGTTTCATAGGCTCTGGGAATCCTCCCCACGCCCCTCCCCCCTGGTGGCTTCCTCCACCTTGATGCAGTATTACAGTTCAAATTCAATCAAGATTCTTTCCTTGCAAACATATACCAAGTATAAAGTCCAGCTATTTATTGTCCAGATGGGTTGAACAGTCTCTTGGGGAGACCATTTCTGGTCCGTTGTTAGAGCTGGCAGAATATCATCCCATTCAACCAAGAGTCCCGACATAACATCAACAGCAATTTGCAACATTATGGAATTGACATGGTTGTGAGTAACCAGTGTGTTACAAAAAAAAAAAAAAAAAAAAAAAAAAGAAAGCAAGTTCTTAACCACAACCTATGATTAGCCCATTGACATTTCAATTTTAGTTTTATATACAGAACCGACTGCTATATACCTTAAAATGGCTATAAGGTACCATTCAGCTGTCTCGTGTCTATTTCATTTTAGTATTTAGCCATTTGTTGTGTTGAAGCATTATTTCTTTAAAACTGTCTTAAATGTATTATGTGAGTGGCACACACACACACACACACACACACACACCCACGCACACCCCAAGTGAGAGAGAGTGAGCCCCATATGTTCGGTCACTCAATACCTGCAACAGCACAGCTAGGGCCGAACTGGGGCCAGGATCAGGAACTGGGACCTCAATCTAGGTCTCTCATGTGGTTGGCATGGCAAAAACACAATTACTTCAGCCATCACCACTGGCTGCTAAGGTTTTTCTTGGTGGGAAGCTGGAGTCAGTAGTTGGAGCTGGGAATCAAACTCAGACACACCCATTTGCAGGACATGGCTAGGCATCTTTTTTTCTCTTTCTTCTTAATTATCATTTTCCATGATACGGTTTTGTAATTATTGGGATTCCACTCTCCACTTCTCTGTCCTTCCTCATCATTACTCCCCCACTCCTCCATATTATTATTACTCCGGGTTTCCTACGTATTATTACAATAGTGTAGTCTTTCAACAAGTCACAGGTCCAACATTCTGCTGTTTAGTGTATCGATACTTGGCAGGTATAGACAATTGTAGAAAGTCTGCTACTATATTGTCAAGGTATATTTAACAGTTTCATTGGGAGTGCTCTTTTTTTGGGGAGTTGGATACTACAACATGGACATCTTAATTGCTAGGCTAACCACCTGCTCCTTTCTTAATTGGAAGAAATGATTACAAAGAACTTAGAACCATTCAGTCTCAGTGAGTAATCCCCTGTAATAGTAAATGTTCTTTTTGCCATACTTTAGTTCTACCTATTTTTTTCTAATTTCCAAATTAATAGCTGTACTATTGTTCACTTAGATTGAGCTACGTATTTCCATTTTCTTTGCCTCACATCCTTTCTTTCAATACACCCATTTTTTCTATTATTATTAATTACATTGCATTATGTGACACAGTTTCATAGGCTCTGGGATTCCCCCAGCCCCTCCCCATACTCTTCCCCATTGGGGAATTCCTCCACCTTGTTGCAGTATTACAGTTCAAATTCAGTCAAGATTCTTTCTTTGCAAACATATACCAAGCATAGAGTCCAGCATCTTATTGTTCAGATAAATTCAACGGCTTGTTGGGGAGACCATCTCTGGTCTGAAGGCAGAGCCAGCAGAGTATCATCCCGATCAAGTAAAAGTCCCAACGTAACATCAGCAACAATTTATAACGTTATGGAATTAATTGACATGGTATTGAGTAACCAATATGTTAAAAAAAAAAGCAAGTTCTTAACCACATCCTGTGACTTCTTCATTGACATTTCGATTTTAGTTTATATACAACTTGGTTCTATACACCTTAAAATGGCTATAGATTACTATTCAGCTGTCTTGTGTCTATTTTCATTATAGTATTTAGCATTTTATAGCATTGAAGCATAATTTTGCTGAACCTGACTTTTTTTCGGGTAGTCTAGACTGACTTATAACTCTAACAAGACATATGTCAACAGTTGAGGTGCAGGACCGTTTTAGGAGGGGTGTGCAGAGAAATCCTCAATACCCTAGTGAAGAGTAACTAATCTTTGTGTCCCACCTAGTAAGGTATAAGTGAATTCACGCTGTTTCCTGTCTGGTTCTAAGCTTTCCTTGTTGTTCTCTGTCTATTCTAGATTTTTTTTGTTTGTTTGTTTGTTTGTTTTGAGGGGTTTCCGGAGCGATCCTGATGGTCATTGCAAGAGAGGGCGGGGACCCAAAGTTGGAACCAAGTGAGGACCACAGAAACCTCCCCTCCCTAGTCCTGAAGGAAGTTTACTGTTCTTCTGTTTCTGTGGACTGCTCAGGAGTCTTGACTGTTGTTCTGATGCCCTTGGATACTGTGAGGAAGGATTTGGACTTCTTCCATCCCATGTGGTAGATCCAAGCGGGAATGGATGACCTCAGAGTTCTTGGCCTCCGAAGGCACTCCAATTCCCCGTGGTCTCCTTGGTAGTTGGGATGTAGTCCTCGGTGCTTGTACTGATAGTCCTTGGTCAGGTTCCGGGAGTCTTCAGGGTTGGGCTACAAGCCTCCTCCTGTCCCCCTGCTCCGCTCTGGGGTCCCCCCCTACTCCGTGCATATGACCTACTGTTAAGAGGTTGTCAGGATCGCTCTTGATTCCCCCTATATGTCTTTGTATTTTAACTATTGTCTAATGCTGATTCGAGTTTGTTGTCTATGAGTTACCAGTTATGATCCTGGTATACACCCATTTTTTTACTGTTATCATTTTCCTTCTAAATATATCATTTAGATTACTCCTTCAATATTTTATTGTTGAAAACACTGCTTTTTATTTTCTGAAGATATTTTATTCTCATTAATTTAAAACATTATTCTTGTCAAGCCAGGTTAAGTTATGCTAACATTCATATCTCTGTCTCTGTACCCAATAGTGTATCAAGTGTCATCAAAATATTAGTGATACAGTAGTTCTTAAATGATAATTTTATTCATTTCCAGGAAAATTTTCTGTTACTACATGAGAATTGTTCTGCAAATTCAGATGTGAGTGCTTCTAGTGTTTGGGTATAAACAGGCAATAACTACTGTGTCAAAATAGACAGTTGCCCAATAACAATTTATAATGGTACAGTAGACTGGTTTGGAAATGACCATGATGTGAAAAGTTAGAATAGAAATTTGTGTTCTTCTAATTTCTCTGTTAATAAATAAGCTGTCAACTAAATTTTAGTGTTTTCCCCTTGATATTTTAAAGATTTTCTCTTTGTATTTAATGTCCCACAGCCATTCTACTATTTGCCTAACTATAGACTCTTTTCCTGTTTTTTTTTTTCTGATTTAAAAAAAATTGATATATGAATTGCTAATGGTAAATTACAAAACCTTAACCACATTTCTAAATGAATTTTATATAGACACAGGCAAATTTCATATTAGATACATGCAAGCACAAAGTAACCGCCATCTAGATCAATGTATAAAATATTTTCTAATAACCAAAATAGACATTCTCACATCTATTAGGCTTAGCTCTTTAAAATTAAACATTGTTCTGAATTCAATCACTTAAGATAATTTCTTCCTACTTTAAAATTTCTTAAAATTAATACGTATAAGGGGCCAGAGCCATTGCATAGCAAGCTAAACCTCTACCTGCAGCATCACCACCCTGGCTGCTTGCTCCACTTCCCATCCAGCTCCTTACTTATGGCCTGGGAAAATAGTGGAGGATTGCCCAAGTCCTTGGGACTTTGCACTCCCACGTGGGAGACTCTGAACAAGCCTCCTGGCTTCTGGCTTAGGATCGGCTCAGCTCCGGCCAACCATTGCAGCCATTTGGGAAGTAAAACAGCAGATGGAAGATCTCTTTGTCTATTTCTAATTTGGCCTTTCAAATAAAATAAATCTTCCAATCAATTCATATAGTATTAAGTCTGTATTTATCATATTTTCTTCATTGTGTAGTTCAAATGTTCCTTTTTATTTATTGAAGCAGGGTGATTGGTCTGCAATAATTTCATTGTATTACAAATTACATTTGTGTTATTAGTAATGATATAGAGAACCTATTCATAGGCATTTAGGCTACTTTCCTGTGCACTTTTTAAAAAAAAGCCCATTCAAAAATTTCACTTATTTTTACTGCCTTATTTTCCTCCTCTTGTTGGGTGATAGAAACTATGTAGATATTCTTGATGTTACTGCTTTTCAGGCAGACTCCTTGGAGCCCACAAAACAGGATTTGCAGAGTTACAGTTAATGTAGAGTAAAGAAGAAGAGGAAGAAAACCACAGGGGCATCACTGTTGAGAATAAGGGGTTACTAACATGGCTCAGTGGATACCTAGCAAGTCCCCAGCCCATTCTACATACTTCCTGAACAAGATAGACACAGAACAGGGAAATATATAGAACTTTCTGGACAATTTAAACTGTTTCCAAGGACTTTCAAAACCACCTCATTGGAATATTTGAAAAACCAACCATTAAATACAGCTAACACAATTAGCATTTATTCCCACAGATAGATTGTCTAGCCTGGGATTGGCTCTAATGTAATTCCAGTTGTTTTAATTGCCATGTAAATCATTATAATTTTATTAATTAGTTTCCTCTGATTTTACAAAGACCTTCACATGTCAAATGGCATATTAATGATATCCCCACTGTTTATGGAAATAAAGGCTTTATCACATATATAATGTAGGCAGATAATGTACCTCCAGTTCTACATGCAACCCCGTGAAACATTGCTCATGAATTACAGAATTTTACCTGGTCAAATAAACAAACACTTCTGCCTTATTAGATATACCTAAGGTTTGAAAAACCATACATACTAGAAATGAGGACTATAGTAGATTCAGTGTTATTTTACAAGATCACTATAGGAACTTCTGACTATTTTGCAATATTTAACTTTTCCTAGAAATAGGTGAGAAAGCAAGAGCTTTTCAGGAGAGTAAATGTAAGAGATTCACTTGCACTGAAACCTGTATTACTATTTTTTCTCCCTAATATGGATATGTAAAATTGTATTATACTGTGTATCAGTAACCAAGTTTGTACCTAAATTAATAATGTGCCTGGAAAAGCTGCAGAAGATGACCAAAGCACTTGGACAGCTGCAGCAATACAGGAGACAAGGATGAAGTTCTGGGCTCCATGCTTTGGCCTGGCTCAGTCCTGGCTATTAAAAATACATGCAGAGAGGACAAGAAAACAGAAATCTCTGGCTCTCTATAACTCTAATTTCAAACAAATAAATAAATGGAATTTTAAAATAAAAAAGAAGCATTGTGATTGAATTCTCAAATCATGTTGGCTAAAAATGAGGTTTATAGAGGCAATTCCAAGGAGATATAAAATATTTCTGACAGGTGTAGAGGATTCGGAAACCAGAATTGAATGGACAACAGAGGAGTATTCATCTGGGACAAACACAGGACTCAATCTTTTGATTATAGTGAAGAGACCACAGGGGCCATCAAATATTGGGGCATAGGAATGGAAGATTTCTTCATCATACACTTTATTTGAGCTGAAGACAGAGACAAGGACAGACATATTTTCATCAGATGGTTTACTTTACAAAGAGCTGCAATATCAGGCATGGACCAAGGGAAAACAAACAACCAAGGAAATCTGTCCAGACCAATTTGGGCCAATCTTGCTTGCATTCATAATAGCATGAGAAGGAAGCTATATGGCATGTGGAAAAGCTGGGACTCCAACTGGCACACTAATACTGGCTTTGGGAATTGCCAGTGAGCCATGCTGTCCCACATGTGGTTTTTAAACAAAATACACACTGATATTACATGATCACAGAGGGAAAGGTGCCATAGTCACGGAGATCCAATCTGTTATTTAACAGTTAGCCATTTATTGAAAGTGAGGGAGAGGCGTCTGTACAGGTGGTGTGGAAAAGCAGGAAAGTGTGCAGGGTCATAGTGTGGAACACAAGGCACACATCAGAGAGACAGCTGCACCTTCAGGAGACACGGGGTTGTGGGGAAAGCTCAGTGGAGCACAGGAAGACACGAGGGACTCCATGTTGCAGCTGGGCCAGGTGCACTCAGGCCCTGGCAGCCACGTGGCCAGAACAGGAACTGTCTCTGGGAGGACTGGGGATGGTGTCACTCCTGGGGGAAGGCTGGCAGTCCCTCTGCAGGAGGCGGGGGTGGGTGGGGTGGGGTGCAGGCGGGGTGCCAGTCAGCGGTGTGAATCCAAGTCCCAGGGCCGCGGGCAGCTCAGATACCTCGGAGGTGAGTCCAGGTGCCTAAGCAGAGCAGGATGCCTTCCTTGGACGGCGACAGCAGCAGCGGCGGCGGCGGCGGCGGCAGCAGCAGCGGGGGCAGCGCAGGCGCAGGTGCAGGTGTGTGGGCTGATGGATGCAGGCTGGCAGGCTGGCAGGCTGGCAGCGACAGGGCGCAGCTGGCAGCTGGCGGCGGCCGGCGCTGGGTGGTCTGTCCTGTCGGTGTGGGGCAGGAGCCCAGCTGGCAGCGGCAGGGCAGGGCAGCGTCCGCGTGTCCCCGCGAGGGGCCGGGCTGCGCCGGCAGGAGAGGGCGGCGGCGCGCCCCGCAGCCAGGCCCCGAGGCGGCCGCGCCAGCCTGCAGCGCTACTATTCCTGGAACAAAGGCGAGCACGACGCGGGAGGGGGCGGGAGCGCAGGGGACAGCGCGGTGTGGACTCGAGGGTCGAGGGCTGGGGGCGCGCGGGCGGCGGCGGCGGGCTCAGCCCACCCTCCCCAGGGCAGCCGCCCCGGGGTCCCTGCTCGCCTGGTGCCCCTGGTCCCCTGGTCCCCCGGGTCCCGCGGGTCGGGCGGCCTAGAAGTCCTCGTCCTCCTCCCAGCCAAAGACGCGCTTCATCTCGGCCAGGAAGCCCCGGTAATCACTGAGCAGGGGGCTGTCCTTCTTGATGTAGGGGATCACCCACTGCAGGGCGGGCCCCGTGAGGCGGGTGATGAGGAACGTCACCTTGAGCGCGTCGTTGGAGAAGGTCTTCTCGTCCACGAACATGTAGGAGCCCGTCTGCACGATGAACTCCGGCAGCCGGTCGGTGTCGCCATCGAACGTCTCGGGAAAGGGAATCGGGTTCCTCCAGCGCCGCGCCGCGGGCCGCAGCGGCCGGGCCAGCAGGGTCTTGACCAGCCTCATGCGATTGTCCATCGCGCTCGGTCTGCTGGCTGGCTGCGCGGCGCGGATGTCAGCGCCCAGGCGTCGCGGGAAGTCCTGGTCGGGAGGCGGGCCCGGGCCCGGGCGGCTGGGGGCGGAGCCGTGGGCAGGGCTCGGGTCCTCGCCGCGCCCCTCCCGCAGCCCGAGTGGTCACCAGTGCGCAGGCGCCTGCGCTCGCTGGCCTGCAGGGGATGATCGTCCTGGGGTGGACACTGTGCAGGGGACCCGGCCTAAGGCCCTGCAGGAGGCGGAGTCGTGCGTGGTGCTTCGCGAGCCTGTGCAAGGCGGGTCGTGGCCCAGAAGTGGGAACAGGGCGGGAAACCATCACCCCTTGTGTGCCTGGCGAGGCTGCATCTGCTGTGCCTGGACAACTTTAGGTTTAGGTCTTGTGCAAGTTGGGGAGCCCCTTCGGCATCCCGCCTGGCTGGTGGCCCGCACGTCTTCCCCTGCACACCGCGACTGTGTGTGTCCCAGTGAAGTTCTCCAGACACATTTCAGTAGTTCTTCCTGTCTCTGAGCCACAGTAGTATTGGCGCCCTGGCTGGGAAACTCGGTTGCCATGCAACCTCAGCGCAAAGCAAATACAGGGCTAGCAAATACAGCCCAGAACAGAGGCAAGTCGTTATGTCCTTAGCAGTTACAGCAAGCATGATTGCTCAGCAAATACAGGACTAGCACATACAGCCCAGAACCCAGCAAAGTCGCTAAGTCCTGAGCAGTTACACCAAGGGCAGTTGCACACAAGTGGGAATAATGAAATGAAAGGCCAAGCTAAGAGAGTTTGCATGCCTTCACTTGGAGATATTACACATGCCAATATATAAACATAAAGCGAAGAAAAGCTCTCCATTGTAGAACTCGGGACTATCTGTGTTGAAGATCAGAATTCATTTATTGACTGGACACAATTAATGTTTATTACCACCTTTTCTTGTATGGAAAATTTCTGGTTAGATGTGTAATTGCACTAGCACACAGCTCAAGCCACAATTCCACAGAAGTCGGTGAAAGGGGAGAATTGTAATGACACAGTAAGACCTTTGGGAACTATGGAGCATGACCCAAAGAAATGGCAAGATTGTCTGGCATTTGCTGCTGAGAGTCATAGAGACACTAACTTCCCTGCAGGAGTGCTGGCCTTAGGTGCTGCACGTTCTGTTCCAGGAAGCTGTGGCCGCATACCAGCGGGCTGACTCCACGGAGGGGCCGCTGCCTGGTTGAGTTCCAAGGCTGCTTGTGCTCCCTTTGATGTTTCAGTGCAAAACATCTCTCGTGTGGGTCTGGCGATGCAGCTGGGCTTTAGAGAAAAGGATTCTGCAAAGGGTTGCTCCACTAAAGCCCAGCTGCACAACAGTAGAGAGAGATTGCCGTTGTGGAGTCAGCCAATCTACTGTCTGATGGCATTAGTGTCCTGCGGGACACTGCACATCTGTTTTCCCTGTCCATCATGTGAGGCTGTGGCCAGAAGTTAGGTACCTGGGCACCAGCTCTCGCCAAAACATGGCCATGCTGGCACCCTGCTCTTGCATTTCCAGCTTGCACAAACTGTGAAAAAGCAAAACTTCTGTCATGCCAACCACCCAGTTTGAGGCATTTTTCTCATGGCAGCACAAGCTAGGATTGTCACTGATGCACTTTTTGCTTTTCTTTGAGTAATTCTTTGGTGGGGAGAGAGAAAGGGTAGGGGGTGGGATGAATCCTTATATCTTCAAACAGCATGTTATGGAGAACAATATAAACATATGTATATACATATATATTTTTAATTTGTATGTAGTGAATGGTTGATTGCTAATCCACCCCTTGCATGTACTGGGATCCCATGTGGGTGCCAGTTTATGTCCTGGTTGTTCCACTTCTTCTCATCCAGCTCCCTGCTTGTGGCCTGGGAAAGCAGCGGAAGGTGGCCCAAGTCCTTGGGACCCTGCACCCGTGTGAGTGACCCAGAGGAAGCTCCTGCCTCCTGGTTTCTAGTCAGCTCAAGTCTGTCCATTGAGGCTGTTTGGTGAGTGAACCAGCGATGGACAATCTTTCTCTCTCCTTCTCTCCTTCTCTGTAATTCTGCCTTTCCTAATTAAATAGATAAATATGGTATATAAAATAATATTTATTTGTTTGAAATTCAGAGTCACAGAGAGAGCAAGCAAGAGAGAGAGAGAGGAAGAGAGAGAGAGAGAGAGGTAGGGAGGAGAGGGAGACATCTTGCACCTGCCCGTTCACTGCTATGTGGCCTCAATGGCTGGAGATGGCTAGTCCAAGTCCTGGAACTAGGCGTGTCCTCTGGCTCTCCCATGGGTGATGGGGACCTGAGATCAGGGCCCTGAGCCGTCCTTCTCTGCTTTCCCAGGCACATTAGCAGAGAGCTGGATCCGCAGTAGAGTGATGGGACTTGAACACAGCTCCCATATGAGATGCTAACGTCACAGGCAGTGGTTTTACTGACTGCCACAATGCTGGCCATCTTGGAGTGAACCGGTAGATGGAAGATCTGTTTCTCTCCTCCCTCTGTGTGTGTGTGTGTGTGTGTTTAGCTGATACTTTCAAATAAAATAATAAAGCTTTAAAATGAACAAGGTAATCACCTGCACATTATTATTCATTTCTAGAATAGAATTATATGCAGCCGGGCTTGGCAGCGTGGCCTAGTGGCTAAGGTCCTCGCCTTGATCCCATATGGCCGCTGGTTCTAATCCCGGCAGCTCCACTTCTTCTCTGTCTCTCCTCCTCTCAGTATATCTGACTTTGTAATAAAAATAAATAAATCTAAAAAATAAAAAAAGAATTATATGCAGCCATTACAATAATTATGGAAACTGAACAGAAAAATGCTATAACCCAATATTAAGTTAGAAAACAGAGTCAAAATTATGTATTGTTTTTAAAACTATGCCAAATTGAAAAGGCTGTGTAGCAACACCAAATGTCTGATGCTTTGCAGTGGCTGCCAAGTCATGCAGTGCATTTCCAGCCCCTTTGCATCTTTCTGAGTTACTTGGTTATGTTCTGATTGAAAAATGCATACGGATTTTCCACACATGTTCCTAGAGTGTGAGAAGAGAGTAAGTGTTGAGGACAGCTAATCCTTTGCCTGTGGCACCCCATCCCGTGTGGGGCTGGTTCTAGTCCTGGCTACTCCACTTCTCATGCAGCTCTGTGTTATGGATTGTGAAACCAGCTGAGGATGACCCAAGCTCTTGGTACCCTGCCCCCACACAGGAGACCGGGAAGAAATGCTGGCTCCCAGCTTCAGCCCAGTCCTGCTGTGGTCTTTGTATCCAGTTGGGAAGTGTACGACCAGATGGAATATCCCTGCCTATGTCTATCCTTCTCTTTCTGTAATTCAGACTTTCAAATGAAAAATAAGTAGTTTTTAAATCTATTTATTCATTTATTTTTTTTGTAAAGTCAAATATATAGAGTGAAGGAGAAACAGAGAGGACGATCTTCTCTCCAGTGATTCACTTTCCAAGTAGCTGCAAGAGCCGAGCTGAGCTGTTCTGATGCCAGGGTCCAGGTGCCTCCTCCAGGTCTCCCACTCGGATGCAGGGTCACACTGCTTTGGCGCATCCTCTACAGCTTTCCCAGGCCATAAGAAGGGATCTGGACGGGAAGTGAAGAGTCGGGACATGAACTAGTGCCCTTATGTTATCCCGGCATTTGTTAGGTGTGGATATAGCCATTGAGCCTTTCACCAGGCCCCCCAAAAATGAATTTTAAAATAAATTGATAATGAGAAAAAACACTATAGGTGTTTTTATGAGCAAAACATGACATGAAAACCTTTCTTGGCTGTTATGCATTAACACTGATAAAATTATCTTAAACAACATATTAGCATATAGTATCTTGTACTATATGAAGTAGTGTACTGTATCACACTCAACTGTGTTTTATTCCAGGGTCATGAATTTAAAATAAAACAGTTTAATCTATCATATGAAATTAAAAAGTTGGCTAAATAGTCAATAATTAATTCTGTTGATTCAAGGAAAAAGTTTCCTACATTTAATCAAATTTGAAAACTTATGAAGCGTTAATATTCTAATAAAAGGAAAGTCTACAAGGGACAATATATATTATAAAAAATTGTAAAAAGTTTTCTTTGATGTAAGAAATGTGACAAGAATGCCTGATTTCACCATTTCTTGTTAAAATGATTGAGGATGTGTACTGCTCGTAAAATACGCTTAGAAAATGAAATATTCGTACATTGTGTTCTTTACACTGCACAACACCCCAACTGCCAGTCTCTGGTATACAATAACACAACTATCTGTCTCTAGTGCTTAGCTTCCTCAATCGTAGTTTGGAACTTATTTTAAACGGTTTGATTTTATTGTTTCTTTAAACTTCTTCTTGGATGACTATGATGCTGTCTTTCTGAGCTAATTTTGGCTGTGATACTCGGGATTGGTAGGCTAATATTGCAGTTCAATATTTATACAATGTACTCTCCCCCACCAAAAAATCTTCCTTGTTGTTGAGGCAAAGCTATAGTGTGACCTTCTCAGGGACAATTTTTCACAAGTGAGCAATCCAGCCCCATGATTCACTGACTGGGTCTTCCCACAACTTTCCACATTTGGGGACAGATGAGCTCCACATTCAAACTATATCAATTCTAGGTGAGCTGGACTTCCTTGTTTGAGTGCAGATACAAAAATTACTTCACAGATAGTATACTGAAAAGGAGCAAGGTACAGTTTCCTCTTAAATGATCATTTACTGGTGATATCTGTAGCTGAGCTCTGAAGCTCCATTATTTTGCATCCTACATAACAGAAAAAGTAATTTCTCTTGGAGTTGGGAATGGGACTGTAAATCCAGGGATGGACTTAGAGAACAAGTGTCTTATAACTGAGTCTTAAAGTAGGGGGGTAAGATTTTCATAAATAGGATGGAAAATACATGAGGTTCAGAACAGTGTTGTTGAGTGTTTTCAGATTACATTGCTGGGAACAATACTGGGATGCTACCACGAGTTGCTCTATTATTGGCTTCTCCTTGCCTTCCAACATTTTTGTGAGTCTAAATTGGACTGCCAAAATTCAAAGTGCAGATTTTTGGTCCATCATATGGTAGCTAGTGCCATCTGATCTCCAAGACCGCCATCCTATTGCATCCCAACTCACTTCTCTCCATGTTCCTCCCTAGTAACGATAAACAACTTTCATTTACCTGTAAAAGTGAGAGAAATAAAGCTTGGGATGCCTCCTGGAGAAACATCCATTGCAGTTGAGCCTAAATAAACTTATTAAGCCAGATTAAAATCAGAAATGACAAGACACAGAAACTATGATATGTAAAAAGGCCTGAGTAGCATTTTTGGACATTTATGAATGGAAAATGTGTTTAAAATGGCAATACTTACAATATAAACTGACTTGAATTACTTAGCTTGCTTTGAGGTACTGGCAGAGTTTCTATTTGGGTTAGGACAACATGGGACCACCAGGGACCAGATTTTCCTTTTACTTTATTGAGCCTTTTGATTGGATAATCTCACCACTTGTTTTTTTTTTTTTTTTTTTTTTTGAACTTCTATCCCATCTGTCAGTTTTGTTATCAGAGAGTCTATTTCTGTACTTTGCAGTGGAAAATGAGGAAAATGTGCTGAGTGGGTATGCATGGGATTATAATAGCTAATGGTTATCAGTTGCATTTATGGTCATCTTATTGTTTCATTTAACAAGGTAATTATGTTTTGGTTTGGTTAAAGTTCAGAACTGGTCTTCTTCATATATTGTCCCCAAAGGAAAAATAATTTCTGATCGTTTCCATGTTTTGAAAGATTTATTTGTCAATTTTGAAAGAGCTATAGAGTAAGAGGGAGACACACACTCACCTGTGCACTCTTGGGGAACCTTTTGGGGGGACCCGGACCCAAAGTGTGATGACTGTGCCATGAAGAATCAGTACACGGAGATGCAAAGGCAAGATGAATCAGTGCAAAATTTGTTAAGTATTTCTGAGCATCTTTATACTAATTTTTTTTTTTGCAGGTCAAGCAGGCAGGTGAAAGTTACTTGTTAACTAGACAATTGCACAAGCCCTTTAAAGATAGATCATAAGGAATTTGGGATACAATCACTAGGCTTCAGGCAACAGTACAGCAAACATGAGTTACAGGAACAAATACTGGTAAACAAACAGATTTAACTAGAAAAGGACATAACAAAACTTTGTACTCAGATACATTTTAGGCCACAAGCACTGAAAGAAGAGATAGTGAGACACCTCAAACATCCCCAGTCACGCTTTGCCAGCAAGGCCACCCGCAATCCCAGCAGGAAGTCCGTTTCCTGAAGCATTCCTAGTCTGCTGAAAATGTCTGAGACTGGGTTCCTCGGGCAGCCAGTGGTCTGATTCAGGGGGCAAATATCCCCACGGCACTCATGTACAGGGAGAGAGCGCACGCAAGTGAGCCTCCATTTGCCAATTCACTTCCTGAAAGACTGCAAGGGCCCCATCTGGGCCAGGCTAAATCCAGGAACCTGAAACTCCATCTGTCTCCCACATGGATACAGGGTCCCTAGTATTTGGGCAATCTTCTGCAGCTTTTGCAGTTAGATTAACAGGAGCTGGATTGGAAATGATGTAACTGGGACTCAAACTAGAACTCTGAGATGGGATGCTAACATTGCAAGTGGTGGCATAAAAGGGGCTGGCCCCAATTTTAGCTAATGTTAAGGTGAAAATAAGGAAAAGGACATTTAGTATTTTCCTTTATAACCAAAATTTGTCCAGTGGTCATCACAGACCTCTTACATTTTTGTATAATGTAAATGTGCATTTAGCATGATTAAATTCGATCAAGAATGCTTCTTTAATTTTTTTTTGTTATTTATACTTTAAAAATACAGCTGCAGTCTCAGACAGTCTCAGCAGAATGGGAATGCTGCAGGAAGCAGACTTCTTGCTGGCCAAGTGTGACTGGGGTGTGTGAGGCACCTCACTATCTCTTCTTCATTGTCTGATTGGCAGGAGTTTGTAGGTCTTTAAAGACCCTGAAGAGAATGGAGACCGCAAGGATTCTAGTCATTGAGTAATTTAAAATATAATGGCATGTAAGATTTTGCCTGCAGTTGTTTGAACTTGTTTGATTTTGATTTGTCCATGTTAGATACATATATTTTCTTTAAAGATTTATTTATTTTTATTGCAAAGTCAGATATACAAAGGGGAGGAGAGATAGAGAGGAAGATCTTCCATCCGTTGATTCACTCCCGAAGTGGCCGCAATGGCTGGAGCTGAGCCAATCTGAAGTCAGGAGCCTGGAACCCCTTCTGGGTCTCCCATATGGGTGCAGGGTCTCAAGGCTTTGTGCTATCTTGCTTTCCCAGGCCACAAACAGGGAGCTGGATGGGAAGTGGGGCCGCTGGGATACAAACCAGCACCCATATGGGATTCCAGAGCATGCAAGGCAAGGACTTTAGCAGCTAGGTTATCATGTTAGGCCCTTTAGATATATATTTTCTAAATGAAAGTGTTTTCAATGTGCATATTTTGGAACAAATTATGGATGTTTGTAATATCCATGGATTTTTCTTAGCCCTTTTTTTCCAACCAAGATTAGATCCAGTTTACTTTTTCATTTAACATGCTTGCTCACATTGCATTCAACCGAGTTTTGGTCTCAGGTTTCTTTATAATTGTCTTTGAAAGATTTTTTTGTAGATTTTAATTTATACAGAGAAAATTTTTGTGTATCTTTAGTTGTGTCTTATTTTATAGTATAATCTATTGTTTGATCTAATAATTAGGAAAAAAATCTGCTGCTGTTCCTGCTCCATAAATGTCTGAAAGCAGGTATTTTATTGTCTTCACATTTAGACATCAACAAGATTGACTACTGGTATTTGGATTTTGCCTGACATGAATATTTGTTACAGACAGAAATGAAAATGTGATTAATTGGGACAATTACTAGCCTCACGAATCTTGTCTTTTCAGAGCCTCAGCCTTGGACAATAACTAAATGTGGAGTGAAGAAACTTTCATTACATATCCATTATCTGCAGTAGTCTAGGGGTATACTTGCCAAGCGAGTGAGCACTCTAAATACACACTATGTTAAAAACAGATTTTTCGTTGTTTTCTTCTCAACAAACTATTCAGTATTAGTGACATTAATTAGCAAAAGGAATTCTTCATGAAACTGTTCTAAGTGATAGTGGCTCTTATATAAAATACAAGATATTAAGACCCCCAAATCCATTTGAAACACTGGTTTTTCTTAATCTTTCATAGTATGAATTCCACTAATCTGTAGCAAAAGACAGAGTCAGCTCTAAAAGTTCGTTACCCATAGTTTGGATGAGTCAATTGCCTTGTTCCTGAAGAACAACACAGAAAGAATTCTCTGGTTCTTCTAGAGAAAAGCAGTATGGTCTTTTGGTGTGATGTTTCATGATTTGTGATGTTTGATTAGAGCAGGCAGACCTACTACAGGAGAAGTCAGCCCCTGGAAAGCAGTGATATCTGGTTTTGTAGTATAATTGACACAGGCTTACATTATCATTTAGCCTATGTGGTACAGGTTATATGATTTAGTGATCAGATCCTGGCATACATTTTCAGAGCTACTACATAATGTAGAAAGGACAGCTATGGGATGAGTTTCTAAGTACTTAAATCTCCTATAACATTCCTAGGCTTTCCACCCTCAGGATAGATTCCTTGCAGGTTTGTAAAATCACCAGCTCCATCAAGTCCATCAAGTTTGAGGACTAGTGAGCCTGTAGTGTGAAGAGGGTGGGGCCAGTACCAACCATTCAGACTGAGTAGGCAAGTTAGCGAAATGTGAACTGGTGAAAAGTGACAGATGTTGGACACAAGGCAGAACTCATATCTTGTCAGTTGTATCACTGAGGATGATGTCAAAATTCCTTCCATGAATCTCTAAGCTAGAAAACATTAGCACTGTTAAGTAGAAATCCAGCTGTGCTGTGCTGTGCTGTCCTGTATTTCTCAGTTTTCTGTGGGTGGGTGGGCACTGCTGGTTTCAAAACACCTGATATCGACATTTTCTCATGGAAGTGTTGATCTTATTATTATAACTGAAACTGTTACAGTAATAAGCAGCAAAAAGATGGTCTAGAATGGACTCTCAAAATTGAGCTTCAGGAATCTGAGAAATGTGGGAGTGCTACCAAGGTACCTTTTCTGTCTGTTGTAAAAATATGACTCTGAAGGTAATTAAAGCCAGAAGTACTGATAGAAAATAAGACCGATGGGACCTAGGGACCAACCATGGAGGGGAGAACACGGAAAGGTAAGATTCCTGAAGACAAAGGCTAGCCAGGAAAGTATTGCATACCTCTGTGTTCCTGAGAATCTTGAATCTGATACATGCTGCAATCCAATTCTTTGCTTTATAGACATTGTTAGCATCACACTTAATGTTTTATTCATAGTTTCTAGGGTTTGCATTTAAAAATCTTGTGATATTTTCTTATTAATCAGTTTTAAGACTAAATTCCATCATTGGCATAATAGGAATCGTGTCAGGGTGTCCTGACTGTTGTGAGAGTCAAGTAAAGGGTCCAAGACTTTGGTGCTGTTGAGCCAATTAGCATTCCATTTCCTGAATCTAGATAATTAGAGAAGAGCATGATGGCTGTTGGTTTAACTCCTATTCATGTCACTGCTCCTCAACTCAATGCAGGCTCCACAGGTTGTATAATACTGTCTTTAAAATGTCTGCTTCCTTTCCCAGGGCCACCAAGTTTCCTCAGGGGTCACTGCAACATCTCCTTGTGAGTCATACCACATGCATCCTGCTGTGAAGCCAGAGATAAGCTAGGACCCTGGACTTTGCTTCCTCTGAGCCACATCCTTTTCTACTCCATGCCCAGCACCTAATAGAATTGGCTATAATCTGGAAAGTATGTAGGCTTCCTGAGGCCTGTTCACTGATGTGCCTTTGTCACTTCTATGTGGTTATTCTGTCATGGAAATTCAAGGGAAGACATTTGACAATGTGAGAAGGAGAACCATGCTGAATGTCAGTAAGCAAGCACTGTTTTAAGATAGAAGACCTCTAAGCTTTAGTCTCAATGAATCCTTGTATTGTTCTCATTTTCTTTGTTTTTTTTTTAATAAATTATTTTTCTTTGAAAATTAGAGTTAACTAGGGGGGGAAGGAGAGAGAGAAAGAGAGGCATATGTTCCACCTGCTGATTCACTCCCAGATGGCTGCAACAGCCAGAGCTGGACCATGCTGAAACCTAGAGCCAGGAGCTTCTTCTGGATTTCCCATGTGGGTAGCAGGGACACAAATGGTTGGGCTGTCTTTAGGCTGATACTCCCAGGCCATAAGCAGGAGCTGGATTGAAAGTGGAGAAGCTGGGACACAAGTGGGCACCCATGTAGGATGCCAGCAATGCAAGCAGTTGGCTTTACCTACTATGGCCTCATAAGAAAGCACTTTGCCATGTGTGATGTGGCAAGTATTGATACTTGGCAAAGGTGAGACTTCTGTGATGGGACAGGTCCTTACACTCTATTCTCCTTGAGAATTGTAGACTTTATTGCTCTTGAGGGCTTTGCAATTTATACTTCATTTATCACCTTCTTACCTTGCGAAAATTTCAGTTGGAAACCTTTCTCTTGGCTATTGCAGGTGTATTGTCTCCGTGTTACAAAATGAGGGAAACATCTGATAGGCAGGTGCTATTGTTCCTGGGGACCAGGTCCTCTCTCTCGTACTGAGATCAAGCTGTGTTCACCTCCAGAGACATATGAATGTGAAGTGCTGTTGCTGGAATGTTATTCCATCACCTTCCCCACCACCTCTTTCCTCTGTATCAGGTGCTCCAATGCCTTGGGTGAGGTCACTCAGGAACCACACATTGGCATTGGCATTATCAGCCGGGGGGAATTTGGCATGGGAATGGTTCATAACAGCTTGTTGTCAGGCTTCTAGGCTTTCTCTTGAATGTCCTGAAGAGAATTATTCAGGAATGTGAAGATTTACTTCCGAATTGTGAAGGGGAACAAAAGTCGAGTTTTCTCCAAAGTTTTTCTGGGGGCTTCCCACATACTCTTCTACTAAGCACATTCTGCAGCATGGTGGAAGAGTGGGTCCAATGGGCCCTGTCCGTGACAGTGCAGACTGGGAACTCATGGGCATCTGCAACTGAGCTCAGCAGTCCAGGAAGTTTCTGGTTTACTATCTCAGACTGGGAGCTTAATCCTTGCTGCTCCTCATGCTGAGGCAGGCACATCACAGCTGATGTGGGTGTCAGTCTCCCTGGCCAGGTGCTGAGAATCTTTGCCTGGTGGCTATGACCCAGGTGTGCTTGGTCCTCTCAGACACGTCACCTCAGGGAGACTTGCTGCACTCTTCAAGGAAACAGTGTACCTGACATAACAATGTGGCATTTCCACTTCCTGTACAGCCCCCAGCTCCTGAATGTGTGATAGGATAAGGTGGAGTAGCAGTATGAGGAGGGAGCAGCAGAATTGTTTCTGTGTCTCAGGGTCTCTGAGAGGTTAAGCTGCTCCATTTTCTATCCAGCTCTCTGCTTGTGGACCCAGGAAAGCCTTGGGATCTTGCACCCATGTGGGAGCCCTGGAGAAGGCCCTTAGCTTCAGATCAGCTCAGCTCTGGCCTTTGTGGTCATTTTAGGAGTCAACTACTGGATGGGAGATCTTTCTGTCTGTCCTTCTCTCCATATATCCACCTTTTCAGTAAAACAAACAAACAAATTGATAGATAGATAGATAAATAATTGTATTCAAATTAATGTGTGAGCTTATGATTTTGCATCTCCGGAAGAGGCTAGCTGTGCTTTCGTTTTGTTTTCATACTTCACATTTTTTGAATCGGCCTTACAAAAGCTTTTTTGATTTTAAATATAAAAGGCACAACAATTTATTCTTCAATGATGTAGTATTTCCAATTTCTTGTTTATGTAAAATTGTAATAAAACACATTTTTCCTAAAATCCAAAGAGTCTCATTTTCTTGTTAAGCTATATTACGTTTGCAAAGAAGCAGGAGAAAAACCCCAAAGACTCAATTTTTTATGGATAATTTTTTAAGAAAATGGAAGGAGCATTTCTATTCTGACTTTTATCAGAGACAAATACACATTTGTTTATTATTTTAGCTTTTTTTGACCTTGAGACATGCTACCCTGAAATTCTGATGGGAAGAGAACACTGTGTAATATGCAGATTCCAGCAAAAAAAAATAAAATAAAATGGACTGTGTTATGATGTTGTGGCTGGAAAAGGACACACAGACAATAGGTCAGGTCTAATTCCAGCTGTCTCCACTGCTCCTTTGGACCAGAAAGAAAGGTATTCCACTGTTTTCTCATCTCTGTCTCTGGTGTCTCATGGTTTTTCTTAAGTCTTTTGACATGTTCTATTTCTGTTCTTGGGCATTTTTTCCCCCTAACTCAGGTCTCCATTCCTGTGGAGTAAAAGAATTGAGAGGTACTAAACACAAGCAGATTGAGCTTGTGATCCCTGGAACAAATGTTTGCTGTCAGCACTGGCAACCAAGCTCCCAGAGTTTGTTGAAAACATCACATGTCCAGCTGTTTTGCTGTACTAAACTCTCTGGAACACCGCCAGAGGACTTCACAGTCAGGGTCATACCATCAATGCTCAAGAGCCCTGATTCAAGGATTCCTGCACGCTCCAGACCCAGCGATACTACCCTCTTCCAATAGTTTACAGTTAATCTTGTACTGAGATCTCAGGGAGCAGCTGCTTTCCTCCTGAAGTTCTTAGGATAGACACTTTCAGCTGAGGACAGGAAAATAGCAAAGTGGAAACAGACTGCTTAGAGGAGAGCATACTGCTTCATTCACATTTTTAGAATATGATGAAGGCTTTGGACTCATTTCCCAGAGAATGCACATTCACATCTTGTTCTGCATCCAACTTCCTAAAGGGTTGGAAGATGTCCAAACACATCACATGTCCTTTTGACTTCTACCAAGTCTAGCCTAATGTGATCATGTATGTCAAAATTCGTCAAAAATAAATATCCAGTTTCAGGTCATAATCTAAGTGCTCCACATCTGTCCCTTTAGAAACCCGAACAGGACTTGCCCTCTCTTATTTTGAGGTCAGGCTAAGGCCAACTGCCCTTATGGGAAATCTCCTATAGGTGTGCTTGCCTGTTACCTGAGCCATTCTAACAAGTGTGGTCTTGTGGCTCTAAATGTAAGGAGAGCACAACTGAAATAGAGGAGGAATCCTTCAATACTGATGAGTGACCTTAAAAGTCCATCCAGCTTTCAGTCATCCTTATACCACAGAGGTCTCAACTATTGTCATTTTTTGTGGGTCACCAATCCCTTTTTCTTCTTCTCCGTGAGTAGTATGTGGAGTCCCATTCATATGCCCATGTGTTTGGTCTGCTGTCCCTTCTGCCACAGCATGTCACATTGCTCTCCTATGTAGTTGTTACTGGAATCAGCCAGACCACCAGGAATTTGTTCTGCATTCAAAATTAAAATCATTTTGGATTTCCTACAATTATGAACCAGGTACTCTTTTAAGCCCACATGTGCTAGTTCACATAACATTTAGCCATGGCAATTATTTTGTACTAATTCATAATGTTAATATACAAGAAGGAACTGAGGTTTGAGACTTAGGGTCATAAAGGAGGGTCCATGTCACAGGTATGCGATGAAGGTGACATTGGACATGTTCCTGCTATCCAAATGTGTAAATTCCATCTCTGAGATCATAGAGATGTTCAAGTCCACCACAGTACATGTGTGGTCACAGTGTTTTACATGACAGCTGTGATTCAGTACCACAAAATGTGCCTCTAGAGCAGGTGCTTTAAACCATGCAAGTACACTGGCTTGGACCTTGGACCACCGTGTTCTGCAGAGGGCTGGGGGAGCAGCTTTGCAGCCTCAGCACTCCGCCTCCACAATCCTGCACACTTAGAGTGTCCTCCAGTGGCACTGTCACCTGCATCTCACGTCTTGCTCAGGTTATTTCTACTTTTAGACCATTGCCTCCCATGGCTTCCTCTATAGGACTTATTTGTAGTGCGTGTTTGCTTTTGAGAGTAATTCATAAAGGTTTTTGTTGGTCTATCTTGTAGGCGACGCTGATTTGACAGCTCCACAGGGAGCAGTGGCAAATCCCTGGGGTGATTTTGGCTACACCGAAAAAGTTCTTAGTTACCAAGGTGTCTGGCCATGTGCCTCTGAGCCCTGGGCAAGACATTGCTCCTGTTGTGGAAGAAGATGACACATATAATGTCTTGGAAGTCATTCAAGTAATAGGTATACAAGTTTGGAGATTGTCTTTATTCCCGGGGATGCTTTCAAACTAGCTTCTATTTTCACCTTCTGTGAGGTGCTCTGATACATTTGCAGAGTGAAATTGAATGTCCAATATACCAAACAATGTGGAACACTGGTTCTTATCTTTGAGGTGGTTTCTGCTTCCAAAAGTATCCACCTGTTGTTTCGCATTTCAAATTCTAATTAATAGTTATAATTATTCTAATATATACTATTCATCAATTTTTTCACAAAAGAAGTGATTTCTGCATTTGTTGAGTGAAGTGTGGTTGAAAGGCAAAAATCATGTATTCTATCAATTTAAAAATATTTCTATTCAGGTATAACTCATGTTTCATAAGATTTTCCAGTTTCAAAATAAGAATAAACTGATGAGTTTTTATTGAGCTTATAAAGCTATGCAGCTATTGCCTTAGCCTATATACTTTCCATTTTAGTGGGCATATTTAACTATTGCTTCAACTATATTGCACTTCAGGAGAGAAATCATCCAGTCCTGGACTTTTCTGTATTTCAAGAGTCTTTGTTACTGATTCAATCTCCATCTTGCTTACTGCACTATAACTTTTCTTTGTCTTCTTGATTAAGTTTTTGCAGATAGAATACGTCAAAAATCTGTTCATTTCTTCTAGAGAAGAAATTTGATAAAATTCAACATGACTTCATGCTAAAAACCCAAAGCACGATAGGTACAGAAAGAACATTTAACAATACAATCAGAGCAATATACAAAAAACTGAATACCAGTACTATACTAAATGGATAAAGATTGGAAGCTTTCCAACTAATATCTGAAATGAGTCTAGGATGTCCACTATCACCTCTGTTATTCAACATAGTACTGAAAGTCTTTACTGGAGCTATTAGGCAAGAAAAAGAAAGTAAAGGAATTCAAATTGGAAAAGAAAAATTATCTCTGCGGATGACATGATTCTATGCATAGGAGAACCAAATGACTCAATAAAGAGACTGCTAGAACTTTTAAGAGAATTTACCAAGATGGCAGAGTACACAATAAATGAATGTAATCATGCTCTAAAAAAGTCCCTTTCAAAATAACAGAGAAGACCCTTAAATACCTTGGAATAGACCTAACTAAAAATGTGGAAGACCTCTATGAGGAAAATTGCAAAACATTGAAAAAATAAATATAATACACTAAAAGATAGAGAAGTATACTATTACTCGATTGGCAGAGTCAATATATCATCAAAATGTCCATATTGCCAAAAGTAATATACAGATTCGTTGTGATCCCAATCACAAATTCTGTGAAGATTTTTTTTTCCATTCTTCACAGAACTGGAAAAAATTATGCAAACTTCATCTGGAAACAGACCACAAACAGCCAAAGCCATCTTGAAGAATAAGAATCAAGGCAGAAGGATCTCAGTTCCAAGACCTCAAGATATTCTACAGGCAGTGGTGATCAAAATAGTCTGGTACTGTAGAGATACAGAGAATATCAATGGAACAGATTAGAAACCCCAGAAGAGAGCCCACACATATAAAATGAACTAATACCTGACAAGAGAATGGAAAATAACCCAAGAAAAACAAATGTTATTGGGACAATTTGATAGCAGCCTACAGAAGGAAGAAAATGACCCCCACTTCTTACCATACATAAAGATCAAACCTAAATAGATAACAGACCCACATCTACACCCAGAAACCATTAAATTATTAGAATAAAACATTGGAAGCACTATACAAAATATAGGCATAAGCAAAGACTTCGTAGAAATTCATCAAAAGCACAGACAGTCAAGGCTAAAATAAATAAATGAGGCTATGTTAAACTACAGCAAAGGAAATGGTCAACAAAGAGGCAACCAATCAGCAAATCTTTGTACACTACACAACAGATAGTGGACTAATATCCAGGATATACTAAGAGCTCCCAAAACAACACAGACAAAACAAACAAACCAGTTAAGAAATGGGTGAAAGAAATGAGCAAACGTTTATCAAAGGAACAAATTCAAATGGCTAACAGACATAAAAACGCTCAAGCTCCCTAGCAATAAGGGAAATACAAACAAAAGCACATTGAGGTTCCATTTAATTTGAATGAGAACTACCTACATACAGAAATCCACCAACAGTACCTGCTGAGAGGATGTGGGAAAAACTGCTAGTGGGATTGTAAATTTGTGCAACCACTATGGAAGTCAGTATGAAGGGTGCTCAGGCAACTGAAAATTTATTTACTACAATCCAAGGACTAAAGTGAGGGCTACTTTACTGTCCTAAGATAAAGAGCCGGGCAGGTGTTTTTCTGAGTGTTTAAGACTCCAGTTAGGACAACCTCATTTTATTTAGAGAGCCTGGGCCCAATGTCCATCTCAGCCTTGTGACTTCAGTGAATGGTTGTGTTCCTGCAACCTACCTGGAAGACCCTGATGAAGTTCCTAACGCCTGGGGAGACAAAAAATACAGACAAATGTAGGAAAAGGGATGAAAATCTTGAAAGATATGTCTGGAATTTGAATTAATTGCTAGTCAACAATGTGAGGTTGCTAGGAGTTTCCTTGCTCTTTTTCCCTGAGGTTTCAGAGATTGTAAAATTCTCACCACATTGGCCAAAATTCTAAGCTCGAACCTCTCCTCTATCACAATGTGCACAGCACAGTGCCTTGTGTTCCAGGCAGTGGCATCCGTATTCTGCATCCAGGTTCTGACTGCTCTCCACGTGCACAACAAACAGCAAGGGGACCTCCCATCTATCTGCAGATAAAGAATGGAGAGTTTGGAAGACTTTCTACCCAAGGATGTGATTGATCTGGGTCTAGTAAACTGGGTGGGGCAGATTTCCAATACACGGAGATGACAGGAAAGTGAACCTATGGTGTGTAGGGGTGAGTAGTGGAATTGGACCAGGAGGGTGGACAAGAGTATTCTAAGCAGCAGTGGGAATGAATAGAAACAGCTGGCTTGGGTTTGGATGCAGTTTCTACGTGTAACCCTGGAGAGAGGGGCAGATCGCCTGTCAGGAGATTCAAATCCTCCAGTGATGTTGCTTAAAGGCAGGACCACAGACTGTCAAAAGAACGCACCCCATACACCACCAACTCCTTTTTTTTTTTTTTTGAAGATTCATTTATTTTTATTGGAAAGTCAGATATACAGAGAGCAAGAGAGACAGAGGGTGGGCCTGGCAGCGTGGCCTAGCAGCTAAAGTTCTCACCCTGAACACGCCGTGATCCCGTATGAGTGCCGGTTCTGGTCCTGGCAGGTCCACTTCCTATCTAGCTCCCTGCTTGTGGCCTGGGAAAGCAGTCGAGGATGGCCCAGGGCCTTGGGACTCTGCATCCACTTGGGAGACCCGGAAGAGGTTCCTGGCTCCTGGCTTCGGATCAGCGCAGCGCCAGCTGTTACAGTCACTTGGGGAGTGAATCATCGGACGGAAGACCTTCCTCTCTGTCTCTCCTCCTCTCTGTATATCTGACTTTCCAATAAAAATAAATCTTTCAAAAAAAAAAAAAAGAGACAGAGAGAGACAGAGGGAAAGATCCTCTGTCCGATGATTTACTCCTTAAGAAGCTGTAACGGCCAGAGCTGAGCTGATCCGATGCCAGGAGCCAGGAGGCTCTTCCGAACTCCCATGCGGTTGCAGGGTCCCAAGGTTTTGGGCCGTCTTGACTACGTTCACAGGCCACAAACAGGGAGCTAGATGGAAAGTAGGGCCACCAGGACACAAACTGGCACCCATATGGCATCCCAGCATGGGCAACGCAAGCACTTTAGCTACTAGGCTACCATGCCGGGCCCCACCAACTTCTTTGGAAAGGCCACTTCGGCCTCTGTAGCACTTTACCCAGGGTGCTATTGAACATGGATGCCCCTCTATCCGCAGAGGATGGAAATGAATGTTTACTACCTACCTTGAATTTTGCACGGGTGGTTTCTCTAGTCACTGATTCACAGATGCCCTGTGTCCTCATACCTTTAACAATGTGTCCACATCTCAGCAGCACCCTGAAAAGTACTTTGCCACTAATGCAGCTGGTCTGTGTTGTCCCGACAGGGTGAACCGTTCTGATGATTTTGTTTGTTCCACAGCACTCACCATTTGTCAAGGTGGTATGTGGTCAGCACCCAGAACCTGTGCCACTGACTGTCGCAGCCAAACGGTGAGGACCATTGCTCAGACCACTTAAGGTGTCTTTTTAAAAAAAATTATTTTATTTTTATCACAAAGTCAGATATACAGAGAGTAGGAGAGAGAGAGAGGAAGATCTTCTATCTGTTGATTCACTCCCCAAGTGGCCGGTGCTGTGCCAATCTGAAGCCAGGATCCAGGAATTTCTTCCAGGTCTCCCACGCAGGTGCAGAGTCCCAAGACTTTGGGCCATCTTCGACTACTTTCCCAGGCCACAAGCAGGGAGCTAGATGGGAAGTGGAGCTGCCGAGATTAGAACCGGCACCCATATGGGATCCCGGCGCATTCAAGGTGAGGACTTTAGACGCTAGGCCACTGTGTCGGGCCCTAAGGTGTCTTTAAAAACAAAAAGGTTATTGCTTTCTCGGATAAGCTAGTGGATACAGACAATAGGCAAGCAGTATAACAGTGATACACTCTGCTGGGGTTTTTTCTGTAGTTCTTGTTTCTCATTTTTATGTTCTATTATTGCTTACAAATAATAATTAGTCACCAAGAAACCTAGAGGTATCATTCCTGGTAGTAGATAGAGGTTTTCAAATCACAAATGATCTGCTGACATATGATTATATAATAATAAAAATAGTAATCAAAGACATTTTCAGATTCCTGAGAAAGTATAAATTGAGCTGATGGACATGGACATATTGTGCCCTGCTCCCCCCTCCAAAAAAAAAAGCAACTACCTTAGTCTTACGAAAGTGCTCCAAAATGATCATAGCACGTTCATGTCCTTGAAGATAGATCTGCCTTGAACATAAATTAATTATGCCCTCCAAAAGTCTCTGTAACTTATAGACAAACACTTACTTCGTCTATGATCAGAAAATCCTTTTCAGAAAAGATAGAGTGCTTACATTGGACCTCATGTGTGCAGCAGCCATTTCAACAAATAATGGCCAAATTAGTGATCATGCTCTTCATATATAGTCCATAGAAATCCATCTAAATACTCGGTTAAGAATTGTCCATCATAATCTACTCCATTACCTCTGTAAAAAAGAATCAGGAATAGCATCTTGAGGCCAGTATGAAGATGATACAGAATACATCCCAACAAGAATATACAGCATATTATGGTGATCCTCCTGGTCAGTTAGGAATGGTAAGACTGATTACTATCCTGTATTCCTAAAAATACCAGTGCGATGGATGAAATAAAACCCCAACACATTTCTAAGTATAACTGAGGTGGGTTTAGAAAACAGTGTTTTTTCATGTAAGAGCCATGAACTCATCCCAACATGAGATTATACTTATTTATTTATTTATTTACTTACTTATATTTGCAAAATAGCTATTATTTCCCTTTAACTTAATTCTGCCTCTGAATATGCACTTAGTCTGACCTGGTGGAAACATGAGTTTACGTAGGCAGGTACTTAAAGCACTTAAAACTTCATGGCACAGCATGCACCTAAAGCCCAAAAGACAAATAAATCACCTTTTCTGATGAAGGAGAAACAAATGTCTGTGCTATCCATGTCTAGATCACTTTAAATTTCAACCTCCAAGCTCCATATATGTAGATAGAAATTATTTGTATTTTCTGTAATGTAAGAATACTTGACCATTGTCTATACCTATAATGTCATGAATACTCTTAAATAGCACAATGATGGACTTGTGACTATTGTTGAAAGACTACAATATTGTAATAATATAGACGAAAACAGTGAGGGAAGGGGAGGAACGCAAGGGTGGAAGAGGAAATCCTTGAGCTTAAGGAACTATATCATACAAAATGAAAAGAAATAAAAATAAAAAGAATACCTGATGAGGACTTGGAAAGTTTAATCATAATTACATACTAAATGAACAATTATGACTCTAAGATAAAACTGACAACCATGCAAGAAACCCGGCAAAAGGTGTTTCCTCCCAGAAAGTGGAGGAGCACTCATTTTGGTTAAGAATTTCCTTGCTTATAACTTGAAAAAGCCCCATGCTTCTCAGAGGAAGTGCATGGAGACTCTAATGATGAAATTGGATTAAATAATGGGATGTTCTACACAGAGTCATAGTAAGAAAAGAGAAGCTAACACAGTATGAAATGATTTTAAAAAAAACCACACACACTCACAGGTATCACACCCACAGCATTTATAGGCATTTCTGTCATTAAAAGAATCAGGAAACACTCAAGCTGATGAGCAAAATGGGCTTTATTACATTGAAATACCAGAGGTCTGTGAAATGAGTTAAACAGATGAAAATCTTGGCAAAAATTGCATTAAAACAAATGAGTAGAAAATTGAAATGTAAAGTTTTGATTCCTTGCCCTATTAAAAACTGAACAGTCATGGAGGAAGATGGGCAATGGGAGTCAGGAAAAATTTTCTGTTCTTTGTTAAAGACAATGTGAAATTTCTTAGAACAAACCTCACGGGAAGTTTTCAGAGTATTTTTAAACAGAATAAAATTATACCAAACATAAATTTTATGTTAAATAAAATTCCAGGACCTGGTACTGTAGCCTAACGGCTAAAATCCTTGCCTTGCACATGCCGGGATCCCATGTGGGAGCTGGTTCGTAGGGACTATGCCAAGCTGGGTCACAGCACTCACTGGCACACACAAGATCAGAGGCTGGGAAAAGGCCTTAGTTGGGGATCATAGTGGATGCCCTGGCTGGGTTGAGGCTACCACTGAGTGTGGGTATCAGAGTGAGAACCATAGTCTGGTTTGAACGTGGCTGCAGTGTCCCTCAGCACAAATGTGGACTGGGTCTGGGGTGAGCCAGACTGCGCGAGATTCCAGCACTCACTGGTGCCCGTGAAAACCAAAGTGGATATAGGACAGGCTGGGCTAGGTATCTGCCCCTGCTGAGTCATGTGTGAGCTGTGTCTGGGTATGGACTAGGCTTGGCTGGATGTAGCACCCAACAGCAAGAACCAGAATGGGTGAGAATCGGTTAGGAAAGGCCACTGTTCCTGTTAAGACAAGAAATAGACTAAGTTGGACTGGCTCATGGACTCACCGGTGTGCGCAAGATCTGGCATAGGGAGAGGTTCTAATGGAGGAGCTTGGGAAACTCCTCTGTCAGGACACAGTTCCTGCAAGTGAGCACAAGAACCACAACAGGGAACATCCCATACTAGGCCAAGAAATGGTACCCACTGGCATACATTTTTCTAAGATCGGGGTGAACCAAGCTGGGCCAGTTTATATCACCTGCTGATGAATCCAAGCACCAGTATGGAGTGTGGGTCAGGCTGGGGTGGCCACAATATGAGCCAGTTCACATGAGGACCAAGTCTGGGGGCTGGCTGGGCTGGGCTAGGCTGTAACCCCCACCCTTGTGAGCTGGAATTGCTGGTGGACTGGGCCTGGCCAGGCTACAGCACCCATTTGCAAATGACGAGGTGAGACAGGCCATGCCAGTCTGGGCAACAGGGCTAAATCAGCACACATGAGACTCAGTAACGGGGGAGGAGGCAAACTCAGCAGGGGGCTGCGTGAGTCTTCCATGCTACCACTCCCACTGGTGAGTGTGAGACCTGGGATGGGGGCAGATCAGGCCAGGCAGGGCTACAGCACCTGTTGTCCTAATGTTAGGTGGATCAGGGAAAGCCAGGCTAGGCTGACTGTTCCTACTGGTGCATGCATAAGCCAGAGTGGGTGTGGGTTGGTTGGGCTTCGCTGCAGCATCAGCTGGCAGACACTGACACAGGGGGCTAATTCTGTCAAGTCAAACTATAGAACCACCTGGAGAATACAAGATCAGGGAGTGGGAGTGGGCCCAGTAGGGAAGCTGTGGGCAACTCCATCTGGGTTGCAGCTCCCACTGGTGAGCATGAGAACTGAGACTGGGGCCTTCATGGCTAGACAGAGTAGCACCAGGCAGCACATGTGTGCACTGGATAGTGGGGCTGGTTGGGTCAAACTAGGCTTTAATGCCCATTGACAAATTTGAGAGCTGAAGGGGAGACTGGACCAGTCTGCTGTGTGTATTGGCATGCATGGGAACCAGGACAGTGGGTAGGCCTGGTGGAGGTTATTGCAGGTCACTCTGACTAGGCTGCAGCTCCCACTGGTTTGCGTGAGGGCCAAGTATATGGTGGGCAGGATTGGGCTGGACTGCAACACCCACTGGTTTGTGTAGAACACAGGGTTGGAGACAGAACTGACCCAGCAATTGCAAGCAACAGCATGTGCATAAGCTGATTGGGGTGATGGAACATGCCAGACCCTGTATTGGCAAGCATACACAAGAATCAGGTCTAGGGTCGCCTCAGGTGAAGTTACTTTGGAAATGCCTCCAAATGAACCACTGGACTCAGAACACAATGCTGAAGAGAATTGTGGAGTGCAAGTGTCAGAGCTGGGCCGCCTCAGTAGCTTAGACCAGTGGAAAGCATGTCATGGTACACATGGAGGATATGGCAGTACATTGAGGCCTGCAGAGGACACCTGGTACCATAACAGAGGATGGAGGACAGAAAAAATTGAGCAATTGCCCCAGCCAAATGTAGGCAGTTGATACCAAGGCAAATGAAGACCCTAAGCTGGAATGTGTCAACAAGTATTCTGGAGAGATTTCACCATAATTGGAATGGTGAGACTGGCAGTAAATCAGAACTGTAGACCTATCAAAATTTCTTGAGCAGGAATGTCTAAGAATGTCCCATATCGGGAACCCTGGGATGGCATAAGGGAGCTGAATCCATCTCAGAATGTGGAAGCCTTTGGGGGGCTGGGTGTAGCTTACACACAATGTAAGGTTGTAACACTTGTCACTTCTTTAGATGTATTGCATGGACCATGTATGAATAATTTTTGCACACATTCTTAAGATTTTCAAAATTAAAAATTTTGTGGTCCGCAGCATGGCATAGCTATTAAGGCTCTGCTTATAGGGCTGGTAACCCATACGGTCACAGGTTCAAACACTACCTGCTCCAATTGCAATCCAGTTCCCTAATGATGTACCTGAGAAAGCAGCAGAGGATGACTCAAGTCTTGAGGCGCTTAAAGCCACAAGGAAGGCAAAAAGGACACTAAGGTCTTTTGATTTGGACCAGCCCAGCTCTTGCTGGATGTGGCCATTTGTGGAGTAAGCCAGTGGATTGAAGATTTTCTTTTTCTGTCTCACCTTATGTCTCTATAAACCTACCTTTCAAAGAAAAGCAAATTCATGTTTAAAAAATATGCTACACATTTGGATTCACATAGTGGTGCTACAAACATGTTTCCATGTGTGGTGCTTGTACCGTTATCAGAGAAGCACTTTGAGTCCTGGGTCTCACTTTCTTTGCAAGTTCTGACATTGTTTACATAGTTGAGAGGGATGCGTGTCCATGCGGTGAGTGTTAAGGTATGGAACAAGGTGCGTGGGACAAATGTTTCCCATCTTGTTTTGTTTTCCTGTGTCTTCAAGGGGGGAACGAGTAGAGACTGCTCCTTACTGTCAAACTACATCAGAACCCAGGGATGGGGGATGGTCCTTTGATGATGCCTTTGAGACCCTGGTGTGGGGAAGAGTGTTCTGAGGCTGTTACTTGAGTGATTTTGATAGCACTGAGAAGTTGTTGCTTTTGTTGCACTGGGGTTCAGAAAGTCTTTCCAAGGTCTATTGGTTGACAAAGTCCACCTTAGTGCATTCACACAGACCTAGACACTTGCTGCAAAGCTTGACCAGGACAGTTGTCCAACCTGTTCTGCCTTCTATCCTCCGATAAGGCCCGGGATGGGCATCATCTACCATCTACTGGGTAGATGAGCTGACCATCACATCCCCTATGTGTTTGTGGACATGCTGTCTACTGCATAGGCCTGAGCAACAGAGGACTTCCAGTCCTGATACATGAACCCACAGATTGAAAGACGTAGTTTTGATTTTGCTTCTGGCTGCAGTTTGAGTGCATTGGTGTAGGTAGAGAGTTCCTCAAGAGACCTGACCTGGGATGAACTCAGACTTGACTCTTGGTGTGCCATTAGTGCATGGTCAGGTTCGGTCTCTCACCTGAGCCAGCCAGCACACTTATCAGAGACTGAGGCTGCTGGTCACTTCCACCACCAGCCCCATCCATCCCGCAAATAGAGGCATGCTAGAAGCTAGCCCAAGTCAGGCTGCCACAAGCTCTGCCTGCATGAACACCAGCAATCACTACCTTAGTTTTATTTAGGTTCCTGCTCATGCACTTGAAAAGAGAGCTGAAGATGACCACTGTGTCCTGGGAGACCAGGATGGAGTTTCTGGCTTGTTGCCATGGCCAGTGTATGAAAATGGCTGAGGTTTCAGTGTGCGGCCCAAGACTGCTGTGAATGGGAATAGGGATGCCCCATGTCCCGGGTTCCCGCAAGACAGGAAGGTGTGCACACCCAGCTGCATGTCATGGATTTTATCAGGCAGTAGCCCGGAGCCAGACAAAGTTGTGACCGGTAACCACGATGCTGCGGGCAGCAGACTGGCAGAGGCCTCTTGGCGTTGTGGACGATGGCACAGGCCACCCTTCCTGCCTGCACGGCCCAGCTGATACAACAAACCCAGGGCACCTAAGCGCTTTGCTGCCCTGGCTCTCCTGGCCCAGGACTTGGACTCTGCTCTTTGCTCAGGGCACTCAGTGTGGGGTGGACCGGCCTACAATTCGTGGAGTTCCTGTGTCCTGTGTGGGAGGCCACAGCCCTGACAGGGAGCTCAGGAGGCGGAGCCTCAGCCACCCCACAGCCATACCTGCAAGTCCCCCTCCTAAATCCGATACTCCTAACACAACGCACCTCACTACCAGTCCAACCCATCTCCCCCCGCCCCCGTGCAGCCCATCCCACCCCCACCCCGTGAGGTCCTCGTGCTCCTCCTCCGTCACAGGCCTCCCTCACAGAGGGCTGCTGACGTGTCCCGCGCTGATTGGAGGGCGGCGGGGCGCGTGCACACACACTGCAGTGTGCTTCCTACTGGTCATTCCCTCAGGAGGCTTCCAGGAGGACAGAAGGGCAGCTGAGGGCGGGCGTGTCCCGCCAAGCTGCTCGTGGTTCTGCACCATGAGCTCCTCCGACACCAAGGAGGTGAGCTCATTGGAGCAGGAGCCTGGGTCTGGGTTCCTGGAGGGCGGTGGCGGGAGGAGGGCAGCTGGTGGCAGGCTTCTGAAGGCCTGGGAGGTGAGTGAGGCATTGGGATTGGGCATCAGGGACGTGGGGATGGCGGCTTGTTGAAGGATCTGCCTGGGTTGAGGGTGGCCCTGGCAGGAGAGGGCCAGAGCAGGGTGGTATGGAATCAGCCCTGGGAAGCCCGGGCAGTGGGCCGAGTGGAGGGGTCTCAGCCAGCTCTGTGACCCTCGGTGGGCCTGGGAGAGGCAGGGTGGGCCCAGGTGCCTGACCTGGCCCATGGTGCCCCAGCAGCCCCAACTGCCCAGCCAGCGATCCTCAGATGTGGAAGCACTGCAGCTGGTCTCCACTGAGCGTCCCAGCGGAGCACAGGCTGCAGGGCAGCTACTCCTCAATGAAGGGAGCCCCACCACATGCAGCGGCCCAGAGGACTCCGGAACACGCACTACTGAAGACAGCGTTGGGGTTCTGGGTGACTCCGCAGCATGTGTGCCACTGAGAGCAGAGCTCAGACAGCCGTTTACCAGCAAGCTGCCCATCAGGAAGGCAGCAGTGGGGCCGGCCAGCAGCAGGAGAGGGGCCAGGGTAGTTCGCCTTTCCCAGGCTTCTCCCACCAAGGAGGCCCTGGATGAGAAAGGCCCGACTGGCAGCACCCCCAAAGGCACCATGGGGAGGAACACCCAGGGTCTCCTTTCAGAATTTTGCCCAGGCCCCAGACCATTCCCACGCGGGACCGACCTTCCACCACTCGGCCGAGGTGGGCAAGGCGCCCTGGCCCTCAGGGGCTCCAGATTGCCCAGACTGCATCCCAGGAAGAAGCCTGTGGTCGGCAGCACTAGGGAGAATGCCATGCCGGCCCAGGATGATGCCACCGGCAACAAGCAGCCTCATTCAGAGGAGGAACAAGTGAGCAGGCCTCCTTCATGCCCCGCTCCCTGGGCATTCTCTCCCCGACCCCACAACTGTCCCTGACACAGCCGCGTGAACACACACACACCCCTTGCTCTCCCTGCTGCCTCCCCGTGGCCACTTCAGTAGGCTCATCTGGGGCTTCCTTGTGCCATGGGGGCCGTCTTGTCAGCCCTGCAGAGACCTGTGCAGAAAGCTCTGACAAGGCCCTGGCCCCAGCGACCCTCCAGTGTGGGAGTCGCCTGACGCCTACCGCCTTCTTTGAAGTGGCCGTGCGCCATGAGGGACTAAGTGGTGAGAGATGAGTCTCCTTCGTCCCACCCGCATCACACTTTTCTCCATCCCATACCCACACACACACACATAAACATGCATAAACACACATTCACACACATGCATGCACACACACATAACACATACATGCACACACATATTCCCTGGCCAGAAACTTGTGTTTTAGTTCCTAGCGGAGAGGACGACACTGGCTCACCCAGCTGCATGTCATGGATTTTATCAGGCAGTAGCCCGGAGCCAGAGCAGACAACAGCCTGGAGGTACACAGCCCTTGGTCGTAGGGCAGGAAGAAATCCAAACCAGGGCACCAGGTGAGGCATTCAGATGTGATCGAATTAGAGGAGCCAAACGAAGAGGTGGTGGGGGTAGATACCTGGACCTGGGACCCCCAAGTGCTTGCTTCGCACCCAGACTGCTCTGCCTCCTCAGCCACCTCTGGGAGACCTGAAGCAGCAGGCTGGGCCTGGCCGTGGTTGGCAAGGCTGGCTGGAGAACCTTCGCTGCATCCCTCCTGTTACCCAGGAACATGTCTTGTTTTGTGTTGTGTTGTTTTGTTTTGTTTTGTTGTTTTCTCTCCCAGATGTGCACAGTCCACCTCAACAACATCCGCAAGAGGAAAGGAGGCAGCTGCCAACTGCATTGGAGTCGTGTGCTCAAGTAATATTCCTTTGGCTATGTAGTCCTGTCTGTATCCTGCTTAGAGTGACTCATGCCCCTTCCCTTCCCACAGCTCTCTGAAACAGAGGGCACCTGCTCATTCCTGCTGGTCCCATTCCACTTTAGCACTGGGCATGGGGATGTGAGTGGGAAAGCGGTAAGGTCTCGAGGAGGTGAAGGAACAATGACCGGGAACAGGCTAACCATGCTGTTTCTTCCCCTGTCTGCCTGGCTAGTGTCAGTTGCTAAGGAGAGAAATCAACCGCCTGCAATATCAACTAGGTAGGCTGGGGCTATCGGTGACCAGGTGACATTGTGCAGCAACTGGGGCCCGAGACAGGGCAGGGCTGTGCTGAGGATGGTGGTGGCCCCTGAGGACCACCAGGCTTGCGGGAGAAAGCCTGTGTGCGGCCTGCCCCTGGAGCTGCCTGCCTGTCCATCCTTCCATGCACACCCTTGTGAGACACACATTGTGTGATCACATGCACGTTTCACCAGTGAGTCCTGGAATCTTGCTTTAGCCCAGTGGAGACTGAGTGCATTTTCTCTCCAATGCTGGTTGCCAGGCCATGTGCATGTTATTAACAGATTGGGAACAAGTCTCTTGCTCACCAGTATTTGAGAAAGACTCAACAACTGTGCTCCAATGAGAAAAAAATCTGTTTCCCTATCTGTTGGCTGGTGTGAGGGAGTCATTCCCAGGACTGCGTAACACCGGGTGGGAGTGGAGTGTTGGGGTGCTGGGTCTGGCCTCCCATACAGACAAAGTGAGCCTGGTTGTGTCTGTGTCTCTCTTTGGCCCCTTCTCCCACCCTAGAAAATTTACAATGTGTTGATGGAAAGTCTCAGGTGGATGGAGGTGAGTGGCACCTGTTCCATGCCCTTTCACGGTCAGAGCCTTCGGGGAGTCCTGGGACGGCCCGCAACTGGTGTACACTGCCTGAATCTGCTCTCCTCGCTGGGTTGAAAGCAGCGCCCGCATCCCCAGAAGATGCCGGGTCCTTTTGAGATGAGGAGCCGCAGCACCACGTTTCCCCTCACCTCCGTGCCTGATGGCAGGGGATCTGCTGAGATGCTCATCTATGACTTCATCATATTCCTGAGATGCAGATTGCCTTTTTAAAAATTCATGATCTTTGTGATTAAAGTGCTGCTCACATTCTGTTTCCGGCCTCTCATGTGCTGCGGAGCCTACAGCCAGCTGGACTAAACATAATTGGTGTGGGGAGCCAGTCATCCTGCCTTGCCATGCACTGGCCTATGCTGCTCTCCTGGCCTTTTCATTGTCTTCTAAGAGCAAGTGCCACCCCGTTGCTCTGTGCTGCTATCTGCTGTCCCCTGTCTCCTACACATTACCCCTTGCAGAGCTCTTCATGCAATCTTCACCCTGATTCTCTCCCAGGTCTGCCCTGACTCTGTGGCAGTCTGTCTCTCCCCAACACACTGGAGCTCGGCTTTGCCCTCCACATGTCGCGTCTCCTGGCCTCAGCTCACATGCTGGCACCAGGGTGGTCTTTCCTTGGATTTGGACACCTTAGCTGGAACCTGTGTGTCATCCTAGTTCCCTCTCTCATCTCTACCTACCTGTCACTTGTTTCAGAAGAGTGGAGGAGGCTGGAGTCACAGCACAGGGGTTCGTGTGTTGAAGCTGGCACATGAATGTGTCCCGGTGACTCTGGACTGACTTGTGGGAGGTGGGCCAGAGGCAGGGATATGTGGTAAGTGTGTCAGGCATTTCATATCTTCTGTTTGCCAAGCCTGGTTCTAACATGAGGTATGCGTGTTCAGGACCCATTTGGCCAACTGCATCTACCCCAGGCTCGGTACATGCACTGCCTGCTGCTGGTTAGGCCTGTGCACATGACTGCACTGGACTTCATGCACACAAGACAGACTCAAGGACAAAGTGCATAGGCATTTCCACTTTGATGAGAGCACAGCACTGCACGAAGTGTGAGGGTCTTGTGAGAGCAGGGACCCTGGCAGAGGTCATAAGGCCATGCCGCTGGCCCCACAGGTACCTGAGGGCATGAGGTGTCAAGGCTGGTGCAGGTCTCCAGGGGCATGAGGAGAGACACAGTTACGATGGGATGGAGTTGGCTGCCACACTTGCAATCGAGTTGCCTAACGATGTCCCTGGGAAAGCAGCAGAAAATGGCCCAAGTCCTGGGACTCCAGACCCCATCTGGGAGGTCCAGAGCACGCTCTAGTTTCTTGGTTTTGGCCCTGCCCAGCTCTGCTCCATTGGACCACTTGTGGAGTGAGCCAGTGGATTGAAGACTTTCTGTCTCACCTTATTTCTCTGCCAATCTGCCTTTCAAATAAAAATAAATGTATTTAGAAAATAGTAGTACACTTTTAGAGCCTCATTGTGGTGCTTCAAGTGGTTTCCACTTCTGGTGCTGGTGCCCTTATCAGTTGTAGTCCTCCTCTTCCTTAGTTGTTCATGTTCGATACTATTTACATACTTGAGAGGCATGCATGATGCATGCCCTTGCGGGGTGTGGTAAGGTCCAGAGGAAGGTGGGTGGGACAAATGTTTCCCATCTGCGTTGATTTTTGTGTGTGTTCAGTGGAGGTCCGGGGAGAAGGTGTGGAGACTGCTCCTTGCTGTGAAACTGCATCAGTCCTCAGAGAGGGGGATGGCTGTATACTTTCAACTGGTCACTCTCTCAGGAGGCTTCCATGAGAGAGTGCGCCTCTGAGACTGGTGCGCCTCTGAGACTGGTGGCCTGTTCTACCGAATGGCTCGTGGTTCTGCACCATGAGTTCCTCAGACAAGGAGGTGAGCTCAGCAGACCGAGACCCTGGGTTGGGGTTCCGGGAGGGCAGTGGCAGGAGGGAGGTTGCCTGCGGGGAGTTCCAACGGGCATGCAAGTTGTTGAGGCACTTGGGCTGGGCGTCAGAGGCACAGGGGTGATGGCCTCCCGTCTGGGGTGCTGCCCTGTGTCAGGGTGGCCCTGGAGTGAAAAAGCCGAGGTAGGACGGGGCAGCCTGGGCAAGAGGTCTCCTGGGAGGCCAAGGCAGGGAACCGGGTGGAGAGACCTTGGCCAGCCCTGTGACCCTGGGTTGGGTGGGCAGTGGCAGGACGTGCCCAGGAGCCTGACCTGGCCCCGCAAGTCTCCAGCAGCCCCAGATGCCCAGCCAGCGGCCCTCAGACTCTGAGACTCGCCACCTGGCCTCCAAAGTGGGCCTCAGGGCAGCACCTGCTGTGGGGGACCTTCTCCCCAGCCAATGGTAACGGTGGAGGTGATGATGGTGATGATCCTGTGTCTATAGTGCTGCAACGAATCTATCGTGGTTGTAAGAAGCTGACAGCAAGGCCCAGCATGATGGCTCAGTGGCTTAAATCTATGCCTTGCATGCACCAAGATGCTATATAAGTGCCGATTTGAGTTCCAACTGCTCCACTCCCATCCAGCTCCCTGCTTGTGGCCTGGGAAAACAGTAGAAGATGGCCCAAAGCCTTGGGGCCCTGTACCAAGATGTGAGACCCAGAAGAGGCTCTGGGTTCCTGGCTTCGGATTGGCTCAGCTCCAACCATTACAACCTCTGTCTCTCCTTTCTCTGTAAAGAAGCTGACAGCAGTCAAGCGTTACATCTAGGCCTTGTCCTTGGTTTCTCATCTAATCCTACAAAAACTGTGACAGCTAGGGACCCCTTTATATAAGCTTTGCCATAGATATTAATCATCTCCAGAATATAAATGAATTTGAGAAAAGGAGGAGTGCCATAATCTGGAAATATGGAATGACACATTGACTGTGGGCCCTCTTTCAGGGCCTACATGTTAGACATGGGAAAGTATTGGGACTGTGCTATGGTGTAGAGCCTCTGTCAGAGAATGAGAACAAGGGGTTCTAGAACCACAGCTGTGATGGTCCAGTATCTTCAATGGAAGTTCCATGCTCCTTTATTCTAGTCTGACTCCAGTATAAAGGACTGTTGTGTGTGGCTTTATAAATATTTCCCTGTGGCAAAGGTGAGACTTCTCTGATTGGGATTGGTCCCAAAACGTCATACTCCTTCAGAAATCTGGATTTTGCTCTTGATTAAGATGTCATAGAGTCTACCTTATTCTGTGACCTCTTTACCTTGTAAAAATTTCAGTTGGAAAAATCACTTTCTGCTGTTGCTGGTGTATTATCATCAAGAAGGGGAGGGAAGTATCTGAGAGGCAGATGCTGTCGTTTCTGGGTACCACATCATGTTAGGTGAGGTGATCACCATATCTATCACACAGAATGACCTTTATTTACCTCCAGAGACATGTGTGAATTGCTATTGCTAAAATGTTCTTTCAGCACCCAACCCACCACTTCTTTTTCCTCTGCATCATGGTTTCTATTGCCTTGAGTGAGGTCACAAAGGAAACATACCTGAAATTGGCTACATCTGGCCTGTAGGGTGTTTTGGATGGAGTGGTTCCTGATGGCCTGTTGTCAGATTTTCTGGCTTTTCTCAAAAGTGTGCTGAAGAGGATGGTTCCCAGTGGGCAGAGTGTGTTTGTGTGTGTGTGTGTGTGTGTGTGTGTGTAAATATAAGAGCTCAATTCTGAAGTCCTGAGTCATAAAGGAGAATGAGAGTTTCTTTCATTATTCTCCTGAGCATAGTTTGCACTGTGGTGAGAGATCTGTGCCTTGTGGGTCCTGTCCGTGATCCATATGTGAAGCTTGTGTGAGTCAGAGCCCCACGAGCTTCTGCAACTGAACTCAGGTGTGCTGGAATATTTCAGTCAGAAACTCGGGTTGAGGGCTTAACTCTTTGCTGTCCTCATGCTGAAGAGGGAACATCCCTACAGGTGTGGGTGTCACCCTTTCTGTCCAAGTGCTTGCAGCCTTTGTTGGGCTTCTGTGACCCAGATGCACTTGGGCATCTATGAGGGACAATGCAATACCTTTGGTATGTTTGTTACTTCCAAAAGGGAACAGCAGAGATGACAAAATGGGACAGAATTTCTGCATCTTATACAACCTCCAGCTCCTAAAGCTGTGATAAGGTAAGGTGGAGTGGCAGTGTAAAGATGAAAGTGGCAAAATTGTTTCCCTGTCTTAAGTTCTCTGAGAGGTCAAACGTGGATGTAGAGCATCTTCTGAATATGAGAAAAATACAGGGAATTGCGTGACAAAGACTTTGGTGTGGAGCTGTAGTGGACGTGCAGAACTCTCTGCCCTCTTGTCTGTGCCTTATAGTGTCCTTTTGCCAGCGTAGTGGGGGCACAGAAGACAATGCACAGAGGTGCATGTGATGTGAGAAAATGTGGCCCTTTTTAGAGTTTGAGTAGTTTTTGATGAGGCCAAGTGTTTTCCATTTTCCCAGTGAATGTGTGTATCTCATGGGGCAGGTTTTGCAATATCTGCTTTCTTCTAGGTGTTGTGTTAGGGCTGGGAACATAAGCATACACATAGGTGACTTTTCCATACATTTTGGCTGAGCGATACTCTCCTGTGAGGCAGCTTTGAGAAGAATCCACTGGTTTTTTGTTGACATGGGTGTCACCTCTCCTATACATTGTGTTTCTCCTTCTGGTTCACATTTAGTCTCCCATGGCTTCATGGGTAGTGTTGAGTGTGGCTTGGGATGTGCATTTTTCTCTATCTTCTTCAGCATGACCTGGCTATGCTTCTATTGCAAAACTCACAGTCTTTTTCTTGTTCTCTTGCACCACAATATTTGCGCTGTCAGCTTCTTGTTTAGTCCTCCTTTAGAAATACTAATCAGGTCTGACCCTTCTTTGCCTCCCAGGTCAGATGGGGTTGTGAATATTCCCTGTGCAATGGATATAACTGTCAATTTCCATTGAGAGAATTGGTCATGTATTGCAAAGAATTAACATTTTCTTAAGTAGATGCTCTATGAATTGTGTAGGGTTACTGCTGTCTTTCAAGAGGGAGTATTAAGCTTTATTTTCTTGTCTTACTTTGTAGATTTCAACACGTTACATGAAATCCAAAATTCAAGACAATCCTTGAATTTCACCTGGATAAATTCATCTCAGTGGGTGGAACCCATACATCAGTTATTTATTGATGTGAAAACATTGCCTTTGGGAACTTGACTATGGGTTTGGTTTCATCATGAATCCTTGTTTTTTTTTGTTAACAATATGCACATTTCTACTTTCACAACACATTCTCATTTTCTCTGATGTTTTCATGTGAAATATGCATGCACCATGTGTGACTTCAGTGAGGAAGCCAATAGGTTTAGACTGACTGGTTTGCTCAGCAGTTCTTTTTTTGAGTCCTGTCTTCAGCCTTGCTGGGCCCTTTCAAGTAGTTTCTTTGAGCAGGGGGGTGCGCATGTTTGTGTTTTATTGTTCTTTGTGAGTTAATGTTTGGGAAACCACGAGCCAGTTTGGAGTTGTCAGCTCCATTACGTAATGGTTCATGTGTCAGGTTTGTGAATTGAAGACTAGAAGTGGGCTTCACTCCAAGTTACTTTAAGAAAATATTTATGAAACCAGATAATAAAAAAGTTTTCTTCTGAACAGATCAGGAAGACTGCAAAACATGCCACCCTGAACACTATAGTAATATTTTAGTCAACACAGTGTGCTTATCACTGTGATACCAAAATATGTCATGGCCCAATGATGTTGTAGCAGAAGCACTTGTGTCTATAACAACACTGTATGATAATTTCCCAATAATTCCATTTGTTTCTGACTCCTCTCTAAGAGCACTACTGCTGTCTGCAGCGGCATGAACAAGATAAGAGATAAAGACAGTAACACAAAATGATTACAAAAGTGGCGGCTAAAGGGAAGCCCCCTTTTCCTAATAATGGCAGGATTATCCTGAAGGTTCACTGACTCAACCTTTTATTAAACTGCTCTGGGAGTGAAATTATAGGAATTGAAATATGACAAAATTGTTTAAAGATTTATTTATTGTTATTGCAAAGTCAGATATACAGAGGAGGAGAGACAGAGAGGAAGATCTTCCGTCCAATGATGAGCCTGTGCTTTCTCCCCATGAAATATAGCAGATTGTTCCTCTCACTAGATTTTTTTTTTATACAGTATATAGCTGCTGTGTCTCGTGGCTGTCAATGTTACAGCTCTCTGTGCCTTACAGTCTCTCCTCTCTCACTACACAGCAGCAATCCTTTGCTGGCTCTGTCCAGGCATGGTACTATCTTCTCTTAGAGCTTCTATTCTCTGCTGTGGTCTCTGTCTTGTGAACTGGAAGAATGTGCAGTGAGTGAAGCAAATTTATTGAAACTTGGAAACAGAAGTAGTTCTCTGGGAGACAAAAGGGGGTGTTTCAGCTGCTTTTCAAGACTGCCTGGCTCAGATATTTATGCTCCCAAAGGAGGACATTCACCAATTGGTCTAGGTCTATGATAATGAGGTGTTCTATTTGATCCAATCAGACAGACACCAATCCACAAAAACCAATCCACAGAGGTCTTAGTTAATCTTGTGTTCCATAGGGAAGTTAAGATGTGTTCAAGCAGGTCAGTGGTGGGCAGGAGTCTGCAGATGGAAAAGGTGAAGACTACATTGTACATGCTTCTCCTTTCTCCATCCCTCAGGTCCCTGGAGGGTTATGTTGTGTATGCTGCTACTTTTTTCTTCCAGGGCCATTTACGCTGGGTCCCAACCAAATTACAGCTCACAGTCAGGTGCTGGCCTGATCTGAAGGAATGGGGCGACACAGTAACAAAAGCACTTGACCTCAGAGGCTATACCTTGGGAGCATGGGACATTCTACACCCGCTGTATAGTGTTACCCCCTGTGTAGTGTCATCTAGAGGAGGTAAGAAAGACATGAGTCGCTGTGCCACTGTTGTCCCCCATTTCCTGCACGTGCCTCTGCACTATGGGCTCAGACCCTCTGAGTTAATACTGCCAGGTGAAGGATTCTTCAACCTAATCACATCCTCTTCCTACAGAGCCAGGACGTGCAGGAGGCAGAACCATGCCGAGAACTACCTCCTATTTACATTGCCACCTGCATCTTCTGCTTCCAAATCATCTATTCTCTGGCTCAGTGCCCCTGAGTGATCATAACTGGCAGGACAATGGTCACTGAGTGAAGAGCCATCACACATCCCTCCACTCTGACCCACAACCATACCAGTTGTGTCAGTCTTTAGAGGGAGAATTTCTTCTACACAATGAATTTGGAAAGGACCAGGCCACAGAAAAGAGAGAGTGATAACCTTTTGGCAGCACCTGGAGCAGAGAGAGAAATTGGATGGGAGAAATGACCCACAGGTTGTGGGGCAACGAAACAGGGGATTGTAGACAGGAGAACGTCATATGGCTTCAGTGTCAGTGTGCCTGTCCTTAGAAACAGCATATTGTTAGCAGTTGGAGACTGTGGTGAGTCACTCCCACCTAACTCCTGATGACACTGGTCCATGGGTGGTGTTGATCCCCTCCTGGCAGCCTTTTCCCTCTGTTCAGCTCCCACTGTCTCTCCCTCCTCAACCACCTGCAGGATTCTGTTTTCACACACCTCAGAATAGAACCTCTGTGCTCAACCCCATCCTATGCAATGGAACATGTGGCCTGGACACACACCCACCAGTCCTGCTGACATGGGTTCTGCCTTCAGTGTGATCGTGGTCCCTGGCAGGCTTGTTTCTATAAGCACAGGTTGTGAGACGTTGTGGCTCCAGGTTTGTTAGCACAATCACCAGGGCCATTTCTTTACCAGGCTGTGAGCACATCATCCCTGATAGTAAATGGTGTCCCAGACCTCCGAGCAGCTCTGAATCTGCTCGTCAGAAGTGCATATTCCCCAGGACAACACTGAGTTTTGGGATGAGATCCACGTGTGTCCATGTAGATGGCTGGGGAAAAGCATCCCAGGTCCCTGCAAAAGCCAGTTTCTCTGTGCTCTTCTTCAGATAAACGATGGAAGGCTCCCGATGGACAACAGCCTGATCTCACCCTCCCTCTAGGTCTGGAGACTCCTGCGAGGAATATCAGGGAGGAGGGAACCCCCTGTCTTGTAACCCTCTCCCTGCCAATGAGATAGCAAACACACATCACATAAAGCATGGAATGTGTCCTTTTTAAATTTTTTTCTTTTCACATTTCAACATTCCAGGAGACATAGACACCTGTTGTCTCCATAGCTGACTCCACGGTGGATTGCTCATGAAAACATCCATATCCACTGGGAGAGATCGATGCTATTTCTAGATATCCCCAGTTGTCTGTTCTGTAAGTATGTGAACACATTTTGGGAGATCTGCTGGTGTTTTGAGGGTTGCTTTGAAGGTCATTTTGATGGGGGGCTCACTGGGGTGTGCCCCCAGTGGTCCCTTTATTCATGACTGCATAACACCACTAATGGCCCACAGATGCCAACAATACCAAGAGACCCTGAAAGGCATGAGGAAACACAGACAATCATGTGACACTCGACAAGGCCCAATGTAGGGGCTCCTTGTGCTTCCCGGTTTGGAATAGAAGAGATATTACTAGACTTGCCTGTAGTTTCCGGAGTTTAGACTGGAACTGCTGGTGTCTGTATCCAATTCCTGTCTCTTTACCTTCTTCTATAAAAAAATACAGTCTGTCTGAGTGTGAGCAAATGACTTTCTCCCACTCCACTTCTGCTACCAAAGAGAAGTGCCCTTCTTAGGTAAAGTAGTTTGACTATGATCATGGAATATACTCTACAACCCCGTTTCTCAGAATGGTTTATATAACACAGGTTTCTTTTTTTTTTTTTTAATTTTTTAAAATTTATTTTTAATTAATATTTAGCATTATGTGACAGTTTCATAGGCTTTGGGAATCCCCCTCCCTCTCCCCTCCCCCCTGGTGGATTCCTCCACCTTGATGCAGCATTACAGTTCAAATTCAATCAAGATTCTTTCCTTGCAAACATATATTAAGCATGGAGTCCAGCTACTTATTGTCCGGATGGGTTGAACAGTTTCTTCTTTTTAGGCAAAATCTCAAGAACAGGGCATAGAGTCAGAGGTCAAAGTACTCGTCTATATGTCTCACTCTCTTCCACCATGTCCCAAATGTGATTTGTGGGCAGCTGAGCTGTCATCACAACTCACAGTGGCCCTCAGACCTTTGCGATGATCCGTCTGGCATTGCCCTTCCCTCACTGTATGACATCATGCGGATCAGATCTGGATTGGGTGAGGGGAAAGTACATGGGCCATGTGTGTGCACCATCTGTACATGTATTCATTGTAGAGCATTCTGTTTTCTTAGCCTGAGAGATTGCTTTGATCATGTATAGACCTCCATTCACTCTTTGGGAAACTTGATAGTGAGCCACAATTTTGACTTCTCAGTCCAATCTGAAAGTCAGTCCCAAGTGGAATTTGTCAATACTTCCTCAATCTCTAGGTGCTAGAGTTTTAAAATTTATTTTAAGTTTTTAGTATTGATTATCATTTTTAATTTTTTAATTCCAGGAAAGTATATTTTATTTAGAAGAATGATAAACTTTTAGTGCTGGTGTGAATTTATTTTTTTATTGATTCAGTTAATACTTACTGAACCAACAGTGACTGCACAAACCAGTTGACAGTGTGTGTACAAATTATATATTTATTGACATCATCATGTTAACAGTATCAAAAACAGATAATATATGTATATTTATATAAATTTCAAGTTTTTATGAAAATGTATATTAAAAGTGGGTAAGGATAGTTCAATGTTTAAATATTTTAAGTCACCTAAGATAAATAGCGTAGCAGATATATAGTTAGATAGTGAAGATTCTTTAAGTGCAGCATAGTCACTGATGAAAGGATGGATGTGGCCAATGGTTCACAATTAATGGAACTGTAAATTAAAGAGAGGGAGGGGACAGGAGAAACTGGTTAGCATGGAGTCCATTTGCCAGATAATCCAGAATTATGATTTGTAGTCTAGAAATTGGGTAGGTAAACAGACAGTTTTAAATAGGTTTTTAGTCTCAAAATACAGCACATTTATTGCATCCAAAGTAAGAGTCTAATATGCGACAATGAACAGGTAACTAGTTCAAAGGGATTATTCGATGAGAAGATAAATCAAAAGGTAATTATGTCTAAATTAAGAGCATGCTTCCTGCGAGTGATTTTGCAGAAAAGAACAGCAGAAAAACTCAGAAAAGACATGCGAAATGGTAAGTATACTTGCACCCTCCACCGCTGGGCCGCGCTTTGCAGGTCAATTCTGGCTGCCCTTATATTCTAGCAGTGCACATTCAATTAATGAGGTGTTTACTTGCAGACAAACTGGCTGTGAGCTGTCACACTCCTCAGATCCAGCCATACTCCGAATGTAATATACAGTATCTATACTGCTAGAAATATGAGTGTCCATGGGTATTTTCTAGAGGTGGGTCATGGGGTATTATGACCTAGAAGAGGGATATAGTGTGCACAGGGCTTTGCATTTTATGCAGTTATGTTCACATGATGGAATAAAGGACTATGATGAGAAGATGTGGGAATCCTCACACTGGTTGCATCACTCCGTCTTAGGTGACACAGAGAGAATGAAGTCTAGATCCTCGCAAAGGACCCCTGTCACACAGTCCCCCTTCATGATGGCAGGGAAGGTTCAGTCCTGCTGGTGTCCTCCTGCTGACCTGAAAACTGTGGGGATCTTTTGAAACCCACAATTAGCGTGACACCAACCAAAATAGGAAAAGGAGTTCAGTGCAGAGCATTTTATTAATAACAGAAAGAGGAAGTTGCCTTCATTCTCAACAGACTGTCTCCCTCACAAAACTAAGGAAGTCACCGACGGAATATATCAGGAGAGGTTGGTAAGTGTATGTCAACACAGATAGTATTTGCATACAATACTAAGAATAAATATCTTAATGGACATAGTATATCTGACTGTCCTTAGTCACAAAACACATAGGACTTTTAGACATGTGAGTAGCAATAAAGTGGAAAATATACACAAAACTTTTGTGAATTGCTTCTTTGGACATTAGAATAATACTTAAATACCAATTTTTTCCGAGACTAACTTTTGAAGTGCTGTCTGTGATTCCCTCCATGAAGTTTTGAATTCAGTGCTATCTTCATTGTCAAGCACAAAGAAGTGCAAATGTGAGTCTGTGCAACAGGCAGACCACATTTAATCAGTGCCTTCAAGAGTGAAGGTGAAGAATTATCAAAGAAAAGGACCTTTCACACTTGATGTGAAACTCACTCCATGGGATGAGTGACTAAAGCAGTACTGAATGCATATGTCAGGGCATCTAACTGGAATTGCAAGAGGGTACTCAGGAACCTTTGATTTTTAAAATCTGACAGCATAGTAGACTTACAGGAAAGGTTGTGCGTGTTTGTGTGTGTAAGGGTTTGTGGAAAACTGTGGTTAGCAGCCATGTGGTGTCTGTCTTGATGGTCGCTACTGGATCTCGGGCACTATGACAGGTTTTATTGATTATAGTGTCTTCCTGAGGCTATGTTGATAACAAGAACTCATGGGTGAAGGCCCCTCCCATGTCAGTTCCTGTACACACAGAGAACATGTCAGGAGGAAAGTGTGGGGTTCTTGAAGTCCAGCCTGGCACCCAATAGGTCGAGCTTCTTCCTTATGTAACAACTGGGATGGCACAGAAATGTTTTATGTCTCAGTGACTGGCTTTGCATTTAGACACAAGGTGGTCAAGTGTTTGCCCAAATAGCCTTGTAATTCCCTGAACAGGGTGTGGATCAGCATCTCCTCCCCCAATTCCCTCGGAACCAAGGAAGTTGAAGCTCTGTAATTTCTTCTGGTCAGGCTGTAGATTCTATTCAAATGGCCTCTCTGGTTCTGTTTCATATCCCTCATCCCCAAGACCACAAACATCTGAATTTTCAGAAAACACTTCTTTTTTTTAAAGATTTATTTTTTATTGCAAAATCACAGAGAGAGGAGGAGAGACAGAGAGGAAAATCTTCTGTCTGATAATTCATCCTCCAACCGACCACAGTGGTAGGAGCTGTGGCAATCTGAAGCCAGGAACTCCTCCGGGTCTTCCACATGAGTGCAGGGTACCAAGGCTTTGGGCCAAACTTGACTGCTTCCCCAGGCCACAAACAGGGAGCTGGATGGGAAGCAGGGCAGCCGAGATTAGAAGCAGCACCTGTACGGGATCCTGGTGCGTTCAAGGTGAGGACTTTAGCCTCTAGGCCATCACGCCAGGCCTCAAAGGACACTTCTTAATACTCGTTGCAAAGTCTCAATAATTTGCAGTCCGGTTGAAGGGGGGGGGGGAATTGATTGGATGGTTAGTTGAATGTACAATACTTCATAATAACCGGTGGTGGGTAGAATTTTCCTCTTAGATTTTCTTGGCATGACAAAAAGTGATGGGTTTGATCCTGTGATAGAAAAATGGAAGCTGAGAAACAACCAATGGAACATATATGCTTGGGGCATGGGCAGGCATGATGGGACAATGTGACTAAGTTTTGGCCTCAGTATATTCTACCTGATTGTAACAGAAATGTGATAAGGAACATGACCAAGTGAGTAGCATGCTTCTGTCATAAGCAACCAGAAGTCTTTTTGAGTGAAATTTTGTATTCAGAACTGAGAAGTGAGCCACAGATATTCTTCCTATTTTTTCTACCTCTTTCAATATTCCTGACATAATTCATTAATCAAGTAAAAGACGAAGGTAGATTATGAGCAAGCACACTTGCCTGATCAAGATCATGTCTTTTCTTGTGTTGCTACAAAATAACCAGGCTCTCACAAGTAATTCAGTTTTGGGGAGATCATTCATATGTGAGGGAGACTTGCCATACAAGCTGCACATGTGTGGGATGCCCAGTAGCAGTCATGGAAAATCTGTGAGCACAACTATGTAACCTGAGAAGGAATTTCCAGGCAGCATTAGTCTGGGTGCTGTGAAGTAAAATGTTGTGGGAAAGTAGGAAATTTAGGAGGCAGTGATGAAGGAAGCACTCAGACTGGGCCATGTGATAGTTCCCAGAAAGCCTCAGGGAGATTGTACAGAACAGGAAGGACTTAGATTCGTGTCCACTGAGGCAGGAAGAAGCTGGCCTGTTTGTCTACTGGTGACACAACCAGTGTTACTCTCTGTTAAGAAATTTCTTCCTGAGCAATCAATCTTCGTTACTTGCAGATGGCTCCTAACAGTAACAGTAAACTTCTCAGTTGAGAAAGAAATGCTGTTAAAGGAAGTCTTTGGTAAGTGCAGACAGTTTTTGCATTAAAAAGTGAGGTAAACCCAGCCCTGAAGGGTCGGAATCCAAGTATGAAAGGCAGTGTCTGATGTTTTGTGGAATGACATGATCCACATGTGTAAGGATATGGTGCACTGTTTGTGAAACTTTTCAGTGACCTGGAGTTTCTGTTTTTGTTCTTCCTGTCACCACTCCCTGGCATTTCTGCAAGGCTTTGTTGGGTGGCATTTTTCCATAGAAAACCTATGTCACAAATCCATTTTCATAGCACATTGACATAATTTTAAGCTCTCCAAGAAACATGCCAGTGAAGATCTCACAATCTAGCCCATGGGAATACAGAATAATGCTGTTGTAGTCTGCCCTGCCTGTGGATGTGCTACACTTGGTGGCTGGACACAGGTATGTCCTTGGGATTTTAGACACCTTGGCTTGCAGGTGCCAATAACTCTATTCTTTCCATGCAGTCTAGAGAGATCCCAGCTGCACTGCAAGTAGTGCTGTACTTTATGGAATGACAAGGTGAATGTTCACATCACTTTGTTTGCTCAGATACTGTTTATCAACCCTCCCAATTGTGATCCTTAGATTTTTTCCATGTGGTGAGCTGAGTGTATGCACGTAGATGATATGACTGGTTGAGTTGTTCCTGATGTTGTTGGCTCTAGGGATCTGACTCAATTTTATTTTGTGGAGTACATGCATAGAAATGAATCATGTGTTTATTAAGTCTTCATGTTGGCAAGTATTGTGAGACTTTATAAAACAGATGTTTCCATTATTTTAGGGCTGCCAAGGAGATAGTCAGCTGCTCAGGGAGCGTTTGGAGAGATGGCAGCTGTACATCATTGGCTGCGTTCAAATGAGATTTCCTTAAGTGTGCGTTTCACTTGATTTCCTTCACTAAATTTGGAAATGGTTATTCTTCTTCTGTCAAAGGAACAAAGAAATATTCTGATCAGTTCAATGTGAACATATGAAGTGGAGGGACAGGAAGGAAAATGGCTGGTGGGGTCCAGGCTTGTTCACTTTTCACCCTGTACAAGTTTCAATCACAGTTAACTGAATATTATCTGGGGATTATTTGTCTGTTTCATAACAAATGTATCCAACCATGGTTGTGGTGACACACGTTTGTGAATTTTCCATAAAGTTGATGCTAACTGTGACAGACAAGTGTATTTTGCATTCCTAAGTATAATCAGATATCCAAGAATTCTGTTTTCCTACTGAGTCTTCAATACAGCAATGTGGATTGTGTTCATCTTGTGACATTCTTTAATTTATGTATCGAACATGTTCTGCATAGACTGGTGTGTTTCCTTGTGCAGAATTGGAAACATTGTTTTGCTTGGCTCTTGTAGATTTTCATCACTGAGTGTTCTTTAGCTGTTTCAAACCAAGATTGCCTGCTACTAAGTATTTACTATTGCATTGTCATTGTGATAGTGTTCAGTCAAATTTTGTCTTCATGCTTTTCATGTGGTGATTTTAAAATTTTACTGTAAACTTCAGCCTATATACAGGAAACAACTGTTCCATTGAGTGCCATTGATTTTATAATATAATGTATATTATTGTACTTTATATTGATTACATACCTTTTCTTTTTGCAGACCACAGTTTATTAATAAAACAGGAATTTTTGACAATCTTTGTTTATAAATAAAGAAATGGAGAATTCATCAATTGCTGAGTTCTTGATATATGACGATATATCAAATTGCCTCTAAAGTCACTATTTCATGCAGAATTTGAATTTGATATCATTTCATGCTATTTTAGGAAGATGCTGTAACTTTCCACAAGGTTCACTTTAGGAAGTTTCAGGTTATTATTTACAACAGATATTTTCCCTGTTATTGCATAGCTTGCTTTTTGAAAGCAAGATGTCTTTTTTTTTATTCTTTTTTCAAGATTTATTTATTTATTTTCCAAGATTTATTTCTTTTTTAAGATTTATTTATTTGAATAACATAGTTATATTGAAGGAGTGGCAACAACAAAGAAAGAGAGAGAGAAAGAGAGTGCTATTTTATCTGCTGTTGCACTCCCCAAATCACCTCAGTGGTCAGAACTGGGCCAGGCTGAAGCCAGGAGCTTCACCTGGGTCTCCCACATGGGAGCAGGGATCAAAGCAATTGGATCATCTTTCACTGCTTTCCAAGGTACATTAGCAGGGAGCAGGACTGGAAGTGGAGCAGCCATACTCAAACTGGTGCCCATATGGGATATTGGCACTGAAGGCGGTGACTTTACCAACTATTCCACTGGGATCCCATATGGGCGCCGGTTCTAATGTAGGCAGCTCCACTTCCCATCCAGCTCCCTGCTTGTGGTCTGGGAAAGCAGTCAAGGAAGGTCCAAAGCTTTGGGGCTCTGCACCCACGTGGGAGACCCAGAAGAGGCTCCTGGCTCCTGGCTTTGAATCGGCTCAGCTCCAGCCGTTGTGGCTGCTCAGGGAGTGAACCATCGGACACAAGGTCTTCCTCTCTGTCTCCTCCTCTCTGTGTATCTGCCTTTCCAACAAAAATAAATAAATCTTAAAAAAAAAAAGAAGAGCTCAAAACACATTGTAGATATTTTCTTTAGATAGTTTGGCAAGAGTGATTTTTATTGAACCTGGAAAGAAAAAAACAGCCTTCTGGAGACAGACTTTTAAACAGTAAGTTGTAGGAACCACCTGCCGGGTCACTCATAATTCTTCTTCCTGTTTGATAAAATACCATAAGCAATTGTTGACTTTGAATAGGAAGACTTTCTGGAGAACACTGGTAAGTGATTTTTCCTTTGGAGGTATGCAGTCTCATCTCCCATGATCTGCCATTTGTGTGCCTTATCTGTCCACAGCACATGATTGAGAGTCTTGATGAGTGACCAGTTTCAGATTTAAATCTGGATAATAACAAGAAGATATCTGCTCTAGGTACACACTTTAAATGAGGATGGAAGTGCATTATTTTCTTGCAGTGCTCATTAGTTTACCTCAGAGACCTAATTTCTTGTAAATGTGTGCCATACTCATATTTTCAGGATTTGTGATGGACAAACTTGCCAACCTGCCTCTCCAAGGTGAAAAATTAAATGTGATGAAATTGTGAAGAAGTGCCAGACAAATCAGTGTGTCTCTGTGTAACATAAAAAGAGGGGTGCAATGTAGAGGGCAGCCTGCCTTGTGGGGTCCATGTGCCATCATTCATTGATAGTTCTGAAACCCCTTCCCAAAAGCAGAAACTATGAATGTACACAGAGTCAGTTTTGAGCGTGACTGTGTAACTCCCCATTGTAGACCGTTTCTAGAATCAATTCATTTCATTAGCCAGTGACAACTTTTGCTCCTTTTCATGTATCTCCTTCTGTAGAGTGTGGGGGACATTGGTACAAAACTTCAAATTAATTCAGTATTTTGTTTTTGAAGCAATTAGTTTTATTATTTCGGTCAAAGTTTTTATCAGAATTTTGATCCTGTTGGAAACTCAGGGAGAAGTGGCAAGAGACAGTTAGATGGACTAAAAAGAATGCATCCAGGAAACTCCAGTGAAGAGAGATCGCAGCGGTGCTGCTAAGGTGCCTTTTCTCCTGGTATGAAACATGCCTATGAAGATGATTTCAAGGCAGTGCTAGCTATGGATACAAGGGGAAGTTGCTACTCAAAGTAGGAGATAAAGGCGGAGAGTTGTAGTATTTTTGCATGACCATGCATGGAGGTCAGTATGTGCCAGGTGTGTTGGCATCAGAGGCAGTAACCTATAGTATTGCATCAGTTTATGCTCTATCACGTCCTCACTCTTCCCTGCATTCCAGGCTGGTTCTGGGATTTGCACTCATTGCTGGGACCACACCTGTGGTTGTATTTAATTTGCCCACTATGTTGTGAACTCAAATCTCATGACACTTTCAGTATCATCACTAAGTTTCAGGTCTCTCTTACAACGTGAATCATGTCAAAGTGATTTGGGTGTAGTGACAATAAAGGGTAGTCATCACTGGAAAGGCCCAGCACCCAGATGCTTCAGAGAAAATTATCTTATTTCCTGAATGCATGCTACAGGAAAGTGTGATGGCTCTTGGTTTAACTCCTATTCATGCCACTGCTCTTCTCCTCTCTCTAGTCTCCAGAGGCCATGCTTTAATTCCATTTAAATATCATATTCCTTTCCCATGTCCAGCAAGATTTATTGGAGACCACTAGGATGAGAGTCACCCCACATGGACCCTGCTGTGAAGCCAGAATCAGCCCCACCCTGGAATTTCTTTCCCATGAATCATATTCTCATCTTCCAACTCTGTCCCCACCCATTAATGCAGAAAGCCATTGGTGCAGTTGCCATCAAACAAATCACAGGATTGGTTACAGTCTGAAAACAGTGAAACCTTCCAGGGGCCTTTTCACTGGCATCTTGTTTCTTGAAATCCATTTTTATTATGTGTGGAGATTCACTCATGGAAATTTAGAGGAAGAAATTTGAGAGTGTGAGAGGAGGAGATCAGTACTGAATATAAAGCTGCATGATTCTAACATGATTTCTGGCAGATTACCAATATTTGGTCTGCCAAAGGTGTGTTGCTTTCACTATTTTATTTTTTGAGCCAAATTTTGCTACCTTTGTTTGTTTGTTTGTTTAAACACACACACAATTTATGTTTACCGCCTGATTTGGCATGCTTCTAAAGAAATTAGTATCGCTTGGATTGGTAACAGCTAGTGTGCATATTCTGTAGTATTTTCCACATTCTGTGCCCAGTTCACTGCTATTGCCACTCTACTGACAGATACGAGTTTCAGACAACATGACGCAGTACTTCAGTTTGAATTTTCACAAAAGTGGGAAGCTGCAAATTTGTTGCTCAGGCAACAACTTTTGCTTTTCTTATCTGATCCACTTCAGAGTCTGCTTGTACCCCTGCACATCCTCTACAGCTTTTTTAAAAATTGGAGCCTAGAATTGTTTTACTTCAGCAACTTTTATGTGTGTGTGACCACCATGTTCCTGCCAAGCACATGTGACAGCCCTCAAATAAGCCCCCAATGGGCCCGGCGGCGTGGCCTAGCGGCTAAAGTCCTCGCCTTGAACACCCCGGGATACCATATGGGCGCCGGTTCTAATCCCAGCAGCTCCACTTCCCATCCAGCTCCCTGCTTGTGGCCTGGGAAAGCAGTTGAGAACGGCCCAATGCATTGGGACACTGCACCCGCATGGGAGACCTGGAAGAGGTTCCTGGTTCCTGGCTTCGGACCGGCGCGCATCAGCCCGTTGCGGCTCACTTGGGGAGTGAATCATCGGACGGAGGATCTTCCTCTCTGTCTTTCCTCCTCTGTGTATATCTGGCTGTAATGAAATGAATAAATCTTAAAAAAAAAAAAAAGCCCCCAAACAATGTCCTTGCAGTGTGTGGGGCTCAGGGACGAAGAGGTCACTAAGTCAACAAGATGGCAACTAAGAGTCAAGGTCAGTGGCGAACAAGATGGCAGCCAAGGACAGAGCCCTGGGGGTGAACCAGGGCAGGAGTCAAGTTGTTTCAAAGAAAGACTGATTGGCCAGGGTAGTTTCATTCACTTGCCCCTGGCCTGTGGGAGGTGGCTTCTGCAGTGGTGCTGATGACAGTTGGCTCCTAGTTTTTCCCTTTCTGGAATTCCTGGAATTCTTGGCCTGAGGCTATTCACTGTTCTATATAAGAAACTGACTTTCCCAAATAAATTGAAACTGCTTAGACGGTGTCTCTTGCGTGCCAGGAGGCTGGATGGCGGTCAGCAGACTCACCCGCTCCAGCAATGAGGTACTAGAGGAATCTGTGAGGGAAACTCTAGAGGGGTGTAAGAAAAAAGCCAGTGGCATATTGTTAAAAAGAGACAATGTGAGCATGAAAAAGGATGTGTTACTTCCTAGTTAAAAGAAGTAGGAAAATTTCAATGTCACTGTGATCCCTCTTCCCTGTTGCACACCCATTTGTATAGTGCACCTCTGCCAAGTCTCAGTCATCTGGGTCTCCACATTGTAGATGGAGGTGCTCGGAAGCTAAATGCATATATGTGTTCATGGGTAGCTCTACTTATTATTCATATTAAGGCTTCCCAAGGTAGAGGATTATGAAAAAGTGTATCCTTTCAATATCTATAACCTCAGGATTCAGGATCCCTCAGAAAACAGCAAGGTTTCCTGCTGTGAATGAGAATTAGGGACTTCTTGACACTTTCCCAGAGTTCATTCCTAGGCCAGCCTTATCATTTCTCATGTGGCATGGAATCAGTGGATGCTTTCCCATTGCAGGGCGTGGTAATGTATGGAGTTTGTTGATTAGCTTGTCATCCACGCTGCCCCACTTGCTCGGTACCTTTATCCAGCTGTGGTGACCCAGGTGCCCTTGGTCCACTCTGAGAAATAATCCATCTCCTCAGGAAGACTTACTGCTCTTTCAAGGAGACAGTGTGACTGACACAGAAGGGCAGAATAGCTGTTTCTTGTGCAGTCACAGCTCCTGAAGCTTGGGAGTGGCAGTGTAAGGAGAGATGTGCAGATGTTTTTCCATGTCTCAAGGCCCCTGAGAGGCCAAGAAGGAGTGTGGGGCATTTACTGAATATGAGGAAAATGCAGGGAGTTGTCTGGCAAATAATTTGTTATGAAGCTGCCGTGGGCATTCACCATGACAACAGTGGGGACACAGATGACACTGTACAGTGGTACATGTGATGTGGCAAAACATGCCCTTCTTTCAAATTTGAGTCATTTGGGATGAGGTCAAGTCCTCATTGTCCCTTTTCCAGGCGATGAAGAAGTGTCTGTTGGGTGAAACTTTGCCATGTCTGCCTTCTTCGGGGTATTGCCTAAGCCCTGGAAACACAAAGCACACACACAGGTGGCTTTCTCCCTCCATTATGAGAGAAGGAATCTCTGTGGCTTTTGGTTAATTTTGTTTGTTTGTTTCATTTTGTAAATATCAACAGGCTACTGTGGGATTCAATATCCAACAGTATCCATGAACTCCACCTGGATAATTTCACCTCAGTGGGTGGTACCCATACATCAGATATTTATTGATGGATGTTAGGACAATTACCTCTTGACCCTTTTTGGAGATTTGGTTTTACCATGGACTTTGGATTCTTTGCTGACCAAGTATGCATTTCTATTTACATAAAGCATCCTCATTTTCACTGGTGGTTTTATGTGAAACGTATATGTATCATTTGTGTACTGAGAGTGGAAGGCAAGAGGCTCAGACTAGCTTGCTCACCAGCTGTTTCTTTGTCATTTCTCCAACCTTATCTTTGCTTCAAGAATGTGTTTTCCTACCATAGCTACTTGGGTTGATACTGTTTACTTCATTCTAGTAAACCAGCCACTCTCACCTGCATTGAGGAGAGACACAGACAGGAAATGATAATCTCCTACATCTCCTTAACAATATTTGTTTATTTTTTATTACTTTTATTCATTGTTTTGTACAAAATATATTTAACAAATCCCTATCTTTCTTAGTGTACTTACTTTTCTTTATCTAAAAAATTGTGTGTTTGCTGGCTTGGTCTAGCATTTTATTAAAAGTTCTGTTACTCATATCAAATTGATCTTGAAAAAAACGCCAATGTTTGTGCTTAATTGCTTATATTTGATTAGCACAAATTCATTGAAGAAGAGCTCTACTAGGTGCAGAAAGCAATGAACTAAATGATAGCAGTCAAGTGTATTACATGAATGTTGAAGTCAATGAACTAGTGACAGGTTTAGGGATTGCAGATGCAGAGGAGAGTGCTCACTGTATGATAGGAAATCCCAAGGCCTATGGAACTATATCATAAAATGATAATAATAAAAAGAAGTAAAAATAAAAAAAAAGAAAAAGAAAATTAAGTAATTGGATGTTCCTTTATAAAGAAATGAGTTCAGACGCATCAGGAAAACTATGAAAATGTGCACTCCTGCACCTTTAACAATTTTCACTCATCATGTCCCTCCACACCCATGTACAAATATCTTCAAAAAAAAAAAAAAAAAGAATGTGTTGGAGAATTCTTTTTTCTCTTTCTAGGGGGAGGGTTTGAGGAAGGGGATGTCAAAACCCTGCTGCCTCACTAGGGGGCTCCCTACACCACTCACTGCCAAATCAAAGGTGCCAAAATAGGTTCCACTCTTCCACCCTTTGCTGTAGATGTGGGCTGTGTAATGTTTCATCCACTAGCCACATGTGCCCTTTTAAATGGGACCCTTTTAAAATTAAGTTGAGCAAACTTTTTTATAAGTTACATTACAAGGCAACTCTTTGGTCACTCTAGCTACATCTGAAACTCAGAGAAATTACCCAAAACTGATAGCAGTCATCCTGTAGACCATTTTCTTCATCCCTATAGCCGTCTGAATTTGTGGCCCTATCACTTACATAGAGTGGATCTGTGCTCCATGGGAGCATCTAATGAATTCATGCCATCTTCAGGCACAGAGCAGTCTAAAAATGGGAGTACAGAAATCCATACGATATGTGTCTCAATTAAAAATCACTCCTTTTCTGTTATATCCTCTTTGTACTAAACTTGATTCAGGATTGCCACACTTATTCTGTAGAGACATAGATGGCAAATATATTAGAAATTGGAGTCCATAATTCCTGCCAGTTCTACCTCTCCCAGGTTTTTAAAACTATCCTTTATAAGGTAAAAGTCATTAACGGTCGACAAGGTACATAAACCCAGGTTGTGACCATATTTACCTGCAGATCATGGGCCATGTCTGATGCATTGAGTTGCTGGAAACAGGTGGATTATGCCATTAGTAGATTTCATTCCTGGATAGCAGAGGTGCCATTATTCTGCTTTATTATGTTCTAGCAGGGTTTGGAGTTTGATAGGAGTTTGAAACACTGACTTACACTGAAACAAATGGAGCAGAAAAAGAAAAAAATGAATGTACAAAAATCTTGGAGATAGGGAAGGACACAGAGACAAAAGGTCAGGTCTAGTCTCGTTTGGCTAGTCCAGACGCCCCTTCACTTTTATCACCTGACCTTCAGTTGGGTCAAGTTATCTCTTAAATCTTCTCTCAGTGAGATGCCCATCTCTCTTTTCTCAGGTGGTGTTTCCTCAGCCTGTGTAAAACAGTTAAGACGCAGGTTATGTCACTTGAAATGAATGCTTAGCTTCAGGCTTTAATAACAAAGATCCCAGAGTTTTTGAAACTGTTACGAGACCTAGGTACTTGCTGTACTCAAACTGCTTGGAATGCTACTGGAAGACTTCACAAATTAGTGTCAAATGTTAGAACCTCAGAGCTCTTATTGAATTACTTCTAGATATCACAGCCTAGAGACATAACCCTAGCCCCTTTCCAGTAGTTTACAGTTGATTGTGACCTGATTTCTCAGTACAGTTTTTTTTCCCCTTCTAAAATCATCAATGTGCCATCTGCATCTTAAAACAAAAAAATGGCCGTGGAAACACAGCAGGTCTTAAAAGACGCACACAGACCCTTTACATTTGATAATCTGATGAAAATTGTGCACATGCACATCCAACTCTGTCCCCAAGATGCCCAAGTCCATTCATCAGCCCTCCACAGCCATGCTACACACCAGGGCTGCCACTAGTCTCATATGGTCATGCACATATAAATTCACTAAAACTGAATATTTGGTTAATTGCTATAAGTGTTCCACAGGCATCCCTTCAGACACCTGCAGATGACTGGTCCTATTTGTTCTGATTTCACGGAGGCCAGGTTAAAGCTAGCCACCCGAAACGCCAAACACGCTGCAGGTATGTTGGCTTAAGAACACATTCCCGGGCTCTGGTCCGGGGCCCAACCACTGCCCTTGTTGGGCGGTGAATGGGATTGGGGAGGGGCGCGTCCTCGGGTTTGGGGGTTTAAACTTCCAGCAGCCTGCCAGCGGCTGGGGGGATCTCAGGCTGGAGCGTCTCATGCCCACATCCCAGACGCCAGCCACCACGTGCACGTGGTGAGCTGTCCCCGGGCAGCCAGTATGCCATTTGGTGCCAGGCTCTGCCTGCTGGCTGCCCGGCCAGGAGCTCTGGGGTTTTGGTTCTTTGAATCGCTGCCTAGGTAGCTCCAGGTTGAACCCAGTGTGCTTCTGGGATATGAATTAATCCCAAAGATTCCTAATGACAATGCTGACCACTGAACACCAGTCCATGCAAAAGCTAAGGCTTGGGGCTTGTCCAGCAAGATCATATCCTACTACCCGACATGATGATGGATCAGGAGACGGGTCACACCATGCAGAGCCATGACATTAAGTAGCACTCGAGAACCATAACCGGGGGTAGATTCTGTGGGGGAATATGTGGGCCAAACCCTGTGGAAATTCTAGCCCCACTGGTTAGCTCAAGAGCTGGGATGGTGATGGACTAAGCTAGGTGTGACCAAGGAGCCTGCCATCACTCACAGGTAAAGGAACCAACAACAATCTGGACTGATCAAGGCAGCAGCACCCAAATGTGCATCCTGAATGGGGTGTGAGGTGGGCCGGGCTGCGACGTTCACCAGCTCATACATGGCCAAATGGAAGGCCAGACTGACTGGACTGCTATACATTCTGGCAAACCAGGGTAGGGGGCGGGCCTCGTGGGGGTTATTGTAGGTCGCTCCAACTAGGCTGCAGCTCCCACTGGTTTATGTGAGGGCCAGGTATGTGCTGGGCAGAACCAGGCTGGACTGCAACATCCATTGGTTCCAGTGGAAGTCGGGGCTGAAAACAGAACCAACCCAGCGGTTGCAGCTACCAGCTGATCAGGGCGATGGGCTGTACCGGGCCCTGTACTTGCTAGTACATAAAAGAATCTGGACTGGGAACACCTCAGACAAAGTTTCTTTTGCAGATCTCCCCAATCAAAATGCTGGACTCAGAACCCTAACCAAGAAAAGACAGAAGACAGAACAGGTCAATCAATGATCTCAGCTACATGTTGGCAGTGAAATACTGGGCAAATGGAGACTCTATGATGGACTATGTCAATCAGTGGATTCTTCAATGACCTCATCATGCTTGGAGTGGCGAGATTGGCAGCGATTCATAACTGGTGAACTATCACAACCACTTGTGCAAGAATCTTGGAGCATGCCCCACATCCGGGACCTGGGGTGGGTGAGAAACTGGGTGGGGCTTCTCCCTTAAAACTCTCTTTACCTCAGATACATGAAGGAAACAATATGGAAATAATAGACTTACCCACTTTCCTACAGCCCTTGAACCTTTTTACCCTAATAAACTATGTAAACCTTAAAAAAAAAGAACACATTCCCAGGCTAACAAGTGTGGTCTTTGGTTCTGATTATATGTGACACAGTTTCATAGGCTCTGGGATTCCCCAAACCCCTCCCCATACCCTCCCCCCAAGGTGGATTCCTCCACCCTGTTGCAGTATTACAGTTCAAATTAAGTCAAGATTCTTTCTTTGCAAACATATACCAAGCATAGAGTCCAGTATCTTATTGTCCAGATAGATTCAACGGTTTCTTGGGGAGACCATCTCTGGTCTAAAGGTAGAGTTGGCAGAATATCATCCCGATCAATTAAAAGCCCCAACATAACATCAACAACAATTTACAACATTATGGAGTTAATTGACATGGTATTGAGTGACCAATATGTTACAAAATGCAAGTTCTTAACCACATACTGTGACTACTTCATTGACATTTCGATTTTAGTTTATATACAACGAACTTCTACACACCTTAAAATGGCTATAGGGTACTATTCAGCTGTCTTGTGTCTCTCCTCATTTTAGTATTTAGCAGTTTATAGTGTTGAAGCATAATTCTACTGAACTTGGCAGATTTTAAGATAGTCTAGACTGGGTTATAACTCTAACAAGGCATATGTCAACAGTTGAAGTGCAGAACAGTTTTAGGAGGGGGTGTGCAGAGAAATCTTCAATACCCTAGTGAGGAGTAACTAATCTCCGTGTCCTACCTAGTAAGGTATATGTGAATCCACGCTGACCGTTTCCTGTCTGGTTCTAAGCTTTCCTTGTTGTTATCTATCTATTCTAATTTGGGGGGGGGGCAGAGGGGCCTCCGGAGCGACCCTGATGGTCATTGCAAGAGAGGGTGGGGACCCAAAGTTGGAACTAAGTAAGGACTAGAGAAAGCTCCTCTCTGTAGTCCTGAAGGAAGTTTACTGTTCTTCTGTTTCTGTGGATCTCTCAGGGCTCCTGGCTGTTGTTCTGATGCTCTTTGATCCTGCGAGGAAGGATTTGGGCTTCTTCCATCCCATGTGGTAGATCCAAACGGGGGTGGGTGACCTCAGAGTTCTCAGCCTCCGAAGGCACTCCAATTCCCAGTGGTCTAGGAATTCTTAACATACTGCTGACTTACTCCGAAAATCCACCTAGCTTGGAATCATTCCTCCCTCACAGGGGTCTCAACTAGAGCCATGCTTTGCACATCATTAATCCTTGCTTATCGTTGAGCAACAGGCAGAGCCCGGCTGTTATTTCATTTGCTCAGCCTTCTGCCTTTTCTGACAGAGTATGTCATGTGGCCATCCTATGGCACAATTCACTGGAAGGAGTCAGGTCACAGGAAAATTTGTGTATTCATAATGAAATGCATTTTGCAGTTCCTGCAATGGATCAGGCATTATTTACAGCATCTTGTCTTTTTCCAGTTAATCCTTTTCCAGAGTAACTAGCTGGAAACTAATTTCTCGCCTTAAAATAGAAGAGGGAACTGAGGTTGGAGGTCTTGGGAAACTGAATAAGAAATGTAAACTCACATGGTCCACGTCATGGGGGAATGTTGATGAGGTGAGATTGGGCCATCTCCTGTTGTCTTAATGTGTAAACATATAGGTTTATTCTAAGCACAAACTCTGAGTTTAAAAAATGTAGTGAGCTTAATACTGCACAGGTCTGCACATCTGGACCTGCTGGTGTGTATGGCTCCTCTATGCTTACTGCTGCAGCTCAGTTTTCTGGCCTCTTTCCTAAAAGGATTCAAAGAAATACTCATGATTCATTTCTCTTCTAACCCTTTTTACTTTGAATTAAAAGCCAGTCTGTCCCCACATGATCCTTTACAACAAAGAGAGTCAAAGTTTGGGGGCAAATGAGTTCAAGTGCGATAATCTGCCAGCCCTACACCCTGATGTTCATGGCCTGCATCTGCAATGTGAGGGGAATGATGGCAGCCATTTCCTAAATAATCCTGCCTGGATGCCACTGCTTGGAAAGTGAGGAGCAAAGCACCTGTGCACAGGAAGTAATTACTTCACATTGGCTGCTTCTTAAGACTGTTTTCAATGACAATTCTATTTCTCAGTCTAGCTCCTAAATGTCCCCACAGGGCATCTTGAACTGTTATTTGTGGATAAAGCCAGCCATTTATCCTATGCAGTCTCCCACTGGCCAACATCAAACCAACTAATCCCAAATTTTCTCCCAAACCCACCCGGAAGAAACAAGCGGTTGGTCACCTATCCAGTTAAACTTCACAAGAAAGCTAATGGTTTCTCCGTAAACTCTGCTGGGAATTTTGCTCTCACAGGCTCTTGAGTAAATCTTTGTGTGATGAAAGGGTCCTAAGCAATGGTCATCATTGAACATTTACACTTAGTTTAACACCAGAGGCGTTTGTTGAGGATACAGACTTCAAGAAGAATTCAGGGAGGAGGTCCCATCTTTCTGGTATTGACAAAACGTGCCTAGTGTGAATTGAAGTTTCCTCCACTTCTAGAGGGCCCGGGATGTGACAGACCCGGAAAGGAGAAGAGGGAAGGGAGAGGATGGGATCAGTAGGGGCAGAGAAGGGGAAAAGTGCCCAGGGTGGGTCAGTGCACATGTGGGGAGATGTGTGCTGTACCAGCAGCATGAGCTGGCAGGAGGTTACGGAATCAGGATCTGTCCTCCCCCTGCAGGCTGAGGAGAGCTCCTGCTTTGTGAGGACTGCATTCACAGAATTGGCTCCAGATCCTGGGGAAAGATGCTCTAGAATTGTGGGCATGCTTATACTCTCTGAGAGACACAGAGGCCTCAGGGCAGGAAGTCATTTAGGCTAGCACCCTGAGGAAGGCAGGTCAGGGCTTGGGCTCCTGTGTGGGCTGGAACAAATGGCAGAGGCTTTGGTAGCCTTCAGCTTTCTCAGGTGCACACTCCGAGGGAGTGTGTGATAATCTTACAGATGAGGTCTTGGACTCATAAAAAGAGTGGCTTTTGACAAGTTTTCTGAACTTACAGGTAATTCTGACAACTGTAACACCAACAGACATTGTATTTGGTTGCCGCTACATGTCCTTTCTGCTTCATTTTTTATCTAGGTCACTGCTAACAGTCCAAAAAAGCAATGGAAGATGGCACAAATGCTTGTCATTCGTGTGGGAAACCTGGAAGAGACTCCTGCCTCCTGGCTTTGGCCTAGCTTCACCCTGGAAGCTGTGGTCACTTGTAAAGTGAACAAAGGGGTGGAAAATCACGTTTTCTCTCTGTCTCTCCCCTTCTCTGTTAAGCCTTTCAAATACATAATGTATCTTTAAAAATGTAAACACTGGCCCAGATCATTTGTATAGAGATTCTGTAGATTTAAACTGCAAAGTTGACAGTTGTCAGGAAGAGTACTCGTAGGAACCTGGTTACTATTTCTTAGAGAGGTAAATGTCAGCTTTTCTGTATTCCTTGGATCACAAAGCCAGTTTTCTGTTGTAAAGTGTGAACAGTGAGAATTACTTTGTGCTTCCACAGGGAGGCAGTGTCACTCCACCACTTAAGCTCTGCAGTTGGATGGAAGGCCTTCAAACCGTTGCTTTTCTTTTCTTTTCTTTTTTAAAGATTTATTCATTTTATTGCAGCCAGATATACACAGAAGAGGAGAGACAGAGAGGAAGATCTTCCATCCGATGTTTCACTCCCCAAGTGAGCCGCAACAGGCTGATGCGTGCCGATCCAAAGCCGGGAACCTGGAACCTCTTCCGGGTCTCCCACGCGGGTGCAGTGTCCCAAGGCTTTGGGCCGTCCTCGACTGCTTTCCCAGGCCACAAGCAGAGAGCTGGATGGGAAGTGGAGCTGCCGGGATCAGAACCGGCGCCCATATGGTATCCCGGGGTGTCCAAGGCGAGGACTTTAGCCTCTAGGCCATGCCGCCGGGCCCCAAACCGTTGCTTTTCTACCTGCTATGTCTGACTCTGAGTAAGCAATGATGAGTAGGCCCTACTTTATCTGTGCCTTTGTGTGATACTTTGTAGGACTTTGCGGAGAAAAGCATGCACATTGCAGTCCCACTGCTGGCAAGCACATACTATTGAAGACTAGGAGATTTGGCAGTTAGAAAATGGGTGGTGGACATCAGCAGACTCACAGGGCAGTTGTGTTCTGGACCAGCGTCTCTTAACAAAGTATGGTACACACATTCTCACTCATAAGCTGTGCATTGAAAACATCTCACATTTTAAAAAGTTTTCTTAATTCTTTACAGTTTTATTTCCAGAGATAAGGAGAGAAAGAGAAAGATCTTCAGCCCCTGCTTCACTCCCCAAATGGCTGCAATGACCGGAGATAAGCTGGTCTGAAGCCAGGGTCAGAAGCTTCTTTTGGGTCTCCCACATGGGTGCAGGTTTCCAAGAACTTGGGCCATCCTCAACTGCTTTCCCAAGTTTTAGCAGGGAGCTGGATCAGAAGTGGAGCAGCTGGGACTTTAATTGGCACCCACATGGGATAACAGCGCTGCAGGTGGATAATCCTAATCAGCCTGATACACCATCCTGCCAGCCGCAGCACCTTTGTTTCAAGTCATTCCTTTCTCTTGTTTTTCCCAGAGGGATAGGCCTTTGCTGTCTCCTGAAGTTTGGTCTAAGATGCTTGTATCAACATTCTGCCCTTGGGTCTTGTCGCGGCAGAAATGTGACAACTTGGTTCCCAGGATTTTCAAACAAGTGATTTTGTAAGAGTTCTTTTCTCCAGAAAGATCACCAGGCTCTGAGAAGAGGTTAGTGGGTACTGAGAAAGTGTTTGAGCCCAAGCTGAATTAGTCGGTGGAATCCAGCTCCCCAAAACAGTGTTACAAAATGGGAAAGAATCACGAGGATTGGATAAGAAAGCTATGGTTCATCTACTCCATGGAATACTACTCAGCTATTAAAAAAACCAAAATGCAGTTCTTTGTGGCCAAATGGGCCAAACTGGAAACCATAATGCTAAGGGAAATGAGCCAATCCCAAAAGGTTAAATACCACATGTTTGCCTTAATTTAAGATGATATGATGTTATGTATAACATGTTATGTTTTGAATGTTATATGTTGTGTATAAACTAAAATTGAAGTATAGGTGAGGTGGTCACAGAAGGTGGCTGGGAACCCGCATTTACTTTTAACATATTGGTTACTCATTACTATGTCAATTAATTCCATAATGATGTAAATTTTTGCTGATGGTATGTTGGAGCTTTCAATTGACTGGGATGATACTCTGCTGGCTCTGTCATCAGACCAGAGAGGGTATACCTAAGAAGCCGTTGAACTTGACGGGACAATAAGATGCTGGACTCAATGTTTGGTATACGCTTGCAATGGGGAAATCTCAACTGAACTTGAGCTGTGGTTATGCAGCAAGGTGGAGGAATCCACCATGGTGGGAGGGTTTGGGGAGGGGTGGGGAGAACCCAAGTATCTATGTAACTGTGTCACATAATACAATGTAATTACTGAAGTTAAATAATAAATAATTAAAAAAAAAAAAAAAGAATCACGCAGCCGGATAAGTGAGAGTAAAGTGGCATTGCAATGAGCTGGCTGGCACCACCTGGACCAGGTAGAGCCAACAAGAATTTTCAGTGTCAAGTTTCTCGAATGAGAGTGAAAGCTTTCCAAAACTCTGGCTTCATTGTTCTGCGGCAGTGGGGATCTCTTTCAAGAAATCCTTTACAGTTTAAATTTCTAAATGTGACAATCAATATAGAACAACCCACAATAGAAGCAGAGTTGTTACTTGACCCTTTGCCTAGTTTCCCCTGTTAGCTAAATCTTGAAACTATAAAGAATATTATATCCAGAATGTTGGCCTTAACACGGTGTAGAGACAGAACAATTAATCCCAGTGAGGAAACAAGAAAGTTTAGTACTAGCAAAATTGCCAACATAGATATTAGTGGACCTAAACTAAGAACCCAGAAGCAAAATTCTATGCCTGAGGTCAATTGATTTACTCCAAAAAAAGTAAGGAATAGTTTTTAAAAATAGTGCTAGAACCATTGATTATTCACAGGTGTAAGAATAAAGTTGATCTCATGGCGAACACACAAATTTAAGTCAAGATGAATGAAAGAGTGCGACTTTGAAAACTCATAGGAAACATAGGAGTAACCTTTTTTGATCTTGAATTAGGCAGTGATTTCTTAACAATACCAAAAAAGTTGATTACTTAGGGAGTACCTCTGAAGGAATAAGGGATCATTTATATGAAATCTGCCATCCTCTTTCATACAAAAAAAAATCCTTATGAAAATGAAGTCTGATAGTGGGTCCAATACCAATAGGTTTTGTCACAAGACCAGAACACACCACATAGCAGCACATTCTTAGCTGTCATATTCTCCAGTGGTTGATACCATAATGTTTGTTAACAGATCGACCATGACATTTTCCAGAGAAACACAGAAAAAAAAAAAAAAACATACCCCTATAACAATGAAACTATGTACTCCCCACTTGAGTTCCCAATAACTAGATGTTTACGGGTCCGCCATTGTTTGCCACTTCTGTGTGGCAGAATTCCCATGTCCCAATTCTTGGCAATTGTCTGCAAAGTCTCTCAGTAAAACATGGGATTTTGGCCACCTTTCACCATGTGCACGATAATTCTCCATCCCCGAGAGACCAAGAATCGACTCCTCTTCCTAAAAGGAGCCTACCTCTGGAGTTGACAAGTCGTTGCTGCCCCTTCCGAGGACATCCCTGCCGAATCCCACTATGTATACCCTCTGCTCTACCCAGCTCAATAAGGATCTGAGTGGCATTGACCTCCCATTAGAGGTCAGAGGCAGATAGCATTTCTGGTCTAGCAGGTGGTGGAAGGAGCCAGGAAGTCCGGCCCTGATGGTGTCCTGGTATTAGCTTCCGCAGAATGCAGTGTGTGCCAACTGGCTGCGTGGTGGTCGTAGGACCCAAAAGAGACTTAAGGGGGGCTGCTGTTTCCACTGCCTGCAAAGGGACCCAGCTAGAGGTTGGGTCAGGCAGAGGAGGAGGTGCTCCAGTGAATAGACACTGGAAGGAAGAGGAAGAAAGCTCCACCAAAGTGGCCTTCCTTCCTACTGTGACGTGGTGCCTGTGGTGTGTAATGGAGGAGCCATGTTCCAGCTTGTGTCCATGGATCTTATCTGCTTCGAGGAGGAAGAGAACCAGGGGGCAGATCTCTATGTCCTTTATATTGTGAGATTTCTAAACATGTCCACATTACCACTGTTGTTTTTGATAACGATGAAATTATATAGCAATAACTGGTGTTTAAAGACTATCTATAGATACAGCCAACGTTTACATGCTAATCTGAGGGAGACATTTATCATTCTAAGCACTTTACACATGTAACCATTAATATTTGCAACCACACAACCTGACTCTAGATCCTGTGTTCTTTTTTGAGATTTGTTTATTTTCATTAAAACATCAAATTTACAGAGACAGAAAGATCCTCCATCCACTGTTTCGCTCCCCAAATGACCCCAATGTCCAAAGCTGAGCCAGATGTCAGGAGCTTCTTCCAGGCTTTCCATGCAGGTGTGCAGGGTCCCAAGGACTTGAGCCATCCTCCACTGCTTTCCCAGGCCATAAACAGGGAACCGGACAAGAAGTGAAACAGCCAGGATACAACCAACCACCATATGACATGCTGGTGCTTGCATGTTGAGTGGGGCAGCCGGGACAATAGCTTTTTACCCATTCTGGCTCTTACTATTGGGTGCTATGGCCCAGCCGCACCTGGTCCACCCCCAGACCAAGTTCTTGCATGGTTCTGTGGGTGCTGAGACTTAGCGCAGTCTGTCCTGAACCCACCCTGGCTCTCGTGAGCACCAGCATTTGCTTGAGGCTAGCCCAGTGTGGCATATACCAGAGCCAGTACACACCCATGCGGAGACATAACGCAGTTATGTCCAACCCAGTTTGCTGCCCCTATTCTGGCCAGGGTGTCCTCTCAGTTCCCTGAACAGGCCTGTTCCCAGCCACAAATCTTGTACATTCCAGTGGTGACTCTGACCCAACCTATGCTCCATCTTGGCTTTTAGCATTGGATGCTACAGGCTGATCTGTCCCAGCCTGCCCTCAGTCCCAACTCTTGCTGGTGGGTGTTGCAGCCTTATCCCTGTCCAGTCTGCCCCCTCTCACACTCCCTGGCTTTCATGCAAAACGGTAGGTGTGATAGCATAGCCCAGCAAGGCCCACATCTACCCTGGCTTGTGTACATGCCAGTGTGCTAAGGTTTGGTCTGGCTCTTCCCAGTCTGCCCCCCACCCCCATCCACTGAAACAATCCACACACTTGCTAACACATGGAACTGTCTTGCCCAGCCTGACCAACACCTTGGCCTTAATCAAGTTTCCCAAGTTCCCCCACCAAAACTACTCCCAGACTTGGATCTCACATGTGCCAGTTGGTGCTAGGCCTTACTCAGCATAGTCTGCCCCTCTGTTTCAGCCTTTGTGTAAGCTGGAGGATGTAGTGGCCCAGCCCACTTCACACTCTATTCTTGGGTGTGCCTTGGAGTGTGGCAGCTTGGATCAGCCTGGTTTATTCCCAACCCTAGTACCCATGAGTGTCTAGGGGTTCCATGATCATGTCTGGCTCAGACCAGCACTACCCCTAGCTCTTGAGCGAATCAGTAGATATTACAGTTCCACAGGGTTGAGCCCACATATCCCCCACAAAACCTGCCCCCTGACCTGGTTCTCTTGCATATTGGTTAGTGTCATGGCCCAACTTAACATTACCCAGCCCCTGTTGCAACACTCACTGGTGGGTACTGTGATCTAGCCCTGCCAGGTAGGCCCCCAGCCATAGCTTTAGTGTGTGTCCTGGTTGGTGGTGATCAGTGGTGGTTGATGTTAATTAGCCCAGCTAATGTCTCCCGCATTGTTTTGATTCATAGAAGTCTTCTAGCTTCTCTCCTCCAAACCACTCGGTCTCAGTCTCCTTGCTTTCCTGCAAGTACAGTGGCCTTGTTGATGGAAGTCACCCAGAAGTCATTCCTCAGCTCCAACAGACTCCCTCATTGGTGTTTGCTCCCACAGATTCCCATAACCAATCCCTAAGCAATCCACAATCCCTCCACCTGGGAGACCAGCCCAATATTCCCAAGCCCAGTCTTCCACTGGGTGGTATGCTGACCTGGAGCTCTTCCCACCCACCAGGGTCCCAAGCTCCTGGCATGTGTGCTGGTCTGGGACCTTACCCCTCCACATACCCAAGATCCAGGCCCGTTTCAAAGTTCCCTAAGCTTGGTCCACCATCACACCAGGCCAGCATGTTAAATTAGGGCTCTCCATGCCCCTTCTCCCACCCAACCTGGGGCCAAGCATGTGTGGAAATCCCCAGTCTCTCTGCCTCCCTAGGCGTGAGCCTCCAGGTCCCCGAACACCCCTCCTTTTGTGCCACCTGAAGTTTTCTGGAAATTAGAGAGGATGATTTAGTTGATTAGAATATATATCTGATTTTGAAGGATTTATACACTGACAGATTTGCTTTATGATTTGACATCTAAAATTCACCATTGCTCACAAAACAAAATTATTGAAGAGAATACTTGTCTTAGCAGTTGATATGCCCATGGCCTGTGTTGGAGTGCCTGGTTTCAACTGTGGCATGTAATTACAGCTTTTGTACTAGTGTGTACTAGAAGGCAGCACTTAATAGTTCAAATAAATGAATTTCTGCCAACCCAGCATTCTCTGCATCCCCCACTTATTTTTAAAAGAGAAAAAAAAGAAAAGAAAAAAGTGAAAAGAGCAGAATAAAGAAAATTTTTAAAAAAATCAAGCATTGCCATACTGGTATAATTAATACTAATTTGGCATTACCGGGCCCAGAACGCCCATCACCTACTGGCTGTTTTTGCTCCCAGCAGTGTGATACTTGGCTAGGTACAAGGCAACAGATCAGTTTTGGCCTCTGCTTCGGATAAGTTGAGTCTGGACGGGGAAGATGTAGGGCATATAAATGCTGCTGTTGCTCTCCTGTTATCAAGGAAATATCAGAGACTATGCTGCTAGAAGTGCACAGAACCATCAGCCAAAGAATCTTGAAGAATTAAACCAGGTAAAGATTCCTTCTAGAGGACACCCTGCAGTTTCCACACATGGAGGAGCGGGTGGGACTAAAGCAGTGAGATTTTGTGTCCAGGACCAGCTCCGTCTCACTCTCCCAACTGCTTCTCCACCAACATCATTATTTTCATTTGATGATTATCACAAATGTGGTTTTGGTTAATACTGGCAAATGATACTGAAGATGAGCTACCTACCATGTCTCTCTAACAGATTTTGCACCTGCCTTTGCAGCCTGGCACAGTAGCACTGCCACTGTCCTCTGACCTCACTCTCTGGGAGATCCTCCCTTATCTCTCAGGAGTGCCCTGCACCTGAGGGCCGTTGGATATTTGATTCTGGCTCTGTGTTCCAAGACACATTCTGCAAGACGCATGCTGCAGGTGGATGTTCCTCTGCCCTAGCCAACACGTAGAAACACCTGCACAGAGAAGTATTTGATTCACGTCTTTTCTCAAGCCAAACCCACACTGCCTGAGGCTCTGACCTCCTGCCCCCACCCAGCTGCACCATGGTGAGCTCCTGCAGAAGGGGTGCGGTTGCACAGACCCCACAAACGGTCCACTCCGTGTCCTCATGCTCCCCTGGTGGCCCACCTACTCGGCCTCCCTTTCCTGGCTCTGTGGGTCTCCCAACAACTCAGCGTCTTCCTCCTACCATGGCTGGCGCTGGACTCTACCCTTGTCTGGGAGGCCGTGTGTGTCACAACTCCACTCCTGGTACAAGGCCTTCTGCAGAGCACATGTCCAATGCATGTCTCAACTTCAGAGCTTTTTTTTTTACAAGTTTCTAGCCAAACTTATTTATTTAGATTTCATCACTTGTGTATGTTCACTTAAGGCAACAAATCTTAGAGTTCATACTTTATTTTCTAATTTTGGAGGCAGAAGAAAAAGGATGAGAGAAAACAGGAAGCAACTGTATTTTGTCTACTTTATTAGCTGCATTACTGTTAGCATTGCATTTTCCAAGAAAAGAGCCTTTCTACTATTATCATTTCTTCTTACCAACTTCAGCATTAAGATGCATTCCCTATTTTGTTGATAACAAAGCAAAACTCTCAATACTTAAAGAATGTAATGGCAATAGAAGAGTCACAAATAGTATTGTTCAATGCCCAAGATGAATGTATTTATAATTGAATGATCAGGACACATGCTCAAAAAATCACAAGTATTTACTTCTATATCAATCAAGCAAAAAAAAAAAAAAAAAGAACACACAAATGTCATACAGTGTGTATTCCAGCACACTCTCCCCTTGTAACACTCAGAATGTTGACCAGACTCTAAAGAACAATGGAACTGGATTTCAATGGGGTGGGGGAAGCTGCTGGCAGTGAACCTGACTCAGCCCCTGGCTTCCTCACTAGTCTTAACTGCATCTCCTGCTTTGGCCCTCTTATTCTCATCTCTCAGAGCCTCTTGATACAGAAATGTAAATGATCTGGGATCAATTTTACTGAACTTTGCCAAATACTCCAAAACTCTCATCCTGGTGGTTTCAGCATGGTCCCTAGGACCCCACAGGAACTCGTAGCAAGCAAGATCACTGTGGGGCACCTGCCCTAAGGAGAAGAAAGGGGTTTGAGTCACATGACTTCCCAAGGCCAAATTTCTTGTTACTGACAGACAGAGCGGGTAGGGGTGCGAATGCATGTTATGGGGTAACCTCTGTTCTTTTTTTTAAAAAAATTTTTTTTTGGTTTAGTAAGATAAAATATTCAAAGATAATTTTATGCAAAATTTTCTGTATATAAAAATTGAAAAATGAAAACATGACATTTATCATAACACCAAAATTATATTATACTTAGAGATAATCATAAAAAAAATCAGAAGGAATTGAAAACTACAGAATGAATAACATACAAAGGAATACAAAAAGACCAAACCAGAAATATATAATATATCATTTGATTGGAAGAATACATTAAAATGGCAATCCTCTCAAATTTATATATGCATTTAATATAATCTCTTTCAAAATTTTTGCAACAGTATTTTTTTTAAGATTTATTTTACTTTTATTGGAAAGTCAGATATACAGAGAAGAGAGACAGGAAGATCTTCTGTCTGATGATTCACTCCCCAAGTAACTGCAATGGCCGGAGCTGAGCCCATCTGAAGCCAGGAACCAGGAACTTCTTCTAGGTCTTCCACGTGGGTGCAGGGTCCCAATGCATTGGGTCGTCCTCAACTGCTTTCCCAGGCCACAAGCAGGGAGCTGGATGGTAAGCAGGGCCGCCGGGATTAGAACCGGCGCCCATATGGGATCCCAGAGCGTTCAAGGCAAGGACTTTAGCCGCTTGAGCACTGCGCCAGGCCCTGTGACAGTATCTTTTAGAATCAATCCATGGAAGCAGTCATGATATGCTGTAAGTGTAAAATCTTCATCGTGTGAGCCTCAGGAAGGCAGAAAAGAGGGTGCCAGCATCACAGCAGACAGGTACATCCACATTTCATGTTACATGGGACATCAGTGTACCCAAGATGAGTCTGTAGTGCCTTCCAGTGTTTCTGTGGATAGCAAAGATTACCTGAGAGAATCTTTCACAACCTCTTGGTTTGTATGGCAGAGCTCTCTGGGGACTTGTGAATAGCCACTGTCATATGCATACTGATTTTTAAAAATAAACACATCAGTTACTTTAATAGCTAACACATATTTCTCTTTTGACATAGTCACGTCTTCTTCTGATTATGTTCCCATTGAACAGTAACAATTACTAAGCAGTTCTCAGGCCCTGTGGACTTGGTTGAAGACTTGGCAATGTATTTTCTAAAGACGCCCCACTGGTAGTGAATTTTTATCATTTAAGGATATTTGTGATTTTTGAAAATAATAACACCCATATCCAGTGATGTATATGTATGGATGATTCCTTACTGTCAAGTAACTCCATGTTAATAGGTGTTTAACTTAAACAGTTAAGACACCTGGAGTCAAGTTTGGAAATATTTTGAGCATCACTGAAAGAAGATGCTTTTTTTAAAAAAAACACAATAAGTAAGTAAGTAATAAGTAAGTAAAATCAGAATCCACACAAATTTAAAATAATATACATATCTCTTCTCCTATTTCTCAATTAAGTAAAATCATCATAATCCACAGATAATACATTTATAATAACAAACATACATCTTTCAACACTATTCCCATGAACTTTTTGAAGTACCTTTGGATTGGTTTCCTCCTCTTCAACATTAGACTCACTTCACCTATACCAGAAACATATATCTGGTATCTCTCTACTATCATTATCCTAAGCTTGAACAAAAAGTTCTGTTCCTTTGCTTTAGTTTACAATTGACTCAACTTAATCACTGCCTATTCTTGGCCAACCATATAGCTAGGAGATGTGTCATTCTGTGATGGGTCCAGGCTATTGTGTATCCATCATTCCCTAAAGTTGAGTGCAGATTTATCACCGGGGTGAGAGAAGAGAAGCAACTCCTGTCAAAGCAGGAGGAGTACACTGAACTACAGAAATAAGAAGAAATGACAAATCAAATAACTCATTTTATTGTACTGTATATTTTCTGCTATGGAGGACACAGCATGAGATAAGAATATTAAACAACGTGCCTAATTTTAAAAATACACACACACCAAGTCTCATTGATCTCATGGAGCTTTGTTTTTTGAAGACATTATTGTGTTTTTTTAAAAAAATATTTTTAAAAAAGATTTATTTTATTTTTATTGGAAAGTCAGATAAACAGAGAGAAGTAGAGACATAGAAGAAGATTCCCCATACACTGATTCACTCCCCAAGTGGCCACAATGGCCAGTGCTGTGCCTATCCAAAGCCAGGAACCTGGATCCTCCTCCAGGTCTCCCATGCAGGTGCAGGGTGCCAAGGCCCTGGGTCATCCTCAACTGTTTTCCCAGGCCACAATCAGGGAGCTGGATGTGAAGTGGGGCCATCAGAACCAGAACCGGTGCCCACATGAGATTCCAGCATGCACAAGGTGAGGACTCCAGCCACCAGGCCACTGCACTAGGCCCTCTGTGTCTACTTTCAAGGGATGTACCTCACCTTGACTCTTGGCACTGCCTGACCCTTTTATTCTCCGTGACCTGAAGACACAGACTCAGACCAAGATGTTCACTAAGTGTTTGGAGCTCCTGCAAAATAAATTGTAGGACAATCAGGCTACAGACTACAAGCAGCACCTTGGAATCCCCCAGGTCTGACCAGAAGATGGGCCAGACACTGCGAGGTCTGCACTGTGCTGGGGTGGACCCATCCCCTCTCTGCTTGGTCAGGATCCTCACTGCTGAAAGGGCCTGGAATCCACCCCTCTGCTGGCTTGAGGTAATGGATCTCATCTCCCAGAGGAAACAAAAGGCTGTGTGGGTGTCACATTTGGTCATCTTGCCCAAAGGCTACAGCAGATCACGGCCAAATGAAGTGAGCCTCCAACTGAGTCCCCACCACACCAAATGGCAGATCCTGAATCTCTATGTCTATTGCCGGAAGTGGAAGTGCTGGAAGGCAATGCACTTCTTCCATGTGCTTTTCCAAGGTCGAGATAAGGGGGAGGGTGGACCTGGAATATTCGGTGTTCCAGGAAGCAGTTTCCCTCAGTCATCTCTTTGACTCCAAGCATGCCCACATCCTCTTTCTTCTGACCTAAGCCCATGCCCCTCTTAGCAAGGCCTGAGACTATCCATCAGCAAGTATGCGGGGTCTTAGCCTGCCTAGAGATTCCTTCGGACCCAGTTTTCTGTTCTGGGCTGCCTGTACCCTAAACACTTGTTGAATATTATGGTTAGTGATGAATTAATGCTGAGATTATTGAGTGGATTAAAATTACATCTTTGCAAAAAATTAAAGAGAAAAATAAATAAAGGAAGGAGAGGAATTACAGAAGGAGTGAGTGAAGTATGGTTATCTTTTTGAAATTGTGCCTAAGAAGTACAGGAAACCTGGCCTCTTGCGACGGCTCAGTGGCTAAATCTTTGTCTTGATTGCACTGGCATGCCATATGGGTGCTGGTTTGTGTCCAAATTGCTCCATCTACTATCCAGCTCCCTGCTTGTGGCTTCGGGAAGCAGTAGAGGGTAGCCTAAGGCCTTGGGACCCTGCGCCACATGAAAGACCCAGAGGATACTCCTGGCTTCTAGCTTCAGATTGGCTTAGCTCTGGCTATTGTGGTCACTTGGTGAATGAACCAGCAGACAGAAGATCTTCATCACTCCTTCCCTCTATAAATTTGCCTTTCCAATAAAATAAATCTGAAAAAAAATTTTTTCATTTTCTCCTTTTAAAATTTTATTTTTAAATTTTATGATACAATTTCATAGGCTCTGGGATTTCCTTTATCCACTTTCAAAACACCCCCCGCCCCACTGACTTCCTCTATATCACACAGTTCTCACTTGCTAGTTAAAAAATACATGAAAAATGTTCCCTTTTTGTTAACAAAATTAAACCTACTTAGCAGCACATAGAAGATAGGATCTTTATGAAACAAATACAGAAACAGGTAAGTGAAGTGATTCATTATAACCTAAAATTCCATGAGCTATAGACAGCTATTGTCTATAATTTGTATTTACCCTGCTTTCAATCTTTTTGTTTTTATGAGTAGATATAATTACAACTATTAGCCGTATCTTTCAGAGGCTTGGAATGTCTAGTCTATAAGCCATATAAGGCAGCAGCTGGAGGGACTGAAAATTCAGTGAGTACACAGTGAGTAAACATCCAATGCTGCATGGCAGAAAAAAAATTCCTGCCCCTGCCCTAGGAAAAAATATGAAGAATATATTTTTTTAAAGATTTATTTATTTTATTACAAAGTCAGATATACAGAGAGGAGGAGAGACAGAGAGGAAGATCTTCTGTCCGATGATTCACTCCCCAAGTGAGCCGCAACAGCCGGTGCGTGCCGATCCGAAGCCAGGAACCAGGAACCTCTTCTGGGTCTCCCACACGGGTGCAGGGTCCCAAAGCTTTGGGCCGTCCTCAACTGCTTTCCCAGGCCACAAGCAGGGAGCTGGATGGGAAGTGGAGCTGCCAGGATTAGAACCGGTGCCCATATGAGATCCCGGGGCGTTGAAGGCGAGGACTTTAGCCGCTAGGCCATGGCGCCGCCAGGCCCAAAAATATGAAGAATATTTACATTAAAAGACAGAAGTCACTACAAATATTTTAAAGAGATAAGCATACAGTTCTCAGGGTCAGGCTGCAAATACTGCTTTACATACCATTTGTAGGGAATATTTGAGTGAGTATTAATCAAGCGAAGTGATGTTGAAAGCCTACTGGAATAAAAGCTGTCCCCTAACTCAGTTGGAAGGCTTTAGCTTCTAAGAAGGTATCAGATAATGTCAGAGTAGTTTATCTCTATCACACAATGCTAATGTTTATTCTACTTCATATTTAAAATATTTAAGATTTATTTGTTTTTAATGGAAAGGCAGATTTTCAGAGAGGAGAGACAGAGAGAAAGATCTTCCATCCTTTGGTCCACTCCTCAAGTGGTCTCAAAACCGTAACTGAGCCAATCTGAAGCCAGGAACTTCCTCCACTCTTCCACAGAGGTTAAGGGTCCCAAGGCTTTGGGCCGTCCTTGACTGCTTTCCCAGGCCACAAACAGGGATCTGGAAGGGAAGTGGAATAGCCTGGACATGAACTGGCACCCATATGGGCTCCCAGCACTTGCAAGTTGAGGATTAGCCAGTTGAGCCATCACATCAGGCCCTCATGTGTTTCCTACAAAGACACTAGACTAAACATCGCTCAATGGCCTCACAATATTTGCAAAGATAACAACTACATCAGGCAGTGCAGGCCACATTGTGTGTCAGTTTTCATGCTCCAAAAATCTTTTAAAATTGTGGTATACTTTTAAATTATTTATTTATACAAAATTATAAGCAATGAATATTGAAAAAACAGAGACAAAGAAAATTTTGCACTTCATGCTTTAGCCCCTGAATGTCCACAGATGCCAGAGTTGGGCTATGCTTAAGCCCAGAGCCCAGGACTCCAGCCTGTTTTCTCATTTTGTAATATACCACTGCAGTGTTTTGTATCTTTCACATTGTGCGCTAGCAGGAAGCTCAATCTAAGAACAAGGGACTCGAATCTTGGCGCTCCAAAGCAGCATACTAGGGTCCCAAAAATCATCTTAACAACTGTGCCAAGCTGCCCTGTCAGCACTTATTGCAAACTCATGCCTTAGCAAACTGAAGATCATTAAGAGTTCACAAGATATATTAAAACTGATTTTGTCAAGTGATCCTCTGCAGGGCATAGAACAGTATATTAATACAGTGATTTGGGATTTGGTGTACACAGATGTGTTATGTTACCCACAAATGCTTATAGCCTCTTGTCAGGAATCTAAACTAGTGTAAAAAATACAGGAGTAAGTACAGAAGCATGTTTAAAATGGCATATAGAAAAACAAATAGGATCCATCAAGATCAATCGTATGTACCTATACTAAAAACATAAAAACATTGTATCAGTGAGTTCAGGTTTTCCTAATAATATTGTTAAAGTTTCATGAAAGATTTAACATTTGAGTATCTATTGCATTGCTATTAGATTGTAAAGTGTTTGGGGTTTGCTTAACAGCAACGCTTGAAGATGCTAGGACTTGATATCCTTTGAAGGAAGAGCTGTCTTCAAATTGAAAACTGAAAAATCAATGGGATAAATTTAAAAAAGAAATTTGGGGGATGAAGAGGAATGCAGAAACTGAGTATTGGGTCTAGTTCTAAAAACCTTGAACCTTGCTCCTGACCAAAAAAAAAAAAAAAAAAAAAAATGTATTTTCTCAACCCTGACTCTCATGTCTCAAGGTCTCTCTTAAGTCTTCTGTCTGTAACATGGCCCTGTGTTCTTGGGTAGTGTTATTCCTGTGCGTCAAATAGTTAGGAGGTGCTCAATGCAATCTTCTCCAGGATGTGTACCTTGGGATTAATATTTGGCTCAGTAATAGTATCACCCTTCCACCCAAATATACAGAGGGGATTGGGGTTTGAGGTTTTGTTTAATTGAAAAAGTGATGTAAGATCACATGGTCCACACCATGGGGTGGTGCACAGAGGTGCTGCTGATGTGCAAGGGAGTCTCTGTCTGCTTGCCGAGTCAACTTAATTTTCTGTCCCCTTCCCTGAAGTGGATCAAGGAAGTGCTCATATTTATCTGCGAAGGTAGTCTTCTACATTTTTTTTCATACTGCTGTATACAGTTTTTCTTAACTGATGCTCAGGGCCTTTTTCTGTAACACAGTAAGAATCATAGCAATGATTTCTGCACTATCCTGTGTAGATACAATTACATGAAACACAAATAATTAACAGCAGTCTGCCAGCACAGAGGCAGGAACTGCACAACCAAGCTATAGTTATACACACATATGGGGTAACTTCATTAGGATAGATAATTATCACAAGCACATGTATCTGCATATATCAAGCAACATGCCCATGTTTATTATCTTAGGTGACTGCCTTGCTTTTGTGAGGAATAGACTCCTTGTAAAGGAAGACAAATTGTGCCTCCTTTGTATAAATAGTCTTCAATCAACTTTACTTTCTGCTTTGTTTGGTTTTACCCTGACCTGAGGCATCAATAGATCCACGTGGTTCAGGTCAGTAGAGCGGTATCTGCAGAACTGGGCTCTCATGCCATCAAAATAGGCTGTATAATCCAGCTCCTGTTCAAGGATCTATGTCTCAATCTGATAGAATGAGGCAGCCAGTACTGGGATTGCTCTGTCTCCTCGCAGTAGTCCTTAAATTCCTCAGGATAATAATATGACATAAAATTCAAAGCCCTAACAACCAGACCTGTGACAGCCTATAAATCTCTCTGTAGTGTCTCTAGACAATATAGAACGTGATCAACTATATATGCAATCAATGTATATAATGAACATTAGACAGTGGGAAGATAACCTAGCCTGTGAAGTATGCAGGTCCCACTCACAGTGTGTGCAACTAAACACCTGTGTTACATAAATGTGCACTGTCATAGTCGAGCTAGATTATGCCTAGAGATTAAGGACATGAGTACAAGCTACTTGGTGATAACCTCCTGATTGAAACCAGTAGTAAAAAATTGTAGTCACTGTTTATTGATTCATGAGCATGGTTCACTCTTTATATGGATGATTAATGAAGGGATATTCCAAAGCTAGGGATAGCCTCAGAAGCCAAAATTTCTGAGAGTTTTAGTCAAAGTATACATGTTGACTAGACATGACCCAAGTCTGTTCACTCTCAAACTGTTTCCCATTACCCTATCCAGATCTCATCAATGTGATATTGTAATGGGAAGAAGGGGGCATGGCGTTGGATGTCATTCCTCTGAGTGTGTTTCCAAGATTCCGAGGGCCATTGTGAGTTATAATGACATCTTTGATGCTCAGCAGCAGTCACATTATCACACTCAAATGAAGAAAGAGAAAGCTAGAGACGGGGACTTTGAACTCTGATGCCCTGCCCTGTCCTCGATCATTCCTCAAAAGAAATCTACGTGATCTGAGAGGTAAAGCTTCTTAACTGAACTGAGTTACATAACATCTTTTTTTTTTTTTTGTACAATTGTTAAATCAATGTACCTGAAAAAGTTCAGCAATGTTTGGTAATTGGGAGAGAGTAGTGGACAGTCATATGCTCACAGTAAATCATAGATGCTTCAGATTACAAATACAAGTTCAATTCTGTTAGGGGGAAAGTTAAACTTGTAATTGTTACTAAGGGGCTATACTGTTGTGTTATAATATGGGGGGGGGGGGGAGGAGATGGCAAGAGGGAAAATGGGGAGGGAGGAAAAGAAGCGGTTGCTAAACCCCTATAGCTACAAAACTGTATGCCAGAAAACAACAACAATAGTAATAATAATAATAATGAATGACTGTAAAAAAGAGTCACATTCCACACTTTCAAGACTGAATATATTATTTTCTCCTCAGTAGCAACTGCTTCAATAATAAAGTTATTTTGAAAATTTAAAAAAAAATAGAAGTGCATAGGACAGTAAAGTTTTTTTTTTTTACAGGTCAGAACTATACAAAATGGTTTCTTTAGCAAAGTACCACTCTCTGCTACTTCCCTTCTCGTTCCTTTCATACTGTTCATCTTATTTCCATCCAAACTCTCAAACTTATTTCATCCAAACTCTCAAGATTCATGAGGCTTAGGTTCACCATTCTGTTATCTTCTTTTCACATACTTTGTTTTTTTGTTTGTTTGTTTTACAATCTTTACATAGTTAATTATGGTTAAAAAAAGGTTCAGGGGGTATAGGGAAGTGGGTAATACTATTATGTCCATATTGTTTCCATCATGTATCTGAGGTCAAGGGGGATATTGAGGGAGAAGCCCCACCCAGTTTCCCGCCCACCCCAAGTCCCGGATGTGGGGCATGCTCTGAGATATGTGCTCGAGTGGTGTTAATAGTTCTCCAGTTATGAATCGCTGCCAGTTTCGCTCGATGAGGTCGTCCACTGATTGATATGGTCCATCATAAAGTCTCCATTTGCCCCATATTTCGCTGCCAACATATAGCTGAGATGAATGTTTGACCTGTTCTGTCTTCTGTCTTTTCTTGGTTAGAGTTCTGAGTCCAGCAGTTCGATTGGGGAGATCTCCAAAGAAACTTTGAGGTATTCCCAGACCAGATTCTTGTATGTTCTAGCAAGCACAGGGCCCGGCACAGTCCATCACCCCGATCAGCTGGTGGTTTCAATTGCTGGGTTGGTTCTGTTTTCAGTCCTGAGTTGCACTGGAACCAATGGGTGTTGCAGTCCAGTCTGGTTCTGCCCAGCACATACTCGACCCTTACATCAACCAGTGGGAGTTGCAGCCTAGTCGGGGCGACCCACAATAATCCCCACCAGGCCCGCCCCCTACCCTGATTTGCCAGTATATGTAGCAGTAGACCAGTCTGTCCCCCATCCCATTTGGCTCTTGTACTTGTCAATGGGTATTAAAGCTTAGTTTCATCTAACCAACTCAACCATCCAGCCCTCATGGATGTTGTTGAGTGCCTCTCTGTCTAGCCACCCCAGCCCCCGTCCTAGTTTTCATGCTCTCCCGCGGGACTAGTGACCCAAGAAGGGGGAACCCACTTTTTCCCTCCCAGGTCTCTCTCAGTCCCGGTTTATGCACCTTTTAGGTGGTTCTGTGATTTGACTTGACAGAATTAGTCCCCAGTGCTAGCTTCTGCCAGCTGATGCTGCGGTTAAGCCCAAACATCCCTCACCCACTCTAATTTTGTTTGCACCAGTAGAAACAATCAGCCCAGTCTGGCTTTTCCCTTATCTAGACCACATGCAGCGCACAGGTGTTGCAGCCTTGCTTAGTCTGGTCTGCCCCCATCCCAGCCCATGCTCTCCAGTGGGAGTAGCAGGACAGTAAATTTTAGATACAGGTATTGCCATTTCCAATCCCAGCTAACATGAACCTTGGGTAAGTGCTATAATCACTCTTATGAGCCCAAAATGTAAAAAACAACAACAACAACAACAACAAAACAAAAAAAAACACAAAAACACAAAAATCAATGGAAACTAACCAAGTGCCTTGAAACTGTGTCAGATTCAAATAAAATACCACCACAGGTCTTTATAATACAGTCCTGGCCGGATATCAGGGAGGCGGACATTGTGTGAGCCACTGAGATGGCATGTCCAGGAGGAAACCAGGTAGAATTGCCAATGAACATAGGCGTTAGGTAGCAAGTTACACATCTCAGAGGTGAGAATCTGAGTTCATCCTTTCTTGGGACTAGTACTGGGAGATTAGCACAGGGTTCTGCACATGCCTGTGTTGCAAATTGGTAAAACTATGTATATAGCTGAACTGTGACCCTTAGCTTCCCCTGTTGGTATCAATTTCTGAGGGCTAAAGATAGAGCTGGCCAACACGTGCTTAATGTCCTGATGATTTTCAGTGGCTCTCTGTGTCCTTGACCTACCTCTTTTACACCTAAAAGATGTCTGTCAGTTCTTAGTTCATAGTATTAAGTCACTTCCTCCTGACTTGTATGTGCTGGGTTCTCTTTAACTCAGTTTTTAAAAAAAGATTTATATTATTTTTATTGGAAAGTCAGATATACAGAGAGGAGGAAAGACAGAGAGGAAACTCTTCTGTCCTTTGATTAACTTCCCAAGTGGCCACAACACCTGGAGCTGAGCCAATCCGAAGCCAGGAGCCCAGAGTCCGGAGTCTTTTCCGTTTCTCCCACGTGGGTGCAGGGTACCCCATTGCTTTCCCAGGTCATAAACTGGTAGATGGATGGGAAGGGGGGCTGCCAGAATTGGAACTGGCGATCATATGGGATCCCACCATGTGCAAAGAAAGGACTTTAGCCACTAGGTTACTGTGCCAGGCCCTAACCCAATTTTTGGCAGGTGCAGGAATGAGGTAGACAAGATCCTGCCTCTCACAGACTTGAAATTAAGAGAGATATAAGTAAGGGATAATCAATTGCCACACAGCATGTGATTTCAGTGACAGCTTTTTGAGCTCAGGCAATCAAGAATATTTGTTAAGACTTCTACATATAACATTAGAAATAGGAGCTGAAAAGGTATAGGTGCGGCAAACTAGGAATTCAGAACTCAGATTTCTCTATAAGACAAAATGAGAAAAGTGAATATACTGGTGTTGCAAACCAGAGAATTCTTGCCACAGGAAGCCCTGATAGTGATTGTGTGTACATTCATTAATACTTATGCATCTCTGTGTGTGGTAAAGAGGTAAAAATTACCATGTATATTCCAGCTCCACATAATTGTCTCCATTTCCTCATATCTTTCAGGTTTCCACAGTTGTGTTACCTTGGGCAGGCTGTTGGTGATATTTAGTGGCCATGGATAAAGTACAGTCAAAATCAGGTTCCAGTGAGTCCTCAGTGAAGGGGACCGAGAAGGGACCAAACCAACCTTTAAAACGCCACCGGACCTCTGACAGTATACTGTGTTATTTACTTGGCAGACAGCTGGGAATCCCCAGAAATATGTGGATCTGTCCCAGTGGGTGCTGATAATGATCTTAGCCACCCCAATGTGCAATCAGCCTTGACAACATGTGCTTATATCTCTGTGAAACGGTGAAAACGAAAATAAATCATTGAGCATGAACTTCTATATTTCCTGTGATGTATGTTTGATAAATGAATCATTGGGACCCAGAGCACAGGGGATTCCCTTCACCCTAACATTCCCAGCAGGAATTTTGAGAATGAGTGCGGGGTATGATCATGACATTCATCAGGTGACTTCCATCATTTATCCGAGGAAGACTGCAGAGACAAGATTCTGTAGGCTAGGGGCATGCTGGATCCTAAGTTGCTACTCCCTAGCCATTTGGTTGAACACTCTTGGGTTTCCGCCTCAACATCTATTCTCATCCTCAGGGGTAGACACCCCAGGGGATCAGAAGAACATATATGGTGGGGTTTGTTCAGTGTTTATTATTGTGGACATCACGCCCTTGTCATTTCAACAGAGTAAATGGCTGTGCTGATTCCCTCCACAGAGGTGGAGTCACAGATCTAGAAACTTGCGCCATGAGAAAGTAGACTTTGGGGCAACAGCTAATTGAAGACAATTCCTGTGATCACATTTTTTTTTTCTTTTTAGATATTTTGTTAATATAAAGAGAACAGATTTCGTATATTTCATAGGTACAATTCTAAAAAGATAATCGTATTTCTTTTACTCCATCCCTTCCTCTCTCTTGCAACCTCAGTCACTCTCCTTCCATCCTTTTATTTTTCATTAACTTTTGCAAAAACATAATTTCAACCAACTTGACAGTACTACCAAGGTTACTAGGACTGGTGAGGGAACACCCAGTCCACAAGATGTATCCCATAGGAAGTGCTGAGCAGGGAATTTCCCTCTCTAAGGTGTTGGAAACGGAAATCATGCAGATTTGAGCACTGAGGAGAGAGATATGAAACTGAAGGGAGAAAATGGGATGCTGAGAATGAAGTAGTGGACTTGGACAAACCTCATTTGAAGTCTGGTGCAATATACAGGGCCCAGTGCGGTGGCCTAGCAGCTAAAGTCTGGTGCAATATGCAGGAGGTGATCCCTGAAAGCAATCAGAAATGCTAAGTCCTGTATTTATTAGCAGGCACACTTATGCCAATACTGCAACGTTCTTTCCTTCTATCCCTCCTCTATTTGATACCCTCACACCTGAGATGGAGCAGGTTTGTGGAAAACTCAATTTCCTTTACATTTTCACACAATAAATTCAGAATCCACTGGTTCTCACGGGGTAGAACCATACTGAGTGCACTTTGAAGATTTTTCTTACTGGAATATGTCAGTTCTGAGGCTTTTTGTCATAATTTGAAATACAAGGTCCTTGATCATCTCTATATCACTTGCATGTCACACTGGGCAACCTTAATTGCAGGACAAGAGGAACAAAAGGTAGAGGACTGGGTTAGCAAGATGTTGTCCTGTAGGTGGATAAAAGAAAGTTCATGAATATGCAGAAAGCTGACTTCCAGAGATTCTAGGGTGGCAGTATTCTGAGCTGAATTTCCCCCCAGGTACACAGTGCAGGGGTTTCATGGGGGCTGGTATTAGATACTACTCAGATCAGGGACATGAGCCCTGAGAATGAAAATAAGTCAGTGATATCAAGCAGTGCTTGCAAAATACAGGTCTAGGGCTGAGCATGGTTTGCTGCCTGCATGGAGCTGTAACTCACAAAACACATAGTTCTTCTTTTTTTTTTTTATTCATTAATTACATTGTATTATGTGTCACAGTTTCATAGGTACTGGGATTCTCCCCACCCCTCCCCAAACCCTCCCACCATGGTGGATTCCTCCACCTTGTTGCATAACCACAGTTCAAGTTCAGTTGAGATTCCCCCATTGCAAGCATATACCAAACATAGAGTCCAGCATCTTATTGTCCAGTCAAGTTCAATGCCTTCTTAGGTATACCCTCTCTGATTTGAAGACAGAGCCAGCAGAGTATTATCCTGATCAATTAAAAGCTCCAACATATCATCAGTAAAAATTTACATCATTATGGAATTAATTGACATAGTAATGAGTAGCCAATATGTTAAAAATAAATGCTAGTTCTTAACCACCTTCTGTGACCACCTCATTGACATTTCAATTTTAGTTTATACACAACATATAACATTCAAAACATAACATGTTATACATAACATCATATCATCTTAAATTAAGGCAAACATTTTGGGATTGGCTCATTTCCCTTAGCATTATGGTTTCTAGTTTGGCCCATTTGGCCACAAAAAACTGCATTTTGTTTTTTTTTAATAGCTGAGTAGTATTCCATGGAGTAGATGAACCATAGCTTTCTTATCCAATCCTCTGCTGACGGGCATTTTGGCTGCTTCCATGTTTTTGCAATTCTGATTGTGCTGCTATGAACATAGGAGTGCATGTTGGTTTCTCATAAAACAAGTGTTCTGGATATATTCCTAGGAGTGCTATTGCCGGATCATACGGTATGTTGAATTTGAGTTGTTTGAATGTTCTCCATACTGATTTCCATAGAGGCTGTACCAGCCTGCAGCCCCACCAACAGTGGAGTAGGGATCCCTTTTCCCCGCAACCTCGCCAACAAGTGTTGTTGGTGTTTTTATTCATGTGGGCCAGTCTTACTGGCGTCAGGTGGTACCTCACTGATGTTTTAATTTGGATTTCCCTTATTGCCAGGGAACTTGAGCATTTTTTCACATGTTTATTTGCCATTTGGGTTTGTTCCTTTGTGAAGTGTTTACCCATTTCCCGTGCCCATTTCTTGAGTGGCTTATTTGTTTTGACATTTTGGTTGTTTTGTAGCTCTTTGTATATTCTGGAAATTAGCCCTCTATCACCTACGTAGTGCGCAAAGATCTTCTCCCATTCTGTGGGCTGCTTTTTTACTTTGTTGATTATTTCCCTTGCTGTACAGAAGCTTCTTAGTTTGATGAGGTCCCATTTGTTTATTCTGGTCTTGATTGCTCTTGCCTTTGGTGTCCTTTTTAGGAAGTTGGGGCCTACCCCTAGATCTTACAGAGTATTTCCGACATTTTCTTCCAAACGTTTGAAGGTTTCTGGATGTAGGTTTAGATATGTTATCCATTTAGATTTGATCTTAGTGTATGGTGAGAGATGTGGGTCTATCCTTTGGTTTCTGCAGGCTATCAACCAGTTGTCCCAACAGCAGTTATTGAACAGACCTTCCCATTTGCTTGGATTGTCGTTTGTCTTTTTGTCAAAGATTATTTGGCTGTATCTGTGTGGGTTCCCTTCTGGTGTTTCTATTCTGCTCCATTGATCTTCCTCTCTATCTTTGTGCCAGTACCACGCTGTTTTGATAACCACTGCCGTATAGTATGTCCAGAGGTCCGGAACTGTGATTCCCCCTGCTAACTTCCTGTTCTTCAGGATGGTTCTAGCTATTCATGGTTTTTTGTGTTTCCAGATGAACCTTTAAATCATTGTTTCCAGTTCCATGAAGAATGTTTTGGGCAATTTGATTGGGATTGCGTTGAATGTATATATTGCTTTTGGGAGTATAGACATTTTAATGATATTGATTTTACCTATCCAGGAGCATGGGATGTTACTCCATCTTTTGAGGTCTTGTTCAATTTCTTTTTTAAGTAGTTTGTAGTTTTCTTCAAATAAGTCTCCTACATTTTTGGTTAGATTTATTCCCAGATACTTCATACTTTTCTCTGTTATTTTGAATGGTATCTTGCTGGTTAAATCTTTTTCCATCTTGGGGCTGTTCGCATACACTATGGCTGTTGATTTTTGTTCATTAATTTTGTACCCTGCCACTCTACCAAACTCTTGTATAAGTTCTAGCAGTCTCTGTATTGAGTCTCTTGGCTCTTCTACATAAAGAATCATGTCATCTGAGTATAGTGAAAACTTGACTTCTTCGTTTCCCATTTGGATTCCTTTGATTTCTTTTTCTTGTCTTATGGCCTCAGTGAGTACCTCTAGGACTATGTTGAAGAGCAGTGGAGAAAGTGGACATCCCTGTGTTGTTCCAGATCTCAGTGGGAAGGGTTCCAGTTTTTCTCCATTCAGTATGATGCTGGCATTGGGTTTTTCATATATTGCTTTGATTATGTTGTGGATTTTTCCATCTATGCCTACCTTGGTTAGGGTTTTTAGCATGAAGTGGTGTTGGATTTTGTCAAAAGCTTTTTCTGCGTCTATTGATATTATCATGTGGTTCTTGTTTTGCAATGTTTGGATGTGGTGTATCACATTTACGGATTTGCGAATATTGAACCATCCCTGCATTCCAGGGATGAATCCTACTTGATCCGGATGAATGATCTGTCTGATGTGTTTTTGAATTCTATTGGCTAGGATTTTGTTGAGAATCTTAGCATCAATGTTCATTAAAGAGATAGGTCTGTAGTTTTCCTTCTCTGTTGGTTCTCTGTCTAGTTTTGGGATTAAGCTAATGTTGGCTTCATAGAATGAGTTTGGAAGGATTGCTTCCTTTTCAATTATTTTGAAGAGTTTGTAGAGGATTGGGGTTAGCTCTGTTCGGAATGTTTTGTAGAATTCTGTAGTGAAGCCGTCTGGGCCTGGGCTTTTCTTTGTTGGGAGATCTTTAATCACTGATTCAATCTCTGCTTCAGTTATGGGTTTGTTCAGGTCGTTTGTTGCCTCTGGGCTAAGTTTTGGCAGGTGGCGTGAGTCTAAGAACTTTTCCATTTCTTGGTGGTCTTCTGATTTATTGGAGTACAGTGCTTTGTAGTAATTTCTAATTATGTCTTAATGGTTGTGGTGTCTGTTGTTATGTTGCCTTTTTCATCTTTGATGCTGTTAATTCTTGCTTTCTCTTGTTTTTTCTTTGTCAGTCGGGCCAGTGGGGTGTCTATCTTGTTTATCTTCTCAAAAAAACCAGCTTTTTGATTCATTGATTTTGTGTATCTTTTTTTTTTATTTCTTCTGATTAATTTCCTCCCTTGTTTTGATGATTTCTTGTTTCCTATTGTGTATGGGGCTCTTTTGCTGTTGTTTTTCCAATTCCTGGAGGTGTGTGTTTAGTTCCTGTATTTGGCGCCTCTCTTGGGCCTTAACATGAGCTCCAATTGCAATGAGTTTACCCCGTAGCACTGCTTTGGCCATGTCCCACAAATTTTGAAATGTTGTGTCAGAGTTTTCATTGGCTTCCATAAATTTTTTGATCTCATCTTTAATTTCTTCTCTGACCCATTGTTCGTTTAATAGCATATGGTTCAGTCTCCAAGAGTTTCTGTATTTCCTGGGGCATTTTGAATTGCTGATTTCCAATTTCATTCCGTGGTGGTCTGAGAGGGTACATGGTATGATTCCTATCTTTTTGAAGTTATTTAGATTTGCTTTGTGTCCTAGCATGTGGTCGCTCCTGGAGAAGGTGCCATGCACTGCTGAAAAAAATGTATAATCTGTGGCCTTAGGGTAAAAAGTTCTATAAATGTCTACCAAGTCCAGTTGTTCTATTGTTTGTATGAGCTCTGTTGTTTCTTTGTTGAGTTTTTGTTTTGTTGAACTGTCTATTGTTGTTAGCGGAGTGTTAAGATCACCCACAATTATTGTGTGCATATCTATGTCTCCCCTTAAGTCTGTAAGTAACTGCTTCACGTAGCTAGGCGCGTTGGGATTCGGTGCATATATGTTCACCATGGTAATTACTTCCTGATGGATCAATCCCTTCACCACTATATAATGACCTTCCCTGTCCTTTTTGATGCTTGTAAGATTGAAGTCTATATCATCTGAGATTAGGACAGCTACCCCTGCCTTTTTTTCTCGTCCATTGGCGTGATATATCTTTTTCCACCCCTTCACTTTCAGCTTCTTGGAGTCTTTTCTGGCTTGATGTGTCTCTTGTAGGCAACAGATACTTGGGTCCTGTTTGATGATCCATTCCGTTAATCTATGCCTTTTGATTGGTGAGTTTAGGCCATTTGTGTTAAGAGTTAAAATTGAGAGGTTGTGATTTTGCCCTGCCATATGTATGTGTTTTTGTGGGTGTTGATATCTGTGTAATTGTCCCTCCTTGTGTGGACTTTAGTGGGGAGACCTTCCTGTTTGCCATCTTTGCTTATGATTCGTCTCCTTTTTTTCTGGATTTAGTGCATTTCTAAGATTTTGTAGAGCTGGTTTTGTGTAGGCATATTCTTCTAATTTCTCTTTGCTATGGAAGCATCTGATTTCGCTCTCAGATACGAATGAGATCTTTGTTGGGTACATTATTCTTGGTTGACAGTTGTTCTGATTCAGGATTTGGAAGATCTTTGTCCATTCTCTCCTTGCTTGTAAGGTCTCTTTAGAGAAATCAGCAGTGATTCTGATTGGTTTTCCCCGGTATGTGATCTTTTCTCTGCTTTGTACTTGTCTCAGGATTCTTTCTTTGTCTTCGCTGGAGTGGAACTTGAGCACCATATGTCTGGGTGAAGATCTCTTCGGGTCATATCTGCTGGGAGTCCTCTGACCGTCCTGGATTTGGGCAGGGTTCATGTTCCAAGTGTTTTGGAAGTTTTCCTGTATAATTTCGTCAAGTACCATTTGCATTCCTGACTCTCTTTCCGCTCCTTCAGGAAGGCCAATAATCCTAATATTTGATTTCCTGAGGTTGTCTTTCATTTCTTGTATGGTCATATTGGCTTTGTTCAGACTTGTCTCTAGCTGTTTAATGAGCTGGGTATGTTCATTTTGCATGTCTTCTGTTTCAGAGATCCTCTCTTCTGCTGTATTTATTCTGTTGGTTAGGCTCTCAATTTTGTGCTCTAAGTCAAGGATTTTACTTTTCATTTGTTGTATTTCTGTGACTATGTGGTTCTTGAATTCCTTGAAGTCCTCCCAATTCTTCTCATTGTCTCTGACAGATTTTAACATTATTTTTTGAATTCCTTGTCTGGTAGATCTTCCATGTCTTCATCTTGCATCTCCGAAATAGACATGGGCCTTTGATCCTTGGTTGGTGGGGTGCTGGCTCTCTCATCTGGATCATTACCTTTTCTGGTATTTCTTCCCATTGTGTTAGTGTTTCTTTTTGAGAGACCCAGGCACCAGCGTGCTGAGGGGTCTCCAAGCTCTATCCTGCAGAGATTGGAGCCTGCAGGCGTGGAATAGCAGGGTGCGGGAATTTTCAAGGCACTTTTGATGTGTCTCTAGTACACTAGACTTCAGGGCGCCACTTCCAAGGCCCAGCGGATTCAAAGCGCACTCTCAGCTCGTCCCCTACACATATGCGACCACAGGGCATGGGGGAATGAAGGCACCCTCTGTGTGTGCCCCCTGTGTGCAGGATCACAGGGCACGGAGGATTCTAGGTGCTTTCTTGGTGTGTCCACAGTGCCAGGGACTGCAGGGCGTGGAGGTTCCAGGCACTCTCTGGGAACACCTCCTGCACGCAGGTTTGCAGTGCCCTCCTGGTATGTCTCCCAAGCATGGGACTGTAGGGCGTGGGGTGTTCCAGGTGCTCTCTGGAAGCACCTCCTGAGCAGGTCCGCCCACCCCAGCAGCGTGGGACCGCCCACCCCAGCGCTCACAAGGGACCGCCCAGCCCAGAGGCGTGCTTGGGTTCCTGTGGGTCAGTACCATCCAGCTGTGTGCCAGTCCGCAAGGCACGGGGGAGCATTCAGTGCGCCTTCTGCCCTTCTTCTCAGCACACAGGACCGCTGTGCGTCACCTCCAAGACACAGTTTTGGCAGTTTCAAGGCACTTGTCCTGCATCCGGAGATGCTGGAATCTCCGGGGGGGAGAGGTGGGGAGATGAGCTCCAAGGATGTTCAGGCTCTGTGCGTGCCCCTGGAAGATTAACTCCGGGAGCCTCGACCCACTGCCACCCCTACCCAGCTCACTCAAACCTCAGGTTCTTGCAGTTTGCCTCTGCCGCTGGCGAGGACCTACGCCGCGAATGTGGCTCCTGGTAGGTGCAGTGGGTGCGGTGGGTGCGGTGGCTGTCAGCGGTTTCTGTGGCTCCTGTGTCTCCTGTGGCTGCTGCTGTGGCTCCTGGCGGCTTCACTTAAACGTGACTCAGCAGGTCTGTAGCAGAACGCCGTCTTCCCTGCGTTTTGTTTTATTTTGTTTTGTTTTTTTCCTGGTTGCTCTTCCGAGTTGTGTGGATTTTTTTGGCTCCACACTGTCCAGGGGACTTCACGCTCCTCTCCCTGCAGCTCTATGCTGCTCCACTTACACTTTTGTCGCGTTCTATCCCTCTCTGTCTGTGAGCTCCCTCACAACCATCCTCCTATGTCGGCCATCTTGTGAGTCTCCCAAAACACATAGTTCTTAAATTCAGAGTTTTGCAGTGTGCTTTTCATATAGACACTTTCACCAGAGTGAAATTTCACAGCACTTTAATTTTTCCAAAACCAAATCAATATCACTGACTATTGGTGTGTTCCTGCTGCTGGTATTGAATTAAATTCTATCATGTCTGGGTTGCACAGCAGTCATTTTCTTGCTGTCACATGTTCACTCTATAGTGCCAAAGTTTTGTTGATATCACAGAAACCATGTATCCTAACAATTATCCATAACTGGTGCAGACCACTGATCTGCACATGGTCCCTTATGTGTGTGTGTGTCTTCTCTAGGGCTCTTTGACCGGTTGTTGCAATCATTGGGTCAATATACAGATGGTCTGTGACGTTTAGGGTCGATCACTCACCTGACTAAACTTCACAAGCGGCTCATTATCTGTAATGAGACAGAGTTCCTCAGGCCACTTGTTGGCCACAAGTTTATTTCAACACACATAGTCGAGTCTATACCAAGACACATGCCTCAGGGACACTTTAAGGTGAGTCCCCATGCCCTACTTCTGCCCCTAAGTGGAAGGTGAAAATGGAAACAACCAACCAAGATGGACTCAACTTGAATGATGGGTTCATCAGGATCCCAAGTTGGGGCACAAAGAGGTAGATTGGAAACAGGGCCCAAGAGAAGAGCCAGCTGGTGGTAGTGTGTGGGACTCAGGGGCGAATGGGTCACTAAGTCAACAAGATGGCAACTAAGAGTCAAGGTCACTGGCAAACAAGATGGCAGCCAAGGACAGAGCCCTGGGGGTGAACCAGGGCAGGAGTCAAGTTGTTTCAAAGAAAGACTGATTGGCCAGGGTAGTTTCTCTCACCTGCTCCTGGCCTATGGGAGGTGGCTTCCACAGTCATGCTCATGACAGTTGGCTCCTAGTTCTCCCCTTCTGGAATTCCTGGAATTCCTGGCCTGAGGCTATTCACTGTTCTATATAAGAAACTGACTTTCCCAAATAAACTGGAACTGCTTAGACGGAACCCCTGTCATGTCTGTGTGTCTCTCTTGTGCGCCAGGAGGCTGGATGGCGGTCAGCAGGCTCACTCCCTCCAGCAATGAGGTACTAGAGGAATCTGTGGGGGAGACCCCATGATAGTGTCAACATCCAAGTGATCCAATCACTGCTCCCATTGTTGTGGTTGCTTGTGGAGGCAGAGTGATGAGCTTGGCCTTTGTCAACCAAGAATGAGGAATTAACTTTCTGTTCAAGGCCAGGAGCTCCCCACTACCCAGTAAAATACTACAACCCACACATTCCACCCTTTTGCATCTTCCACTGATTCCAGGGGAAATAATTTTGATTAGTGGGTTCTCCTTTGTGAACCACAGCAGCAACCTTGTTCCTGGAAGATATAGAGATAATACTGAATTCATTGACTCATAGGGGTCAAACATCAAGCATGTGTCCTATGTCAGCAGCAATGAGATCCAGGTGCCCTACACATCATGGCCCATTTTTCTCTTTCCAAATGTCAATTTTGCTTTGTTTCTCACTAATATATTTTTCAGCTGAACTCATCCCATTGTTCATAACTTGTTTGGGGAATGGAACAAACTCTAGGAAGTACATGTGCTTTTTCTAGATGATAGCTGTAACTCTCCACAGGAAAGAAGAAAGAACACTAAGAAGTGCTCAAACAACAGTGATTTCTTTATGTAACTAGATTTTCTATCTGTTTCTTGGTTACATTTCCAGTTTATACAGGATTTTTGAAAAGAAACATTTTCATGAGTTACAGGCATAGTGATAGTATGGCACATGCTTCTGGCTGGTTTTGAAAAACTAGGCCTTTTATCTGTTCTTAATATATTCTTTGCATTTTACAGAAAGAGAAACAGAGTCATAGTGAGGGGGACAGAGACTGGGAGATTTTCCATTCACTGACTCACCTCCTACCTGCCCATAACACTTAGATACGGGCCACACGGAAATAACATCAAGATGTCTCATCCTGGTGACAGGATACCAATTATTTAAATTATTATGTGTGTCCCAGGATCTTCATTAGTATAAGACTAGAGAAAGTACCCTGAGGTGGACATTGTATCCAGGATCTCCAACTGAGGATGTGAGTGTCTCAACTGCAAACTCTCTCCCAGAGAAATCAGAATCCCATTCATTATTAGAAATCAGGAAAGAACACGCAGACTACGTAAACGATGACCAAATGAAGGCCTGAGCACAGTGGGTCAACCGTGACTCTCAAATGACAAAATACATAAGATTCATTCATCTTTTAAAAACATTTATTTATCTTTATTGGACAGGCAGATTTACAGAAAGAAGGAAATACAGAGAGAAGAAAGATCTTCGATCCACTGGTTCACTCCCCAAGTGGCTGTAAAGGCTGCAGCTCAGCAGATCTGAACGCTGGTGCCAAGAGTTTCTTCCGGGTCTCCCACATAGGTGCAGGGTCCCAAGGCTTTGGGCCATCTTCTACCACTTTCCCAAGGCCACAAGCAGGTAGGTGGATGGAAAGTGGAGCAGCCGGGGTACAAACAGGTGCCCATATGTTCCTTTTTAAAAAAGATTTAAAAAAAGATTCATTTTATTTTTATTGGAAAGTCAGATAAACAGAGAGAAGTAGAGACATAGAGGAAGATTCCCCATACTCTGATTCACTCCCCAAGTGGCCGCAATGGTCAGTGCTGTGCCAATCCAAAGCCAGGAACCTGGATCCTCCTCCAGGTCTCCCATGCAGGTGCAGGGTGCCAAGACCCTGGGTCATCCTCAACTGTTTTCCTAGGCCACAATCAGGGAGCTGGATGGGAAGTGGGGCTGCCGGGATTAGAACCAGTGACCAGAGAGAATCAAGATGGCAGAATAGGGTAAGGATACGTTTAAACGAATGGAAAAACATTTAATCAGTATGAAGCAGAGGGGACTTATTTCAGGAAACAGGAAAGGACAGAACAATAGCAGAGGGGTACCTGGAGACTGACAGACACAGGAAAGCAGCGGGCACAGCAGTGTGGTGTTGCAGTAACTGATACTCCAGCATGGCAATCTGAACTCCACCAGCAGTCAAAACTCCACCAGCAGTCAGAACTCCACCAGCAACCAGGTGGGAAGGGACTTTCACTGGGAGCTTGGGAAGTGAACCCAGACTTATCCATCCTGCTGGTCCATTTGATTTGACCAGGAGCAGAGAAAGAGCAGCAGATCACAGACGGGCAGTAGGAAAACAGGGCGGATTTCATAGCACAGTCAGTCCCCTAGAGCTGAATTGGGTGCCATTTTGCGTAAGGGGGAAAGGGCAAGGGAAAGGACTGAGGATGCGCTGAGCTGGGAGTGAACTCATTTCTGACTCAGTGAACTGCAATGACGTGGCATTCTACGGGTTCCACCCGGGGCAGGTCTGGGTAGCCCTCGGATCTGACAGCCAGCAGATCAAGAATTGTTGTGGTGGTACATCAGGCACCATTTTGTGCACTGTGGCAATAGCTTTGGGACTGCAGGGGACAACAGTGAACCGCGCATGTGCTGAGCTCACAAGAACTCGCTGACGTCAGTGGATTGCACTGGTCCTGCAGGAAAATAACGACTGTGGCATCATACCGACCAAAATAGGTCCGTGTGGCACCCAGACCTAACGTCCAACAGGTTCCGACAAGATCAGCACCACCAACAACCTAATTATATAGGACACCTGATGTTTCTCTAATCCTGGGATCTGCTCCAACCGGAAGTGGGAGAAAGGTTGCAGAGACAACGGTGCAGCCTCAGCATGGTATCACAGGAGGTGGAGAGTGGTGAGGCAAGAGCTGGGGCTGTGGAGACCACAGTGGAAATCTGACATAAGAACCCAAACCTGGAACTTGCTGGAGGTTGTGGCACAAGACCACACATGCAGAATTGTGTCCCTCTACTATTCCTCCAATAAATTGTGGAGAAGACCTGATGGGAAGTGTGATCTCATCCTCCCCCAACTAGGCCTGAATGTTAGGGAGGAGGGTACCCCCTGTACTGTAAACCTCAATGAGACAGCAAATATACATGACGTGGAACAGGGAGACATTTATTGTTCACATATGTTGTTTTTCCATTTGTCACTGTTCCAGGTAGCATAAACGCATACTGTCATAAGGCTGACCACACCATATGGTTTCACACATCAGCATCCACTCCCATTGGGACAAATCCACATCATTTCTGGATATCCCAATCTGTCTGCTGATTAAATAACTGAGTATATTGTTGGAGGTTCGGTGACGTTTTAGCTGTTGATTTGACACCTTCTCAGTCCCTTTCACTGGGTGCTCACTGGGACATGACTCTGATTGTCCTTTATCCATGACTACTCAAAACCATTCACAGCCTGCACAAGTCAACACAGCCGAGAAAGCCTGAAAGACATGAGGAAATTAAGACAATCAAGAGTACTTGATACTAAATATCACCTCCTCACGACATACCGAATACAAATATTCAGACTCACATGAACACACCATTGTTACCAGCAATGTTCACAAGATACTACTTTCAATATCCTCTGATTTGTTATTTCTCTTATTCTGTCTCCCACAGAAATCTAGGTCAAGAAACTACTGTGTTGCATTCTTACTCCTGTTTCAAATGTTAAAAGTGAAGCCATTGCCATTTTTTGAGTGACTGAAAAAACATTTGAATAAAGGCCACTGTAGTCTCATGTTAAATAGTAATTGCCTATTCCATTAGTCAAAATCCCCTTTATTACAAGTGTGGGAAAGGTAGAATCTTTTCTGCCTTACTCCCTGTATCTGTCAAGAACAGTTAGTTGATCCAAGATGGTGTATTAGGGTAAAGATACTTTAAATAAAACAGAAATGTATCAAGTGAAACTGACAGGACGTGAATCTGAATGATGAAGTGGACAGGTCAATTGCAGAGAAATTGATGGGGACCCATGGAAGCTGGGAAGCAACAGTGGCCAGATTTCTTACCAGTTACCATAACTCCATCAAGACACCCAGGAGTGGGCCCAGCGGCGTGGCCTAGCAGCTAAAGTCCTCGTCTTGAAAGCCCCGGGATCCCATATGGGCACCGGTTCTAAACCCAGCAGCTCCACTTCCCATCCAGCTCCCTACCTGTGGCCTGGGAAAGCAGTTGAGGATGGCCCAATGCCTTGGGACCCTGCACCCATGTGGGAGACCCGGAAGAGGTTCCAGGTTCCTGGCTTCAGATCGGCACAGCACCGGCCGTTGCAGCTCACTTGGGGAGTGAATCATCGGTCGGAAGATCTTCCTCTCTGTCTCTTCTCCTCTCTGTATATCTGACTTTGTAATAAAAAATAAAGTAATCTTTAAAAAAAAGACACCCAGGAGGCGTTTCAAGCCATAGAACCGTGGGCTCAACTATTCTTTTGTTTGAATGAGAGTCAAGATAGAGCAGCAAAGTCCTTGCAGAAAGTCACAGGAGTAGGATGGAACAGGTGTCCTCTTCTGCATTACTCCACGGGAGCCATCTTGGGCATGCACCAAGTTGGGGAGAACTCACATCTGATTTCCAACTGACTTCCGCATAATTTGATGCCATAAATGCATTTTTTTTGTTGGTTCCACCAAGAAAATATTACCTACTTAGGTTTGCACAGGTTTCAACCAAAAATAGGTCTGGGTTGCCCCTGAACTACCTTCTAGAAGGCCTAGGCAAGAAAATAAGTAGTGTTTCATACTGAGGTAGTCTAGATGGTAGAACAAGGAATTGGAAACTGAACAGGAATAAAAATCACCTGCCAACAGATGTTCGATTGAAATAGTTTAAAGTCATAGTGACCACCTTACTGGTGCCAGGTGCCATTGGAACAACAATGGCGAGAGACTAAGCATGGCATGGCAAGGATCTGGGAGTGCTGGGTGTGGAAGGAAGCAGCTTGGGCACAGTGGGCAGGAGTCAGTGAAAGAGTACAAGTGCTTAAACAGTCACCAACAACAGCAAAATGAACAATTGTGTGAAGAAATGGGCAAAGGAAGTGAATAGACATTTTTTCAGAAGAACAAATTCAAATGGCCATTTAGCATATGATAAAATGCTCAGGCTCTCTGGCCATCAGTGAAATACAGATGAAAACCACACTGAGGTTCCATCTAACTCCAGTGACATTAGCCCACATTCAGAACTCTACTAACGACACCTGCTGCCATAGATGTGGGGAGAAATGTACCCTATTTCATTGTTGGTATGAGCATAGGCTAGTACATTCACTATGGAAGTCAGTATGGAGATTGCTAAGACAACTGAAAATTAATCTACTGTATGACTCAGCTGTCCCACTTCTGGGAATATATCCAAAGGAAGTAAAATCTGCATATGAGAAAGTAATTATTTGTAATCTTATAGTTACAGCAGCACAATCTACAATAGTAAAGACATGAAAACAACTCAGACACATCTATTCCATGGAATACTACTCAGCCATTAAAAAGGATGAAATTCTACCATTTGCAACCAAATGGTCCTAACTGGAGACCATTATGCTCCATGAATTAAGCCAGACCCAAAAGGACAAAAACCATATGGTGTCTCTGATACAAGGCAACCTTCATGCAAAATGCAAGACCAATAACCCTTTCAATACTGTTCGTGCTACAGCTGAGGGTTTAATAGTTTTGCTTTATTTTAACTCATCTTCCTTCACTGCTTCATAGGTCACAAATTAGCATCATTTGCTTCAAGAAGCTTTTTTATTCTCTTCATTTCCTCAGTGACACACTGATCATTCAGTAGCATGTTATTTAACTTCAAGCTATCATTCATTTTGTATTTTTCTTCCTCTTGTTGATTTTGTTTTATGGCTTTTCATTTAAGGGGATGCATACTAACTGTGTAATAGAAACTATCATATCCAGATGTAAAGATATAATGCAGCATGCACCTTTATTTTCAAATAAAAAATGGACTCCCAATGAAACTACTAAATATATCTTGACAATAGGATGCTAGACTCTGCCATTGTCCAAGCTTACAATGTCAGAATACACTTAAATCGAAGACTGATGGACTTATGACTGTTTATGAGTGACTATATTATCGCAATATTATAGGGGAAATCAGTGACGGAGTGGGGTTTTGGGGAGGGTGGAGGAAAATGCCAGAGCCTATGGAACTTTATCATAAAATAATAAAATAAATAAACAAAAATAAAAAGATATACTACAAGCAGACAAAAAGAATGATACATACCCTAACCAAAGAAGACCAAAATGGAGAATGCCTCTGTAAAACAAAACAAACAAAAAAAACCTAAAGCAAACATCGAACTGTACATTGATGTGATAGGATCAAATTACTGCTTGTCAATGTTAACTCTGAATGCAAATGGCTTAAGCTCATTAATCCAAATATGTACACACACATACACGCAGATTGGATTAAAAATTAGACCCAGATATTTGTTGTTTACAAGAAACGTATCTCTCTAACAAAGATTCACATAAATTGAAAGTGGAAGAATGGAAATGAATATTCTAGGCCAACAGGGAGGATAAAAGATCTATCATAGCCATTTGAATATCAGATTATATAGAATTTGATGTGAAAAGCATTGAGACATAAAGCAGTGAACTACACATATTTTATGGGATCCTTTCAAGAGATGGAAATAACGATAATAAATATATACACACCAAATGGAACTAACAACTACTGGTGAGGATGTAGGGGAAAAGGTACACTGATCCAGTTGTCGGGAGTGTAGACTAATGCAGCCATGTGGAATTCAGTATGGAGAATTCTAAAGCAACTGAAAATTTATCTACCATATGACTCAACTATCCAACTCTTGGAAATATATCCAAATTGTATGAAATCTGCATATGAGAAAGCAATCTAAGCCTCTGTATTTATGCTCTTCATTTTGGGATCACAAGAGCAAATACAGGACTTGCCCAGTTTTTCTCAGAGTAGGGATTGGAACATATGGCATCTGTAGCTAAAACTACTTCTACAATGAGCACCTGTGCAATAGTACCCTCTTCTCTCTCCCCATTACTGTAAAGTAGGAGCCTTCTTCAGGTATACTTGTTTGGAAATGATACAAAGCGATAGTAGACAAATCAGTATGTCAGCATGTTTTACCTCTCAGATCCTGCAAGTTTCGTTGGAGGAATGATCTCGAGGACAGGGCACAGTGTTAAAGATCAAGAACCCTGTCTCTTGGTCTCACTCTCTTCCTCTGAGTCCCAGAGTTTGGGCCAGAAAAACAACAGCCATGACACACAATGCCCCTCCCCAGTACCTTGGAAACACACACATGTGGATAAGCCAAATAGCACGGACCCTCCCCTCACTGTGACATACAAACACTAGTCCTGGATGGGATGTGAGACAAGGGTGTGAGAGGGAGTAGACCTGGGCAATGGCACTACCTGCACTTGCATTCTTTGTAGAGAAATTTCGCTTACCTTGGCCTCAAAATTCTCTCTGGGTCACACATAACCTCCATTAACCTGTGTGAGAGGTTGTCTCCCAGGGTCCCAGTGGACCATGACAAGCAATTTTTACCTACAATTCCAATCAGGAATAGCCCTGGATAGTATCTCTACTCACTTCTTCAACTTAGTTCAAGTGTAATAGTGCATAGTCATGTAACTTATGTGTTTACTTGGAGACATTGTCACTGTAGGCTGTCATAATCCTCTGGTTAGGTGACATTCCCAGTGTATGCCATGCAGTAGCTAAGCTATCAGAATGTATGTGTACTCCATGTATGTGTTGTCTAGAGGTGGAACCCAGTTATCTGGGCCATCAGAGATCTGTTGATGTGGACAGGGCTGTATATTTCATTCAGCGCTAACCTGAAAAAGCAAAGGATGAGACATGGCAGCCCCTGAACTCTGCACCATATTCAATCTCACATAACACCTGAGGCAATTGAATCGAGAAACTTTTATAGGAACCAGGCCACACATTCCTTGTCTTGATGGAAGGGAAATCTCAGTCTGTAGGTGTCTTGATGCATTCAGTGTAAATCAATCAAAATAGGAAGACAGATTTAAGAAAAAAAGACTAACTTATTCATTTCAGAGAGGGGGAGATATCGTTCATGCTTCAGTTCCTTAGTTAGATGTCAATGGCTAGAGCTGCATCAGGTTAAAGCCAAGAGCCTATAGCTCCATCTATGTTTCCTACTAGAGTTCCATGAACAGTGACAACTGTTTTATCCATCGTTCACTGGCTTTCCCAGTCCTATTAGCAGGGAGCCTGACTGAAGGCATTGTGCTACTGGAACTCTAATTTGCACTTTGCTAGGGTGCAGGTTTGTAAGTAGCAACTTATAGTGCTGAATGACTACACTCGCCCTAGGAAGACTACTTTAATGTACAGCATGTTACTATTCAAAGAAAATGGAAAACTATCTTTCCCATCTCGAAATGATGTTTTCCTCACCAAACTAGGATAGTCACATAGGAAATAACACAGGACATGTTGATTTATATTAAGTTTATAGCAAAAAAAAATCATATAATGCTAATAATTTAGACTAAGGCATGGCATAAAATACTGATTGTCATTTGTCAAAAAATTTATAAAATCTTTGTACATGTAATGAGTAACAATGATGGAAAATCACAAGACTTTTATGAACTGCTTCTTAGGCACTCCAATGATAACTAAAATGTAATTTTTTTTTTGCTAAAATTACAACCTAGTTTTGAAGGTTATTGATGTTTTTTCCATGGAGCTTTGAATTCTCTGCAATCTTGATTGTGAACCACAATGAAGTGTGAGTTTGTGATACTAGAAGACACAGTTTAAAACTGTCTTTAAGAACCAAGCTCAAATATTACCAGCTAAAGAGGATTTGTCACAGCAGATGTGAGACTCCCTAAGTGGGATGAACAAACACCACTGCATACGTACATTAACGTAACATAACTGGGAGTCTAAAGGTGTACTCAAGTTTATGTCAGCATCCAATCCCTATAATTTGTACTCCAATGTTGTCTCAGAGAAGATTCATGTAGACAAATATATGTGTTCGTGAAGGGGTTGGAGATGCGAAATAATTTGGTGATTATATACTATTTGTCCTGCGGGTAATTTTGGAATCCAGACACTCTGAAGGCCTTTCTTTGTCCTTATGTCTTCCTGAGGCCATTGTAAGTACAAAAGTCACGGGTGAAGGCCATTCATACGTCAAAAGGGAGACAGAAACATTCTCAAGTCCACCCAATACCCAAAATGTTGAATTTCTTCATTGGACAGCAGCTATATTAGCAAAGATGATGCCTTTCTCCCTGAGAGTTGGGGGTGGATCAGTCCTTTGTCTGCAAACCCTAGGACTTCCCCAAGTCTGCAAGTTGGGGAGCAGGAAAAGCTGAGGAAATGGTGTGGACCAGCAATATTTCCCCTGATGGACCCAGGGAAATTGAAGCTGTACTTTCTCTTCTGGGATCTTTCCATGCTTTTTTGTTCATGTGGTATGTTTGTCTCTCACCTGTATCCCTGTGCCTAAATGACATAAGGCCCTGAGATCTTTGAAGGAAGTTCTGAATAAATAAATAAAGAATCCAAAATTCAGTGTTCTGCAACTCAAAATATAAGATCGCAAGTTTTGGCTGGTCTCCCCTGCTTTCACAGACCACAGTAGAAGATATCAAAATCACAGGTATATTTGGAATAAGACTGGCTGAGATGTGGGAGGCAATTCTTTGAAGATATCTGTGTGAAGATCAGATGTTAACAAAGTATTGTGGTTGAGGTAGAGTTATAGGGACTTTTAGGTACTCAAACACATCCAGGAAAATAAAACCAGACATAAAACCCTGCTGAATTCTATGCTATTAAGGAAGCGTTATCCTGAACCTGACTGATCTCTTCTCCTTTCTCATGATCAGCAGACCTCACAAAGGACAAGTAGTTATTCAAGGAGGGAGAGCAGATGGATACTCAGTCAAAATGTTAGTGTTGTCAAATGTCACTCCCTTGTTCATTGTAGATGTACATGGCTTTAACTTGGAGAATCCAGATTTGTGATTGTTAGATCTGCCTACCACCACAGAAAGAAAATACCAGCCAAGTACCTTTATTATGCAAAGAGAAGTTCATTCCTGGGCCTTTCCCTTGCGGTGGAGGAATGAACAGGAGAGGAGAGAACCGGAAGTGGGAAAGACAAGCTGGGTAGCAGAGACAAAGGTTTTATACCCCCTCTGACATGGGTGCTGGCATCAGCCCTTCTAGGGTCCTGATACGACAGGGAATGTTGGCCTTTGTCCATCATTGGCCTGTATGTGGCCTTGGCTGCCTTCGGGGCGTGCCAGATCTCTGGCACTGTGGTGTCCACCCACTTTCTGTAACCACGATAACCATCAGTGATTATCAATTGGACAGGATGCACACTTTACTAAACACTTGCTGAGTGGGAACTAAAGTCACCAAAAACATTTCAATATCTAAACATGATAAAAAAAATCTTAGGGCTCATCATGGGGAATAAGGAAATGTCCATGGTAGTAAGATAGGATTGGGAAAAGGATATGATAAAATGATTTTTTCCTAAGGTTCTTTGACATCACAGGCACACAGACATGGAGTTGCCAAGCCACGTTGAGATTTGTTCTCCTTAAGGGATCATATAGTCACATTTTTATGGACTTTCACAGCACCTGCCATAGCTCAAGGAAGCCGATGGTGCTGTGAAGATGCTCTGCAGCTGTTTCTCATGTAACCGGATATTTCAGTAAATTTCCATTGTGGCTTATAGAAACCTCAAAAAAAAAAAAAAATGGGATAGCAAGCTTGTACTGTATTCTAAGTACCTCAGCGTGATTTTTAAAATCACCATATTCCTCTTCCTGTATGTAGATATCATCTCATATTCCTCCTCAAAGGACAATCAACTCTCTTAGCAATTACCTGGTGATTTTATTTTTAAAAATATTATTTTATTCTATTTTTAATATTGTTACATAGTTGAGAGGGATGTGCGCCCATGTGGGCCTACAATTAGGGTTGGGAGGGTTGAGGTATGAAGGAAGGAGGGTGGGATAAATGTTTCGTTTCTTCGCCTGACCCAGTCCCAGAGTTTGACTGGCAGTATACTGATTCCATTCACTGCCTCAATTCCAGATGAATGGGAGTGCACTTAATGTATTACCAAACAGCATGGAGGATTGTACCACCCGGTCCCAAACACCAGAGGCCCTCAGGGTGTGTCCACCATTACCCCATCATCCTAGATTAGACTTTCCAACCTGGGAGCCCAGGGCCACAGTCCTGAGATCACATGACCTTCTGCCTATTGGTGGTTACTGTTAAGAAAGGTAACTGTATGCCTGTACTCTCTTTATGGCCCACCTTACAGAGACAATGGTAAAATAAATCAATATGGATTATAGCTTCACAGAGGGCCAACTACTATTGCATCTGCAATTTATATTCCAGTCCCCCTTGGTATCCAATACAAACCGCAAAAGCTGAATGACAATTATCACACCCTCAGAGTACCCTCATGAATGTGGCTTTTCACCCCTCAAATGCATTAACTCTTGTGTGCATCCTAGCTAATCAGGAGTGCCTAATCCCTATAACTCCTCTCAGAAATACCCCCTATAAATTCATTTTGTTCCTATTCTGAATGATGTGCTAAACATCACTACATTTTCCCTCTGTACCTACACATTACCTTCTTCATAATTACTCTTGTCCCTTCTTCACAACCACTCTGCCTTTACGTGCCCTGACCCTGATTCTCACCTTGACAAACTACCTGGACTGTTTTATATCAAGATTTCTGAGACAGTCCACACTTCTTTGAACAAGCTCCTCAGGAAGATCCAGTTCCTGCCAAACTTTTACCCAGCACCCTTCTTTATTATGTTGGTGATCCTCCCAAGAAACTTGCCTTTGAAATAAATACAAGTCTTTCATTTAGTTTTTTTTTTAGCTGAAGAAAGTCTACATGGGTCTCAGAAAAAGCTCAACTAATCTCTAGTTCTTTTGGGGACTTCTTATAACATCAGACACTTGCACAATTCCTCTGGCTCCCAAACGGGCAATACGCTTCCTTCCTCTCCCACATATTAAATGTGACTTCCTCTCTTTCCTGGGACTCATGCGATATTTTCAAATCTGCATTCCAAACTTTCCCCTTATTTCTAAACCTCTCAATGCAACTATCAAAAGTGGAGCTGGAACGAAAGGAGCCCTCTGTATTGTCGTGTCTGCAGGGGGTGCCCAAGCCAGGTTAGACCCAATGGCTGGGACTCGGCCCATGGACACCGTCACCACGTGGTGAGCGATTCCTGGCTGTTAGTCCGGCCAGTGTGGCCAATGGGTTCCAGGCTCTGCCTGATGGCCACCCAGGGGCAAGCTCTAGGGTTTTTAGGGTATGTAATTGCTGCCTATGGACATCCATGGATAAGGTCAATGTGAGTGTAGGTGAGGGATGAATCCTCTCTGACTCCCTCAACAGGGTCACAGAACTTGCTGGCAAACTTGGGGATTGAGACCTGATGTTTGGAGGGGAGAGTCCAGTAAGATCTATTTGGGTCAGACTGATTCACCGGCCCACATGAAAGAGTCAGATGGGTTGTTAGCATAGAGCATCGCTGACTGCCACACACCAGTCCACATGAAAGCTATGGCTGGGAGCCTGTCTGGCAGGGCTACGTACCAATACCTGACTGAGTGTTGGAACAAGGGATGGGTCACATTAGGCAGGGTCATGACACTAACCAGCATGCAAGAGAACCATGTCTGGGGGTGGACTCTGTAGGGGATGTGTGGGCCAAACTCTGTGGAAATACAAGTCCCGCTGGTTAGCTCAAGAGTTGGGGTGGTGGGGCCTGGCAGCATGGCCTAGTAGCTAAAGTCCTTGCCTTGAACGCACCGGGAACCCATATGGGTGCCAGTTCTAATCCCAGCAGGCCCACTTCCCATCCAGCTCCCTGCTTGTGGCCTGGGAAAGCAGTTGAGGATGGCCCAAAGTCTTGGGACCCTGCACCCGTGTGGAGACCTGAAGGAAGTTTCTCGCTCCTGGCTCCAGATCGGCACAGCACTTTCCGTTGCAGTCACTTGGGGAGTGAATCATCGGACAGAAGATCTTCCTCTATCTCTCCTCCTCTCTGTATATCTGCCTTTCCAATAAAAATAAATAAATCTTTAAAAAAAAAGAGTTGGGGTGGTGATGGGCTAAGCTAGGTGTCACCATGGAACCTGCGATCACTTAAGGGTAAAGAAACTGACAACAGTCTGGGCTGGTCAAGGCAGCAACACTGAATGTGCATCCTAAAACAAGGTGTGGGGTGGGCCAGGCTGCAATATTCACCAGCTCATACAAGGGCAGACTATGCCAGGCACTGACCTAACACCCACTGGCCTATATGAGATCTGGGTCTGGGAGTGGGTCAAGTGGGGGAACTTGGGAAACTCACCTAGTGGGTCACAAAACTCACAGATGATCACATGGTCCAGGCCTAGGGGTCGGGCAAGCTGGGCAAAGTAGCTCCAATGGCTGGCTAATGTGTGGGTTGGTTAAGAAAGGGGGCGGACTGGACAGGGTTGAGCAAACCTTAGCTCACAAGCAAGAATAGAAATCAGGATGGAGCACAGGTCATGCCTACTGGTCTGCATGAGCCAGGGATGCTAGGCCACAGCATCTAAGGCAAAAGCCAAGACAGGTGAGGGGCTACACCAAGCTGGGTCAGAGCAACCACTGGCACACATGTAATCTATGGCTGGGAACAGGCCTGGTTGGGGAACTAAGGGGGCTCCCTGGCTATGTTGGGGTTCCCACTGGTGAGTGCAAGGGCCAGCATGGGGGCTTCATTCTGGTTTGGGTATGGCTGCAGTGTCCCGTGGCACAAGTGTGGAATGGGGCTGGGCGCACCAAGCCAGGCTAGACTCCAGCACCAGTTGGTGCTCTGGAGGACCAGGGTAGATATAGGACAGGGTAGATGAGCCGTGTGTGAGCTGTGTCTGGGTATGGATGAGCCTTGGCTGGGCTGTAACATCCAACAGTAAGAACTAGAATGGGTAGAAGGCCAGTCAGGAAAGACCATTGTTACTGCCAGGTCAGAAGGTGGATTAAGTAGGGCTGGCCCATGGACCTACCTGTATGCACAAGATCTGGCATTGGAAGAGGTTCTGATGGAGGAGCTTGGGAAACGCCTCTGACGGGACACAGTCCCTGCAGGTGAGTGCAAGAACCACGATGGGAAGCAGCCCAGACCAGGCCAGGGAAAGGTACCCACTGGCATACATTTAGCATAAGTTGGGGGTAGACCAAGCTGAACCAGTTCACATCACATGCTGGCGAATCTGAGCACCAGAACAGAGTGTGGGTTGGGCCAGGTTCGGTCACAACACATATCAGTACACATTACGGTTGGGATTGGATGCCTGCTGGGCTAGGCTAGGCTGTAACCCTCAGCAGCATTAGCTGGAATTGCGGGTGGGCCCGGGTCGGGCCAGGCTACAACACTCACCAGCAAAAGCCAAGGCAAGGGGGCCATGCCAGACTGGGCCGTAGTGCCCAACCAGCACACTTGAGAACCAGGAAGGGAGGGGCCAAAGCCAGTAGGGAGAATGTAGAGGGCTTCCCTGCTAAACTGCCATTCCCACTGGACAGCATGAGTTGGAATGGGGGCAGATCTTCCAGGTAGGGCTATAACACCTGGGGGCCTCATATGAGCTAGATCAGGGAAAAGCCAGGCTGGGTTGACTGCTCCTACTGGTGCAAGCATGAATTAGAGTGGGTGAGGGTTGGTTGGGCTTTGTCACAGTGTCAGCTGACAGATGCTGGCACTGGGGGCTAATTCTGTCAAGTTAAACTGCAGAACCACCTGGAAAGTGCATGACCTGGGAATGGCTCAGTAGGAAAACAGTGGGCACCTCCCTCTTGGGTTATCACTCCCACTGGAGAGCATGAAAACCAGGACTGGGGCAGACATGGCTGGACAGAATGGCACCCACCAACAAGTGCGTGGGCTGGATAGTGGGCCTGGTTGGGTTGAACTAGGCTTCAATGCCCATTGACATATATGAAAGCTGAATGGGATACGGGACACACTGGACAAGTCTGCTGTACATGCTTGCAAGCACGGGAACCAGGATAGGGGGTAGGCCTGGTGAAGGTTTTTGGGCATTGCCCCTGACTAGGCTGCAGCTCCCACAGCTTTGTATGAGGGTCAAGTGTGAGACAGACCAAATTAGGCTTGACTGCAATACCCATTTGTTCATGTGGAAACAGAAATGACCCAGCAATTCCAACCACCAGCATAGGCATAAGCATAAGCTCATTGGGGTGACGGACTGTGCCGGACTCTGTACAGGCATGCACAAGAATCTGGTCTGGGATCACTTCAGACGAAGTTTCTTTGGGGATCCCTCCAATTGAACTGCTGATCTCAGAATCACAACCATGAAGAGAAGTGCAGGTTCCATGGTCTGACAGTGGAGTGCATGTGTCAGAGCTGGGCCTGCTCGGTGGCTTAGACAGAGGCAGTGAACAGCATATCCAGATGCACACGGAGGATATGATAGTACACTGGAGCATGCACAATAACAGAGAAGGAAGGACAGAAGAAATCAATTAACTACCCCAGCCAAGTGTTGAAAGTGAATATCCAGGCAAACAGAAACTCTAATGTGGACTGTGTCAGCTGGTGTGGTCTGGAGAGATTTCATTATGATTGGATTGGCAAGACTGACAGCAATGGAGAACTACTGAACTATCAAAACCACTTGAGCAGGACGCTCGGAGCATGCCCCACATTGGGGATCCTGGGATGGGGTAGGAAGTCGGGTGGGTCTTCTCCCTTTATCTCTCTCCTTACACCAGATACACACACAAAAACATGCGGAAACACAAAAACATGTGGAAACATACACAAAAAATGTGGAAACAATAGCTGGTTTGTTTTCCTGATGGTTATGCCTCTTACCCACTTTCCTGTAATCCTTGATCCTTTGTGCCCTAAAAAAAAGTGATCTACATGAGGCCTTACAAGAGACGCACCAGCCCCCTTAGGAATCACACTCCAAACTCTAAATTGAGCTCTTCTACTAGCGCTAGCACTTAGTCTGGTCTTCCCAATCCAGACAAACCATTCCTTCTCTATATCCATGGCTCTAAGAGGCAAGTACTTGCTCTCCTAGCCCAAACTGGAACTCTAGCACTCAGTGACTTCTTTCTCTGAGCAATCAGATATGAATAACCACAGCTTGTTCCAGAGCCTGAATATCCTAGCCACTGCAGCCCTGCTTACACTTGTAGCTCAGAAACAAGCTTTTTATCGCCAAATACAAATTTGGTCTTTTCACAAACTAAAAGACCTTCCTACCCATCAGACTCTTTAGTCTGCATTGCCATTTTACATCCAAATTGATCATTCCACTTTGCTCCAGCCCACTGCCAACTTTCATCGCTGCTGCTCTTTTAACCCAGGTATTCATCTTCCTACCACCTTCTCTCTAAAAACTACAGTTCTGCCCTGAATCCTGTGACTCCTAACTGTGCTTACTGTCTCATAGACACAGTTTGTAAACTCATGACTGGTTCATTTTCCTGATGGTTATGCCTCTAAACAGTCAACCTGTTGGCCTATACTAGAGTCTGTACGTTAACAAAAAAAATGACAGTTAACATTTTGTGGAATCCAAATATACCTAAATATCATTATTCATTCTAACATACAGATATGGCAAGAGTGTTCTTGACAACAAATAGAATACTCAAAATACAGCTCATGCTGATTGAAGTTCTTGCCAAGCTCTCAACCAAACTACCATTTTTCACTGCAGAGGCCACCAAAAAGTCAAACAATGTTTACCAGAAGCTAACAGCCAGGTTGACTTAACAGCTAACACAGCTGCCTGCAGTGAAGTAGTCCTCTTATTTCCCTTAATCTTGCTCGTGTCTGTTGAGCTTTACAGATCACTCTGTTTCAACAAGGGATCTCTAAGTTGGGCTTACATCGGTTTCTAGATAATAAACCAATACTCCTCACATCCCTCCAATTTACCTTTATAAATCATTCACACTCTTGTATCACTCAAACTCACTCTCTACTTCACTTTCTAACACATATAACCTAACCCTCACTATACAGAAAGCCATATGTAACCTACACCTGGTTATATAGCAACTGTCTGCTAGCAACTGACAGATTGTTAACCTCAATTCCATTATCAGATCACTCCAATTCCATACTTATCAGGCACACAAATATTTGTGTCTTAGAGAAGACTTGCAAATTGACTTCAACCACCCTCTACCAGTTTAGTGGATACTTTACCTTCTGGTTTTGATGAACTCTTTCTCACGTTGAGTAGAGATCTTCTTACCACTAATGAAAGAGTCTTCACCATTGCTATGATACTATTAATACAGAGTATTCTCTTATTTGCAATCCCCACATTCATGCAATCAAGTGGAATTTAGTGCCCAAATTACTCAGATACTATCAACTACTCTCCACCTCCACGGCATTTCCACATAACCTACTGACACTCTACCTGCTCCCCAATCCCCACAGTTCAGGAAAAGTAGAATGGAGGAGTGGAATTTTAGTGCGAGTTCTGATAAAACTCTCATCTCAGGTACACCTACATTGGATACATTTTCTTCATTTGACCCTAGTAAGAACTACAGATCTCTTTCCTAGATATCCATCAAAAGAGGAATGGATAAAGGAACTGTGGTATAGTTACTCCATTGAATACTACACAGTCCTTACCAAGAATGAACTTCTACCATTTCCAACAAAGCTGTCCAAACTAGAGACCATTTTGCTTAGTGAAAAAAGCCACTGCAAAAAGGACAAATATCTATATGTTCTCAATAAGACAAACTTCATGTAAAGCACAGAAACAGAGACAGGCAATCAAGTCTATACTTATAGTCTTATAGATGAACTGTACAATGGAGATTAACATACTGGGAAGTAAACTTATCTTGTAGCACATGTCTCTACTTCTGAATAAAAGGAGGAATTCCAATGAGTCACTTCAATATACCTTTACAGCATGGTACCAGATTTTCTACCTTTGCCCCTGTTATTTCCTTCAAGTGTTTTCATTAGCAGGAAGCTATAATCAGATACTGCATCCAGGAGCACATCCCGTTCCTTAATTGTGAAACAGACCCCTTAATACAGTGATGTACATGACAGTGTAGACACCTGCCTTGAGAGATTATGTTCTTACAGAAGCAATGGAGTAATTTTTGATTCACCAAATATTTTATTCTAGCCAACACGATCAATCAACCACACATAAGCATCATTTCTTGTGAAATAACTCGGTTACTGAATTTAATATCAGTGCATTATATCATAGTTTCATGCTATGTTAAGCTAAACTCTACATGGCCTATGATGGGCTAATGCAATAAAAAAAAAACCAGAAAAAAATACCATGAACCATCCTGAAATTATGGGGTTTATATACTTGTATAGGAAAGAGAGACAAAGTTCAACATTAGAAATAAGAATTTGTGCTGGTGATACAAAGTGAAAAGCACTATGGGAAAAATCAAAGTGTACATAAAGCTAAAAGGGAACTCAAACTGAAGACAAACTGAGACCATATTCAGCCTGATGCCTCGAGACAAATTCTTCGCCTAATGAGATGATTTCAGGGTAATGACAGGCTTCTACCGCCATCCAATTCTCTCCTGGCCATAACAAGCAAGAAATTAGAATTAACTGCAGTTTTCCAACCCGTTTTCCTAGTATAATGCCCCAATTTTGGTTTGCTGCACAACTGATGCCCTGCCTTACATCTGATTGGTGGTATCCCGTGAATCTGCCAGTATTTCAGATGGTTGTAGCATAGAAGCTATACTTAAAATACTTTTTCTGATAACCACACTGAAAGTTGCAACTGAATCAGGCCCTTAATTGACCTTAGAAATAAAGAAGGACAGGGAAAAATATGTTAAAATGCCACAATTTGCACTGGGGTGATAGAAACTGCTCTCCAAAGATAGCACCCCTGATGACTCCTTAAGATGTCCACATTGACCACATCATGGATTTCAGGCACATATCCCTCAGGACATAGCAGGGAATTCAAAGTGAAAAATATACTATTAGCTATCACTCCATGGCTTCCATGCATACTGGTAATACAGAGCTGTAGAAAAAAAAGAATGGCAACAATTAAAACCCACTGAAACCTTGTCTTCACCTCCTCACTCTGGCTCTACTTTGTAAAACTTTCCATTAACACGAGGCTTCCCAATAAGCACTGATTCACAGTTTTCCCACTTGTCATCCGACTTCACTGCCCACAACACACTTGGCTCTTGAGTGAGATCAGCTACTACAATGTGCAATGCATTCACTCTTTCTCAAAATTACTCTTGGAAAAAATCATATTCCATGGTGTTTTTCCCTCCCCCTCCAGGGGGTGCACCATTCCTGGAGGTTCACGGACGGACTGGGCAAAGAAAGCTCCAATTCAAGCTGTTTCTTTTTTTTTTAATTTACATTGCAAAAGCATCCCAATGTCCTTTGAAATATACAACGAACATTAAAAATGTCATAAAGATGTACATGACTATCTCACTTTGTTCATTTCCCAAAAGGAACACAGCTTTCTGTTTGGCAAAGAACAGATGTGATAGATATCCCAGCAATGCAGTGGGAAAATGAGAGCCAAATTATTGTGCAAACCCTTTACCTCTTTGATATGATTACAGTTCATCGGCTTTGCTGAGTGAGCTCTGATGTTTGAGGTGCATGGTTCCATGGAATACTCAACTTCTAACCAGTCTCCCTTATAAGGCACAAAACCTACAAAAGCCGTGGAGAAACTTTAGTTACATTATTTGAAGTCATCCTCAATTCACGAGTTTTGTCACTACCGTATTATCGCTTACCACTGGGGTCTGGCACCGTGGCATAGCGGGTTAGTGGCATAGCGGGTTAGTGGCATAGCGGGTTAGTGGCATAGCGGATTATATGACTGACAGCAGTGCCAACATCCCATTTGTGTGCCTGTTAAAGAATCCTGAGGTCTCTGCTTCTAATCCAACTCACTGCTCATATAAATTAAAATAGTTTTCAAAATTAAAGTGTTTCTAAAAAACGTGTTTTCTTATGCAGAAATGATTTTAAAAAACAGAAACCTTTTACATCTTGGAGAAAACTTTATAAATCTGTATTCCATAGTGAAATACTCAAATTCCCAAAAGATAAATATTACATTTTCTCTGATATGTGGTAACTAATACAGAGTACAAAAATGCAATCTATAGGAGCAAGACTGACAGCTGAAACTGGCTTATTGTTTATAGCCTACGTCTACACCCTGGAGGAACAGCGTTTTCTTCTCACTTGCTACGTTTACTTCTAAAGGTTCTGCTCAACTCTTCGGGAGCAGTTGACCAGACTCAAACATGTTCTACAATTTGTTCTGGTGCTATCAACCTGTCACATTAGGCACGGCATTTTTCTAAGAAAATGGAAATCCTACCTTCAGAAATGATGTCTAGGGAGAAGTAGATTGTTTCACTTATATAGACAAAACCATCCCATGTATTACTAACACAACCAATTAGGATTTCGGTTTCCAGAACTGATTGTTCAGTGCTAAGAATATCATCAGAGATGCTCACCACCTGTAACAAAAGCAGACATTTACTTCCAACATAACAAAAGGTTGGCAAAAGAACCTGATAAAAATAAGGGATCAGTGGTAAACATTAGTTTATACTTATCCTCCACACTAAAGAACACGTTACATAGCAAATTAATCACTGATGTGAGGGGATGAGTTAAAACTGATGGTTGTATGTCATGTTTTGTTCAAATACTCTAGGTTGCTGTTAATTTCGTACTCAAGTGTAAGGAACTAATTTTATTAATTTCAGCAGCAAAAGGTGTACTGTTCTTTCCTTCCATAAATTCAATGTTAAGTAGCAGAAGAAACTGAAAAAAAAAAAAAGCTTCCGGTTCTAGTATGCTGTAATATAATGGCAAGCATGGGCAAAATCATTGGGTAAGTGTTCTGGAAAGAGGAGATTTAATTAGGAAAACATCAGAGAACCGATTGGAAAAAAAGTTAATTTGGGGTTAACTTGCGGTATTAAAGAAAGTTTTGCTATTTGTTGAGAATAAGACCAAGAGAAATGCAGGGATCAGATAAACACATGTAAGGTAAAGAAACAGCTAAATCATACCATTCAAGATGCAGAATCAGGAGATAAATTTTGGAAAAGTCCTTTGATGTTGGACAGAGAAATTAAAAACAGTAATCCCATTAGAGTTTTAGAAATTGTTCTGCTTATTGGAAGCAAAATATTATGTATGTCTTTAAAATTGTTTTACAAAGAAAATATGACAACTATGGAGAACGCAGAAAGACAAAGTAATTCCTCACAATCCACACTTGCATGACGTAGAGATAACTTTTTTCAGTCTTTCAATAGACAGTTCTGTGAGTGAAGATTCAAGTGTGACATTATCTCCGCTGTGCAGGTCACCTTTAATTGGGTGTGATTAATCAAGAAGAGCAAGAGCAAAAAAGCACTTCAATAAGATTCTGTCCCCAAGCCTAGCCTTACTTGCAAGGTTGTCAACTCCTGAGACAGTCCACTTCCTTCCTCATGGGCAGTACGTTCAGGCCTATCTCTCAGAGACCTGCACCTTTCAACAACACTGAAGCAGAAGGACTCAACCATTTCGGCACAATCAGCAGAGGAGCTTGACACCACTTCCTGTCGACTTTGCAAACTGCTGTCAACTACAAGACAGTTTAATGAGGTCACATCACTTAGACTCAGATGCAAGATGCAGTACAAACAAGTCCGACCCTCATCATGTTCCCTTCTAGTAACACTTGATAGCACAAACAAGGGATATGATATCTGCTTGAGGTGGCTGTCTAGCAATTCACACAGGTATGCAAAGCTGAAGCTCTGACAGCGCCTTGTAAAAGCTGCCTGTTATCACCGTAGCCGCACATGATGTCTCAAACAGTCCACTCTTACTACACGCTATCGCCATCACAGCCCTGAGGAACTACGTTCCTAGCTCCTTTTCATCTTCTCAGACAAAGCACTCTGATCACCTGGAAATTTGCTGTTGAATCCCGACCACACTCAATTATCTTTCTGCATGTGCAATTACAGCTAAGAAGTAACATGTTGTGCTTTGAATATAGTCGTTAGCATGCCAAGTAAGTCTGCTGGTCTGCTCAGGGAGCAGTTGTATAATATTTACACCTGACTGCGAAAACTCATCAGTCAGCGACGCAAAGTGAATTTCACGGACACCTTGGGACACCTCAGAAACCATGCAAGGTGCGAGTCATCCAAGAATGCCAGGCGCACTTCACCCCAGGGCCTTGAGTGTCAGCTCATTCCCAGTCTGCAGGAACGTGACACGGAGTTGTGCATGTGGCCTGTCTTGCTCTCACGCTATGGCACATGTGGGACACTCTGGGCACACATGCGTTCTCTCTCTCACGCACACACAGGGCAGGGCCGAGACCACTAAGGACCACTGCAGTACCCGGGAGAGGGTCAGCGTAGCAGGGCAGAGAACAGTCGATTCCTCGGGGGTGGCGGGGGTGTACCTGGGGACGATCCTGACTGCTCCTGTACAGGGTCGCAGCTCTCCCAGCGGCAGCACGCCACCACACATCTCACCAGCCTGAGCATGGTGGCGTCCCCAGCAGAGGCCTGAGGTCTTAGGAAGCTCACGAAGTGTGCGGACTCGCCCTCCTCAGGGCACAGCGTCACTAACAAACCAGCAGTGGCTCTCCAGCCTCTGTGAGGAACAGCCTGCCTTCAAGCGGCAGGCGGTTAAGCAGCGCGGGGTTCCCGCCAAGACCCACACAGCCTCCAAAGCAGCTCTCGTGTGCCGCTCACGCTGCTCCCAGCCACCGCGAGACTTGCTATGTCCCACCCCTCTCCTTCCGCCCCTGCCATGCGGCCAATGGGGCTGTGGCGCTCAGGCAAGTGGGTCCCTAGGCCCAGTACGAGTCATTAACAAGGAACACCATGGCTTCTCCAGGCCGACCTCCCGGCACTTTGTGAAAACCGCCGAGGATCTGGCTCCTGGGCAGTCTGTGTTCTTGCTGGCAAGGTTGGGATTTTTCTGGCGCGTTTCCTGTTTGGTTGGTCAGACTTCCATCTTGGAACATGCGCCCTGGACGAGCAAATGTGCAATCCAGCGTCCCGCTCCAACGTCCCGCTCCCCAACAGTCCACCCCCCAAGCACTCGAATAATGCGCCTCCTGCCGCCACCCTGAACAATCCACCCCCTTGACCCCGGGTTAGGGGAGCTCCGAACAAAGAGATCTATTCTTTGTATGTGGGCTGGAGAGTAAGGACGTACACACAAACACACGCACATAACCTGTGTGTGAGGTCATATACATACACGCATATTATATGTGTGTGACATATATATATATAATATGTATGTGATTATATATATAAAATTTGTTTTAGCCTAATTCTGCCTCAGTAACTTAGAATACAACAATTGTCAACATTTGTTGATCATTGCCATGAGGTTGGAGTCATTCTACCAGCATTGTGACTCAACAAGTAAATCCTCTAGTTCCTCAAACACTTCTTGTCCCGGCTGCTCCTCTTCCCATCCAGCTCCCTGCTTGTGGCCTGGGAAAGCAGTCGAGGACAGCCCAATACTTGGAATCCTGCGCCCGTGTGGGAGACCTGGAGGAGGTTCCTGGCTCCTGGCTCCGGATTGGCACAGCACTGGCCGTTGCGCTCACGTGGGGAGTGAATCATCAGACGGATGATATTTCTCTCTATCTCTCCTCTTCTCTGTATATCTGACTTTGTAATAAAAATAAATAAATCTTTTTTAAAAAAAAAGCTTAAAAAAGAAAATATTTATTTAGTACTGACCTTGAGGCAGAGACATCAGTGCTACTGGTGTTTGGAACTAATCAGTGAATGAAAAAGAATGGCTGTCAGCCCTGGGAAGGCAACTTCAGCGTGAGGAGGAGTAGGAAGATAAGTCTCATAAGGAATAAATAGAGTCCTTATGCAAAGTTCAGTGCTTTCCATAAACCTGGGTGGGCCTGTGCCTAAGAGGGAGCTCCGATCTTCAGGGTCCAAAGGATGGGTTGTATGCCCAGCAGCACCTGCAAGCCACATGGCCCTGTGTCTCTCTGTATGCTGGGCTTAACTATGAAGCTTTGGGAGCCAGCTAAACCAGCTTCATGCTCCCTGTGCCTGAGAAGCTGGACTCTGATGCCCTAGGTATTGACTGCTTGCAGCTCACCAAGGACAGTGGGCACACAAAGATGTGATTGCAGAAGACATCTGTAGTGCCCCTTTGTGTGGTAAGAACCTCCCAAATATGCCCCCAGTGCAGATTACAGTGCTGGGGGGACTGAGAGGGGCAATGTACATTACACGTGTATTGGGGCTGCTGTCATAGTCCAGTTATGGCAACAGGTTCCCTCTCCTCCAGCCCCTTGTTAGGGGTACAGAGAAGTGTTACCTCCAACAGCTCCTCCTGTGGAGGTTTATAGGGTTAGGATCCATCAGCAGGAGGCAATTTTTTTTTTTTTTGTCCCTGATCCCATGTGCCAACAGCATCCACACAGGCCAAAATGCAGCATCCATTCATAAAAATACATAAATAAACTCAAAATAGAAAGGAGCTCTTTCAATCTGAGTAGCAACTCTATGGAAATTTCACAGCTAACATCTAATTAGCTGACTAAGCCCAAGGCATTATAATTGTACTTAATTGCTATTTACACATTGACGTTCTGGTAGATGTATATATGCTGTCAAGTTTTTCTTTTAATGATGTATGTATTTTTATTGGAAAGGCAGATTTACAGAGACAAGGAGAGACAGAAAGATACTCCATCCGTTGGTTCACTCCCTAAGGGGCCACAACAGTCAGAGTTAAGCCAATCCAAAGCCAGGAGCCAGGAGCTTCTTCTGGGTCTCCCATGCAACTTTGGCCCATCCTCAACTACTTTCCCAGGCTACAAGCAGTGAGCTGGAAGGGAATTGGAGCAGACGGAATACGAACCGGCACCCATACGGGAATTCAGTGCATTCAACGACTTCAGCTACTAGGCTATGGCACCAGGCCCATGGTGGAAAGCTTTACTCAAGCTATCCTCACTGACCTGCTGCTTTGTACTCACTGAGCAATTCCTCCCAGTATTCTACACACCCCAGCCTCCGTTGACCATCATTTCACTGTGTGCTTCTTTGAGTTCAGTGGTTTTTGATTCCACATAAAATGAGAATATGTTGTTTTGGTGCTTCTGCACCTGGCTTTTATTTACCTATGTAGTCCTCTAGCTTTACCCTTTTTGTTGAAAATAGCAGATATTTCTTACTGATGATCTAGATTTGTGTGCTGATTTGTACAGTAAATAATGAATGAGCAGCTTATACAATACATTCTTCAACTCACACTGGCTGTGGAACAGTGAACATGATGTGATTCTTGCCATCGGGAACTTCATAACAGCTAGAGGTTTGCTAGGGAATGAATAAGTAATTAAATGCAGCCTTTAAGCACCCATCAGTAATTGTGTCACATGTTAATTGTCCAACTAGAATTATAAAGTCCATAAATATTATATTACAACGTGATGTCCAAAATTGATGTTAAAAGCAAAGAGAATGCAACTTGTGGTTTTGGATTGAATGGTTGAGTAGCATGGCCAAGGCTGGCACTAAGTTCTTGTACACGTTTTCCAGGTTCCTAGTCTGAATCAGGATCTGGTTCAAGTGATAAGGATGGAATTATTACAGTCCCTCACTTCAAAAGAGGCCTGTGATGAAGGAATCTCATTTTGGAGCACTGTTCTGATCCGACGTCCTGATAATACGTCCGAGAAGGCAGTGGAAGACAGCCCAAGTACCTGCACTGCCACCACGTTGGAGACTCGGGGGAGTTTCCTGGCTCCTACCTTCTGCTTGCCGAACAATAGCTATTGTGAACTCTGGCAGTATGGAAGATTAACCCCCCTCTCCCTTTTTCTTTCTGCTTTTCAAATGATTAGCAAATAAGGTTTTTAAAAAAGAAAATGTGCACAATTTATATTCTTTCCGTGGAGAACATTAGGCCTTTTTTCACCATTTTACAATTTTTCACATTTCACAATTTTTCTAAAGATTTATTTATTTGTATTTGAAAGTCAGATATACAGAGATGAGGAGAGACAGAGAGGAAGCTCTTCCATCTGACGATTCGCTCCCCAAGTGGCTCAGATGGCTGGAATTGAGCTGATCTGAAGCCGGGAGCCTGGAGCCTCTCACACACATATGCAGGGTCCCAAGGCTTTGGGCTGTCCCTGACTGCTTTCCCAGGCCACAGCAGGCAGCTGGATGGGAAGCAGCTTATTCTTACTTATTCTTTGGAAACATTTTTCAGATAGCTGCATCTATTGAAAAATTAGGTTGCCTTTTTTCTAGTCAAGTTCTAAATAATTCTTTATGTATTGTGGATATTGTGTGTATGTGTATGAGTGTGTGTGTGTGTGTGTGTGTGTGTGTGTGTGTGTTATGTACACAGCATGCCACATCTTGTAAATGAAGACTAATTTAGTTTTCCAACAATGATGCCAATCTCTGCCATACACACACATCTAGTCTATTGCAATCAATAACCTTCAACCCACTTTCAAGGATTAACATGATACGTCCTATGAATGGAATCATATGATGCAAGGCATTTGGTGTCAGGAATCTTTCATTTAGCACACTGTTCTTTGAAGTTGATGCATGCTGTACAGTGTATTAATATTTCATTTCTAGTTTTGACTGGATAATAACCTGTTAAACTACCATGCTTTATTAACAAACCAATTCCGGATGAATTATAAACAGCATATCCTGATGGCACAATAGGTTTGCAACAATCCCAGAATGCAAAGAAAAGCCCAGTGCATCCTCAGAAGAGTTGTTGGTCGTATATCAGATAGCCGTACAGTAGATAGATAGCTGGAGATCCAGGCTCCAATGTAGCGAGGGCCAGCAAAATAAGCTCACCCTGTCACTGAGAGTAGAATGCGCCATGCAGTGAAGAAGAAACATCAGAAAATGATCATTTATGCAAACTGAGGGCTTCCAGAGGGAGGCATAGGCGTGGGCAGACAGCACAGGTATATCTCCCTTGGGCCTGAGGTTCAGGGCTATGAACTTCGGGGTTTCCCCGGAGTGTCTGTTGTCAGCTTAGGTTGGAGTCGGTTCCCTCTCGTCATTTCAGTTCTCACACACACAAGCCTAGGGCTGGAGGAGAAACAGGGCAACTCTCGCTTAGCCTCACTTTCCTCTGGTTCTTACCTCACCACAAATGCTAGTTCCCGGAAGACTTGCTCCCCAAAGCTCTCTTGTCTTCCTTCCCTCCTTCAGCTCCTGTCAATCCTGGCTCCTGAAGACAGGATTGTCTCCTCGTCTCCTTGTGACTGATTCCTGGGGAAATGTATCTGACTCTGCCTGTCCCTCCATCCACCTCTGAGTTTCCTGCCCAAATCAGTGTGACACTAAGGAGTAGGCAGCACAGAAGCAGAAGATGGGGACAGAAAAGCAAAGATGTGGAATGGGAAGCTCTAGCACTTACCAAGTACGGCTGAGCTAGGGTCTCGACCTTCACAGGGAGGCTCATTTTTCAAATAAGCAGCATCATGCTGCTCAACATCGTTGTCATCAACACAATGGCCTGACATAAAGTGACTTCCAAGGCAAAGAGGCGTGAGGGGGCATGGAGAGAATTTAAATCACTTCGTGAACATTGTGCTAGTATCACTTTCTGCCTTCTCTCCACAGCCTTGAAGCCCATTCTCATTTTGGGGGATCACTCCTCTAAGAATGGTGAAACACACTTAACACTCACTCAGCCCCTTCCTGCTCTGTGGGACTGGAAGTGTTAGAGCAACAAGAGCAAGTGTGTCCTGTGGCAGGGGAAGCAAGGCAGTGGAGGCTGTCAAGTGTGTGGATGCAGGAGGATTTGGAGGGACATGAATAGGTCCATGGATAGTAACCATGACACTGTTTGCCAGGATGTGGAATAATTCTGACATGACTTAAATCTGACATGAGACAACACTGACCAATTGACGTGCCTTTACACAGTAAGTGATATTATTCTAGGACGAGCCCTTGGACTTTATTCTCATGTTTTGCACATGCGTACCTGAGAAGAAAAGGTCTCCTGGCCTCTTTTGTCTTCTCTGTGTCACAGGATCTTCTCCCGAAGCAGATACTGGGAGATGGACTCAGATTCCTTCTACCTGGATCAGATCAGTCTTTCCTCAAGTCTACTCCTCAGCGGGATTTGGGGTTGGAACATCCTGCTCCTTCACTCTGTCCCTGCATATGCGATGTTTCTGCTAGGCCACAGACTCCCCTACATTGCCTTCCTATTCTATTTTCCAGCATGTAGCGCACTCCATGCCTCTCACTCCCCTGCTGAAGGCAGGGCACACTGTTCCTTGTTCCCATTGCACCATGTCCTCCCAATTCTGCCCAGGTCTCTGGGACAAGATTTGTGTTTGAGATGGTGGAGGGCACATAGTAGTTCCCAGGGTACATGTGAAGTGGGACTTGGAAGATTGTTAAGAGGATTCAGAGAGAGAAGATACTGACCTCTCTTTTAAATAAAATAAATCTTAGACACATGCTGAGCAGGGAGCATAGGACTACTGCACCATGTACTAAGCTGCTCCTCCCATATACCCATGTATGCAGTGCCTGCATCTGGCTCCTCCACTTCCAATTCGGCTCCCTGCAAATGTGCCTGGGAAACCAACGGAAGATGATGCAAGTGCTTAGGGCCCTGCACCTACACGGGAAACCCAGAAGCAGCTCCTATCTCCTGGCCTGCGACTGGCTCAGTCCTGGCCATTGCAGCCATTTGGGGAATACACCAATGTGTGCAAGTCCACTGTAGCTATGGCTTTCATAGAAGCAAATGCAAACAGATCTACAGGGGGTGGTGGCAGTCACAATCGCCAAAGACTTAGGAATATAAAGATATCTTTGTCTCCCAGATCACTTGTTCCTCCCGGCTTAATCTTCTCAGTGGGCATCTACACAGTCAACTATTTGCCATTTCAATTTAGAGTCTGTTAATCTGAGAATGCAGCTAACTGCACAAATAAGGTCCACAGAATTACATTCCTAGGCCTCCCACCCGCCTCATCTTGAGGCATTTCGCCTTGGGGTTCTCTAGTGTACTTTGGTTATATTCCTCAGGAGAATTTGCAAATTGGAGTACTGTTTACTGCTGCCTGCAAAAGAGCATCTCCACAAAGGTCACACCACAAACAGTATCAGTAACACCTTCAGGCAAACGGGAAAACAACAACAACAACAACAAATTACAAATGCTTCCAATCTGAACAAACAACATTTATTTTTTCTAAGAAACACATTAATGAATGAAAAAGATTACCAACATTTGTGACACGTGCAGTCAATCGCAGAATTATGCAGTCTCTCTTACATTTGCCCTCATCTTCCCAGTAGCCCTGGGGAGTAGAGAATGGGTCATTAAAATACACGTGTAAAGATTTCTCGGTGGAAAAGCATCTAAAGAAATCTGTCCCCCCACAAAGAGAAAAAAAAAACCGTGAACCCTGTCTGTTCCTGAGTGTTTTGGTTTCAAAGGAGTTTTAATTAGTGTGTAAATTTAATAGAAAATATGCTATCTTCATTAACATTGAACTTTTATCAACTAATGAACAGAACACACATATCATTATAGCTATAGGCAAGTGATAGGTACATTTCCATTGTGTATGAAGTACTCATTCTGCACTCATCTTAGTCCAGGAACTGAGGACACAACGCAAAGTAACACAACTTAGGTGCATTTCTGACATATGCCTCACACCAATATTCCATTCAGGACAAATACCTTAACACTAAGTGACTTGAACTTTCGCATCTTTGTCACAAGTAAGATCAAGACCATGTGATTACTCTGTGAGAGTCAGAATTACTAAACATGGCTCCCTATCAAAATGGAGATTTGGGTGGCTGTGACAGCCTGAATGGGTGCTAAAGTTTCTCCTGCAGTTGGTACACGTATAAGGTTGCTTAGCTCTGTGGGTTCTCTTGTGTTTAATAAGGTGAGTTCTGAATGAATCTTCTTTAGACTCTCAGATTTGAAGGGCTTTCTCTTCCATGTGAATGTTGTGTTGGCTGTGCAGCTGTGCTTTATGAACAAAGGTTTCCCTACAGCATGGGCATTGAGATGGTGTGACCTGAAGCATTTACTAAGATCTGAATGCCATCTAAGTCTACTTTCACACTGCTGACATGGACAGGATTCCCTGTAAATGTGAATTGTCTGGTGCTTAATAACTTTGGGATAAAGCTGAAGCTTTTCTCACACTACTTAGAGTGAACCGTTGCCCTTGCTGCGTGGCCTGACCCATGACATGTTATATATTTCAAAGAGAAAGAGTCTCATTTATTGGTTGGAAGCATATTTGCCGCATTCCCTCGAAAGGCTGGGTGATCTTTCTGGATTCTGTGGTTCACCGTGATGTTCTGTGCCAGTTGTCTAGCGGGAAATTTTTCTTTGTCTGTTTCTGGATACACGGCGTCGTGGTGGTGAGGGAGTAAAGATTACATGATACTTTTTGCTAGCATCATTTCTGAGCTTTAAACCTGTCAGGACAAACAGAAGAATGAGTCTGTTTCCCAGGGGAAGAAGATTATAGAAATGGAGTTTAAAAAGTCAATGATGACTGCTTTGAAAAGATGCAGGAAGTAACCAAATTCTGGGCCAGGTTGAGCAAAATCCCATCCTGCCACTTCCCCACGTCCCTCCCTGCTTCTGAACGCAGCCATACGCCCACTGAGCAGTGTGACAGATAAACAAGAGATAATTCTGAGAAATGGAAAGGAGTAGCTAAACACCACTGAGACAGTGGAGAAAGAAGAACAAAAGCAGTGTTTCTTCCATCTCCAATTCCAGCCCAGCTCCAGCTTCCAAAACCCTCAACCAATCCATGGAAGTGTGGCTCGGCAGGGTTATTCTTCTGCAGCCTGAAAGAGAAACTTTCTGGCAACAGCAGACATACCACAGACAACTGGAAAAGGAAATCTGCCTGGATTCATGTCAACAGGAGTGGCCAGTAGACCTATAGGTCCTCCACACTGGGCTGGAGATGCCCTCAGGCCCAGCTGAGACAGAAGAAGTACACGCAAAATTGGCAGGAGGAACCCAAACGTATTAAGAAGAAGGCATAGAAGGCCTCCTAGACACTGGAGCTAGGAGACCACTTCCTCTCAATCGGATACTCGGGTGGGTCGGCAAGCAGTACCCAGCCACTGCATGTGCCATGACCTACGAAGCCCCTCAGATTTGAGACACCCTTGCTCTCTGAGAGACATCCTCGCCTAGGGAGATGACCTTCACATCCTCAAGTAGCACTGACAGCAACCCACATAAATCAAGCAAGTAAAACAACACTCTGACAATCCAACTGTCGCAGCAAGCATAGCCCACCAACGGGAGAGCGCATCTGCACACTGAACTGCAGCAAGTACTTTGCCTGCTAGAATAACAGACTTAATAGGGTCCAGCTCCTGATAACTTGACAGACAACAGAGTAGGGTACAGCAAAAAAGGCAACAAACATCACTCACGAGACCCAGATAAAAGAAAATCACAACTTCAGTGTGCAAACAAAAGGAAGCTGATAAAAGGGTAATGGAAGTAAAACTCAAAAACAACAGAAAAGCAACAGATAAGACTGAAACATCGGAAACTGTGGAAACGAACTGGTATACTTCTTTCCATCTGAAAGGCCGAGTTGGAGACAGTGAGAAGAGAGAGACAGAGAGAAAGAGAGAAATACAGTGAGAGGGCGACTGCTCTTCTATTGGCTGGTTCACTCCCCAAATGGCTGCCAAGGCCAGGGCCAGCCAGGATGAAGCCAGGAGCTTCTTCTAGGTCTCACACGTGAGGGAGGGGGCTCAAGCACATGGCCTACCCTCTACTGCTCTCCCAGGCACATTAGCAATGCGTCGTATTGGAAACAGAGCAGCCGTGTCGTGAACCAGGCAAAATCTGGGAAGTGGGAGTCACAACTGGAAGCTTAAATCTCTACACCACAATGCCCGCCCAGGAGCAGTACACCGCAAAGTAAGGAGTGATACAAAAGCAGTCTCAAAGGAAATTTAAAAAAATCAATGAGCCTGGGGTCCGGCGCGATATCCTAGCGGCTTAAGTCCTTGCCTTGCATGTGACGGTATGCCATTTGGGTGCAGGCTCTAATCCTGGTGGCCCACTTCCAATTCAGCTCGCTGTTTGTGGCCTGGGAAAGCAGGAGAGGATGGTCTGAGCCTGGCGACCCTGCACCCAAGCGGGAGAGCCAGAAGAATGTCCTAGCTCATGGCTTTGGATTGGCTCTGCTCCATTCACTGGGGCCATTTGAGGAGGGAATCTCTGGACGTAAGATCTTCCTCTCTCTCTCTCTCTCTCTCTCTCTCTCTCTCTCTACATCTGGTTTTCCAACAAAAATTAATAAATATTCCAGAGAAAATGCATGTGTTTATATTTTCACATCTGGTTAGGATAGTCTATTATACAGTTACTGTACACTTCTCTAAATGAAAAACAAAAAGAATATAAAACAATACTGAGAAGGCCATTAATTTATAATTTGCATGGTGGTCGCCATATGTCAGAGAAAACATATGGTATTTGTCTCTCTGGGATTGATTTATTTCACTGAGCATGATGCTTTCTCGTTAGAACCATTTGATAACTTGCAGTATTCCATTCTTTCTAATGGCTGTGTGGTGATCCGTACAGTAGATGCCCCACTCTTTCTTTATCTACTCCTCTTTGAATGTGCATCAGGCTTATTGCCATGTCTTTGCTATTTCAGACTGTGCTCCTGTTAATCTAGCATCACAGGTCACTTTTTCACATTCAGTTTTCATTTCCTTTGGAAATTTTCCTAGGAGGATAGCTGTGTCATATGCCAGATTTTTTTGCAGTTCTCTAGACGCGCTCCGCACTGACTTCCATAGTACTTGTACTAGCCTACACTCCCAGCAAGAGTGAAGCAGGGTCCCTTACTCCCCACATCCACACCAGCAGGTGTTGTTAGGAGAGTGCTGCATGTAGGCCAACCTCACTGGGTTTAGGTAGAACTCAATGTGGTATTTATTTTTATCCTCATGATGGCTAGAGAACCTGAACATCTTTTCATGTTCACTAGCCATTTGATTTTGCTCTTCTAAAGAATCTCTACTAATTTACTGGCCCATTTTTTTGCATTGGGCAAATGCAAATCAAGCCGGTAATGAGAAGTCACTTCACTATGACCAAATCCTAAGATTAAAAAATACTGACGCTGCACACTGACAAGGATGCAAAGAAACTAGATTTAAAAAACTCAAACTGTATAGGACTAATGGACACACAAACACACAGACATAAATACAAAGTAAACTTGGGTGACCAGAAGAAGATCAAGCGATAACTTTGTGATCACTCTCATGGCAAGAAACGGAGTAAAGTGCACGTGGGTGCTGTTTCTATTGCATTTGAAAAATGCGTAGGGATGCAAAATTGAGCACAATGAAATATTCAGTTGAAACTACAGATGCAGTGCCTTTACAATATGAAGCCATTGTACAGATTTCTATTCAAACAAATTCTCCTCTTCTCACGATTACTCTTACCTATAAAACACATTCCAAGACTGTCCTTCAAATCTTGCAGACTTTGAGTCTATGATTCTTCCACTCAGTGTAATAAATAGCACCACTGTAAGGTGCAATGATAATGCTCTGAAAGTACAACACTGATGAAATGGGATGGCATTATTTTCAGGATATGTTCCAAATGTTTTGATGGGCAGAATACTACGTCCTATGTCTTTTCATCACTCTTCTGACATACAAAGAGAAAGATAAAAGGAAAGTGATGTGAGCAATGGGAATCCAGTGCTGTTGCAGTAAGCTTGGTTAGAGATGACAGTTGAGAAAGGAAGGGGGTGAGATGTGTAGATACAGGAGATAATCTGAAGAGAGAGCTCCAAGGACTTGATCGATTGCAGAACAAAAGCCTGAGGTCAAGGATTACAGAGGGGATTGTGACCTGATCAGGTGCTGCCCACCACTGAGACAAGAAAAAATATGGCAAGAGCAGCCTTGCAGATGGGAGGAGGAGGATCATCGATCACCATATCTATTTAGATGAAAGGAGTCAGACACGGAATAAGCAAGCTGCCGGCAGACGTGGGCACTGCCTCCAACCCACAATATCAAGCTGAGACATTCAGTTACCTGGAAGACAGAGACTCCCTCTGGGAAGGAGGCATTTTCTGTGAGACAAGCACACATTACACACACAACAGTGAAGAAAGGCTAAATATTTACCTAGGTAGGCAGCATCCTCATAGATATTTTGCATTACATCGCCATAGAGGGTCTTCTGAGAAGGGTCCAGTAGCTGCCATTCGTCGTCAGAAAAACACACGTTCACATCTTCAAATGTCAACAAGTTCTAAAGACGAGAACGAGAAGGGGTTGTGCATCCAGAACTGGCCACTACATCTCAAAATAGACACAACAGGTCTGGTGCTGAGGAATCAAGCAGTGCGCTCTCTAGCGGGCAAAAAGCAAAATGGCAGAAAAGAAGCCAAGAGTGGCACTTAACAGCCTTGGAAGTACCCAAGTCCCATTCCCACCTACAAAGCAACATAGGTGGTAGGCAGCAGCAGCAGTGAAAAGCAGAGCCAAGCATATTGTGGGACTCCCTGAAGACTCTGCGAAGTACACTTGGCCTACAAGTCAGGTACGATGAATGCACATGTCACCTTGCACTTTTTGAAGCTTTTACCCTCAGAAAAGACTCAAACGAGTGGGGTGTGCCTGCTGTGGGCAAAAAAGAGCCAGAGAAAACTTCTTTCCCTCTTTATGAGCATTCTGAGCTGACAGGACACCTTTGCAAGCACATCTGTCTGCCTGGAGGTGAGCATCCTGCACTAAGAAAGAACCAAATGTTCACCAGTCATACAGCTTGTTCCCCTGGTCATTATTTCCCCATAAATTCACAAGCCAGATTAAGGAGAAAACCAACCATAGCCCAAATTGAATGGTCCACAGAACTGGCCAAGAATGGCAAGTGTCTGAAAAAGAAGGACTTGAGGTCCGTCAGCATACAGTAAATGTGGTTTCATAGCGTAGCCCTGAAGCATGATTTTCTTTACACTCCCCTCTGACCCTAGGTTAACGTAAAAGGTGAGGCGGTTGTGTGTGTGTGTGCAGCGCATCCTCTACTCTCTTAAGTTTTCAGGGGCAGAGTTCATCACATGAATGACAGGGCTATGAGGTTTACTTATGTCTGCGCATCAGGTCAAAACTTACTTCCCACGATTGGGCCTGCTGCACTCCCCCCTGGCAGACACAATAACTGTTGAATGCCCGGGTACCTCAGTAATTCCCCCAAACATTCCGGTGGAACTAATGACTACAGATCCTGGGAGGAGAGCCTGGCCACGGGCAGGGTGCAGCGGGCACTGTGCTATCACTCTGCCTTCACTGGCAGCACATGTTTGAATCATTGCCATTTCCCCAATTCTTTCCGTCCTTTTAATTCTGTTTTTAAGTATCTGCCCTTCTCCAGAAGCTTGAAATCTAGGCCCACAGCTTTCAATTCATCTTGACCCTACAAGAGGAAAATAGCCATTTGTCTTTTCTTAAAGAAGCTGGGAAATCTCTGCCAGGAAATCAGAAGACTCTGAGCAGACTGAATCTCTCTCTCTCTCTCTCTGTGTGTGTGTGTGTGTATGCACACGCGTGTGTTTCAGATCCTGACTAGCTGACTGAAAGCAGCAACAGAGGAGTGGCTTGCGCTTCATTCCCCGATAATCCCCAAGCCTGATATGCACCTCCTCCTCCTCCCTGCTCTGATTTCCTGTTGCACATAAGGGGCCTTTCTTCTCACCTCATCCTTTGTTTCATCAGGTTTTCTTTGGAAGTATTCTACCAGGGTCACAGCCTGATTGATGGTCTGTGGACGATGCTTCTGCACCCAGGCTCGGGTCTCCTGGGGCAGAATGGCCAGGAACTGCTCCAGCACCAGCAGTTGCACCAGCTGCTCTTTGGAGTGTAGCTCTGGTTGCAGCCACTGACAACAGAATTCCTGAAGTCGGCTGGCGGCCTCGAACGGTCCAGGTGCCTCACAATAACAGAAGTTCCGGAAGCACTCCTGGGCTTTCTCGGGACCTAGGTTCCCTAGCGCTGGCATGCTCTCCTCACACTTACTGGATCTCCGCTGCACAGTCACCTTTGTCTCCCTGAGTGCCCTCACTGGGAAGTCTAAGGTGGCATCTACCTTCAGCTCTCTCCTCATCTTCCTTGGGGAGTGTTTGCCTCCTGAGTGCGCTACTGACATCAGCCCACCTCCACCTGTGACAATCGAGGTCAGAACTGATCCAAACATAGCGCCAGGATCTTCTTTCCAAGTGAACTGAGGAAGAGAAGAAAAAAATGTACATGTCAGCCAGAAAACACCTTTCACCTGCGACCTCCCATCAGAACTATGAACATCAGACGTATGCCCTGCTTCTTTGTAAAAACCATAGATACGGGGAGAGAATCAAGATGGCGGAATAGAGTATTGTTGAATTTGTGTTGTGGCTTTTCATCTGAGGGGATGATATTCTGCCATTACTCTCAGATCAAAGATGGTCTCCCAATGAAACTGTTGCATTTATCTGGACAATAAGATGCTGGACTCTCTGCATGCTCCATGCCCGCAATGATGGAATCATGACTGGCTATGAGCTGTACTGCTGTAATAATATGGAGGAAACCAATATGGGGGGGAGGGCTTGGGGAGGGTTGGGGGAATCCCAGAACCTATGGAACTGTGTCATAAAATGAAATAAAACAAATAATAATAATAATAATAAAACCACACAAAGGTATTGGGGCACTCAGTATTGGTAACTGCAAGAGTTAAGGTCCTCGGGCCCAGCGGCATGGCCTAGCGGCTAAACGTCCTCGCCTTGAAAGCCCCGGGATACCATATGGGCGCCGGTTATAATCCCCGCAGCTCCACTTCCCATCCAGCTCCCTGCTTGTGGCCTGGCATAGCAGTCGAGGACGGCCCAATGCTTTGGAACCCTGCACCCGTGTGGGAGACCCGGAAGAGGTTCCAGGTTCCCGGCTTCGGATCGGCGCGCACCGGCCCGTTGCAGTTCACTTGGGGAGTGAAACATCGGATGGAAGATCTTCCTCTCTGTCTCTCCTCCTCTCTGTATATCCGGCTTTCCAATAATAATAAAATCTTTTAAAAAAAAGTTTAAAAAAAAAGAGTTAAGGTCATCTTCTGCTTTACTAAATTGGGAATCACAGCTAAGCTCAGATGAGACAAAATGCCAATGAATGCCCTCTTTTTTGGTAACTGCTACAGGAAGTTCAGTGAGAGGAAATCTGCACCCACTGGCCAAAGGCAGCTTCAAACTATCCAACACACAGTCTGCTTCCTGTCTCACTTTCACGGAGACAACACAGATGAGTCGCCCTAGAAGTTGACACATCACGCCTGTCCTCTGTGTTTACTCAGTGAATCAGCTTGCCTCGGTACCTGTTCATGAGGACAGAAGCACATATGGGTTTCCCAAACCGTTTTTGCAACAGAACAAGCTTAACATATGATTGCCCACCCTACTTAAAACACAAACCTTCTTCACTTACTCGTCTACTTCCTGCACCACGGGATATTAAGCTTCCCAAGGTATAAACCGTGGTAGGCAATCTGGGATACAGTGAAATCAGAGTGGAAAGCAACATATGAAAGCTTTATTTCACTCCCATGTTTATTGCTGCTCAATTCCCAACAGCAATGATATGATGACTGGCTAACCCATATGTGGTATGCATGTACTATGGAATACTATTCAGGCATAGAACAGGAAGGAAATCCTGCCTTTTACAACAAAACGCTTCCAAGCAGACACCATCAAACTCCATGAAATTAAGCCAGTCTCAAAGAAAGCAAATACGTTTCCCCTGACATTTAGCAGCTAATATACAGAGTAAAAAATGCAGTGGGGCAGGCACTGTAGCACGGTGGGTCAAACTACGCTTACAGTGCTGACATACTGCACAGGCACTGGTTCAAGTCCTCACTGCACTAATACTTAAGTAGCTCCTGTTAATGTGCCTTGGAAAGGGGTGGTATTTGCCTGAAACCTTCATCTTCAACACAAAACTGGGAGTGCCAGAAGCAGCTCCTGACTCCTGGCTTCCAGCTCCAGTCCTCCTGACCATTTGTGGAGTGAACAAGCAGACAGAAGATACCCATGGAGGAGACCCAGAAAAAGATTCTGACTCATGGATTCCTGCCCAGCCTTTGAGACCATTATCACAGTGTACAAGTGGGTGGGAGTTTCCCTCAGTCTCAATACTTTTCACATAACTAACCACAAAAACTTTTTATCAGTGCGTGGCAGAGTCTTCAGGGTGGGGGAGAAGGGAAATCACAGAGCCTATGAAACTGTATCATGAAACAAACAATGAAATAAGTAAAACGTACTTGCTGAATCACCCTATTTGATCTCTGTGCAGGTCAACACCTGCCACGATGAGCATCCTGTGCTGTAGGCCACAAGCATGCACAAACTGAGGATCGGCTGCTTTTCCCATCCCCTGTGCCCAAGTCCACTACCAGATACCCTGGGTGGTCATCACTCTCACACAGTCACCCTGCCATGTGGTAGTTGCCCTGCACAGTTTCCCCAACGGAGCAGTTCTCAGAGTCTCTCCTTTGACTAATAAAATGCTTTGCCTGTATGGAAGACTCCCCACCCCTGCCGCCTCTCTCTGTGTGGGGCTCGAAGAGCAAACAGGTCACTGATTCAACAAGATGCCGACTAACAGTCAAGGTCACTGTGTTAACACATGGAGAACAAGACCACACCAAGGTAGAGACCTAGGTGTGAACCAGGGCGGGGGTCAAGTTGTTTCAAAGAAAGACTGATTGGCCAGGGCCATTTCCTTCACCTACCTCTGGCCTATGGGAGGTGGCTTCCACAGTCGTGCAGATGACAACTGATTCCTAGTTCTCTCCTGGAATTCCTCGCCTGAGGCTATTCGCTGCCCTATGTAAGAGTGTGTATTTCACAAACAGGAACTGCTTAGACAAAACCCCTGTCACGTCTGTTTGTAATCTGCGTGCCAGGAGGCTGGATGGCAGGCAGCAGGCTCACCCCTCCGGCAACGGGGAACTGGAGGAATCTGTGGGGGAGACCCCGCATCTCTCTCTCTCTCTCTCTCTCTCTCTCTCTCTCTCTAAGGAAATACAGGGCAGTGGCAATCAAACAGCATGGGACTGAAACAAAAATAGGGAAGAATAACAACAGAAGAAAGGGAGACGCCAGAAGTAGGTAGGACACACGTCAACAGGCAACTACTATTTGAGAAGCAAACGGAAAAGAACAGGGGCAGAAAACAGGCAGGAAGTAAGAAACAAGGCTGCTACGTCTCACCTCATAGAAAAACCTGCTATAATGTCTCACCTCATAGAAAAACCTGCTGTAAAAGGATAAAGGATCTAAAACTACACCATCACGTTACTGGAGGAAAACATTGGGAGCACAGAGTAAGACTCAGGCACAGGCAAACTCTTCTTAGGAAAAACCTCAGAAGTAGAGGAAGCTAAAGCAGAAGTGAACAAAGGTGACTACATGAAGCTTAGAAGTGTCCGTTCCACAAGGGCAACAGTCAATACATTGAGCAGACAGCCAACAGGATGAGGAGGATTTGTGCACTGTGCTGCTGGTAAGGCAGTAAGAAACGAACATCCAGGCTCTGCAAAGACTTCAGAAAATCAAGCCTAGCAGAAAGCAAAACAACAAAACAACAAATAATTGAAAACCTAATAAAAAGCTATTAAGGAATGCAGGAAGGATATGAAAGACACTTTCAAAAGAGCGATTTCAAAAGGCTAATGGACACATGAAAAGTGCTCAGGCTCCCTAGCTATCAGGGAAACACAGATGAAAACCACATTGAGGTTCCATCTAACTTCAGTGAGACTGGGCTGCATTCAGAAATCTGCTAACAACACCTGCTGGTGTGAATGTGGCCTGAAAGGTACCGCGTTTCACTGCTGGGGAAAATGTAGGCTAGTATAATCAGTATGGAAGCCAATATGGGCAGTGCTAAGACAACTGAAAATGATGTACTGTATGGCCCAGCTATTCCACCTTGGGGAATATATCCAAAGGAAATGAAATCTGCATTTCACAGAGCAGCCTGCAACTCTATATGTATAGCAACACAATGCACAATAACAATGACATGGAAGCAACCCAGATGCCCATGGAAAGAGGGCTGGATAAAGAAACCATGGTACATCTACTCCATGCAATGCTATTTATGGTCAGAGAAATGTCAGTGCCAAAAGGACAAAGAGCATATCTTCTCTCTGATATAAAGCAAGCATTAAGTAAAGTACTACACACACACACACACACTAACACACACAAACTGCACCGGGGGGATGATCACTCTGGGAAGTAAAGCTACGACAGAGTAGGCACCTCTAATCCTGAAAAAAAGCAAAACTCCCAATAAAGCTTACAACACCTTCCCATTGCATTCATATGTGCTCCATCTTTTCCTATACGTGCCATAGCTTCATGCATTTAAAGTTCAGCTTGGATCCATGAACTGCGGGACTATGCTACTGAGATGATTTGTGGACAAATAGCAGGAGAGGAAAATGTGGAGGGAGGAAGGAGAGGTGGAGGGATGAATCCCTGTGCCTAGAAAACAGTATTCTGCGAAAGAATAAAAAAAAAGAGCAAATAAAGAAAACAAATAAAAGCACAATTTAAATAACAAGACTCTGCCAGGATGCTGTTTAACAGAAGAAAATCATACCCAACAGTGACTACATGTGAAAATGGCCAAGTGCTTTAAGTGCAACCTAGGGCAGATTATTTCACAGCATTCACTGTTGTAAAACATCAAGGGCTTGGGCCCGGCGGCATGGCCTAGTGGCTAAAGTCCTCGCCTTGAAAGCCCCGGGATCCCATATGGGCTCCGGTTCTAATCCCGGCAGCTCCACTTCCCATCCAGCTCCCTGCTTGTGGCCTGGGAAAGCAGTCGAGGACGGCCCAAAGCTTTGGGACCCTGCATCTGCGTGGGAGACCTGGAAGAGGTTCCAGGTTCCTGGCATCGGATTGGCGCGCACCGGCCCCTTGCGGCTCACCTGGGGAGTGAAACATCGGATGGAAGATCTTCCTCTCTGTCTCTCCTCCTCTCTGTATATCCGGCTTTCCAGTAATAATAAAATCTTTAAAAAAACAAAAAAACATCAAGGGCTCAACCAACTGACCAAGGTCTGAAGTTAGGATCCAAGACTATCCCCAAACCGGGTTTTGCTTTCTTCTTCTTTTTAGTGTATGATTATGGAAAACACCCGAACAAGTTCCCCCTGTTCAAACCTTAGATTACACAACCGTGGTCTCCGAAAGAAACCTGACAACAAAATGCTGTCACTGGACAACACCAAGATGTAAACTCAGGCTCACTTGCAAACACGGGCTGCAGCAAACAAAAGCAAACTGGGATCCCGGTGGCCAAAGGCCCCTGTGCTCTTCCCGGTCAGAACCGGCTCGGCCAGCCCCATAACACACGTGCTCGCCGTTCCGTCCCCCACACAACAATACCTGAGGGTCACGGCCAGGAGGTTAGAAACCAACATCTTCGCAAACACAATCACGGGAAGACTCGCCCCGGCCTGGTTTCACAAAGCCCAAGATGGCACCCATGAAGCCTCTCCCATCAGAAGGCCCAACTCGTGCACACAGCCGTGAAATATGTGAGGAAAAACGACGTGTGGGATTGAGTCAACTTCCCAAGAGAAGCCCCTCGTCGAGAATTACCTAGTTGTGAATTAAACTTACACTTTCGAAGTCTCTGGACAGACGGGCCGCCATCTCGCCCCGACGCCCAGGAGAAGAGCTGTGAAGCAATCCAGTGGAAGAAGCCCTGTCGTGCAGAGGCTTGCTTTCACGACAGTCCTTGTACCCACCTTTATGCAATGTCATTGGAGGTTCTGAGATGATTGACAAGCACGCTGGCCACTCTCTCCAGGGTATGTGTGGAAGAGATACTAAGTAGACAACTACCAAGAGACGTCAAATAAACACTAAGTAGACAACTGAGCTGCCCGACTCTTGTGCTTTTCCGCACCCATGCATGGTGCTCAGAATTCAGCTCCAACACTGAGCTCCTGGTGCTCACCCTAGCCTCGCTCTCCTGTCCCTTGGCCTCTTAACCAATCTGACTCACCCAGTTCGCCACATCCAAATGGGGGGGGGTGCACAAGGATGGATTCTCTGGGGTCACACAGTAGGCATGGGTCTGGGGATGGTGTGTTTGACCTCATGTGTGAACCTGGAGTTGGAGCGAATGTGATACGCTTCCCACAATTTTAGGAAACCCTAGAGAAAAGAACAGCAAAGGATGTAACGCCTCACAACCCGGAGGGATTCACCAGCCATGAATTCGACTTTCAACCCCCCTTTAACGATTTTCAGTTGCTTTCCTGTCTTTTTCTGAAACGTCTCTTCATCGTTCAGAACACAGATGTAAGTCACCTGTTATCTGACATGCTGTTTTCGGGTCTTATTCCGCACCTACCACGTAGGTTGGAGCTGTAGGCTGTTCCAATTGTAGTTGTTCCAACTGTAGGTTCAAGAAATCTCACTTGCAAAGCTCCTGAGGTCCTGGGAGAGCCCAATGCAACTAGAACTCTGCCTTTATTCAGGAGACCCTGTGAAGCTGCTGCGTGCTGCAGATATATTTGAATCAGTACAGGAGGTACAGCACCCCCAGCACTGACTAAGCTAAAAGGTGGTACTCGCCATTCCCAATCCCAGATCGTTGGACACATGGCTGCTGTGCAGCACGACACTAAGCTTGGGATGTTGCCTTAGACATCGTGGCGTTCCGCAACCCATAGAACTTGAGACGCTTGAACTATCAGATCTCCATGAACACTTGTACAACAGTAAAATAAAAGGATTTAATTCAGTTTTAAGATGTGAGTAGCCTTGAGACAGAGGAGAGGCTTTCAGATTATTGTTTCATAGTATGAACACAGCTGTCATCCATGATGGCTTTCTGGTTAGTGACTACTTTTTGGCAAGTGTAGATGAAAATCTATATGAGACTTCATCCAGATTTGGGCTTGTAATATGGGAATTGGAAAAGATGCAGAATGGCCAACAAGTTGGAATGGATTCTACCAGCACGCACAAAAGGCCCTGGATTTTGGAGATGAGCTGTGTTAGGAGGGGAGGCCAGGTCGACACTGTATGGTCATGTGATTCTCCTTCCAGAATCTGCCTGGCCTTTTACCATGTCATTGAGCTGGTCCCTACCCTGATTTCTGCAGTAAGCGAAATTCTCAAAGTTGTGTGATGGTGCACTGCTGCAAACATGGTGTTACAGGTACCTCTCACATGCTGATTTCAGCACAGGCACAATTCATGATCATTTACCTCAGTTCACACATGCCCCATTTGCATGGCTTCCTAAGGACACAGTTACTGACAAAAGACCTGGGTACAGGCTTGCTTGCTTAGATTCATATCTAAGTCTTCCTCCCTTCCTGCTATTGAACATCAGGACATTTTGCTTTCTCCATTTCCTTGTGTCAATATGTAAGGTGATTGTCGGGTCCATCACACTGGGCTCTCATCACCTTTGTCGAAGCAAAGACTAGAATTGGGCTGATACTTGTCACAGCTGTAGCTCTGCCTTGAAGTGAGCTATGGTTTTCACACCATTTTCTCTTAACCAGCTGCTTTCTGGAGCCACCTGCCCGCCACATTGCAAGCCATATTAATCAACGTTTACAACCGTATTGGCTACTGTCCTTTCAGGTAAACTGCCTCTGGAAAACAGTTTGAGGTTTAGTGTTTTGCCCCAATTTTATTTAAGTTTAATCTCACTCTTTGTAATGGTGAATGAATCAATTCTAGCCAAAGTGTTTCTGTGGATGTTTCATCTCTACAGATTTAGGATGCTGTCTTATTTCCTTCCAGCGGATTAAATTTGGACCATTCTCAGATGTAATACAATGCAATATAAACTAAGACAAGAAATCAAGATAAGACAAATGTGTAAAGAAGCAAAGTACTGAAATTGTAGAAACAGATTTCAAAAAATGGAAACTGGACTCAAAAATAGGTTTTTTTTTTCTATTTTGAAATCAAAATGGTGTGTTTTTAACCTTTTCATTGTTTCTCTTGAACTTTGTAAAGTGACACTGCTTCACCTTTTTTCACAGAACAGTGTTAGACGCATAGAGGTTCGTCCCTCATCTCCTTCCTGCCTTTCCCCCGTACTGTTTTCCCCCAACCTATTGCAATTGCATATTCATTCACTTCACATCCACAGGCTTCACTTCATAATATAAAATGGTAGAGAAAAAGAAAAGTGAGAGGAAGTAAAAGAAACCTAAAGCGAAAATAGAAATCCTCTTCAATTCAGGAGTATCGATCACTCTGCACACAGCATGTAATTCCCAGCTTGTCACAGATCGGAGAGAACACATGATATTTCTGCTTTGGGGAGTGGCTTATTTTACTAATACGATGATTTCCAGCCGGGACCACCTTGTTCCCAACGACAAGCTCCCAGGCATTTTTATGGCTGTGTCGTATTCCATCAGTTGTTGGGCGTCTGGGTTGGTTCCACATCTTAGCTATTGTACATGTGCTGCTATGAATGTGGTGTTATATGAAACCTGATATGCAGATTTCAGTTCCATTGGATATATTGCCAGGAGAGCGATGGCTGTGCAATATCATAGATCTGTTTTTGGTCATCTCAGATGTCTCCACATTCTCTTCCCTAATGTTTTTCTTGGTTTACTTTCTCCCCATGAGTGCCGCAGGGTACCTATTTCCCCACATAATTACCAGTGTTCAGTCATTCATTTTTTAAGACTTCCACTTGAAATTAAGCATCAGGGAGAGTCCTGGAGAGAGAGAGAGAGAGAGAGAGAAAGAGAGAGAGAGAGAGAGAGAGAGAGAGAGAGAGAGAGAGAGAAATGAGAATGAATCATCAGCTGGTTCAGCCCCCAAATGTCAAATTCCACAATTGACATAACTGAGCTCGTCCAACACTAGGTAGTCAGGAGCTCCTCCAGACTTTCACACCCATATGAGTGCAAGGACCCAAAGAATTGGAACAGTCTCCTCTGCTTCCTTAGGTCACTAACAGGAAACTAAGTTGGAGGTGTATTATTCGAGATTCAAAACAATGCTCCTGGGCCCAGCCTAATAGTCTAATCTTAATGTCCTTGCCTTGAACACTCTGGGATCCCCTATGGGCACTTGTTCTAAATCCGATGGCCCTGCTTCCCATCTAGCTTCTTTTTTTGTGGCCTGCAAAAGCTGTCTAGCACAGCTCAAGCCTTGGGACCCTGTAGCTGCATGGGAGACCCAGAAGCGGCTCCTTTCTTCTGGTTTAGGATCTACGCAGCTCTGGCCATTGCAGTTACTTTTGGAGTGAATCATCAGATGGAAGATCTTCTGTTCTGTCTCTTCTCCTCTCTGCACGTCTTACTGTCCAATAAAATAAATAATTCTTACAAAAATTGCCCACACTGGCTATGACTTGGTAGGGCAGAATCCAGGTACTTGGAACTTGACACAGATCTCCCACATGTATGTAAAGAACCCAATCACCTGAGCCTTCACCATTGCCTCCCTAAATGTACATTACCAAGAAGCTGGATTTATAGTTTCAGCTAAATCTCTAATTGATACTCCGCATTATGGAACCCAGTGTTCCAGGTAGACCTGCTGTTTACTTAGCCATTCTCATTTCCAGATCAATTTGATGGCCTATACTAAAGTGTGTCTCCAGATACAATGGGTGCTTTGTTCTAAATCCATAGTAGCTCTAGTTCCTAAGAAGTTCTGAGTACAAATGGTATCAGAAAACCCTAATGCATATGAAAGCTTTTTTCATCCACTCTTTCCATGACTTAATTTATTAACAAGCAGAAATCATGCTCCAAGTCAAGTATTATGGGGATGGGATGGTAGCAGGGAACCCACAGGCGACTATGGAGAAAATGACCTTGAAACCATGAGGAGCAAGGAATGTGCTTCTGGTGTGTGGTTCCATTTTCAGTGTGTTACTGTTCTACCTTTCGGCACCTTCTCTACAAAATTCTAAAAGTGACAGCCCCTTGTCCGCCACTCGGATCAGCCCAACTAGGTGTTACAGAGATGGAACTAAACCTGACTTCCGGTTGGGCGTCATACTTCCTCCCTTGCTGTAGTGGGAGGAGCCAGAAAGTCTTCCCCATAGTGCTCTGCGTGTCAGTACCGGCACAAACCGCCCTAGGTCGTTACTTGTTCGTTGGTCGGCAGCGGGCAGAGAAAGACTTAAGACGCCGCTCCGTGACTGCCTGACTAGAGGGTCAGCCAGATAGAGGTTGAGGAGGCACCCCTGTTGGCCACTACTCCGCCAGCAGCAACTGAACAGGGAGAGACAGAAACAGGCCGCCTCCTGCTATCCGTGACGCAGTGCCTAAGCTGCATAACGTAAGCAGCATGTCCCAGCTTGTTCCCAAGGATTTTTCTCACTCCGGAGAGAGAAGAGTCTTAGAAGTGGAGACAATGCAGCCAGCAAGACTTCAAGAAGGTACCTATCCTGTTCTTTTCGCGCAAGGGACCTGTCCAGGAGTTCCCATCTCACTCCTGAGAGGATAGCCTCAGGGGGTTGGTATTCTCCAGACTAGGCCAGGCGCCATGTTGGAGTGAAGTAAGCGGGGGGGGGGGGGGGGCGGGGGGGGGGGCGGGGGGGGGGGGCGGGCACTTCCAGTTCCCTGAGGGCACATGTGGACTGCTAACACCTGCTATTGTGTTAAACAAACTCTTCTGTCCAAAGCAGCGATGGTGTAGGCGCAGTGTCCCAGGGACTGTTTTCCTTCAGACTTCTCTACAAATTATGGAACCTGCCTTCCATGGATTACATATGACTATGTAAAATCTTTTTCATTTTTATTGAAATTTAAAAAATATTTAACCGATTTTATATCATTCTAAGAGTACAATGACATTCTCCTCTTCCATTCCTTCTCTCTTTCCCTTAGTCTCCTTCCTTCTCCCTTTTTTTGACTTTTAATATAGCGCATTATATACGTTTACACTAGCGTAAAAGGCTTAACATATTCTTTATATGTCTATAGTCACGAATCTTCCATTCTGGTGGGAAATTTCTCAATTTGTAAAATGTGTTGCTAATTGATTTGAAAACACAGGATGAGGGAGAGACAGAGATTCTCCATTAGCTATGTCACTGCCCAAATGATTATTAGAGTCTGGGCAAGACCATGCTGAAGCCAACAGTGACGAACTCCATCTGGATTACTCATCTGTGTCAGAGGTGGAGATTCAAGTGCTGGAGCCATTCTCTGTTGCATCCCAGGCGCATGAGTATATGACTATGATTAAATTGGCGTTCAGATATGGGAAGAGGGCTTTCCAAGCGGCTTCACAATACCAGATCCTGGAAATTCAATTATTTTCTCCCAGATGCACATATTTGAAGCCACATGTATGAGTAATAACCTTGTACATATGGTTTCAAAAATTTTGTACAAAATAGGAATCAACAGTTCTCTTTTTCATGAACATTTCTGTTGTTTAAACATTTCTGCTGCTCCCAGTGAAACAGTCAAGTATATCTCAATACTATTATCCTAGTTTTTCTGCCATTGTCTATACTCATAGTGTCTGTGTGTAGCAGGATGCTTAATCTTTAGGACTATGCTTAATCTTTCAGGACTATACTGTTGTGATAATGTTGGGGGGAACAATAGTGGGAGGAGAAAGTGAGGAGGGAGAGGAGAGAACGGGGAAAATTTCTATACGTACAAAACTGTATCATGGAAGACAATTTAAAAAAATTTTAAAAGTGGCGAGACCGTATTTAACTTGTTCCCTCATTCACGCTAAGCGTCTATTCCTGAGTCTGACATGGAACGCAATGCCCAGTGGGTACTTTAGAAAGCATGGGTATTGTTAGCAAAAGTTAAAGTTAGAGGTGAGAAGGTTTCCTGGGATGGATAGCATCTCTGCTCTAACCTGCATTAAATATTTGGATTGAGTATTCAGTATGCTCTGAACTGGGCAAAGGAGTCAACAGCAACCAGGTCATGTATACACACGCTCCAGTGATGGGAGTGTTAAGGATTGCCATTCTGATTTTACAGGAATGCACAACCAGGGTACAGGGGCACACAACCTGTTACCGATAGGATTCACAAGCACACAGAATGCATGCCATATGAAGAGGAATTTTTTTGTGCACTCATGAGAGTGAAATGGAAGAGACTCCCATTTGCTCAGCAGTATTCCTTCAGTACGATCCTGTCTTATTGTTGCTGGCATGTCCCCATCACTTCTGTGGCAGCAGACTTGGGACCCCCGGTAGAGGTGGCTGATTCTTAGCAGTCTACAACAAAAAACTGTTAGCTATTATCTTAACTATGACTGCAGTGCCACATCTTGCTCTTGATTTGCCAACAGGGACACGTAAAACATGACTTCCGACATGTTTTCATGTACCTTTATGGCAGTTGTTAAGTTTGTTATTTTGGATTCTTGCAACTCATGATTTCAACTAACAGTTGTTGTTTTTTTTTTTTTTTTTTTAGTTGCTATTTGTTTTATCTTTTTAATCTTCTTAGATTCTGCTTCCAAATGTGTTACAGCTAACATTTTTTCCTAGTTTTTTTTTTTTTTTTCAAATATAACTGTCTTTTGAAAGACGCGTTAGTCACTGTGGCTCACAATATAGGCTTTGCTTGGTGATTTCTGATTTTAGAACACAAACGATAGCTTATTATTTCATTTGTTGAGTACACCAAAATAAACCTAAGTGAGTCTAATGCACATTTTAGTAAAACTTAACTATCCAAATCTCTGTGTGCTTTATCTAGTTTACATTTACACATTTCCACTTACTACTGCTTCTGCTGCTATTTTTTAATGATGAAACTATAAAACTATAGTCAAAACTATATGGAACTATAATGGATGCTTCTCTTCACATGTAGATTCACCTGATGTTTACACTCTAATCTGTAAGAGATATTCATAGTTCTAAGCAGTTGACATTTTTGACTTTTGGTGTAATAATAGCTCTAGTATGTAAACAATGTTAATATCCTGACTTCATGATGAAAATGAAATCAAATTCAGAAAAATTAAGGAGTGTTTCCACAGTTACACGCATGACATTTCTGTTTCAAAGCTATGCAGTCTGGATCCAGTAGTGTTAACAACGAAACTACACTGCCTTGGAAACTGAGTCACTGAGCTCTAAAGAGAAATGGTGGAATCGGTATTTCAACTTAAGCACTGTGCCTTCAGAATCCCGTACTACTTTAACTGTTGTACCCAACTATCTCAATCCAACTCACTTAATTTCTATTCTTAGGTGATTGTCTCCAACAGTTTTTTAAATGGTGTGTATTTGTAGTATTTTCTTAATTTGAGAGAAATTCATGGAAACTCTTGCTTGAATATCTTGTAGATAAAACTAAGTTTGAAGACATACAGGGAGCAGTGGCAAGTGCCTGTGGGACTGATGAGCCCATCCACCTTTGCACTGATCTGACTGACAATGTGCCTGTGAGCTCCGGTCCAAGAGCTACTCCTGTTGTGAAAGAAGATGAAGCATCTCAGGAATTGAAAGCCACTAACGTAAGAGGTGTATTTAGAGATAGTCTTTAATCCTGGGAATGCTCTCAAAGTAGTTTCTGTTTTCACCTTCTCTGAGGTGCCCTGTTACAGTAATGGTAAAGTGGAACTGAAAGCCTAATTTGCCAAACTGTGTGAGACATTTGTCATTGTATTTGTAGTCGTTTTTATCTTGCAAAACTTACAAGTATTATTTGTGTTTAAAGCTGTGATTAGCAGTTGGAATTGATTCTTAATTATCGTGCAACATCCCTTTTCATTCACATAATGGATTTCTGTATGTTTTGAAGTATAGCTGGAAGGTGAGCAAAAGTGCATTTTAATAAATAAAAAAGCATTTTATTGTTATAATTCATCTTCCATAACATTGTTCAGGTCTAAAAGAAAATAACAGTATTTTTAGTGAATTTACAGTTATGCAAACATCACCTTAGTCTATATATTTGACATATAATGGATATAATTAAATGATGGTTCAGCTATATCATGCTAAATGACACATCAGTAATAGGCTATACAACTATGTGACTTACAAATAGCCAAGAATGGAATATTGTCCATCTTTGATGTCTGGCAATCTGAGAAGTATAAAGGAGTATCAACTTACATTTGCACTCTTAAGATTTAATTACTTATCTGGAAGACAGTTACAGAGAGAAAAGGAGAGAAAAAGAGAGAACTTGCATCTGTTGCTTCTCCCAGGTTTCCCACATGGGTTCAGGAGTTCAAGGATTTGGGTCCTCCTCTGCTGCTGTCCAAATCCATTAGCAAGGAGCTGGATAGTAAGTGAAGCCTCCCGGATTCAAACTGGCACCCATATGGGATGCTGGTGCTGCAGAAAGAGGCTTAGCTTACTATGCCACACATTTACACTTTTCAAAATGTCAGGGATAATGGGGCAGCTTTCCTAATCAGAGATATTTAGGGAAATTAGAACTACTTTTATTAGGAAATTGGGGTATTTATCAGTAAATTTGTGACATGCACCTTTTTTTTTTTACTAAAATTTTTCCATGATTGGATTTCAAATTTATTTTAAGCATTTATGAAAACATTTGTTGGCTTTCTCCTCTGGTGGATCTGACCTTTGACTTATGCCTCTGTAACTTTGTGGAGTGTGTTTTCCTTCTGTGGTTCTCCAGAGATAAGTGCTCACTCTTAGAACGTGCATCTGCTTAGAACATGCAACTCCTGGCTTTTGGAGTTGCTGGTGGTATTGTGACTCGTTACTATTGTCTTTCAATGTTCAAAATTGGTATGTCATTTCCATATTCAGTGATCTTGAAATCCCTGAGTTATTTATTTTGTTAATTAATTCATTAATTTGAAAAATAGAGTGGTATAAATGGAGGAATACAAAAAGATTTTATACCCACTGAGTATCTCCCCAAAGAATTTCCACAAAAAGGTCCAGGCTAGGTTGAAGGCAGAACTAGGAACTCTATCCCGGTGTCCTGCATGGGTTGCAGGGACCCAAGCCCTTAAGCCACTTCTCACGGCCTTCTCAGAAGCATTGGAAGGGGCCTGGACTAGGATTAGAATTCAAGCATCCAGGACTCAAACTAATTCTCTGATACAGGATGCTAGTGCTACAAGTGGTAGCTTAACTCACTTTGCAGCACTGTCTTCAGTTTTTTATGCTTATTTTTAATGTTTGTTACAGAGATGAGGGGATTGAAGACCCATGTGGGCCACTTATTAAGATGGAGAGGGATGGGGAGGAAGATGGTGAGGGAAAGGTCCATCCATTCCCTCCTGTGACCTCAGAGCAAAGGGTAAGGGGAGAGATGGTGCACTTTGCTGCCAGAAATCATCAGTGCCAAGGGGCAGAGATGTTCCTCTAATGTTATTCAGGATACTTTGATGGGGGGAAGAATATTCTGAGAGTGTTACTTTGATAGTCTCAACTGATGTGAGATGTTGTTTGCTTTGTTGTGCCACAAATGAGAAATTACTTCTAATACTTGATGTCTGTGTGTGTCTGTATACTCACAGCCTTAGGTAACTGCTGGAGAACTTGACCTAAATTATTTTTTTAATCTGCCTCCTTTTCCATCTTTTGATGAGGTACTTGAAATCTTCTGTTGAATTAGAGGAGCTAGATGCCATGCCTTTAGTGTGCATCTGGGTATATTGTTTACGCTTTGCGTGGGAGTCAGCTACAAAGGTGGCCCAACATTGCAACGTGTGCTCTGAGGCTGGACCTCTTATCCATGTGATGTTTCCTGAAGTTGGGGATTTGGTGGATTCACTTGGGAAGACCCCCATAAGAACTGCCATTGGGCCAGTCCTCAGATCAAGCTCTTCTATGTGCCAGAGGGTGGAGTGGCCAGGCCCAACCCTTCTCCTTTCTGGCCTGCTGCAAGGCCCAGTTCCTGTGCACACTTGTGGGTGCTGCTGTGTAGTCTTGGAAACCCCCCAGGGACTCCAAAATAAGCCTGTCCCTAGACCCAACTCTGTGTGCATGGAAAGATGCTACAGCCTAGCCTAGCTCTAGCCCACTCACACACAACTCTTATACACACTGGAGGGTACTGCCACCTGGCTCATCTTGGCCAACCCCATACCCAGCTGTACCATGCACCAGCAGATGTGATGACCTAGACAGGGAAACCCCAGAGAACTCTTACCTGGCACACTCCCAGACTTTGCTCTTCCACATACTGGTGGATGCTGAGGCCAAACCAACTAGCAGTACTCTTCAGGCCCAGGTCTTGCAAGTACTGGTGGATGCTGTGGCCTATTGGGGACTTCTAAGAGCTCTTGCCAGGCCCATCCCCAGGCCAGGCTCTTATGGAGTTATTTATTTTTTAAGTTAGGGAGAGTCTATAGAATGCTTGGGCATTTATGTATTAGCATGGGGAAATCTGAAAAGAGCCATCAGAATAGGATCAAAGACATCATGAAGGACATATTGTTGAGTTGAGTCTTTTGCCTTAGGCAAGGACTTGAATAATGTTCTATTTTCATGTTAGGAAAAGTAGAGGAAACAGAACATGAGCTGAGAGTTAAATTTAGGGACACCTGTTCCATTTCATTTTTATTCTGCAAGAAATTAATGACAAGGCCTGGTTTTCTGTTTACCAGTTTTGATTATACCATTTTGTTGCAAATGGTATAATTATATTTTTAAATGGCTGAGTAGTATTCCATGGAGTAGATGCATCACAGTGTCTCTATGCACTCTTCTTCAACAGGCAACTTGGTTGTTTCCGTGTCTTCGCTATTTTAGATTGTGCTGCTGTAAACATAGGATCACAGGGCACTTTCTCATACGCAGATTTAATTTGCTTTTAATATATTTCTAGGAGTGGGATACCTGGGCTATACAACAGATCAATTTTTAGTTTTTTTAGCTCTCTCCATACTGAATTCCATAGTGATTGTACTAGCCTACACTTTCACCAACTATGGAGTATGCATGTACATATAGTCATCTATAGTAAATGTATAATAGAGATTATCTTATCAGGATATGAGGATACAATGCAATTTACATCTCTACTTCCAAATCAGAGATGGACTCCCAGTGAAACTGTTAAATATATCTTTACAATAGGATGCTGGACTCTCTACCATTGTCCATCCCTATTAGAATGATGGACTTAAGGCTGTTTAAGAAGGAACTATTATAATCATATAGGAGAAATCACTGGGGAGCGGGGAATTGGGGAGGGGAGAACCAGTGGAACTATATTGTAAAATAAGTAAATTTAAAAATAAATAAATACATTTTGGTTACGTGTGAGTAACTATTTATTTGATTTCTAGGTTGATGCTGACTCTGATAACTGCCATGAAAATGGACCATCAGAATCCTGTGAGAGAGATTCATCTGGCAATTCTAACTCTTTAATGGGTGGTGCTGACAACATTAATCACACACGTTATTTCTCTGTAGACATTGATTCTAAAGGTACAATGAATACTTTTAGAATTTGAAGTCAGATTTGACCTATTTGAAAATGTTTTTATGAATTGGATTTGGGAATGACTGAAGTCATTTCCTGTGAAATTTAAATTTAGATGTGTATGTTGTACTTTTGGAGTTAAAAACATTGTGAGGCATGGAAAAAGTTTCATGATGATTTTGAAAACAGATACTACCATTTGTTACATTCTGCTTACTGGATATAGTAACTAATGTGTGATTTTCACTCATATAAGCTCTGAGTTTATTTGCAAGTATGTTTACTTTTACGGACAAAAATTAGAGACCAAAACACGGTTTTCTAGAGTAACTATGGACAAGATGTTATACTAGATTTTCTTTTCTTTTGTTAAATGTGCGTAGGAATAGGATCAGTTCTTCGTTCTTCTTCTAAGAGCACATAAACTCATTGACAAGACTACATTTGGACAGAACAGACAGCTGTCATGAACATAAATTTAATTAATTTTAAAGATTTTTACTAATGCATAAATATTTTTAAAGTGAGCTACTGCATTCTACACTCTGTGTAAATTCCTGTTGTAACTTAAATTATTTCAAATATCCAACGGTAGTGTTCAAAAAATATTTCAGATCCTTTAAAATGAGCAAGTAAGATAGCCTTATACCTTTCTGCTTGTGTGTGTATTTTTTGTTGAATTCTGTTTGTAATTATAAGATGTAAAATTTGTTGTTTTATGGCTAAAGCAACAATTGGTTTGGTTTATGATAGAAAATGGATAATGGCAAAACAAAGATAAAGAAAATTGTATTAAGCCCTGCCTGTAAAGAGCTCACAATGTAGCTGGGCAAGAAAGCCACATGGATAAAGATGATGTGATGGATAAGTTATTGATCAAAGAAGTGAGAATGACTGCACTGAGATGAAACGGGGGAGGCCAGGTTGACAAGGAGCTTTCCAAGCAGGACTCTTGTGTTGCTGGGACACATTTCTAGAGTTTTGGATCTTTAAAGATGAGTAGAAACAAAATGTTGCTATAATTTTAGTAGAATTTACTGCCATTTTACTTAGGCACCACGAGAAAAATCAGCTAAACCACAACAAGAGTGTTTCTATTTTATTTTTATTAGACATAAAGCCAAAACTTAGCATGTATTATTACTAATGTTTCAAAGTTGGTGGTATGATGGTAGCTAGATTTTATTTCTAATTCAGTGAGAAATCTCTAATTATGAGAGAAAAGGCCCCTTGAGTGCAAAGTTGCAGAGACAGTTTCTTGGCCCAATAACCATGCCAGCCACAAGTTAACACAAATTATAACCTTGATAACACAAATGTTTTCATTATGGAAATAGTTGAACATGTATACCACAAGCAAGATGATGGAGTTGGTTAGGAGTTGTTGGATTCATTGTTCCTTTGGTTATCTCATTTCCAAGCTATTTGCAATGTCTTTGTGCTTTGTCTCAATATTGTGACTTCCTTTGGATAACCTGAATTGTAGCTCAGACTGTATCTAAGAGATTGATATCTTCTATGAGCGGCCATCAAACTTTTTGTGAAAAATAGACATTTTCTTTTAATTCAATTTCCATGAACTTAGGGAAGCCTCCTCTTCCTGTCAACATGAGTCATTTTTGAAACTGAAGATGTTACAGCTGATGAAAATGAAAACTGATTTTGGGGGCTGGAGCAATGGCTTAACTGGCCAATCCTCCACCTCCAAGTGCCAGCATCCCATATGGGCGCCAGTTCATATCCTGGCTGCTCCACTTCCCATCCAGCTCTCTGCTTATGGTCTGGAAAGACATTGAAGGATTGCCCAATTCCATGAGACCCTGCACCCATGTGGGAGGCCTGGAAGAAATTCCTGCCTCCTGGCTTTGAATCAGCTCAGCTCCAGCTGTTGCGGCCATTTGAGAGTGAAACAGCGATAGAAGATCTTTCTGTCTGTCCTTTCTATAAACCTGACTTTCCAATGAAAAATGAGTTAATGTAAAATAGTAATATTTCCCCTTTTTCAAATCCAAAATTAGTAGTAAGTAGTCAGAATATTTGTCCTGTCAGTTAAAACATGTACACTTCATCTCTGAGTGCCTGCATTCAGTCCCCAAATCCGGCTCCTGAGTGTAGCTTCCTGTTATTGTGCATTATGGAAGGCAGCTGGCAAAGGCACAAGAAAAAGAACTACTTCCTACAAATAGAAGTACTAGATGTAGTTTCATCCTCCTGTCCTGATCCTGGACCTTATGAGATGTGGTAAATATTTGGAGCTTGAAGCAACAGATACAACTGTTCTCTTTTTTCTCTCTCTACTCTTGCTTTGGCTTTTCCTCTATCACTGCTTCCCCTCTGTTTTTCTCTCTCCTCCTCCTCTTTTTTCTTAAAGCTTTGCTTATTTCTATTAAGCCAGATATACAGCAAGGAGGAAAGACAGGAGGAAAATCTGGTGTCTGATGACTCACTTTCAAGTGGCTACAATGGCTGGAGCTGTGCTAATCTAAAGCCAGGAACCAGGCGCTCCCTCCAGATTTCCCCTGTGAGTGCAGGAAACCAAGGCTTTGGGCCATCCACGACTGCTTTCCCAGGCCACAAGCAGGGAGCTGGATGAGAAGCGGGGCTGCTGGGATTAGAACCAGTGCCCATATGGGATCCCCGCGCATGCAAGGTGAAGACTTTAGCTGCTAGGCTACTGTGCAGGCCCCCCTGTCTCTTATTCTTAAAGAAATACAAAATTAGGGCCCGGCGGCGTGGCCTAGTGGCTAAAGTCCTTGCCTTGAAAGCCCCGGGATCCCATATGGGTGCCTGTTCTAAAGTTACGGTGTTTGCATATTCGTAATGAAGGTCCTGTGAGTTAATAGCAGCTTTTAGCTCATATGGATTAATCAGCTAATAACATATATGTACAAGTCTTTTGTGATACTGTAATTGAGATTGTTATTTCTAGTGTGTTGAGGACCAGGACTAGGATGTAAATCTGAAGACTCATGAATTAAATTTTCAGTTAAATTATCTAGGGAAGGTTTTACTGAAAATATTTAGATATCATTGTAAAGAACTGCATTTTGAGTGGATTTAAATAATTATCTTTGTTTTTGTTGCTAATCAAAAGTTAATTGAACAAGAAAAACTTCCAACCATAATTGTCTAAAATCTCTCCCCTCTTCCATGCGTGGTGTGATCTGTATTTATAGTCAGCAAGATATGACGTAAAGAGATTTGAGGGTGAATTGACAGTTTTAATCCTGTCATTCACTTTGGCTCATTTTGTTTTTTACTAAATTCTATCAGTTCACAGCTGGCACCCTTGTCTTAGTACAACCTGTCGTGGAAGAGTTGTGAATGTTAGTGACGTCCTGTTAGCACTTCACTCATTGACATTTTTCCACATCTGACTTTCTTAAATCAGTGAATGAGAGCCATTATGTATATAGCATGATAAACTTTTCTGACAGGAAAATTTATAGGCTAATTCAATGTCTTTAACTGCTGAAAATATGCCTTATGGATGCAATAGGACATTTGTGAGTATTACAATCTGATGATATTTGTGAAATACAACATTATAAAATCTAACAGCAGTTTCCATTTCATTTCTCTCCATGGCTGTTTTAGATTTTGAGCCATATCCAGGCGACTACATAAAAATTCTATTTTCTGTCCAGCGAGAGACACAGACCAGAAAGGTGCTCTCAGTGAGGCCTCGTAAATACAAGCATGTGCATGAGGTGGGTGATTTGAATGCTGAACTTGTCCTTTGTTTCAGCTTATCTTTTCTATAGTTATAATTTCTGCTGCTTAGGACTCTGCTGGGTGGATCCCATGTGGGATCCTGGCGCATTCAAGGTGAGGACTTTAGCCACTAGGCTACCACGCCATAGCCAAGAAGCCTGTTTCTTTATCAAAAAATGCTGAAAGGAAGTAATGAGAGGGTGATGTGGACACAAATGAAATTAAGATGTGAAGTATGTAATTTACTTCTGAGGTGATAAAGTTTGCTGAGGACAAAAGCAGAAAACAAAGTTTGATTTGGGGATTATTTCAGAATGAATAAATAGAGTGGGTGGTGGTTTTGAGTTTTTCCAGTAAGATCTAGATATATTTTGAAGAGTAATAGAAACTGGAAATGCAGGGAATTCAGTTGGAGCAATGATATAGATGAACTCATGATCATAAGAGTATATCTAGGAAGAAATGATTGTCTACTTATTTGTCTCCACATATCTTTGTCACTCAGTCCCTTTCACTCTCTCAATCTTAGTTCTGTTAGCCACAGGCTTTCACAACAAAGATGGAGACCCCTTCCAAGAGATTCTGATTTTATTTGTGAGGTGTGGTACCAGCTTGTCTGTATTTAAAAAAAAAATCTCAGTTATTCACCATGTACCAGTTGGGTTGGGAGTCACTGGTAGGCAACAGAGTGACCTGCGAATGAGAGTTAGATGGAAGAGGGGAAGAGCAGGATACTGAGTGTGCTGCTTTCACCTAATCATTTTCACCATTTCCCTCCACAGGTGCGCATTACTAGTGTAGATGGAAGAATTGGGGTGATAGATGATGCTATCTTCTTCACCTTGGATTCTCTGAAACTTCCTGAGGGATACGTGCCTAAAGTCCATGATGTCGTCAGTGCTGTCATAGTGGAGAGTGCTAATGCAGGGTATATTTGGAGAGCAATCTCCATTACCCCTGTAGTAAACATGTAAAAATACAGCCTGGTTATCCTCTGTGCATCCTTTCTTCCCTAGGTAGACTAAGATACAGTGCAAATGTGCTTTGAAAAAATACATTAGATAATCTTAGTAATTGTTTCTTAGAATGTTTCTGTAATCCTGAATATGTTGGCTGAAAGAATTTAATGTTCTTTTCAAAATGTTAGTTTTTCACTATCAATTAAAGTCGTTTTCCCTTAATCCTGTCTAATAACTTTTACTGCTGTTTCTGTTTGTGTCAGAGACATTTGTATTTTAATTTATTTACATGGTGATTTCCTTTTCTTGATCTCTATTTTATATATAAGTTGATGGAGATTTTACTGTTCTCAGTTTGTGTTGTGGTTCAGTAGGCCCTCTCAGCCATTGTTTTTTGAATTTCCCATATCAAGTGCTGAGTCTTTACCTCTCAATGTGGGTATTCCCTCCATGGTTTATCCCCTTAAGAATGATTTTCATGTGCCATCTGCAGAGTTTTCAGTCTTGGGCACAAGGAAACAATGCTGAACCTCATATGCTGCTTTCTTGGTTTCTTGCATCAGGGTACACAATTGGGACAAGAGAGAACTGATGCAGCTCAGGTCCCCATGGAGTCATAATGTGAAGTAGCTCCACAACCAGGTTGCCTATAGGAAAGGCAACAACTATACAGAAGAGATGCAAAGGCAGTCTACTCCTACCTATTGAGAGGAGCAAATGAATTTTATAGAGTGCATTCAGATGGGACTCAGTCACAGCTGCTGTGCCAGAGGCATTTTTCCCTGCACTGGGCGCATCAAAGTACCACCTGGGCTGCAGTACTTAGGGTGAGGGATCAATTTTCTTAATGCATATGGCAAATCCAGCATTCTTATTCTCACAAGGCAGACAAACCATGGTGTACTTTGAATATTTTGCCTCTGGCATTACAGCAGTTCTGAGGCTTTTTGCCATAATTTGGAAGAAAGTACTGAAGGTCAGCTGACCCTCACTGGAAAACTGAATAGCAGAAGAACCCTGAGAGTAGGATGTAGTGAGTTAGCCACATGCTTTCTGCATGTGGGAAGGGAAGGAACTAAGGCGCAGGAAGCTACCTACCTGCTGGAGATTCTGGGGTTACAGTGTCCTGAGCAGAAGATTCTCCCAGGTGCACAGCGCAGGGATTGCACACGTGTTGCATTAAACGCCACTCAGATCAGTGATGTACAGGAGCACTGAGAAAGGAAATAAGACATTAATCCTGAGTAGAGTTCACAAACTACAGCCCCTACAGTGGGGCACAGTTTATTTTGCTGCACATTTGATGGTAGACAAATATTGAAGCATAGAGGTACAGTTTATACAACATGCAGTTCACCATTAAGATTGTACATGTTTATTTTTTCTTCTCTCCAGGGTGCATTTTTTATTTTTTTTAAAAAATGATTACATGGTTGATCAATGTGGGAAGGATCGATGTTTAGGCAAAATTGAGTGAACTCATTGTTTCCAAATTTACTGCTGCTTAATACTGTTCCTGGGGGAAGGAAAAAGACAAAGGAAGAAACCACTCATGACTTACCACACGTTCCAGTACCTAGGGATGAGGAACCGCCACCTCATATCAACCCAGAGTCTCAGTGTGTACATATTCCGAGGGTTCCATCCAAGTGGTTTGGATAGTTCTGAAATAGTGCCAATTTCACCAATCCAAGGATGATGTCACCCTCCCAATGTCCATTGACTCCATTCACCATTTTTTTTTCTGCTGTCACCCTTTAACTGGAGTAGTCACCCAGTTTATTCTGTTCTCCTTCTGCTACAGCACCAAATGTGCTGCCATATTCTCCTTTTAGAACAGGGCCTATGTCCACTTTTCCACCTTTTTTATTAAGGAGGACATGTTCTTGCAGGTGAGTCTAAGTACCCAGGCCAGGAGACCCAAGCCCTGCTGAATCCCCCACTCCTGGGGCTCACCAACCTAATACCCACCTCACACTTAGGTCCTTGGACTCAGGCCGGGTGACCCGAGCCCCACCGAATTCCCCACCCCTGGGACTAACAAACCCGATGCCCACCTAGTAGATGGGCCCCTTGACTTGGCCCAGGAAACCCAAGGCCCTCCATATCCCCCACCTCTGGGGTTCAGGAAACCAACACCCACCTAAAAGGCAGGCCCCAGAATCTGGGCCAAGCGACCCAAACTCCACCAGTTCCCTTATCCCCGGGGCTCAGGAACCCAGCCCCTACCAGAAAGGTGGGCCCCAGGACCTGATCCATGCTACCTGAGCCCTATCAGATACCCTGTCCCTGGGACTCACGTACCCAGTCCCTACTGGGCCCAGGCTGGCATGACTCGCCTCACCTCAGTGTCCGCAATCTTATTGCGCAGCCTGGCCTAGTCTAGTCTGTCCTCTATTCCAGCTCCTGCTGGTGGGTGTTGCAGTTTGTCCCAGTCCAGCCTGATTGCTGTCCTGATCTTAATGTGAACTGGCTGGTGTTGCAGCCCAATCTGGCTCCTACTGTCCTGGTTCTCAGATCTGCCAGTGGGAGTTATGTGCTGGCCCAGACTGGTCTGTCCCCAGAGCTGACCCACATGTATACCAGTGGGTACTGTAACCTGGTGTTGTCTGGGCTGCTCCTTGCCTTGCTTCTTGCACTCACCTGCAGAGACTGCATCCATTTTATTTTTAGTACACGCATAAGCCCAGTGTAGCTAATATGAGCTTAGACAATTTTCATTTCCATATGAAACAATATAAATAAGATTTTGCATTTTATCTTTTTGACAGAGCCTGCTACCTTTAGTCCCTTCCTAACAATGTAAAATTCAGGTCTGCAAGTGACTGTGAAGCTCTGTAAATAGTGACCCTCAACTGGTCACACTTGTGGTATCAGCTGTCACTTATGATCTGAATACCAAATCTACTCACCTCCCCAGCAAAGCTGTTTCATCTATAGTGAGCATTGACTGTTATTGTAGCATGCTCCATACTTCTTATTGCTTTAGTACAATGCCCCAAACCAGGAATGACTATCACAATTTACACAAAAGGCAGAGATTCTTCCATCCACAGATTCATTCTCCAAATTGCCACAATGGCCAGAGCTGGGGTGGTGTGAAACTCAAATCAGGAGCTTCTTGTAGATCATTCACATGGATGCAGGGGTCCAAGACCTTAAGGCATTTTCCACTGCTTTCCCATGCCTTTTTTCAGGAAGCTGGATTGTAAGTGGAGAATCCAGAAGAAGAACTGGCAACCATATGGCATGATAGCACTGCATGTGAAGGATTAGCTTGTTACACCACTGTACTGGGTCTAATTGTAAATTGTGAAAGCACCTGGTAAATTGAAATTAAGTGCATTTTCTTTCTAGAATACTTTATCAAGAACCTAAGCTTATTAAGAAAAACTCCATTGAACATTGCCTAAAGAAGCTTAAAATTCTCCCACGGTAAGCTTTATCTTACTCTCCAAAAGCCTGTCTCATGGTTCTCTATTCACATGAGATTTATAAGAGCATTTCTAATGTCTATAGTAATAATAATAATAGTATCTTTTATGTACATAATATTATAGTTACTAAGATTGGATTCATATATGCAGTATTAATAACAACACCAACAAAGAAAACAATGTTTTTTTTTTTTTCCTTTCACCTACTTAATAAGTCTGTGTTGCTTGGAGCTTCTACAGTGTCATTCAGGGATACTGAAGTTGCAGGTTCTCTCTGTTTTGTACTTCACAGTTCTGAGTTTGTTGCCTTGTCTCCTGAGGGACAGCAGCTGCCAGAATAGCAGGGAAGGGGAGTCCTGCAACTGTTTTCAAGGAACCAAGAATGATCTTGAACAATTAAGTTGTTTCTAGCATCAATGGTTAGTTCCATGCCTTTTAACACAGTTCATTGCAGAAGTACATGCAAAAATGAAATGCACTTTTCTCATTTTTCTAAGAGATGCCAGAAGGGGACACGTTCATTTAAACTGGTTAAAATTTGGTGTCTGAAAAAGAATGTATAGGTTCAAATGATACAATCATCATTTAAGTGCAGCATTCCCTAGCCTAGTTATACAGATGTGTGTATTACATCATTGTAAATGATTCCTGATTCTGTGGAAGAATGTGTGTGTGTGGGGGGGTAAGAGGTGTGTGTGTGTGTGTGTGTGTAAACTCATTCTGCTAGTTCAAACATCAGGACAAGCATATAATGGAACAAGAACTATATTTCTAGGTATTCCCATCTGTCTTCCAAGTAAACAGCAGAGTATTTGGCATCAGATTCGCAAGCATTTTCAGGGTTGTTTTGACCCATTCTGAGTAATTTCACTGGGTCCTTTCCTTTGCTGGGATGTGCCTTTGTTCATGCTTTACCTGCGACTGCTCAACAATACATACAATCTGCACAAATCAACATAATGAAGAAGCCTGAAAAAAATGAGGGAATGCAAATGATCAGGTGCACTAAGGATGAGGTCAGTGTTGTGCTAGAGCAAGCAAAGCCTTCATCCCCACCCCAGTGATTCTGTCATCTCACATGGTGAGAAGTTCAAGACCCAGTTGCTCCACTTCAAATAGAGCACCCTTCCAAAGGCCAAGGGAAAACAGTAGATGTCCCAAGTGCTCAGATCCTGCTTCCCATGTGGGAAACACAAAATAATCTCCTTTCTTCTATTTGCAATATTGCTCAGACAGAGTTGTATATACATCTATGAAGTGAACAAGCAGATAGAAAATCTCTCTCTCTGGGACTCCGATACTGAATAATATGCCAGGGAAGCACTACGGAATGTCTTAAGTGCTTGGTCTTGTGCACACATGTAAGAGATCAGGAAGAAAGTCATGCCTTGTGCCTGGCCCAGGCCTGGCTGATGCAGCCTTTTGGGGTGTGAACAACTAAATGCAAAACTCTTTCCTCTGCCTTTACCTTATCTCTGTAACTCTTTTAATAAAATAAAATGATAAAATTAAATAAAATGTTGGAAAAAAAACAGACAAGAGAGTCCTGAATGTGGAACAACCTAGTAGATTTTGGCTAAAAGGAGCTGATGGAGGAGAAGTGCGTCCCCAAGGGGAAATTTCAGAGAATCCTGAGCAGAAACACTGTAGACAGCAATGTGTGAACATAGCAGCTAGGCAGTGGCTGCCAGAAGCAGTGTAGTTGGATCCTGGGACCTGACTAGGGCTGAGTCTACATCTTGCTCAACCAGCTTGCAGGAGACTGTCATAGCCAGGCTTGCAGTTAATATCCTCTGGTGTAGAATCTGGTGAATGCTTCTAGCTTTGGATTTGGACTCCAGCTGCAATGGTAACAGGAGTGTCCCCAGAAATGTATGCTTGAGGGTCGAATTTCCTCTGTAGTAAGACCAGGAAGAAGTCAGCACCGTTTTGAAGTCAGGGGAAAAAGGGTATTTGCTCACTGATTGAAAATCACAGTGCTCTGAATATCATTGCTTGACTAAGCATCTTAAAGACTGCAATGATTATGGGCCCATATTGTAGCTATGGCAAGGGACAAAGAGCCCACCAATCATCATGAGGGAAGATCTGCCTCTATTCCCTCCACCAACCACAGTGACAACTGCCCCAACCGGGGCTTAATGCCACCAAAACGTCAATGAAGCATGTCCAATGGCTTTAGTACCCATCAGCATCTGTGCCTGTGTAAGTTTAGCAAATTTTAAAAGTGCAACAAGTAGGCATTCCCTGAGTCTAGACTGGTAGCCGGACAGCAAGCTGTACACCACTGAGATAGAGTGGTGTACACACATACACACACACACACACAGAGAAACACACATAAACACACACACACACATATATACACACTGTGCTACAGCCTCAGGTTCATGAATTCCTAGCAGAGCACATGTGCACAACTGGTAGCAGAAACACCGTTACTGTCATGTGGGCAAAACAGGCACACAGTATTCTTCAGATCTTCAACTACCAGAAAAATGCAGGAATCTGTGGCATAAAGTCAGTTTTGATGCTGTGCCTGCAGCATAGGTGCAGCTGGTCATTTGGACATTCAATGTGTATGACAGTAAAGATTAAGATATCCCAGATTGGGGCCCAACGTGATAGCGTAGTGGTTAAAGTCCTTGCCTTGCATGCGCCGGGATCCCATATGAGCACCAGTTCTAATCCTGGCAGCTCCACTTCCCATCCAGCTCCCTGCTTGTGGCCTGGGAAAGCAGTTGAGGATGGCCCAAAGGTTTGGGACTCTGCATCCGCATGGGAGACCTGGAAGAGCTCCTGGCTCCTGGCTTCGGATTGGCTCAACTCCAGCCATTGCGGTCACTTGGGGAGTGAATCCTTGGATGGAAGATCTTCCCCTCTGTCTCTTCTCCTCTCTGTATATCTGCCTTTACAATAATAATAAATAAATCTTTAAAAAAGACATCCCAGATTGCCCAGTGTGTATTAGAGTAGGATTTAGTGCTCACATGGGCACCACAGATATTCTGAGGTGTACCCTGGGTATCCATTCCCTAGTGTGGAACAAAACTGGAAAAGTGAAAATCACAGAGGCTTAGTGACATAGCTAAGAGTGTTATTGTTTGTCTTATTGTGCTGGGCAATTGTGTCGCAGGTGGCTTACTGTCCCATGGTTCTCAGATAAATGACCAATCATCTACAATGGTTTCCATGGCCAAGAGGCCATGATGCATGCATTTCATATGCATATTCCCACTATTCTCTGGCAGAGACTTCATTGGATTGTGCTGGTCCCGCATAACTGATAGGATTTCCAGGAGGAATCACTGTGAAGAAAGAGTGCCCCATCAAAACAAAAAAGGAACAAGCCTCACCCATGCTCACCACTTAACTCAGCTTGCTCATTTTTAGCTCCAAAAAAGGCTGAGCCCATCCTGAGCTATAAGGTATTTCCTACATTGATACTCAGGAGTTGCAGAGAGCAAAATAAATCAGAAACATCACAAAAAACAATCCAGGTGGGAAATGGACTAAGGAAAAGAGCAGTCACGGTTTAAAAGAGGAAACTAAAATGGCTAATGGGCAGTTGAAGAAATGATCTGATGCTTTGGCTATCACAGAAAGGCAAATAAAAACCATTAGAAGGTTCTGCCTGTCATATAGATATCAAAATACAGACAAACAAACAAACAAACACCCAAATGCTCAGGCAGGCATGTAGGAATAGCAAGCTAATTCTCCATGTGCAATACTAGCATTCCATAGGCACATCGCCTTGCATCAGAACTGTTCCACTTCCAGTTAGATCCCTGTTAGTGACCTATGCAGGCAGCAGAGCTGTCCCAGTTCCTTGGGTCCTTGTGGTCATATGGGTGTGGAAGTCTGGAGGAAGCTCCTGACTTTGAAGTTGTGGACATTTGACATTTGGGGGCTGAACCAGCTGATGATTCATTCTCATTTCTCTCTCTCTCATTCTCTCTCTCTCTCTCTCTCTTTCTTTCTCTCCAGGACTCTCCCTGATGCTTAATTTCAAGTGGAAGTCTTAAAAAATGAATGACTGAACACTGGTAATTATGTGGGGAAATAGGTACCCTGCGGCACTCCTGGGAAGAAGTAAACCAAGAAAAACATTAGGGAAGAGAGTGTGGAGACATCTGAGATGACCAAAAACAGATCTATGATATTGCACAGCCATCGCTCTCCTGGCAATATATCCAATGGAACTGAAATCTGCATATCAGGTTTCATATAACACCACATTCATAGCAGCACATGTACAATAGCTAAGATGTGGAACCAACCCAGACGCCCAACAACTGATGGAATACGACACAGCCATAAAAATGCCTGGGAGCTTGTCGTTGGGAACAAGGTGGTCCCGGCTGGAAATCATCGTATTAGTAAAATAAGCCACTCCCCAAAGCAGAAATATCATGTGTTCTCTCCGATCTGTGACAAGCTGGGAATTACATGCTGTGTGCAGAGTGATCGATACTCCTGAATTGAAGAGGATTTCCATTTTCGCTTTAGGTTTCTTTTACTTCCTCTCACTTTTCTTTTTCTCTACCATTTTATATTATGAAGTGAAGCCTGTGGATGTGAAGTGAATGAATATGCAATTGCAATAGGTTGGGGGAAAACAGTACGGGGGAAAGGCAGGAAGGAGATGAGGGACGAACCTCTATGCGTCTAACACTGTTCTGTGAAAAAAGGTGAAGCAGTGTCACTTTACATAAGTTCAAGAGAAACAATGAAAAGGTTAAAAACACACCATTTTGATTTCAAAATAGAAAAAAAAAACCTATTTTTGAGTCCAGTTTCCATTTTTTGAAATCTGTTTCTACAATTTCAGTACTTTGCTTCTTTACACATTTGTCTTATCTTGATTTCTTGTCTTAGTTTATATTGCATTGTATTACATCTGAGAATGGTCCAAATTTAATCCGCTGGAAGGAAATAAGACAGCATCCTAAATCTGTAGAGATGAAACATCCACAGAAACACTTTGGCTAGAATTGATTCATTCACCATTACAAAGAGTGAGATTAAACTTAAATAAAATTGGGGCAAAACACTAAACCTCAAACTGTTTTCCAGAGGCAGTTTACCTGAAAGGACAGTAGCCAATACGGTTGTAAACGTTGATTAATATGGCTTGCAATGTGGCGGGCAGGTGGCTCCAGAAAGCAGCTGGTTAAGAGAAAATGGTGTGAAAACCATAGCTCACTTCAAGGCAGAGCTACAGCTGTGACAAGTATCAGCCCAATTCTAGTCTTTGCTTCGACAAAGGTGATGAGAGCCCAGTGTGATGGACCCGACAATCACCTTACATATTGACACAAGGAAATGGAGAAAGCAAAATGTCCTGATGTTCAATAGCAGGAAGGGAGGAAGACTTAGATATGAATCTAAGCAAGCAAGCCTGTACCCAGGTCTTTTGTCAGTAACTGTGTCCTTAGGAAGCCATGCAAATGGGGCATGTGTGAACTGAGGTAAATGATCATGAATTGTGCCTGTGCTGAAATCAGCATGTGAGAGGTACCTGTAACACCATGTTTGCAGCAGTGCACCATCACACAACTTTGAGAATTTCGCTTACTGCAGAAATCAGGGTAGGGACCAGCTCAATGACATGGTAAAAGGCCAGGCAGATTCTGGAAGGAGAATCACATGACCATACAGTGTCGACCTGGCCTCCCCTCCTAACACAGCTCATCTCCAAAATCCAGGGCCTTTTGTGCGTGCTGGTAGAATCCATTCCAACTTGTTGGCCATTCTGCTTCTTTTCCAATTCCCATATTACAAGCCCAAATCTGGATGAAGTCTCATATAGATTTTCATCTACACTTGCCAAAAAGTAGTCACTAACCAGAAAGCCATCATGGATGACAGCTGTGTTCATACTATGAAACAATAATCTGAAAGCCTCTCCTCTGTCTCAAGGCTACTCACATCTTAAAACTGAATTAAATCCTTTTATTTTACTGTTGTACAAGTGTTCATGGAGATCTGATAGTTCAAGCGTCTCAAGTTCTATGGGTTGCGGAACGCCACGATGTCTAAGGCAACATCCCAAGCTTAGTGTCGTGCTGCACAGCAGCCATGTGTCCAACGATCTGGGATTGGGAATGGCGAGTACCACCTTTTAGCTTAGTCAGTGCTGGGGGTGCTGTACCTCCTGTACTGATTCAAATATATCTGCAGCACGCAGCAGCTTCACAGGGTCTCCTGAATAAAGGCAGAGTTCTAGTTGCATTGGGCTCTCCCAGGACCTCAGGAGCTTTGCAAGTGAGATTTCTTGAACCTACAGTTGGAACAACTACAATTGGAACAGCCTACAGCTCCAACCTACGTGGTAGGTGCGGAATAAGACCCGAAAACAGCATGTCAGATAACAGGTGACTTACATCTGTGTTCTGAACGATGAAGAGACGTTTCAGAAAAAGACAGGAAAGCAACTGAAAATCGTTAAAGGGGGGTTGAAAGTCGAATTCATGGCTGGTGAATCCCTCCGGGTTGTGAGGCGTTACATCCTTTGCTGTTCTTTTCTCTAGGGTTTCCTAAAATTGTGGGAAGCGTATCACATTCGCTCCAACTCCAGGTTCACACATGAGGTCAAACACACCATCCCCAGACCCATGCCTACTGTGTGACCCCAGAGAATCCATCCTTGTGCACCCCCCCCCATTTGGATGTGGCGAACTGGGTGAGTCAGATTGGTTAAGAGGCCAAGGGACAGGAGAGCGAGGCTAGGGTGAGCACCAGGAGCTCAGTGTTGGAGCTGAATTCTGAGCACCATGCATGGGTGCGGAAAAGCACAAGAGTCGGGCAGCTCAGTTGTCTACTTAGTGTTTATTTGACGTCTCTTGGTAGTTGTCTACTTAGTATCTCTTCCACACATACCCTGGAGAGAGTGGCCAGCGTGCTTGTCAATCATCTCAGAACCTCCAATGACATTGCATAAAGGTGGGTACAAGGACTGTCGTGAAAGCAAGCCTCTGCACGACAGGGCTTCTTCCACTGGATTGCTTCACAGCTCTTCTCCTGGGCGTCGGGGCGAGATGGCGGCCCGTCTGTCCAGAGACTTCGAAAGTGTAAGTTTAATTCACAACTAGGTAATTCTCGACGAGGGGCTTCTCTTGGGAAGTTGACTCAATCCCACACGTCGTTTTTCCTCACATATTTCACGGCTGTGTGCACGAGTTGGGCCTTCTGATGGGAGAGGCTTCATGGGTGCCATCTTGGGCTTTGTGAAACCAGGCCGGGGCGAGTCTTCCCGTGATTGTGTTTGCGAAGATGTTGGTTTCTAACCTCCTGGCCGTGACCCTCAGGTATTGTTGTGTGGGGGACGGAACGGCGAGCACGTGTGTTATGGGGCTGGCCGAGCCGGTTCTGACCGGGAAGAGCACAGGGGCCTTTGGCCACCGGGATCCCAGTTTGCTTTTGTTTGCTGCAGCCCGTGTTTGCAAGTGAGCCTGAGTTTACATCTTGGTGTTGTCCAGTGACAGCATTTTGTTGTCAGGTTTCTTTCGGAGACCACGGTTGTGTAATCTAAGGTTTGAACAGGGGGAACTTGTTCGGGTGTTTTCCATAATCATACACTAAAAAGAAGAAGAAAGCAAAACCCGGTTTGGGGATAGTCTTGGATCCTAACTTCAGACCTTGGTCAGTTGGTTGAGCCCTTGATGTTTTTTTGTTTTTTTAAAGATTTTATTATTACTGGAAAGCCGGATATACAGAGAGGAGGAGAGACAGAGAGGAAGATCTTCCATCCGATGTTTCACTCCCCAGGTGAGCCGCAAGGGGCCGGTGCGCGCCAATCCGATGCCAGGAACCTGGAACCTCTTCCAGGTCTCCCACGCAGATGCAGGGTCCCAAAGCTTTGGGCCGTCCTCGACTGCTTTCCCAGGCCACAAGCAGGGAGCTGGATGGGAAGTGGAGCTGCCGGGATTAGAACCGGAGCCCATATGGGATCCCGGGGCTTTCAAGGCGAGGACTTTAGCCACTAGGCCATGCCGCCGGGCCCAAGCCCTTGATGTTTTACAACAGTGAATGCTGTGAAATAATCTGCCCTAGGTTGCACTTAAAGCACTTGGCCATTTTCACATGTAGTCACTGTTGGGTATGATTTTCTTCTGTTAAACAGCATCCTGGCAGAGTCTTGTTATTTAAATTGTGCTTTTATTTGTTTTCTTTATTTGCTCTTTTTTTTTATTCTTTCGCAGAATACTGTTTTCTAGGCACAGGGATTCATCCCTCCACCTCTCCTTCCTCCCTCCACATTTTCCTCTCCTGCTATTTGTCCACAAATCATCTCAGTAGCATAGTCCCGCAGTTCATGGATCCAAGCTGAACTTTAAATGCATGAAGCTATGGCACGTATAGGAAAAGATGGAGCACATATGAATGCAATGGGAAGGTGTTGTAAGCTTTATTGGGAGTTTTGCTTTTTTTCAGGATTAGAGGTGCCTACTCTGTCGTAGCTTTACTTCCCAGAGTGATCATCCCCCCGGTGCAGTTTGTGTGTGTTAGTGTGTGTGTGTGTGTGTAGTACTTTACTTAATGCTTGCTTTATATCAGAGAGAAGATATGCTCTTTGTCCTTTTGGCACTGACATTTCTCTGACCATAAATAGCATTGCATGGAGTAGATGTACCATGGTTTCTTTATCCAGCCCTCTTTCCATGGGCATCTGGGTTGCTTCCATGTCATTGTTATTGTGCATTGTGTTGCTATACATATAGAGTTGCAGGCTGCTCTGTGAAATGCAGATTTCATTTCCTTTGGATATATTCCCCAAGGTGGAATAGCTGGGCCATACAGTACATCATTTTCAGTTGTCTTAGCACTGCCCATATTGGCTTCCATACTGATTATACTAGCCTACATTTTCCCCAGCAGTGAAACGCGGTACCTTTCAGGCCACATTCACACCAGCAGGTGTTGTTAGCAGATTTCTGAATGCAGCCCAGTCTCACTGAAGTTAGATGGAACCTCAATGTGGTTTTCATCTGTGTTTCCCTGATAGCTAGGGAGCCTGAGCACTTTTCATGTGTCCATTAGCCTTTTGAAATCGCTCTTTTGAAAGTGTCTTTCATATCCTTCCTGCATTCCTTAATAGCTTTTTATTAGGTTTTCAATTATTTGTTGTTTTGTTGTTTTGCTTTCTGCTAGGCTTGATTTTCTGAAGTCTTTGCAGAGCCTGGATGTTCGTTTCTTACTGCCTTACCAGCAGCACAGTGCACAAATCCTCCTCATCCTGTTGGCTGTCTGCTCAATGTATTGACTGTTGCCCTTGTGGAACGGACACTTCTAAGCTTCATGTAGTCACCTTTGTTCACTTCTGCTTTAGCTTCCTCTACTTCTGAGGTTTTTCCTAAGAAGAGTTTGCCTGTGCCTGAGTCTTACTCTGTGCTCCCAATGTTTTCCTCCAGTAACGTGATGGTGTAGTTTTAGATCCTTTATCCTTTTACAGCAGGTTTTTCTATGAGGTGAGACATTATAGCAGGTTTTTCTATGAGGTGAGACGTAGCAGCCTTGTTTCTTACTTCCTGCCTGTTTTCTGCCCCTGTTCTTTTCCGTTTGCTTCTCAAATAGTAGTTGCCTGTTGACGTGTGTCCTACCTACTTCTGGCGTCTCCCTTTCTTCTGTTGTTATTCTTCCCTATTTTTGTTTCAGTCCCATGCTGTTTGATTGCCACTGCCCTGTATTTCCTTAGAGAGAGAGAGAGAGAGAGAGAGAGAGAGATGCGGGGTCTCCCCCACAGATTCCTCCAGTTCCCCGTTGCCGGAGGGGTGAGCCTGCTGCCTGCCATCCAGCCTCCTGGCACGCAGATTACAAACAGACGTGACAGGGGTTTTGTCTAAGCAGTTCCTGTTTGTGAAATACACACTCTTACATAGGGCAGCGAATAGCCTCAGGCGAGGAATTCCAGGAGAGAACTAGGAATCAGTTGTCATCTGCACGACTGTGGAAGCCACCTCCCATAGGCCAGAGGTAGGTGAAGGAAATGGCCCTGGCCAATCAGTCTTTCTTTGAAACAACTTGACCCCCGCCCTGGTTCACACCTAGGTCTCTACCTTGGTGTGGTCTTGTTCTCCATGTGTTAACACAGTGACCTTGACTGTTAGTCGGCATCTTGTTGAATCAGTGACCTGTTTGCTCTTCGAGCCCCACACAGAGAGAGGCGGCAGGGGTGGGGAGTCTTCCATACAGGCAAAGCATTTTATTAGTCAAAGGAGAGACTCTGAGAACTGCTCCGTTGGGGAAACTGTGCAGGGCAACTACCACATGGCAGGGTGACTGTGTGAGAGTGATGACCACCCAGGGTATCTGGTAGTGGACTTGGGCACAGGGGATGGGAAAAGCAGCCGATCCTCAGTTTGTGCATGCTTGTGGCCTACAGCACAGGATGCTCATCGTGGCAGGTGTTGACCTGCACAGAGATCAAATAGGGTGATTCAGCAAGTACGTTTTACTTATTTCATTGTTTGTTTCATGATACAGTTTCATAGGCTCTGTGATTTCCCTTCTCCCCCACCCTGAAGACTCTGCCACGCACTGATAAAAAGTTTTTGTGGTTAGTTATGTGAAAAGTATTGAGACTGAGGGAAACTCCCACCCACTTGTACACTGTGATAATGGTCTCAAAGGCTGGGCAGGAATCCATGAGTCAGAATCTTTTTCTGGGTCTCCTCCATGGGTATCTTCTGTCTGCTTGTTCACTCCACAAATGGTCAGGAGGACTGGAGCTGGAAGCCAGGAGTCAGGAGCTGCTTCTGGCACTCCCAGTTTTGTGTTGAAGATGAAGGTTTCAGGCAAATACCACCCCTTTCCAAGGCACATTAACAGGAGCTACTTAAGTATTAGTGCAGTGAGGACTTGAACCAGTGCCTGTGCAGTATGTCAGCACTGTAAGCGTAGTTTGACCCACCGTGCTACAGTGCCTGCCCCACTGCATTTTTTACTCTGTATATTAGCTGCTAAATGTCAGGGGAAACGTATTTGCTTTCTTTGAGACTGGCTTAATTTCATGGAGTTTGATGGTGTCTGCTTGGAAGCGTTTTGTTGTAAAAGGCAGGATTTCCTTCCTGTTCTATGCCTGAATAGTATTCCATAGTACATGCATACCACATATGGGTTAGCCAGTCATCATATCATTGCTGTTGGGAATTGAGCAGCAATAAACATGGGAGTGAAATAAAGCTTTCATATGTTGCTTTCCACTCTGATTTCACTGTATCCCAGATTGCCTACCACGGTTTATACCTTGGGAAGCTTAATATCCCGTGGTGCAGGAAGTAGACGAGTAAGTGAAGAAGGTTTGTGTTTTAAGTAGGGTGGGCAATCATATGTTAAGCTTGTTCTGTTGCAAAAACGGTTTGGGAAACCCATATGTGCTTCTGTCCTCATGAACAGGTACCGAGGCAAGCTGATTCACTGAGTAAACACAGAGGACAGGCGTGATGTGTCAACTTCTAGGGCGACTCATCTGTGTTGTCTCCGTGAAAGTGAGACAGGAAGCAGACTGTGTGTTGGATAGTTTGAAGCTGCCTTTGGCCAGTGGGTGCAGATTTCCTCTCACTGAACTTCCTGTAGCAGTTACCAAAAAAGAGGGCATTCATTGGCATTTTGTCTCATCTGAGCTTAGCTGTGATTCCCAATTTAGTAAAGCAGAAGATGACCTTAACTCTTTTTTTTTAAACTTTTTTTTAAAAGATTTTATTATTATTGGAAAGCCGGATATACAGAGAGGAGGAGAGACAGAGAGGAAGATCTTCCATCCGATGTTTCACTCCCCAAGTGAACTGCAACGGGCCGGTGCGCGCCGATCCGAAGCCGGGAACCTGGAACCTCTTCCGGGTCTCCCACACGGGTGCAGGGTTCCAAAGCATTGGGCCGTCCTCGACTGCTATGCCAGGCCACAAGCAGGGAGCTGGATGGGAAGTGGAGCTGCGGGGATTATAACCGGCGCCCATATGGTATCCCGGGGCTTTCAAGGCGAGGACGTTTAGCCGCTAGGCCATGCCGCTGGGCCCGAGGACCTTAACTCTTGCAGTTACCAATACTGAGTGCCCCAATACCTTTGTGTGGTTTTATTATTATTATTATTATTTGTTTTATTTCATTTTATGACACAGTTCCATAGGTTCTGGGATTCCCCCAACCCTCCCCAAGCCCTCCCCCCCATATTGGTTTCCTCCATATTATTACAGCAGTACAGCTCATAGCCAGTCATGATTCCATCATTGCGGGCATGGAGCATGCAGAGAGTCCAGCATCTTATTGTCCAGATAAATGCAACAGTTTCATTGGGAGACCATCTTTGATCTGAGAGTAATGGCAGAATATCATCCCCTCAGATGAAAAGCCACAACACAAATTCAACAATACTCTATTCCGCCATCTTGATTCTCTCCCCGTATCTATGGTTTTTACAAAGAAGCAGGGCATACGTCTGATGTTCATAGTTCTGATGGGAGGTCGCAGGTGAAAGGTGTTTTCTGGCTGACATGTACATTTTTTTCTTCTCTTCCTCAGTTCACTTGGAAAGAAGATCCTGGCGCTATGTTTGGATCAGTTCTGACCTCGATTGTCACAGGTGGAGGTGGGCTGATGTCAGTAGCGCACTCAGGAGGCAAACACTCCCCAAGGAAGATGAGGAGAGAGCTGAAGGTAGATGCCACCTTAGACTTCCCAGTGAGGGCACTCAGGGAGACAAAGGTGACTGTGCAGCGGAGATCCAGTAAGTGTGAGGAGAGCATGCCAGCGCTAGGGAACCTAGGTCCCGAGAAAGCCCAGGAGTGCTTCCGGAACTTCTGTTATTGTGAGGCACCTGGACCGTTCGAGGCCGCCAGCCGACTTCAGGAATTCTGTTGTCAGTGGCTGCAACCAGAGCTACACTCCAAAGAGCAGCTGGTGCAACTGCTGGTGCTGGAGCAGTTCCTGGCCATTCTGCCCCAGGAGACCCGAGCCTGGGTGCAGAAGCATCGTCCACAGACCATCAATCAGGCTGTGACCCTGGTAGAATACTTCCAAAGAAAACCTGATGAAACAAAGGATGAGGTGAGAAGAAAGGCCCCTTATGTGCAACAGGAAATCAGAGCAGGGAGGAGGAGGAGGTGCATATCAGGCTTGGGGATTATCGGGGAATGAAGCGCAAGCCACTCCTCTGTTGCTGCTTTCAGTCAGCTAGTCAGGATCTGAAACACACGCGTGTGCATACACACACACACACACACACACACACAGAGAGAGAGAGAGAGAGATTCAGTCTGCTCAGAGTCTTCTGATTTCCTGGCAGAGATTTCCCAGCTTCTTTAAGAAAAGACAAATGGCTATTTTCCTCTTGTAGGGTCAAGATGAATTGAAAGCTGTGGGCCTAGATTTCAAGCTTCTGGAGAAGGGCAGATACTTAAAAACAGAATTAAAAGGACGGAAAGAATTGGGGAAATGGCAATGATTCAAACATGTGCTGCCAGTGAAGGCAGAGTGATAGCACAGTGCCCGCTGCACCCTGCCCGTGGCCAGGCTCTCCTCCCAGGATCTGTAGTCATTAGTTCCACCGGAATGTTTGGGGGAATTACTGAGGTACCCGGGCATTCAACAGTTATTGTGTCTGCCAGGGGGGAGTGCAGCAGGCCCAATCGTGGGAAGTAAGTTTTGACCTGATGCGCAGACATAAGTAAACCTCATAGCCCTGTCATTCATGTGATGAACTCTGCCCCTGAAAACTTAAGAGAGTAGAGGATGCGCTGCACACACACACACAACCGCCTCACCTTTTACGTTAACCTAGGGTCAGAGGGGAGTGTAAAGAAAATCATGCTTCAGGGCTACGCTATGAAACCACATTTACTGTATGCTGACGGACCTCAAGTCCTTCTTTTTCAGACACTTGCCATTCTTGGCCAGTTCTGTGGACCATTCAATTTGGGCTATGGTTGGTTTTCTCCTTAATCTGGCTTGTGAATTTATGGGGAAATAATGACCAGGGGAACAAGCTGTATGACTGGTGAACATTTGGTTCTTTCTTAGTGCAGGATGCTCACCTCCAGGCAGACAGATGTGCTTGCAAAGGTGTCCTGTCAGCTCAGAATGCTCATAAAGAGGGAAAGAAGTTTTCTCTGGCTCTTTTTTGCCCACAGCAGGCACACCCCACTCGTTTGAGTCTTTTCTGAGGGTAAAAGCTTCAAAAAGTGCAAGGTGACATGTGCATTCATCGTACCTGACTTGTAGGCCAAGTGTACTTCGCAGAGTCTTCAGGGAGTCCCACAATATGCTTGGCTCTGCTTTTCACTGCTGCTGCTGCCTACCACCTATGTTGCTTTGTAGGTGGGAATGGGACTTGGGTACTTCCAAGGCTGTTAAGTGCCACTCTTGGCTTCTTTTCTGCCATTTTGCTTTTTGCCCGCTAGAGAGCGCACTGCTTGATTCCTCAGCACCAGACCTGTTGTGTCTATTTTGAGATGTAGTGGCCAGTTCTGGATGCACAACCCCTTCTCGTTCTCGTCTTTAGAACTTGTTGACATTTGAAGATGTGAACGTGTGTTTTTCTGACGACGAATGGCAGCTACTGGACCCTTCTCAGAAGACCCTCTATGGCGATGTAATGCAAAATATCTATGAGGATGCTGCCTACCTAGGTAAATATTTAGCCTTTCTTCACTGTTGTGTGTGTAATGTGTGCTTGTCTCACAGAAAATGCCTCCTTCCCAGAGGGAGTCTCTGTCTTCCAGGTAACTGAATGTCTCAGCTTGATATTGTGGGTTGGAGGCAGTGCCCACGTCTGCCGGCAGCTTGCTTATTCCGTGTCTGACTCCTTTCATCTAAATAGATATGGTGATCGATGATCCTCCTCCTCCCATCTGCAAGGCTGCTCTTGCCATATTTTTTCTTGTCTCAGTGGTGGGCAGCACCTGATCAGGTCACAATCCCCTCTGTAATCCTTGACCTCAGGCTTTTGTTCTGCAATCGATCAAGTCCTTGGAGCTCTCTCTTCAGATTATCTCCTGTATCTACACATCTCACCCCCTTCCTTTCTCAACTGTCATCTCTAACCAAGCTTACTGCAACAGCACTGGATTCCCATTGCTCACATCACTTTCCTTTTATCTTTCTCTTTGTATGTCAGAAGAGTGATGAAAAGACATAGGACGTAGTATTCTGCCCATCAAAACATTTGGAACATATCCTGAAAATAATGCCATCCCATTTCATCAGTGTTGTACTTTCAGAGCATTATCATTGCACCTTACAGTGGTGCTATTTATTACACTGAGTGGAAGAATCATAGACTCAAAGTCTGCAAGATTTGAAGGACAGTCTTGGAATGTGTTTTATAGGTAAGAGTAATCGTGAGAAGAGGAGAATTTGTTTGAATAGAAATCTGTACAATGGCTTCATATTGTAAAGGCACTGCATCTGTAGTTTCAACTGAATATTTCATTGTGCTCAATTTTGCATCCCTACGCATTTTTCAAATGCAATAGAAACAGCACCCACGTGCACTTTACTCCGTTTCTTGCCATGAGAGTGATCACAAAGTTATCGCTTGATCTTCTTCTGGTCACCCAAGTTTACTTTGTATTTATGTCTGTGTGTTTGTGTGTCCATTAGTCCTATACAGTTTGAGTTTTTTAAATCTAGTTTCTTTGCATCCTTGTCAGTGTGCAGCGTCAGTATTTTTTAATCTTAGGATTTGGTCATAGTGAAGTGACTTCTCATTACCGGCTTGATTTGCATTTGCCCAATGCAAAAAAATGGGCCAGTAAATTAGTAGAGATTCTTTAGAAGAGCAAAATCAAATGGCTAGTGAACATGAAAAGATGTTCAGGTTCTCTAGCCATCATGAGGATAAAAATAAATACCACATTGAGTTCTACCTAAACCCAGTGAGGTTGGCCTACATGCAGCACTCTCCTAACAACACCTGCTGGTGTGGATGTGGGGAGTAAGGGACCCTGCTTCACTCTTGCTGGGAGTGTAGGCTAGTACAAGTACTATGGAAGTCAGTGCGGAGCGCGTCTAGAGAACTGCAAAAAAATCTGGCATATGACACAGCTATCCTCCTAGGAAAATTTCCAAAGGAAATGAAAACTGAATGTGAAAAAGTGACCTGTGATGCTAGATTAACAGGAGCACAGTCTGAAATAGCAAAGACATGGCAATAAGCCTGATGCACATTCAAAGAGGAGTAGATAAAGAAAGAGTGGGGCATCTACTGTACGGATCACCACACAGCCATTAGAAAGAATGGAATACTGCAAGTTATCAAATGGTTCTAACGAGAAAGCATCATGCTCAGTGAAATAAATCAATCCCAGAGAGACAAATACCATATGTTTTCTCTGACATATGGCGACCACCATGCAAATTATAAATTAATGGCCTTCTCAGTATTGTTTTATATTCTTTTTGTTTTTCATTTAGAGAAGTGTACAGTAACTGTATAATAGACTATCCTAACCAGATGTGAAAATATAAACACATGCATTTTCTCTGGAATATTTATTAATTTTTGTTGGAAAACCAGATGTAGAGAGAGAGAGAGAGAGAGAGAGAGAGAGAGAGAGGAAGATCTTACGTCCAGAGATTCCCTCCTCAAATGGCCCCAGTGAATGGAGCAGAGCCAATCCAAAGCCATGAGCTAGGACATTCTTCTGGCTCTCCCGCTTGGGTGCAGGGTCGCCAGGCTCAGACCATCCTCTCCTGCTTTCCCAGGCCACAAACAGCGAGCTGAATTGGAAGTGGGCCACCAGGATTAGAGCCTGCACCCAAATGGCATACCGTCACATGCAAGGCAAGGACTTAAGCCGCTAGGATATCGCGCCGGACCCCAGGCTCATTGATTTTTTTAAATTTCCTTTGAGACTGCTTTTGTATCACTCCTTACTTTGCGGTGTACTGCTCCTGGGCGGGCATTGTGGTGTAGAGATTTAAGCTTCCAGTTGTGACTCCCACTTCCCAGATTTTGCCTGGTTCACGACACGGCTGCTCTGTTTCCAATACGACGCATTGCTAATGTGCCTGGGAGAGCAGTAGAGGGTAGGCCATGTGCTTGAGCCCCCTCCCTCACGTGTGAGACCTAGAAGAAGCTCCTGGCTTCATCCTGGCTGGCCCTGGCCTTGGCAGCCATTTGGGGAGTGAACCAGCCAATAGAAGAGCAGTCGCCCTCTCACTGTATTTCTCTCTTTCTCTCTGTCTCTCTCTTCTCACTGTCTCCAACTCGGCCTTTCAGATGGAAAGAAGTATACCAGTTCGTTTCCACAGTTTCCGATGTTTCAGTCTTATCTGTTGCTTTTCTGTTGTTTTTGAGTTTTACTTCCATTACCCTTTTATCAGCTTCCTTTTGTTTGCACACTGAAGTTGTGATTTTCTTTTATCTGGGTCTCGTGAGTGATGTTTGTTGCCTTTTTTGCTGTACCCTACTCTGTTGTCTGTCAAGTTATCAGGAGCTGGACCCTATTAAGTCTGTTATTCTAGCAGGCAAAGTACTTGCTGCAGTTCAGTGTGCAGATGCGCTCTCCCGTTGGTGGGCTATGCTTGCTGCGACAGTTGGATTGTCAGAGTGTTGTTTTACTTGCTTGATTTATGTGGGTTGCTGTCAGTGCTACTTGAGGATGTGAAGGTCATCTCCCTAGGCGAGGATGTCTCTCAGAGAGCAAGGGTGTCTCAAATCTGAGGGGCTTCGTAGGTCATGGCACATGCAGTGGCTGGGTACTGCTTGCCGACCCACCCGAGTATCCGATTGAGAGGAAGTGGTCTCCTAGCTCCAGTGTCTAGGAGGCCTTCTATGCCTTCTTCTTAATACGTTTGGGTTCCTCCTGCCAATTTTGCGTGTACTTCTTCTGTCTCAGCTGGGCCTGAGGGCATCTCCAGCCCAGTGTGGAGGACCTATAGGTCTACTGGCCACTCCTGTTGACATGAATCCAGGCAGATTTCCTTTTCCAGTTGTCTGTGGTATGTCTGCTGTTGCCAGAAAGTTTCTCTTTCAGGCTGCAGAAGAATAACCCTGCCGAGCCACACTTCCATGGATTGGTTGAGGGTTTTGAAAGCTGGAGCTGGGCTGGAATTGGAGATGGAAGAAACACTGCTTTTGTTCTTCTTTCTCCACTGTCTCAGTGGTGTTTAGCTACTCCTTTCCATTTCTCAGAATTATCTCTTGTTTATCTGTTACACTGCTCAGTGGGCGTATGGCTGCGTTCAGAAGCAGGGAGGGACGTGGGGAAGTGGCAGGATGGGATTTTGCTCAACCTGGCCCAGAATTTGGTTACTTCCTGCATCTTTTCAAAGCAGTCATCATTGACTTTTTAAACTCCATTTCTATAATCTTCTTCCCCTGGGAAACAGACTCATTCTTCTGTTTGTCCTGACAGGTTTAAAGCTCAGAAATGATGCTAGCAAAAAGTATCATGTAATCTTTACTCCCTCACCACCACGACGCCGTGTATCCAGAAACAGACAAAGAAAAATTTCCTGCTAGACAACTGGCACAGAACATCACAGTGAACCACAGAATCCAGAAAGATCACCCAGCCTTTCGAGGGAATGCGGCAAATATGCTTCCAACCAATAAATGAGACTCTTTCTCTTTGAAATATATAACATGTCATGGGTCAGGCCACGCAGCAAGGGCAACGGTTCACTCTAAGTAGTGTGAGAAAAGCTTCAGCTTTATCCCAAAGTTATTAAGCACCAGACAATTCACATTTACAGGGAATCCTGTCCATGTCAGCAGTGTGAAAGTAGACTTAGATGGCATTCAGATCTTAGTAAATGCTTCAGGTCACACCATCTCAATGCCCATGCTGTAGGGAAACCTTTGTTCATAAAGCACAGCTGCACAGCCATCACAACATTCACATGGAAGAGAAAGCCCTTCAAATCTGAGAGTCTAAAGAAGATTCATTCAGAACTCACCTTATTAAACACAAGAGAACCCACAGAGTTAAGCAACCTTATACGTGTACCAACTGCAGGAGAAACTTTAGCACCCATTCAGGCTGTCACAGCCACCCAAATCTCCATTTTGATAGGGAGCCATGTTTAGTAATTCTGACTCTCACAGAGTAATCACATGGTCTTGATCTTACTTGTGACAAAGATGCAAAAGTTCAAGTCACTTAGTGTTAAGGTATTTGTCCTGAATGGAATATTGGTGTGAGGCATATGTCAGAAATGCATCTAAGTTGTGTTACTTTGCGTTGTGTCCTCAGTTCCTGGACTAAGATGAGTGCAGAATGAGTACTTCATACACAATGGAAATGTACCTATCACTTGCCTATAGCTATAATGATATGTGTGTTCTGTTCATTAGTTGATAAAAGTTCAATGTTAATGAAGATAGCATATTTTCTATTAAATTTACACACTAATTAAAACTCCTTTGAAACCAAAACACTCAGGAACAGACAGGGTTCACGGTTTTTTTTTTCTCTTTGTGGGGGGACAGATTTCTTTAGATGCTTTTCCACCGAGAAATCTTTACACGTGTATTTTAATGACCCATTCTCTACTCCCCAGGGCTACTGGGAAGATGAGGGCAAATATAAGAGAGACTGCATAATTCTGCGATTGACTGCACGTGTCACAAATGTTGGTAATCTTTTTCATTCATTAATGTGTTTCTTAGAAAAAATAAATGTTGTTTGTTCAGATTGGAAGCATTTGTAATTTGTTGTTGTTGTTGTTGTTGTTGTTTTCCCGTTTGCCTGAAGGTGTTACTGATACTGTTTGTGGTGTGACCTTTGTGGAGATGCTCTTTTGCAGGCAGCAGTAAACAGTATTCCAATTTGCAAATTCTCCTGAGGAATATAACCAAAGTACACTAGAGAACCCCAAGGCGAAATGCCTCAAGATGAGGCGGGTGGGAGGCCTAGGAATGTAATTCTGTGGACCTTATTTGTGCAGTTAGCTGCATTCTCAGATTAACAGACTCTAAATTGAAATGGCAAATAGTTGACTGTGTAGATGCCCACTGAGAAGATTAAGCCAGGAGGAACAAGTGATCTGGGAGACAAAGATATCTTTATATTCCTAAGTCTTTGGCGATTGTGACTGCCACCACCCCCTGTAGATCTGTTTGCATTTGCTTCTATGAAAGCCATAGCTACAGTGGACTTGCACACATTGGTGTATTCCCCAAATGGCTGCAATGGCCAGGACTGAGCCAGTCGCAGGCCAGGAGATAGGAGCTGCTTCTGGGTTTCCCGTGTAGGTGCAGGGCCCTAAGCACTTGCATCATCTTCCGTTGGTTTCCCAGGCACATTTGCAGGGAGCCGAATTGGAAGTGGAGGAGCCAGATGCAGGCACTGCATACATGGGTATATGGGAGGAGCAGCTTAGTACATGGTGCAGTAGTCCTATGCTCCCTGCTCAGCATGTGTCTAAGATTTATTTTATTTAAAAGAGAGGTCAGTATCTTCTCTCTCTGAATCCTCTTAACAATCTTCCAAGTCCCACTTCACATGTACCCTGGGAACTACTATGTGCCCTCAACCATCTCAAACACAAATCTTGTCCCAGAGACCTGGGCAGAATTGGGAGGAGATGGTGCAATGGGAACAAGGAACAGTGTACCCTGCCTTCAGCAGGGGAGTGAGAGGCATGGAGTGCGCTACATGCTGGAAAATAGAATAGGAAGGCAATGTAGGGGAGTCTGTGGCCTAGCAGAAACATCGCGTATGCAGGGACAGAGTGAAGGAGCAGGATGTTCCAACCCCAAATCCCGCTGAGGAGTAGACTTGAGGAAAGACTGATCTGATCCAGGTAGAAGGAATCTGAGTCCATCTCCCAGTATCTCTGCTTCGGGAGAAGATCCTGTGACACAGAGAAGACAAAAGAGGCCAGGAGACCTTTTCTTCTCAGGTACGCATGTGCAAAACATGAGAATAAAGTCCAAGGGCTCGTCCTAGAATAATATCACTTACTGTGTAAAGGCACGTCAATTGGTCAGTGTTGTCTCATGTCAGATTTAAGTCATGTCAGAATTATTCCACATCCTGGCAAACAGTGTCATGGTTACTATCCATGGACCTATTCATGTCCCTCCAAATCCTCCTGCATCCACACACTTGACAGCCTCCACTGCCTTGCTTCCCCTGCCACAGGACACACTTGCTCTTGTTGCTCTAACACTTCCAGTCCCACAGAGCAGGAAGGGGCTGAGTGAGTGTTAAGTGTGTTTCACCATTCTTAGAGGAGTGATCCCCCAAAATGAGAATGGGCTTCAAGGCTGTGGAGAGAAGGCAGAAAGTGATACTAGCACAATGTTCACGAAGTGATTTAAATTCTCTCCATGCCCCCTCACGCCTCTTTGCCTTGGAAGTCACTTTATGTCAGGCCATTGTGTTGATGACAACGATGTTGAGCAGCATGATGCTGCTTATTTGAAAAATGAGCCTCCCTGTGAAGGTCGAGACCCTAGCTCAGCAGTACTTGGTAAGTGCTAGAGCTTCCCATTCCACATCTTTGCTTTTCTGTCCCCATCTTCTGCTTCTGTGCTGCCTACTCCTTAGTGTCACACTGATTTGGGCAGGAAACTCAGAGGTGGATGGAGGGACAGGCAGAGTCAGATACATTTCCCCAGGAATCAGTCACAAGGAGACGAGGAGACAATCCTGTCTTCAGGAGCCAGGATTGACAGGAGCTGAAGGAGGGAAGGAAGACAAGAGAGCTTTGGGGAGCAAGTCTTCCGGGAACTAGCATTTGTGGTGAGGTAAGAACCAGAGGAAAGTGAGGCTAAGAGAGATGCCCTGTTTCTCCTCCAGCCCTAGGCTTGTGTGTGTGAGAACTGAAATGACGAGAGGGAACCGACTCCAACCTAAGCTGACAACAGACACTCCGGGGAAACCCCGAAGTTCATAGCCCTGAACCTCAGGCCCAAGGGAGATATACCTGTGCTGTCTGCCCACGCCTATGCCTCCCTCTGGAAGCCCTCAGTTTGCATAAATGATCATTTTCTGATGTTTCTTCTTCACTGCATGGCGCATTCTACTCTCAGTGACAGGGTGAGCTTATTTTGCTGGCCCTCGCTACATTGGAGCCTGGATCTCCAGCTATCTATCTACTGTACGGCTATCTGATATACGACCAACAACTCTTCTGAGGATGCACTGGGCTTTTCTTTGCGTTCTGGGATTGTTGCAAACCTATTGTGCCATCAGGATATGCTGTTTATAATTCATCCGGAATTGGTTTGTTAATAAAGCATGGTAGTTTAACAGGTTATTATCCACTCAAAACTAGAAATGAAATATTAATACACTGTACAGCATGCATCAACTTCAAAGAACAGTGTGCTAAATGAAAGATTCCTGACACCAAATGTCTCGCATCATATGATTCCATTCATAGGACGTATCATGTTAATCCTTGAAAGTGGGTTGAAGGTTATTGATTGCAATAGACTAGATGTGTGTGTATGGCAGAGATTGGCATCATTGTTGGAAAACTAAATTAGTCTTCATTTACAAGATGTGGCATGCTGTGTACATAACACACACACACACACACACACACACTCATACACATACACACAATATCCACAATACATAAAGAATTATTTAGAACTTGACTAGAAAAAAGGCAACCTAATTTTTCAATAGATGCAGCTATCTGAAAAATGTTTCCAAAGAATAAGTAAGAATAAGCTGCTTCCCATCCAGCTGCCTGCTGTGGCCTGGGAAAGCAGTCAGGGACAGCCCAAAGCCTTGGGACCCTGCATATGTGTGTGAGAGGCTCCAGGCTCCTGGCTTCAGATCAGCTCAATTCCAGCCATCTGAGCCACTTGGGGAGCGAATCGTCAGATGGAAGAGCTTCCTCTCTGTCTCTCCTCATCTCTGTATATCTGACTTTCAAATACAAATAAATAAATCTTTAGAAAAATTGTGAAATGTGAAAAATTGTAAAATGGTGAAAAAAGGCCTAATGTTCTCCACGGAAAGAATATAAATTGTGCACATTTTCTTTTTTAAAAACCTTATTTGCTAATCATTTGAAAAGCAGAAAGAAAAAGGGAGAGGGGGGTTAATCTTCCATACTGCCAGAGTTCACAATAGCTATTGTTCGGCAAGCAGAAGGTAGGAGCCAGGAAACTCCCCCGAGTCTCCAACGTGGTGGCAGTGCAGGTACTTGGGCTGTCTTCCACTGCCTTCTCGGACGTATTATCAGGACGTCGGATCAGAACAGTGCTGCAAAATGAGATTCCTTCATCACAGGCCTCTTTTGAAGTGAGGGACTGTAATAATTCCATCCTTATCACTTGAACCAGATCCTGATTCAGACTAGGAACCTGGAAAACGTGTACAAGAACTTAGTGCCAGCCTTGGCCATGCTACTCAACCATTCAATCCAAAACCACAAGTTGCATTCTCTTTGCTTTTAACATCAATTTTGGACATCACGTTGTAATATAATATTTATGGACTTTATAATTCTAGTTGGACAATTAACATGTGACACAATTACTGATGGGTGCTTAAAGGCTGCATTTAATTACTTATTCATTCCCTAGCAAACCTCTAGCTGTTATGAAGTTCCCGATGGCAAGAATCACATCATGTTCACTGTTCCACAGCCAGTGTGAGTTGAAGAGTGTATTGTATAAGCTGCTCATTCATTATTTACTGTACAAATCAGCACACAAATCTAGATCATCAGTAAGAAATATCTGCTATTTTCAACAAAAAGGGTAAAGCTAGAGGACTACATAGGTAAATAAAAGCCAGGTGCAGAAGCACCAAAACAACATATTCTCATTTTATGTGGAATCAAAAACCACTGAACTCAAAGAAGCACACAGTGAAATGATGGTCAACAGAGGCTGGGGTGTGTAGAATACTGGGAGGAATTGCTCAGTGAGTACAAAGCAGCAGGTCAGTGAGGATAGCTTGAGTAAAGCTTTCCACCATGGGCCTGGTGCCATAGCCTAGTAGCTGAAGTCGTTGAATGCACTGAGTTCCCGTATGGGTGCCGGTTCGTATTCCGTCTGCTCCAATTCCCTTCCAGCTCACTGCTTGTAGCCTGGGAAAGTAGTTGAGGATGGGCCAAAGTTGCATGGGAGACCCAGAAGAAGCTCCTGGCTCCTGGCTTTGGATTGGCTTAACTCTGACTGTTGTGGCCCCTTAGGGAGTGAACCAACGGATGGAGTATCTTTCTGTCTCTCCTTGTCTCTGTAAATCTGCCTTTCCAATAAAAATACATACATCATTAAAAGAAAAACTTGACAGCATATATACATCTACCAGAACGTCAATGTGTAAATAGCAATTAAGTACAATTATAATGCCTTGGGCTTAGTCAGCTAATTAGATGTTAGCTGTGAAATTTCCATAGAGTTGCTACTCAGATTGAAAGAGCTCCTTTCTATTTTGAGTTTATTTATGTATTTTTATGAATGGATGCTACATTTTGGCCTGTGTGGATGCTGTTGGCACATGGGATCAGGGACAAAAAAAAAAAAATTGCCTCCTGCTGATGGATCCTAACCCTATAAACCTCCACAGGAGGAGCTGTTGGAGGTAACACTTCTCTGTACCCCTAACAAGGGGCTGGAGGAGAGGGAACCTGTTGCCATAACTGGACTATGACAGCAGCCCCAATACACGTGTAATGTACATTGCCCCTCTCAGTCCCCCCAGCACTGTAATCTGCACTGGGGGCATATTTGGGAGGTTCTTACCACACAAAGGGGCACTACAGATGTCTTCTGCAATCACATCTTTGTGTGCCCACTGTCCTTGGTGAGCTGCAAGCAGTCAATACCTAGGGCATCAGAGTCCCGCTTCTCAGGCACAGGGAGCATGAAGCTGGTTTAGCTGGCTCCCAAAGCTTCATAGTTAAGCCCAGCATACAGAGAGACACAGGGCCATGTGGCTTGCAGGTGCTGCTGGGCATACAACCCATCCTTTGGACCCTGAAGATCGGAGCTCCCTCTTAGGCACAGGCCCACCCAGGTTTATGGAAAGCACTGAACTTTCCATAAGGACTCTATTTAGTCCTTATGAGACTTATCTTCCTACTCCTCCTCACGCTGAAGTTGCCTTCCCAGGGCTGACAGCCATTCTTTTTCATTCACTGATTAGTTCCAAACACCAGTAGCACCGATGTCTCTGCCTCAAGGTCAGTACTAAATAAATATTTTCTTTTTTAAGCTTTTTTAAAAAAAGAGATTTATTTATTTTTATTACAAAGTCAGATATACAGAGAAGAGGAGAGATAGAGAGAAATATCATCCGTCTGATGATTCACTCCCCACGTGCGCGCGACGGCCAGTGCTGTGCCAATCCGGAGCCAGGAGCCAGGAACCTCCTCCAGGTCTCCCACACGGGCGCAGGATTCCAAGTATTGGGCTGTCCTCGACTGCTTTCCCAGGCCACAAGCAGGGAGCTGGATGGGAAGAGGAGCAGCCGGGACAAGAAGTGTTTGAGGAACTAGAGGATTTACTTGTTGAGTCACAATGCTGGTAGAATGACTCCAACCTCATGGCAATGATCAACAAATGTTGACAATTGTTGTATTCTAAGTTACTGAGGCAGAATTAGGCTAAAACAAATTTTATATATATAATCACAAACATACATATTATATATATATGTCACACACATATAATATGCGTGTATGTATATGACCTCACACACAGGTTATGTGCGTGTGTGTTTGTGTGTACGTCCTTACTCTCCAGCCCACATACAAAGAATAGATCTCTTTGTTCGGAGCTCCCCTAACCCGGGGTCAAGGGGGTGGATTGTTCAGGGTGGCGGCAGGAGGCGCATTATTCGAGTGCTTGGGGGGTGGACTGTTGGGGAGCGGGACGTTGGAGCGGGACGCTGGATTGCACATTTGCTCGTCCAGGGCGCATGTTCCAAGATGGAAGTCTGACCAACCAAACAGGAAACGCGCCAGAAAAATCCCAACCTTGCCAGCAAGAACACAGACTGCCCAGGAGCCAGATCCTCGGCGGTTTTCACAAAGTGCCGGGAGGTCGGCCTGGAGAAGCCATGGTGTTCCTTGTTAATGACTCGTACTGGGCCTAGGGACCCACTTGCCTGAGCGCCACAGCCCCATTGGCCGCATGGCAGGGGCGGAAGGAGAGGGGTGGGACATAGCAAGTCTCGCGGTGGCTGGGAGCAGCGTGAGCGGCACACGAGAGCTGCTTTGGAGGCTGTGTGGGTCTTGGCGGGAACCCCGCGCTGCTTAACCGCCTGCCGCTTGAAGGCAGGCTGTTCCTCACAGAGGCTGGAGAGCCACTGCTGGTTTGTTAGTGACGCTGTGCCCTGAGGAGGGCGAGTCCGCACACTTCGTGAGCTTCCTAAGACCTCAGGCCTCTGCTGGGGACGCCACCATGCTCAGGCTGGTGAGATGTGTGGTGGCGTGCTGCCGCTGGGAGAGCTGCGACCCTGTACAGGAGCAGTCAGGATCGTCCCCAGGTACACCCCCGCCACCCCCGAGGAATCGACTGTTCTCTGCCCTGCTACGCTGACCCTCTCCCGGGTACTGCAGTGGTCCTTAGTGGTCTCGGCCCTGCCCTGTGTGTGCGTGAGAGAGAGAACGCATGTGTGCCCAGAGTGTCCCACATGTGCCATAGCGTGAGAGCAAGACAGGCCACATGCACAACTCCGTGTCACGTTCCTGCAGACTGGGAATGAGCTGACACTCAAGGCCCTGGGGTGAAGTGCGCCTGGCATTCTTGGATGACTCGCACCTTGCATGGTTTCTGAGGTGTCCCAAGGTGTCCGTGAAATTCACTTTGCGTCGCTGACTGATGAGTTTTCGCAGTCAGGTGTAAATATTATACAACTGCTCCCTGAGCAGACCAGCAGACTTACTTGGCATGCTAACGACTATATTCAAAGCACAACATGTTACTTCTTAGCTGTAATTGCACATGCAGAAAGATAATTGAGTGTGGTCGGGATTCAACAGCAAATTTCCAGGTGATCAGAGTGCTTTGTCTGAGAAGATGAAAAGGAGCTAGGAACGTAGTTCCTCAGGGCTGTGATGGCGATAGCGTGTAGTAAGAGTGGACTGTTTGAGACATCATGTGCGGCTACGGTGATAACAGGCAGCTTTTACAAGGCGCTGTCAGAGCTTCAGCTTTGCATACCTGTGTGAATTGCTAGACAGCCACCTCAAGCAGATATCATATCCCTTGTTTGTGCTATCAAGTGTTACTAGAAGGGAACATGATGAGGGTCGGACTTGTTTGTACTGCATCTTGCATCTGAGTCTAAGTGATGTGACCTCATTAAACTGTCTTGTAGTTGACAGCAGTTTGCAAAGTCGACAGGAAGTGGTGTCAAGCTCCTCTGCTGATTGTGCCGAAATGGTTGAGTCCTTCTGCTTCAGTGTTGTTGAAAGGTGCAGGTCTCTGAGAGATAGGCCTGAACGTACTGCCCATGAGGAAGGAAGTGGACTGTCTCAGGAGTTGACAACCTTGCAAGTAAGGCTAGGCTTGGGGACAGAATCTTATTGAAGTGCTTTTTTGCTCTTGCTCTTCTTGATTAATCACACCCAATTAAAGGTGACCTGCACAGCGGAGATAATGTCACACTTGAATCTTCACTCACAGAACTGTCTATTGAAAGACTGAAAAAAGTTATCTCTACGTCATGCAAGTGTGGATTGTGAGGAATTACTTTGTCTTTCTGCGTTCTCCATAGTTGTCATATTTTCTTTGTAAAACAATTTTAAAGACATACATAATATTTTGCTTCCAATAAGCAGAACAATTTCTAAAACTCTAATGGGATTACTGTTTTTAATTTCTCTGTCCAACATCAAAGGACTTTTCCAAAATTTATCTCCTGATTCTGCATCTTGAATGGTATGATTTATCTGTTTCTTTACCTTACATGTGTTTATCTGATCCCTGCATTTCTCTTGGTCTTATTCTCAACAAATAGCAAAACTTTCTTTAATACCGCAAGTTAACCCCAAATTAACTTTTTTTCCAATCGGTTCTCCGATGTTTTCCTAATTAAATCTCCTCTTTCCAGAACACTTACCCAATGATTTTGCCCATGCTTGCCATTATATTACAGCATACTAGAACCGGAAGCTTTTTTTTTTTTCAGTTTCTTCTGCTACTTAACATTGAATTTATGGAAGGAAAGAACAGTACACCTTTTGCTGCTGAAATTAATAAAATTAGTTCCTTACACTTGAGTACGAAATTAACAGCAACCTAGAGTATTTGAACAAAACATGACATACAACCATCAGTTTTAACTCATCCCCTCACATCAGTGATTAATTTGCTATGTAACGTGTTCTTTAGTGTGGAGGATAAGTATAAACTAATGTTTACCACTGATCCCTTATTTTTATCAGGTTCTTTTGCCAACCTTTTGTTATGTTGGAAGTAAATGTCTGCTTTTGTTACAGGTGGTGAGCATCTCTGATGATATTCTTAGCACTGAACAATCAGTTCTGGAAACCGAAATCCTAATTGGTTGTGTTAGTAATACATGGGATGGTTTTGTCTATATAAGTGAAACAATCTACTTCTCCCTAGACATCATTTCTGAAGGTAGGATTTCCATTTTCTTAGAAAAATGCCGTGCCTAATGTGACAGGTTGATAGCACCAGAACAAATTGTAGAACATGTTTGAGTCTGGTCAACTGCTCCCGAAGAGTTGAGCAGAACCTTTAGAAGTAAACGTAGCAAGTGAGAAGAAAACGCTGTTCCTCCAGGGTGTAGACGTAGGCTATAAACAATAAGCCAGTTTCAGCTGTCAGTCTTGCTCCTATAGATTGCATTTTTGTACTCTGTATTAGTTACCACATATCAGAGAAAATGTAATATTTATCTTTTGGGAATTTGAGTATTTCACTATGGAATACAGATTTATAAAATTTTCTCCAAGATGTAAAAGGTTTCTGTTTTTTAAAATCATTTCTGCATAAGAAAACACGTTTTTTAGAAACACTTTAATTTTGAAAACTATTTTAATTTATATGAGCAGTGAGTTGGATTAGAAGCAGAGACCTCAGGATTCTTTAACTGGCACACAAATGGGATGTTGGCACTGCTGTCAGTCATATAATCCGCTATGCCACTAACCCGCTATGCCACTAACCCGCTATGCCACGGTGCCAGACCCACAGTTGTAAGCGATAATACGGTAGTGACAAAACTCGTGAATTGAGGATGACTTCAAATAATGTAACTAAAGTTTCTCCACGGCCTTTGTAGGTTTTGTGCCTTATAAGGGAGACTGGTTAGAAGTTGAGTATTCCATGGAACCATGCACCTCAAACATCAGAGCTCACTCAGCAAAGCCGATGAACTGTAATCATATCAAAGAGTAAAGGGTTTGCACAATAATTTGGCTCTCATTTTCCCACTGCATTGCTGGGATATCTATCACATCTGTTCTTTGCCAAACAGAAGGCTGTGTTCCTTTTGGGAAATGAACAAAGTGAGATAGTCATGTACATCTTTATGACATTTTTAATGTTCGTTGTATATTTCAAAGGACATTGGGATGCTTTTGCAATGTAAATTAAAAAAAAAAAGAAACAGCTTGAATTGGAGCTTTCTTTGCCCAGTCCGTCCGTGAACCTCCAGGAATGGTGCACCCCCTGGAGGGGGAGGGAAAAACACCATGGAATATGATTTTTTCCAAGAGTAATTTTGAGAAAGAGTGAATGCATTGCACATTGTAGTAGCTGATCTCACTCAAGAGCCAAGTGTGTTGTGGGCAGTGAAGTCGGATGACAAGTGGGAAAACTGTGAATCAGTGCTTATTGGGAAGCCTCGTGTTAATGGAAAGTTTTACAAAGTAGAGCCAGAGTGAGGAGGTGAAGACAAGGTTTCAGTGGGTTTTAATTGTTGCCATTCTTTTTTTTCTATAGCTCTGTATTACCAGTATGCATGGAAGCCATGGAGTGATAGCTAATAGTATATTTTTCACTTTGAATTCCCTGCTATGTCCTGAGGGATATGTGCCTGAAATCCATGATGTGGTCAATGTGGACATCTTAAGGAGTCATCAGGGGTGCTATCTTTGGAGAGCAGTTTCTATCACCCCAGTGCAAATTGTGGCATTTTAACATATTTTTCCCTGTCCTTCTTTATTTCTAAGGTCAATTAAGGGCCTGATTCAGTTGCAACTTTCAGTGTGGTTATCAGAAAAAGTATTTTAAGTATAGCTTCTGTGCTACAACCATCTGAAATACTGGCAGATTCACGGGATACCACCAATCAGATGTAAGGCAGGGCATCAGTTGTGCAGCAAACCAAAATTGGGGCATTATACTAGGAAAACGGGTTGGAAAACTGCAGTTAATTCTAATTTCTTGCTTGCTATGGCCAGGAGAGAATTGGATGGCAGTAGAAGCCTGTCATTACCCTGAAATCATCTCATTAGGCGAAGAATTTGTCTCGAGGCATCAGGCTGAATATGGTCGCAGTTTGTCATCAGTTTGAGTTCCCTTTTAGCTTTATGTACACTTTGATTTTTCCCATAGTGCTTTTCACTTTGTATCACCAGCACAAATTCTTATTTCTAATGTTGAACTTTGTCTCTCTTTCCTATACAAGTATATAAACCCCATAATTTCAGGATGGTTCATGGTATTTTTTTTCTGTTTTTTTTTTTTTATTGCATTATCCCATCATAGGCCATGTAGAGTTTAGCTTAACATAGCATGAAACTATGATATAATGCACTGATATTAAATTCAGTAACCGAGTTATTTCACAAGAAATGATGCTTATGTGTGGTTGATTGATCGTGTTGGCTAGAATAAAATATTTGGTGAATCAAGAATTACTCCATTGCTTCTGTAAGAACATAATCTCTCAAGGCAGGTGTCTACACTGTCATGTACATCACTGTATTAAGGGGTCTGTTTCACAATTAAGGAACGGGATGTGCTCCTGGATGCAGTATCTGATTATAGCTTCCTGCTAATGAAAACACTTGAAGGAAATAACAGGGGCAAAGGTAGAAAATCTGGTACCATGCTGTAAAGGTATATTGAAGTGACTCATTGGAATTCCTCCTTTTATTCAGAAGTAGAGACATGTGCTACAAGATAAGTTTACTTCCCAGTATGTTAATCTCCATTATACAGTTCATCTATAAGACTATAAGTATAGACTTGATTGCCTGTCTCTGTTTCTGTGCTTTACATGAAGTTTGTCTTATTGAGAACATATAGATATTTGTCCTTTTTGCAGTGGCTTTTTTCACTAAGCAAAATGGTCTCTAGTTTGGACAGCTTTGTTGGAAATGGTAGAATTTCATTCTTGGTAAGGACTGTGTAGTATTCAATGGAGTAACTATACCACAGTTCCTTTATCCATTCCTCTTTTGATGGATATCTAGGAAAGAGATCTGTAGTTCTTACTAGGGTCAAATGAAGAAAATGTATCCAATGTAGGTGTACCTGAGATGAGAGTTTTATCAGAACTCGCACTAAAATTCCACTCCTCCATTCTACTTTTCCTGAACTGTGGGGATTGGGGAGCAGGTAGAGTGTCAGTAGGTTATGTGGAAATGCCGTGGAGGTGGAGAGTAGTTGATAGTATCTGAGTAATTTGGGCACTAAATTCCACTTGATTGCATGAATGTGGGGATTGCAAATAAGAGAATACTCTGTATTAATAGTATCATAGCAATGGTGAAGACTCTTTCATTAGTGGTAAGAAGATCTCTACTCAACGTGAGAAAGAGTTCATCAAAACCAGAAGGTAAAGTATCCACTAAACTGGTAGAGGGTGGTTGAAGTCAATTTGCAAGTCTTCTCTAAGACACAAATATTTGTGTGCCTGATAAGTATGGAATTGGAGTGATCTGATAATGGAATTGAGGTTAACAATCTGTCAGTTGCTAGCAGACAGTTGCTATATAACCAGGTGTAGGTTACATATGGCTTTCTGTATAGTGAGGGTTAGGTTATATGTGTTAGAAAGTGAAGTAGAGAGTGAGTTTGAGTGATACAAGAGTGTGAATGATTTATAAAGGTAAATTGGAGGGATGTGAGGAGTATTGGTTTATTATCTAGAAACCGATGTAAGCCCAACTTAGAGATCCCTTGTTGAAACAGAGTGATCTGTAAAGCTCAACAGACACGAGCAAGATTAAGGGAAATAAGAGGATTACTTCATTGCAGGCAGCTGTGTTAGCTGTTAAGTCAACCTGGCTGTTAGCTTCTGGTAAACATTGTTTGACTTTTTGGTGGCCTCTGCAGTGAAAAATAGAAGTTTTGGTTGGCAGCTTGGCAAGAACTTCAGTCAGCATGAGCTGTATTTTGAGTATTCCATTTGTTGTCAAGAACACTCTTGCCATATCTGGAGAGAATGAATGATGATATTAGGCATACTGGGAGTCCATAAAAAGGTTAACACAGACCTAGGTACCAACCACACTAGGCTGATGGAGCACCAGGCCTCCTCTCCTCTTCCTATTGCAGTGGTCCTCAGGAAACCACCACGTGCCCATCTCCTTCAGCCTATGAGGGCTTGGTCACATCCTCCCAGGATGAACTTTCTGGAGTGCCAGCATGACACTGCACACGCACCAGGAAATGGGAAGGCTTGCATACATCATGTCTTATTAATCTGCAGACAATACGGATACGACAGAAATGCAACTCAACTCCCACAGGCAATAGGAGCTTGTCAGTGATGACATCATGGCTTCCCCCGCCCATAGTGACTGCACCATTGGGAAGGCCTTAGGAGTATGGGTTGGGTGCTGTGCTGGTGCATGTGCTCAGAAGGTAGTGGGAGTCTGGTGGGTTTCATTTGTCCTCTGCAGTGATGCCTTATAAGTGTGCCTTGGGGTGGAACAAACCAGCAGCCCAGCTATCCCCTGCCAACTGTGGGCATCACATTGCCCTTCCTGTGTGTGGTCCTGACAGCTCTACCCAGAACTAAATCTAAGCCTGTGTGCAGGGCGGCTTTGTGGTCCCATGAGTATGCAATATATTGCTGATTCCACCCTCACACCTCCCATCTCATTCCCTTGATCTTTGGGGTCAGTGAATACATCAACTCCCTGTCTTTGCGCTGCTGGTATTTCTTCCTTCCATACAGTTCAGCTTCCTCCTCCTCTCTCCAAGGTTTGAGGTAGCCATGAGTGAAATGAAACCTCTCATCACCGTGCACTGCCTAGAATTGTTAGCAGGCTAATGAGAGCACCAACTTAGAATCTTCTAGCATGTGCCTATATTGTATCTTGGTACCATCTTTTCAGCTGTAGGTGGAAAAATGGTTCTAAAATAATTAAAAGGAAACTTTGCTTAATATGTATTTTGTTTTCTAAACCACTGAAACAGAAATTCACTCTCAAAAATCTAGATTTGAATAATTTTCCACATATTTTTAGCTTTGACTTATCCTTGTGTCTGCATTCAATATATTTGTATGCATGTAACACATCTAACCTAATATTAAAAGAAAAATAGAATTTAATAGTTATGATACAGAAATAAATTCCCATATGCATCAGCTCATGATTATACATTTTGCCCATCCCTCTGTTGTAAGAACAGCCACGCTGGGCTCATGCAAAATCGAACATCGATTGTAGAGCTCCTGTCTTATATTAGATCTTGCCATTTGTTATCCTGTGTATTTGCTACATTATAATTTTTATTTGAAAGCCAGTGTTACACAAAGTAAAGGAGAGAGAAAGAGCGAGATCTTGTATTCATCTGCTGCAATAAGCAGTGCTGCGTTGAGCCGAGGTCATAATCCAGGAGTTTCTTCCAGGTCTTTCATTTTTGTTCCAGAGGCCTAAGTACTTGATCTATCTTATACTGCTTTTCTAAGGGTGATAGCAAGAAGCTGAATCTAAATTGGAGCCCCTGGGACACAAACTAGCATCCACATAGGATGCTGGCATCACAAGTGGCGGCTTTATACTTCATGTCACAATATTGGCCCTGTTATTTCCTTTATGTAAAATCTTATTTTTTCCTCTTCAGTTCACCGAACCTGGTATTTCCACTTTTAGCATGTTTTCTCTATGAGTCTGACTTTTTTTTTGCCTAAGTTTTCACGTATTAATTCTTTCCACACTATCGCCAGTGGCCTCTAGGGCCTGGGGAATTGCACTGAGGGCTTTTAGGGAGTGCCTGGTAACTTGTTCAGGTGCCTGTATCCCGGGCAAGCAGGTGAGGGGGAGTAGGACCCTAGGCTGGGATGCTGATAGGTTATGCTGGTGGACTGAGTGTGGGGACTGGCAAATGCTTGGGTCTTGGGCAGATGGGTTGTAAGGCCTCAGGCTGACATGCATGCAGGAGGATTGAGTCTGGGGACCCACACATGCAGTTGGGTCCTGGGTGGGCTGAAAGGACTCCAGGCCAAAATGCCATTCTCCACAAGACCTTGCTGGGGAACCCATGTGCTTATGGGCCTGGGAGGCTGTGGATGGACCAGGGAAGGGTGTATAGAATGTGAGGGAGGGGCCCGGCGGTGTGGCCTAGCGGCTAAAGTCCTCGCCTTGAACGCACCGGGATCCCATATGGGCGCCGGTTCTAATCCCCGCAGCTCCACTTCCCATCCAGCTCCCTGCTTGTGGCCTGGGAAAGCAGTTGAGGACGGCCCAAACCTTTAGGACCCTGCACCCGCGTGGGAGACCCGGAAGAGGTTCCTGGTTCCCGGCATCGGAATGGCGCGCATCGGCCCGTTGCGGCTCACTTGGGGAGTGAAACATTGGATGGAAGATCTTCCTCTCTGTCTCTCCTCCTCTCTGTATATCCGGCTTTCCAATAATAATAAACCTTTAAAAAAAAAAAAAAAAGAAAGTGAGGGAGAGGAGATCACTGAGGGAGCATATTGTAGGTAAGGAATGACTTCTGGGAGGCTTCTACTGACAAAGCTAGTGTACTTGCAGATAAGCAAGGGGGCTGAGACCCAGTGACTTTAAAGAGGGAATCTTGTGGACCACTCTGGGTTAGATTAATGTACCTGTCAATGTGGGAGACCTGAGCTGGGCTAGTTAGCATCAACCACCACTGACAACTGCCCACTGGAGCACACAAAAACTAGGGCTGGGGGGGAGCGGCTTCCTGGCAGGGCTAGACCACACTACCCATCAGTGAGTGCTGGAATAGGGAATGAGCCACATTAGGCTGGACTGTAACACTAACTGGTATGCAAAAGAAATTGATCTGGGGTCAGATTCTGTAGGGGATGTGTGGGTTTACCCCTATGGGACTGCAACTTCTGCTGATTAGTTCAAGAGCTGGGGGTAGTGACAGGCCAAACTAGATATGACCATGGAACTCACCAACATTTATGAGTACTGGGTTTGGGAACAGCTTGAACTGGTCCAGGCCTCAGCACCTGTAGGTGCATCCAAGAACTGGATGTGGAACAGGCTGTTCCATGACATTCACCAGCACACACAAAGGCTGAAACTGCAGACAGACCATGCTGGGTAAGGATCTAGTACCAGTGGCATGTGTGAGATCTGGGTCTGGGATTGCTCTGTGGAGTAATTTAGGTAACCACCCTGGTGGGCTATAGCTCCCACTGTTAAGCACGTGAGTAAGAGGTTGGTGTTTGTCAGACCAACCAACAAGGCTGCTATTCGTCTCAGCTGGTGTGTGTGTTGGCTCAGGGGGACTGACCAAGCAGGACTAGGCCAAATTGTGTCACACTGGCACTCATGGGAGTTAAGATGGAGTGCAGACCGAGCAGGGCTAGGCTGAGCTATCACACCCAATGGTCTGCATGAAAGCCAGGGATAGGGAAGGATGGGCAGGACTAGGTTGCAGCACACACAAAAAAGAGTTGGGACTGGGGCCAGGCAAAGGCCAGGCCAGGGGATAGGTTATGTTGGTCTGGATCAGAGCAACCACTGGCATGTGCAAAATCTATGGCTGGGAACAGGCCTGGTCAGGGAACTAAAGGGACAACCCTAATGGACTGTTTTCCCGCTAGTGAGCATGAAAGCCAGAATGGGACTGGTAAACTGGGCTGAACATGGTTTGGTTGATCATGGGATGAACATCACTTGGATGACCATGGGATGAACATGCCTTGGTGTTGGTGTGGACTGCGTCTGTGGTGTACCAGACTGGGCTAGACTCAAGTACACACTGGTGCTCACTAGAGCCAGAATGGATATAAGACAATTTACCTAGGTCTTGACACCAGTTGAACCACATAAGAGCTGTGTCTGGGTATGAGTCAGGAGTGGCTGAGCTGTAGCATCCACAGTAAGAGTGGGAATGGGTGTGGGTTGGACAAGCAAGGCCACTGTATCTGCCAGGACAGGAAGTGGGCCAAGTTCATTATACACCAAGAACTCAGCTGTGTGCACAAGATCTGTGACTTGGAAGTGACCTGATAGAGTAGTTTGGGGACCTCCTCTGTCAGGATGCAGTCCCTTGCTGGTTAAAACAAGAACTGAGCCTGGGAGCAGTTCAGACCAGGCCAGGTTATAGTATGCACTGACATTCATGTGACTCAGGTCTGAGGTGTGGGCAGGGGCAGACCCTGCTAGTTTATAGCTGCCACTGGAAGATCTGAGTGCCAAGATGGGGTGCAAGATAGTCTGGGTTGGGCTGCAACACCAGTCAGTTCACATTAGGACTGGGGAGAGTCCAGGCTGGGCTAGGATGCAGCACCTGCCAGCATGAGCCAAAACTAGGGGCATACTGGGCCAAGCCAGGCTGCAACACCTGCCAGTGAATGCCAAAGTATGGCATCCAATGCTAAAATAGGCTGGACCAATCATCAGTACACATAATATCCTGTGGTGGGATAAATCAGCAGGGGTCTGTCGGGACTCCAATTTAGGGTCATTTCTCCCACTGGTGAGCATTAGAGTCAGGATTGGAGCAGACCTGGCTGGGATGACTGTAAAATCTGTTGGCTTACATGCAAGCCAGCTTAGAGAGAGAGCTAGCCTGGGCTAAGTGATTATATCCAGTGGTGCATACATGAGCCAGAGTAAGTGCCAGTTGGTAAAGCTTTGTCACAGCATCAGCTCCTAAGTGCAAGGTATAGGGGTAAGCCCTGTCAAGCTAGACCACAATACTACCTGGAAGGTACAAGATCTGGACTGGGATTGGGCCTATTGGGAAGCTATGGGCACCCCTCTGATGAGCTACAGCTCCTAATAGCAAGCATGAAAACCAGGGCTGGAGGGCAGGCCTGGTTGGACAGGCAGTCACACTCACTGGCATAATTATGGGCTGGATAGTGGGGTTGGTTGAACTGAGCTAGGCTGCAGCACTCATTGATGTGTACGAGAGCCAAATGGGATGCAGTACAGACTAGACCAGTCTGCTGCACATACCGACAAGTGCAGGAACTGGGGCTAGGGGTGGACCTGGTGGAGGTTAATGGGGCTTGCTCTGACTAGGCTGCAGTTGCTAATGGTGTGCTTGAGTGCCAAATGTGTGGTGAACAAGGTTAGGCTGGGCTGCAGCATCCGTTGGTTTGCATACTTCATAGACAGTCATAAGTCCATCATTTTGTTATGTAAGTTTGTCCTGACATTGCTGGTACAGACCATGGCAGTCAAGCATTTTATTGTTAAGATATATCCAACAGTCTCATCTTTGATTTGGAAGTAGAGATGCATACATGCTGAGGTGGTTGATTGACTTGTTTTGTCCTCTGTCTTTTGATGGTTGTTAGCATTCTGAGTCTGAAAGCTCGATTGGGGGGATCCCCAAAGAAACTTTGTCTGAGGTGTTCCCAGACCAGATTTTTGTATGTACTAGCAAGCACAGGGCCTGGCACAGTCCATTGCCCGGATCAGCTGGTGGTTGCAGTTGCTGGGTTGGTTCTGTTTCCATCCCTGTCTTCCACTGGCACCAATGGGTGTTTGCAGTCCAGCCTAGTTCTGCCCAGCACATACTTGGCCCTCACATAAACCAGTGGGAGCTGCAGCCTAGTCGGACGACCCACAATAACCCCCACCAGGCGCGCCCCTGACCCTGGTTTGCCAGTATGTGTGGCAGACTAGTCCAGTCTGTCCCACATCCCCTTCTGCTCTCATACATGTCAATGGGTATTAAAACCTTGTTCCATCTGACCAGCTCAACTATCCAGCCTTTGCAGATGTTGTTGGGTGTCACTCTGTCTAGCCACCCCAGCCCCTGTCCTAGTTTTCGTGCCCTCCAGTGGGGGGTGGTAACCTAAGAGGGAGGAGCCCACTATTTCCCTCCCAGGCTACTCCCACTCCCGGATTATGCACTTTCCAGGTGGTTCTGTGGTTTAACTTGACAGAACTAACCCCCAGTGCCAGCTTCTGCCAGCTGATGCTGTGGCTAAGCCCCAACAACCCTCACCCACTCTAATTGTAGATTGCACCAGTAGGAATAATCAGCCCAGCCTGGTTTTTCCCTGATCTGGTCCACATGAGGCGCACAGGTGTTGTAGCCCTGCCTAGTCTGGTCTGTCCCCATCCCAGCTCACGCTCTCCAGTGTGGGTGGCTGTCCAGCAAGGGAACCACCCCTTATTCCCCTGCCGGTTCTGCCCCCTCCCTTCCCGGCTCCCACGTGTGCTGGTTGGATGCTACGGTCACATCTGGCACAGGCAACCTCACCCTGGCACTCCGTGTTGTGTACTGCTTTTGTCACAACTGAACCTGGCTCAACCCACACTCTGTTCTGGCGTTCGGATTTGCCAGTGGGTGACGCGAACTGATCCAGCCTGGTCTGTCCCCGACCCATGCCAAATGCATGCCAGTGGGACACTTTCCATGACCTCTTGGCTGTTTCCTTCCATGCTTCTTGTGCTTACCTGCAGGGTCTGTGTCCTGCCAGAGGAGCCACCCAGGCTCCTCCATCAGAACCCCTCCGAGTGCCAGATTATGCGCATACCAGTGGGTCCATGAGCCAGCACCACTCAGTTCACCTCCTGTCCTAGCAGGAACAGTGGCTCTTCCTAACTGGCCTTCAACCCATTCTGGTTCTTGCTGTTGGATGTTTCAGCCCAGCCACGGCTCGTCCATACCCACATATAGCTTATATATGGCTCAGTTGGGGTTGAGACCTAGCCTAGTCCTTCCCACATCTACCCTGGTCCTCCAGAACACCAGAAGGTGTTGGGGTCTGACCCGGCCTGGCGCGTCCAGTCCCAGTCCACACTTGTGCCAAGGGAGACCACAACTGTATCCTGACCAGAAAGCAACCCCATTCCAGCCCGTGTGCCCTTTGGTGGGAACCTCCACCCAGCCAGGGTGTCCCCTTAGCTCTCCAACTGGGCCTGTTCCCAGCCGTAGATCACGTGCATGCCAGTGGTTGCTCTGACTCAGCCTGGCACAGCCCATCACCTGTCACAACCCTTGCCCTAGACACTGTGGCTCAGCATCCATGGCTCACGCAGACCAGTTGGTGCAAGAACCTACCTGGGCATGTCCTGTGCTCCATCCTGGTTTCCAATCTTACTTGTGGGCTAAGGTTTGCTCAGTCCTGCCCAGTGCACCCATTCCATCGCCTTTTTGTACATTGACGAGCCATTGGTGCTACTTTGCCCAGCCTGTCCGACCCCCAGGTCCAGACCACCTGTTCACCAGTGGGAGCTATAACTCGCCAGGGGAGCTTCCCAAGTTTCTCCCCATGATCCCCTCCCAGACCCAGTTCTCATACAACTGCATTGTATCTTTTTTTTAAAGATTTATTCATTTTATTACAGCCAGATATACAGAGAGGAGGAGAGACAGAGAGGAAGATCTTCCATCCAATGTTTCACTCCCCAAGTGAGCCGCAACGGGCCGATGCGCGCCATTCCGATGCCGGGAACCAGGAACCTCTTCCGGGTCTCCCATGCGGGTGCAGTGTCCCAAAGCTTTGGGCCGTCCTCAACTGCTTTCCCAGGCCACAAGCAGAGAGCTGGATGGGAAGTGGAGCTGCGGGGATTAGAACCGGCGCCCATATGGGATCCCGGTGCGTTCAAGGCGAGGACTTTAGCCGCTAGGCCACGCCGCCGGGCCCCAACTGCATTGTATCTTAACAGCTGGATATGACAGCATCTGTTATGCAGTTACTATAACTTCCCTTAAATGAGAAGCCATGAAACAAAATCAACAACAGGAATAAAGATAAAACAGAAGTTTTACCCTCATGATGCTGTAAAACATGCTACTGAATAACCAATGTGTCAATGAGGAAATGACACAGAAAACACAAAAGCTTCTTAGGGAAAATGATGCTACAGTGTGATCTATGTGTCAGTGAAGAATTTAATAAAAAGAAAGGACACTATTTTGAAAAAATGAAAAAAAACTAAAACACATGGGTTGCAGCAAGAACAGTATTGAAATCATTATTGATCTTATAATTTGCATTAAGGTTGCCTTAGGAAGAACATATGGTGGTACTTACCCTTTTTGATTGACTTATTTCACTGAGCATATTGCTCTCTAGTTTGAACCATTCAGTTATAAATTGAATAATTTCACATTTTTGATGGCTGAATAGTAGTATTCCATAGAGTAGATACGCCATAGTTTCTTTAACCGCTCCTCTTTGGATGGACACCTGGGTTGTTTCCATATGTTTGCTATTGTAGATTGTGCTACTGTAAATATAGGATTACAGATTCCTTTCGAATATTCAGTTTTCATTTCCTTTGGATATATTCCTAGAAGCAGGATAGCTGGGTCACACAGCCGACTTATTTGGAGTTCTCTAAGCACTCTCCATGCTGATATCCATAGTGATCGTACTAGTCTACACTCCCACCAGCAGTGAAGGAGATTACCTTACTCCCCACATCCATGCTAGCAGGTGTTGTTAGTAGAGTTCTGCATGTAGGCCAACCTCACTGGAGTTAGGTGAACTACCTCTCCTGAAAGAGTTGTGAATGATAACATTTATTTGATAAACCTCAATCTGCTCTTGCAAAAACAGGCTGTGCAATGCTCAGTTCTTGATGCTTTTCTCCTTCTGGCTTTACTAAATCAGTTCAGGAAAAGCATCATCTAAAGCATAATCACTGTATTTTTCAATGAAAGGTTTACAAAGTATCTATTACAGCATTTGCTAAGTGATGTTTTCATGGAACACAAGCTACTTACCAATATCATAGCCTTAACCATACTTGGAAATTTTAAATGACCTCGAAGAAGATATATTGTAATGTAGTTTCTTTACCACTCCGGTAGATTTGTGTCTTAGAAGGGATACTGAATAGAAGTTGAATCGATCAGTCAAATATAGCACCTGGAACATCAGTGTACAGTCAGTAAAGTTATGAACTCTAAGCATGCCAAATGGGAAATTTGTTTATGTATTGCACTTAACTATCCTGTTAGTCTTTCTTTGGGGGATAATTTGGCTTCCGCTTTTCTATTGCATGTTCTAGAATATCTACAAACTTTAGTCTTTGTCAAAGAGAAGTTAATATTCTTTCCTAAAATGAAGAACTTGTGGGCCTGGCAGCATGACCTAGTGGATAATAAGGTCCTCGCCTTGAACACGCCGGGATCCCATATGGGCACCGGTTCTAATCCTGGCAGCTCCACTTCCCATCCAGCTCCCTGCTTGTGGCCTGGGAAAGCAGTTGAGGAAGGCCCAAAGCTTTGGGACCCTGCACCCGCATGGGAGACCTGGAGAAAGTTCCTGGCTCCTGGCTTTGGATAGGCGCAGCACTGACCATTGCGCTCACTTGGGGAGTGAATCATCGGACGGAAGATCTTCCTCTCTATCTCTCCTCTCTGTATATCTGACTTTGTAATAAAAATAAAATAAATCTTTTAAAAAAATGAAGAACTTGCAAAACCAAAAATGTTAATCTTACAATTTGCAGAGTGTTGGAATACTATTGAAGTACTCTATGAAAAACAGTCTGAAATGCAAATTGGGTGCAAGAATATTGCTGGCAAAGAGTGATTATAGTGTGCTCTATTTCTGATCTTACTCATAAGAGCTCAGAATGATGTGGGTAGTGGAGTTGGAACAAAAGTGGGAAATATATGTGCTTAATTCTGCAAGTAATGGAGAAAAGTGTCAAAGTACCCTACAGCATACAGCTTGGTAGAGTTTATCATTGACAGTTCTGCTTTACACAAGCAGTGTATGCTCTCACAGTCTGCACTGTGCTGTAAGGCTTGAATGTTCCTGGCATTCTGCAGCGCTTCCAAAAGCTTGGTATACATGCATATAGCCTGGTATTGTTTTCAAAATGCAGATTTTTATCTGTTTTAGTGAGCCCCAGGTTCTGCAATGCTAGCAGCCTATACTCAGTGCCAATACTGCTACTCTTTGGATATACATTAGGTAGCAACGTTCTCAATCAAACTCTATCATTAGACCCATCTAGTCACACTACCATTGAGCATTCCTAGTTGCTGGATGCCCTCCTCTATCATGCTCCTATTCCACATTGGTGGAAGCACATGGGAGCTCTCTGCAACTTTGTCTGCCTGCCTCTCTTTCTGTCTCTGGCTCTGAAATAAATATATAAAATAGATCTTAGAAACTTTAAACATGAAACAACAATCCCTCTGGATGCATATCTAGAGAAAGAAAATCACCACGTACTCTCATTCTCACTGCAGGATGCTCACAGTATATATGACAGAATAACAACCCAGGTGTCTATCAATGAGTGGACAGAATCAATGGTATATGTAAACTATGGATGATCACTTAGCTTATAAAGATTTACTTAGGTATTTGAAAGAGTTACAGAGGGAGACAAAGAAGGAGAAAGGCAAAGAGACAGAAATCTTCCACCTACTAGTTCATTCTCCATATGACCACAATAACCAGGTCTGGGTTAGGCTGAAGCCAGGTGCAAGGAGCTTCTTCCAGGTTTCCCATGTGGGTTGAAAGGGTGCAAACACTTGATCCATGTTCTGCTTCTTTCCCTAGGCCATAAACAGGAAGTCATTAGGAAGTAGAGTAACTGAGACATCAACCAGCACCTGCATTGTTTCAGGCAGTGAATTTATTGTACACCACAATGGTGGCTCCATTATTTAGCCAGCCATGATGGCTCAATGGTTAAATCTTCATGTTTCAGGTACCGGGATCCAATATGGGCACCTGTTTGTGTCCTATCTGATCCACCTTCCATCCTGACCCTGCTTGTTGTCTGGGAAAGTAGTAGAGGATGGCCCAAAGTCTTGGGACCCTACACCCATGTGGGAGACCCAGAAGAAGTTCCTGGCTCCTGGCTTTGGGACAGGTTAGTTCTGGCTGTTGTGGCCATTTAGGGCGTGGACCAGCAGAAGGAAGATCTGTCTCTGTCTCCACTTCTCTCTGTAAGTCTGATCTACTTTTCCAATAATAGTAAATATTTTAAAAAGAAGGAACTTCTGGGGCTGACAGTGTGGGGTAGTAGGGTAAGCCTCTACTTGTGGTGCCAGTAAGGATGGGTAGCAGTTCATGTTCTGGCTGCTCCATTTCTGATCCAGTTCTCTGCTAGCAGTCTTGAAAAGCAGCAGAACCCAAGGCTTTGGCACCTGTACCCATTTGGGAGATCTAGAAGAAGCTCCTGGATCCTGGCTTTTGATCAACTCAGCTCTGACCACTGTGACCAATGCGGAATGAAGTAGCAGATGAAAGATGCCTCTCTCTGCCTCTGAGTCTCTCTGTACAACTCTGTTATTAAGTGGGAAGAAAGGAATCTTTTAAAAAGGAGACCCTGTCATTTAAGACACCATGGATGAACTTGGAGAACCCAGTGTTTAGTCAAATAATCTGTACTCAGAATGGCAACAATGGCATGATCTCAATTATACATGAAAATGTATATAGGATCCAATAGGCAAAGTGACTCAAAGTGGTTATTAGGGTCAGGTGGGATGGACAGCAAATTGGACAGTGAAGGTCAAAAGATACAATTTAGCAAATCAATGTCCTAACAGGAAAAATCGAATGCACAACTGGAACTCTATAGCTTCAAAAGCATGTTGCATCCAGGATTTTTTCCAGATGGTAAATAGCAGTTAGTCTTGCTAAAGCGGATTGACAAATAGGTAACTGCATCAGCTGGCAGACATGTAAATATGACCCCCTTTGTAGCTATTTTAAATACATGTGTCTTACAGTTTAAACTTACAGGCATTAAATATACACAAAAAAACCCCACAAAGAATAACTGAAAATGTGGAATCTCTAAAATAACTATACAAATTAATAATATGTTGGTGCTTTTTAGTACCAAAATCGCAAGTAATACAATACAAAATATTTGATCATTAATTTGAGAACCCTATATTCTGTCATGTCCTGAATCAACCTAGCAGGACACAGGACATAGGACACAGGATAATCACATGACATAAGATAGTGCCCTAGGGCTTACTTTACTCCATGAAGAATTTTAGGCATTTCAGGTTATTAACAGATCATCTCCTTTGTGCTATTTCTGGCAGGCAGAGGACAGCATATGGTGAAGGGTATGGAGATAAGAAAGTTCAGCATTCCAGAGATGGGAAGATCATGCGCTTATTCTTCCAAGGCCCTGAGGATTGAAGGTAATGTGAGCCAGGTAGTCTTAAAACATTGCAGAATGTTGAAGGTGTATAATTTAAACTATTTTCATGTAGAGAAACTATTGCAGGTGATATTATGATAGAACTCTGTCCAAGATTGAAAAAGAAAGCCTAATCTCAAGTTTAAAGCTGCCAGCAGGCCCCGAGGACACCGACGGTGAGGTGATTGATGTTCTTTAGCTGAACAACCACTAAAGACAGGCTGGTGAGGAATGTCTCTATATTCAGCACAAATTCCAGAGTTTTAAAGGTTAAGGAAGGAGAGGCCAGGAGGGCGTCTTCTGGCAGGCCCCCTCCCACCAAAGCCACTGTAATTGGCTGTAGGACACATCCATTTCCCTTGACCTTCTGATCATGCCAGATGTCATGTTCCATGTGTATTCCACTTGACCTTCTATTCATGTCAGAGGTCACGCTCCACGTGTAGGCCTGAAAGATGTGCCTCAGGTCATAGGCAGGTAAGCTCTAACCCACACCCACCAGGTAGCAAGCAGGGGCTCAGAGGCGATTGCCCACAGCCTCAAATCAGAAATAAAATACAGTCATTATATTCCCTTGTTGTTTCATTTTTTGCTTGTCAGCATAGAGCAATGGTGTGTAGTCCAATACTGAACAGAATCTTTCTGAGTATCTGTGGGCAAGGGATATTAGGTGTGTTAAGGGAAAGCTAATAAGCTTTACCATTAGCTATGTAGGCATGTGCTATTTTGTATCAGTTTCTATAGCCAATATGAACATTAAAGCAGTCAAATATTCTCTTTATCCTATTGCTCCTTTTATGAGCAATCGTGTCAGTGTGTGTGAGGTCATAAGGATGTCATAGGATGTCTTTTATCAAGTGGTCCCTGTTTGAAAACCTCTGTGTGTATTTGTGTGTGTTTGTGTGGGCATCTCTGTGTGAGTGAACATGCACATTTGGGGCACGCAAATCCCATTGGGATGTCAAATCACACATTTATACAACTGCGGCCTATTCTAGGACCTGTGTGTGTGTGTGTGTGCTGGTGTGTGTTTATGTACCTCTGTGTTTTTCCATGTGTTTGGGGACTACACTTGTGTGTACAAATGCAATTGTGAAATGCATGTCTCATAGGGATGTCAAATCATTTTATTATCCAATATTAACCAAGTGCTTCCAGTTCAAGAAACTGTGTGTGTGGGTGTGGCTGTGGTCACAGGATGTCCCATCTAGTTTTTCTCCAATATCTGCCTGTCCAGAGGACCTGTATATGCATACATGTGTTGTGTGTGATTGATACTACAAGGAAGACATGGCTTTTCTCTTCTCCTAGTATTCCCTAGTCAAGAAATTGTGTGTGGGGGGGGAGAGAGAAAGAGAGAGAGAGAGAGAGAAAACCACAAGTCATCTCTTGTCTTTTGTCCTAGTGTACCCTGAAGAAGGACATGTATGAGAAAACGTTAGAGGGGACACTGTGTTGCTAACAAGATGGCATCCTGTTCCCCCTTATGTTTCGGAATCTAATAAAAACTGTGCACTCATTCTGGAAAAAATACAAAATTTTAGTCCAATTTTGTCTCCTGAAGATCTGCAAGGCATCCTTGCTGACCCAAATGCCTTCTGGAACTATGCTGCACATCCAAGCTGCCACTAGGCTTTTGTGGGCATGCACATGGAAATTCAGTAAAATTATTCAACCCCATGCCATATTTCAACTGCCCCCACAGCCATTCCTTTAGGTATCTGTGAAACACGCATCCCCTCTGATCCTACATTTTGCAAAAGTCAGACTAAGAACACCTGGGATTAAGGAAAGCCTCCTACAATTGTGCTGGCCTATAATCTGTCTTCTAAGTATACTGAGCATGGTCTTATGATTCTGAGTATTACGAGGGCACAAAAGAGAGAAAGAATTCATGCAATAGCAGTGTGTAACCCTGAAAACCCACCTAGCTTTGAATCATCATTCCAGCACAGATGTCTCAGCTGTGGTCATTTATTGCATATCATTAGTCCCCCATTCTTGTCCCTGACGGGATGCACAGTCCCACTCCCATCCCTGGCAATTGGCTGGCCTCATCTTCTTGCACAGCAAGTCATATGGCTCTCCTATGACACAGTTCACCCCCACAGGACAGGCTACCAAGAAATTTGTGTGTATTCATAATGAAAGACACATTTGAAATTCCTGCAATAACTAGGCACTCTGAAAGCACCATGCACATGTCTTTTCAGGTAGTTTCCACCCAAGCTAATCAGTTTTGTACTGGCATCATCCCCTGAATACATTAGAGGGAACTGAGGTTTGAGATTAATGAGCATTGATGCAAGGTTACATGGTCCATGTCATAGGGAAGTGATGATTAGGTGAGATCAGGCAGTCTCTTGCCATTCAAATGTGTAAACACGTAAGAGTGCTCCTAGTGCAATCTGAAAGGATTCAAGGATAAAGAAATGTTTGCTTGTCATATTCAATACCTAATTTCTCCATGTTGCTGTGTGCCATGTTTCTTTTTTTTAAGATTTATTTTTATTAGAAAGTCAGATATACAGAGAGGAGGAGAGAGCACCCAACCAGCACAGGTAGGAACCAGGGAGGGAGGGGTAAAGCTGATAGGGGGAATGTGGAGGGCTCCCCTGCTATAATACCACTCCCACTGGAGAGTGTGAGTTGAGATGGGGCAGACCAGACCAGGCAAGGCTACAACACCTGCCGGCCTCATGTGAGCTATATCAGGGAAAAGCCAGGCTTGGTTGACTGTCCCTACCACTGCAAGCATAAATCAGAATGGGTGAGGGTTGGTTGGTTGGTCTTTGTCGCAGCATCAGCTGGCAGATGCTGGCATGGGGGGTTAATTCTGTCAATTTAAACTGCAGAACCACTTGGAAAGTGCATGATTTGTGAGTGAGTCCAGGAGGGAAATAGTGGGCTCCTCTCTCTTGGGTTATCACTCCCACTGGAGAGCATGAAAACCAGGACTGGGGCAGACATGGCTGAACAGAACGGCACCCACCAGCAGGTAAGTAGGCTGGATAGTGGGCCTGGTTGGGTTGAACTAAACTTTAATGCCCATTGACATGTAGGAGAGCTGAATGAGCTGTGGGACAAACTGGACAAGTCTGCTGTACATGGTGCGGGCCTGGTGGGGGTTATTGCAGGTCACTGTGACTACGGTGCAGCCCCCCGCTGGTTTGTGTGAGCACCTAGTGTAAGGTGGACAGAATCAGGCTGGACTGCAACACCCCTTAGTTCCAGTGAAAGACAGGACTGGAAACAGAACTGACCCAGCAATTCCAACCATCAGCTGATTGGGGTGATGGACTGTGCCAGATCCTGTACTGGCAAGCACACACAAGAATCTGGTCTGGGATCACCTCACACAAAATTTCTTTGGGGATTTCCCCAATTGAACTGCTGGACTCAGAACCCCAACCATGAAGAGAAGTGCAGTTTCCATGGTCTGACCATGGAGTGCAAGTGTCAGAGCCGAGCCTCCTCAGAGGCTCAGACAGAGCAGTGGACAGCATACCCAGGTGCACATGGAGGATATGGCAGTCCATTGGAACCTGCAGAGGACACCTGGTACCACAGCAGAGGATGGAGGACGGAACAAATCAATGAACTACCCCCAGCCATGTGTCGGCAGTGAAAATCTGGGCAGAGACTCTAAGGTAGGCTGTGTCAACCAGTGGATTCTGCGGTGATTTCATCGTGGTTGGAGTGGTGAGATTGGTAATAATTCAGAACTGTTGGATTATCAAAAACACTTGAGCAGGACCCTCGGAGCATGCCCCACATTGGGGACCTGGGATGGGTGGGAGGCTGGGTGGGGCTTCTCCCTTTATCTCCCTCTTTACCCCAGATACAGAAAAAAATTAATAATGTGGAAGCAATAGTCTTACCCACTTTCTTGTAGCCGTTGACCATTTGTGCCCTAATCAACTAAGTAAAGATTGTCAAAATAAAGTAATTTCAAAAAAAAGAAAAAACTGAAGCATATGAGTCAGCAATGCCTGGTTTGGATACACTTCAATAGGGAAGCAATCACCACCTTATAAACATACCTGTAGTCCAACATTCACTGCTGTACTATTCACAATAGATAAGGATCGGACACACCTAGGTGTCTGTCAAAGCCGAATTGACATGGAATATGAGGCATGTATACACAGTGACAAATAATTTAAGTTTTATGAAGGAAATCCCATCATTTGCAACAACATGTCTAAGCTGGCAAAACCTAGTGTCAAGTTAAACCATTAGAACACATAAAAGGGGAAAAATCACATGACCTAGCTTATATTTGAAATCTTAGAAACAAGTCAGTAGAATTGAAGACTTTGACTATGTTTAGAGGGGTTTTGTGGAGTGCAAAAGAAATTTGCAGATGAATATCAAACATACTATTCACGAATACTACACATAAATAAGCAAGAGGAAACTCGTGATGTGCACTGGAGCTCTACAACTACTAATAGCACATTGTGTTCAGTATTTATTTCAAATTCGGTACAATAGGACTGCTTTCACTACTAGAAAGAAGCAAATGGGAAACCACGTGAACTGCTGCATATGTTAATTTGTTCCTCTATAGCACTAGACAGGTGTTTAATCTATCCCTGCTATTTGGATATTTATATCATCATTTCAACAATTATTTCAATAATTATATCAACAATTATTGATTTCAGGTTAAAAATAGCCCAGTACTGACAAACCCTGGGGAACAGGCTATTTCCTCCAGAGTGCAGGAGTACAAGCCTTGCCATTCTGAATCCTTAGTCATAACAACTCTTAAACTTGCACTGAATTTATGAAGATGGGTGTAGCCATGGACTATTGTCCACAAACCCTCCCACTACTTTCCTGCCCGAGAACTTGACCCCAGGGAGCAGTAACTACAAAGTTCAAAATATCTGGGAAAAACCTCCCAAGTTCTACAGAATCTCTTCTCGCACAGAACACCCCAGTAAAATATCCAGCCTGCTCAAAGACAGCCACAGCCACTTATTACCCAGTCTGCATTCTGGCAGTTGACCACCAATTTCAGGTTTACTTCCAACAAATTACATTTGGAGTGTGAATTTCTATCCCATCCCTCTATGTTGTGCGTCTTTTTTTTTTTGTGACACTGGGAATACAGCTGGAACATCAAGAAAGCACTTGCTGAATGGGGATCAGGAAACCAGGGTGAGGACTCTGTGAATCTGCAAAGTTTTGCTGAGCAGAGTAGAGCTAAATCCAGAGCAACTTCCCATAGCCACTGGAGATGCTTGCTTGTCCCAGAAGCCTCCTGGGAGGGAAGGGATGGCCATGGGGGAGGGGGCTGCAGAGAGAGGCCCGGCCTGACAGGGAGCAGAGCTGCTAGCATCCGTGCCTGCAGGTTAGCAGTGTTAACAGGTTAACAGTGCCATGCAAGTACAGGAAGTGATTTGCCACTGCGCTGCCCTTTGGCCTCTATCAGGCATCACAGACCTGAGGGGGCCTATCTCTGTAGGATAAAGGAACACACAGGGTCTGCTGTGGATCTCACTACCTCTTTGGCCTCTGCAGGACCCAGGAGCAATGCACGTAAATTGGTGATCTCTGGGCCCTGCACCAAGGTTTCGACGAGAGGGGCCTGTCCCTTGAACCTGGCCTATCAGAGAGCCCTGCACGTCTGTACATGCTATCTTGGGACACCAAGTGCCTTAGGGCCCACTGCCTCCCTTCTTTCCCAGTCCCCATCCTCTCTTTCTCACTCCCCATTTCCACTCCATGGATCTGCAGGAACTGGGGACATGGGTTGTTCCCACCAGTCAAGGAGACAACCTCCACCTACTTATAGCTCCCCGAGTACCACCTGCTTCTTCAGAGGGGAGGTGACCAGTTCCCAGGGTGTCACGCAGCAGGGAAACTGTTTCTCATGACACGCAGGCAGGACTTAGTTGCCTACTTCCCACGGCTCTGACTTGTGCCCTTGGTAAAACCACTGCCGCATGGACAGCTGCCCACCCCTCCAACCCTGTGCATCCCAGGTGTCTCATGGCAACAGACTGGCCTCCATGGTCAGAGGATGGCTATTCATAGCCCCCATGTCCTGTATGTATTAGTTTTATGCTCCTTGTCTCTGGATTCCTCCTACTGTGGAAACTGCATCCCAGCACCAATATTGTTTCAGTTTAGCAATGATTAGCTCCAGCCCATCCAGTGTTCAGGGTCAGCAGTGAAGGCTGAACTGCTGACTGAATAAACGCCCAAGTACAGGAAGTGTAACAGTGTCACTGCCTCAAATCCCATGGTGGTAATGCTTATCAAACAACTTCTGGTTAGATTGCCAAAGGTCTCCCAATGAAGAAGCCCTGGGTAATAGATGGAGACATGAAGACTCTGCAACATTTACATACACACGGGATGTCACACTCCACCCCGCACACACGCATGGACTCAATCTCAGTCTCTGAGGGGAGCTCTGATTTGGCCAATGGGAGGGCTGGGCCGTTTGCACCTCACAGGGTGCATGTCCCAGGTACACGTTGAGGTAGGACCAGGAAAGGCAGCACAAGAATCTGTTACCTTCAGGTCCAGACCAGTACTTGCCACTCCCAAGGAATATTCCTGAGGGTTTTGAAAAGCCACAAATGCTGTGGAGGTGAGGGGCTGAGATGTTTGCTTCTGACTGGATCCTACTGGCTGTGCAGCTCGAGGTGTGCCCAGGCCCATTGGCTACAAAGTGTCAGGGGCAGATCAGACAGTGCTGAGATGAGGGAGAGCAGCATGTGAGCTGCTTTCGGGAGCTGCTGGGCGTGGCCGCGGGGGCTTCTTGGCCATTGGAGCTCCTCATCAAAGGCCATTGTCTGCAGCTTGGTACTTGACCAGTAGACACCGAAGAAGAGGAGCAGGAAGCTGTTCCCTTAGAGCCAGTGTGGTCTGCAGGAGAGAGGAGGCCTTGGACTTCACATCGTCTTGTGGTGCCAGGACGCATGATGTGGGCGCAGAAGGCTCAGGCTGGTGAGAAGCAAGGTAACCTTCTTTCACTGTAAATGCTGTGAGGCTGCCCATGGCAGCCAGTGTCCCCCAAGGTACTCTCAGTACCTTTCCTCCCCCAGGACACGAGGAACCTGGCTGTGTGATTGTGCCATCCCTGAAACAGGGGCCCGGAGGCTGTTCTGGGAGAGTCCCCGCACGGGTCCATGGAGTCTAGGCTCTGCAGGACTGTGTGAGTTTGCCTGTGAAATCCCATGTGTGGGGGTTGTCCTGTGTGGCCTGGCCTTAGCTCAAGCCTCCAGGTCCTGCCTCCCCCAGAGTGGGGTGGGGAAGACACAGAAAGCCCAGGTTGGGAAGGTGGGTGGGGAGAGCTACACGGCCGCCATTTTTGGTGAGTCTCCCACTCCAGGAGCTTTCCTACTTTGCCAAAAGAACGCAGGAACTGTTCAATTTACTTTGCATTTGCTGTTCACTTGACATAAATGTACATTAGAGGCCATGTGTGTTGAGTCGGGCATCCCTCAACAGAGCAGCCCTTTGCCAGGTATCCATCCATCCCTCAGCAGACCAGACTTGCCCTTTGGCCAGGAGCCTGCTAGAACCAAATCTCCCATGGGGGACATGTGCCCTGTGCTTGTGCACAACAGCAAAATAAGTGGGCACTTGCAGCCACTTGTAAATAAATCTCCAGGTGTCTTTCAGAGGTGCGAGGGGGACCTGGAGATGTAATTCCTGACTATGTTACTGTGATCGTTTTGTTTCTTAGAGTAAGAGTATGAGCATACAGTAGCTTCATGTGCGTCTGATATGATTGCTGCTTCGATCTGCGAGGCAATCAGAGATCGTGGAGGTTGCGTGTGTGTGGCTTTACAGTCCTATTAGGCTGGTGTCGTTAGATTCCTAATACGGTGTATGAAGGGTCAAGAAAACACAAGGCAGATGACCAGGGTGGGGCTTTTGTGTACTGGATTTTCACATCTGAGCCTAAGGGGTGTGACCTTGTCGACCTATCTCATAAATGACAGATATTTTGGAAGTGAGCAACAAGCGGTGTCAAGTTCCCCTGCTGATTATGTCATGGTTGATGGGTCCCTCCACGTAAGTACTGAGGAGAGTGCCATTGAGAGGTGGGAAGAAAGGTGCTGCCAGTGTGGAAGTTAGGGGAACCGTCCCAAGAGTAGAAATCCTTTCCAGTAAGACTGAGTGTGCAGTGTGGGGACAGTTGCTTATTCCCGCTGGCTTTCACCCTTGCTGTTTCTGATCATTCTACACACTTGACTGTCACCAACACAGAGGTAGAGTGTTAAGTTTAAAGCCTCACTTCCAAGAAGCTACGAGACTTCTGCATCAGTATTTGTTGGGAATGGTTTGTTAATGCGGATTTTCATTGTCAGTTTTTCTTGTATTTAACTTTTACCGTGAGTAGTGGTAAATAGACAAGAATCTTTATGCACAAACACATTAACAGCAGGGTAAATATGCAAGTGGAGACAATATCTGTGTTTACCCTCAGGGAATCATGAGCAATTGGTTTGAGTTTTAGCTCTCTGTATACAAATATTGTGCTTCCTATAAGCAAAACTCTTGTACATCTCTCTGACAGAGATTGAATAACCCTTAGTCTGTTTGGGTTTTTTCATCTCTGTCTCCGATTACAACTGACTTTTCCTACATTCATTTAATGGTTCTATCTCCTGCTTATGGATCTTGAATGGCAGGAATTATCTGTCCTTCCCCTGGGTGGTGTGCACTTCCCTCTGTCTTCTTGTTCCTCCCCTGCTGTCACTGAACGTGAACGCCCTTTCTCTAATTCCACAACACAGCACAAAGCACATTTCTTCTGATTGATGTCTCAGTTTTCTCCTTATCTGGAAGTTCTGCTCAGAATTCGCAAGGCCACTTTCACCATTTATGAGTTTTTATCACAACACACTGGAAGCAGACACTGTTCTGTCTCCTCCCTTGTTTGTTTGCTAGATCAGAAGAACAGCGTATCTTTTATCACGAAAGCTGACGGAACAAGTGCCCGGAAATCAGGTATACATTCAACATTGTAACCAGTGTTTAAGAATAAGTGAAGCAGCAGCAGCATTTTAATGCTCATCTCACATCTGTGATAATTTTGCTGTGGAATGCAAGACCAGAAAGGAACAGTCCTCTGTGGGTGTCTAAAGGGGTGGCCATGAGGCAGTTGAATTAGGGCAGAGATCTAAAGATTTCATTGTGATGAATTCTCCTGAGTGTGGCCACGAGAGGCCAGTGGCAATGTGAATGCATAACAGGTTTCTGGGAGGGACCTAGGTCACCTTGGACATATTGCAAACCTTTAGGGAACTGAAGCAAATTGCATGTGATCACGGGATTGTCCGGAGAGTGAGTCCACAGCTTTCATCATCTACTTGAGCACAGAGAGGCAGGGTGCCCTCCTGCTAACAACACAATGTCCCCTGTGTCCCCTCCAGTCATCAGCTGCAGATGGTTCCCCAACAATTTCAGAGGGCAAGTACCTGGACTCTGAGACCTCAGGCCTAGATCAGCTGTAAGCTGCTGGAGCCAAGACAAGTCTGTGACCGAGAAAGTGCAAGTCCAGAGTGCTTGAATCATGGTTTGGGCTTCAGCGTACGACTCTGGCTGTGAAGTGTACAATTGGCATTTCAGGGAATTTCAGGAAAGCACAGCAGAGGAGCCCGTGTGAGCTTTGCTGTCAATGGCTGAAACCAGTCATTCTGGGAATCATCGAGGAGCAGGTTGTGTTTAGCACCTACTGCCTATTGCATTGCACCCATGGGGATAGATGCAGGGTTGAGGGAACACTGGCCCAAAAGAGAGACGGGGCCATGTCAGAGGTGCAAGACTTAAGACAGACTTGGAGACACAACACCAGGGCGCCACATGAGGAGATTGGAGGATCTTTGTTGTTCAGCAATGGCAGTGGCCAACGTCACTAGACTAGACCTGGCCTTTTTTGTCTGTGCCCTCATCAGTCCCAAGATCTCTCTGCATTCCTTTTTGTTTTTCTCATCTGCTGGATACAGCACATGACTCAGTGCTTCCCTCTGCATCATGTCTGTCCACTCCTATGACACCTGCTGTGGAATGTCCTCTTTACTAGACTGCTTTTTCCATTAGCTTTGGAGTCATTGATTTGCAGTCTGTGGAAAGGCCTCCTATATCCTTTAGCCATTCGTCTCTCTTTGGTGAGATTTTGGTTAGCTTTGCCACGTTTATATTCGGATGTGTGCATGCATGTGTATGTATAAATGTATTTAGATTCCCAGGAACAGTGTTTGAGAATACCCCTTACTTCACATTTGATTTTGAAGACATCTGTGGACAGCACAAGCACTCATGTTCACTGGCCTGCTGCTTTGGTGTATTACTCTATGGCTGGCAGGGTACAACCTGACAAAACCATTCAGGCTGTGGTGCACCCTGAGAGACCCACATGATGTATACATCGTGAAAGGATGGGGTGGCAAAATGTGCTGGCTGAGGACTGTGGCACTGTGCTGAAGATCCATCTTGGGGCCTGGGACGTTGTTTTGGAAGGCCTTGGTGGAAGGGTCTGTTCCAGTAAAGACACATCTTCCTGCTAATGTGCTCTCTAGGACCCACAATGTCTGGTTTAAATATCTGCTTCCATATTGGGCAGAAGGGAGAATCAGGTGGATTTCTAGGTTCTTGGCTTAACACAGCACAACTCGAGCATTTTTCAGTATTTGTGGAGTGAAACAGTAGATGCAAAATCTCTCCGTTTCTCTTTGTCTTTCAATCTCCATCACTTATTCCATGTACATAACAGCTTAACACTAAATTTTTAAAATAGAGGAGAGAAAGTAGGAGGAAAGTGAACAAGGCTTTCTATAAGGCAATCCACAAAGACAGTACAACAACAACAAAAATTGATGGCATTCTTCAAACTCCTGGATTCTACATGCATGGAAGAACCAGTGCCCTCTGACCCTTGATGAGTTGGCATGGATGGTCATCGTGTGACTGCTGACCATGTAGCAGGCATCTGGCTGGGCTTCCCCTGGCCAGAATAACATATTTTAACAAAGGTACTATTTATATTTGCAAATGGTCTTCAGAACAGATCTGCAACTTCTCAGTCATGACCATCTCAAGCATCTGGACATACCTAATTACTGTATGAGAGAAACATCAAAACTGACCCCTCCCATGAGGCCCATGAGAATGTGCTTGTATCTCCTAACTCTGGTATAGTATATCAGGGCTTCAAGTATATGCTTAGTGAAGCCAAGTGAATTCTTAAAGGGATCTAGTTGGACAGATATAATGTTCAGTCATATGTGCAATTCTTTGACGAGTGCTGGGTGAGCCTGGGATGTCCACAGGTGCTGTCGTTGGAAGATAGGCAGCCCTATCTTTCAGAAGAACTAAAGCTAGGTAGGTAGGCTGACAGACATGTACCATAGCTGGTTTCGTAGGCTAGCCAGCCCCATTTGCCCATCACATGCGTGTGAGGTGTCGACACTTATGGTAAATGGATTAAATTCCAGCAGGCAGCCTCTTTGTATGTGTGTGTTAAAAAATATATTTGCATGAACTATATTCTTGGGTTTTTAAAAATAAATTTTTAGTGCCAAATGTGAGCTTTCTTTTTTTTTTATTGATTACATTGCATGATGTGACATAGTTTTATAGGCACTGGGATTACCCCCCACCCCTCTCCAAACCCCACCATGGTGGATTCCTCCACCTTGTTGCATTACCACAGTTCAAATTCAGTTGAGAGTCTTTCATTGCAAGCATCTACCAAGCATAAAGTCCAGCATCTTATTGTCCAGATAAGTTCAACGGTTTCTTGGGGAGACCATCTCTGGTCTGAAGGTAGAGCCGGCAGAGTATCATCTCGATCAATTAAAAGCCCCGACATTACATCAGTAACAATTTATAACATTATGGAATTAGTTGACATGGTATTGAGTAACCAATATGTTAAAAGAGAAAAAAAAAAGAATGCAAGTTCTGAACCACATCCTGTGACTTCTGCATTGACATTTCAATTATTGGTTTATATACAACCAGGTTCTATACACCTTAAAATGGCTATAGATTACTATTCAGCTGTCTCATGTCTATTTTAATTTTAGTATTTGGCAGTTTATAGCGTTGAAGCATGATTTTGCTGAACCTGGCTGTTTTTCAGGTGGTCTAACTCTATAACTCTAACAAGACATATGTCAACAGTTTAGGTGAACAGTTATAGGAGGGGTGTGCAGAGAAATCTTCAATACCCCAGGGAGGAGTAACTAATCTTTGTGTCCCACCCAGTGAGTTATAAGTGCGTCCCCGCCGACTGTTTCCTGTCTGTTTCTAAGCTTTCCTTGTTCTCTGTCTATCTATTCTGGTTTGTTTGTTTGTTTCTTTGTTTTGAGGGGTTTCTGGAGCGATCCTGATGGTCATTACGAGAGAGGGTGGAGACCCAAAGTTGGAACCAGGCAAAGACCAGAGAAAGCTCCTCTCCCTAGTCCCGAAGGAAGTTTACTGTTCTTCTGTTTCTGCGGAGCACTCAGTGCTCCTGGTTGTCGTTCCAATGACCTTGGAACCTGCAAGGCAGGATTTGGGCTTCTTCCATCCCATGTGGTAGATCCAAATGGGGTGGGTACCCTCAGAGTTCTTGGCCTCCAAAGGCACTCCATTTCCCCGTGGTCTCCTTGGCAGTTGGGATGTAGTCCTCGGTGCTCCTACTGATAGTCCTTGGTGAGGATCTGGAGTCTTCAGGGTTGGGAAACAAGCCTCCTCCTGTCCACCCGGCAGGCAGCCTTAAGCCACCATCACGTTCTTCCACTCTGGGAATGGACTGTCACTCAAGGCCCCCTGATGGACAGACTGAGTCCCTGCTTGTCTGCGTGCCTCCTCTACTGGTAGTTTCTCACTTGTTAGGCAGTAGAACTCCCCCAGCTGTGCGAGAATCTCATTTGCCATCTCCAGTAGATGACCTGTGCAGCTAAGGGGATGAGACCTATATGTGTTCCCTAGTGGACCGGTTGGCCCTTTTGCCCAACTAACTGCTGGAATCAAACGCAGAAATGTTGTTCTCTGATGGGCTCCCCCAGGAAAAGAAACGAGTAATGGCGTGTAGAGTGGGGCCAGGAGAGCATGTCAGTGTGTCCTGGGTACTTTGAAGAGGCAGGCAGGAGGGGCAACTACAGTTCCTCAGGAGGTTGTGATGCTCATAAGATAAAAGAGCAGGGCCTGGCGGCGTGGCCTAGTGGCTAAAGTCCTCGCCTTGAACGCCCCGGGATCCCATATGGGCGCCGGTTCTAATCCCGGCAGCTCCACTTCCCATCCAGCTCCCTGCTTGTGGCCTGGGAAAGCAGTTGAGGACGGCCCAAAGCCTTGGGACCCTGTACCCGTGTGCGAGACCTCGAGGAGATTCCTGGCTCCTGGCTTCGGATTGGTGCGCACCGGCCCGTTGCGGCTCACTTGGGGAGTGAATCATCGGACGGAAGATCTTCCTCTCTGTCTCTCTTCCTCTCTGTATATCTGACTTTGTAATAAAAAATAAATAAATCTTTAAAAAAAAAAGATAAAAGAGCAGCAGAGAGTCACAGACTTCATAGGCAATTGTGGTGCAGGTGACTACCTTCTAGAAGGCATTTGTAGATCTCAAAACTGACGTACCATGGTGAATATACTTTTGTAAGCAGGTATTGTCATGTACATCGTTTGCTAGGTCGAGGGACTGATCTGTGATAACTAATACACAGAGTACACAAATGTATTTTATAGGAGTGAAATTGACTGCTTGGGGTTTGATTATTGCTGCAACCTTTGTCTCTGCTTGGGATGAACGGAGGCGGTTTGTTGTTTCTTTGTTTTGTTTCTGTTTTTGCTTTCCCCACTTGTTGATCTCTTTATCTCTTGGGTTACTAAGACTGTGATTTCCAAGGGAAATGAAAATATGCCATTTGGAAAAACGGGGGACAAATAAGGAAGGAAGCAGTGGTTGGTGTAATGTGAGCCCAAGGAAGGCAGGGTGGGAATTATTGTCATGCTGCTAAATCTGTATCACAAAATACATGCAATGTGGTTATTTATAAACAATTTTAACAAGAAACACGGAGGGTTAAGGGCATGTAATGTAGATGGTCAGGGTAAGCCTTCTTTGTTCTGGATCTTTGCTTCTGAATAAGTAATGTGACCCTGTTTACCTGTCTCATAGATGAGAGCAATCTGGAAAACCAACAGGGAGTTCTGGCCAGATCTTCTGGTCCTTGTGCTGTGACTGATGAGTCCCTCGGCCCCCGTAGTTTTGAGACAAGCACCACCCCGCTGAGAGGTGCACAGAGTGGTATTATTGATTTGGAAGAAATTGAAGTGTCTGAAGTGTCGGGATCCTTCCCGGTAAGACAGAATTTGGGTAGAGTCTCTTATTCCAGTGTTGTGCTTAATTAATCCTCCTACCTAATGTGACCTGCATGGGGGATACAATATTACATTGAAGCCTTATCCCTGATGTATAGTTTCTGCTTTCATAATATTTGTAGCAACGCACTTTTTTGAAATTTAGTATTTCTTATCTGGTTTTGTAGTAGTATTTATGTGATGCCTTAATGAGGATAATTATGTCAGTTTTGTGCACAAAAAAAGCTGAAACAGAAATTAGTTGCTTTTAGCTAATGAAAGTATGACTTACGAAAGGAATAGTTTTATTTTTGTAATCCTTTCATAATTTTTTTGTGTTTCAGAAGTTTTTAATACAAACTATTGTGGTCGCGATAAGCAAAATTGTTCAAAACCTCTGTCGTGGATTCAAATACCATGGTTTGACATCTCTTTGTCACCTTGCTTTTGTTTTCAAAGCCTTTTTAGCATCTTTATCTTCTGGTCCTTTTCCGTGCTTAAGTGTCCTAATTCTCATAGTTTACCTGTCTATTGTGTCTATTGTTTATTTCTTCTCTCTGTCTCATGTTCCTGCACCTACACTGTCATTCAACAGAGCACTCATTCTTTTATTTGACAGTCCAATCCCAAACTCAGTCTTTCCTATTTGATGCTGCAATTTTCTCCCAATTAAATGAGTTGTCACTTGGGAGATTTGGCAAAATCATTTCCACAATCTTTAAATTTTTCTTTTTCTTTGTATATGATATCGAATTTCTATAGCAGAATAACATTTTATCAATGAACCTCAAGTAACAAGTGCTTAACATTGGATAAACAATTACCATTTCACAAGTAATTAAACTATATGAAAGCTCAATTACTGTTTTTGACTCATCATTGCACATCTGTGACTTATGACAAATTCTAAATTCTTGAACATGAATCTTGTGATTATATCAGATTCCCTTCTGAACTTTTTGTTATGGTAGAAGAAAATGTCTACTTATCTTACAGGTGGCTGACTTCTCTGGTGATACTCCTGCTGCTAGAGCATCCGACAGGGATACTGTCATTTTAGCTGATATTGTTATTGCTATATGGAGAGGTTCTGTCTATATGAGTGAAAGAATTAACTTCCCCCTGGATGTTATTTCTGAAGGTATGATTTCCACTTTTTGGGAAAGTGAGTCTTTATTTTCTGATATGATCCTACCACTAGAACAACATGTACAGCATACAGTTTCCAGAATGTGGCTCCTGAAGAATTTACCAGCACACGTGGAATTCTAAATGATATGTGACCTGAGGACACTTATGTAGGATCTAGGTGTTTCCTATTATGATTTCTTAAGTGTGGATGCAGTTGGGAAATATCTAAATATGCCTCTTCATCATTCAAGCCATTTAATTTGTTTTTTCAAAATATCTTACAAAATTTTTATTATAACAAATTTATTGATTGTGTTTTTGATGCTGTTTACATAGTTGAGGATGTGCACCCATATGTACCACTGACCAGTGATTAGGGTCAGGAGGGTTGGCGAATGGGGGGGAAATTGGATGAGACAATTGCTTCCAATGAACTGATCCAGCTCAGCATACCTCCAGACCTGAGCCACACAGATGCCAGCTACTACTGTCACCTGGCCTGGTCTGGGCTGTTCCCTGCCGCAGTTTCTGCGCCCACTTGCAGGGACTGTACTCTGACAGAGGAGTTCCCAAAGCTCCTCTTTCAGGTTATCTCCGTGTTACAAATCTTGTACCCACCAGCCTGACTTGGCTCACCTCCTGTCCTGGTAGATATTACAGCCTTGTCTGACTAACCCACAGCTATTCCACTTCTTACTGTTGGGTGCTACAGCCAAGCCCCACTTGGCCCAACACTGACCCTGCTTCTGTGTGGTTGACTGGTGCTGAGACTTAGCCCAACCTGTCCTATACCTACTTTGGCTTCTTTGAACACCAACGTGTCTACAACCTAGCCCAGTTTGGCACTCTGAAGACCCAGTCCACATCCATGCTGAGCGAAGCTGCACTCATTAGTAGGAACCTGAGCCCATCCAGGGCATCCCATTAGCTCCTCGACCAGGCCTGTGTTCCAAGACACAGATTTTGCATGTGCCAGTGGTTGCTGTGATTGAGCTTGGCACAGCTCATACCCAGTCTAGGCCTTTGTCTTCAGACGCTTCAGCCTGGCCTGGCCAAGCTCACCTCTAGTCCCAATTCTCACTGGTGGGTGCTTAGTCAAGCCCTGCCCACCTGCCCCCATCCCTGGCTATCATGCAAATAAGTAGTTGTGATACCCTAGCCTTGCATGGCCTGCATCTCATTCTGGCTGCTGTTCATATAAGTGTGCTCTGGTTTGGCCATATTTACCTGGTGGGTCCCCATAGAGCCAACTCACACACCTGCTGACAAGTGGAGCAACCCTGCCTGGCATTACCAACACCCAGCCCTGAGTCACGGGCTTACCAGTGAGAGATAATGTCCATTAGAGGAGTTCCCCAAGTTCCCCCACCAGGCTCACTCCAGACCAGGATCTCATGCATGCCTGCGGGTGCTTGGCCTTTATCTGGCATAGTCTGCCCCAATCTTTTTGTATGCTGGTGAATGTTGTGGCTTGGCCAGCCCTACAGCCAATTCTTGTGTGCCCCTCTGGGTGTTGCAGCCTGGATCAGCCCAGGCTGTTCCCAGTCAGTACCAATGAGAGTCAGTGTGTTCCATGTTCATGCTCATTTGGCCTACCAACTCCTGCACTTCCAGCTTTTGAGTAAACCAAGAAATATTGCAGTCCCACAGGGGTGAACCCACCTATGTCACACAGATTCTGCCATGATATTTGGTTCTCTCATGTGCTGATTAGTATCATGTCCCAGTCTAACATGACACATCCCCTCTTCTGACATTACCTGGCAGTTACAGTTTTCTAGCCCTGCCAGGGATGCCCCCAGCCTTAGTTTTAGTGTACTTAGTTTTAGTAGTGGATGGTTGTCAGTGGTGGTCAATGCTAATCAGCCAAGCTCAGGTCTCCCATGTGGGTGGGTGTATTGATGTGAACCATAAAGTTCCTTCAGTTTACCTTTTCTAAACTTTTCAGTCTCAGCCCTCTTGCTTACCTGTAGGTACAGTAGTCTTGTCAGAGGAAGTTCCCCAGAAGTCATTTGTCATCTGCAGTCTCCCCTCCCACACACCCCACATCCTTTTCACTGAGCAATTCACAGCCTCATGCCTGCAAGGGTATGGGTTCCCCAGCCCAGTCATTTGGTGGTTGGGGGAAGGTGTGTGTTGGCCGGGAACCCTGCCTGTCAGCCTGGGACCCAAGCACATGCGCAGATCTCAAGACCTATTTATCAGCATGAATGCTAGCTTGGGACCCTAATCCTCCTACCACTCAAGAATCAAGGTATGTATGGGTGCATATGCCCACTTAAGTGTGCCAACATAAGGACCTTGCCAGAGCCCAAGACCCAAGCATGTTCAAGATTCCCCAAACCTGGACCAGAAGCAAACCATGCCAGGGTGCCAAGCAGGGACCCTATGTTTCCCACATCCCCATTTGCCTGCTCCCCAGGATTTTGTAAATCCAAGCACATGCTCAAACTCCCAAGCTCACTCCACTGGCTCTGGTTTCTGAAATGAGTTTCCTGGATCCTAGAAAGCAAGCTTCCCTTATTTTTTTTAAACTGAAAGGCAAAGTTATGGGGAGAGAAAGATTTTCCATTTGTTGGTTCAGCTCCCAAATGACAATAGTGGTTGGAGCTGAACCAATCAGAAGACAAGAGTTTCTACCAGGTTTCCCAGATGCGTAGAGAAGCCAAAAGACTTGAGTCATCCTCTACTTCTTTCCAAGGCCATAAGCAGGGAGCTGTGTGGGATGAGGAACAAGCAAGATATGAACTGATGTCCATAAGGAATGCCAGCTCCAAAGGCAGAGGCTTAGTCAACTATGCCACTGAGTCAGCAACTTACTTGCTAGTCTAAAACAATAATCATGTAGGTATAGAAGGAAGGTATGTAATTTAACAGAGATTCTATAATAGAGATGTTTCAGGAACGGGTTGAGACGGGGTGTCTCTGAGGTCCACATTTGACTTGAAATCCAGTTATTTCTAAGGGTTGAACTCTGCCCGGCACTATCTTCTTGATGATTGGTGAACCTGATGCAGCTGTCATGAGCCTGAAATACAAAGGTTTCATGAGCTCATCCCAAACACCAGCCTTGCATTTACCTTCTCTCAGATTTCTAACCAGGAGTCAGGCTTGGGTTTTGTTGTACAAACTTCACAGTGTCTCTTTGGTTGAGAAGACAATACGTCCCACAAGGATGGGGTCAAGAAAGTAGTTAGGACAACATTGTAAAATGCTGTCCAGGGGGAGTTAGAATTGGGAGAGGATTCCTGATAGAAGTTTAGGTTCGAGCTGAAAGTGATGGCTGATGAATAGGCTTGTTTGAAAGAATTGAGAGGGACAAGTAATTGTCATGTATTTGGGTTGAGCCTTGGGAAGGATGGAGCTATGAAATGTGGAAGAAGCAGGAGAGCCAAGTGCAGTGAATGAGAAACTGAGAGCCCAAGAGAATTAGCACTTTGACCGAGATTCCAAATGGAGAGGGTTACAGCTGCACAGTCTTTAACACAGAACGCCAATTTCAAGCACATGCTCACACCTTTGTAGTTAACTGCCTCTTTGAAATGGTTGGCAACGTAGTCATTCATTTGTTTAATAGACTCCGGATGGTACCCAAATGTGGCTGTGAACTGAACTGTAGTGCTGTCTTCTCACTGTTTTCCCAAATTGATTTTATTAAATCAGGGCAGCACAAAGGGGATGCAAGGCATGGTAATGGTGCTTGTAAGTGAAAGGTTGCAAAGGTGTCCATCTAAAGTCTGCAATGTAATCTGGGCAGGACATTTACAAGCTTCTTTGCAATGTTAGGGCACTGATAAAGCAGGTGAGTCCATCCTGATTTCAGTAAGAGATAACGTATCTGATGTATCTCCATAACTCTTGTAGGTTTTGTGCCTTATAAGGGAGACTGGTTGGAGGTTGAGTATTCAATTCAACCTGGCACCTCGAAAATGAAGATACACTCAGTGAAGCCTATTATGCGCAATCATGTCAAAGAGGTAAATTGTTTGCATTCTGCACTTGACGATCCTTACTGTCCATGTTTCCTCTGGTGATAATTTCATTCTCTGCTTTCTACTTTGTGTGCTGTGATATCTGAACATTCTACTGTTGTAAAAGTATAGTCTCCTTCTGAGAATAACAACTTCAAGAATTAAATGCAAAATTCATGGAATCACATATACCTTCTATGCGATTAGCAAACTTTGCTGTGTAGTTAGCATACTGTTAAGATGCTAGTAAAATGTTTCAAGAAAACACTGTGAAGTGCAATTTGTGTGTGAGAATTTTGTTGTGAAAAGTTGAATGTAGTAGTCTGTCTCTTCCATCCACACAAAGTGCTCTATGTGATCTGAGGAGTGCAGCTGCAAAGTAGTAGAAAGTTCCTTAAATCATGATTAATGTACACAGTGAGAAACAGTGAGAGCAGAGTCTCTCAGGGCAGATCTGGGTGCTTTACCCAGGGGTCCTGAATTACCTGTGAAGAAGTGAGGTTGGTCCCAGTTGTGTTTCCAGAGCATCCCTGGCATTCATAGGGTGCCAGCCAGACTGGGAATTCTGATGGGGATGGAGAGACTTCCTGGAAAGAGCCAGAGTGAGCAAGTGCAAGCAAGGTTACAATATGGTGTGGTTGTGATAGTTTCTTTCCTTTGTCTCTGCAGGCCCGGGTCACCAGTGTGGATGGAAGAAATGGGGTGATAGATGATAGCTTCTTTTTCACCCTAGATACACTGATATGCCCTAAGGGATACGTGCCTCAAGTCCACGATGTTGTCAGTGTGGACATTGTGGAGAGTGATCAGAAGCAGTATCTGTGGAGAGCATTTGCAATCAACCCAATTGAAACATCATTGTAATAACAATACTTAAGTATTTCCTGTCCGCTCCTATTCCTGAGGGCTGTAAAGGGCATGGTTCCATTGAAAACTTCAATTTAGCCTTCAATAAAACAAATTGAGTACAGCTTTTTTCGTGTAAACAATGAGATACTCACTGCCTCAGAGGGACCCTGAATCCACTGTAGCAGAGGCCATTGATTTATTAGCAAACCTGAGCTGGAGAGTTGCAGAAGGAAGGAACTTGTCGGAAACCCTTTGAAACTGTAATTTCATTTCTTGATCTATGTACTCCGAATTGGATTGATTTATACTGAGCCTGCTGACTTTCCTGAAGTCAGGAATTTAGATAATGAATTGGCCTCCAGAAGTAGCAGCATGGCAATGTACATTTGACTGCTTTGATAATTGCAGTTTGCCTTCTCTATGAACCCATGATTTGCTTTATGCCCAATTGCTTTTCTCCATAGCATTTTAATCTCTCAATAATAGCAAAATTTGGTGGTATCTATGATGATCTATCGCCTATCCTAGGGCAGCAGGTAAACTCTGTAACTCTTTGAGTGTATCACATTTTAGAATCTAGCTTTTGTTGTTGTTCATGATGCTGATGATGTTGATGATTAACCCATCATGGACCACATAGCATTTTGCCTGAGATAGTAGGAAACTGAAATTTACTGCAATGAAATTAAATTCAGTACGCATGAGACCGCAACAGCATTCTCTTGTTAGCTGTAATTAACCATTTATTTGCTTGAAATAACATCTTTGAAGAATCTCTACTGAATGTACATTGCTTCTGTAATAAAATACTAATACCTAGTTGTGGGTGTTTCCTTCTCCCAGCTTCAGCATAGACAGTGCTTGAGAGAGTGGCAACACACAACTGAGAAAATAAGAAGTGTGATAGACATGAGAAAAAGATAATAGAAGAGCAGGGCTGCCAGAGCGAAGCCCCCACTTTCAAGGTTGGGGGCAAACCTGGCAAGTATCTATTTCCATGTTTTCTTAAACTTCTTGTGGAATCAAATTGCAGACATCTTGAGGCACAATGTTTGATAGTTGTGTGGTATATTGATGATAAGCAGCCAACGTGTGATGATCAGGAAGCAACAGTGTGAATGAAGTGCAGATGTCAGCACATAACTATCTCAAGGATTCCCTAAACCCACAGTTCTGTGGCCTTGGACCATTGTCCAACTGCAGCTTCTTGCCCACAGGCCTTAACCTTGGTTTGGCCTGTGTGCAATTGCAGATTATTGCCTGCAGAGTTTGATCTTGGTCTCTGGCACTAGCAGTCTGTGAACTCAACATTCCAGACACATTTTCCCTGCTCTTTCTCATCAAGTTGCATTGTTATATTTTATAAGCCACCTGCAGCAATGTTTTCCTTAGCACTCAGGTGGTTGTTGAAGCTGTGTGACTGGGTAATGGCAGCCACCAGTGTGTGTGTAGACTGATGCAGGTGATGGGCTATGCTGGATCCCGCACTTACTGGCAATTGGAGACATCGGGTCTGGGGTCATCTCTGACACTGGCAAAGTTCCTTTTTAAAAATTTTTCTTAAATATTTTATTACTTAATTTTTATATTAGTTATTTTTATTTTTATGATTTTTACATAGCTGACTAGGGTGATAAGGGTCAAGGGCTACAGGAGGGTTAGTGAGATCATCATTTCCACACTGTCTTTTTTTCCTGCCTGTCTCTGGGGGAAGGGTGAGACAAGAAGAGAAGTCACATCAAGTCTCCCAAACGCCTCTGCACCCTGGGATGGAGGACAGACACCGACATCACCCCAGGGCATGCTCTGAGTGTCCTGCTTAAGAGCAAATTTCCGGCCCCGGCGGCGTGGTCTAGCGGCTTAAGTCCTCGCCTTGAACGCCCCGGGATCCCATATGGGCGCCGGTTCTAATCCCGGCAGCTCCACTTCCCATCCAGCTCCCTGCTTGTGGCCTGGGAAAGCAGTTGAGGACGGCCCAATGCTTTGGGACACTGCACCAGCGTGGGAGACCCGGAAGAGGTTCCAGGTTCCCGGCATCGGATCGGCGCGCACCGGCCCGTTGCGGCTCACTTGGGGAGAGAATCATCGGACGGAAGATCTTCCTCTCTGTCTCTCCTCCTCTGTGTATATCTGGCTGTAATAAAATGAATAAATCTTTAAAAAAAAAGAGCAAATTTCCAAACTGAAGAAGCAATAAGACAGTTTTCATAAACTGCTGCAAATATTCAAAACTCAAACTTGAGAACAACTCAACGCACTCAGCGAGAACATCAATCTGACAAATGAAAGAACATAAAAACGGCACATGAAACATCTGAATGAAATTAACCATTAACTATATGAAAGGAAGAAATTCAAGCAGTCCAGAGACATAGAGATGATGCATTCAATCCCCCATATGAGCGGTGGAATGATATGGAGATATGAGGTTGGAATCTATAATATATTGCATACTCATGGGACCACAAAGCCGCCCTGCACACAGGCTTAGAGTTAGTTCTGGGTAGAGCTGTCAGGACCACACACAGGATGGGCAATGTGATGCCCACAGTTGGCAGGGGATAGCTGGGGTGCTGGTTTGTTCCACCCCAAGGCACACTTATAAGGCATCACTGCAGAGGACAAATGAAACCCACCAGACTCCCAATACCTTCTGAGCACATGCACCAGCACAGCACCCAACCCATACTCCTAAGGCCTTCCCAATGGTGCAGTCACTATGGGCGGGGGAAGCCATGATGTCATCACTGACAAGTCCTATTGCCTGTGGGAGTTGAGTTGCATTTCTGTCGTATCCGTATTGTCTGCAGATTAATAAGACATGATGTATGCAAGCCTTCCCATTTCCTGGTGCGTGTGCAGTGTCATGCTGGCACTCCAGAAAGTTCATCCCGGGAGGTTGTGACCAAGCCCTCATAGGCTGAAGGAGATGGGCACGTGGTGGTTTCCTGAGGACCACTGCAACAGGAAGGGGAGAGGAGGCCTGGTGCTCCATCAGCCTAGTGTGGTTGGTACCTAGGTCTGTGTTGAGGACAGGATTATGCTCAGCTTTGTGGCTGCATAGTAACCATCTTCCCTGGCAACATCCATGGACAATTTGAAGGGAAGCCAGAGTTCCCACAAGGCACCACTCAGTGTGTCCCATGGCCCAGCACATATTGGTTGTCCTAGCCCTAGCACATGATTGCAGACACCGACACAGTCAGGAATGGGGATGACTCAATCCTCAGGGTGTGCATGCATGCATATTGCTGTGTCCGGGGTGTCCACATGCAAGAGTGAGTGATGCAAACGTGAAACCTAAGCTACACCCTAATAGCCCAGCTGTGAAGTTTACAGTAAATTGCCTGTGAGGAGCAAAGTACAAGGAGGTGAGTGAAGGAATAGGGGAGAAAGGACAAAGGGGTACTTATGAAGGATCTAGTGTTCTACTTGAATTTGTGTGTGAAGCTTTCAGACTTTCATGGCAAGTGTTCATGGGGCTTAACTTTCACTGCAGTCAGCTGATGCTTTGAACTACACACTGATTTCTGAAGACTGGAGTTCCTGTTTGGTTGGTCCATGACAGCTCCCACAGAGTTCAGTTCCAAATCTGCTGCATATGGGGGGCGGGTTGTGAGGACATGGATGTATGCAATGTTTAGGGTCGCTCCTCTCAGTTTCTTTCAATCCTGTGAGCTGTGAGGAACTAATTCATGATTTCCATGCCTGGACTACTGGAATAGGTTGCCTCCACTCCCTGCGGGCACCATCCCCAGATCTCGCTCATCCAGAAACAGCCCTATGCGACAAGGAAAGCTGATACACAGCATCCTGTACCACCTAAAATTCTTCTTAGTGAATTGAAGAAACTCACCATCTTGCACCATATGAATATCCTGTGTCCCAGCAAGATCACTCACGCTTGGTACTAAATGGGAGTTTTACAATTAATGAACATGCACCTGATTTTCCCCAGCTTGTAGTTTTGAATTCAATGTGTGTGTGTGTGTGTGTGTGTGTGTGTGTGCACGCGCTCCCCAAAGAAACGTCACCAGTCACACAAGATCTGTGGCGGGAAACAGTCCTGTTTGTGGAGCTAAGGGAAAGCCCTGGCTGGATTGTGGTTCCCACTGGTGAGTCTGAACGCCAGAGTGGGGGGCTGCTGTCTTATCTGGACATGGCTGCAGTGTCCCCTCTGTACAACTGTGAACCGGGTCTTGGATGAGCCAGACTGCGCTGGACTCCAGCACCCACTAGTGCTTGTGAGAACTAGGGTAGATGTAAGATGGGCTGGACTAGGTCTCTGCCTCTGCTGAACTAGGTCTCTGCCTCTGCTGAGCCATATGTGAGCTGTGTTTTGGTATGGACCAGGCTTGGCTGGCCTGTAACACCCAACAGTAAAAGTTGAAATGGGTGAAGGCCAGTTAGGAAAGACCATTGTTCCTGTTAGGACAGGAGGTGGACTAAATAGGGTTGGCTCATGAACCCACTGGTGTGCACAAGATCTGGCACTGGGAGAGGTTCTGATGGAGGAGCCTGGGGAACTCCTCTGTTGTGACACAGTCCCTGCAGGTAAGCACAAGTACTACGATAGGAAGTAGCCCTGACAAGGCCAGGGAATGGTACTGACTGATATACATTTGGCGCAGATCCAGGGCGATCCACGCTGGCCGTGTTCATATCGCCTGCTGGTGAATCTGAACACCAGAATAGAGTGTGGGTCGAGCTGGTTTGGGTTGCAAAACAAGCCAGTTCACCTGAGGACCAGAACTGGGGGCCAGACGGCTGGGCTCGGTTGTAGTCCCCACCAGTGTGAGCTGGAATTGGGAGTGAGCTGGACCCAGTCAGGCAACAGCACCCACTGGCAAATGCCGAGGTGAGGCCGGTCATGCCAGAGTGGGTTGGAGCACCCAACCAGCACACATGAGACCTGGGATGCAGGGGGCGAAGGCAGTAGAGGGTGTGCGGGGGGCTCCCCTGCTGGACCACCACTCCTGCTGGAGAGGGTGAGTTGGGATGGGGTCAGACCAGGACAGGCAGGGCTACAACACCTGCTGGCTTCATGTGAACTGGATCAAGGGAAAGTCAGGCTGGGTTGAATGTTCCTACTGGTGCATGCATTAGTCAGAGTGGGCGTGGATTGGTTGGGCTTTGCCGAAGTATCAGTGGGCAGATGCTGGCAAGCGGCAGGGGAAAATTCTGTCAAGTTAAACTGCAGAACCACTTGGAGAGGGCAGGATCGGGGAGTGGGAGTGGACCCAGTTAGAAAAGAGTGGGCACCAAATGTTGGCAATGAATATCTGGGCAAACAGAGACTCTAAGGTGGACTATGTCAACCAGTGGATTATGGAGAGAATTCATAGTGGTTGGAATGGCGAGTTTGACAGTAATTCAGAACTTTTGAACTGTCAAAACCTATTAAGCAGGACACTCAGAGCATGCCCTGGGGTGATGTCGGTGTCTGTCCTCCATCCCAGGGTGCAGAGGCGTTTGGGAGACTTGATGTGACTTCTCTTCTTGTCTCACCCTTCCCCCAGAGACAGGCAGGAAAAAAAGACAGTGTGGAAATGATGATCTCACTAACCCTCCTGTAGCCCTTGACCCTTATCACCCTAGTCAGCTATGTAAAAATCATAAAAATAAAAATAACTAATATAAAAATTAAGTAATAAAATATTTAAGAAAAATTTTTAAAAAGGAACTTTGCCAGTGTCAGAGATGACCCCAGACCCGATGTCTCCAATTGCCAGTAAGTGCGGGATCCAGCATAGCCCATCACCTGCATCAGTCTACACACACACTGGTGGCTGCCATTACCCAGTCACACAGCTTCAACAACCACCTGAGTGCTAAGGAAAACATTGCTGCAGGTGGCTTATAAAATATAACAATGCAACTTGATGAGAAAGAGCAGGGAAAATGTGTCTGGAATGTTGAGTTCACAGACTGCTAGTGCCAGAGACCAAGATCAAACTCTGCAGGCAATAATCTGCAATTGCACACAGGCCAAACCAAGGTTAAGGCCTGTGGGCAAGAAGCTGCAGTTGGACAATGGTCCAAGGCCACAGAACTGTGGGTTTAGGGAATCCTTGAGATAGTTATGTGCTGACATCTGCACTTCATTCACACTGTTGCTTCCTGATCATCACACGTTGGCTGCTTATCATCAATATACCACACAACTATCAAACATTGTGCCTCAAGATGTCTGCAATTTGATTCCACAAGAAGTTTAAGAAAACATGGAAATAGATACTTGCCAGGTTTGCCCCCAACCTTGAAAGTGGGGGCTTCGCTCTGGCAGCCCTGCTCTTCTATTATCTTTTTCTCATGTCTATCACACTTCTTATTTTCTCAGTTGTGTGTTGCCACTCTCTCAAGCACTGTCTATGCTGAAGCTGGGAGAAGGAAACACCCACAACTAGGTATTAGTATTTTATTACAGAAGCAATGTACATTCAGTAGAGATTCTTCAAAGATGTTATTTCAAGCAAATAAATGGTTAATTACAGCTAACAAGAGAATGCTGTTGCGGTCTCATGCGTACTGAATTTAATTTCATTGCAGTAAATTTCAGTTTCCTACTATCTCAGGCAAAATGCTATGTGGTCCATGATGGGTTAATCATCAACATCATCAGCATCATGAACAACAACAAAAGCTAGATTCTAAAATGTGATACACTCAAAGAGTTACAGAGTTTACCTGCTGCCCTAGGATAGGCGATAGATCATCATAGATACCACCAAATTTTGCTATTATTGAGAGATTAAAATGCTATGGAGAAAAGCAATTGGGCATAAAGCAAATCATGGGTTCATAGAGAAGGCAAACTGCAATTATCAAAGCAGTCAAATGTACATTGCCATGCTGCTACTTCTGGAGGCCAATTCATTATCTAAATTCCTGACTTCAGGAAAGTCAGCAGGCTCAGTATAAATCAATCCAATTCGGAGTACATAGATCAAGAAATGAAATTACAGTTTCAAAGGGTTTCCGACAAGTTCCTTCCTTCTGCAACTCTCCAGCTCAGGTTTGCTAATAAATCAATGGCCTCTGCTACAGTGGATTCAGGGTCCCTCTGAGGCAGTGAGTATCTCATTGTTTACACGAAAAAAGCTGTACTCAATTTGTTTTATTGAAGGCTAAATTGAAGTTTTCAATGGAACCATGCCCTTTACAGCCCTCAGGAATAGGAGCGGACAGGAAATACTTAAGTATTGTTATTACAATGATGTTTCAATTGGGTTGATTGCAAATGCTCTCCACAGATACTGCTTCTGATCACTCTCCACAATGTCCACACTGACAACATCGTGGACTTGAGGCACGTATCCCTTAGGGCATATCAGTGTATCTAGGGTGAAAAAGAAGCTATCATCTATCACCCCATTTCTTCCATCCACACTGGTGACCCGGGCCTGCAGAGACAAAGGAAAGAAACTATCACAACCACACCATATTGTAACCTTGCTTGCACTTGCTCACTCTGGCTCTTTCCAGGAAGTCTCTCCATCCCCATCAGAATTCCCAGTCTGGCTGGCACCCTATGAATGCCAGGGATGCTCTGGAAACACAACTGGGACCAACCTCACTTCTTCACAGGTAATTCAGGACCCCTGGGTAAAGCACCCAGATCTGCCCTGAGAGACTCTGCTCTCACTGTTTCTCACTGTGTACATTAATCATGATTTAAGGAACTTTCTACTACTTTGCAGCTGCACTCCTCAGATCACATAGAGCACTTTGTGTGGATGGAAGAGACAGACTACTACATTCAACTTTTCACAACAAAATTCTCACACACAAATTGCACTTCACAGTGTTTTCTTGAAACATTTTACTAGCATCTTAACAGTATGCTAACTACACAGCAAAGTTTGCTAATCGCATAGAAGGTATATGTGATTCCATGAATTTTGCATTTAATTCTTGAAGTTGTTATTCTCAGAAGGAGACTATACTTTTACAACAGTAGAATGTTCAGATATCACAGCACACAAAGTAGAAAGCAGAGAATGAAATTATCACCAGAGGAAACATGGACAGTAAGGATCGTCAAGTGCAGAATGCAAACAATTTACCTCTTTGACATGATTGCGCATAATAGGCTTCACTGAGTGTATCTTCATTTTCGAGGTGCCAGGTTGAATTGAATACTCAACCTCCAACCAGTCTCCCTTATAAGGCACAAAACCTACAAGAGTTATGGAGATACATCAGATACGTTATCTCTTACTGAAATCAGGATGGACTCACCTGCTTTATCAGTGCCCTAACATTGCAAAGAAGCTTGTAAATGTCCTGCCCAGATTACATTGCAGACTTTAGATGGACACCTTTGCAACCTTTCACTTACAAGCACCATTACCATGCCTTGCATCCCCTTTGTGCTGCCCTGATTTAATAAAATCAATTTGGGAAAACAGTGAGAAGACAGCACTACAGTTCAGTTCACAGCCACATTTGGGTACCATCCGGAGTCTATTAAACAAATGAATGACTACGTTGCCAACCATTTCAAAGAGGCAGTTAACTACAAAGGTGTGAGCATGTGCTTGAAATTGGCGTTCTGTGTTAAAGACTGTGCAGCTGTAACCCTCTCCATTTGGAATCTCGGTCAAAGTGCTAATTCTCTTGGGCTCTCAGTTTCTCATTCACTGCACTTGGCTCTCCTGCTTCTTCCACATTTCATAGCTCCATCCTTCCCAAGGCTCAACCCAAATACATGACAATTACTTGTCCCTCTCAATTCTTTCAAACAAGCCTATTCATCAGCCATCACTTTCAGCTCGAACCTAAACTTCTATCAGGAATCCTCTCCCAATTCTAACTCCCCCTGGACAGCATTTTACAATGTTGTCCTAACTACTTTCTTGACCCCATCCTTGTGGGACGTATTGTCTTCTCAACCAAAGAGACACTGTGAAGTTTGTACAACAAAACCCAAGCCTGACTCCTGGTTAGAAATCTGAGAGAAGGTAAATGCAAGGCTGGTGTTTGGGATGAGCTCATGAAACCTTTGTATTTCAGGCTCATGACAGCTGCATCAGGTTCACCAATCATCAAGAAGATAGTGCCGGGCAGAGTTCAACCCTTAGAAATAACTGGATTTCAAGTCAAATGTGGACCTCAGAGACACCCCGTCTCAACCCGTTCCTGAAACATCTCTATTATAGAATCTCTGTTAAATTACATACCTTCCTTCTATACCTACATGATTATTGTTTTAGACTAGCAAGTAAGTTGCTGACTCAGTGGCATAGTTGACTAAGCCTCTGCCTTTGGAGCTGGCATTCCTTATGGACATCAGTTCATATCTTGCTTGTTCCTCATCCCACACAGCTCCCTGCTTATGGCCTTGGGAAGACTTAGTGGATGGGTCATGTCCATTGATCTCTTTTCCTCTGTGGAACTCCCGGTTTAAGACTTGTCTTCTGATTGGTTCAGCTCTGGTGCTGTGGCCATTTTGGAAGTGGGCAAGCAGATGAAAGGTCTGTGTCTCCCTCTCTCTCTGTCTCTGTCTCTGTAATGCTACCTTTCAAACATAATAAATAAATCTTTTTTAAAGATCAATTAAATTATTTAATCACTGAAAGACAAATTTGATGTCTACTAACTACTTTCATGCCTAAAAATGCTAGTAGAAAATACCTAGATACCTAGGATCATATATTATTTTCAATTCCATGTGTGCTGTTCAACCCTTTAGGAGTCACTTTCTGGAACTTTGTATGCTATACACATTGTTCTAGTGCTAGGATCCTGTCAGTAAATAAACACTCAAAAGAGTATATTAGTGTGGAAACAATGGTATTACCTACTTTCACCCTGTAGCCCTTGACCCTTGGTACCCTAATCAACTAAGTAAGATGATTAAAAATTAATTAAGAAAAAAAACCAAAAGATTGGAGTCCTTCATAAGCAGGCATAAGTCCACCATGCTGCTATTTAATTGTATCCCGATATTTGTAGGTACGGCCAATGGCAGAGAAGGTCTATATATGTAATAATATAGAGGTTATCGGTGGGGGGTGGGGTTTGGGGACTGCAAATCCCTAAGCCTATGCAACTGTATCATAAAATAATAAAATAGGGTCCAGTGCATTTGCATAGCTTCTAAACTGCTCTCCTTGCATGTGCCGGGAACCCATACGGGCACCAGTTCTAATCCCGGCAGCCCTGCTTCCCATCCAGCGCCCTGCTTGTAGCCTGGAAAACAGTCGAGGATGGCCCAAAGCCTTGGAACCCTGCACCCACATGGGAGACCCGAAAGAAGCTCCTGGCTCCTGGCTTTGGATAGGCTTAGTTCTGGCCGTTGTGGCCTCTTGGCAAGTGAATCATCAGACGTTAGATCTTCCTCGCTGTCTTTCCTCCTCTGTGTATCTGACTTTCCAATAAAAACAAATCTTAAAAAAATGATACAATAAATAAAACTGAGCATATAGACATATAAATAAAGTGATGAAAATAGCTTTGAATAATAAAATGAAAAAAAAGGTCACTTTTCTAAAAAATTGAAATCATACCTTCAGAAATAACATCTAGGGAGAAGTGAACTCTTTCATTCATATAGACAACATCGTTCCATACAGCAATAACAGTATCAATTAAAATGACACTATTCAGGTCTGATGCTCTTGTGTTAGGGGTATCATCAGAGAGATCAATCACCTGCAAGAAAAGTAGACATTTCCTTCTGCCACAACAAAAAATTGAGAAGGGAATCTGATATAATTACAAGATTCATGTTCAAGAAAGATTTTGAACAATTATCTTCCACACTAGTTTGTCATACAGTAAATAGGTCACAGGTTCAATGATGAGTCAAAACCAGTAATTGTGCTTTCTGTATGGTTTAATTACTTGTGACAAGGCTAATGTTTATTCAATGTTAAGCACTTGTTACTTGAGGTTCATTGATAGAATGTCATTGTGTTCTAGAAAATCAAGATCAAGAAAGCTGAAAAAAAAATTTGAAAAGATGGTAAAAAATGGTTGTGTCCATGCTCCCAAGTGAGGAATTTTAAAATTGGAAGAAAATAGCACCATCAAATAGGAAAGACTGAGTTTTAAGCTGGACTGTCAAATAAGAGAATGAATGCTCTGTTGAATGACAGTGTAGGTGCAGGAACATGAGACAGAGAGAAGAAATAAACAATAGACACAATAGACAGGTAAACTATGAGAATTAGGACACTTAAGCACGGAAAAGGACCAGAAGATAAAGATGCTAAAAAGGCTTTGAAAACAAAAGCAAGGTGACAAAGAGATGTCAAACCATGGTATTTGAATCCACGACAGAGGTTTTGAACAATTTTGCTTATCGCGACCACAATAGTTTGTATTAAAAACTTCTGAAACACAAAAAAATTATGAAAGGATTACAAAAATAAAACTATTCCTTTCGTAAGTCATACTTTCATTAGCTAAAAGCAACTAATTTCTGTTTCAGCTTTTTTTGTGCACAAAACTGACATAATTATCCTCATTAAGGCATCACATAAATACTACTACAAAACCAGATAAGAAATACTAAATTTCAAAAAAGTGCGTTGCTACAAATATTATGAAAGCAGAAACTATACATCAGGGATAAGGCTTCAATGTAATATTGTATCCCCCATGCAGGTCACATTAGGTAGGAGGATTAATTAAGCACAACACTGGAATAAGAGACTCTACCCAAATTCTGTCTTACCGGGAAGGATCCCGACACTTCAGACACTTCAATTTCTTCCAAATCAATAATACCACTCTGTGCACCTCTCAGCGGGGTGGTGCTTGTCTCAAAACTACGGGGGCCGAGGGACTCATCAGTCACAGCACAAGGACCAGAAGATCTGGCCAGAACTCCCTGTTGGTTTTCCAGATTGCTCTCATCTATGAGACAGGTAAACAGGGTCACATTACTTATTCAGAAGCAAAGATCCAGAACAAAGAAGGCTTACCCTGACCATCTACATTACATGCCCTTAACCCTCCGTGTTTCTTGTTAAAATTGTTTATAAATAACCACATTGCATGTATTTTGTGATACAGATTTAGCAGCATGACAATAATTCCCACCCTGCCTTCCTTGGGCTCACATTACACCAACCACTGCTTCCTTCCTTATTTGTCCCCCGTTTTTCCAAATGGCATATTTTCATTTCCCTTGGAAATCACAGTCTTAGTAACCCAAGAGATAAAGAGATCAACAAGTGGGGAAAGCAAAAACAGAAACAAAACAAAGAAACAACAAACCGCCTCCGTTCATCCCAAGCAGAGACAAAGGTTGCAGCAATAATCAAACCCCAAGCAGTCAATTTCACTCCTATAAAATACATTTGTGTACTCTGTGTATTAGTTATCACAGATCAGTCCCTCGACCTAGCAAACGATGTACATGACAATACCTGCTTACAAAAGTATATTCACCATGGTACGTCAGTTTTGAGATCTACAAATGCCTTCTAGAAGGTAGTCACCTGCACCACAATTGCCTATGAAGTCTGTGACTCTCTGCTGCTCTTTTATCTTTTTTTTTTAAAGATTTATTTATTTTTTATTACAAAGTCAGATATACAGAGAGGAAGAGAGACAGAGAGGAAGATCTTCCGTCCGATGATTCACTCCCCAAGTGAGCCGCAACGGGCCGGTGCGCACCAATCCGAAGCCAGGAGCCAGGAATCTCCTCGAGGTCTCGCACACGGGTACAGGGTCCCAAGGCTTTGGGCCGTCCTCAACTGCTTTCCCAGGCCACAAGCAGGGAGCTGGATGGGAAGTGGAGCTGCCGGGATTAGAACCGGCGCCCATATGGGATCCCGGGGCGTTCAAGGCGAGGACTTTAGCCACTAGGCCACGCCGCCAGGCCCTGCTCTTTTATCTTATGAGCATCACAACCTCCTGAGGAACTGTAGTTGCCCCTCCTGCCTGCCTCTTCAAAGTACCCAGGACACACTGACATGCTCTCCTGGCCCCACTCTACACGCCATTACTCGTTTCTTTTCCTGGGGGAGCCCATCAGAGAACAACATTTCTGCGTTTGATTCCAGCAGTTAGTTGGGCAAAAGGGCCAACCGGTCCACTAGGGAACACATATAGGTCTCATCCCCTTAGCTGCACAGGTCATCTACTGGAGATGGCAAATGAGATTCTCGCACAGCTGGGGGAGTTCTACTGCCTAACAAGTGAGAAACTACCAGTAGAGGAGGCACGCAGACAAGCAGGGACTCAGTCTGTCCATCAGGGGGCCTTGAGTGACAGTCCATTCCCAGAGTGGAAGAACGTGATGGTGGCTTAAGGCTGCCTGCCGGGTGGACAGGAGGAGGCTTGTTTCCCAACCCTGAAGACTCCAGATCCTCACCAAGGACTATCAGTAGGAGCACCGAGGACTACATCCCAACTGCCAAGGAGACCACGGGGAAATGGAGTGCCTTTGGAGGCCAAGAACTCTGAGGGTACCCACCCCATTTGGATCTACCACATGGGATGGAAGAAGCCCAAATCCTGCCTTGCAGGTTCCAAGGTCATTGGAACGACAACCAGGAGCACTGAGTGCTCCGCAGAAACAGAAGAACAGTAAACTTCCTTCGGGACTAGGGAGAGGAGCTTTCTCTGGTCTTTGCCTGGTTCCAACTTTGGGTCTCCACCCTCTCTCGTAATGACCATCAGGATCGCTCCAGAAACCCCTCAAAACAAAGAAACAAACAAACAAACCAGAATAGATAGACAGAGAACAAGGAAAGCTTAGAAACAGACAGGAAACAGTCGGCGGGGACGCACTTATAACTCACTGGGTGGGACACAAAGATTAGTTACTCCTCCCTGGGGTATTGAAGATTTCTCTGCACACCCCTCCTATAACTGTTCACCTAAACTGTTGACATATGTCTTGTTAGAGTTATAGAGTTAGACCACCTGAAAAACAGCCAGGTTCAGCAAAATCATGCTTCAACGCTATAAACTGCCAAATACTAAAATTAAAATAGACATGAGACAGCTGAATAGTAATCTATAGCCATTTTAAGGTGTATAGAACCTGGTTGTATATAAACCAATAATTGAAATGTCAATGCAGAAGTCACAGGATGTGGTTCAGAACTTGCATTCTTTTTTTTTTCTCTTTTAACATATTGGTTACTCAATACCATGTCAACTAATTCCATAATGTTATAAATTGTTACTGATGTAATGTCGGGGCTTTTAATTGATCGAGATGATACTCTGCCGGCTCTACCTTCAGACCAGAGATGGTCTCCCCAAGAAACCGTTGAACTTATCTGGACAATAAGATGCTGGACTTTATGCTTGGTAGATGCTTGCAATGAAAGACTCTCAACTGAATTTGAACTGTGGTAATGCAACAAGGTGGAGGAATCCACCATGGTGGGGTTTGGAGAGGGGTGGGGGGTAATCCCAGTGCCTATAAAACTATGTCACATCATGCAATGTAATCAATAAAAAAAAAAGAAAGCTCACATTTGGCACTAAAAATTTATTTTTAAAAACCCAAGAATATAGTTCATGCAAATATATTTTTTAACACACACATACAAAGAGGCTGCCTGCTGGAATTTAATCCATTTACCATAAGTGTCGACACCTCACACGCATGTGATGGGCAAATGGGGCTGGCTAGCCTACGAAACCAGCTATGGTACATGTCTGTCAGCCTACCTACCTAGCTTTAGTTCTTCTGAAAGATAGGGCTGCCTATCTTCCAACGACAGCACCTGTGGACATCCCAGGCTCACCCAGCACTCGTCAAAGAATTGCACATATGACTGAACATTATATCTGTCCAACTAGATCCCTTTAAGAATTCACTTGGCTTCACTAAGCATATACTTGAAGCCCTGATATACTATACCAGAGTTAGGAGATACAAGCACATTCTCATGGGCCTCATGGGAGGGGTCAGTTTTGATGTTTCTCTCATACAGTAATTAGGTATGTCCAGATGCTTGAGATGGTCATGACTGAGAAGTTGCAGATCTGTTCTGAAGACCATTTGCAAATATAAATAGTACCTTTGTTAAAATATGTTATTCTGGCCAGGGGAAGCCCAGCCAGATGCCTGCTACATGGTCAGCAGTCACACGATGACCATCCATGCCAACTCATCAAGGGTCAGAGGGCACTGGTTCTTCCATGCATGTAGAATCCAGGAGTTTGAAGAATGCCATCAATTTTTGTTGTTGTTGTACTGTCTTTGTGGATTGCCTTATAGAAAGCCTTGTTCACTTTCCTCCTACTTTCTCTCCTCTATTTTAAAAATTTAGTGTTAAGCTGTTATGTACATGGAATAAGTGATGGAGATTGAAAGACAAAGAGAAACGGAGAGATTTTGCATCTACTGTTTCACTCCACAAATACTGAAAAATGCTCGAGTTGTGCTGTGTTAAGCCAAGAACCTAGAAATCCACCTGATTCTCCCTTCTGCCCAATATGGAAGCAGATATTTAAACCAGACATTGTGGGTCCTAGAGAGCACATTAGCAGGAAGATGTGTCTTTACTGGAACAGACCCTTCCACCAAGGCCTTCCAAAACAACGTCCCAGGCCCCAAGATGGATCTTCAGCACAGTGCCACAGTCCTCAGCCAGCACATTTTGCCACCCCATCCTTTCACGATGTATACATCATGTGGGTCTCTCAGGGTGCACCACAGCCTGAATGGTTTTGTCAGGTTGTACCCTGCCAGCCATAGAGTAATACACCAAAGCAGCAGGCCAGTGAACATGAGTGCTTGTGCTGTCCACAGATGTCTTCAAAATCAAATGTGAAGTAAGGGGTATTCTCAAACACTGTTCCTGGGAATCTAAATACATTTATACATACACATGCATGCACACATCCGAATATAAACGTGGCAAAGCTAACCAAAATCTCACCAAAGAGAGACGAATGGCTAAAGGATATAGGAGGCCTTTCCACAGACTGCAAATCAATGACTCCAAAGCTAATGGAAAAAGCAGTCTAGTAAAGAGGACATTCCACAGCAGGTGTCATAGGAGTGGACAGACATGATGCAGAGGGAAGCACTGAGTCATGTGCTGTATCCAGCAGATGAGAAAAACAAAAAGGAATGCAGAGAGATCTTGGGACTGATGAGGGCACAGACAAAAAAGGCCAGGTCTAGTCTAGTGACGTTGGCCACTGCCATTGCTGAACAACAAAGATCCTCCAATCTCCTCATGTGGCGCCCTGGTGTTGTGTCTCCAAGTCTGTCTTAAGTCTTGCACCTCTGACATGGCCCCGTCTCTCTTTTGGGCCAGTGTTCCCTCAACCCTGCATCTATCCCCATGGGTGCAATGCAATAGGCAGTAGGTGCTAAACACAACCTGCTCCTCGATGATTCCCAGAATGACTGGTTTCAGCCATTGACAGCAAAGCTCACACGGGCTCCTCTGCTGTGCTTTCCTGAAATTCCCTGAAATGCCAATTGTACACTTCACAGCCAGAGTCGTACGCTGAAGCCCAAACCATGATTCAAGCACTCTGGACTTGCACTTTCTCGGTCACAGACTTGTCTTGGCTCCAGCAGCTTACAGCTGATCTAGGCCTGAGGTCTCAGAGTCCAGGTACTTGCCCTCTGAAATTGTTGGGGAACCATCTGCAGCTGATGACTGGAGGGGACACAGGGGACATTGTGTTGTTAGCAGGAGGGCACCCTGCCTCTCTGTGCTCAAGTAGATGATGAAAGCTGTGGACTCACTCTCCGGACAATCCCGTGATCACATGCAATTTGCTTCAGTTCCCTAAAGGTTTGCAATATGTCCAAGGTGACCTAGGTCCCTCCCAGAAACCTGTTATGCATTCACATTGCCACTGGCCTCTCGTGGCCACACTCAGGAGAATTCATCACAATGAAATCTTTAGATCTCTGCCCTAATTCAACTGCCTCATGGCCACCCCTTTAGACACCCACAGAGGACTGTTCCTTTCTGGTCTTGCATTCCACAGCAAAATTATCACAGATGTGAGATGAGCATTAAAATGCTGCTGCTGCTTCACTTATTCTTAAACACTGGTTACAATGTTGAATGTATACCTGATTTCCGGGCACTTGTTCCGTCAGCTTTCGTGATAAAAGATACGCTGTTCTTCTGATCTAGCAAACAAACAAGGGAGGAGACAGAACAGTGTCTGCTTCCAGTGTGTTGTGATAAAAACTCATAAATGGTGAAAGTGGCCTTGCGAATTCTGAGCAGAACTTCCAGATAAGGAGAAAACTGAGACATCAATCAGAAGAAATGTGCTTTGTGCTGTGTTGTGGAATTAGAGAAAGGGCGTTCACGTTCAGTGACAGCAGGGGAGGAACAAGAAGACAGAGGGAAGTGCACACCACCCAGGGGAAGGACAGATAATTCCTGCCATTCAAGATCCATAAGCAGGAGATAGAACCATTAAATGAATGTAGGAAAAGTCAGTTGTAATCGGAGACAGAGATGAAAAAACCCAAACAGACTAAGGGTTATTCAATCTCTGTCAGAGAGATGTACAAGAGTTTTGCTTATAGGAAGCACAATATTTGTATACAGAGAGCTAAAACTCAAACCAATTGCTCATGATTCCCTGAGGGTAAACACAGATATTGTCTCCACTTGCATATTTACCCTGCTGTTAATGTGTTTGTGCATAAAGATTCTTGTCTATTTACCACTACTCACGGTAAAAGTTAAATACAAGAAAAACTGACAATGAAAATCCGCATTAACAAACCATTCCCAACAAATACTGATGCAGAAGTCTCGTAGCTTCTTGGAAGTGAGGCTTCAAACTTAACACTCTACCTCTGTGTTGGTGACAGTCAAGTGTGTAGAATGATCAGAAACAGCAAGGGTGAAAGCCAGCGGGAATAAGCAACTGTCCCCACACTGCACACTCAGTCTTACTGGAAAGGATTTCTACTCTTGGGACGGTTCCCCTAACTTCCACACTGGCAGCACCTTTCTTCCCACCTCTCAATGGCACTCTCCTCAGTACTTACGTGGAGGGACCCATCAACCATGACATAATCAGCAGGGGAACTTGACACCGCTTGTTGCTCACTTCCAAAATATCTGTCATTTATGAGATAGGTCGACAAGGTCACACCCCTTAGGCTCAGATGTGAAAATCCAGTACACAAAAGCCCCACCCTGGTCATCTGCCTTGTGTTTTCTTGACCCTTCATACACCGTATTAGGAATCTAACGACACCAGCCTAATAGGACTGTAAAGCCACACACACGTAACCTCCACGATCTCTGATTGCCTCGCAGATCGAAGCAGCAATCATATCAGACGCACATGAAGCTACTGTATGCTCATACTCTTACTCTAAGAAACAAAACGATCACAGTAACATAGTCAGGAATTACATCTCCAGGTCCCCCTCGCACCTCTGAAAGACACCTGGAGATTTATTTACAAGTGGCTGCAAGTGCCCACTTATTTTGCTGTTGTGCACAAGCACAGGGCACATGTCCCCCATGGGAGATTTGGTTCTAGCAGGCTCCTGGCCAAAGGGCAAGTCTGGTCTGCTGAGGGATGGATGGATACCTGGCAAAGGGCTGCTCTGTTGAGGGATGCCCGACTCAACACACATGGCCGCTAATGTACATTTATGTCAAGTGAACAGCAAATGCAAAGTAAATTGAACAGTTCCTGCGTTCTTTTGGCAAAGTAGGAAAGCTCCTGGAGTGGGAGACTCACCAAAAATGGCAGCCGTGTAGCTCTCCCCACCCACCTTCCCAACCTGGGCTTTCTGTGTCTTCCCCACCCCACTCTGGGGGAGGCAGGACCTGGAGGCTTGAGCTAAGGCCAGGCCACACAGGACAACCCCCACACATGGGATTTCACAGGCAAACTCACACAGTCCTGCAGAGCCTAGACTCCATGGACCCGTGCGGGGACTCTCCCAGAACAGCCTCCGGGCCCCTGTTTCAGGGATGGCACAATCACACAGCCAGGTTCCTCGTGTCCTGGGGGAGGAAAGGTACTGAGAGTACCTTGGGGGACACTGGCTGCCATGGGCAGCCTCACAGCATTTACAGTGAAAGAAGGTTACCTTGCTTCTCACCAGCCTGAGCCTTCTGCGCCCACATCATGCGTCCTGGCACCACAAGACGATGTGAAGTCCAAGGCCTCCTCTCTCCTGCAGACCACACCGGCTCTAAGGGAACAGCTTCCTGCTCCTCTTCTTCGGTGTCTACTGGTCAAGTACCAAGCTGCAGACAATGGCCTTTGATGAGGAGCTCCAATGGCCAAGAAGCCCCCGCGGCCACGCCCAGCAGCTCCCGAAAGCAGCTCACATGCTGCTCTCCCTCATCTCAGCACTGTCTGATCTGCCCCTGACACTTTGTAGCCAATGGGCCTGGGCACACCTCGAGCTGCACAGCCAGTAGGATCCAGTCAGAAGCAAACATCTCAGCCCCTCACTTCCACAGCATTTGTGGCTTTTCAAAACCCTCAGGAATATTCCTTGGGAGTGGCAAGTACTGGTCTGGACCTGAAGGTAACAGATTCTTGTGCTGCCTTTCCTGGTCCTACCTCAACGTGTACCTGGGACATGCACCCTGTGAGGTGCAAACGGCCCAGCCCTCCCATTGGCCAAATCAGAGCTCCCCTCAGAGACTGAGATTGAGTCCATGCGTGTGTGCGGGGTGGAGTGTGACATCCCGTGTGTATGTAAATGTTGCAGAGTCTTCATGTCTCCATCTATTACCCAGGGCTTCTTCATTGGGAGACCTTTGGCAATCTAACCAGAAGTTGTTTGATAAGCATTACCACCATGGGATTTGAGGCAGTGACACTGTTACACTTCCTGTACTTGGGCGTTTATTCAGTCAGCAGTTCAGCCTTCACTGCTGACCCTGAACACTGGATGGGCTGGAGCTAATCATTGCTAAACTGAAACAATATTGGTGCTGGGATGCAGTTTCCACAGTAGGAGGAATCCAGAGACAAGGAGCATAAAACTAATACATACAGGACATGGGGGCTATGAATAGCCATCCTCTGACCATGGAGGCCAGTCTGTTGCCATGAGACACCTGGGATGCACAGGGTTGGAGGGGTGGGCAGCTGTCCATGCGGCAGTGGTTTTACCAAGGGCACAAGTCAGAGCCGTGGGAAGTAGGCAACTAAGTCCTGCCTGCGTGTCATGAGAAACAGTTTCCCTGCTGCGTGACACCCTGGGAACTGGTCACCTCCCCTCTGAAGAAGCAGGTGGTACTCGGGGAGCTATAAGTAGGTGGAGGTTGTCTCCTTGACTGGTGGGAACAACCCATGTCCCCAGTTCCTGCAGATCCATGGAGTGGAAATGGGGAGTGAGAAAGAGAGGATGGGGACTGGGAAAGAAGGGAGGCAGTGGGCCCTAAGGCACTTGGTGTCCCAAGATAGCATGTACAGACGTGCAGGGCTCTCTGATAGGCCAGGTTCAAGGGACAGGCCCCTCTCGTCGAAACCTTGGTGCAGGGCCCAGAGATCACCAATTCACGTGCATTGCTCCTGGGTCCTGCAGAGGCCAAAGAGGTAGTGAGATCCACAGCAGACCCTGTGTGTTCCTTTATCCTACAGAGATAGGCCCCCTCAGGTCTGTGATGCCTGATAGAGGCCAAAGGGCAGCGCAGTGGCAAATCACTTCCTGTACTTGCAAGGCACTGTTAACCTGTTAACACTGCTAACCTGCAGGCACGGATGCTAGCAGCTCTGCTCCCTGTCAGGCCGGGCCTCTCTCTGCAGCCCCCTCCCCCATGGCCATCCCTTCCCTCCCAGGAGGCTTCTGGGACAAGCAAGCATCTCCAGTGGCTATGGGAAGTTGCTCTGGATTTAGCTCTACTCTGCTCAGCAAAGCTTTGCAGATTCACAGAGTCCTCACCCTGGTTTCCTGATCCCCATTCAACAAGTGCTTTCTTGATGTTCCAGCTGTATTCCTAGTCCCTGCGAGGTGTCCTTTCAGGGGGTTTTAGGGAGAATGCATCAGCCATATGATGAGATGACTTTTAATTGTGAAGGGAACTTAGAAAAGAAGCAAGCATAGGATTATTTTGTTGTAGTGAAAGGGAAAATTTATCAAGGCCGGGTTGACGAGTTTTAGGAATGAGGAGATTAACCAAAATGAACAGCTCCTGAATTTCCTTCAGAGCCAGGGCTCTGTCCTTAACACCACCCTGCCTCCTGCTCTTGCAAGTAGGAACTTCCTAGGAAAGAGTCAAACCAACAATTGTCGTCTTGTTGGTCTTAACAAGACTGATATGCACAGATATTTACATTCCTCTACAAAATGACCTATTGTTTTCACAGTTTTTTATATCTTCCTGTTCACTTGATATCAACACTAGATCATGTATAGTGGTGGATTTAATGTGAATGTTACACAAATATTTGTTATTCTGTCGAATAGTGCAATAACACAGAAATAACAGCCTATCCTGTTTTAGGGCAGGTGCATAATCCCCCAATGCATTTGATCCCAGCCAGTATGGCTGTTAGTGTGTCCCAATGTTTACTTAGTTGCACACTCTGCTCTTGGTTTTTCACTTTCCATGCAGTTGGAAACACTCGGATAGTGTATGAAGTTGTTATAATTGTAATAGGGTTACAAAAAGAGCCCCTGAGTGCTAGTTATGAAACACGGCATGCCTCTTGGAGAGTAGTTTGTTGTAGGATAGCCAAATGACCTACTTTGGCAGGATGGGCAGCAGGCAAACAAATGGTGATGGGGAGGGGCTACAAGTGCTACTCTGGGAAAAGTGGAGATTGATAAGCCCAACCTGACTCTAGTGTGACTCCTGTGTGGGATAATGACTCCAACTACGTGGACTTGTAGAATTAGTCACTCATTTTGCAAGGATCCATTCTCTATTACTTTTGTACCCACTTTATAGTCAGAACCAGAAGACCATGTTGTTAAATTGAGTGTAAAGCCAGCATAGCTGTAGGAGGTTTCCCTTAAGGCCAGGTGGCCTTAGTCTGCCCTCTGTGGAATATAAAATCTTATAAGGCAGAACTGGATGTGAATATGTGATCAGGGGACTCTCTGGGAGGTGAGTCCGCAGTTTCACAAATTTTCAAATGTTAAGGGGGCAGGATACCCTGTTTTTAGACTGTGTCCCCTGTGCATCACTTTCCAGTCCTCAACTGAAGATGATTCCCCAGCAATTTCAGAGAGAAAGCAATTTGACTCTGAAACCTCAGGCCCAAATCAACTATGGCAAAAGTTGTGACTCTGAGCAGTGCAATACAGGGGTTCTTGAACCAGTTCCCTGAGCTTCAAGATTACAAGCATGACTGTGAATTCTCCCAGCAGCATTCCAGGAGTCCCAGTGCAGCAACACAACAGAGCCCGGAGATGTTATCAACAAATTTTGGAGGCTTGGCTGTCAATGGCTGAAGCTAAACATTCATCCCAAGGAACACATTCTGGAACAGCTTGTGATCAACAACTCTTAACCCTTTTATCCACAGGTCCGGAGACCAGGGTGAAAGATAACTGCCTGAGAAAAGAGACAGGGCCATGTCATACATAGATAATATGGAGGAAGGGCACATTTCCACTCATCTGCAATTACCTCTTGAATTGTTAATTACTCAACGTTTATCAATAAATATTGGAAAAATGCTGAATAACAGGCCTTGCATTTTGTATGATGTGTTTAAAAGTAAATGTCAAAAAAAAAAAAAAAAACCAACTAGATCAGGGCCTGGTGTAACAGCTTAGCGGCTAAAGTCTTCGCCTTTCATGCGCCATGATCCCATATGGGCGCCAGTTCTAATCCCGGCAGCCCTGCTTCCCATCCAGTTCCCTGCTTGTGGCCTGGGAAAGCAGTCGCAGTCGAGGATAGTCCAAAGCCTTGGGACCCTGCATCCGCATGGGAGACCTGGAAGAAGCTCCTGGCTCCTGGCTTCGGGTTGGCTCAGCACCAGCCATTGCGACTACTTGGGGAGTGAATCAGTGAACAGAAGATTTTCCTTTCTGTCTCTTCTCCTCTCTGTATATCTGACTTTCCATAAAAATAAACTAAATCTTTTTTTAAAAACTAGGTCAAAGGACAATTTTAAAATCCATGAAAATATCTCATAATGTACATCAGATATATATATGCACATTTAATAATATATTTGATAATGTACATTTGGTAGTGTACATTTCTGTGAATACTTTCAAAAACCTTGTATTTCTTGGGCTGACATGGTAGCATAGCAGGCCAATTCTCAGTCTATGGCACTGATATCCTATATGGGCATCGATTCAAGTACTAGCTTCCCTACGTCTGATCCAGCTAACTGCTAGTGACCTGAAAGTCACCAAGGATGGTCCAAATCCCAGTGCCCCTGGACCCATGTGGGAAACCTGGAAGAAGTTGCTGGCTCCCAGCTTCAGTCTAGCCCAGCTCTGTCCTTTTTTGCTGTTTGGGGAATAAATCAACATAGAGAAACTGTCTTGATCTCGCTGTCTCTCTGACTCTCCTCCAACCCCATACTCTTTGGCAAAGAATTAAGTTTGTAAATATCAAGGCACACATACTATAATGTTGGTAAACAAGCACCACCAAGATATAAATGACAATAAAGAAGGTCAAGTACAACAGGCAAAATCAGTGTTTCTTTAACATGCTTTATAGTTCACTGGCATTGCGGAGTTTGTTTTGATATTTCTGATTCCTGGGCAGAAGTAATACTAATCTTCCAACTAGCCTACCTTGAATGTTGTGAAACTTAGTACAGCCAGACAGAAACTTCTTTTTCTGCTGTTCTATGGCCAAAAGTGCACTTGAGCTGCCTGACTGGGCCCTGAAGTCAGCTTCAGAGGGAAAGCATACTATCAATATATGCTTTGTGACTTTACAGAATATACATGACTTTTATCTGCACAGTTGAAGCTACAATCAAGTTAAATTCCTCAGTATAGTACACATAGGTTTATAATATGAACCAGGGTTTTCTACTCTGACGCTTCTGGATGCTTCCCGTCGCATGCATGTGAAAGCATATGACAATCTCTCTCTGTTTCTCTCTCCTCTCTCCCTCCTTCCCTCTCTCTATCCCTCTGTTTTTCAATAGATAACAAAGCAAATAATAAATGTCAAAACCTTTAATATTTTACAAAAATTATTTGTTTGATTTAAATACAGAGTGATAGAGGCAGAGAGAAAAAGAGATCTTCTATCTAGTGGTCCACTTCCCAAATGTTTGCAACATTCAAGGCTAAACCAGGCTGAAGCCAGGATCCAGGAACTCCATTCATGTCTCCCACATAGTTTCATGTGTACAAGTACCTGGACCATAGTCTTCTGTTTTCCCAGGCACATTAGCAGGGAACTGTATTGAAAGCCAAGCAGCCAAGACTTAGACAACTACTACGATATGGGATCCAGTTTCATAGACGGCAGCTTAACCCACTGGGTCACAACACTGTCTATCAGAAAATGTCAAATAAAACTAGTTTATGGTACAGGAATCCCCATTTTGGCCGTATATTAAAGGAAACTATTTCATAACCTATAAACATGCCTGTAATTGTTGGTCGTAGCAGCAATATTTGTGATGTGAAATAAATGTGATGTGAAAACCATAAAGGTGTTAATAAAAATAAAAGATGGATCACAGTGTGGTCTATTTAAGCAAGGAAATATCATCTATCTTTGTAGCAAGAAGGCAATTTTACATTTACAACATATATGACCTCGGGAAATAATCCAGATGCAGAAGGTCAAATATGACATGTTGTCATGTGTGGCATCTAAGTACAACAACAGGACACTAAAACCTGGAATAATAGTGTCAGGCATGATGGGGAGGAAAACAAGAGGTGAGGGCCCAGTGCAATGGCTCAGTGGCTAAATCCTTCCCATATGAGAGCCAGAAATAACCAGCACACAGGAGAACTGGGTCTGGAGTCAGATTCCGTGAGGGATATGTGGGTCCACCCCTTTGATCTGCAATTTCAGCTGGTTTGGTGGGGGCTGTGGATGGTAACAAACTGAGCTAGGCATGACCACGGAACCACCAACATCCAAGGGTACTGAGGTTGGGTCCAGGCTGGGTTGGTCCAGCCCGCAGCACCCACAGATTCACCCAAGAATATGAGTAAACCACCGTTCATACATATGCAGGATGGAGGGGTTAGCCTATGACCGGTAAGGGCCTAGCATCCACTGACATGGATGAACTATGGATCTGGAAGTGGGTCTGGCAGGGGAACTAGAGCAACTCCTCTGTCGGGCCACTGCACCTGCTCATGAGCATATGACTTAGGACTGGGTATTGGTCAGACCGGGCATGGTAGCTCCAACTGTCTGCACATGTGTGGGGTGGTTTTGAAATGGGGTAGACCTGGCAGGGCCAGGCCAAACGTAGCTCACTGGCAAGTGCAGGAGCCAAGCTGGAAAGAGGGGCATGCCTGGATAGGTTATCATATCTGCTAGTTTGCATGGAACAGAGCAGACTGAGCATGGCCAGGCTGTAGCACTCACCACTGAAAGTTGGGACTGGGAGCTGGCTGAGACAGGCCAGCCTGCAGCATTCAATGTCAAAGCTCAAGAGAGTAATGGGCTATGCAGAGCTGGGTCACAGTAACCACTGGCGCGCACAAGATCTGAAACTAGGAACAGGCCTGGTTGGGAAGCTTAGGGGGAGCCCCGGTTAGGTTATGGTTTCCATTGGTGAGTGTAAAATACAGAATGGGGGTGGTCTGGGCTGGACATGACTGCAGTTTCCCTTGGTATGGTGTGGACAGGGTCTGGGGCATGCCAGACTGGGCTAGACTACAGCATCCACTGGAGAGTGGATGTAGGACAAGTTTGGCGAGGTTTTTGCTCCCACTGGGCCACATGAGAGCCACAGCAGAGCAAGGAATATGTGTGGCTGGGCTGTAATACCCCATTGTAAGAACCAGATTAGGTATATGTCAGTTGGGCAAGGTTACTGTTCCTGCCAGGACAGGGGGTGGACTAAGTCAGTCTGGACCAAGGACACATCAGTGTGTGTGAGATCTGCCACTGAGAGGAGACCCAATAGAGGAGCTTGGGGAACTCCTGTGTTGGGGCAAAGTTCCTGCAGGTGAGTGTAAGAACCAAAGCAAGGAACAGCCCAGAGCAGGTCAGGTTACAGTATACACCTACCTGCAAAAGTGTAACTCAGGTATGAGGGCGGGCAAGGCTGGGCCGGTTCAAAACATCCACTGGAAGATCTGAGAACCAGGATGGGGTGCATGCGGGATGGGCTGGGTCTACCCACATCACCAACCAGTTCACATTAGGGCTGGAACTGGGAGCTGACTGAACCGGGTTGGGAGGCAACTCCAACCAGCGTGAGCTAGAATGGGAGCAGATTGCCCAGGCCAGGCTGTAGCACCCACCTGCAAATGCCAAAGTGATACGAGCTACACCAGACTGGGCTGCAGCACCCACCAGCACACGCAAGACCGGGACGGGGGTTGAACCTGGTAGGAGAGCAGTAGGGACTCCAACGCTGGGCCACCACTCATGCTGGTGAGCGTGAGAACTGGAACTAGGGGCAGTACTGGCTGGACAGAACTACAACACCTATTTGCCTACATGTGAACCGCGTTAGGGGAAGAGCCAAGCTGGGGTAGCCAGTTGTATCTACCGGTACAGACATGAGCCAGAATAAGGGCAGGCAGGTTGGGCTTTGCCGCAGCATCAGCTGGCAAGTGCTGGGACCAGGGACAAGTCCTGTCAAGCTAGACCAAAAATCCACCTGGAGAGTGCAAGATCCAGGGCGGGGAGTAGGTCCAGTGGAGGGGTTGTGGGTTCCTCTCTGATGGGCAGAAACTCCCTCTAGTGAGCATAAGAACCAGGACTGGGGGTGAGCCTAGCTGGATAGGTGGTGGTGCCTGCTGGCATGAGTGTGTGCTGGAGGGTAGATTCAGTTGGGTTAAGTTAGGCTTCAATGCCCAATGATGTATATGAGAACCCAGTGGGGTGTGGGGCAGATTGAAGCAACCCACTGCACATGCTGACAGAGGAACCAGAGCGGGGAGGGGGCAGTCCAGTAGGATACTTAGGACTCTCTGACTGGGCTACAGCTCCCACTGTGGTATGTGAAGGTTGAGCATGTGTTGGGCAGGGCTGGGCTGGATCATAGCCCAGCCATTGGAGTGCTGAGGATGGAGGGTAGAACAAGCTGATCAACTACCCCAGTGAAGCTTGACAGCGAATATCTGAGCCAATGGAGACTCAGAGGTGGACTATGATGGCCAATCAACCTTGGAAAGATTTCCTCCTCTGTGCAGTAGCGATATCAGCAGCATCTCAGAACTGTCAAAAACACATGAACAAAACCCTCAGAAAATGATCCACAATGGGGAACTTGTGTTGACATCAGGTGACAGTTCCCCATTCCCCAGGTAATGCAGCAGTTGGGAAGCTGGGCATGGTTTTTCCTCTTGTATCCTCCTCTCCACCATTTATGGGAAGAAGAAGAAGAAAATGTATGAACAAGGGTCTCACCCACTACCCCCTGATCCTTGACCCTTCCCACCCCGATCAGCTATGCAACTAGGCGCAGTATCATCATCACTCATAAATTTTTTAAAATAAATAAATAAATAAATAAATTGAATCTTCAAAGAAAAAAAATAATTAGCAATAGAGCAGCTTTGCTCCCTAAACTGGTGTGACTCAGATAGAGGTTGTCTTTATTTTTAGAACAAGGAGAATCAAGCATGTACTCTGTAGGTATTGAGATAATAGGAATTGCCCACCCTGCCCCCCACAGAACTCAACTGTTTCCTTTACATCTCTGTCTCGGTCCTACTAGCCACAAGAAAAACAAGGCTTGAGTTCCTGGCCCGTGGTTGAGCAATAAGACAACCTCATGTCCTGTCGTTTCTTGGCAAAATCTGCAGTAGAGGTGATCGTGATCCAATTGAGAGATGCAAAAATAAAGATTGGGGAAATCAATACAGCAGGAGTGCATCCAAATTATAAGTAATTACAATTGAATTTGAATACACATTTACCTATGCTAGTGATTTTAATCTTAACACAGACCAGGTAAAGTGAGAAACATTTGAACTAACAACAGGTTAATGGCAAAGCAAGAGTATAGTCTTACTATATCTGAATGCCTATAGGTTAATGATAAATGTTGCACCTAGTATCTGTAATATACAATTACCCTCTAAAATATAGGATAGTTAGATAGACATTTGTCTTAGTGGTTAAGCCACTGGGTAGAATGCCCACATTTTAGTGAATGGAGCACCTGTGTTGGTTTCCTGGATCCAAGCCCTGATTATATTTCCCTGTTGAAACAGCCTCTGGGAGAATGTGAAAATTGCTAAAGTGCTTGTCAAGTATATATTTAAAATAAAGCAAAATACAGGATGCTACTGCTGGGGTAAATAGTATTCCCCAACTTGCTATTATATAGCAGCGCCAATTCATCTATTCAGCTTGGGCCAGCTCTGTGGTCTAACAAGTAAAACCACTGACTGCAATGACAGTTTGTGTCTCAGTTGCACCACTTTTGATCTGCCTCCTTGCTGATAGTCCTGGAAAAGCAGCAAAAAATGGAACAAGTGCTTCGGTACCTGCATCCATGTGGGAGACCTGGAAAAAATTTCCTGGTTCTTGTCTTCAGATCTGCCCAGCCATTTGGAAAGTGAACCAACACATATAAACACTCCTCTCTTCCCCCTTCCTTCCCTGTAACTATGCCTTTCAAATACAATAAAAATCTTATAAAAATCAACTCAACTACTTTCCTGGTGGCAAGTAATCATACTGTATTTTCTTCAGTTGGTGTTTCACTCCTAGATTACTGAGCAGAACAGTTCTTAAACAAGCAGCAGTTTGGAAAAGAGGATGAGAATGAAAAGGGAAAGTTCCCTTTCCTCCTACTTCTAGACATTTTTCCTGAGCATCAAGATCTGATTGGTTGAACAGCATGAGGATTCCTGATGATTCACATTAGCTTTCAGATCACTTCTCGGCTTTTTGGCTAAAATCAAGTGTGGTATCACAATAGATTTCAGAACTTTAGCAACACAGTATGGCAGGACTTCTATATTGGTCATTGCCTCATGGTTACTCCTAATTCAGGGCTGAATACAGTGAGGAAGGGACAAACATCACTCAGGTTTGGAAACTGTCTCCATATCTATTCCCTGGATCTACAGCTTATTTTTTAAAGAGCTCTTCCTAGGATTGTAGAACTCCCCACTAAATCTTTACCTGTGGAAGTCACCAAAGTGGATTAACAGTGTTTCTTACCTCTATACAGGTGTCTCGGACAATGGTCAGGGATTCTGGATGCAAGGTCCAATCCCCCAGTGATAACTGAAAGGAAACTCCATCCCAGGTAAGATTCTGACTCTCCCTCAAGCACTAAATTCCTCCTTAACTATGACTCTACGGTGACCCTGTGATAACACTCAGTTTGTATAAGTGGGATGTTTCGGTTATGGAAAGTGGTTGCTCACAGTGACCCTTCTCAGGTGAAGTTGCCCTCCTTGGGCATGACACCCTCCTTGGGCATATACACATGCCTCATGTGTTTATTGTGTGGAAGTGGAACATGGAGTACTGGGTCCAGGGCTTTAGTTTGTACTAGTACTGTTCCCCTGAGGAAGTAAAGGACTAACATCTGATGTGATAATCCCCACACTGACCGTCCTCACCCAGTATCCTGTTACAGCTGAAGAAATTGAGCAGAGTTGCCTGTATGGGAACCCGGGTCACAGAGTTTCTGTCCTCCTGGCAGGGAAGGCTCAGTCACATGGTTTCCCCCTATGGAACCATGTATAGGCATGCTTGCTGGCTTGGGTGTTGGAGACAAACTGCTAAAAGATGTTTTGTTTGCCTTCTCCAGGGTCAATAATGAATCATCCTGAAGGAGTGTAAAGGCCGAAGTGCTAGGACAAAACTGACTCCCCTCCCCTCCCTTCTGCTTCTGCCACAGACTGGTGATGTGACCCTGGATCATGCCCTAAACTTCCCTGCATCTCACAAGTAACGGTGGTACCCTTCATCTCCTCAAGCTGTTCTGAGATTCAATGAGCTACTCTGTGTAAAGCCCTCGGAGAGGCACTTCGACAGACAGCCTCGGAGAGGGACGGGGCACTGCTGGTGGTGCTCTTGTTTTAACTGCAATACTGATGCATTGGATGAAGTCAAGGGAGCAGTTCTGGGATGAAAAATGTGTCATTACCTCTTCTTTTTTCTTCTCCCCAGTGAGAGTCTTTTTAAAGTAGCAGGGTCAAAAACATCTCCCCAGTCTCCATCTGCTCATTTGCACTTCTTCCTGTTTCCCACTAAAATTTCATTTTCCTAAATAGGAAAATTACTATATCAATTTTCCCCTGAATTAATGTATAAATTCAGTGTATCCTCACTCATCAACTTCAGAATTTTTTTTATGAAGCAAAATGACTTATAAAGAACAGAGGGGTGAGAATTGTGGCACAGCAGGGTAAGCTACTCCTTGGGTCACCCACATCCCATAGAAAAGTCCTGGTGAAAATCTCAGCTGCTCCACATTCAATCAACCACCATATTAATGCACCTAGGAAGCAGAAGATGAGTGCACAAGTAATTGTGTACCTACCACCCATATGGGAGATCTGAAACGAGTTCCAGGTTCCTGGTTTGGGCTTGGCCCAAGCCTGACTATTGCAGGCATTTAGGGAATGAATCAACAATGGCAAACACATTTTTAACTCTGTTTCTCCCCTTTTCTCTGCCATTCTGCCTTTCAAATAAATAAATAAGTCTTCAAAACATAAAAGGAAGAGAACACATAATGAGTATAACCTTGATGGGAAGCTTAACCTACAAGACATGAAAACTCACATAAGAGGCTGTTGCAGTGGGGCAATAGGTCAGCACCACAGGGCAGAAGATTAGCCTATTGCGCCACTGCAACAGCGTCTTACGTGGGTTTTCATGTCTTGTAGGTTAAGCTTCCCATCAAGGTTATATATACGCGAAATGCATCTCAATCAGGTACTTGTTCACATGTCGACTGCTCCACTTCCCATCCAGATCCATGCTTAAGGCCTGAAAAAGCAGAGGACAGCCCAATGCCTTGGAACCCTATGGGAGACCCAGAAAAAGCTGTTGGTTCCCAGCTTCCGATTGGCTCAGCTCTGGCTGTTGCAACCAGTTGGGGAGTGAAATAGAAGCTGCATTTGAACTCCTTTCAGTGTGATGTGTAGCTGCTCACTGCTTTATTGAGGTCTACTAAACAAGGGATTCTTTCATCTGAACACTTCATTCAGGAGCTCTCAGACCCAGTGGAAAGGGTGAAAGCATGCTGTCAGTCAGGTCGCTACCGCTGTTGAGCTGAAGAAAATCTGAAGTGTTCTCTTAGTGGGTTTGATCTGTCTCCTGAAGTCAGAACCACAAATAAAAAGTGTTAAAGGGGAGGGGGCACAGGGGAGCACTAGGATTTTCCTAAGAGAACTTGGAAACCTTCAGAGAGGTCAGGTGAATCTCAGTGACCAGGCACTGATTCAGGAGTGTCTCACACTATCCCATAGAAACACTTTCTTATGTCTAATGTATTTCTTATTTCTGTTTTATTTTACTTACTTGAGAGGCAAAGACAGGCAATTTTCCACTTCACTCCTCAAATTCTCTAGTGCCCAGTCTGGCACCAATCTTGAAACAGTGGTGAATTGGCACTTTTACCTGGGTTAGCCTTCCACTTATACTGTCACAGTGAATGATGCTGGGCTTCACTATAACTTTTAATCTGACTTCTCTTAGCAGTTGCTTTGATAGCTGCAAGCTCAGCTCATATCAGTCCTTGACAGCATCAAGAAAAAGAACAGAAACTCCCTGTTCTCTGCCCCCCTTTCATTCCTCCCTCTCTTCTACCCAGTTGTAGCTAACTGCTATCCCAACCACATGTTATAGCCTAGTGCCACCAGTCTCTAATGTGATTTAAATGGACTTCAACAGAGCTTTGTGTGTGTGTGTCTGACTTGTTTACTCCAAATCAGATTTCTGAGAGCCTCTGACACTATAGCAAGGTATTTTTTACAGCTGTACAACATTCCATTGTACAGAGTGTGGTGGATTTCTTTCCTCTAATGTACATACTCACTTTGGGATTTTTAAATAGTGTAGCTAGGATCCTTCTTGTGTGTAGGTTTGATGAATGTACATGCATATGTCTACTGGATATATCTCTTTGCAGAACCAATGATTACAGTGGCAGGTAGTCCAGACCGCACACACAAGATGAATTAAGTGTGAGTAGTCAGGAAAGAATATAAACTGTCCTGTCCAGTCCCACTGATGGTCTAACCTACACTGATAGCATTCGCACTTTGGTCATTATGCTCCTCTTTGCTTTTATTAAAAAGGTTTCAGTTAATGTAATAATTGTGATTAGCATTCACATTTCTGTTGCACATAGCCATTGTGACCACTTGGGGAGAGAGAATCAACAAATGTAACATTGATCTCTCTCTCTCTGTCTCCCTGCTCTTTCTGCCACACTGTAAAACAACAATTCAACAAAAAACGTCATGGGGTACCACGGCAAACATGCATGCCAACAATGCATTACAGAGGAAGATGGTTGCATGCCCACAAGTGAGGTAAAGAGATAGTTGAAGAACACAGGGGAGATAAGTGAGAAAGAAAGCATCCTTAGTAAGTGACAGAAAGGGCCCCTGGCAGCGATTCATAACTGGTGAACTATCGAAAGTATCTCAGAGCATGCCCCACATCCGGGACCTGGGGTGGGTGGGAAACTGGGTGGGGCACTGGGTAGGGCTTCTCCCTCAATATCCCACTTTACGTCAGATACATGAAGGAAACAATATGGACATAATAGTCTTACCCACTTTCCTATAGCCCTTGAACCTTTTTACCCTAATCAACTATGTAAAGATGGTCAAAAACATAATAAAATGGAAAAATAAAAATTGAAAACAATTTTTTAAAAAAAGAAAGGACCCCTGGAAGAAACATCCACTCAGGGAGCAGCAAAGCACTGGCAGGATGGGGGTGGGGTGGAGGAAGAGTGGCTTCCACCATATCATCCAAGGATCTTGGCATCTCTTCTTATCTGTAATCCCTGTGGGAGCAATAAGGGAGTCATGGAGTAGATGGTACTTAAAGGTGGCTGACAAAGCAATGAAAATTATATCCTTAATTCCTGATATCCCATGGAATATTACAACCCAGTATCCGCTCTCCAAAAGGCAGTCTTACGCTTTCAGGATTAAATATCTAAAAACATAAGGTATCTCAGGCATCAAAATATCAGGAAAGATGGGGCACTCTAGCAGATTTCTCCTGCGTGCTACTGAGCTACTAACTTCTGTCATTCAGCCAAAAAAGGACTCCACTTCCCACCAGGTTTAAGGCTTAACGGAATACCTCGTGACTGTGTCACTGGTGATGAAGATCTCACCACCAGAAGTACCTCACCTGGAACATGTGCTCCTTTTTCACATTGCTTGAGATATGCCACTCCTAATGGGACACCCCATGAACCCCAAAGCAAATCACCTGCTCTAGAATCTTCTTCACCACTGGGCAAAAGACCAGGTTCCTCCAACAAAAATACCTTGCTACTGGAAGGTATCGGCACAATGCCAAACCTCGGGTATGTGTTCTATCCCCTACTGATAAATCCTGCTGCCAGAAGCTCCAAACGCTGAAAATATAGCTACATAAGAAAGCAGCATTTGTTCTCCCACCTAGAACCTTAATGTATCCAAATCTGGGACAGGATCTTCCAGCTCCTCAAACAGCAGCAGTAGCAAAATACTCAGTAAATGAAGCAAAATATATATATATACCACCACATAATATCCTAAAATTAGACTGCTATTAAAGATCTCTGCTATTAAAAATTACCAGGCCCCTGCAAAACTGACTGCTCATATGGGTGCAATTCAATCACAGCTGCTCCACTTCCAGTCCAGATTCCCAAAAATGTGCCTGGGAATGCAGCGGTGGATGACCCAATTAATTCTGCTCCTGCACCCATTTGGGAGAACTAGAAGAAGCTCCTAGCTTTCAAGTGCCCAGCTGTAGTCATTGCAGCCATTTGGGGAGTGAACCAGTAGATGGAATATCTCTCTTTGTCTCTCCCTGTCTTTCTAAACTCTGCTTTTCAAAGAAATGAATCTTCAAAAACAAACAAATAATTTTTTAATCACAGCCCATAGAAATAGGCCACCATCTGCATATCAAACCTAAGTTGGTAACTACCTGTTACAACAAGAGTTTAAATAGGATCTAGTATCTCAGTGTCTCTTAACATAGTACCCCAAATGTCCAACATTTAACAAAATGTGGTCTCTCGTACAAAGAGGCAGAAAATAAGGAAACATGATCAATTGATCCCAACACCAACATTAGTGAAACAGCAGAATTATCTGACAAGGATTTTTAAGTAGATCTCATAAAATTCAAAAAATACATTATGAGTTATCTTGAAATAAAATAAAAAGAAAATTCATAAAATATAAGAGGTTATAAAAGTAGACAGTTCTCAGTTGGTTCCTTCCCAGTTGGTGGTGCTACGATGTTCCATGAAGCCATAGCTCCCAAATGCCCATCTTCACTCCTAGCTCAAACAAAGATTACCAGACCAGCTCCAGGCCCCAGGCTGGCAGACACAGAGGCCCCTCTGGATCTGCCAAAAGGAGAAAAAGAACAAGAAGCAATTGAACATATTGATGAAGTACTGAATGAAACAGACTAATTTGATGATCAGAGCTTATAGTCCTAACACAAGTAACGTTAACTTGGTGCCATGCGGGCAGCAACCTCAAAGTTCAATGTAAACTGGATTTCAGTGCAGGGTACCTGAGCTTCAGCTCTGCAGAGGGTACAGACTGCTAATCCCGATGTAACAGAAAGACTAAGTGTTTCAAGTATAAACAACGTACCTGCCAGAAGTGAGGCTGCAATGACCACACTGCTCTCCATTCAGTCCTTCAAATGTCACCAGAAGGGTATTTTTGTCATAGGGAAAGTAGAGCCCAGAGTGCCAAAGTAACTTATCCAAATTCAAACAGCTAATAGGCGGCAAAGGCCCTTTATAACAACTGCACAAGTTGACATTGCTGGGGCAACACTGCCACCCTGTGGATGCCAAAGGCAATCCTGCATGGTTTACGCATTTGATGGGTGGAGGCGGAACATCTGCAGGATGAATGTTCCAGACTAAACTATATTTACTTTATATATATATAATATATATGTATATATTTTTTATTAATTATTTTGCATTATGTGACAGTTTCATAGGCTCTGGGAATCCTCCCATCTCACCCCCTCCCCTCCCCCCTGGTGGATTGCTCCACCTTGATGCAGTATTACAGTTCAAATCCAATCAAGATTCTTTCCTTGCAAACATATACCAAGCATAGAGTCCAGCTACTTATTGTCCAGATGGGTTGAACAGTTTCTTGGGGAGACCATTTCTGGTCCGAAGTTAGAGCTGGTGGAATATCATCACAGTCAATTAAGAGTCCCAATATAACATCAACAACAATTTGCAATATTATGGAATTGACATGGTTTTGAGTAACCAGTATGTTAAAAAAAAAAAAAAGCAAGTCCTAACCACAACCTATGATTAGCTCATTGACATTTCAGTTTTAGTTTATATACAGGACCGTCTGCTATATACCTTAAAATGGCTATAAGGTACCATTCAGCTGTCTCGTGTCTATTTCATTTTCGTATTTAGCCATTTGTTGTGTTGAAGTATAATTTTGCTGATCTTGGCAGATTTTAGTATAATCTAGACTGGCTTGTAACTCTAACAAGACATTTGTCGACAATTAAGGTGCAGAACATTTTTCTGGGGGGGTATGTGCAGGAAAATCCTCAACACCATGGTGAGGAGTGACTAATCTTTGTGTCCCACCCAGCTAGGCATGAGCCAATCTACGCCAGCTCTTTCCTGTCAGATTCCAAGCTCTACTTTTTGTTGTTTGTCTATTTATTTTAGGTTTTTTTTAGTTTGTATGATTGTTTGTTTGCTATGAGGGGTTTTCGGAGCGATCCCGATGGTCACTGCGAGGGAGGGCGGGGGTCCAGAGGTGGAGCCAGGCTCGGACCAGAGAAAGCTCTCCTCCCTGGTCCCAAAGGACGTTTATTGTTCTTCTGTTTCTGTGGAACGCTCAGGGCTTCTGGTTGTCTTTCCGATGACGTTGGTTTCTGCACGGTAGTGTTTGGACTTCTTCCATCCCCTGCGGAAGCTCCGGTTGGGGGTAGGTGACCTCAGAGCACTCGGCCTCCTAGGGCATCCAATTCCCTGTGGCCTCCTTGGCAGTTGGGATATAGTCCTTGTTGCTCATATTAATAGTTTGTGGTGAAGGTCTGGGAGTCTTCATGGTTGGGATCCAAGCTTCCTCCTTACCACCTGCTCCACTCTGGAGTACCCCCCAACTACATTTACTTTTAACATATTGGCTACTTATTACTATGTCAATTAATTCCATAATGATGTAAATTTTTGCTGATGGTATGTTGGAGCTTTTAATTGATCGGGATGATACTCTGCTGGCTCTGTCTTCAGACCAGAGAGGGTATACCTAAGAAGCCGTTGAACTCGACTGGACAATAAGATGCTGGACTCTATGTTTGGTATATGCTTGCAATGGGGGAATCTCAACTGAACTTGAACTGTGGTCATGCAACAAGGTGGAGGAATCCACCATGGTGGGAGGGTTTGGGGAGGGGTGGGGAGAATCCAAGTACCTATGAAACTGTGTCACATAATACAATGTAATTAATGAATTAAAAATAATAAATAAATAAAAGAAAAAAGGAAAAAAAAGCAAAACTTGCAGATTTGAAAAACAATAAAAATAAAAACAAAAAAATCATTGGTCCAGATGAGGTCCACTCTGGTCAATCAAGAAAATCCTCATGGAGGGGAAACTAGTGTTGTGGGGCAATGCGATAAACTGGCTGCCTATACCAGCATTCCAAATGAGTGTGGGTTTGAGTTCCAACTGATGAATTACAAATCCATCTCCCAGCGAATGTGCCTGGGAGACTAGAAAAAGACCGTCCAAGCCCTTGGGCACCCACAACCGATGTGGGATAACCAGATGGAGTTAATCCAAGCTCTTTGGCCTTTCCTAGTCCAAGCCATTGTGGCCATTTGGGAACGAGCCAGTGAATAGAAGCACACTGTTTCTGTGCGTCTCTCCAACTCTGTAACTCTGCCTTTCAAATAAATAATACATCATTTTCTTTCAAAAATAAAATGTGCAAGAGAAACCAAAAAAGTCATCCCAGTGATAGGTCCAAATCAACTTCAAATAAAACCTTCATTTCACTCACCTCTTCCTTCAGTCTCCTGAGCTCTCTAAAAGAATTCCACAACTACTTTTCAGAAGCAGATTCTTCACAGCTCTCTACACACAGTTTCTATATCTGGCTGTGAACTCCTGCAATAAGATAGTGTCCCGGGTCCAGGATCTGCTCCACTAGCCAAGGCCACCCATGGCAAATTTCCAGGAGCTGCCGAAAGGTTTTCCTAGAACCAGCAGCCTTTTAGAAGCAGAGCATTCAGAAACACAAGTGGGAGGCCGCTAGGCTACACCCTAGATCACTTGGGCCAGGCACTGTCTCCACCAGCAGGAGGAACTCCTTGGTTTCAGTGTCACAAGGGTTCTTTCCCCCTTGGTAACCTGAGCCACAGCCTGTTGTCAGGTTCCTAGATCGCTTTGAGCCTGAAACCAGATGCAATTCCTGACAAAGGCACCTGAGGGTCCAGCAAGATAAACAAGCCTCAGCAGGAATCAGAGTTCTTGGGGCTTCAGGACCAAGTCGGTGAGCTCAACTTCATGTTGGGAAGAGCTGTCTCCAGTACATTGACCTCAGTGGGCTGAGTCACTGCAGCCTCTACCCCATCTTGCTTCCACCAACAGCACCCCAGAGGCCCAAGAACAGATAGGTTTTTTTTTTTCTCTCTGTATTGGACTCACATATGACTAGGTCCCAGCTCCAACACTATACTCACATAAAAGGGTTTTTTTTTGTAAGGTTTATTTATTTTTATTAGAAAGGCAGATTACAGAGAGAAGGAGAGACAGAGAGGAAGATCTTCCATCCGATGATTCACTCCCCAAGTGAGCACAACGGCCGGTGCTGCGCCGATCCGAAGCCGGGAACCAGGAACCTCTTCCAGGTCTCCCACATGGGTGTAGGTCCCAAAGCCTTGGGCTGTCCTTGACTGCTTTCCCAGGCCACAAGCAGGGAGCTGGATGGGAAACAGGGCTGCCGGGACTAGAACCGGCCCCCATATGGGATCCTGGCGAGGACTTTTAACCATTACACTATCGCGCCAGGCCCTAGCGTAAATATTCACAGAACGGTGCCAGCCTGAGACCAAGACGAGCACTGCCTTTTCGGGATGGCATCACTGTATGCAATGGTATCAAATGAACACTTGCCACAACACAGATGCAGAACTCAAAAGGAAAATCTTCATCTAAGGGGCAGAACTAGTAAGGAAACAATTGGAAAACAAGGGGGATAGAGCCAATGTGAGAAACTTTGAAACACAAGAGACCTCTGGTAGCTGTGGAATGTGGAGAAGAATGGGTGGAATCATTAGACTGGAACACAAGTAACCAATACAACAAATCATGCAACAAACCAAAGGCAACTGACCTGTGGACAGATGGCTGAAGTCAAAAGCCCTAGAAAATTTTTATTTAAAATGTAAATTCCTGTATATTGAAAAAAAAAAAAACAGTCCACCAAAAAATCTGTTAGAATACGCTGCTTTAGTAGCTTCCAGTTCCAAAGTGAACATACAAAAAAACAAGCTAAAATTTTTATGTAAATAATGAACCATCAAAACAGAAATGAGAAATTTCATTCATACTAGCCATAATAAACAAATATTTAGGAATAAATGTAGAAAAAGAAACAAATATCTCTATAAGGAAAATTACGAAGCATGGGTGAATGAAAACATCAAGGACAAAGGAAAAATGAGAAGCTAGTCTTTGCTCACTGATCGCAATAATTGATATAATTTAAATGTTTATACTAGCTAAAGCGATCTAGAGATTCAACGCAATCTCTGTCAAAATACCAATGACATTCTCTACAGATTTAGAGAAAAACATCCCGGGGCCAGCGTGAGGGTGCAGCAGACTAAGTCACTGCCTGCGACACCAGCTTTCTATATTGTTGTAGGCTAGGTTGGGCTTCACATTCCTTTTCTAAGGCAAGCATTCTAAGTATACACAAAAATACTACTAACACAGTTAAAAAGTTTACTTGATTTTTAAAGATTAATTTTTATTTTTATTTTTATTGGAAAGTCAGATATACAGAGAGGAGGAGAGACAGAGAGGAAGATCTTCCATCCACGGATTCACTCCCCAAGCGGCCACAATGGTCAGATCTGCACGAATCCGAAGCTAGGAGCCAGGAATCTCCTCGAGGTCTCGCACACGGGTACAGGGTCCCAAGGCTTTGGGCCGTGCTCTACTGCTTTCTCAGGTCACAAGCAGGGAGCTAGATGGGAAGTGGAGCCATATGGGATCCCAGCGAGGACTTCAGCCACTAGGCTACTGTGTTGGGCCCTAGATAATTGTCTAAATTAAAAATTTAAAAAGGGAAATGCCTGTGTGCTTCAGTATTGGTGCCAAAATTTGACAAACTTTGTGTCATATCTTTGTTAAACAAATGGCTAAGAATAACGTAGTACTGTAGTTGTAATGATATGATTCCATTAAAAGTTGTATATATGGAGTTCACATTTTATTTGTTTATTGTTTATAGCCCTTGCCTATATTCCTGTTGAAATATCATCCTTTTATCCTTTAATCGTTGAAGTCTTTATTTCGTAGAGCATTAAACTTATGACTTTGATGTAATTTTAAAATGTCATCTCAAGAACAATAAGTAAATAAATGGTTAAACACAAAAGTACCTACTCTATCATTTCTTCTTGCTTCATGGCTGCAGCACTAGTACTAACTGGGGCAGGAATTTATTCAATCAACTCATTATTTAAAAGCAACAGAATGCAAATTCCTTGGCTTGTGAGATCCAATATATCAGTGTCTTGCTAAGGCCAAAATATTTGAGCATTTAAGACACTCTAGGAAGAAACTGTCCCCGGGGAGGGTTAAGAATCTTTGACCCGGCCATAACATAACTAACGGAGGTTTCCAAATCGCTTTTAATACTCCAAGGCTGGTCCACCACAAGCCCTCTCTTGGCTCCTGACCCCAGGCTCTGGGACGAAGCAATGCTTTGACCGGAAACGGGAGCATTTCCAAAACAGTTTGAATTCGGCAGAGGCCAGAGAGAATCCCAGCTCCTATCGCGTCAGCATCCACAACGCGGTGGGCGGCGCGAGACGCGCCGGGAGCTGTAGTCCGCAACGCGGTCCCGCGCCTGCGCCCTGTGCAGTTGCGAGAGAGCTCGGAGAGCTGTGGGCGCTGAGGCGGTGAGTCCCGGGCGGCCAGAGGGCGTGGCCGTCCCTGGGGCGCGGGCGCGGGTAACGGGGCTCCCTTCACCGACCCGAGCTGTGCCAGCTGGTGAACTGCAGCTGTGCCCCGGGCGGCGGGCGCCGGCGGCTCTCGGCGGGTGCCACGAGGAGCGAGGGGGCTGCGGGCCCCTATCCGGGCAGGGTCTCGCCGCTGCTCCTCGAGACCTGGCGAGGCCTTCCCGGGAGTCCCGTGAGACTGGGCGCACCCCTCGGGGTGGTGGGGTCGTTATAGCTCAGAAGCACTCGGGGACCACGCCCGCGACGCCGGCTTCGAATTTTAAACCCGCTTTTAAGGTTCTTTAGGGACGTGTCACTCTTGCTGTTCCCCAAGCCCTCTTCGACACAAGGCTTTACTCATAGGGCCTGTGAAGGGGTTCATTACAGGGTGGCTTGGGAGATAAACCACTGGCCTTGTAGTAGAATGACCTTTTCATTGGAAAGGGCCCGTGGAAAGAAACGCGGAGTTTCCTCCTGGCTGGCGTGGGGGTGGGGGGTCTAGGTTTTGGGTTAGTTGCAGGAGAGCCGGCCAGTTGTGAAACTGGAAGGAATTAATGGGTGGATCCGCAGCCAAAACCAGCAGTTCCTGGACATTCTCCGGGCGACGGTTAGAAGCCTGGGCTCCGGAAATAGAAGCTTCCTAGGAAGGAATCCTGGGCGGGAGTGAACGTTAGTTCAGCATTTCCTGTGTGCCAGGTTTACAACTACTGGATTGCCATGCAGTTGCATTGGAACAGGACATTTTAGGAAGTAGCTGCATTGATTTTCCTAACACTGCAGGCGGGGTCCTGCGTGTCAGGATACACGGCTGGGCAGGTTATCAGACTTGAACTCATCTGCCTCTACAATTGGTCATGAAATGTGCTCAAGGGCCATGTCGGGGAACAGAGTGTGCAGTTTAGTAGAAAGCTTGGGAGAATGGGAGTCATGAATATTTTTTTGTCCGTAGTCGCCTTCAGGGGAAAGACACCAGCCTGCCTCAGCAAGTGCAGAGAGAGGAGCCACTGCGCAGCAGCAGGTACAGGTGTGCGCATGTGCTTTGCACTTTCGATGATTTCAGACATTTGATTGCAGGAGACTATGGTTTCTTATCTCTGCTTCATTTCTTTTCTGGCATGGTCTATGTGATCTTGGACAAATTATTCAATCTCCCTAAGCCTCAAACCTCAAATTCCCTGTCAGGATTCAAGGGATGATACTAGGACCCACAGGTAAAGGGAATTAAACTAATATAAGAAGATGCTTAAAAATAATACCTGGCTGGTGGTATAAGTGTCTTTCATTATGAATGAAGAGTAAATTCCTCATGGCCTGGTCTGCTGCAGTATGTTTTTATCATAGCAGAGCCTCTTGAAATACTATTGCAGAATGAGGAACTGCACATGCTTTACATGCAGACAAATGAAGACTTGGTGATTTTTCTATCCTTGCAAACATGAGTATGCCTAAATTCATTGTAATTGAAAACTATAAAGGGATATTTAAATGAGAACGCTTTTGGTCTAATAGTTAAGATACTCCTATCTGTATCGGAGTCCATGCTTTTTCCATTTCCTTGAGACACATACATTCCCAATACAAGACAGCTAGAACTAGACTGGGAGTAGGTTAGATGCCAGCAAATCTGTGTTTTATTTCTCAGTAGAGTTCTTAGATGTGCAACCATGAAAATCTGCACCAAGCAGTCCAAGAAAAGGTTCTTAAAGATTTATTTATTGTTTGAAAGGCAAAATGACAGCAGCACAGGAAGATGGAGAGAAAGGAACCAATCTGAAATCCAATGGCTCACTTCCTAAATGCCCGCAACAGCCAGGGCTGAGCCAGGCCGAAGCCACGAATGCAGAGCTCCACCTAGATCCACGCACATGGCAGGGACCTAAGTGTGCTGCTTTCCCAGGCTTATTAGCAAGATACTAGATCAGAAGCAGAGTGACCAGGACTCGAACCAGTACTTGAATATGGAACATGGGCATATGCATATACAGATTTGCAGTGGCAGCTTAATCTGTTCTAACAATAGAACTTTGAAGTGATACCTGTTCACCGTTTGGAATTTGCTTGTATGACTATGAAACTATGTTTTTAATTAAGCCTGAATTGTGACATGGGATGTTTGGATGTAATTTTAAACAGCATAATTTTGGATGGTTTATGGATGAGCTTCGATAAGTAAAACTTTGAAATCATATTTTAAAAATACCATTGTATGTATATTTTTTCGGGAAATAAGTCTGTAACTTGTTAGGTTAACAAAAGCATCAGAAAGATTTTATGAATTGCTCATATGTGTTTGATAAAAAAATACCTAAGTTAAGGACATCAAGTATGCCTTTTATAAAGTCTGCTATTTCCCATTTTTCCCTGTCCTCAGCTGCAGGTGACTCCCACAGGATTACAGAAAGAAATTGTAAGCTGAGACCTCAGGCAAAGATCAACTGTAAACTTCTGGAAAGTGAGAATGGCTGTGGCCCTGGGCTGTGCGATCCAGGCCTCCTTGAATCAGGGCTCTGTGCTTCAGGAGTACGACACTGACTGTGAGGTCTTCAGGCAGCGCTTCAGGCAGTTCCAGTATAGAGAAGCAGCCGGGCCTCACGAAGCTTTCAACAAACTCTGGGAGCTTTGCTGTCAATGGCTAAAGCCAAAAATGCGTTCTAAGGAACAAATCCTGGAGTTGCTTGTGTTGGAGCAGTTTCTGACTATTTTGCCTACGGAGATAGAGACCTGGGTGAGGGAGCACTGCCCTGAGAATAGAGAAAGAGTTGTGTCACTAATAGAAGAGTTACAGAGAGAACTTGATGTACCAGAGCCACAGGTGAGAAAAAAGTGGGGGATCTTTCTTTTGGGGCCAAAGGAAGTGGTGAAGGAAACATAGAGTAGGGCAGACCTTTTGTCTTTGTCTTTACCCAGCCTCCAGATAACGTTCACAGTCCTTTTCCTTTCTCTGTCTTGCTGGAATCAGCATGTCACTCAGTCTCCATACTGTCAGGCCCAACCCCTTTGTAGAACACATGCTGAGTAATGACCTCTTTAGTACCTTCAAGAAGTCTGTAGACTTCTACCCAGCACCTACTTCCTAATTGCATACCTACACCAAGCTGAATGATTACTGTATTGCTCAGTGGCCTGTGCACTGAATCTGAACAGTACCTGTTTGTAAGCATCCTGATAGCTGACAGTGGTCTTTCCTGTTCAAGGTTAGTTTTTAAAAAGTGAGAGAAATGACCTGCAAAGCCTTATGTGTTTACCCTCTGATTACGTACAGAAAAAGGTTGGGGACCCTGAATCATGCATGTATATTCAAGAGGGAACTAACGCAAAGGAAATGTAGTTGGATATGAATTAATACACACTTCTGCAAATATGTGATTGGGCTCAGCTATCACAGGAGAACTCTTGAAAGTTTTCTGTGGCCTGAATTTATGTTTATAGGCACTGCACATGCATAGCCAGTCATTCTGACTGCCCTGCTCCAAAACCGTGAGCGGTGTACCTGCTCCTCATCTGATTTTCCAAAGGGGCAAAAAAGTCTGGGTACATGCGAGCTGTAAGCTGTGAAATGTTCCTTTAATTGTCCTAGTACTACATTGCTAGAAAATTCAAGTCATGCTTGAATTGCTAGAACTAGCCCATCTTTATCTTATCAGCAGGTTGCATTCTTGGGAGGTTCTCATTACCTCCATGGATGTTTGAAGGGGACATTTCACAGTTTGTAGGGACCTGCAACACTTCTGTATTGTGGAAGATACTTGCATCTCTGGTGCAGTATATTCTTATTCTTATAACCTGCCAGTATATCCACAATGCCAAGGAGCTCAGAGCACTTCGCTCTGTTCAGAATACCTGGTGGCATAAGGCCCGGGAGGTTAAAAAAAAAAAAAAAAAGGCCCTCAGCTTCGGGAAAAGCTGGTCTTGCAGAGAACAGAGGTTCTGTGGGAGTTATTACCCTCTGTGCCGACAGCTGGCCTGAATGGGGGCCAGCAGAGGATTTAGGGGTTTCTTTCTGCCTTGTTAGTTTTGTTTTGTGTAGTTTTTATCTTCACATGGGCTAGACATGGATTTCCTACTATAGAAGCCACTAGTCATACATGGTTTTGGAGGAGTACAAACATACAGCACATGCAAAAGAGATAGTAAGAAAGAAAATATAGTGGGTAAAATATCTCACTAATAATTGCTTATGTTGATTACTTGCTGAATTCTTAATACTTTGCATTGGATTAGATAAGACACTAAGGTTGACTTCATATATTCTTTAAATTGTACTCATGTAACCACTGGGCAATATAAAATAATGTGTATAGCTCACATTAAATTTCTGCTAGTCTTAAGTTTCTGAGTTGCTATAAATGAGAGAATGATGGATTTGTGTCTCACAGGTGGACATGCAGGACATGCTTTTGGAAGAACTGACACCAGTGGGAATGGAACCTCTGCCGCCAAGTGTGCACCTGGAATCGCCTGAGCTCCAGGTCATGGCACCTGTCCAGGAGGCCGCAGTGACAGAGCCCTGGATCACACAGGCAGGACCTCAAGAGCTGAACTATGGTGCTGCTGAAGAGTGTCAGCCCTTTCTGGACCCTGGTAAGGCAAGAATTTCCTATCATTTCTTTTGTTTTTGTTTTAAAGAAAAGTCTTTTTATTTATTTGTATAAAGTGAACAGATTTCACATATTTCACAATGCATATTTAGCAGCATAGTGATGCTTCCCACACTGCCCTCCACATAACCCACATAGCTTCACCCCCCCACCAAAGACTTCTCTTTCCTTATATCTATTTGTTTTTTCTAATTTTTACAGTAACATATTTTCATTTTACTTCACAGTCACAGGCTAGACATTCCATTAGGCAAACGTATCAACATATAGCAAGTAGATGATTAAATGTGAAGAAAAATAGACCCCTGCTATTCCTCATGAGTATAGACATATAAGGCTTTTCTTCACAGCTTGTTAATGTGATGTATCGATTTATGTATGTTGAACCATCCCTCCATACCAGGAATAAATCCCACTCGGTCTGAGCGAATGAGCTCTCTGATGTGTTGTTGGATTTGATTACCTACAGTTTTGCTGAGGATTTTTAGATCTATGTTCATCAGGGATGATGGTCTATAGTTTCTCTTTTTATTCTTTTTCTGGTTTAGGATTCAGTGATGCTGGCCTCATAGAAAGAGTTAGGGAAGATTCCCTTTCAGTTGTTTTGAGTAGTTTGAGATGAACTCAAATTAGATCTTGAAGAGTTTACTATAATTCATCAATGAAGCTATCAGATCCTGGGTTTTTCTTTGTTGGGAGTGTCTTTAATATTGACTCAACCTCCAACTTGGTTATTGATCTGTTTAGGTTTTCTATGTCATCCTGACTCAACTTAGGTAGACTGTATGTTCGTAAATCTGTCCGTTTATCTGCATTTTCCAATTTGATGGCATGTAGCTTTCTGTTGTGATTCCTGATAAATCTTTGTATATCTGTGGTGACTGGTGACTGTTGTTTTATCTCTTCTGATTTTATTAATTTTGGTTTTCCTCTTTTTTTCTGGTTAATTTGGGCAATGGTCAATCAATTTTGTTTATTTTTCCAAAAAGCCAGTTTTTCAATTCACTGATTTATATATATATATATATATGTTTTTGTTTCAATATGTGTATTTCTTCTCTTTAATTATTTCCTTCTTCCTACTAACTTTAGGTGTGGTTTTGCTTTTTCTAGGTCCTTGAGATGCCTTGATTGGTCATTTATTTGATGCCTTTCTTGCATCTTTTTTTTTCTAAAGGATTTATTTATTTTTCTCTAGAAAGGCAGATTTATAGAGAGGAGGAGACAGAGAAAGATCTTGCATCTATTGGTACACTTCTCCAGTGGCTACAATGGTCAGAACTGAGCTGATCCTAAACCAGGATCCAGGAGCTTCTTCTGGGTCTCTTTATGTGGGTGCAGGGTACCAATGACTTAGGCCATCCTCCACTGCTTTTCCACACCATAAGCAGCAAGCTGGATCAGAAGTAGAGCAGCTGGGACATGAACTGGCACCCATATGGGATGCCCATGCCCCACTAGGAGATTTTCTACCTTCACAGTCTCTAGTTCTGTGTGTAGCATATCTTTATTATCATTTACAGGCTTGGGTGGGTGGTGGCAAATTCTTTAAATTTCTGTTTGTTTTGCAATGTGTTAGATTTTGTTTTTTGTGTAAATAAGAGATTTGCTAGGATGATCTTGAGTTGTTTTCTTTTCTTTAGGATGGGGACTGTGTCTCTTTATTCTCTTCTAGCCTGTAGGGTTTCTGATGAGAAATCAGCTATTAGTCTAATTAGGGACCTTCTGAAAGTAAACAGCAGTTTCTCCCATACACTTTTTTATAATTTCCTGTTTCTGATCCTGCCTAATAGGAATTCTTTGTGCTTCCTGCACATGGGTGTCCCTTTCTTTCTACATGTTAGGAAAGTTGTCTACTATTTTGCTGGATAGGCCTTCTAGTTCATTCTTTATTCACGTTGAGAAATTCCTGACATATAAATGTTTGGTTACCTGATGATGACCCATAAATCTTGAACACTGCTTTTCAAAAATCTTTTGTGCCAAAATGAACTTACCTTTTAATTCTGTTTTCCTTAAACTTTTTGAGTTCCTATATATGATATTGTTATTTATGTTCCAATCTTTATATCACCTACATTTCAAAGTTTGTTAACACATACTAAAAAATCTTTACTTGTTTATATGCTTTTGCCTGAAGAAAATAGTAAAACATAGCTAGTATTACTTAATTGCAATTCTGTCTGCTTTCAAGTCCGTATTGTTAATTTGCTCTTTTTTCAACATTGTAGGTAACTAAAAAGTATCACCAGTATTTATCTTGGATTAATATTTTGTGCTCTGAAACAAATGGAAATTAAGTGAATTTTAAAAAGGTAGATAGATTTATTAATGAATCAAGGATAAAATATAAATTTGGAGGGAAGGAAATTAACCCTACTGTCATAATTGTTTAAAGTAATATAATATGCTTTACAAAATAATGTAAATCTTGGTGTTCTTAATGTTAGCTTAACCTTTTGAAGTTTTTATTTTTTCTAATTAAAACATCTTTGATTTATGAGATACTTCTCAAAATTCCTGGAAACATGTATTATGGAAAAAGAATGCATGGATTTTGAAAACTTTCTGCACCAAAATAGGCATCTTTTACTTCTGTTTTTTCACAAACTTTTGAAATATATTCATGTGTCACATGAAGTACATTGTATTGTAAAATGAGTTCAAAACACAAGATCCTGAATGAGTAGAAAACAAACTTTTAAATAATTAAAGAAGGCAGTTGATTTTGTGTAAACATGTTAATGTTTTTCTGCCAACACAAATGTGAAATGTGCACACACACATCCTTACGTGTGTATAAGGGGATTTCAAAAACTTTGTGGTTGTTCATGGATTTCAAAAAATGTTTGCACTAAAATACCTATATTTTAATTACATTTCAATGATTTTTTTATAATATACTCATATATTTTTCACTAAATTATAATCATTTAACCTACAGCAAATATACACACATTCATTACAAAACAGAAAAGCACTTAAGTGAAAACTGCAGAGTGATCTGAAGAAATAATATAAAAGCTTCCTCATTTAAATTCAAACCAGATACTGCAGATACTGGATGTGTCCAATAATATTATAAAGTTTGCAGTCAGAAAGAAAAAAAGGACATGGGACACTGGTCTTAAGAATCTAAAATATACCATGTGATCTTTGAAAACATGGAAATCAGTATCAGAGAAGTAAAATTTGCACACATTTTCCATTGTCAAAGCTTTGGGTTTTTCATTTCACTTGATGATATTTTATTTGGCATATATGTGAAATATCATAGATGATATCTTTGGCGATGAACGATGAAAGATAAACATTAAAAAGTCAACCTTAGATCTGACAAATGCTATCTGTAAAACATCAGAATGTTCTTGTAATTTATATTTATTCAGTTTGTAACACCAAACAGTTTCCCATCAGGTAATATCTAACTCATTACTACTACAGTAATGGCTTTCTTGGTGCAGCAGAGACTTCATGATATAATCTCTGTTGATGGGGCTCAGTACATGTCATTCCTGAGCATAGGATACGGGGTGGTAGTCATCAACGAAGCACCTTTTTTGTTAAGCAGCAATTGCTCTTTGTTTGTAGTGAATCACGTAATAAATTACCCCTAAAACTTAACAGCTTAAAGTCATTAGGAATTTGGGAGTTCTGGGTGTTTCTGGCTCAACAGTTTTTCTCATAGTTGCTGTCAACTATGCTGTCACCTGTAACTAGCGAGAACCTTCAGTTCCTTGCCTAAGGGAACTTTATCACAGGCTGCTTGTTTGTCCTCGTGATAGATCAGCAGGCTTGCCCTGTAGGCCAAAAACTTACTCAAGAGGAAAGCAAGGAGCATGCCGCAATGCTGTCTTCTTCTTCTTTTTTTTTTTTAAGATTTTCTTTTTAATTGAAAGGCAGATTTACATAGAGAAGGAGAGACACAAAGAAAGATATCTTCCATCCACTAGTTCACTCCCCAAATGGCCACAACTGCCAGAACCGAGCCAATCTAAAACCAAGAGCGAGAAACCAGGAATTTCTTTCAAGTCTCCCACCTTGGTTAGAGTGGCCCAAGGACTTGAGCAATCCTGTGCTGCCTTCCTAGACCATAATCAGGGAGCTGGATTTGAAATGAAACCAGCCAGAACATGAACTGCACCCATATGGAATGCTAGTGCTTGAAGCCTGTTGATCCACTGCACCGGCCCCACAACAGTACTTCAGTAACTGAGTCATACACCATCGTTTCTGTCATGTTCTATAATTGGAAGAGAATTGCTAAGTCCAATTCACACCCCGGGGGGGGGGGGGAACGTAAAAAATAAATGTCCACCTATCAAAAGGAAGAATATCAATAAATTTGGGAACATGTTTTCATATGCACCCTGTGCTTCCATGGACCTACTGGGTTTTTTTTTTTAGATTGTTTTATTTCATTGAAAGGCAGAGTTAGACAGCAAGAAAGAAGCTGAAACAGAGACAAAGAGAAGTCTTCTATCCACTGCTTTACTCCCCAAATGGCTGTAACACCTGGGGCTGATCCAGGATGAAGCCAAGAGCCTGACACTCTATCCTGGTCTCCCCTATGGCTCTAAGAGGCCCGAGTACCTGAGCCAGCATCAGCTGCTTTTCCAGGTACATTAACAAGGAGCTGTGTCAGAAATGGAGCAGCTGGGCCCGGCAGGGTGGCCTAGTGCCTAAAGTCCTCGCCTTGAACGTGCCAGGATCCCATATGGGCGCCGGTTCTAATCCCGGCAGCTCCACTTCCCATCCAGCTCCCTGCTTGTGGCCTGGGAAAGCAGTCGAGGACAGCCCAATGCCTTGGGACTCTGCACCCGTGTGGGAGACCTGGAAGAGGCTCCTGGCTCCGGATCAGCGCAGCACCGGCCATTGTGGCTACTTTGGGAGTGAATCATCAGACGGAAGATCTTTCTCTCTGTCCCTCCTCCTCTCTGTATATCTGACTTTGCAACAGAAAACAAATAAATCTTTTTTAAAAAGAAAGAAATGGAGCAGCTGAGACTTAAACTCGAGTTCATATAGCATGCTGGCATTGCAGGCAGTTGCTTAGCCAGTGTACCACAACACTGGAAGGAAAGTGAAGCCTTTTGGAAATGGCATTAGGAGTATGATGCTGAGGGTGAGGAACCACAATGAAAATACCCGAGCCTTCTTGTTTGCTGCTGTACAGAAAATAGTAACCCAAAATGGAGACCAAACAGAATGTACATGAGACACACCTGCCTGACATTTTGACTAAGTTAAGTTTCCTTTTATCTCAAGAATCAGGGCTCTGGATCTGGTTTCAAAGCATCATTTAGTGAAAAATGCAACCTGACGACTTCAGTTGGGGAGTGAATCAGCAGATGGAAGATCTTCCTCTCTGTCTCTCCTGCTCTCTGTATATCTAACTTTGCAATTAAAAAAAAAAAAAACTTTGAAGTTATGCTCTGTAGGATAGGAATAGCCATATGGATAGTTCCTGTGATTCCCAAAATTCTTTTTCCTGACTTTTATATTGGTATCTTCTGGACTGCCATGGTTTTCTGCTACTCTAATGCTTTGCTTCTTTTTTTTTAAAGATTTATTTATTTTTAAAGTCAGATATGCAGAGAGGAGGAGAGACAGAGAGGAAGATCTTATGTCCGATGATTCACTCCCCAAGTAAGCCGCAACGGCTGGTGCTGCGCCAATCCGAAGCCGGGAACCAGGAACCTCGAACCTCTTCCAGGTCTCCCTCGTGGGTGCAGTGTCCCAATGCATTGGGCCATCCTCGACTGCTTTCCCAGGCCACAAGCAGGGAGCTGGATGGGAAGTGGAGCTGCCGGGATTAGAACCGGCGCCCATATGGGATCCTGGCACATTCAAGGCAAGGACTTTAGCTGCTAGGCAACGCCGCCGGGCCCCAATTCTTTGCTTCTTGATCTCTTCCTGCCTTCAGTTTCCTCTCCGACTTTACTTGGTAGATTTCTTTGATCCTTTATCCCTCAGTTTACTTTTTAACCTACACCACATGCCACTCTTATTTTTCAAATCAAAACATCTTATTTTTATAATTTGAAAGCTATTGCTTTTTCCCCTTGGAAATATAAAGTAATTTATTTTGAATTACTTCCTTGGATTTACTATAATGTAATTAAAATTTGATTGGGGGAGGGGGGTCCTGCATTGTGGTACAGCAAATAAAACAGCTGCCTGTAATGTTGGCTTCCCATTTGAGTGCTAGTTCAAGCCACAGGCGCCCTCTTCTAATCCAGCTCCCCACTAATGTGCCTGGGAAAGCAGGGGTTGATGGTCCAAGAATGCAGGTCCCTATCGTCCATGTGGGAGACCCAGATGAAGCTCCTGGCTCCTGACTTCTGCCTGGCACAGCCCCTGCTTTTGCAACCATTTGGGAATGAACTGGCAAATGGAAAATATTTCTCACTTTGGCTTTCAAATAAATCTTTAAAATTAACAAAAATTTCTTTCAGAGCAACTTGAATCATTCTGGTTTGCTAATATTATCTAATGATGTTAACATTTAAACATTTTCATACATTTGGATCTTTTTGACAGCTTTAATGAAATATATAATTCACATATCATACATTATCACTCATTTAGATGCATAATTCAATGTTTCCGGTGTATTCAAAGATGTATAGCTATCACCATGGTCAATTTTAGCACATTTTCATCACCTCAACGAGAAACTACTGTTTAGCTGCTACCACTTATGCCCCCATTTTTCCCATTCCAAGCAACTGCTAATCAGTTTTCTTTCTATATATTTACCTCTCCTGGACAGTACATATAAATGGAACCATAAATATGTGAGCCTCTGTGAACAGCTTTTTTACTTACTGTCATATTTTCGAGGGTAATCCGTACTATAACATGCATCAGTAATTTATCCCTTGATATGATTGAATAATCCACTGTGAGATTGTACTATTCTTTGTTTATCTATTTATCATTTGCTGAGCAAATTATTTCCACCTTACAATATCATGAGTGATGCTGCTATAAAAATTTAGGTGCAAGTATTTTCGTGGACATGTATTCTCATTTCTCTTGAGAATATACTTAAGAGATACTCAGTGTAGCTGCTGGGCACACCGATACCTCTGTTTAAACTTCTAAGGGGCTTCCATGCTTTCCAAAATGGTTGCAATCTTTTGTATTTCCCCCAGCAATGTGGGAGGATTCTGATTTCTCCACATACTGGACAATATTGATTATTATTTGGACATTTTTTTTCTATCCTAGGTGTGAAGGAGGTAGCTCATCGTGTTCTCTATTTGCATTTATTCAAATACTCATGATGTGGAACATCTTTTCATGTGCTAATTGGTCATGTGTCTATTTTCATTACATTCCGTTCCCTTATCCATTTTAATTGAATTATTTATTTCTCATTGTTGAATTTTATGTGTTCTATATAATGTAGGTAAATCTTCTGTGCTAGATGATTTGCATTCCACAAAAGTCTCTTAAAAACATGTTATGTTTTTACCATTATGGATCTTTTCGTTTTCTTGATAGTATCCTTTATGGCACAAGTTTTAAAATTGTTTTTTTTTTTTTTAGGTATTTTTTTTTATTGATTACATTGCATTATGTGACACAGTTTTATAGGTACTGGGATTCCCACCACCCCTCCCCAAACCCTCCCACCATGGTGGATTCCTCCACCTTGTTGCATAACCACAGTTCAAGTTCAGTTGAGATTCCCTCATTGCAAGCGTATACCAAACATAGAGTCCAGCATCTTATTGTCCAGATAAGTTCATCAGTTTCTTGGGGAGACCATCTCTGGTCTGAAGGTAGAGCCGGCAGGGTGGTTTTGATAGTTCAACAGCTCTGAATTGCTGCCACTCTCACCACTCCAAGCACGATGCAGTCGTTGGAGAATTGTTGATGAAGCTATATTTAACTGTTTGTCATTGTTGTCTGTGCTTTTGACATGTAATCAACTAATGTTCAATCCAAGGTATCAGAAATTTCCTCCTATATTTTTTCTAAGAGTTTCTTATTTTGTTTTTGTTTTATTTTAGAGTTTACATTAACAATTTTGATCTATTTCTCATTAACTTTTCTGGTGTAGAAGGTAGGAATCCAAATTTTTAATACCAGATCAAGCTAATATAATGTGTTGTTTCAGCATGATTTGTTTTAAGAATTGTTCTCTTCACATAGACTGTCTTTGTAACTCTTGTCAAAAGTCAGTTGACTCTTTCGGGGTCGAGCAGAGAGGCCGAGCGCGCTTCCCTGGTGTCCAGTCGGGGTTCAGCGTGGCCTCAGTGGGCGGCTTCCCGAGGTACGGCTGGGCGGGCCCACGGGGAGCGGCGCGGGGCCCAGCCTGTGATGAGTCGCTCTTTCTGACACCTCGTATGACAGCTGCTCCTGCAGCCTGATTACGCCGTGAAGCTGAGGCTTGAAAAAAAAAAATAAGTCAGTTGACTGCATGTACATGGATATTTTTGGATTGTCACTCCTATAGATGTATTTATTTATTCTTACAGAACTATTATACTGCCTTGCTTTGAAATAAATTTTGAAATCTGAAATCTTACCATTTTAATCTTACAATTTTATTTGGGTATGTGACCATTTCATATTTCATATAATATTTCAAGCCAGTTTATCAGTTTCGTTAAGGAGATAGATTGGGATAATGATAGTAGATATATTATGTCTGTGAATCTATTTGTTCAGTATTGTCATAATAGAAATTTTCAATTTTGTGATGTACAAACCTGAGGTGTTTTTCCATTTATTTAGATTTTTTTGATTTCTTACATTAGTGTTTGTAGTTCTCAGAATATAAATTTTACAGTGATTTTGAGATTTTAAATATTTAATTTTTGTTAATATTATTAATTGTATTCGTAACTTCATTTTTGGATTGTTCATTGGAAGCATGTAGAATTACAGTTGAGTTTTGTTTGTCAGTCTTGTAGCCTACAGACTCACTGAACTTGTTTTTTTGTTGTGATTGTTTCATATGCTAGATGACTTCTGTGAAGAGTCAGCATTACTTCCTTTGCCCCAAACTCAATGCTCAATACCTTTTATTTGTTTTGTCTCAATTTTCTGGTGCAATATTGAATAAAGGTGTCTAATTCTTTGTTTTGCTTTTGAGCTCAGAGAAAATGTATTTAGTCTTTCACTAATAATTATGTTGCTAACTGGATTTTTATTATTTTCTTTTATCAGGATGGGGAAGTTTCATTTGATTGCTAATTTGAGTGTTTTTTATTATTATTATTATTATTAATTATTTTGCATTATGTGACAAATGTCAATGAGCTAATCACAGGTTGTGGTTAAGAACTTGCCTTTTTTTTTTTTTTAACATACTGGTTACTCACAACCATGTCAATTCCATAATGTTGCAAACAGCTGTTGGTGTTATATTGGGACTGTTAATTGACTGGGATATTTTACCAGCTCTAACTTCGGACCAGAAATGGTCTCCCCGAGTGTTGTTTTTTTATTTGTTTGTTTTTTACACAAAACAAGGGTGAATTTTGGTTAAATTTTCTGCATCTTTTGATAGGATAATGCAGTTCTTACTTGCCATTCTATTGTAATGGGATAGTACACCATAATTTATGAATAGTAAACCTGTCTTGCATATCTAATATGTGAATCCTGGTGTATGTTTTTAAATATTTTAGTGTACATGACTTGCTAGTATTTTAAGGTTTTTGCTTACATATTAATAAGAAATATTGGTCTAGTTTCCTTTTCTTTTACTCTTTGTATGGTTTTGTTACCATGGTAATAACTACCTCATAGAATGAGTTGGGAAGTCTTTTCCCCAGTAGTGTTTACATTTGTGAAGAATTGTGATTTTCGCTTGCATTGCTTATCCTATAGACATACTATTTAAGAAATTGTGGTGTTTTCCAAGATCATAAAGATTAGTACATATACTGACATCCAAGAGTTTTATGGCTGTATTACCAATGTTGGAATCATCAATCCACTTGAATTAATTTTTGTACGTGTTATGACATAGGGGACCGATGTCAGTGATTTGCATGTTGATACCTAGTTGTATGAGGATCCTTTGTTATAATAATAATTCTTTCCCCATCAGATTTTCTTGACACCTTTATTAAAAATCTATTATAACTACAAATGTAAAGACTTATTCCTGGAACTTCAATTCTCTTCTGTTTTTTTTCTTTCTTTCATTATGCCAGAAAAGTAAGTTACAAAGTCTTTAGTTTCTTCTTACTGCAAGAAGATACGATTTAGAATCAGTGTTAATTGTTTAAATGTCTGACAGAATTCAGCAGTGAAGCTATAGTGTTTCTTTTTGGATGTGTTTTTATTATCATTTAAATTATTTTACTTGTTTGAGGTCTATTCTATACTTTCTGTTTATTCTAAAAAAAAAAAAAAATTATGGGCCCGGCATGGTAAAGTCGGCCTTGCGTATGTTGGGATCCCATATGGGCACCAGTTCATATCCTGGCTGCTCCACTTCCCTTCCAGCTCCCTGCTGTGGCCTGGGAAAGCAGTCAAGGATGACCCAAAGCCTTGGGACCCTATACCCACGTGGAAGATCCAGAGGAGGCTCCTGGCTCCTGGCTTCAGATTGGCTCAGCTCCGGCTGTTGCAGCCATTTGGGGAGTGAACTGGAAGATGGAAGATCTTTCTGACTTTCCAATGAGTAAAAAATAAACCTTTTTTAAAAGATTTATTTTTATTGGAAAGTCAGAGTTAAAGAGAACATGAGAGAGAAAGAGAGAATCTCCCATTCCCCGGTTCATTCTGCAGATAATCAGTGTCTTTCACACAAGTAGCAGAGGCCCAAACATTTGGGCCATGTTCTGCTTTTTTCAGGCCATTATCAAGGAACTAGATGGGAAATGAAGCAGCTGGGACATGGACCAGTGTCCATTTGGGATGGCAGCAGCTTGGCCTGCTGTGTCACAGTGCTAGCCACTTTCTTTATGTTTTCTGCTAGTAGTTTCCTAGTTTCAAATCTTATGTTTAGATCTCTGATCCATTTTTAGTTGATTTCTGTATCAAGCGAAATGTAGAAGTCTTATTTCAAACTTTAGTACATGGAAATCCAGTTTTCTCAGCACCATTTATTAAATAGGCTGTCATTTTTTCCAGGGAGTGTTTTTAGCACCTTTAGCAAGATAAATTTGCAACAAATGCATGGATATATGTCTGGTATTTCTGTTCTGTTCCATTGGAGTGTGTGTCCATTTTTATGGTTATACCACTGCATTTCACCACTCTTTTAGGAAGAACTAACAACAGTTCTTTCTTCCAAAAAGCCAAAAGGGGAAGATCGCTTCCAAACTCATTTTACAAAGCAGTGTTACCTTGCTTCTAAAACCATACAAAGACACAACAGCAAAACTATAGGCCAATATCCCTGATTAACATTGATGCAAAAACTCTCAAGAAAACAGAATCAGCAACCCATCAAAAACATCGTGCGCCCTCACCAAGTGGACTTTTTCCCAGGGGGGCAGAGATGTTTTGATATATGCAAATCAGTAAACATAATGCATCGTATCAGTAGATTGAAGGATAAAGCATTTCAGTCTTAAAAATACAGAAAAGGGGCCCGGCGGCATGGCCTAGCGGCTAAAGTCCTCGCTTTGAAAGCCCCGGGATCCCATATGGGCGCCGGTTCTAATCCCGGCAGCTCCACTTCCCATCCAGCTCCCTGCTTGTGGCCTGGGAAAGCAGTTGAGGACGGCCCAATGCATTGGGACACTGCACCCGCGTGGGAGACCCGGAAGAGGTTCCTGGTTCCCGGCTTCGGATTGGCGCGCACCGGCCCGTTGCGGCTCACTTGGGGAGTGAATCATTGGAAGGAAGATCTTCCTCTCTGTCTCTCCTCCTCTCTGTATATCTGGCTGTAATAAAACGAATAAATCTTTAAAAAAAAATACAGAAAAGGCATTTGGTGAAATGGAAAAATCCCCTCATCATTAAAAAAAAACTTGAGCAAATCAAATACAGAAGAAATATACCTCAGCACAATAAAGGCTCTAGTTGACAAGCTCACAGCAAACATTAAATTGAGAAAAGCTGAAATCATTTCTACTGAATAAGGATGTGAATTCTTATCACTCTTAATATAGTTCAGATAGTGTTATCCAGCGCCATTAAGCAAAAGGAAGAAATTAAAAGCATATAAATGGGAGGAAATTAAATTATTCTTGACTGAAGATGACATAATTCTATTAAGAGAAGAACCATTAGGACTCCACCAAGAGACTATTAAAACTGATAGGCGGGGCCCGGCACTGTGGCCTAGCGGCTAAAGTCCTCGCCTTGAAAGCCCCGGGATCCCATATGGGCGCCGGTTCTAATCCCAGCAGCTCCACTTCCCATCCAGCTCCCTGCTTGTGGCCTGGGAAAGCAGTTGAGGACGGCCCAAAGCCTTGGGACCCTGCACCAGCGTGGGAGACCTGGAAGAGGTTCCTGGTTCCGGCTTCGGATCAGCGCAGCACCAGCCGTTGCGGTCACTTGGGGAGTGAATCATCAGATGGAAGATCTTCCTCTCTGTCTCTCCTCTCTGTATATTTGACTTTGTAATAAAATAAATAAATCTTTAAAATAACCTAATAAGTGAATTTAGAAAAGTTGCAGGATAACAAAATTAGCACACAAAAATAATTGGTCTTTTTATATACCAAAAACAAGCTCACTAATGAAGAACTTAGAAGAACAATCCTACCCACTATAACTACACAAATAACTGAATACCTAGGGATAAACTTTACCACGATGTGAAAAAATCTAGACAGCATTAATTACAAAACACTAAAATGTAAACACATTCCATGTTCATTGCTTGGAAGTTCATAGATTACTATTATTAAAATGTCCATGCAACCAAAAGCAATTTACAGGTTCATTGAAATCCTCATCAAAATGCTAATGTCATTCTTTACAGAATTAGGGGGAAAGTCTCAAAATTTATATGGAAAAACAAAAGACCCTGAAATAGCCAAAGCAATCTTGAATAAGAACAAAACTGAAAGTATTGCAATACCAGATTTCAAGTCATGCTTCTACAACCAAAACAGCATTGTTCCGCTATCTAAAAATATTTCTAATTTCAGTTTTTATTTTTTCTTTGGTTGGTTAGGAATGTGTTATTCAATGTCCACATTATTCATGAGATTCCCAAATTTCTTTCTGTTATTACTTCTATTGTTCTATTTTAGTGGGAGACTTTACTTTGCAATTATTGTTTTATATTCAGAACCTTTGTTCTATGATGTTGCACCATATGCGTCCTGGAGAATTTTCTGTGTGCACTTGGGAAGAATGGGCATTCTGCTGTTGTTAGTGGAGTGGTCTGTGAATATCTATTATATTTAATTGGTTTATATTATTTTCTATAACTTCTGTTATTGATCTTCTGTTTTGATTTTCTATCCATTGTGCAAGGGTTGTTCAAATGTACACCTACTATTTTTGAATTGTCTAGTTCCATTTCTGTTGGTTTTGTTGCATGTATTTTGGTATTCCATGATTAAGTATATTTGTGGTTATAATTATTGTATCTTGCTACTGTGTTGGTTCTTTTATCATTTATAAGTACCCTTTTTACCTATAATAACATTTTACATGGCTGTCTTATGGTATCTGTTTTGTCCCTTTGCTTTTAATCTGTTTGTAACTTAGAGTCTAAACGTGTCTTGGGGCCTGCGCCATAACATAGTAGGCTAAGCTTCCGCCTGTGTTGCTGACATCCTATGTGGGCACAGTACATGTCCCAATTGCTCTACTTCTGATCCTGCTCTCTGCTAATGTCCTGGGAAAGCAGTGGAGGATAGCTCAAGTCTTTGGGTGCCTGCACCCACTTGGGAGACCCAGAGGGAGCTGCTGCTTCCTGGCTTTGGATCAGCTCAACTCTGGCCCTTGTGGCCATTTGGAGAATGGGTGGAAGATTCTCTCTCTCTCTCTCTCTCTGCCTCTTTTTGTCTCTCTCTCTCTCTAATTTTTCCTTTCAAATAAAAATCTTTAAAAAGTGAAGTATGTCTTGTAGGTAGTATATAGTTGAAACATTGTTTGTCCAGTCCAATATTCTCTGCCTTTTGTTTAAGTTATTTAATCCATCTCCATGTAAGCTTATTTATTAATTTTTCTTTGAGACAGAGATTAATCTCCCATCTGCTGGTTCACTCCCCAAAGTGGGAGTGTGAATGGAGACAGATTATGAACCTGGGATCTAGAGACTCAGTACAGGCTTCCCATGTGGGTGACAGAAACTCAGTCATTTGAAGCACAATTCCTGCTTTCCAGGATCCACATTAGCAAGTGCCTGGGTTTAGGAGCTGGAGACAGCTACTAAATCCAGCTGCTGAAGCAGGTACTCCAATGTGAGATGCAGATGCCCTAACCAGCAACTTAACCGCTAAGCCAGAGGGCTGTCCTTAATCTTATTTATTGGATTTGCATCTGCCCTTTTTTATTTTCTGTATATATCATGTCTTTCTTCTTCTGTTCCTCTTTTACTACTTTCTTTTGCATTAAGTAAATATTTCAAGTGTAATATTTTGCTTCAATGAATTTTAAATATTATAAATGTTGTTTCATTAGTGACTGGTCTGGGATTTATATTGTGTATCTTAACCCACAATTGGTTTCAGAGTTATATTAACTTAATGCCATCAAGATATAAAAATATTGTCATATATATATCTAATCCTCCTTTCCCCCTTATTTGTGGTATTATTATCATGCATGATAAAGTGTCATAAACCCAGCAAAACACCATTATTATTACTTTATAAAATTGCAATCGTTTTAAAGAGCGTCTTCGAGAATTCTTTCTTTTGAAAGAAGAGTCTTTAAAAGTTGGTTCTCTTGAGAGAAGATAGGAAAACAACTATATATGAAAGGCTTTGTTACATTAACATTATCATTTCTGCCTTTTTTCATTTGTTCCAAAGAAATTGGGTTGCCCACCAGGCTCATTTCTCTAGGCCAATGGACTTTGCCCTTACACACCACACCTTATTTATATTTTTATTGGCAAATATATTACATTTTTATATGTTATATGCACAGAAGACACTATCTACACAATTTTATTTAAATTGTCCTTTCAAATTGCATAATTACCTCGACTTTTGCTGGGTTTTAAATTTTTTTTAATGTGAGTTCAAATTACCATCTGAGGATACTTGCATTCTGACTGAGAAAGTTCTACTAGTATTTCTTGTCAGACAAAGCTCATAGCAATACATTTTTCAGTTTATTCTCTCAGGAATATCTATTTCAAACTGCCTGCAAAAAACAGCTTTTCTGGATAAAAGATTCTTGGTGCATGATTTTCATTTTTCTTTAAGCACTTGGACTATGTTATGTTGCTATCTTCTTGCCTCCCTTGTTTCTGGTGAGAACTTTTAAAATCTCATTGGTATTTCCCTATGAGTGATGAGTCACGTTTTTCTTGCTGTCTTTCAAGGGTTTATCCTTTTATGTAATTTTTAGAATCTGTGGGTCTCCTTGTGGTTATCCTACTTGGAACTCATTGAACTTCTGAAATGTGTAAATTCATATTTTTTCAGTACGTTTGGTGGAATTTGAAATCAGTATTTCTTCAGATATTTTTTCTGGTCCCACAAAACCAACTGTTACTCCAGAATGACTTAATCATGCCAAGAGGGATAACATATTAACATAAGTAATGCCTGGCAACACACAAGCTCTAAATAAGCACTCAAAGAAATAACAATAAAAGTCCCTGGGGATGACACCGGATTAGAATAATATCCAAGTTAAATGTTCAGTTCCCAACAGAAATTATGAGGAAGGCATGATGCCAGGAAAGTCTGATCCATAAATTGGAAAAACATAAAAGGTACGGGGGGGGGGGGCAGAATGTGTTTGTGAGAGTTGTTAGACTGCATTGGTAAAGACTTTGTGACTGCAGACAAAATAAAAATACTTGGAAGGCAAGTTAATGTTAATATGCCATGTGTTCAAAAAATCAGCTTAAAATTTGGAACAACCTGTGATAAGTCAAACTGCAGTTTTTCCCTTTTTTTGTTGTGGCCAGAATATCCACTACCAAAGCTTGATGTGAACTTCCCATTGGAGCAAAGAGAAGAACCATGGGTTAAGGAGCTAGAGGATTCCAAAGAAATGAAGCAATTACTTGATTCTAAGATAGGTAAGTAATGGCTCATTGATATGGTAGGGAACAAAGTAGAATTAACCTTACTCAGTCTACAGTTTGGATTTTTGTTTAGCAACTGTTCTATTCCTTCTTAGTCATTTACTATAACTCTTCATTTTCCCTTTCTCCGTGGAGATAATAGCATCTGCAATTTCTATTTCCTCTCCCAGGTTTTGAGATTGGGTTGGAAAACGAAGAAGATACCTCAAAACAGAAAAAACTGGAGAATATGTATCCATTTATTGTAACTTTAGATGGGAATGCTCTCCAGGGTCCCATTTTGGAAAAAGAATATGAGCAGTTAGAAAATCAGTGGGAGCCCCCTCCAGAGGACTTACAGCCGGATTTAACCAAGCTTGTAGATAATCAGACCCCGACTGCAGGAGAGGCAGCTGAGAGCTCCAACTTGGAAGAACCTCTCAACCCTAAATCACCTAAGAAAAAGACCCCAGGAGAGAAACCTCACCAATGCCCGCAGTGTGAAAAATGTTTTGCTCGGAAGTCACAGCTTACTGGGCATCAGAGAATTCATTCAGGAGAGGAACCTCACAAATGCCCTGAATGTGGGAAAAGATTCCTTCGTAGTTCAGACCTTTATCGACACCAACGGCTTCACACAGGGGAAAGACCCTATGAGTGTACTGTGTGTAAGAAGCGCTTTACTCGGCGCTCACATCTTATTGGGCACCAGAGAACCCATTCTGAAGAAGAAACGTACAAATGCCTGGAGTGCGGGAAAACTTTTTGTCATGGATCAAGTCTTAAAAGACATCTGAAAACCCATACAGGTGAAAAACCGCATAGATGCCCTAACTGTGGGAAAAGTTTTAGTCGACTGGCAGCACTTACTCTGCATCAGCAAACACACACTGAAGAAAGACCTTTCAAGTGTAGTTACTGTGGGAAAAGCTTTAGACAGAGACCGAGCCTTGTCATCCATCTAAGAATTCATACTGGAGAGAAGCCATATAAGTGTAGTCATTGTTCAAAAAGCTTCAGGCAGCGAGCAGGCCTTATTATGCACCAAGTCACTCACTTTAAAGGACTTCTTTAAGAATTGTTAAGGGAAACAGATGCTACAGATGTTAACACTAACTCAAAAAAAGAAAATCTTAGCCTATACTGTAGCATATTTGTCTTGCAAGAACCTCTTTGACCTTTATAGCAGGCTTTTTTTTTTTTCTTTTGCTGTTTTTAAAATCCTATCTTCCAAGGTATTTGAGTTTAAGAGTATCCACCTAGTCTTACAACTTTCCTATATTTTATTTTTTCTGTCTAGAATCCTTATTTTTTTATTACAATGAAAAACCTTGTGTTCCAAGACAACCATTTCACAGCTTTAGCATAAAGCCTGTGACTGGTGAGAATTTTCAGAAACCATTTCTCTCGGACACCTCTGTTATAGCAGTACCATAATTTTTTTAAAGATTTGTTTTAATTTTATTGGAAAGTCAGGAATACCAAGAGGAGGAGAGACAGAGAGGAAGATCTTCCGTCCGTTGATTCACTCCCCAAGTGACTGCAATGGGTGGAGCTGCACTGATCTGAAGCCAGGAGCCAGGAAGCTCTTCCAGGTCTCCCACAGGGGTGCAGGGTCCCAAGACTTTGGACTGTCCTCGACTGCTTTCCCAGGACACAAGGAGGGAGCTGGATGGAAAACAGGGCTGCCGGGATCTGAACCCAGGGCCATATGGGATACTGGAGCGTGCAAGGTGAGGACTTTAGCCACTAGGCTACCATGCTGGGCCCAGCAGTGCCATAATTATTCTGTATCTTAGTAAAGTTAGTTGTATTAGATGAGATCTTTAAGTGTGCCTGATGTGACAAAAGGGAAACCTTGAACTTTGTCAAGCAGGATAAGTGTGTCAGGAACACAAGGATGAAGGATGTATGTGATTTGTTAGGTTCTGAATTATTTCTATTGAAACATTTTTATATTTAAGGAAATTAAGATTTTTACTTTTATTTTGGGATTTTATAAAGTTTTATACTCTGGTTGAAACAGTTTCGATTTGGTAGTTGATTGTGCTCACAGAGTAAGTAAGATCTCTGTGGAAGAATCTACTTGACAATCTTGTATCAGTAGAATCTCATTTCAGTTAGAATCCCTGAAGAATGCACAGCTTTTAACTCTTCTTTGGTATGCAGTGCATTGAAGTTTTATCCATTCCAGTTCTACGTTTCCCTAATAACATATCGTAGAACACATGGTTCTATAAGAGAATTTTACAAATGTTGGGAATCACTGCCTGCTGTTTCTCCTTCCTAGACCCATAGTGCACATTAGCAAATGAGAATATCTGTGAGGTCCTCTAGGAAAGGGAGGAAATGTCTTTTGGCTCAGTGTTTCTGAAATCTACTTGACCCCCATAACCTTTTTCATATACACCCAGTACCAATCCAGAGAGCTAGTATTCTCCAGATAACCCTTGGAGCACACTGCCTTAAGCAAACATTTCTTTCATTCTCAGTATATTTCTGTTATTCCCAAACCTAGTTATCTCCAGTTGTTTCAAGGGTATTATAAAACATTTTTAACCGTATATGGCTTTGGTATCATATACACACACAGACACATGATTTTAGGGAGGTAAAGATCACTTATTCAGATAATTTATAAGCTTCTCAGTGATTTTTACTCTTTGAATTTTCTTATACATACACTACTACTTATATAAATGTCCTTATATATTCATGTTAACAACTCAAGTTCCCGTAACCAAGGAAAAATTCTTACTATCAGTTAAAGCTGTTAATATGTGAAAATATCCATTGAGCCTTCCTTGTTTGTTATAAAATGCAAGAATTGGGCATTTAAGCATTTTCCCTTTGTGAAGGTATATAGTCATCCAGTCCTTGAATTAGAGTTATGGAAAGTATATCTATTCCATTGAACTTCTTAGGAATGAGATATAAGTATTTGGGAAGGGATATATTATGTGCCTAATTAGTCCTGTTCTAGACTTAATGATAAAGAAATATAAAATATGTCAGGCTCATAAGGAGTTTATATCATTAATTAAACAAGAGTTGGGAAACAAATGGAGAACAAAGCAAGAGAGTTTATAATAAAGTGCCAAATCCTATCAAGTGCTAGAGCCAGGATGTGTCTTTAATTCTTGACATCTAGGTCCCTGTATAATGCTGCTATAATTCTGGGGTTAAAACTAAGATCCCAGTAGCAATAAACCTGTAACATGGGAGGAGTCTGAATGTAGACGTAAAAAATAATACTGAATGTAATGGCTTCTCTTTTCTCTCTTGTGGACTTGCATTCAAACCATAACAGTGCCTTAGAATGGATGTGCCCAACTGCTCTGTATTTATGCAATTTATACAATATTTTAATAAAGTGAAAATGCACATGCTCTTTCTGCTTTGTTTGCATTAATTCATTATTTCACCAATATAGGACTGCAAGCACCACAATTGACTTTATTTTATTTTTGATCATGTTTACATCGTTGATTGGGGTGGCGAAGGTTGAGAATTATGGGAAAGTGGATGAGACCATTGTTTCTAATTTTCTTTTTCTTCTTCCTGGATTTGGGGAAAAAGAGTAGATAAGGGGAGAAGCCTCACCTGGTCTCCCTTCCACCTCAGTACCCAGGGATGGGGAACGGTCACCCAGTATCCCAATGTCCCCAATGTGGATCATGCTCCAAGGGTTCTGCTGAAGTGGTTTTGATAGTTCTGAAATGCTGCCGATCTTGCTGTACCAAGGATGAGGGAAACTTTCCAAAGTCCATTGCTGACATAGTCCACCTAGAGTCTTCGTTTGCCCAGATAGTTGCTATCAACGCTTGGTTGGGCTACTTGGCCAATTGGTTCTGCCCTCCTTCCTCTGTTGTGGTACCAGATGTCTTCTGCAGGCCCCAATGAAATATCATATCCTCTGCCAAGATCAACAAAATTATACTTCAACACAACAAATGGCTAAATACTAAAATGAAATAGATATGAGACAGCTGAATGGTACCCTATAGCCTTTTCAAGGTATATAGCAGCCGGTCCGGTCCTGTATATAAACTAAAATTGAGATGTCAATGAGCTAATCATAGGTTGTGGTTAGGACTTGTTTTTTGTTATTTTGTTCTTTTTTTTTTTTTTTTAACATACTGGTTACTCAAAACCATGTCAATTCCATAATGTTGCAAATTGCTGTTGATGTTATATTGGGACTCTTAATTGACTGGGATGATATTCTACCAGCTCTGACTTCGGACCAGAAATGGTCTCCCCAAGAAACTGTTCAACCCATCCGGACAATAAGTAGCTGGACTCCATGCTTAATATATGTATGCAAGGAGGGAATCTTGATTGAATTTGAACTGTAATACTGCATCAAGGTGGAGGAATCAAGGGGGAGGGGAGGGGGAGGGGGAGGGGGATTCCCAAAGCCTATGAAACTGTCACATAATGCTAAATATTAATTAAAAATAAATAAATAAATAAATAAAAATTAAAAATAAAAACAAAAAAACAAAAAAAAAAGAAATATCATATCCTCCTTGAGCATCAGGGTATACCATCCACTTCTACATCTAAGCCACTGAGAAAACCCAGTTCTGACACATGTTTTCCACAGTCAGACCACAGATGCTACAATTTTCCCCTGGAGAATGTTCTGAGTTGTGAAGTTCTGAGTCTAGCAGTTCCGTGGGGGAATCCCCAAAGAAACCTCATCTGAGGTTATCTTGACCCAACTGTGTATGCTTGCCAGTATGGGGTCTGGCTGTGTCTATCACCCACATCAACCTATGCACACACTGGTAATTGCAATTGCTGGATCAGTTCTGTCTCCAAACCCATCCCTTACGTAAACCAGCAGATGCTGCAGTTCACCCCGCTCTGCCCCCGACACACTCGGCCTTCACGTACACCAGCAGGAGCTGTGACCTAGTCAGAGTGACTCCCAATAACCCCTACTAGGCCTGCCCCAACCCTGGTTCCTGTGCTTGCTGGTACGTGCAGCAGACTAGTCCAGTCTATCCTACATCCCATTCAGCTCTCCTGCATATCAACAGACACTGAAGCCTAACTCAACCCAACCGACCCCACTATCCAGCCCATATTCATGCTGGCAGATGTTACCATCTGTCTAATCAGGCCTGCCCCCAGTCCTGGTTCTCATGCTCACCAGTGGGGAGTTCCAGCCCATCAGAGAAGTGCCCACAGTTTTCCTACTGGGCTCACTCCCAGTCCCAGATCTTGCACTCTCCAATTGGTTCTGCACTCTAGCTTCACAGGGTTTGCCCCAGTCCCAGCACTTGCCAACTGATGCTGAAGCAAAGCCCACCAGCCTGCTGTTACTCTGACCTTTGTATACACCAGTGGGTACAATCAGCCCAGCCTGGCTCTCCCCCAGTGCAGTTCACATGCAGGCAAACAGGTGTTGTATCCCTGCCCAGGCTGGTCTGTCCATATCCCAGTTCACATACTTGCCTTTGGGGGCAGAGGCCCAACAGGGGAGTCCCCCCAGCCCCACAGTCCACCTATGGACTCACACCCCTGCCCTAGGTCCCACATTTCCTGATGAGCGCTGTGGCCCAATCTGGCATGGCCCGCCTCACCTCGGCATTAGCTGGTTGCTGCAGCCTGGCCAAACCTGGCCTACCCCCAGTTCCAGCTCATGCTGATGGATGCTGCAGCCTAGCAAAAACCAGCCAGCCACCAGTCCCAGCCCTAATATGAACTGGCTGTTGTTGTGACCCAAGTCGGCCTGTCCTGCACCCTGTTCTGCTTCTCAGGTCTGCCAGTGGGTGTTTTGAATTGGCCCACTCCCTGACCTGACCTATAGGTTGCCAGCAGGTACCATAACCTGGCCTGGTCTGGGCTGCTCCCAGCCTTCGTTCTTGCACTCACCTGCAAGGACTGCATCCTGACAGAAGTTTCCCAAGCTCATCTATCAGGCCTCCTCCCAGTGGCAAAACGTGTGCACACTGGTGGGTCCTTGGCCCAGCCTAACTTAGTCCACTTCCTGTCCTGGCTGGAACAGTGGCCTTGCCAGATTGACCTACACCCATTCTGATTCTTACTGTTGGTTGCTACAGCGCACTTACACCAGGTCCAAACCCAGACACAGCTCTTGCATGGTCCAGTTGGTACTGAGACCTAGCCCACCCTGTCCTATACCCTCTCTGCCTCATTTAGCCCAGCCTTGCACACCCCAGACCAAGCCCATACCCATGATGAGGTACACTGCAGTCTTGTCCAGCCCAGAACTCCACCCCCATTCTGGCTCTCACACTCACCAGTAGGAACCACAATCCAGCTGAGGTGTCCCCTAAGCTCCACAACCAGACCTGTTCCCAGCCACAGATCTTGCACATGCCAGTGGTTGCTCTGACTCAACTTGGCATAACCCATCCCCCCATTTTGGCCTTTGCCTTAGGATACTGTAGTCTAGCCAGTCAAGGTCGGCCCCCAGTCCCGACTCTGGCTGACGAGTACTGCAGCCTAGCCCTGCCCAGTCTGCTCCCACACCTGGCTCATGCAAACTGGTAGGTATGGTAGCCTAGCTTGGCGTGACCTGCACTCCAGGCTAACTCCTGTACATTGCAGTGAGTCAAGGCTGGCCCAGCCCTGCCCGGTTCCCGCCTTCTAAAACCAACCCACACACTTGCTGATGGGTGGAATTACCTTGCCCAGCCTGACCTACAATCAGGCCTGAATCACATGCTACCTAGTGGGAGCTATGTCCCACCAGGGGAATTTCCCAAGTTCCCCCACAAGGCCCACTCCCAAACCTAGATCTCACATGTGCTGGCGGGTACTAGGTTCTTAACCAGCATATTGTGCCCCCTCCGTTCCAGCCTTTGTATGAACTAGTGGATGTTGCAGCCCGGCCTGCTCCACACCCTATTCTCTGGCTTCACCCTTCCAGACTGCTCAGTCTCAGCCCCCTTGCTTACCTGTAAGTACAGTGGCCTTGTCAATGGAAATCCCCCAGAAGTCATTGTTCACCTGCAACATACTCCATCAACGGTCCTCCCTCCCACATCTCCATATCCCCTTCTCTGAGCAATTCATTGTCCCTGTGCCTGGGAGCGCATGGGTTCCCCAGGCCAGTCTTCCCAAGCCCAGTCTTCTGGTGAGGTGGCATGCTGGCCTGAAACTTTGCCCACCCACCAGAGACCCAGGATCATAGATGAGTTCCCAGACCCAGTCCTCTGGCATGCGTGCAGGTCTGGGACCTTACCTCTCCACTTGCCTGGGTCACAAGTGCATGTCCAAGGCCCCACACACAGCCTAAGGACACACCACGCTAGCCTGGGGCCTTTCATTCTCCCTTCACCTCCCACCCTTGAGATTGAAACACATGCGTGACCTTAGGCCCACTCCGACAGTCCCCAGTGAGAGTCCCCAGACCCCAGAATTCACCGAAGAAAGTGAAGCCCCCGGCGGCCCTGGCTCCACAAAGGCACTACAATTGACTTTAAAAAAAAAAAAAAAAAAAAAAAAAAACCTTGTTTGAAGGAGTTACAGAGAGAATGAGAGATCTTCCATCTGCTGGTTCACTCTCAGGTAACCAGAACAGCCTGAGCTGAGCCAGGACAAAGCACTCAGGCATGGACTGGTACCCATATGGGATACTGGCGTCATATGCAACACCTTTCCTCACTACCACGATGCTGGCCCCCATAGCTGACTTCTGGTCACATTGCAAGTTAGGGCAACTTTTCTGTCTGCAATCATAGTACTATAATTATGCATCATTTTTATCATTTAATACAGTCAATTTTAGCTAGTAAGATTAAGTTGAAATCATAATGTGAGCTGTATGCTCATCTATATCATAACACACCGACTAGATGTTTGCAGGATACAGAATATCTGGTGTTCATGTATATATCATAAATATTAAATATATATGTGGCATTGAATCAAGAAATACATCAAATAGTCCTTGGAAACACATAGCATATTTAGAACTTTGCATGAGTACGTGTTATACTTCTGAGCTTTTCAAAAAGGGCAAAACTTACAAAAAAGGTGAAAAGGCAGTGCCTTGCTGTAAAATCTATAAAGAATAAATGAGGTATATCATGTTCACACCCTTCACAATGTAAGCTTTCCATCAATATCCAACATATTATATTTTCATTATTAGTTGTGCAATGATAAATGTATTCAAGGCTACATATTTTCTAAGTATGACTTTCATTACATTTCACATTATTTACATACAATTTTCTTATTGAGAATTTCAATGTTGCTTGAAAATTTTCTATTTTAGTTTCAATTACAAGTCTTTTACCCAAGAGCTGTACAGCGTTACCATTTTCCTTGCACTTGTTGTGATTAGAAAAGAAGTTCCATTCAATTTCTACCTTGAAAGCCAATTTAGGATTTTTTTAAGGTTCCTATTTTATAGAATTTGGTGAATATCCTAAAATCCCTACAAAATAGGAACTCACTTGTGGTGCACATATTTAGTCTTGAACCTTTGGCTTATATTGATGTCTTAGGACTATAACTGATATTTACAAAGGGGCAGTGACCAGAGAAGTTGCTTCCTAGTCTGCCTCCCTACCTGTTTGTATTCCCCCTTCCCTCAGGAAAGGATGTTTTTGGTTTTGTTGTTGATATGCTCTGAAGATATTACTTAGTAATTACTGATATTGTGTGGGTATGGAGACTGGCAATTAAAAAAAAAGTACACTGAAAGACCTCAGAGTCCTGGCCTCTAAAAACGGTTGGAACCCAGGCTCATCCTCAGTATGCCATTGTCATTTTTTTTCCTGAGAGCAGAGAGAACCTGCAGCAGTCCCACGAAGGATTTTACAACTACGAATTTCCTTAATCTGCAGGGATTGTTTCCTAGTGTACCCCGGGTGTAGGCCAGGCTACACTGCTGGACAATGGAAAACCTACAAGGACAGCAAACTTCCCTCTCATTGGCTCACCAGTAGGGAGAGAAAGAGAAGCTTCCAACAGTGCCACTGTCTTGCATGTGCAGTTCCTGCGGCATTCTGAAAAGGGGGCTCAACTCATTCATGAGCTTCAATCCTGCCACCCTCTGTCCTTCCTAGATTAGAAATACGGGCTGAATAAGCTCATAAATAACCGAAGCTGACTCTTAAACCCTGGGCCCAAAACTGCCTGCTTCTTCTGATCTAGTCCTGTGGACATTTTGAGAAAAGAGTTCATTTCCTGGGCCTGGTGTGATGGCTCAATTGGCTAATCCTTCACCTTTAAGTGTCAGCATCCCATGTGGACACCAGTTCCTGTCCCGGCTGCTCCATTTTCCATTCAACTCCCTGCTTCTAGCCTGGATAAGCAGAGGATGGCTAAAACCTTGGGACCCTGCACCTGCATGAGACACCTGGAAATGGCTTCTGTCTCCCGGATCCTGGCTTCAAATCAGCTCAGCTCTGGCTATTATGGTCATTTGGGGAATGAAGTAGTGGATGAAAGATTTGTTTCTCCTCTCTGTAAATCTGCCTTTCCAATTACAATGAATAAATCTTTAAAAATAGTTCCTCTCTTAGCCTTTCTTTAACTTTAGTGAGCAATTTGCTCAGCCTCTGGTTCTGGGACGTCAATCACAGAGATTGGGGTGGTGGTTTCTGTGCTCACAGGCACATGTATAGATTAGCCTCTATCTAGTCTTTTCCAGCTGGCATTATCAGACAAGTCATCTCAGGGACCTAAATTGACCTTTTTCAAAAAAATTCTGAGCATCTTAAAATAATACAAAACCTTTTTTTTCAAATATTTATATTTAATTAACTTTATCACCTAACACAAGACTGTTATTATACACCTCACTGAACATGACTTTAAAAATCTCAGGTTTCAGGTCTTTGCTGAAGAGTAGACCATGTGGGACCTGTTTATCCCCTCCAGAAAATATATTCCACAGTAGTTCTTAGCCCTCTCTTCCCAGCCACATGCCCACACTGTGAATGTAGGGAGGCAGAAGGGGAACAATGAAGAACTAGAAGGCCTTTCTTTTTGCCTAGAACGGAGGGAGAGAAGCTCCTGCACTGTTTCCTGAGAAGGCAGAGTTCCTTTTCCTAAAATGCTGCTTGCCGAATTTTTCTCCAATTTCATCCACATAAACTGCTGAACTCTGGAGTGATTTGCTGCATAGCAATAGATAGTGGTAATGCTTTCAAGACAGATGCAACATTTGGCAAGACCTTGTGTAGGCCGAGAATTAGCAATGCAGAATTAGATTTTAAAGCCTTTAGAAAACAAAAAAATTAGACTCTAAAACCTTAATTTCATTTTTAAAGGTTTTAAAGGTTTTTTTTTTTTTTTAATGTCAATCTATACATCTATCAGCAAGCACAGAATCCACCACCCCAAATCTCTGTGATTGAAGTCCCAGATCAGGGGCTGAGCAAACTGCTGACTAATGTTAATGCCAGGCCTTTAGCAGGTAGCTGGATGTAAAGTAGAGCAGCAGAGACGCGAACCAACACCTATGTGACATGAGAGTATCTGGCCTCAGATTCATTTCTCATAAAAGACAAATAAAATCAGAATGAAGCAAATATGTTTGTAATTGCTAACATAGCCCTAAAATACACAAGAAAAAACGCACAAAATCGAAGTGTAAAGTAAAGACTTCAATAAAAATAGTTGGAAGGGAGATTGAATAACAGGTACCAAAACATGCTCCAAAGTAACAGTTTCTAGTATTTCACAACATGGAGCAGGGGGTCATCATAGTTCATAATGACATATTTTATTCTGTGTAAATTATTGGAGAACAGGGATTATTAGGCTACAAACATGAGGAAAAGATAAGGAGACACAAAGGCAGGTCACCAGGCTTGATTGGTTTTTGCTTTGAATACATATTGGAACATTGTGCCACACTCCATAAAGTACACAAGTGTTAAATGGTCATAAAAAATAATAATAGTTGGACACTTCAGTATCCCTACTTCAGTTATGAGTAGAACTAGGAAATGATCAGCAAAGGAACAGTAATTTTGAACAGCTTATCACCCAACAGTAAGAAACAAAATTCCTCTCAAGTGTACCTGTAACATTTTCTATAATGATCAGATACTGTGCCCGGCACTGTAGCCTAGCGGCTTAAGTCCTCACCTTGCACGCACCGGGATCCCATATGGGCACCAGTTCTAATCCTGGCAACCCTGTTTCCCATCCAACCTCCCTGTTTGTGGCCTGGGAAAGCAGTTGAGGACGACCCCAAGTCTTGGAACCCTGCACCCCTGTGGGAGACCCAGAAGAAGCTCCTGGCTGCTGGCTTTTGATTGGCACAGCTCCTATCATTGTGGCCAGTTTGGGAGTGAATCAATGGACGGAAGATCTTCCTCTCTGTCTCTCCTCCTCTCTGTATACCTGACTTTCCAATAAAAATAAAATCAATCCTTAAAAAAGTTCATATACTGGGCCATAAAATAAGCTTCAACAAATTTAAAGTAATGAAATCATTACAGCCACTTGGTGAGTGGACTAGCAGATGGAAGATTTTTCTCTGTCTCTCCTCTCAGTAGATCTGCCTTTCCTATAAAAATAAATAAATCTTTTAAAATAGAAGTATTAAATCCATGAATTCCATGTAGACTGAAACCACAGCAATTATCCCAGGAACCCCTGGACTGCCACCCTGAAGTAGAATACCTCTGTATGATTTGAGTGTTATTTTGTGTTTATTTGAAAGGCAGAGCTATACAGAAAGAGGGAGAGGCAGAGAGAGAGAAAGACCTTCCCTCTCCTAGTTCTCTCCCCCAAAATTTGCAACAGCTGGGGCTGAACCAGGCCAAAACCAGGAGCCTGGAGCTCCACCTGGTCCCCCACATGAGTGGAAGGTGCTCAGCCCACCCGCTGCTGCCTTCCAAGGCACATCAACAGGGAGCTGGATAAGAAATGGAACACCCAGGACTTGAACTAGCACTCATATGGAATGCTAGTGTCACAAGTGGCTTCTTAATGCGCTGTGACACAATACTGGCCCCTTGATATAATTTTGGATCAGTTAAAAGTAAAGCTAAAATCCTACAAGTCATTTTAAAACATGTATTGTTCAGTTCTTGAAGGGACAACAGCATCACAATACAAAGTTTAGAAGAGAAAGAGAACTGAATAAGTCTACAGTTGAATGCAGAAGATCAGTGTCAGAAAATAAGTATGAAAGCAATTGCTGGGGTGGGAAGAAAATTCAGTGTAACTACAATCATGACGAAGGCAATAAAGTACTTTACATGTCAGTGTAATGTACCATGCATGAAGATGACTGTTACAATAGGATTAATATTCTGCATGACACACTAAGCCTGAGGATGAGCATCTAGGGTCAGGAAAGCAAGCACAGGAAAAGGGTTAAGATTCGTGTGAGAAAATAAACAGGGAAATGATCATCATAATCTCTTAAGCTTTTCTGTCAGAAAGCAAATGCAAATTTGACAGCTGGAAGTATATTCAGATGCAATATGAGAAAACATGAATATTACCAACAGAATGCAGTTACGGTTCAGTATGACAAAACAACCTTAAATAGGACATTAATAAGGGAAACAATCATGAGGATAGCTACTGAACTGTGGTTTTGCATCAGTGTAAGACAGCAAGCATGCAAACGGCTACATGCATTAGGATCAGGTTTCATGTGAGACCATAAGCCGAACGACAACTGCTACAACAAGATTAATGTTCAGTATCAGATAACAAGCATGAGGACAGTCACAAAATTAGATGAAGATCAGTGCACGACACCAAGTGAAAGACATGACTTCAGGAATCAGGTAATTCAGGGAGAGACATTAGACATGAGCGTGGCTATTGAAAAGGATCACACTCTAGTGTGAAACAAGAAAGAAAACCACAGCTGGAATAAGGTGACATTTCAGAGTGATGAAGACAGCTGAGAAATGTTAAGGCTCAGTGTCCTTAAGAATACGATAAATAGTGTTGACTGTTGGAATATAGTTTTGAGTTAACAAGAGACAATAAGTCACTAAAAAAAAGTTAAGATTCTGTGAAGTAACACACATGATGGTTGCTGGAATAAGGTGACAATTCGGTGTTAAGAGGAGAAGCATAAAAATGACTACTGGGATAACTTTTATGGTTTAATACAAGACTACAAGCAAGAGTATGAATTCTTAGATAAATAGGAACTTAAATTTGTGACAGCTAGCAGAAAGATACCTGTGATGAGGTTATAGTTCAGTGCTAGAATTAAGCAGTTTCAATTTGAGTTTGCAAGTATGAAAATGATCACCATTTTTAAAAGATTTATCTTAGTTTTATTTGAAAGGCAAAATCACAGAGTAGGAGAGACGGAGAGAGGTCTTCTCTGCACTTCTTTACACACTGAATGCCTCCAGTGGCTGGAACGATGTCAAGCCAAGAGCTAGGAACTTCCTCCAGGTCTTCCACGTGGATGGAGGGGCCAAAGGACTTGAGCCATCCTTAGATGCTGCTTTCCTAGGTCACAAGCAGGGAGGTAAATCAGAAGTACAGCGGTTGGGACTTGAACCAGCACCTACATCGGATGATGGTACCCTGGATGAAAGACTAGCCTACTATGCCATGGTGCCAGCCCTAAAGTGATCACTTTTATAAGATTATGGTCTTCATAAGACCACAAGTATGAAAATAAAGATGGTTAATAAGGTTAATGTGTGTGATTACAAGCATGAAATGTAACATTAAAAGGTAAAGTTAGTATGAACATGGATAATAAAAAAGTTAAGATTACATGGGATGGGCTGTTTTGTGCTACAATAGGGTGAGCTTCTGCTTGGGATAGTTGCATCCCATATCAGAGTTCCAGGAATTGAGACCTGCCTCTGCTTTCAACTCCGCCTCTTACTAATGCACACACCAAGTAGCAGCAGATGGTGGATGAAATACTTAGGTTCTGGGGCCTGGCATTGTGGCATAATAGGTAAAGTCATCGCCTATAAAACCAGAATCCCACATGGGCATCAAATCATGTCCCAGCTGCTGTACCTCCTGTCCAGTTTCTTGCCAACAGCCTGGGGAAAGCAGCCAAATATTACCCAAATGTTATGTCCGTAAGAGTCATGTGGGAGATCTGGATGAAACCCCTAGCTTCTGGATTCAAGATGTCACCACCTTAGCTACTGTGACCATTTGAGGAGCTAACAAGTGATTGGAAGATATCTCTCTGTCTCTCCCTTACCCTCATCTTCTCTGTAACTCTTTCAAAATGAGTAAATAAATGTATATGTGTTTTAAAATTCTTGGATCTCTGCCACCCACATGGGAGACATGGATGAAATTCTGGGCTCCTAGATTTCTCTTGGTCTAGCTGGCCATATGGGCATTTAGGGAGTAATGCAACAGATGGAATTCTCTCTCTCTCTCTCTCTCATTAAATGTGAAAAAGAATACATTTAGGAAGAGTATATGTGAGGCTTTAAACATAGTTATTACATCTGGAATAATGTCAGTGTTCAATGTGAGGCTGAGTCTGAAGAAGATCTTGGAACATTCCAAGGGTAAGTCTGGAACAAAAAGCATTATGATAGGCAGTGATGTTTAAAAAGTTAACATTTTGTGGGACTCAAAACCATAAAAATGACAGCATATAGTGTTTCCAAGCACCAACAAAAAGCTACGAAATGACTGCTTCAGTAAGCAGTAAGCAAGGAAAAGGAAAAAGGGTCAAAGTAAGAGATAGGCAATTATGATTATGACAACTAGAAAAAACAGATAAAACATTTGCGTAACTGCTGGAATAGGAATAATATTTGTTTTTGAACAAAGAGGCATGAAGATGACCTCTAGAATAAGGATAAGGTTCCGTCTGAGAACAGAAAGCACAAAAATTATGGCTGGACATGTGGGAGACCCAGAAGAAGCTCCTGGCTCCTGGATTCGGATCAGCTCAGCTCTGGCAGTTGTGGCCACTTGGGGAGTGAATCATCAGACAGAAGATCTTCCTCTCTGTCTCTCCTCCTCTCTGTATATCTGACTTTCCAATAGAAAATCTTTTAGAAAAATGATGGGTGGAATAAGTTCTAACTCAGCGTAAGGTAAGGAAGATGAATATGACTGCTGAAATAAGTTCCTGGTTCAACATTTCCAAGATGATGAAGGGAAATGATGGTAAACTCCAAGATGGCAGGAGGCTAAGGCAAGTGCATTAGATTCTGCACCGACATTTGGATTAAGAAAATCGGAAGCTAATTATGGAATGAGGTAAGAAAGACACTACTTCTTGGGTGTCAGACGCTCTACGAAGATAATCCCTTGTGACTGCTGAAGCATCCCTGGTAGCAAGACTGGATTCTGTTCCACGACTGAGGTTAGTCAGTCTTGATGGTCAGAATAAGAATGATTCAAATGTCCTTCCAACTCAGATCAGAAACTTTACTATGAGTGAAACAGGATTTGCAGTTCCAGCTGTGTCTGCAAAGCAAGCAACTGGACCACAGTGTGAGGGAGATGGAGATTAGGAGTACTCAATCCCTAGACTCCTGCAGTTTACTTTCTATAATCTTGTCCAGTTCATTCTTCGCATATGGCAAAGTCTTTGCTAAAACGATACATAGATCAAAACGAGGAGAGAGACGGAGCAGAAAGAGGTTCAGAAGTCCCATACTTTAACTTTACTGCTGTTTTCTTTTTTTCCTTTTTATTTTTCTTTTTTTTTAATTTTTTTTTTTGAAAAAAAAAAAAAAGTTCCAAATAGGCTGATTGCTAGCAAGGTAGCAGAGAGAAAGCATGGTGGGATATTGTTTTATGGTCATGTCCACAAGTACTTGTGTTCCTCCCACATGCTTGGGAAATCTGAGTGAAGCTCCAGGCTGGTCCTCGCTTCTGCCTGGCCTGCCCCCAGCCATTGTGGCCATTTGGAGAGTAAATCTGGGATACAGAATCAATTTGTCTCTCTCTCTCTTTCCTCTCTGTCACTCTATGTTTCAAATAAATGAAATGTCTTTAAAAAGTTAAAGATCAAACTTCACTTAAATGAAAAATAATATTATATCATGACTGTTTCGTATAATATGCAGACATACCAGCTTCTCACAGTAGCATTCCACCACAGGGCAACATTTCACTCCCACACTAGGTCTCAGATGCTCTCACTTCTCAAGAGTCTACCTCCTGGGGCCCGGCGGCGTGGCCTAGCGGCTAAAGTCCTCGCCTTGAAAGCCCCGGGATCCCATATGGGCGCCGGTTCTAATCCCGGCAGCTCCACTTCCCATCCAGCTCCCTGCTTGTGGCCTGGGAAAGCAGTTGAGGACGGCCCAATGCATTGGGACACTGCACCTGCGTGGGAGACCCGGAAGAGGTTCCAGGTTCCCGGCTTCGGATCGGCGCGCATCGGCCCGTTGCGGCTCACTTGGGGAGTGAAACATCGGACGGAAGAACTTCCTCTCTGTCTCTCCTCCTCTCTGTATATCTGACTTTGTAATAAAAATAAAATATTTAAAAAAAAAAAAAAAAAAGAGTCTACCTCCTGGGATTCCTTCATCATCTACTCTTTTCCACTTTGAATCAAGATATCTTTCTTTGATATTCCTAATTAACTTTCTTTTCCTTCAGATCTCAACTAAAGCTTTCAAATAATGTACCACAGCTATGTAGCAGTTACTCTGAGATGATCAAAGTGGTTCCATATTTAAAAATCAAACAATGCAATTCACCAAATTAGTAGTTTAAAGAAGAAAAATATTGGAGCCAGCGAGACGGCACACTAGGCTTGCCCTCTGTCCTGTGACACCAGCTTCCCACATGGGCACCTATTCATGTCCCAGCTGTTCCACTTCTAATCCAGCTCCTTACTTGTGAGCTGGGGAAAGCGAAAGAGAATGGCTCAAGTTCTTGAGACCCTGAACCCACATGAGCGACCCCGAAGAAGCTCCTGGCTTCGGATTGGCTCAGGTCTGGTCATTGCAATCATTTACAGAAGAAGTCAGTGGATGGAAGACTTCTCTCTCTGTTTCTCCTTATCTCTCTCAATCTGCCTTTCAAATAAAAATAAATCTTATTTTTAAAAGGAAAAATATATGATCAAATTAAAGGGGATGTGAATTTTCCACCTCAAAACATACCATTTCAGCATAAAGAACAATGTCACAGAGGAACTGTCCTCCCTCCCTCTATCTGCACTAAAGCAGGGCGTATGAGCTCTTTTGTAAAGGAGATTTCCATTTGTAAAGATGCCCCACTCTTCTGTACTAGAAAATGCAGAGCATCACCTAATCACCAGAGAGGAAATCAAGGTGAATCTGCATAGGTAACCCTACTAAGCAAAAACCTTTATTTATGATACATTTCCTAATTTTCTTGCCACAGTATGCCACCCCTAGGAGTTCAAACCTCAGTTATCTGTAACTTCTCCACAATTAAACACACTTTGTTAAAATTATATAAACCTCCCCAGTCTAGACATGTCTTTGGGTTTCTTTGTTTTTACCACTTTCATGAGAAGCCCTCATACATATGAAACTTAAACTGTCAACAGCAGTAAAATCTGTACCTTTTTTTCTCCTGTTAAAACTATCTTTAGTCATTTAAATTTATGGGGCCCAAAGCCCAGAATCTAAGAGGATAGAGTAAAGTTTTCTTCTAAACTAGCAATAAAAGTATAAAATGCATTTGAAAAAATACAATGGTCATTCATGATTAAAAAACTCCATTGGGGCTGGCTTTGTGGCCAGTGGGCTAGATTGCCAGCTGTGACAACAGGCTCCCATACGAGTGTCAGTTTCTCTGGCTGCTCTGTTTCTAGCCCAGCCGCCTACTAACACACCTGAGAAAACAGCTGAAAATACCCTTGTTCTTTGGCCCCATGCTATTAGTGTGGGAGAACTGGAGGGAGTTCCAAGCCAGGATCCAGCCCTGGCCATTGCAACCATTTGGGGATTAAACCAGTAGATGGAAGATTCTCTCTCTGAAATCCTGCTTTCCAAATAAATCTTTTTTTAAAAAATCATTAAATGAAAGGGAACTTCACCAACTTGGTAAAGAGCATCTGCAGAACATTTATATCTAACATCAGGCGTAGAGAAATGGTCTTTGAAATAACTGATATGCCACTTCACCTGACTAGAATGGTTGAAAGTAAGAGGAAGTCATTAAAAAGTTTTGCTGTGGGCCCAGCATGGTGGCCTAGCGGCCAAAGTCCATGCTTTGAATGCACTGGGATCCCATATGGGTGCTGGTTCTAACATCGTTGTAGCCACTTGGGAGTGAATCATCAGTCGGAGGATCTTCCTGTCTATCTCTCCTCCTCTCTGTATATCTGACTTTTCAATAGAAATAAATAAATCTTAAAAAAAAAAGTTTTGCTGTGGGCCCAGCACAATAGCCTAGTAGCTAAAGTCCTCGCTTTGCATGTGCCAGAATCTCATATGGGCAAAAGTTCCTGTCCCTCTTGCTCCATTTCAATTCCAGCTCCCTGCTTGTGGCCTGGGAAAGCAGTCGAGGATGGCCCAAAGCCCTAGGACCCTGCACCCGTGTGGGAGACCCGGCAGAAGTTCCTGGCTCCTGACTTTGGATCAGCTCAGCTCCGGCCACTGTGCCCACTTGGGGAGTGAACCAGAGGATGGAAGACCTTTCTCTGTCTCTCCTTCTCTTTGTAGACTGACGTTCCTTTAAAAAGAAAAATATTTCAGATGATGCTTACATAGTTGATAAGCATGGGAAGGATTAGCGGTCAGGGAAAAGTGGGTGTGATCATTGTTTCCAAGTTTTCCATTTCTTTTTCCTGTGTCTGGGAGGAGGGGAGAGGTAAGTGGAGAAGCATGCCCAGCCTCCCGACCTTTCCAGTACCCAGCGATGGGAAACAGCCACCTGATATCAACCCAGGGCCCTGATGTGTACGCTCCAAGAGTCTGGCCAGGTGGTTTCGATAATTCTGAAACGTTTGTCAATCTTGCTGATCCAAGGATGACAGAACATGTTCAAAGTCCATTGGCTGACATACTTGACCTTAGGGTCTCCATTTATCCTGATATTTGCTGCCATCGTTTGGCTTGGGTGGTTGTCCAATTTGTTCTGTCATCCTTCCTCTGGCATGGTACCAGATGTCCTCCACAGGCCTCACTGGGCTGCCATATCCTGCATGTGGATCTGCGCCAGCCGCCCACTACTCTGTCATTTCCAATGAAGACGATCAGTGCTCGCAGGTGGGTCCTAGGGCTCGGGCCTGGTGACCCGGACCCAGCCAGACCCCCAGCCCCAGAGCCTCACAGACCTTGCACCCACCACACAGGCAGGCTCAAGGACCCAGTACTGGCGACCCAGGCACAACCGGACACCCCTCCCCCAGGGCTCATGGACCCAGCACCTACTGCACGAACCCTTAGCTCCCCAACCAGGCTTGTTCCGAGCCACAGATCTGTGTGTGCCGACGGAGAGTGCTGTTCCACATGGGTGAGCCCACATACTCCCCCACAGATTTTGCCCCAAGACCTGATTCACTCCCGTGCTGGTTAGTGTCACAGATCAGCTTCACACTGCCCGTTCCCTGTTCTGACTCTCACTGGTGGGCTCCATGATGTAGCCCTGGAAATACGGTCATTTTGTCCATGGAAGACCCTCAGAAGTCGTTCCTCAACTGAACATGAACCCTCAGGTCCCTGCTTGCCATCCCCTAGATCAAAGGTAAGTCCACATCCCAAGTCCTGAGGTCCCACACTGCTAGGCGGCCTGAGGGCCTCCCCCAGGGAGTCACACCAGCCAGCTGATGAAACTCAGTTGAGACGGGAGAGCTTTTTCCAACAACTTGTGCTCCAGTAACTAGACACCCACCAGGCAAAAGTTGAAACTAGGCCTAAATCTGAGCCTCGCAAAAATTCACCTCAAGGTGGACAAGGCCACACAGAGTGATACTACCAACTGCTGGCAAGAATGCAGAGAAACTGGCTGTACTTGTCAGTTGCTCCCGGGAATACAAAAATGCTGCAGGTACTCTAAAGGCAACAGTTTGGCAGTCTTACACAATCTACTTGGCAATGGAATTTTGTGTTCATAAATGCAAGCAAATATTCACGTGGTCAGAAATTAAAGATGTTCCTGCCGTGCTTCACAGGTGAATGGTTTAACGACCACACCAAGGAATACTACTTATTAGCAAAAAGAAGTGAAATATTAACATTTGACTTTACCAAAAACTTTGGTGACTCCCGGGGAATGATGCAGTTGGAAAATAACGAATTCAGAAAGCTTTGTATTTATGTATCTCAAAGATACTGTAGGTTCCACTTGTATAACATTCTTAAAATAATAAAATAAAGAAAAACCCATAATGTTAAGAGAGAAGAGCAGGCTGATTTGGTTAAAACAAGACAACAGGAGGGAAATTTGAGTAGGGCAACTGGATTGTGACCATACCAAGATCTTGGTTGTGCTATTGTATCACAGCTTTGAAAGACTATTACCACCATGGGAAACTGGATAATAAATGTATGAAATATCTTTGTGTTTTTCTTATAACTGCATGTAAATCTGCAGTTTTCTTTAAAGCTTAGTTACAACATCAATTTCAGTTCACTTTTTTCTCAGTTACATATACTTTATTAAGTAGGTAGTAATTAACACTCAGCAATTTTTCTCTTCATCAGATGTTTCATCCCCTTTCGCAACTTTTGGTCCTCGAGCTTGAACTTAGAGCTTTACTCATAATGTGGCTTTCCTAGTGTGTTGCATTCTGAAGTTCTTCTTATGAATCTAGCCCATACCTCTGTCTCTTCGTCAAAAGGTACAGAACACTTCTGCCAAACTGTGCAAATTCTTCTCTTGGCTCCTTTAAGGATGGGCCCCAAGGAATTTTTCTGACAAAAGAATCTGGCACCCTTCATTGGAGAGGCTTCCAGCTTTAGTCAATCTCAGGTCTACATAGTAACAACGAGCATCTGGAGAACAAGCAGTTAATGTGTATTTGTTAACCACACTATAATTTCCAGTCACTCCAAAGACGATGAAATAGATACAAATTTAACAAGATATGTACAAGATAATTGAGTGTAAGCACTAATAGGTAGACTAAAACAGTCCCTTTGAGTAATGAAATGCTTTTGTATTTTCAAGTGTGGTGATGGTTACAAACAACTTTACACAAAATTATAATGCTAGAGTTGTACATGTACACACATACACGAATGCATTATTGCAAATTTTTAAATGATGAAAGCGGTAGTATGTCTGTAGTATAGTTAACAGTAATGCGCCAGTACCAATTACTATATTATATCTCCAAAAAAAGGCATAATTGGAGGAAACAGGATGAAAGGTACAGGGCGTTTTATGTAGTGTTTTTGCAACTTCATGTAAGCTTACAATTATTAAAAAATAAAATGTTGAAAAATAAATGACTCAGTGGCTAAACCCTCACCTGTAGGCACTGGGGTCCAATGTGGGCACCAGCTGTTCCACTTCCCATCCAGCTCCCTGCTTGTGGCCTGGGAAAGCAGTCGAGGACGGCCCAAAGCCTTGGGACCCTGCACCAGTGTGGAAACCTGGAAGAGGCTCCTGGCTTCGGACTGGCTCGGCTCCAGCCACTGCGGCCACTTGGGGAGTGAAGCAGTGGATGGAAGACCTTTCCCCCTCTCTCTCCTTCTTTCTGTAGATCTGTCTTTCCAGTAAAAATAAATATTTTTAAAAACTGCTTGGCTTTAAAAAATAAATAAATATGTAAATAAATAAATAAGAAGAGGTCAAGGAGAGGTTATCAGAATAATGTGAGGGCAAGTTTCTGAAACTTCTGCTTAAGGCAGTCTGGAACAAAGGTTTTCTATGAAGCATAAGGCAATTTGTGTACCTTTTTTGGAAATAATTTTACATTTTATGGGTAATATATAAGTATGGATACACATACAAATACATAAAGTGTCTGCATTCTTACTCCCTTAACAGAGGCGAGCAACGTTTACCAATTTAATGTATATCTGCCCTAGAACTTTTAATACATTTATTCTCACGCACAGGTGTGCTGTAGATAAAATCATGATGTCACCTAATAACTTGGTGGCTCTCGAACTGTTCATTTTATGGAAAGTAAAGGAAAGGAGGAGAGGGAAGGTAGGCAGGCAAGAAGGAAAAAAAAAAAAACTTGATCAAACTTGATCATGTCTGCCAGACAATTGTTCAGTGCGTGTCTGTGTTAGCTGGCTCCCTTACAGGCACACAGAAAGCACTGAGCTGTGCAGCTCCGAGGATAAGCAAGCACTGGAAGACTTAGTGAGTCGCCCTGGTGACCACTGTAATGGGTCACAGTGAATTTACTTCTTAGTGACTTGTTTTCAATATGACGGTAAGGAAGAACAACAGTTGCCTTCTTCATTAAACAGCCTGCAAAAACCTGGTGGGCAGGTTTTGTTGTTTTCTGTTGCTTTCATCTCTTCAAAACACTTTCTTCTGATTAAATCATCCAATGACTCATAGATCATACAGCAGCATCATTTTCTTCAAGAAGGTTCTTGATTTTCATTTCTTCAGCTACACGTTAGTCATTTAGTAGCATGTTATTTAACTTCATGGTGTTGTTAATTTCTTTTTTTTCTCCCTGATGTTGATTTTGTTTTGTGGCTTTTCATTTAATGGGACGGACAGTAGCTGTGTAATGGAAACTGTCATATCTAGAAACATGGTGTTTAACTCCATGGCATTGTAAATTTCGATTTTCTTTCTATTGTTGATTTTGTATCATGACTTTTCATTTGAGGGGATGTACAGTAGCTGTGAAATGGAGACTAACATCCAGTTGTGAGGATGCAGTGTGGTATGCATTTCTACTTCCAAAGATGGACTCCCAATGAAACTATTTACTATGTCTTGACAATAGGATGCTGGACTCTCTGCCATTGTCCATGCCCGCAATGATGAACATATGACTGTGTATGAAGAACTATATTTTAGCAATGATATAGAGAAACTAGGTGGGGGGAGGGAGTTGGGGAGGGGATAAGGAAAGTGCCAGTAGTCTATGGAACTGTATCATAAAATGATAATAATAATAATAATAATAATAAAATGTTTTTAAAAATTTAACAAAAAACGGGTCAGGTTTCATTTGGGTTTCTATATAGATCAGATGAAAGCACGAATGGCCATTTAAGTACAGCAACAAAAATGAGGTGAGTAAAAGCAAAGGGAAGATGTCAAAGAACAAAGGACCCTGGGAAAATTCACCAATAATGACGTGCACGGAGACAGTAAAGACGCCAGAAAGCGGAAATGCACGCGCGTGGCGCTCGGTGCTGCTGACTGCTCGCGGCCAGTGCGCGGACCAGAAACGCGAACAAGGACAAGACAGAGCGCTGGGCCACCCAGAGAGCAGCTGTTCTAGGAGAGGACGGCGGGGACCCTGCGGCGCCGCCCGCCCCGCACCTCGCGGGCTTCCTGTTCCCAGAGAGGACGGCGGGGACCCCGTGAGGCGTGAGCGCGGGGCCGCCCAGAAAGCTTTCCGCACAGAACCCGGAACCCGCACCGCGGTCCGGGCCCTGCGGCACCGCCTGCCCCGCACCTTGCGGGCTTCCTCAGAGTCCGGACAGCAGCTCAGTGCGCAGGCTCGGAGAACACAGGCCCTGTGGGCGGGGCTGTGGGCGGAGCGGTGTGAGTGGGGCGGGGCTGTGCTAGTGGGGCGGTGCAGTGTGGGCGATGGGTGGGGAGATGGGCGGAGCCGTGTGGCCGGGGCTGAGCCATGTGGGTGGGGCGGGGCGATGGGCGGGACTGTGTAGGAGGGGCGGGGCCCGGACCCTGCGGCACCTCCCGCACCGCACCTCGCGGGCTTCCTCAGAACTAGTCCGGACAGCAGGTCAGCGCGCAGGCTCCCAGAACACAGGCCATGTGGGCGGGGCGATGGGCGGGGCTGTGGGGGGAGGGGAGATGGGCAGAGCCGTGTGCCGGGGCGGAGCCGTGTGAGTGGGGCGGGGAGATGGGCGGGCTGTGTGGAAGGGAGAGCCCAACAAGCAGGGCGGACCCAACAGACGGGACAGGGCTGTGTGAGAGGGCGGGGCTGTGTGGGAGGGAGGGTCCAACAGACAGGGCTGTGTGAGTGGCGGCGAGGGGGCGGAGTGCTGAGGGTGGCTAGTCGGGCAGGAGGAGGAGGAGCCCGGGAGGAGGCAGGGCCCGGGGAGGAGGCGTGGCCCGGGGAGGAGGCAGAGACCGAGTTGGAGGCGGGGCCCTGGGAGGAGGAGGCGGAGCCCGGGTTGCAGGAGGCGGAGCCCAGGGAGGAGGCGGGGCCCGGGGAGGAGGCGGAGCCCGGGTTGGAGGAGGCGGAGCCCAGGGAGGAGGCGGGACCCGGCGAGGAGGCGGAGCCCGGGTTGGAGGTGGCGGAGCCCGTGGCAGGCGGGGCCCAAGAAGAGGCGGGGCCCACTAGTAGGTGGAGCCCTGACTGGAGGAGGAGGGGCCCAGGAGGAGGCGGAGCCCAGGCAGGAGGAGGCGGAGCCCGTGGCAGTAGGGGCCCAGGAGGAGGCGGGGCCCGGGGAGGGCGGGGCGCCCAGTCCTCCCGGCGCCCACAGGGGTGTGCACGGCGACCCTGGCGGCCGCCCTCTGGGGTCCGGGCTCCCGCCGGGCGGACGGTCAGTGGGTGAGGACGAGGGGCGGCCCGGACCCATGGCGACGTCGGCGGCTGTGCCTGCGGCGGCGGCGGCGGCCCTGTCTGGCTTGGCGCTGCGGCTGTCGCGCTCGGCCGCGGCCCGCGGCTCCTATCGCGCCTTCTGCAAGGGGCTCACGCGCACGCTGCTCACTTTCTTCGACCTGGCCTGGCGGCTGCGCGTCAACTTCCCCTACTTCTACGTCGTGGCCTCGGTGATGCTCAACGTCCGCCTGCAGGTGCGGATCGAGTGAGCGCTCGTCCCGCCCCGGCCGCCGCAGGAAGCATGGCGGAGTTGCAGGGGAACGGCCCAGGACGCAGGCTGGGCGGCCCAGGACCCCCGGACTCCGGGTCCCCGCGGCTGGGGCGCGCGCCGCCACGGGCCACGGATCGCCAAGAAGTTCGAGGGCCCAGGTGCTTCGGGCTCCACATCACCGGAGGTCCCGCCGACCTGTTGCCACACATCGACCACGCTGGACAACCTGGAGAAAGGAATTCAGCTGCTGTAAACCCTGGGCCTGCCAGGACCGGAGCAGAGAGGTAAGGCCACCGGTGTGTGTGGGGGGGGGGGGGGCGTCCAAAGGCCTCAGGTTGGTGGGCGGTGAGACGGATTGCAGTGGGAGGGTAGCTGGAGGCCTGAGATTGGGGGACGATGGGAGGGGACAGATTGGAGTTGGGGGTAGCGAGAAGCCTCAGATTGGGGGGGTGAGAGGACAGATTGGAGTTGGTGGGCAGTTGGAGGCCCTAGATTCAGGAGGGTGGAGAGGACAGATTGGAGTTGGGGCAGCTGGAGGCTGCAGGTTTGGAGGGGGTGGGAGAGGACCGATTGCAGTAGGGGGGTAGCTGGAGGCCTCAGGTTGGGGGGCTGGTGAGAGCACAGATTGGAGTTGGGGCAGCTGGAGGCCTGAGGTTGGGGGCAGTGGGAGGGGACAGATTGGAGTTGGGAGCAGTTGGAGGCCTCAGGTTGGGGGGCAGTGGGAGGGGACAGATTGGAGTTGGGGCAGCTGGAGGCTGCAGGTTTGGGGGGTGGTGGGAGAGGACAGATTGGAGTTGGGGGCAGCGAGAAGCCTCAGGTTGGGGGGGTGAGAGGACAGATTGCAGTAGGGGGGTAGCTGGAGGCCTGAGGTTGGGGGGCTGGTGAGAGCACAGATTGGAGTTGGGGAGCAGTTGGAGGCCTCAGGTTGGGGGGCAGTGGGAGGGGACAGATTGGAGTTGGGGGGGTGAGAGGACAGATTGGAGCTGGGGGGCAGTTGGAGGCCCTAGATTCAGGAGGGTGGAGAGGAAAGATTGGAGTTGGGGCAGCTGGAGGCTGCAGGTTTGGAGGGGGTGGGAGAGGACAGATTGCAGTAGGAGGGTAGCTGGAGGCCTCAGGTTGGGGGGCAGTGAGAGCACAGATTGGAGTTGGGGAAGAGTTGGAGGCCTGAGGTTGGGGGGCAGTGGGAGGGGACAGATTGGAGTTGGGGCAGCTGGAGGCTGCAGGTTTGGGGGGCAGTGGGAGGAGGATAAGCAGTGGAAGGAGCTGACAGGTTGGGATCACAGTGCTGGGGAGAGGTGATAGGAGGCCATAGGTTGGGTGGGGGCAGCCTGGGTGGTGGGAGGAGGCCACAGGCTGGATTAGTAAGGAGGCCGTCAGGGCTACATTGGGTTGGGGGAGCGAGCAGTTATGGTAGCAGCTAGAGTAGAGTTGGGGGGCAGCCTGAGAAAACCAGCCTGCTAAGCTTCCCGGATGAACTGGGGGAAGGGGAGGCAGCCTGGGTTCTCCTCTGCTCCCTGTTAAGAGTCCATTGAGAGTGAGGGGAGGCGGTGACCTCAGCATCTTGATCACCAGCGGACAGATAGGGCCTCCCCTCCTGCCCATAGCACGGTCCCAGGGGACCAATCCTGTCACTTAACCCCCAACAAGGAGGGCAGTGGATGGGGGTGGGGACGGAAAGGGCTTGGGGGAGGAAAGAAGAACCTGCCCTTCGCCTGCACACTTTGTGAGTGGGATAAGATAAGAAGTGTGGTTCTCTTCTGAACCAAACCCCAGATCTGTCTCTTCTGAGCCCTCAGGCCCTTGACGCTCCCTGCAGCTCCCCCACAGTCCTTCACAATCTGCCTCCTGTCTCGACTTTGGGTCCTAGAGATGGACAGATGTCCACCTGCTCCTGCTGGTTCCTTTTGCAAACCCTCGCCCCTGTCTGAGGGCATCCTCCTAACCAAGGCACTTGAAGACAGGGAAGAGGCAGGTTTCTCCCTATCCCCTCTCCTGGTGGCCGTGTCTACCCCTGCTCCCCACAGCTCCTGACAAGATTGCCTAGCACCCTACAGGCCCATCCTACAGCCCTGGGTGCCCGAGTAGCCACTCTGTACTGAAGGGACTTGGGGAGATGGGAGGAACCCCTTGAACAGACAGCAGCTCTCAGGCGCGGCAGGGGGAGCAGTTGGAGAAAGGAGATGACAGAGAAGGCAACATGCAAACAAGACCATCTCTGGGCAGCCTGGCAACTTTAAAGTCTCCATCTCTTTCTCTTTCAGGAATTGGCTTTTGTATGTGATGACCAGCTGCTTCTCCGGCCCTGGCATGTGGCAGGTCCCTGCCCATGGGTGTCCCTGGCCTGGCCCTGCGTTCAGAGCAGCTGAGTGAGGGTCTGCCCTGGAAGAGGGGAAGGACCTCCTGGGTGGAGATCCTAGCCTGGACAGGCGCCCAGAGTGATGGAGTGGTCTGGGAATCAGGTCCTGGCTTGGGGAGGATTGACGTGTTCCCTGGGCACCAAGGTCTCCTAGCAACTCCCTGGAGGAGTCATGTTCTCCCTTCCCAGTGACTGGGGAATCAGGCTCTGGGATGGCGTGGGGTTTGCTCTTGTCACAGTACAAAGAGATGGAGCTGAGGCTGTTTCTGTGTCTTCTGTGCCCCGCCCTCCTCCTCAGTTCTCCAAGCTCTGGCATTGTACGGTCAGGAGGGGAACACAGGGCTCCCAGGGGACCCAGGACCAGGTGTAGGAAGTCCAGGGAACTGCCTTTCCTGGGATTGGTATAGACAGTCACAGGCAAGGCTAGAAGGGCAGTGCACTGAGATGGGCGGGGGTTCGGGGAGGGCAAGAGAGATGGGTCTCAGAGCTGCTGGGGAGCCAAGTGCCACCAGAAAACCTAAGCTTCACACCCCAGCCTTGACCAGAGACTTTTCTGCAGTTTTGTAGCACAAGCCGGTCAGCAGGGACAGTAGTGGTGGCATGCTTCCTGGGACCTGATGTAACGGGGAGGATCAAGGGTGAACTGTGGGGTGTGATGAGATTGGGACCCATGGCATGACTCCATCTCTCTGTCCCTGTCCCCCAGGCTCAGCTCCACATTCCCGAAACCACACAGGAGAGCCTCATCCAGATGGGCCTCGATGGGTGCTGGAGGTGCAAGGTGTGCTGCACAGTGGCGTCCCCGAAGGGTCACGTGCGGCCCAAATGCAAGCCAAGAGAGAAGAGACCCTGGCCTTCACCAGCCGTCCTGGGTTGGTGGCTTGAAGCCCCTGTTCTGAGTTCCTGGGATGGAAAGCTGCAGCGCCCTGCTCAACTCTAGGGACAGAGTCATCCAGGGATCAAGCCCTGTGCCCAGAGCTGGGGTCCTGGGCGAATTTCTCTGTCTGCCTCAAGAGTGGGTAGTGGCTGGCTGCCACATGACCCCGTGCAGTTGTCCATAGCCACATCCTGATGACATCCTTCCTTTTCTAGTCCTTCTGGCCCCCTCACCCATGGCTGCCCTGCCCACCAAGGGTCACCTCTGGGAACCTCTCAGCACAGCTGTCTGGGGGCAGTTCCTGAGGGACAGAAGTGTCAGAGGGCTGGAAGGGAGAGGAAGAGCCAGGGCCTTCTTGGGGCTGCTACATTGATGTGGCCCCTTCAGAGCCCTGCCTCACATGGGGGACAGGGTCACCGACTGCAGCCGTTCGTGGGCCAGCCTGGAATGGGGAGGACGGCTTTCCCCTGAGTGTGCATGCGCTTAGTGTGAGAGTGGGGGAAAGGAGCTGTCAGGGTGCCCCAGCCTTCCTCCTGCCAGGGGTTTGCCTAGGACCAAGGCTGCTGTTCCCCTACGGGAAGGAAGGGGTGCAGCCTCAGGAGCCACACCCCAGGGCAGCCCACTGCATGAAGATCCTAACCCAGTTCAGAGTGGCACTGTGCTCGCAGTGGCTTTGGCCATGGCTGTCTTGACCAGAAGCTCTTGGCCCTCTGAACATCGTGTTCCTGCCTCCATTGGGCAAAGTAGTTAGCAAGCCTCTGCCTTCCTACGCTGTTCTCGCCACCGCTTTTCCCGCGGGGCCCTTGCCGCATGGCAGGGTCTCCATGCACTTTATATTTATTTGCAGTCAGTTTTCCAGGCGGTGGAGCTTTGCACGTTCAGATACCAGCCTGAATGATGTCTGTGTTCTGTGTGTGAGTAAGTATGTATTGGTCTGTCAGGTGTTCTTGTTTCTGTTGTTGTTGCACTGTTGTCTCTAAGTTACAAAGAAAAGTCCTGAGTCCAGGACCCTGCAGTACCATCTCGAGGTCTGTTTCTGGTTGGGTGAGATGCAATAGCCTTGGAGGAGGGAGGCCCAGTGGTGAGCTGTTTCTCCCATGGCCTTGGGCCAGAGCTAGGGGCTAAGGCGGAGCCGTGGCAGGGACAGCCCCCTCTTCAGTCTGCTGCCAATGGCCCAGCCTTGACAGCAACCACTACCCCATGAGAAGCAAGCAGCCCAGCCACTGGCTCGGGAGGTGGCAATTGGCCCTGCTCACTTCCCATATTCAAACACCTGAGATCTAAGTCTTTTCCATTGTTGAGTCTGACAGTCAGTCAGACCCCAGAGTGGGCAGGGGTGAAGGGAAGTGACAGACCCTCCACAGGCACTTTGTGTGTCTCAGAGTCTTCTATAGCAGCAGGTGGTCAAGTCCCCACTGCCCTCCGGGGACAGGCCTCGGGGTGCCTTGGGGAACATATGCACCCGTGGGTCCTGGAAACCTTTGCTTTCCTACCTTTCACCTCAGGCCCAGACACCCAGCCCCACTGCCATCAGCTCACTAATGAAGCAGGCCAGGGACTCTGGGGCTGGAAGAGTTGGCCAGCAGGTAAGAGACTGGGGAGGGGGCAGGAGAGAGGACTGGGGAGGCCTGTGGAGGAGAAGGGCAGGACATTGGTGGGACATTGGGGTACATTGGAAGATGGTCGATGGGCTCCCAGTGTGAGACATCTTGAAGAGGCAGGACCAGGTTCAGATAGGAACACAGCCTGAGGACGGGGCCCTGGGAATACTCATTGTCACCACCAAGGGCTTTCCAGAGGGACAGAGCACCCTAGAGAAGAACTTTCCAATAGCACTGGTGGCCGTACTCAGTGACACAGTCCTTGAGTTCCTGGTCCTGTGTTCACACTGTTCTGTTCATCCCCAAAGACCTCACCCCCAGCCCAGGGATCAGATCTCCAGCAAACTGAGGTGGGAGAGCAGTGTGATGACAGGGACCGCCTCCCACACCCTCTGCCCAGCTGGTTGGTCCTGCACTGGTGAAGGACAGCACCCAGGCACCCCTAGGCCCAGTCCTTACTGTGTGGCGCTGGGCACACCATGCGCTTCCATGTGTTTGTAGTAAGGATCTGTCAAGTGTGTGTGTGCATTAGGTGGGAGAAGTCGGGTCAGTAAGGGTCATCTGGTCTTCCCTGGAGCAGCCTTATAAATAAAAACCAGGTGACAGGGACTGACAACCAAAGGGAGCCTGCCATATGCCAGGCACAGGTACTTGTATCCGTAATCTCAGCATAATCCCGTTATACTCATTTTACAGAGAAACCGAGTCTCAAACAGATCCCCGACCGGATCTCTTCTTGCTGCTGCTGCGGGGCAGAGGACAGGGCTGGCAGCACAGCAGGTTGGCAGGAGGGACCATGTCTTTTGTGGATGAGGTCCAGCTGACAAGACATCCAGGCGCTGGGATGAGGGGCAGTTCTGGAGGTCCTCTTCATATTGAGCTCCCTGCTGGGAAGAGCTGGGACCACACTGGGATGAGCTGACCTCTCTCTTCCTCTCCATCCCACTGCTGGAGACTGAAGTGGGAGCTGAACAATGGAGTTAGGAGGGGGCAGTTAGCTGGGAGGACAGTTTCAGGGGCACTGGAGCACATACAGTCAGAAAGGCAAAATGGAAAGAGGACTGGGGGTCAGCACTGTGGCACAGTGGGTATAGCCTGCCAGTGATGCCGTTACCCCATAAGGACACCTATTTGAGACCTGGCTGCTCTATGTCCAGTCCAACTCCCCAATACACCTGGGAAAAGCAGTAGAGGATGTCCCGGAGTGTGGGTCCATGTTCCCACATGGGAAACACAGAAAAAACTTCTGGCTGCTGGCTTTGGCCTGGCCCCACTCTGGGCATTATGGCAATTTTACTATTATTTTCTAAACTCAAAGCTGTACTGTATCTTTAAAAAAAAGATTTAGTTATTTTTTATTTGAAATGCAGATAGTGAGAAGACAGAGAGAGCTTAGCTGATCCAAAACTAGGAACCTCTTCTGGGTCTCCTACACGGGCAGAGTCCCAAGGACCTGAGCCCTCCTCTGCTGCTTTCGCAGTCCATAGACAAGGCGCTGGATCAGAAGTGGAACAGCTGGGACACATACCGTCACCCCTATGGGAAGCTGGTACTTTTGCAGGTGGAAGATTAGCCTGCTTGCATCAGTCCCTGTGCCGTCGCTCCTGTATGGCAATTTCATTGTGTATTTCTAAGTGAACTCATTGACAGAGTAAGCTATTTGGGGGCTTGGTTGTCTTTTTTTGTGTTCATTTTGTTTGTTTTTATTATTTATCTGCATTGTTGCAGGAGAGACACTGATATGTTATTGTGGATAAATGCTGTGGCAAATCATGATGTATTTCTTAATATATATTCCTAGAGACAGAGGACACTCACGGCACGATTGACCCCCTCCACAATCCTAGACCGGAGATGCTCTCCAGTTGTGAATTGGAGCTTTCTGAGACCAGCATGCCAATTTTATGTTACAACAGGTTTTTAAAAATGATTAACTACCATTCATTGCCTCAAGCAGGGTTCATTGCTCTCTCGGAGTTTAATGGAATGTAGAATTTAACACTGTGACTCTCAAAGGCTTTCCCCTTCCCCATCAACTCCCATTCATAACTAGAGTTAAAGCCAGTCTCCCAGGATGGAGCACATGATGCTCTCCTCCCCTCCACTTTACCTGGACTTAAGAACCCCAAATTTGTAACTATCTCAATTTGACATGTTGAAACAGTCTAATTTGACCTTTTACTTTGCATTCCTTTCAATACAAATCAGGACTAAATATTTTATATGCCTACTGGCCATTTGTACATCTGCCTAACTATGGGCCTTGGGGAAGGCTGATAAGACTTGGTGCAATACCGGCATCCCATATGAAAGTGTCCACTTTTAATTGCAAACACCACTCCTGAGTTAGCTTCCTGCTGGTGCGCACACTAAGACAGTAATATCTCAAGTGATTGGCTCCCTGCCACCCATGTGGGACACCCACACTGAGGTCTGGCTTCTGGCTGTGCTCTGATCTAGCCATGATTCTTGAGGTGATTCCAGAGGTGAAGAGCTGATGGGAAAACCATCCCTCGCTCCTTCCTGCTATCAAACATATACAATAAATTTTAGCTTTTTTAAAAAAGCTGTTTGTAACTGGTGATGGGAAGTGATTTCAAATTAGGATGTCAGCTTGAGCTCACGCTTTTATATTGTTTTCCAACATTTTAGGTAACATCATTTGAATGAATGTCTTATTTATTGTTTTAATAATGTACTTTTCTTTTTTGGGATTTATTTAATTTTATAGTTACACAGAGGAGAGACAGAAAGGTATTCTGTCTGCTGCCTCACTCCCCAAGTAGACACAATAGCAGGAGCTTCCTTCAGGTCTCCCATGTGGGTGCAGGGTCTCAAGGCTTTGGGCTGTCCTCAACTGCTTTCCCAGACCACAAGCAGGGAGTTGGATGGGAAGTGGAACAGCTGGGATTAGAACCAGTGCCCATATGGGATCCTCGCACGTGTAAGGCGAAGACTTTAGCCGCTAGGCTACCATGCAGGGGTCTTTCTCTTTTTCTTTTAAGATTTATTAATTTAGTTGAAAGAGTCACAAAGCGGAGAGGGAGAGATAGAGGTCCTCCATCCACTGGATCACTCCCCAGATGGCCATAACAATTGGCTGAAACAGGTCAAAGCAAGGAGCTGCTCCTAGGTCTCCCATGTGGGTGTCAGGAGCTTAAACACTCGCGCCATCTTCCACTGCTTTCCCAAATCATTACCAGGGAGCTGGATCTCAAAAAAAGCAGCCAGACCTTGAAGTAGCACACATATGGGATGCCACTGTCATTGGCCGCATCTTTACCTATTACACCACTTTGCCCATACTTAAAAAAAAAAAAAAACTGAAAAAAGGGCCCAGCACAGTAGCCTAGCAGCTAAAATCCTCACCTTAAATGCACCAAAATCCCATATGAGCATCGGTTCTAATCCCAGTGGCCCCACTTCCCATCCAGCTCCCTGCTTGGGCCTGGGAAAGCAGTCAAGGACGGCCCAAAGCCTTGGGATCCTGCACCTACATGGGAAACCCGGAAGAAGTTCCTGGCTCCTGGCTTCAGATCAACTAAGCTCCGGCCATTGTGGCCACTTGGGGAGTAAACCATCGGACAGAAGATCTTCCTCTCTTTCCTCCTCTTTGTATATCTGACTTTACAATAAAAATAAATATAAAAAAGAAAAAGTACTATCTCAATTCTCTTTATAATTGCAGGCTTAAAGCACTACTAACCATTCAACTAAATAAAATAAAAACAGTATCCACAGAAATATAGACAAGGGCTAAAAACAATAATCAAATCATAAGACACCTCAATTTTTATTGTACATTTTTAAAATATTCTGTATTAGTTACCACATATCAGGAGAGCATATGCTTTTGGTCTTTTGGGGACCAACTAATCATAATCATTTAGAATTTCATCCATTTTGTTGCAAAAGATATAGTTTTGTTATTTTTAAGGACTGAGTGGTATTTTTAAAACACATGTATACCGCATTTTCTTATCCATTGGATATCAGTGCTGATTGCATGTCTTAGCTGTTGTGGATTGCACTTGCAATGAACATGAAGGGAAAAATAACTCTCGTATGATCATTTCATTCCATTTGGGCAGATTCCCAGGATTGGGGTGGCTGGGTCATTCGGTGAGTCTATTTTCACATTTCTGAGGAAACGTGAATATTGAATTAATAACAACTAAAAAGTTTCCAATTTTTTTTTAAAGATTTATTCAGTTTATTACAGCCAGATATACACAGAGGAGGAGAGACAGAGAGGAAGATCTTCCGTCCGATGATTCACTCCCCAAGTGAGCCGCAACGGGCCGGTGCGCGCCGATCCGATGCCGGGAACCAGGAACCTCTTCCGGGTCTCCCACGCGGGTGCAGTGTCCCAATGCACTGGGCCGTCCTCAACTGCTTTCCCAGGCCACAAGCAGGGAGCTGGATGGGAAGTGGAGCTGCCGGGATTAGAACTGGTGCCCATATGGGATCCCGGTGCGTTCAAGGCGAGGACTTTAGCCGCTAGGCCACGCCGCCGGGCCCAAAAGTTTCCAATTTTTATAAAAGGCACTAATATAAACACTCAAGAATCTCAGTAAGTTCTAAGAAGAACTAAAAGAGACCCACATAAAGACAAATTATAATAGCACTTTAGAAATATATGTAACTTTAGGTTACATGTTTTGCTCGATACAGATGTCCATGCGTGGGTGATCACCCTTCTCTTTCCCGCTACGTCCTCCATATAACTCCCTCAGGATTTGTCCCCAAGCTTTTACAATGGTATTATCATTCATTTCACCATTACAGGATTAACTTTCTGATATATAAATGTATTATGACATTACAGCTGCAGGGAAAAAAGAAAATAAAGTAACACAGAAGTATAATTAAAAAATAATAATGGGAATTTTATAACTATCTGGTAATAAAGATGTATGCTGTATACATGTGTTATTTCCCAGCATGCTAATCTCCCTAGCCTAGTGGAGGTTATAGTTGTGCGTGTATGTGAGTGTATATGAGGTGGGGAGAAGAGAGGGAGAGAGAGAAACAGAATCTTGAAAGCAGTAAGAAAAGAAACTTGTCATACGAAGGATCTTCAACATAATTGTCAGCAGATTTCTCATCAGAAACCTTGGTGTCCATAAAGCAGTGAGCTGAAGTGAAGTGCTTTATTTAAAAAAAAAATTTAAGATGCCCAGTGGGTTAAACATCCAGTGGGTTAAACCTCTGCCTGTGATCCTGGCATCCCACATGAGATTCAGTTAGAGTCCTGGCTGCTCCAGTTCCAGTCCAGTCCAAATCCCTGTTAATGCACCTGGGAAAGCAATGGAAGATGCCTCCAAGTATTTAGACCCCTACTACCCATCCGGGAGACCCAGATAGAGTTTCAGGCTCTTGACTTCAATTTGGTCCAGCCCCAGCTTTTATAATCATTTGGGGAGTAAACTACCATATGGAAGATTCATATATTCTCTCTCTCTCTCTCTCTCTCTCTCCCTGTCTATCTACATATCACTCTGTGTCACTCTCATTTTCAAATAAATAGCATAAAGCTTTTAAACTAGACGCCCACATTCCATATTGGAGTGCCTGGGTCCAATTGCTGCCTTCGCTGCCCTTTATCCTGCCTGCTAATAAAGCACATACTGGAGGGACGGGGGTGGCGGTTCAAGTACATAGCGCCCAGCCGCCCGCGTGGGGAAATTAGATTGGCTTCCTGGTTCCTACATTCAGCCTGGTCAAGCCTCAGCTGCTCGTGGACATTTGAAGAGTAGATAGAAAACTAATTTCTCCTCAATCTCTCTCTTCTCCTTTCAGATAAATAAAATAAATTTTAAAATGAAAAACTATAATAACTTGGATTGTTATAGCTATTTTATTATAACTGTTTTATTTTAATTCCTCATTTTGTTTCCTACATAAGATCAATGCATCAAAGAAATTATCAGCTTATACTTTGGGGCACACAATGTACAAGGATATAAATTTGTAACATCAGCAATCAATGGGGTGAGGATAGAGCTGTAATGATGAAGTTTTGTACAAGTAGTGAGGTTTAACTGGTATAAATTCAGGGTTTTTTTTTTAAAGATTTATTTATTTTATTACAAAGTCAGATATACAGAGAGGAGAGACAGAGAGGAAGATCTTCCGTCCAATGATTCACTCCCCAAGTGAGCACAACAGCTGGTGCTGCGCTGATCTGGTGCTGCGCTGATCTGAAGCCAGGAACCAGGAACCTCTTCCAGGTTTCCCATGCGGGTGCAAGGCCCCAAGGCCCTGGGCCGTCCTCAACTGCTTTCCCAGGCCAAAAGCAGGGAACTGGATGGGAAGTGGAGCTACCGGGATTAGAACCGGCGCCCATATGGGATCCAGGCACGTTCAAGGTGAGGACTTTAGCCGCTAGGCCACGGCGCTGGGCCCAAATTCAGGTTATTTTAAAGTGCTACAATTTTAAATGTTACATTCTCTATGGCCAGCACAAAAACAAAATCTAATGAATATACACAAAAGGAAATGAATGAATTCACACATTTAACTCAAAAAATCAATCAGATGTTAATACAGAAAATAAGAACCAAAAAGGCTATAAGGGATATACTAAACAAATATCAAAATAAGTCTTTCTACATTCATAATTTCCATAAATTTAAATGGGTTATATGCCCAAAGACAGAGATTAGCACAATAAATAAAAATGCACAGTGGAAATGAATATTGTCTACGAAAGACTCACCTTAGAACCAGAGCCCAATTTGTTTAAAGTGAAATATTGAAAAAAGACGTTACATGTAAGCAGTAAGAAAAAAACAGTAAGAGTGACTGCACTGTTTGAGATGCACGTTACATAAAGGTCCAACCCACTAAGCCAGCACTTCTTTCCTGAAGTTCAACTTACATCAAATATCAAATCCTTCCTCTTTTGAATGGGTATCTAAATCTAACCGAAAAGAGTATTGAGTCAAGTGGAGTCTATTTAGTTATTGTGAACAAGCAAAGTTGGAATGTGATATTTTGGGACCTGACCCCAGGAAATCTGCCAGTATTAATCTGAGCTCTGAAACACAATGCCACATCTCCCTACTTAGCAAATTTGGTGAACTGATAGAATGGCTGGAAAAAAATCTTGATAACAGTAGATTATGTAAACAGAGGCGTGCAAACAAAAAGAAAACAGAAACCAAGAAGCTGTTTGCTATACTACAGGGAAAAAAAGACGAAAGCTGAAGGAGAGAATTGCCAGTCAGGCCCAAGTTTTTCCAAAAAAAAAGTGGAAAAAAGAGCAATGCTGGAGTGGGATTTCTGTTAAAAGCTAAGTAAATAAATAAATACATAAATGCATACATTCATACATACATATCCACCACTCTATGGCAAAGTTTGCTAAGATTCGGCCAGCTCTGCTGGGGGTTCCAAATCTGCTTTCAGAGAAGCAACAAGGACATGTCAGCACAGGTAGGGAGGATTAATGAAAGAAAACGGCTGACCACAAGGGGGAGTCTCTTCCACCTCACCCTCTTGAAGGTGCAGGAATCTCCCCTTGTGGATGGCGGTGCCTTCACAGCTGGGAGCCTGTGGGTGGAAAATGGCTGCAGGACCAGTGTGTGGATGTGAGTCTTGCTGGACCTCAAGCTAGTTGTGTATTTCCTGCCGTCCCCAGGTGTGTCTCCCTGACCCACTGTGAAATCACCATGATAATCCTACTACCTCCATCACAGAGTTTGCCTGCCCTGGGTGCCTTTGGCCAACGTGGGGCACACCAAAGTGCTCTACCTAGACAGAAATAATACAGTCCAGAGCAGGGATGTGATCTACCCCAGCAAACCTTCTCACACATAACTAGACTCCCACCACCAAAATTCACACTTCCACATTTCTCTTAATGTACAGTTGGTGCTGGATTCTAGGGTACTCTGGTTACAAAATAAACAAGGTGACTATGTCCTCTGCCCCCGCCCCCCCATGGGAACAGATATGTGAATCATCCATTTGGCTGCAAATACTCACTCATGTGACATGCAAACCAAGCTCACTCACAACTGAATGAGTTTCACTTCTGGAAAGGTAAAAAGGCACCTGCACCAGAAGATGCAGGAAAAGACACTCCAGAGTCTTCTGTTTCAGCCCCTTTCCGTTTAAGAGGAATAAGGAATGAATCCTTGGATGCTGCCAGCCTAGCTGAACTTGTCCATGTGCGACAACCTAGATATGCACACACATACATAACGCACACATACACGATGCCCCAACATGTGCCCATTCCAGCACCAGTGTTCCTATGCCAGGGTTAGGAGAGCCACCGCTGGGAGGATCCTTGTGAGGGAACCATGGGGCACACAAGAGGTACTTTGTGGGGACCCTGAGTGCCCCTGGGTAGATTTCTGGCTCTTGTTATGAAAGCGGGTTACTATACAATTCAGAAGTTTGAACACAGTTCCGTCATACCACAGCCCTGGGTGCTATACAAGGCTGATGAATTGCCACAGAGCCCCCTCTCTTGCTTGGGGTCACAGTGGCCCTCAGGTAGGTGCCTCCCACTTCACTTTCTAAGGCTCTGGCCCCTGGGAGCCACATTCTGGGAGTGAATCCACCGGAAGCCAGAGGTGCCAACTCAGACACCCCCAGAAGTTATGCTGTACCCCTATTGATCCCGCTCCTCACTGCCAGTCCTCTTGGAATTGGATTCTGTTGCTGCCATACAGCCAATAGGAATACAACACATGGTAAGTGGTCCCCTGGGGCCAATAAGAGGCAGTGGTTGGGAACATCATGTGTATTCCTATTCATGATGAGGACGTTATTAGGAAGGTTTCAATAATAATATGACCTAGGGGCACAATCTGCTCAGAAGATAACAGGTTCTCCTTGGGGGCAGAGCTGTGCCTTGGATATGTACAAGGGAAATAAAAATTCCCAGCCCTCTCTACTGTATTTCTGCTGTTCACCTTAAATCCTGCCACCCATCACTCGCACCAGCTGGGCACTGAGACCTGCACTGTGTTCGCTGCGAGATCCTGTGTGTATATAATGGTTGAAGGATACCAAGTCTCGGTCACCTCCTTGGCTAAATTAAGTTCCAGTCATTTAAATTTTTTATAGTTAGGGCTAGCACTGCGGCTTAGTAGATTATTCCTCTGATTGCAATGTTGGCATCCCATAGGGGTGCCAGTTTGTGTCTCAGCTGCTCCACTTACTGTGCAGCTCCTGGCTTACGGCCTGGGAAAGCAGTAGAGGATAGCCCAAGTTCTTGGGTCCCTGCACCCATGTGGAGAACTAGAAGACTCTTCTGGCTCCTGGCTTCAGATCAGCTCAGTTCTGGCCAATATGGCCATCTGGGGAGTGAATGTTGATGGTAACTGTCTGTATGCTTCTCTCTGTAACTATGCCTTCAAATAGAAATAAAATTAAAATTTGTTAGCAAACATCAATAGTGCTTATTTTACAAATTCTTTCTGGGCTATGCCATTGTCTATGTATTCAAGGGTTAATTTAAGGAAAATTATTTATTTGTATCTGAAAAGCAGATTTACAGAAAAGAGAGAGAGAGATTTTCCACCCTCTGGTTCACTCCCCAAATGGCTGCAAACAGCTAAGCTTGGAGCTACAGCTTCTCCCAGGTGTTCCATGCAGATGCAGTGTCCCAAGGACTTAGGCCATGCTTTGCTGCTGTCCCAGGCCATAAACAGAAAGCTGGATGGGAAGTGGAGCAACAGAGACACAAACTAGCCCCACAGATAGCCAGCCCCAGGCTATTTATTTTTGTTTGTTGATTCTATATCCTGTAACTTTAACAAAATGTCATGAGTTTCAACAATCTCTTAATGGAGACTTTGGCTTCCCTATATATAAGATTATTTCATCTGCAAATAAAGATAGTTGAACTTCCTCCTTTCTAATTTGTATCATTTTGTTTTTGTTTCCTTCATAATAGCTCTGGCTACAACTTCCATAGTTCTATGGAGTAGCCATGGTGAAAGTGGCACCCTTGTCTGGTTATAGGTAACAGCAGAAATGCTTCCAGTTTTCCTCATTAACTGTGATGCTGGCCATGGGTTTCTCATATATTATGTTGATTGTAGCAATCCCTGATGACTTTTTATTTTTATATCAAATGTAATATTTCATTTTTCATCTGTAATTTTATCAATTTGAATCTTTTACTTTTTTGGTTAGCTGAGCAAATTGTATAGTAATTTCATTTATTTTTCAAAAAAGCTAGTTCTTCATCTAACTGTAATTTTTATGGTCTCAATTTTGCTTATTTCTACTCTAATTTTTTCTTTCCTCCTCCTAATTTGGATTTGGTTTGTTGTTTTCCTGGATACTTAAAATGCACTGTTAGACCATTTATTTGATGCCTTTTCAATTTGTTTATGTGGGCACTAATTGCTATAAATGTACCTCTTTAATGCTGTTTTTGCTGTATTCCATAAGTTTAATATGTTATGTTGTCATTTTCATTCATTTTCAGATTTTTTTTTGGTGTGGTGAAAAAAGACATAGAACTAGCCATCTGGATTCAGTTTAAATTTTTAAAAAAGGAAGTTTTAATTTTCCTTTTGATTTCTACTGTGACCTCCTGTTCATCTGGGAGGATATTATTCAGTGTCCATATATTTGCATATGTTCTGGAGTTTCTCAAGTTGTTAATTTTCAGTATATATATTCAGAATATATACATGGTGGAACTTGATTTTTAAATTTTTCTGATGTTTATTTTATGGCCTACCATATGGTCTATCCTACAGGAAGTTCTAGGCACTGATGTAAAGACTGTATTCTGCAACCATGGGATAAAATATTCTGTAGGTATCAATTAGGTCCATTTGGACCATAGTATACAATAGCTCTGTTGTTTCTTTTTTCTTTCTTTTCTTTCTTTTTTTTTTTTTTTTTTTTTGAAATGAACTTCCAATTGATGAAAGTGGGGTGTTGAAATCCCACATTAGGGCCCGGCATGGTGGCTAGAGTCCTTGCCTTGAATGCACAGGGATCCCATATGGGCACCAGTTCTATTCCCGGCAGCCCCACTTCCCATCCAGCTCCCTGCTTATGACCTGGGAAGGCAACTGAGGACAGCCCAGGGCCTTGGGACGCTGCACCTGCATGGGAGACCTGGAAGAGGTTCCTGGCTACTGGCTCCTGGCTTCAGATTGGCTCAGTTTCAGCCATTATGTTCGATTGGGGAGTGAATCTTCCTCTCTGTCCTCCTCTCTATGTATCTGACTTTGCAATAAAAATAAATAAATCTTAAAAAAAAAAGAAATCCTACATTAATACTGTATTTTAAAATACTGTATTAAAAATATTGTATTAAAATCTATGTCCCCATTTAGACCTATTAACATTTGTTTTACACAGTCAGGCACTCTGGCATAAAGTGCAAATACATTTATTATGATCACACCTTCCTATTGAGTTGACCCCTTAATCATTACATAATGCCCTTCTCTGTCTCTTTTAATAGTTTTTGCGTTAAAGTTTATATTGTTTTATATCAGGATGGCCACTCTTCTTCATTTTTGTTTTTAACTATTTTTACATTTACTATGTTATATACATTATATTTTATATAATGTATTTATATTTATACACTTATATAATTTGTATAAAATAGAAATTTACAAATACTATGTAAATGTATATAATATCAATATTATATTTTGTAATATTTTACACTTAGTTTGTTTTTAGTTATTTGTAGAACCAATTAGTTTTCTCCTCAAAGGGCTTTTATCCTCGAAATACACCTTTGTAACTTAGTGGATTTTCTGCTTCTTCAGTGGATATTCAGGAGTGTGTGCTAGGTCAGACCAGGGAGCTCAGATCAGTGCTTGGGTATGGTGCCAAGTGTCCAAGATGACTCCCATTTTGGAAGCTGTAGGTCTCCTCTGTTGTCAGCCAGGGAAGGGTATAATCCCATCAACTGGTGTTATCACTGCTCACATCATCTCAGTCAAGGTTATCGATGTCTGGGGAGAGCCCATTGTGGCTACAAGCCCTGTACATGCATTTGCAAGAACTTTACAGAGGATCTGTGTGATCTTCAGTGTGAGCACAGAACCTCCTGCAATCACCCACCCTGGGTACTTAGGGAGCTCTGAGACTCTGAAGCCAGACACAGTGATTGCCCAAAGATCTAGCTATGTTCCATGTCCCATCCTACAGTCGTGGAATTGCTAGATTTCTAGTATGCAGGGCTCGCACGGTCACAGGGAGCAGGATCCACTCCATAAGCTCCGTAAGGCTGCCCTGTCCATGGCAAGAGCCAAAGCATTCCCAGAGCCAACACCTTAGCAGCTGGAGAACAGGAGCCAGGGACCTAGAAGCGAGAGGAGCGAGCTCCTCACATACTTAAGCAGGCACCCTGTCCCTTGCTAACCCTGCAAGAACTTGATTCGGAAAGATGAGTGGAATAAGATCTTTTCTTCACGTAAGAAAAAAAGCAGACATGAAACAGAACGGTGTGATAGGCAAGGTGATGAAGTTTCATGGGGGTAGGTCATCCATCAGAATTGATGAGCACCTCTCCAGACAACATTGGAGAGTGAATATACAGTTTACATGAAAACTAAGGTTCCTAAGAGAATGGGGTTCAGTTCTTCTTGTCATTTTCCCCTCCCTCCCTGCTTCTTCTTCTAGACAACCAATTTAGGTAAAATTCCTCCCAAGAATTTACTACCAAATGTTATTGCGTAGCACACCTGGTGCCAGGAAAAATGATCCCCTTTGGGGAAGGCTAGGATCACCTGCAAAGCTCTTGGGGTTTGACCAGGACTTTGTAGTGGTAAAATACTGGACTGCTTCTAAGATGTGCTTTCAAGGCTGTTAAATTCCTTTTTATAGAAACTTCGGCTTTCAGGCTCTCACTCACACGTAGGGTTAATTGGTAACTTCCTAACAATAACAATTTCAACTGTGTAACCTCCCCCTACCCCTTTTCACCTGCCCAACAACATCCATTCCCCATTGCTTCCCCCTCCACTTGGCATTCTCATGTTATGTGTAGACTGTGCCTTCTGAAGTTGCTCAAACTGCAGAGAATCAAATTTTGGATGATAGGTGTAGAAAGAATTAAAATTCTGAACTAAACCTGCTTCCATTATCTGTCCATTTCTGTTGAGACAGGGTTTCAGTGAGTGAATTGCTTTCTACTCTCTTCCTGTCTCTGAGTCCATCCTGTGATAGGTACATGGTCGTTAAACCAGCAGCACAAGCTTAAGCTGGCTGTGTGCTTTTGATTCCTACACACAAGGGATCCCCACACACAGCACGGCAATGATTTGATGCTGACTGGGAATCCTATTTTTCCAGGTTATGAATAGGGTGACTTTACCCAGATCCCTTACACTCTTTCTGCTTTACTTCATGAGTTTGAAAAATGACAATTATTAAATCAACAGAGTTCTGTGAGGAGTCACTGAAAATGGCATGTGAATAAGTAAGCTTGTAGCACAGAGTCTGACAGGAAGACACAGTCAGGCAGTGAGTCCTGGTATTTCTTAGCTGTTTTATTTGCAGAGTCCCAGAAACATGTGAGAAGCAGTGGATGGGAGGGCTTCATAGCACTCCCCTGAGCGGTAGATAGAGCAGCTCTCCCACATTAGGTCTTGGTAACATCACATACTGTCTCTGAGCCTCAGACTCAGGTCTGATGAACCAGGATGTCTGATACTCACTCTGCAAGCTGCTGCTGTGGAGAAAGATGTGGCCAAGGCGTAAATGTTCAAAATACAGGGAATGATATTCATCAGCATTTTGGGTTGTTTTGGAAAGGTCAGCTGTGTTCCAACGTTGATGGCTGTATTGCTTAACTCACCAGTGAGCTTTCCTGAAGCTCATAGCTTCTTCTGCTGGTCTAAACTCTGCCAGAATCCTCTAGAAGCTTTGTGTGTCTATGTCTTTGGCTTCTCACAGCTGCAACAGCAAATGTCTGGGTGTTGTCTCTCATCACAAATTCTTCCTGGAAGGAGACTGAAGAAGAACTCCGCCGTGTGCCAGCCTCGGTGTATTCCTCCCTATGACTTGGATTCCTTCCCTACCAAGAAGGAGACTCTGTCAATACCTTCTGTGTTCTGTCCCTTCGTTCTGATAACTCCTTACACCTGGCCCACTCATTCTCCACTTACACATTCAGCCCAGGCAGTGAAGAATCTCTGAAGCCAGGGTGGTTTTAGCAGGGAGAATTTTCAATCTCAGCATTCAGGAACACAAAGATGGATGCATTTCTTTTCACTGTTTAAGTTCCTATCACCTGGATATGAAATGAGATTTCCAGGCTGCTGGTATTCATTGAAGCTGGATTGAGGATACATGGGACCTAATCATATTTTCCTTGAGAATTTGCTATATACTTGAATATGCCCATAATAAAAATGGTTTAAATTACACCTCCACACACACACATCTACAGACAGATACAAAGGACTGTAGCTTTCAATCTCTATGAAAAATGACTGCTTTTAATTTTTCAAATAAAGTCTTTGAAAGTAGAAGCCTAATATGTAAAAGGAATAAAAGGCAAACTGTTGTTGCATAAGCTGAGAAAGGATCATTCCTCACCAAGATGTGGTGCAGAAACCAGTGGCAACATCATCATCTAGAAATTTTTGAGAAATTCAGACTTTGAGACTTCCATCCCCTGACCTACTAAATCAAGATCTGCATGTTATAAAGACACCCTGGTCATTCAAAAACACATTAGAGTTTGAGACAAAGAAGCTCTTAGGAAAAGGCAGAACTGAATTTTCTCTAGTTTTTAATCATTTAGAAATATATTTACTGGAAAGGTATAGCAACATAGAGAACGATAGAGGGAGATATGAGGGAGAAATTTTTTTATCCATTAATTCACTCTCCAAATGGCTACTATAGCCAGTAGCAAACAACTCTGTTCATATGTGCATCATTTTCTGGCTTCCCAGGTGCATTAGCAAGGATCTTGGTCAGAAGCAGAGTAGCCACTAAGATACGGCATGCCAGCATCCCAAGTTGTGATTGAACTTGCTGTGTTATTATGTTGCCTCCTCAGGCCCCAGTCTCAATATGCACTTTGGTGGAGACAAAATATTTTTAAATCATAACATCCAGTTACATAGGCACAAAATTATCTGGGAATTGAGTTCATATTATATTTTTGTGGCTTTTCTGATATGTTAACTCATCTATGGTGCAGTTCCCATTTATTTATTCAATCTAATAGTTACTATAATGAGAATTTTTCAATGAAGTTAAATTCTGTGATCAGTTAATTTCATATGAGGAAGATTATTCTAATCAGTCTTGGTTAGCATAATTCAATCTGTGGTAAGGCCTCAAAAGCGGAGCTGTTTCCTCAAGATGTAGAAGGAATACCAGCTGCGAACTTTAGTCTCAGCCTGTGCCTATGAATTCTTGCTTACCCACAATCTTCCTTTCCTGACTGCTTGCCTTATAGATTTGTTTAGATTTGTTTATCCAAGTTTAACAGTCATCAATTCCATGTAATGCATTTGATAGGTAGAAATATGGGTACAGCTATAGTTAATGATACAGACATAGACATTTTCCAGCGCTTTTATTTCTCTGGTTGAACCCCTACTGATGTTTTCAAAAGATACTTGAACTAGGTTATTTTCTAAGGGGACAACTCTAGAGGATTTAGAATTACGGTTAAAGAAAATTGATTTCTTGAAGCCAATTGTACATATACTTGCAAAAATGTAAGCAAGGATCTACTAGCATATAGAATTATTGAAGAACTGGAAGCTGGGAAAAAAAGAAAGCCTCAATGAATGTGTTGGTATTCCAGAGGCCAGAGGAGAAGGTTAACACAAAATGGAATGGAATAAGTAAATTCAACTTGTTTAGATCACCTTGGAGCAGAAAAATATCACAAACTGAACACGTCTCTGGAAATGAAGACATCACTGGAATCCTGAAGAATCCCACTGAATTTCATTATTAAAAGAATTTGAGAGGAAGCAAAGCAGGGAGCAAGAGAGGTTTGCAGTAGGTGGCTAAGCCTCATCCAATTAGCTTTAACATTCCATGCCTAGGGAGGTTCTGCTGCCTGCTACAGGGACAGGGAAACTAAGCACAGACAGATCAGCTGCATTCATATCAATTGAGCCAACCACCTTTCAGCACTTAAAAACTTCTGTGAGTAGATTTTAACAAATGTCTATTAGGGGTCTGTACTGTGGCCTGTGGATTAAGCTATCCTCTGTGGACATTTCATTTGAGCTCTGGCTCAAGCCCTGGATGCTCCAATTCCAATTCAAGTCTGTGATAATACTCTTGGAAAGACAACCCAAGTTCTCCAGTCTCTGCCACCCATAGTGGAGCTCAGGAAGGGTGGAGTCTTGGCTGTCTTTGGTTTGGTCTAACCTCAGGTGTTGGAGGCATTTGGGAATGAACCACTGGATGGAAGATTTGCCTCTGGCGCTCTCTCTCTCTCTCTCTCTCTCTTTCTTTCTCTCTTTCTCTGTTGCTCTACCTTTTAGATGAGTAAATTTTTCCTATAAAGAAAGAAATGGGTCACAAAACCTTCAATGCATATGGATACAGGACCCTGAGCAGGACGGGCTGAGTCTACGTGCTGCCAAGGGCAACATGGAAGCCAAGACATAATGGAGTCTGCATTCTGTGATGTTGCACAATAAATAACAGTGAATAGAATTGCTCAACACACCCTATAGCTCTTGACTATCTTCCACAACCACATAATAGCTGGGGGGCTTCCTTTGCTTTCTGCAGCCTGTTTTTTATCAGATGAGTATCTCCAAGGAATGCTGTGATATTTCTGCAAGAGGATGCAAGTGGCTTGTATTTCATAAAGTATGCAGATGTTTCAGATTTCCATATTTTTATTGGCTGTGTATTTCACATGGCAGAATGACCTCTCTGTGCCTGGTCTCAACCTTATCAGACTGGATTAGAAAATGCTTCGGTATGTTTCAAAATTGAACTCAGGATTCTTCCTCTGTGAGTCCTTCCTTCACGGCCCTGTTAGGAAGAGCTGACCACTCTTAACCTGCCGAGAGTCAAGCAAGTTCCTAGTAACATCAGGCGGGAGGGGGAGGGGAATGTTTTTTTTTTTTTTTCTAACACTGAAGTGGGAGTTGGGAAAGCAGGATTTAATATATATATGTATATATATATATACACACGTATATATACATATATATATGTTTGTTTTATTTTAAAGGCAGAGTTACATATATAGAGAGAAAGAGAACTTCCATCCACTGGGTCAGTCTGCAGGTGACTGCAAATGACAAGAGCTTAGCCAATCTGAAGTCAGGAGCTGCCTCTGGATCTCCCACATGGGTACAGGGACCTGAGGACTTAGGCTTCTGCTACTGCCTTCCCAGGTTATTAGCTGGGAGCTGTATTGGAAGTGGAGCCACTGGGACTTCAACTGGTATTCATATAGGATGTTGGCACCACAGGCAGAGGCTTAGCTTGTTGTGCCATGGGGATCGCCCCTGGAAGGGTATGTCTATGAAGACCATAGGAACTTCAGAGCATTCAGACCTGGGATTCTTTGCCTGTCATCTGTGGTGCTCCAATTCCCTTCTGTTCTTCAGGGAATTCATAGTGGCACAGGAAGCAAATACAGTAAAAAAGGCTGATTTAAACTCACAGCCAGTTTCAGAAAATGCTAAGTGTGCCATTTATTATTCAACATATTGGAGTAAGAGAACCCTGGACTGGGTCCTCGCAGGATCAGCACAGAAGTTTGCTTCTCTGTTTCCGGCCTTGGAACCTTTCCAGTGATGCAGTTGCCTCATGAGATGTATTCACAGAAGGAACTCAAAGGTGAGTCTGATAACCTTATCTGCCTGTGGCAAGTGATAGCAGACAACACAAGCAGCTGATAGGACACAAAGCCTGGGAAGTGAGACGCAGAGGAGGAGATACCAGGGGCGATCAAGGTTTCCCAAAGCTCCCAAGTATACAGAGGAGCCAGGAAATTCATGTGCTCAGCCAGGAATGAATACCTGGAGAACACCTAAGAAGAACCTGGACTTTCACCTCTGAGCAACCTTCAAGCTCTGCACAAGCAGATAGTGCAGAATATGACAGGGCTATACAACACCTGGTTAGGCATTGAAGGAAGACTAACAGAGTCATTCTGCAAAGACCAGGAAAGCAGTTTTATGCTTGTCTCCGGGTATGTAAGAAAATCTCTGTTCAGTTGTGAGTTGACCATTAATTTAAACAAAGATGTAAGTGAATGCACACAACCAAGAAAGCAGCCTTCACAAAAACAGTTTCCAATAAGAATGGCTGTTACAAGAAAGAAAGAAAGAAAGAAAGAAAGAAAGAAAGAAAGAAAGAAAGAAAGAAAGAAAGAAAGAAAGAAAGAAAGAAAGAAAGAAAGAAAACACTGGAGAGGATATTCTAATGCACTGTTGGTAGACTGTAGATTTTTATAGCCACCATGGAAAACAATGTGGAGGTTCCTAAAAAAAACCAAAAAACTAAAACTAAGTAGCAGAATGGCCTGCACCACCAGCATCCCATAGTGGAGCAATTCTTTGAGTCTCAAGATTCAGCTGCCCTCTTTCTTTCTCTCTTTCTGTAACAGGTGCATTTTCTTTTATTATTGTTATTGTTATTATCATTTTATGATACAGTTCCATAGGCTCCTGGCATTTCCCTTATCCCCTCCCCAATTCCCTCCCCAACACCTAGTTCCTCCATATCATTACTATAGTTCTTCATAGACAGTCATATGTCCATCATTGCAGGCATGGACAATGGCAGAGAGTCCAGCATCCTATTGTCAAGATAGAGTGAACAGTTTCATTGTAAGTCCATCTTTGTCTGGAAGTAGAAATGCATACTACACTGCATCCTCACATCTGGATGTTAGTTTCCATTTCACAGTTACTGTACATCCCTTCGAATGAAAAGTCATAATACAAAATCAACAATAGAAAGAAAAATAGAAATTTACAATGCCATGGAGTTAAATACCATGTTACTAGATATGACGGTCTCCACTACACAGCTACTATACATCCCCTTAAATGAAAAGCCACAAAACAAAATCAACATCAGGGAGAAAAAAGAAATTAACAACACCATGAAATTAAATACCATGCTACTAAATGACTAACGTGTAGCTGAAGAAATGAAAATCAAGAACCTTCTTGAAGAAAATGATGCTACTGTATGATCTATTAGTCATTGAAGAATTTAATCAGAAGAAAATGTTTTGAAGAGATGAAACTAACAGAAAACATCAAAACCCATGCAATATATTTTCCGCTGATTTTTGTTGGTGAAGTGTGTCTCTTCTAGACAACAAGTAGATGGGTTTTGTTTTTTTAATCCAGTCTACTAATCAATGACATTTGATTTAGCTTCATCCATTTACATTCAGGATTAATATGTATGGTGGTACTTTGGTCCTGTCATTTTAAGAATGGCTTGTTCATTGGTTTAGTCTTTCATTGTCATTTTACTGGGATATTCTTCACATTTGCCTTTGGTTTTTTTTTCTTTTTTTATTATTTTTAATTCATTAATTACATTATATTATGTGACACAGTTTCATAGGTACTTGGATTCTCCCCATCCCTCCCCAAACCCTCCTCCCATGGTGGATTCCTCCACCTTGTTGCATAACCACAGCTCAAGTTCAGTTGAGATTCCCTCATTGCAAGCATATATCAAACATAGAGTCCAGCATCTTATTGTTCAGTCAAGTTCAACGGCTTCTTAGGTATACCTTCTCTGGTCTGAAGACAGAGCCAGCAGAGTATCATCCTATTTCTCTTCTCTGTGAAGAGAACATCTTGAAGTGTCATTTGTAGGGAAGGTTTGGTAGAGGCAAATTCTTTTAACTTTTCTTTACTGTGGAAGAATTTTATTTCATTTTCAAAGACAAAGCTTTGCTGGATATGTTATCCTAGGCCGACAATTTTTTTCTTTTATAATTTGGAATATGTCATTCCATTCTCTTCTTTCCTGTAGAGTTTCCTGTGAGAGATCTCCTGTGAGTTTAATTGGCATTCCTTTATATGTCAATTGATTTTTTTTTCACGTGCACATTTAAGGATTTTTATGTTCAATTGAAGAGAGCTTGGTGATCATGTGTCTTGGTGAAGATCGCTTTTGATCAGGCCTGTTGGGACTTCTGTGTCCCTCTTGGATCTTGTTTTCCAATTCTTTCTCTAGGTTAGGGAAATTTTCCTTTATTATTTCATTAAATATATTTGTAAAACCAGTTTCCTTCTGCACCTTCTGGGACTCCCATAACTCCTATGTTAGGCCTCTTAATAGTGTCTTTCAATTCTTGAATACTTTTTTTGGCCTGATCCAGCTCTACTTCCAGCTTTGTGTTTGCTTCCCCCTGATGACAGGAAATATCTTCCAATTCTGAGATTCTTCCTTCTGCTTGCTTCATTCTATTTTGGAGACTCTCCACTGCAGTTTTAATTTGCTCTACTGAGTTCTTAATTTCTGATATACCAGCCTTGATTTGCTTTATTGCTGCTATTGCTTGTGTAAAATATTTCTGAAATTTTTTGAACTCTCGTTTGTGTTTCTCATTGTTGATCAAGAGCTTTAAAATGAGTTTTCTGAATTCTGTGTCCCCCATTTTCTCGATGTCTTCCTCAGTTAACTCTGAGGTTGTCATAGGGTTTTGATCCGTTGCAGGGGAGTTTTCAGTAATATTCATTATGCCTTTGTCTCTTCTTTTGCTCTTGGTCATTGTACTTCTGGTTAGCAGATTCTTCTCCTTAGGGCAGGTTTCTAATATATATCACCCATAGGTCTGCAATTTGATTTTACTTATTGCAGTTGGTACATGGCTCTTTGTTTGCAGTCACTTGTGCCACTGCCTCCAGCAAGTTCCAGGTCTGGGTTCTTATGTTAGATTTCCACCGTGGTCTCCACAGCCCCAACTCATGGCTCACCACTCTCCACCTCCTGTGATACCATGCTGAGGCTGCACCATTGTCTGTACAACCTTTTCCCACTTCTGGTTGGAGCAGGTCCCAGGATTAGGGAACCACCAGGTGTGCTATATAGCTAGGTTGTTGGTGGCGCTGATCTTGCCAGAACCTGTTGGCTGTTAGATCTGGGTGCCACACGGATCTATTTTAACCTGTACAATGCCACAGTCGGTGTTATTTTCCTGTGGGACCAGTGCAATCCACTTAACTCAGTTAGTTCTCGTGAGCTCAGGACATGTGCAGTTCCCTGTTGTCCCCTGCAGTCCTAAAGCATTTGCCACAGTGTACAAAATGGCGCCTGACATACCACTACTAGAGTTCTTGATCTGCTGGACGTCAGGTCTGAAGGCTACCCAGACCTGCCCCAGGTGGAACCGGTAGAATGCCACGTTGCTGCAGTTCACTGAGTCAGAAATGAGTTCACTCCCAGCTCAGCGCATGCTCAGTCCTTTCCCTTGCCTTTGCCTCCTTACGCAAAATGGCGCCCAATTCAGCTCTAGGGGGCTGACTGGGCTGTGAAATCCACCTGTTCTTGCACTGTCCATCTGGGATCTGCTGCTCTGTCTCTGCTCCTGGTCAAATCAAACGGACCAGCAGGATAGACAGTTCTTTGTCTGGGCTCACCTCCCAAGCTCCCAGTGAAAGTCCCTTCCCACCTGGTTGTTGGTGGAGGTCTGGCTGCTGGCGGAGTTCAGACTGCTGTTAGCTGAATGCTGCTGGAGTATCAGTCACTGCAACACCGCACTGTTGTGTCCACTGCTTTCCTGTGTCTGTCAGTCCCCAGGTACCCCTCTGCTGTTCTGTCCTCTCCCATTTCCTGGAATGTGTCCTCTCTGCTTCATCCTGATTAAGTGTTTCTCCATCTGTTAAACGTGTCCTTACCCTATTCCACCATCTTGATTATCCCAGCTCTCCTTTTTCTAATCCAGCTCCCCACTAATACACTTGAGAAGGCAGAGGTTCTACCCCAATCACTGAGGCCGCAGCCACTCCAACTTTGCAGCCATTTGGAATATGAGCCAAGGGATGGAAGTTCTCAATTTTTCTTTGTTCCTTCTTATCTCTCTGTAACTCTACAGATCAGGGGAAAATATATTTACGTTCTGGGGTTGAAGTATCTTACTAAGCATAATGGTTTCCAGTCATATCCATTTTGCTGCAAATCAGTAGTATTCTGTAGTCCATATATACTGCATTTTATTTACCCAATAATCCATTGATGACTATCTGAGATGATTTCACATATTGGCAATTGCAAGCTTTACTGAAATAAACATAGCTATGCTCTCTCATATGCCAATTTCAATTCATTTGAATAAATTTCCAGGAGTTGGATGATTGGGTCGTATTGTATGAGGAATTAAAGGAACAGTAGAAGTTTAGACTCTCTGGTTAAGTTACCTTTAAGATCTTATTGCAGTCCTGGCGTGATAGACTAGTGGCTGAAGTCCTTGCTTTGCACACTACAGGATCCAATATGGGCGCCGGTTCTAATCCCAGTAGGCCCACTTCCTATCCAACTCCCTGCTTGTGGCCTGGAAAAGCAGTCAAGGACTGCCCAAAGTCTTGGAATCCTGCACCTACTTGGGAGACCCAGAAGAAGCTTCTGGCTCCTGGCTTCGTATTGGCTCAACTCCTGGCCGTTGTGATCACTTGGGGAGTGAATCATCGGACAAAAGATCTTCCTCTCTATCTCCTCCTCTCTGTATACCTGATTTTGCAATAAAAATAAATCTTTTTATTACTTACTAGTAATTTTTATTTACTAAATCTGTCAAATCATGTGTGCCGCAGCTAGAGTTTTTAAAGCCTCCATTACTCAGTTTAAAATAGACTTGTGCTGTAATCTCTTCCCTCAAAGAAACTACTGTGGTTTCCAGTCCACTGAAGTTCTCATTGAAACTGATTGGTATTGTAGTTTGTAGATCAATCTCTGTTGAGTTTGCCTCAAATTTGGCTTTTGCAAAATGTGTTCATGTCTCTGAAAATTGAAAAGCAGTCTCTCCTTAAGCCATTGCGAATTTTTCTACTTTATCTTGTAATAAAATAATTATAAGACTTTTCTCTTATTTAATAAAGATAAAGCAGGAAGAGACAGTTCCAAAAATATGATAATCATTAAATGTTGGTAGATGGACATTTTAGAGAGTTATTTTCCTTCTTATATATATTTTAGAGAAACAAATTCAGAAAAAAATGAGAGAGAGAATACTTCCATCCACTGATTCACTTCCCAGATGCCTTTAACAGCTGGAATAGGACCCAATCACAGCAGGGAACCAAGAACTCCACCTGAGTCTCCCAAAACCATAGGTACTCAACTACCTAAGCTGTTATTTCCTGTTTCCCAGGGTGCACACAGGCAGGAAGTTGGAATCAGGAGTGGAGCTGGTACTGGAATCCAGACACTTCAATATGGGATGCAAATAGCCCAGCAGTGTTATCACTGCAGCCTTAAATGTTATTCCCTGAAAACGTGTATCAAGGGTTGACTTTTTTTTATTGGATATGCTGCCTTTTAACATTTCATTTTAGTGAAAAAGAAAAAAATAGTTTCTAACAGCTTCTTAAATTTTACAACTTGACCTGTGGCTTCTGGTTCTTGTCAACTGCAAACTTTCAAACCATGATTATTTTCAGGGGCCTACCCATACCAAGTGGGTAGAGACAGCAGAGTAAGGCTTTGTTTGGCAAGCTTGCTCTGTTATTCTTGGCAAAACCATGAATTAACTCAGCCTCAATCTTAAAAGCTATCCAGAAGCTAACATAAACAGCCTTTTGCTAACAACAGCAACAAAAAATCCTGGAAGTTCAACATTGCAAAACTACAATTTTTCGCAACTGAGACACGTTAGCGGGAACATTTCAGGAAGTTGTCTTGTGTGATAACAGCCCAAGATTATCCAGGAAGCATGAATGAGCATAGAAAAACGCTTACTATCAGAACGACTTAGTTACCTTCCACTTGACACAGCAATTGCCCACATTTTTGTTTGAAACAAAACAATCTCCCCCCTATAATTATTGGAGAGCAACTCTGCTTACAACCAGGGAGTAATCACTACGATCTACCCTCCCCCTACCAATTATCTGTTGACCACGAAGGTCACTCACATGGTCTGTAGAGGCCCTAAAATTGGGCATCTAATTTTGTGCAAACACTATTTGGGAAGAGTGTTCATCACTTTTGTGAGCCTGCTAAGCTGGTCTGCGTCCAAAAGATATGTTAAAACTCGCTGTTCTGGGATTTTCTCGGTTTGAGAACAGTGATTAACTATGTGGTAACAGATTCCTTCGCCCTCATTGCTCCACACCCAGATTCTTCAAAAACACCTCTGAGTCCACACCGATGCCTGGAGCTGCAGTTACTGCCACACCATATCCAGACAGCAGATGGAGCACTGAGAGACCATCTGGAGGCAGAAAAACGGCAGGAAAAAGAGGGGCATTTCCAAGCTGCCTAGCTGAAAGGCTCTTCAAGGGGAAGAATCTGTCACAGCTTTGAGAATGAACTCTACTCTTAGCCAGGCTGTAGAACGTGGGAGAGAAGGAATTGTATGTTTCTGAATTTGTGGATGAGACAACGAGTAACTGATGTATTAAGAGTTACCATAGTTCCTGGTAAGAGTTAAATTCAGGGGAATTGTCCATAGAACCTGCCTTGACCATTGCAATGTGTGCAGGATTGAAGGGTGCACAGTTCGCAGTTCAGAAAGGGAAGGAAAAAAAAGACTCAGAGACAAGATTTGATTTAAAACGGGGTGCCTGAGGTAACTCTCCCTCCCTGCAAGCTGAAGGAAAGAACAGTTCTCAGCTTTGCCTGGCAGAGTTTTTTTTTTTTTTCCTTGGGAAAGCACTGTCAGCGTTAGTGCTGACTTGCATTCAGGGCCACCAGGAGAGTACTGTGGAATGAGATGGAGGAGTGAGATAGGATGGACCTCCAGGTGTGCAAACTCCGAGTTTGCTATCTAGAGACTGCCCACCTCCCTAAGGCCTGACTCTATTAATCACAGACTTTATCACACACCTGTCCTTGTGGGCTTGACTTTCCTAACCACAGATTCTTGTCAAGTACCGTCACCCAGGGCTACTTCCATTCCAAGGCTCTCAGTTCACATCCTTGTTGTTTCATCTCCAGCTGCAAAATCTTCTGCTGCCCTTCAGCAGAACCAGACCAATACAGAGCTGATAATCAAGGCTGTAAGAGATCACTGCATGGTCTAGAGTAAAACTAGCTAGAACAAGGCAACAGGACAAGTTGAAGGAACTTTAGAAAGGTTTTGGTAAATGAAATTAAAAGATAAGCTTAAAAAATGAAATCCATGCACATTTATTTTATAATATGACTTTTCATTAAATTTTTGAAGACTGCCTCATACACAGATTCCAGAGCTGTTTGCATCAAAATTAATTCCTATTGAATTCCATTTTCCCACAGACTCTTTGAAGTAGCCTGCAGCACAGGGAGCTCTCAAGTAGTATCATGAATCCAGAAATCTTAGGTTTAGTCTGTTTCTTGGCTAAATAGGTCCCTTAACTATCTTGGCTCACATTTCATTCTCTGTAGACTGAGAGTTTTAGACTAACGGCATGAACAGCATATATTACTTGTTTATTGAATTTTAAAGACATAATACATTTTTTATTTAACTAAGAACTGCCCTTTATTTTTAAGAAAATTAGATTTCATAATGAAATTTCTTTCTCAAGAATTGGTCTGAAGACATAACATTGATTTGACATATAGCTTTCAACACATAAAATAAATTCATACAATTCTTTGGGAAATAAAATCCATGTGGAATTCATCCTGTTAGTCAATGTAGCTCTGCTTGGGTCACAAAGATTACATCCAAGAACAAAACAGCAGAATGAACAAAAAACTGAACAAACCAGCCAGGTTTATAGTCACTCTAATTTTGTTTTTTAATCGGAAACAAAATGAGTGTTTCCAAACAAATCGATTTGACAACTGTGCACACATTGGATTTTATTTTACTTTACAAAAACTGGATAGACAAGCACATAATATCAACCATATTCAGTATAGGGGGTTCTATGTTATTAAGAAAAAGAATAGTGGGCTGGCATTGTGATATAGTAAGTAAAGCTGCCTATAGGAAGCGCTGGCATCCCATACGGGCACTAATTTAAGTTCGATTGCTGAACTTCCAATTCAGCTCACTGTTAATGCACGTGGGAAAGCAGAGGAAGATGGCCCAAGCGATTGGGGTCCTGCATCCTTGTGAAAGATCTGGATGAAATTCTTGGACCCTGACTTGGGACAGGCGCAGCTCTGGCCATTGTAGCCATTGGGGAAGCGAAGCAGCAGATTGACGTTTTCTGTCATTCTCTTTATCTCCCTCTGTAACTCTGCCATTCAATTAAACATTTGTTTTTAAATCTTTGGAAAGGTCTTTAGATTGTCTTTACTCTTGCAACATGTTGTATAAAACTAATTTTGCACCCAAAATTATGTGCCACATAGTTGTGATGTTCAATTCTGCTATTAGAGCCCAAATCAACAAAAACAGAAAAAAAAATTGTTTAGCATTTTTTATTAAAAACTAAACGTTTCCTTAAAGGACCAGAGTAAAAACTTGTTAGATATTTTATTGTTGTGTAGTCATCTTAAATTAAATGTGGAAATACAAAAAGTACAAATTCTTTTAATTCCAAGAGTATATAACTTATGTTGTGGGCTACTTGGACATAAGCAATCTCGAGAGAACATTCTTATTTGCTCAGGTAGGAAAACAACTTGGTTGCATTTCCCATTACATTGCATCCCACATCCTATTTATGCCTGCACAGCTTCTGAAGGGCAACAGCTCCTCTCCCTTAAAAGCACATCCATAGTTCACCATACAAAACAGTTCTAAAGCCCAGGCCTGCTCCCAGTGTCCCTGGGCTACTGGTGCACAGTTCACCAACCTTCCTCTTCCAAGGAGTCCAGGACGGTGACAGTTCAGAATGTGACGGAAAAGTGGTGGCAGGGGTAGCAGGGGAAGACACAGTGTAGATGTGGTGCAGAGGTGCGTGATGAGCCCCAGCAGCAGTATGGCCGAGGGTGGAGGTGGTGCTTGTGCCGCAGCCTCTTCGCGATCACATCTTCCGGTTTCTGCAGCTTGTACGAGGCTGTGCAGCACGGAGAGCCGAGTCCGCCATCCGTAGGGTTGGCTCTCTGATGAGCTCATCTTGAATTAGGACTTGGCCAGATCGGCACCAGGCTGTATAGCTCAAGCTGCAGCAGCTCAGCTCGCGCTCCTTTACAGATATCTTATATATACATTGCGAGTTGCACGTTGCAAATTTTTGTTTCTAAAACTCAGAAAATCCAGACTGAGCAGATAATTTGAAGCAAGCAGTGGCTTTATTTATTTATTTATTTATTTAAATTGGCAAAACGTGTATTTATGGTGCAAAATGACTCTGGGCTGAGGCTGCCCAGGGTCTGACCCAAACTTGATTATTACACTTGCCAACTTCAGGGAAACTCCAAGGAAGAAAATAAGGCATATATGTGCAAGCTACTGTCAAGCCAAGCAAGATGCAATGCATGTCAGTGTCGCAAAGCTTTTATCTGCATGGAAAAGTATGTCAGTACATGATCACAATGTACTTGGCTTAGGGGGTTGTGACATGGGAGCTACACTGCCTGGCAGCTGTGGTTTGGGGTGGATGGATACGGAGTCTAAAAAATAAAACCGTAAATCACTATGTATAAACCAGATTGCTCTTACTGATAAACTGGGTATGTTTGATGCTTTAACCCATTGTCTGATGCTCTCCACACCACTGATAATCATTAACAGCCTGTAAACAAGAGATGCCAGGATTGCTCATGGCTCTTGCCCCTGGTCTTGCCCCACTTGATCAAATTTTGTTGTCATTTCTTGTTCTTTTAGTGCCTGTCTCAGACACCACAATTTTTTTTTTTTTTTACAAATTTCTTGTGTTGGTACATAAAATATAGGGGATGCCAGTGTCACAGGTAGCAGCTTAACCCACTGTGCAACAATGCTGGCTCCAGCAGGATCTCTGGCAGCACTCAGCCACTTAGTGTAAGGACACAAGTATTCTTGAACTGATCCAGGATTGAAGTTCTTCTGAGAGATGGTATTAAAGTCTGTAGGAGATGGAATCATTAAATCATGAATTGAAGACAGAAAAGAATCAGAAAAGAATTGAAGACAGAAAAGGATTGGGACAAAATGTAAATGTTAGGGATTCTACTGAAGTTAAAAACCTGACTTCAAAAATAAACCTGAAGTAGTATCTTACATGTTAAATTGGTTTCCTTCCTGAAAAAAAAAAAAAAAAAGAAATCTCAATTGTGGTGAAGTAGTTTAAACCACCACTTGTGACACCACCATCCCATATAAAATTGTTGGTTCAAGTCCCAGATGGTCCACTTTCTGTCCAGCTCTATGCTAATGCACCTTGGAAGGCAGCAGATAGTGACTCAAATATTTGGGTCTGTTTCACCCATGTGGAAAATCTGAATGGAGTTTCTGTTTCCTGACTTTGGCATGACCAGACTAGGCATTGCAGCCACTGGGAGAGTGAATCAGCAGATGGAAGATTTGTCTGTCTCTCTCTGTGTGTGTATGTGTCTATGTATCATATATGTTGTTCTGCCTTTTAAATAAATAAATAAGTAAATCTTGGTTTAAGATGCTAATTCCCATTACCTTGTACTGTGACTGTATTTGAACATAGGGTTTCACAGAAGTAATCCAGTGGAAAAAAATTAAAATGAAATCTAACCCAATCTGACTATTTACATATCCTCATAAAAGGAAGAAATTTGAACACACACACACAGAGAAGGAGGGTAATATGAAGACAGATAAGATGGATGTTGTATGAAGAAGGAAGATTGGAATGATATGTCTGAGAGCCAAGAAATGCCACAAATCGACAACAAACCACCAAAGGTAAAAGAAAGGCAGGGGAGGACTCCCCTAAAGGCTTCAGTGATGGGGGTGGGGGTTGATGACAGTTTAATTGTTAGCTTCTAGCCTCCAGAATTGTGAGACAATAAATTTCTGTTATTTTAAGCCACTTAGTTTGTGGTTCTTTGTTATGGCAGCTCCAGCAGGCTAATCCAAGGGCTATGGAGAGCAAAGGAATCAAAGAGCCTGATGGATAAGAGTTGATTAGAGGGTAGACCGTAATTGAGTCCAGACCCACGAATCTTGATGGGGTATACAGAATTATCAGTTCCCTTGGAATTTCCGTAAAAAGCCTTATTTGTAGCCAGGGATGTCATGAAACCAGGGGCTTCAATAAAGCCACTGAACCCTTTTATTATCTCAACTCGAGTCTTCCTGGTGGGCCTAGGGCACTCCAGAAAAAACCACGGCTTCAGAAGGGGTAGCATCTCCCCAAGTTAACCATTTGATGATCAAAGGAGTTCTGTTCTGTTCTCACTGAGCATTGCTACGAGGCTGTTTTGTGAGAAACTGTAATGGCAAACAGACTTGTGGTTCACCATAGGGTGACTTCCTTTGGCTGTCACTAGGCAACAAATCAAGAAGGATCCATCTGTAGCCAATTACATGCTCTCCAGAAATAGATGCTTTCTTTAGGAAGAAAACCTAAAAGTCCTGTACAATTCCATTTCCACAGTGCAAATGTTTTACTTTGCTAAAATACTTTCTCCTTTTGGGAACTCTTCCAGACAAAGGTCAAAAAAAAAAAAAAAAAAAACAAGCCACACATAGGTTTTTATGTGTCGATAAGACACTCATGGTGCTTGTTTTAATTTTTATATATAAAGTGGCAGATGATCCATTTTAATGACCTACTTTTGGCCTACACAGAAAATGTCAACTAAAAGCCACCTTGGGTCAGCCTTTCAAAATTGTTGTATTATGAGAAATACTACTTTAGGTTTTGTCGTAACCAACAGCATTTGTCTTTTGCACATTAACTCCAAAGATGAAGAGGACACAATTCCTGGACCCAATGGTGTGAGCCGCAATCTAGCTGGGGAGATAGCACATGTACATAGCAGCATAATACAAAGTAGTGTAGGATTATTTTGTGAAATCCTCACAGCGATCCCAGGAACTTTGTGAGGGAAATACCATTTTGTGGCCATTTTATGGATGAGAAACCAAAGACACACAAAGAAGTTAAATTCTGGAAGATAGTACAGCTATAAAACCTTATAGCCAGTATAGGGGGTCTAGGTCATATGGTTCTAGAAGCTGCATTTTCAGACTGCAATATATTAAAAATTAACGAGTCTTTGTGTGACAGCCTTCAAGATGTTCTAATTCTGAAAATGTGTTCACAGGAGAAGAATTTGAAAGAGAAAAGGCTTTGGAGTACAATGTCATATTCAGATCCACAGCAGCATTATAGTAATCTAACCCTTTCAAAAGTATGCTAGGTTATTGTAGATCACTAAATACTGATCACTTATTATAAGCATTCCCAGACACAGATGAACCTGATGAAAGCTCTAGTTCCTATATGCCTCGATGAAGATTCTCCTCCTCTTGGACTTCTTGCCTAATTGTCTCTATTGTCATCTCCTGACCCCATTGGCCCCCATCTGGCCAATTGAGAAAATATTATAACTAATAAGGGACTTACAGCCTTCCATTTGCATCTAAAGGACAAAGCTACTATGTACTTAGCACTATCTTATATCAGATTTCTGTTATGTATTGTCCCAATTGTCATCAAGACCTATAGAGTTAGTAGCTCCAGTGGCACAATCGGTTAGGACGCAGTACTTATAAGACCTGTAGAGTTAGCGTTGTTCTTATTTTCACTTGACATCTAAGAAAATGGAGGAATGCAGAGGTTAAACTCCTCAGATCACCTAGCAAATGAGTTGTGACTAAATTTTAAACCATGTCTGGCTCACTGCAGAATATGTGCTAATGAATTGCGTATAATAAAAAAATATATATAGCTACATGTCAACTACCCATGTTATTTCACATATCTCATATATATATATATATGTGTGTGTGTGTGTGTGTGTGTGTGTGTGTGCGCTCAGTATAGCTGTATTTTCTTATTTATTTTGTCAGGTGTTGTTCTGTTTTGGGGACCAGTACAGTGGCTGGGCCTCACGCTTACATCAGCATCCCATATGGACACCAGTTTATGTCCTGGATGCTCCATTTCTGATCCAGCTCCCTGCTTATGGCCTGGGAAAGCAGCAAAAGATAGCTCAAGTCCTTGGTGTCCTGCACCCACACGAAAGGCCTGCAAGAAGTTCCTGGTTCCTGACTCCTGGCTTTTGATTGGCTCAGCTTCTGCTGAGCCATTTGGGAAATAAACTAACAAATGCAGGGTATCTCTCTGTCTGTCTCTCCTTCTCTCTAACTGCCTTTCACCTAAAATTTTATTTAAAGTCTTTAAACTGAAGAACTTCTCTGTTTCTATATTGTATTGCAAACTCTGAATTTGAACTAAATTGTTCAATGTAATCAATCTTCCTATTTAGGGGTGTATGTGTGTTTATGAATGTGTATCCTGTACCCATTTGTGTGTGTATTTGTGTGTGTGTGTGTGTGTGTGTGTGTGTGTGTGTGTGTGTGTGTGTGTGAAGCAGCTTTTCAGCTCAGGACATCTATGAAATGAAGGACTCTACCTTAAATAGCCTTGAATTTCTAGATGTTATGAGAAAACACACACACACACACACACACATCGAGTCAGCAAAATCCTGTCCAACTTAAGGCCAATTGAAGAGATTTTCTGGGATCCCAGTATGTTGGAATTAATGGAAAAGTCATGCAGAGACTGAAATACAAAATCATTTCCTGGAAGTGAAGAATAGAAATTACTTGAGACTCATAAAAAGAAGCTAATAAAGTGGTGAGGCTGGCTTCCCTGGCAGCTACACTCAATCATTCTGATTTGTGACTAAAACCTATCTTGATGTATATTTTAACTTGATTTAATCTAGATTTTAAAAAATGAACTGCAGTAACCGCAGAAGGCATTCTGAGGTGATTTTCCCAGGCTTCTATTGATGCTTACTGAACATCCACCATCTCAGTCTAGTCTCCTTCAACTTCACCATCTCTAGCGTTTCTCCTGCCTGAATGTTCATTAGCTGGTCTGTGTGACTACAGTGACTCTTATCTTCAATCCCGCACAAGGGCTAGAATGATGACCCTTAAACATAACACTCACTATTCAAACACTCCCTTGGGGTAAACTTTTCAGTGACCTCCAGCATTTCCAACAGCAAAAAGTCGAAACAGTCCACCCAAACTCTCTACTCAAGCCTTGGCCTCGCACCCAAGCGTCTTTATTTCCTACAATTCTTAACATTTTTCTATATCGTCTGTTCTTATCAACCGTGGTCTATCAGAAATCGTCATATTACAATAGGGCAGCTGTCCTCACTCCATTCACAGACGTATTGTGGACCTAATCTGTGCAAGGATTTTGATGAGATGCAGATCACAAAAGTGAACAAACTTGTTTCTAACCGTCTGCTGCAAGTGACAGATGAGCTGGCAATTACTTTGCAGCATGATAAGTGGTGTGACTAAAGAGGTCCAGAGAGAAGTGCGAGTCCAGGGTAGAGGCACCTAACTCGAGCCAGGGAGAATAGGAAGTGGTTCAAATAGTAGCACCACAATTCTCAGAGATTAAGGATGAATAAAAGCTATCCAAACAAATGCTTAGGAAGGGAATGGGATAGGCCCGGCGAAAGAGCAACACTGACAAAGGCCTGGAGAGAGATTCTGACCTGTGTGTGGCCAGGCCAGTAATTCCAACAGGCTGAAGTGTGAAGTGCTGAAGGGTGGTGGGTGGGAAGCAGCTGTATTTTGAGAGAATACCAGGAGAAGCATTTGGTTTTGTCTATTGGAAGAAGGGGAAACCAAGGAAAACAACAGAGATAGCAGGGAGTTTGAATGTGCCTCAGATATGTTCGTATTTTGTAGGCACCTGGCACTCTCCCGCGTGCATGGAACCACTCAAGAACTGAGCCTCAGTTCACCATTCTGTCATTTCAGAAGCTGAGCCATTTGATTTGTTTGGGAGAAGAAATGATTTATTAGTTATGCTGTTGTAATAACCAATGCAAAAAAAATCTTGGTCTGACTATAACGGAATTTATGTCTTCACTCCCATAAAACCCATTTTAGGTACAGTTAACACTTTAAAGCAATATTCCTTCAAACAGTAACTCCAGGACACCTGCTGCTTTGACCCTGTGCCTGGGACAGGTCAGGCTTCAGCATCTGATGGCAAAAGCCAAGATAATAGGCCCGGCGTGATGGCCTAGTGGCCAAAGTCCTCGGTTTTAATACGCTGGGATCCCATATGGGCGCCGGCGGCTCTACTTTCCATCCAGCTCCCTGCTTGTGGCCTTGGAAAGCAGTCAAGGACTGCCCAAAGCCTTGGGACTCTGCACCCGCATGGGTGGGCTAGTTCAAGTTGAGTCAGAGCAACCATTGGCATGCGCAAGATCTGTGGCTGGGAACAGACCTGGCCTGGTTGCACAGCTTAGGGAACACCTCAGCTGGGTTGTGATTCCCACTGGTGCATGTGAAAGCCAGAATGGGGGGTGGTGATCTGGGCTGTCATGGGTCTGGACTAGGTCTGGGTTATGCCAGAATGAGCTAAACTCTAGCACCTGCTGGTGCTAGTGAGAGGCAGGGAGGGTGTAGGATAGATTGGGCTAGATCTCAGTACCAATTGAACCATGCAAGAGCTCTGTCTGGGCTTGGACCAAGTGTGGGTTGGCTACAGCAACCAACAATAAGAACCAGCACGGGTGTGGGTCAGTTGGGCAAGGCCACTGTTCCAGCCAGGACAGGAAGTGGACTAGGTCAGGCTGGGCCAAGGACCCACTGGCATGAGATGTGCCCCTTGGAGGTGGCCTGATAGAGGAGCTTGTGGAACTCCTCTGCCAAGACACCGTCTCTACAGGTGAGCACAAGAACCAAGGCTTGGAGTAGCCCATACCAGGCCAGGTTATGGTACCTGCTGCCAACCTATAGGTCAGGTCTGGAGGGCCGGCCAGGCTGAGCCAGTCTATAGCACCAGATGTGAGAACCAGGATGGGGTGCAGGACAGACCAGCTTGGGCCACAATATCAGCCAGTTCACATTAGGGCTGGAACTGAAAGTTGGCTGGTTTGGGCTAGGCTGCAACATTCATCAGCATGAGCTGGAACTGGAGATAGACCAAGCTAGGCCAGGATGCAGCAACCACCAGCAAATGCCGAGGTGAGGCGGGCCATGCCAGACTGGGCCACAGCACTCACCAGCATACTTGAGACCTGGGTAAGGGGGGTTGTGAGTCCATTGGGGAGGGGCAGCAGGCTCCCCTGCTGAGTCCTGCCCCCACTGGCAAGTGTGAGAGCTGGGATCAGGGGCAGATCAGGCCGGGGAAGGCAACACCACCTGTTGGCCTGCAAGTGAGCTGGGTTAGAGGGAAAGCAAGGCTGGGATAACCAACTGTACTCCCTAATGCATGCATGAGCCAGAGTGGGTGTAGGCTGGTTGGGCTTTGCCGCAGCATCAGGTGGCAAGTGCTGGGATTGGGGCAAATCCCGTCAAGCTAGAGTGCCCTGGAAAATGCATGATCTGTGAGTGGGCCTACTAGGGAAGCTGTAGGCACCTGTGATGAGTTGCAACTCCCACTGGTAAGCATGAGAACCAGGGCTGGGGGCGGACCTGGCTAGATAGGTGGTGACACCAGGCAGCATGAGTGTGGGCTGGATAGTGGGGTTTGTTGGGTTTAACTGGACTTTAAAGCCCATTGGTGTGTACAAGAGCTGAATGTGATGTGGAACAGATTGGACCAATCTGCTTCATATATCAGCATGCACAGAAACCAAGGCTGGGAATGAGCCTAATGGAGATGATGGGGGTTGCTCAGACTAGGCCACAGTTCCTGCTGGTGTATATGAGGGCTGAGTGTGTGGTGGGCAGGGTCAGGCTGGGCTGCAGCACCCATTGGTTTGTGTAGGTGACAGGGTAAGAGACAGAACTGATCCAGCAATTGAAACTACCGCTGTGGACATAGGTTGATGTCGGTGACAGACTGAGCCAGACCCTGTACTGGCAAGCACTCACATGAGTCATTTTTGGAATCACTTCAGACAAGGTTTCTTCAGGGATCTCTCCAAATAGATCATTGGACTCAGAATTCTAACCATGGGAGAATTGCAGGATCTGACCATGTAGTGCATATGTCATTGCTGGGCCTCTGTGGCTTAGATGGGGCAGTGGATGGCATACCCAAAAAACTTATGAAGGATATGGCAGTCCATTGGAGTTTGCAGAGGGCATCAGGTACCATAAGAGGAAGGAGGGCAGAATAAATTGATCAACTACCCCATCCAAACATTGGCAGAAAATATCTGGGCAAATGGAGATTCTAAGTTGAACTATGTCAGCCAGTGGACCTTGGAGGGATTTCATCATCCTTGGAGCAATGAGATCGACAGCATTTCAGAACAAATGGGCTATTGAAACCACTTGACCATGACACTTGGAGCATGTCCCACATCTGGGACCCCGGGGTGACATTGGGTGGCCATTCCCCATCCTTGGATACTAAAGGAGTTGGGAGGCTGGGTATGACTTCTCCCCTTATCTCTGCCATTTCTCCCAGATACAAGAAGAAGAAAAATGTGGAAGCGATGGTCTCACCCACTTTTTCCTAACCCTGAACTCTTCCCACCATAATCAACTATGTAAACATCATCAAACATTAAAAAAAAAATTTAACAAGTTCAGTAATGAGAAAGTCTTGGCCTACCATTGAGTTCAGGAGCAGATTTGACAGTTCTTTACTTGAGCAGCCAAGTGGAAAGGAGTGGTGTTTAGCCAATGGCTCTCAGTAATTAAGGCTGAAGAATAATTACCAGCCATCAAAGCTTTGGATGGAACTGGGCATTGTTGCCTTTAATCTGTTTTCTGGCCCCAACTTCTTAGTTCTCAGAGTTTGGGACTTAAGTATAAGTCCTTTGATCAAACCACCTCATTTTTCTTCTTAAATGTTTCAGCCATTTTTTGTTTATTTGAGAGAGAAAAAAAATAAGGAGAATCAGAGAGAAACAGACAGCTACTTCGAGAGCTCCATTCTGCTGTTTCATTGCCCAAATCCCTGCAAACACCAAGGCTGCTCCAGGCCAAGGAACCAAGAATGCAATCTAGGTATCTCAAATATATGGCAGATAACCAAGTTCTTGAACCATCGCCACTGCTTCTCAAGCACTGTATTAGCAGGAATTTTGAATCTGAAGCCAAAGTTAGGCATTAAACCCAGGTTCTATATCTGGGATGTAAATGTCTTCACCTGTAGGCTAAATGCTCACTCCAAAACATTTTCTTTAAAACTGTTCATGGTTACCAGTTACATACAGAAGGAAAGCTAAAGTGTTTAACATGGATTCAAGGCCTTATGTTACCTCCCAACCTAGCGGGAGGAGTTGTAACATTTAAGAGTGCAGATTTCAGAGCTTTAGCCAGATCCAGGACTGAATTCCCTGTCTCACCCCTACTCCAACAAATGTATTTTAAGACCAAATTATTCTACCTTTATGTCCCCATTTTCCCAGATCCCTGTCAGAAATCATTAAACAATTTAACCTTCAAATTTCTACATGGTGTTGTCTGTGTGACTCTCATGGCACTTACCCTTTCCAACAAAGTACTTTCTTTGCCATGACGTTCCTGCTAAAGTAGCAGCTCCAAGAAAATAAGACCCTCCACAGCACCCAGCACATAGCTTGCATATACCAGCAAAGATTTGTAGAAGTTTATGAATAAATGGATGACTTTTCCTTTTAACAGTCACTCTGTCAGTTTCTCTATGCTGCCAGCAAGTGGCAGTAGTCTCCTTTGGTTCTTCTGGCCATTCCGGAAACAGTTTCATCAAAGCTTAAAATCATTCTACAGGCAAAGCAATTTCCAGTTTAAGATGGCTTCGGCAGAACTGCAAGTACTGAAGTCAAGGTAAAGTAGCCTAGCATTTGAGTCGCAGATCTGCCACTAACTAGACATGGGACTTTCAAGCAGACGTTTTTGTCTGCAAAATTACAAATGTAGAATTTGCAGAGCCTGGCATTCATGATTTTCATGCTATGCAAAAACAACTTAAGAAGAGCTATAAGGACTTGAGCAAGTAATGTCTGCCACCTCGCCAGGAAACAAAGGTTGAGGGAATTTCCTTTACCTATCCTAAAGATAAGCTGAAAAACTAAGGAGCCATTCCTTTGACAGTGACCCAGAGATGAGATCAGTGTGGGCCAATCTCCTTGCTCTAAGAAAGGGGAATTGATACGCTGATTCTGTTCTTTTGTTCTTTCGCAGAGGGAGAACCTGCTCCAGGAAGAGTGTGGAAATAGGAGGAAGCCCCATTTTTACATTTTGAAAGATATAAATACAATTAACTATTTTTTAAAAAAAAATTATTTTTATTGCAAAGTCAGATATACAGAGAGGAGAAGAGACAGAGAGGAAGATCTTCTGTCTGATCATTCATACCCCAAGCGGCCACAACGGCCCAAACTGAACTGATCCGAAGCCAGGAGCCAGGAGCTTCCTCCACGGGTGCAGTGTCCCAAAGCTTTGGGCTGTCCTGGAATGCTTTCCCAGGCCACAAGCAGGGAGCTGGATGGGAAGCGGGGCTACCAGGATTAGAAACGGTGCCCATATGAGTTCCTGGGACGTGAGGACTTTAACCACTAGCCTATCGCATCAGGACCAGAACAGAACTTTTTAAACACATTCATTCAAAAGCTAAACAAACATTTCAAAACGGGCACAATAGTGCCACATGCTACTATTAGCTGTGATTTCCATCCTTTCCACTTTGGCTGATTTTATGGTTCTTGACTTGGATTTCCTACCTTCATCTGCCTCTTTTCATCTCTTACACGGTAGTGATTGCCATTTTTTTTTTTCTGAGAGTTAGCATTAAAAAGAGAAAGCAGTCCCAGCTCTCACTGGTGTGTGAGGCAGCCTAGCACAGGCTGGTCCAACTCCAGCCTTCATGTAAACTAGTGGGTGTTATAGTCCAAGTCAGCTTGGCCTACACCCTGTCCTAGCTCTCACTCATGCCAGTGTGTGCTGTAGATTGGTCCAGCATGGCCCGTGCTGGATGGAAGATCTTCCTCTCTGTCTCTCCTCCTCTCTGTATATCTGGATTTCCAATAAATAAATAAATCTTTAAAAAGTTATGTTCTGTGAAGAGCAATAGCTGCTTTTTTAAAAAGACTTATTTTTATTTTACTGGTAAGTCAGAGTTAGAGAGAAAAAGAGAGAGAGAAAGGACCTTCCATACACCTAGGACTCTGAAAAGCCAAAAGAGCTTCATCCAGGTTTTTCATGTGAGTGGTAGGAGTCCAAATGCATGGGGCATTTTCCTCTACTTTTTCCCAGGCCATTTGCAGGGAGCCAGACTGGAAGTGGCGTAGCCAAGACATGACTGGCACCCATATGGAATGACAGTGTCACAGGTGGTGACTTTATCCACTACACCTTAACACCAGCCCCAATAATTATTTTTTTTTTTAAATTTTGACAACTTAGTGTTTTTTTTTTAAAGATTTATTTATTTTATTACAAAGTCAGATATACACAGAGGAGGAGAGACAGAGAGGAAGATCTTCCATCCGATGATTCACTCCCCAAGTGAGCACAATGGCCGGTGCACGCCGATCCGAAGCCAGGAACCTGGAACCTCTTCTGGGTCTCCCACACGGGTGCAGTGTCCCAATGCATTGGGCCATCCTCGACTGCTTTCCCAGGCCACAAGCAGGGAGCTGGATGGGAAGTGGAGCTGCCAGGATTAGAACCGGAGCCCATATGGGATCCCGGAGCTTTCAAGGCGAGGACTTTAGCCGCTAGGCCATGCCGCCGGGCCCAATAATTACTTTTTATAGCAACTATGATAATTAAGCTATTTAACTGTTAGGACTCTGCCTTCTTGAGAAATAAGTAGAGGTATCAGAAACGTTATACCATCTCCTTGGCCTCTTGACTAATTATTGCTGCGGCTTCTAGAATTAATGAGGTGGGTAATTTTTGGCCCTGAAGGCCTTATGTGAATACCTCTTTGATCTTACCTTAGAGTTTTTTACAATCAATCAAGGTGGATAACCTTCAGTTAAGAGCATCCCAGGGCTGTCTCAGGTACCAGGTCAACAAGTCACCCTCTATTTGATTTCCCATCTAAAATGATGCTCAGTTTGATTATCTCAAGAGAATCACCAGATGGCATTGTATAGTGTGTGCCAGATGCTAACATCCCTCAGAGTAAACTACACTTCTGACAAAATTAATACTGTGACGGTCCAGAACATGAGCTCTGAAGTCAGCTAGATCAAACTAATACTGGCTTTGCCCTTCTTTTGGGCATGCAGTTCAAAACTTTAAATGTTACTTTCCTCATCTGTAAAGTGAGATTATTAATAGCTACTGTGAGGATGGGTGTTTTGAAAAGCATCTAACAGCAACTGGAAAAACGGTAGCTGTTACTGCTGTTTTGTCATTTCCAAAAGAAGATATTCAAGTAAAATTATTTGCAAAGAAATCTACCTCATACAAGTCTGCTCCAGCACTGTTCGGTCCATCAAGAAGGAGCTGTCTTGAGTGAAATATTCAGTGTGATTCTCAACTAGCAGCAATCTTGCTCACTAGGCAATATTTGACAATGTTTGGAGATAATTTGGTTTGTTACAGTGGAGCTGGAGGGAGGGGATGCTGAACATCCTACAATGCACATTACCACCACCACCCACCTCCCACACACATATTTCGTAGTCTGAAATGCCAATTAGGTTGAAGCCTGGAGTAACATTTACGGGAAAATACACAGCTCCTTCAACACCTCTGAAATTGGGTTACTCAAGCCCAATGATTACTCTCTTCCAAAACTCGTAGAGCCATCACAATCTATAGCACAGCCAGAGTAAATGTTGACCCATTTCTAACCTTTAACAAGATAGAACATCAGCATAATTGTTCATGTTTATTCACTATTCATGTATTTTATATTCAGGATCTCATTTAGTACTTACAGAATGAGAAATGTAAGATGAGTACTATTATAATTGCCTTCCATGTCACACTTAAGAAAGTTGGAGGTCAAAGAAGCAAGGTGACATAGAAATAGTTGAGATTCCTTTCTTAAGTTTTGAGAGATTATTTTTGTCTCCAAAGGCAAAGAATAGTAACACAGCGTAGTTGAATTAAGAGTTACAGAGTTCAACAAATCAGAAGACCTAGAAGAGATGGATGGATTTTTAGGCATATACAATCCACAAAAATTGAATCATGAAGCAATTAATAATCTAAATAGACCTATAATATGCACTGAGATTGAATTGGTAATTAAAGCCCTCCCAACCAAGGAAAGCCCTGGACCAGATAGCTTTACAGCTAAATTCTACCAAAAGTTTCAAGAGGAACTTACCCCAATTTTCCATAAGCTTTTCCAAACAATAGAAAAGGAGACAATCTTTCCAAACTCTTTCTATGAAGCCAGTATCACCTTAATACCAGAGCCAGACAGAAACACAATAAGAAAAGAGAACTACAGAACGATATCCTTGATGAACACAGATGCAATGATCCTCAGCAAAATACAAGCCAGCAAGATCCAACAGCACATCAGGCAGATCATTCACCCAGACCAGGTGGGATTCATCCCAGGCATGCAGGGATGGTTCACCACCCGCAAATGAATCAATGTGGTACACCACATGAACAAATTGAAGAGTTACAAATTTCCTGGGCTTGATAAAAATGTAAAGACATATTCTTCAAGCTGCGCTTAAACTTTTATTTTGGGTATCTAGTAACTATATTGATGTCCCACAGTTTTGATGTTTTATATTTTTACTGGGGGGATATGAGCACAGGTACCAAGGAATTTAAATGAGATATCAACTCATTTAAAATAAATATTTGGATATTTATGTGCACACTGTAACACACAGTAGTCTTCATAGTGTGGCCTGTGGACTAACATTCTCTGAGATACTTCCTGGGGAGTCCACAAGGATACAAATAAACAATAACATCAAACTATTATTTGCCTTTTTCTCTATGTGGAAATTTGCACTGATGGGGTAAAAGCAACAGTGAATAAAACCATCAGTCCTTTATAACCAACAGGGCAAAGAAGCTAAACCATTAGTAGTTAATGCAGAGAGTAACAAGATGTAGTTTTCACTTGAAAATAACTTTGGCAAAGGGTAGAGTCTTGGGTCAGAGAATAAAACATGGAGGGTTAGCCTGTTGAACCACAACACCAGCTCCTCCATGAACTTTTAAAATAATCTCTTATGGGCCCAGCATGGTGGCCTAGCAGCTAAAGTCCTCACCTTGAATGTGCTGGGATCCCATATGGGCGCCGGTTCTAATCCTGGCAGCCCCACTTCCCATCCAGCTCCCTGCTTGTGGCCTGGGAAAGCAGTCAAGGACTGCCCAAGGTCTTGGGATCCTGCACCTGTGTGGGAGACCTGGCGGAAGTTCCTGGCTCCTGGCTTCGGACTGGCGTAGCACGGGCCGTTGTGCTCACTTGGGGAATGAATCATCGGACTGAAGATCTTCCTCTGTCTCTTCTCCTCCCTGTACATCTGACTTTGCAATAAAATCTTTAAAATGGAACCAAAATTAACTTATCTTTTAATTGTATTATCCATGAAATTTTTGAAGTACTCTCATGTGGCCTTGGCAATAAACTAAACAGCAGTGAACTATACCCTTTATAAGCATGAATTTTATGGTATGTGAATTCTATAGCAACAAAAAATTCTATTTGGCAGATATATGTCACAATAACTGGAATGCTGCGATACTACACTTCAAAAAATTGCAAATACTGATGAAAGTCACCAAGAATTTTAAAATATCCACATGAATGATTTATTCTCATTTCGGCAATCACTGTTTATAAACTTGTCTGATAAGAAAAACCCCTTGAGAGCTTATTGAAACTGTAGGGTCCCAGACCCTATGGGAGGATTTAGGTTCTCAATTGTAATCAGATGAAGGATGGTGCCTGTCATCCATTCTTTTAACAGTACTTGGGGGGATTCTGCAAGTTTGGGAAACAGCTTCAGAAAATGTGGAGCCACTGAAGGCTTTTTCTCTTTTAATTGAAAATACTTTATTCCTTGAAATAGCTCATTGTTTTGGTAGCAGTTCAGAATAGTTAATTTATCAGAATTTTAATTGACCACACATGTTTGTCAAAGAGCAATTAAGTGTTCTTACACTGTGAGCTGTGTTTAACAATGGGAAATGGTCTGTGTATTTGTAAGTCCATTTGATGTTAAGTCTAATTATGTCTCTGTAGTAAGTTCCCATAGTTAACAGATGTGAATTTGTGTCAACTGCAGATTTGTTACTGCTTTCTTATTGTTTCCCCTTTTTATACTTTTTCCTTTTATCCATGTGTGCATTTCTAGAATTTACATCATTTATGCAATGTTTTTCAGAATGGAAAATTTCTCTTTGTTTGAAAATTGTTTTTAATTCACACAATGAAAAATAGAATTCTTCATATACTCTCCTATTTCCCAGAAATGACTCCTGTTAAAGCTATTATACATAACTTTCAGACACTTTACACACATACAAAAATAGAATCATAATATAACTTCCTTTTGTTCCCTTACTATGACATACAACTTTTCATATCCATGCTTTAAATATCTGCATTATCTACCTCAATGATTGTGTGACATTTCCTTCTATGTCTATACTGTAATTTATAGAAGCCGTAGTCTTTTCAAAAGATGGGTTGCAATCCATCTTGTGACTACTGTGATTTTTGCATTTGTGCTAAATATTAAAACAAACAAAATATAAAATTATGATTGTGCTAGAACATATGCTACATTTCCACGATCTGATATTAGATCTTCTTAAACAAATAATAAGTCACCCAGAAGCTGTGAATATTTTCTGATCAAACTTGACAACAAAAAACCTGCAACTTTTAACTGATACCCATAAAAAATTAAAGCATGTGTTAACAGATTGGACTAAATGGTTGCAACACATGGCAGAGGTCTAATTGTATAAAAGATCGTGATCAGTATTGAGAAAAAAAATCAAATTTCAGTAAGCAAACCGATAAAGGAGATGTGTCAATTCAGAGGAAGTAAAATACCAGTGGCCCATAAACATGAAAAGCTGTTCCACTGCCCTAATTAAATAAAGACAAATTAAAACAACAATGCATTAGTATTTTGGGCTATTTAGTTTCTGAAAATTAAAAATGACCCTGTTGAGGCTGCAGTGTGGGAAAGCGGGTATTCATACACTGTTCCAAGGGTGAAAGCTGGTGAAACCACATTAAAAGGCCAATTTTGTGTTCCCTCCCAATATTGAAAATGTGCACATGCTATGATCTAGTCACTGCATTTCCAGGACTCTCAAGGTAGTCTGAGAGTGTAAAGGCACATGCACCATATTGATTGCATCATGATTGGATAGTAAGATGTAGAAAAAGCGAAATGTTTTCACGAATAGTTTACCTAAGTGATGGTGTGATATTATACAACTTTATTTTAAAATCAAGTAGAACTGCATGAGCTCTTAAGAAAAGATATCGAGGTAGTAGTGTTAGGTAAATATACATATAATTTCAGGAAAATATGTGTTTGGTGATACTGTTTTTGTAATGAAATATTTCTTAAGTGTATTTATTACATAAATGAATATGCAGCTCTGTGTGTGTTTGACATGTATGTATATACACACATACATAAATAACTTGAATACACAAGAATAAAAATGCCTAGAATATACCAAAAGTTACCAGTAATTGCCTCTCGTGAGTAAAACATTCTGTGAATTTGTACAATACATATGTATCATAATAAATCATTGCAAGAACAATTATTGTTTCTGTAAATTTACTTCTGTAAATATATTTTAACATAAAGTATACAGAGTTTATATATATAAACAATGTATATATGTATGTGCATATACAAGAACCAGTGCCCATTTGGGATCCTGGCAGTTGCATGGCAGGGATTTAGTCACTGAGCCATGGCACCAGGTCAAACTTGTCCAGGTTTTTGGAATCCTGCCAACCAAGGAGGCTCCTTAGAAGGAGTCCCTGACTCCTGGCTTCAGCCTAGCTCACATTTGGCTATTGTAGACATTTTGATAGTGAACCAGCACATGGAAGGTTTCTCTCTCTCTCTCTCTCCATCATTCAAATAAATATTTTTAAATATAATTTATTGAAATAGATTTAGAGATGTCATTAAACTGGATATAAATGCTAAAGTAGTTCATTTTGAGGGGGAATATGACTTCAGAACTTACATTGATGCACTAATTATTTAATAGTACAAAATAAGTTAACCCCAAATTTAAATAGCAAGAATAATTTCTCATTTCTACAGTTATCGTGGGTGAGCAAATCAGATTCAGGTATGGCAGGAAAACCTATCTCGGCCCCATCATGTATGTGCCCTCAACTGGAAGAGCCAAAAGCCTGGAGCTGGAATCATCCCATGGCTCTTTCCATGCACACGCTGGATGGCTGACAGCAAACTGGTGACAGGTGTCAGCTTAGGAATCAGTTGAGAGTGCTGGTTGAGCCTCCCCGCAGCGAGCTGCGTCCATGCTGGGCTGCTTCTACTCTGTGTCTGCTCACAGGCACTCAGCACCCACCCCCACCTCAATAGTGTTCATGCAGAGTAGCAGAGATAAACTTAAGCTTAGACTCAGGGGCAGGGAACAAACCAGCCACAGTTCTCCATCACCCCATCCTGGCTGAGGAACAAGAGTGAGGCCCTATCTCACAGGATGGCTGCACTGGAATCAGATGTGCAAGCATCCCACCCCTGGCCCTGCACACAGTTCTAACGAAAGAGAGCATTCACAACTCCAGCAGTTTCCCCAGCACTGACAGGAGCAGCTTCTTCCTGATCAGAGTCATTTTTGTGTACTTGCTTCAGCCAGCTCACCTCTACTTGGGTAACCCACAGATGACTAGAACACAGCCTGTCCATGGGCACACAGCCATACCCTACTTTTTTTTTAATCCTCACCAGATAGACTACATGTTTAGATGTTTATATATCACCTCACCAAAGGGAAGGGGCTTTACGCCGTCTGGTTTGCTGATGTATTTCAACTTCTGTAACAAAGCCCAACACAGGGTATGTGCTTAATTAACATTTGTGTAATGAATCCCTTCCCGAATGCATCTCTTCCTTTGTCCCATCTCACAAACAGTGGCCCCACAAGTTCCCTATTGCTCAAGCCAGAATAATGGTTGGCCTTCACTCTTCCCTATTCTTCATCACTTATGTTCAGTCAGGGACAGGGGCCTGCATATCCACTACCTAGTGTACCGGCAGCCACATGTTCCTTTACCTCCCACTTGTCTTCACTGCAAATCAGCGCACCTCATTTGTCAGCCCTCAGTTGACACACTTCGCCATGCTAAAAATTGAGTGATGCTGGCATGCTACGATCTATTTGCTTCCTTGCAGGAATGACTCAGCGCTATGTGATCTGCCTCCTGCTCACCTTTCCAAGCTCATCTCTAGCACCGGTCTCCCTGTCCCATTCCCCACTCCAGCTCCCCTACACTCTGGCCATGGAGTGCTCCCTGCACGGAATGAAGACCTGCTGTATGACTTGCTGCGTCTAGCGCCTCGGGCTAGCGGCGAGCATTCCTGACAGCAGGGTTTCTTTTTCAGTGCTTTTCATTTTTTAAAATTTTTTAAAACATTTTATTATTGTTATTATCATTTTAGGATATAGTTCCATAGGCTCCTGGCATTTCCCTTATCCCCTCCCCAATTCCCTCTCCCCAACCTAGTTCCTCTATACCATTACTAACATATAGTTCTTCATACACAGTCATATGTCCATCATTGCGGGCATGGACACTGGCAGAGAGTCCAGAATCCTATTGTCAAGATAGAGTGAACAGTTTCCTTGGGAGTCCATCTTTGTCTGGAAGCAGAAATGCATACTACACTGCATCCTCACATCTGGATGTTAGTCTCCATTTCACAGCTACTGTACATCCCCTCAAATGAAGCCACAATACAAAATCAACAATAGAAAGAAAAATAGAAATTTACAATGCGATGAAGTTAAATGACATGTTACCAGATATGACAGACTCCATTACATAGCTACTACACATCCCCTTAAATGAAAAGCCACAAAATAAAATCAATATCAGGGAGAAAAAAAGAAATTAACAACACCATGAAGTCAAATAACATACTACAAAATGCCTAACGTGTAGCTGAAGAAATGAAAATCAAGAACCTTCTTTTTTTTTTAAAGATTTATTTATTTTATTACAAAGTCAGATATACAGAGAGGAGAGACAGAGAGGAAGATCTTCCATCCAATGTTTCACTCCCCAAGTGAGCCTCAACAGGCCGGTGCGCGCCAATCCGAAGCCAGGAACCAGGAACCTCTTCCAGGTCTCCCACACGGGTGCAGGGTCCCAATGCATTGGGCCGTCCTCAACTGCTTTCCCAGGCCACAAGCAGGGAGCTGGATGGGAAGTGGAGCTGCCAGGATCAGAACCGGCGCCCACATGGGATCCCGGGGCTTTCAAGGCGAGGACTTTAGCCGCTAGGCCACGCCGCCGGGCCCAAGAACCTTCTTGAAGAAAATGATGCCACTGCATGATCTACGAGTCATTGAATAATTTAATCAGAAGAAAGTGTTTTGAAGAGATGAAACTAACAGAAAACAACAAAACCCATGCGATATAGTTTCCACTGATTTTTGTTGGTGAAGTGTGTCTCTTCTAGATGATAAATAGACAGGTTTTGTTTTTTAATCCAGTCTACTAATCTATGACGTTTGACTGAGCTTAAGCTATTTACATTCAGGGTTAATATGTATGGTGGTACTTTGCATTATCTTGCAGTGGTGAGGTGAGTGCTTTGCCTCATGTGTATCATTCCTCACACCTGCCAATCCTCTTTCAGCAAGTACTTCCTTTACTCCTGTTACTGACAACTTCAAAATCACATGCTTCCAGTTACTAATTTATGCCGTTGGATTGATGAGTTTAAGCCATTTACATTCAGGGCTAATATGAATAGACGGTATTTTGGTCCTGTCATTTTAGCCCTGTTCATTGTTTGCTTTAGTATTCTGTTGTTATTTTACTGGGATGATCTTCACATTTGCCTTTGGTTTTGGTGGATGCTATTACTTTCTTTTTTATGATTATATTTATATTTATCAGGTTATAGTATTCAAGCGAGATTTTCCAGAACTTCATGCATTTTAGGATAATCAAAACTGATTTATACAAAGCCCATCTGTCTGTTGCCTACAGGAGACATATCACACCAACAAAGATCAATAGAAACTATGTCTCATGGATTTTGATGGTTTTGTTTTTGTTTTCATTTCTTCAAAGCGGTTTTTATTCTCATTAATTTCTTCACTGACTCATAAGTCATACCATGCCTTCAAGAAGGTTCTTGATATTCTTCTTCGTTGTTTCAGTTACGTATTAGTCACTCAATAGCATTGATTTAATTTCATTGTACTGGAAATTTCTGTTTTTCTTCCTGTTGTTGATTTTCTATTGTGGCTTTTCATTTAAGGGGATGTATAGTAACTGTGTAATGGAGAGTAACATATCCAGATGTGAGGATACAAGGCAGTATGCATCTCTACTTCCAGACAAAGACGGACTCCCAATGAAACTGTTTACTATATCTTGACAATAGGATGCTGGACTCTCTGCCATTGTCCATGCCCGCAATGATGGATTTATGGCTGTTTATGAGGAACTATACTACTGCATTCAAACAGGGGAAATCAGTGGGGGGGATTTTGGGGGAGGGGGAAGGGAAATCCTCAAACCTATGGAACTGTATTATAAAATAATAATAAAAAAATCACATGCTTCAATAAGCCTTTTCTGAAACCGCTATCTCTCCATCCATTCAATAGGTTTGTTCTTTCTCAGTGCATACATGGTGCCCTATATTTCCTCTCACAGCACTTCATACAATACTGCATCGGTTGTATTCCCGGTCGCCCCACTGGAATGTAAACTCTACGACATACATGAGTCCATTCTTGTTTTAATTGACCACTAACACTGAACTTGTTAGGTGCTAAGCCCTTCTATAAGCTCTTTATAAGAATCAATTCATTTAAGTCTCATAACAACCCTGCAAGGTGCTAATTAATACTACTTTACATATATGATGAAACTAAGGCAGAATGAGCTTAACTAACCTGCTTAGGATCACATAGCTAGTAAACGGCACAACCAAGATTTGAACCCCTAAATCGATGCTCTGAACAATATAATGTTGCTCCCCAGTGGATCCTTATTCCCTCTAGTATGGAAGGTACAGCCCTGAAAATACTTAAATAGGGCCGGCATTATGTATAGTGGATAAAACCACTGCCTGTGTGGGTGCTTGTTGGAGCCTCAGCTACTCCACTTCCAATTCAGCTGTTGCTTATGTACCTGGGAAAGCAGCAGAGCTCGGCTCAAGTCCTTGGGCTCCTGGGAGAAGAAGCTCTGGGTTTCTTGCTTTGGACCACCCCAGCTCTGCTCTTTGGGAGTAACCAGTGGATGCAAGATTGTGCGTATGTGGTTATGTGCATGTGTGTGTGTGTGTGTGTGCGTGATTTCCTCTCTGTAAACTTTGTCTTTCAAAGAGACAGATCAGGCCCAGCACAACGGCTCAATTGGCTAATTGTCCACCTCCAAGCAAACCGGGATCCTGTATGGGTGCATGTTCGTGTCCCATTTGCTCCACTTCCCACCCAGCTTCCTGTTTATGACTTGGGAAAGCAATAGAGGATGACCCAAAGTCAGAATGGAGACTGGGAAAAGGCTCCTGGCTTCTGGCTTCAGATTGGCTCAGCTCTGGCCAGTGTAGCCATTTGAGCAGTAAAGCAGTGAACAAAGGATCTTTCTTCTGTGTCTGCTGCTCTCTGTAAATCTTTCTTTCCAATAAAAAATAAATTTAAAAGAAATAAATTTTAGGGGCCCAGCGCAAAAGCCTAGTGGCTAAAGTTCTCACCTTGCACTTGCCGGGATCCCATATAGGCGCTGGTTCATGTACTGGCCACCCCGTCTCCCTTTCAGCTCCCAGTTTGTGGCCTGGGAAAACAGTAGGACGGCCCAAAGCCCTGGGACCCTGCACCCACATGGGAGATCTGGAAGAACCTCCTGGCTTCAGATCGGCTTAGCTCCAGCTGTTGCGGCCACTTGAGGAGTGAATCAATGGACAGAAGATCTTCTCTGTCTCTCCTCTTCTCTGTAAATCTGACTTCCCAATAAAAATAAAAATAAATCTTTTTAAAAAGGGAAGAAATCTTTAAAAAAGGAAAGCACTTCAATAAATACTGTGGAAATAATACACTTCATTGTGGAAACACTGGAGAGAAAAGAGAATAAAACAAAGATTAAGCTGAAGGTGGGGAAAAATAGGTCAATCTGTGTGAAGATTCCAGGAAAAGTGACAAATAGTTAAAAGCAAGATGGGGAGAAGTTCGGGAGGTGAGCTAACAAATAGTTCTGCAGTCAGCAGGTGAAAATTTAGAACAGACCATTGGACTTGGCCAGGAGCACGCCACTGGGGCGCACACAGCACTTACAGCAGAGTGCAGGAAGAGAGAAACCAGACTGCAAGGACTTGAAGAACGAGTGAGGAGTAGAGAAACTGGAATGGGAGCTTCCTGTCCCTTTGGGGTCATGTAAGGCAGACTGGGGGCATAGTCATCCAGGGAAGTAAGGTCTTCGTCAAGATGTGGTGATTGGGGCCTTCTTAAAGTCCGAAGCAGACAAATGTTTGGACAGTGTGAAGCCAAATTGGCTTCCACCAAAGTGTTTGCTGTTGTGAGCTGGACCTTAGTGTGGTCAGCCACATAAAACAGAAACACGGTCCAGCTGCAGACATCGGCGTGAAGCGAATGGCAGGCAGGGAAGCATTACTAGATAGCGATTCCTTCCTAAGAGATGTCTGATAACCCAAGGCATGACTAGGGAAACCTGGACACAGGAGTAAGAGGTAGTAAAGGGAATTGATTTAGGAGCTACTTGTGAAAGAGAAACAGATAAAGAGCAGAGCCCTGAGGAGGAAAGAGGAAGGTATTTTCAGAAGCTTGCAAGTTCAAAAAGCAAGAGAAAACTGGAAAAACGGCAAGTTTGCCCAAGCTATACAGCTGCTGCAGGGTTGGGAGCTGGGGACTGGAATCCACTAACTGGCCAGAGGGCTGGCAATAAAAACAAGCTTGAGATTTGGCCAGAAGATTTGACTGAGGGAGACCAGCAGTCAGCATTGGCCCCAGAAAGAGGCATTGCATAAGCAAGCGTGAGTAGAACAAAAGAGAAGCTGCCAGGACTGGTGGTGGTCGGATCGAGGTGGCAGTGGGGTGGGGGGCAGTGTTCGTTCAAGCACTCTGGCTGAGACCATCTAGTGGGGCTGAAGTCCAAAAGGTCCCTGATCCATAGGAACAGTAAGTGCTGCCTGCAATCTCGCCAGGGTGTAGAATGACAGGCTGGGGCAACAAGGTAAGCTCAGGGCAGCAGGCTTTGATTATAAGGTCTTCCTGCTCTCCAGGGGTTTACATTGCAGCAGAAAGACAAATCCAAGGCACAAATAACTTACAACACAAAGGAGCTGATGTTTTGCAGCAGAAAAAGATGTGGAAGAGGATCCTGAGGTGTTAAGTGTTGATGTGTGCCAAAGAAATGGGGCAAAGGTGTCTACACACAATAGAGCAGGATACAGTTTACGCTCTTTCAGGAAGTGAATAAGGGAGGCTGCGTGCTGAAACCTGAATTTGGTTTAATTTACATAAGCCTGTGTGTCTACTTAATGATTATTTTTATATGCAGAGTGACAGAAGAGAGGGAAGTCCAAGCTCAAGAACTTCCATTCCCTGGTCCACGCCTCGGATGGCCTCATAGTCTGGGGCTGGTGCAGGGCAAAGCTAGGAGCTGGAAGCCACATGATAGGAAGTTTTCCTGGGTTTTCCATGTCACTGTCTGGATCTAAGGAGTTAAGAACCATTTTCTGCTGCTCTCCCAGGAGTGTTATCGGGGACTTTGATGGGAAGTAGAGCAGTGGGGACTCAATATAGGATGTATAGCAGATGGTGGCCTAGCTCACTGTACTACAACATTGGTCTCATGTTGTCACTTTTATTATTTATAATGAGACCCAGATAGTTTTCAGCTTCTATGTTTAAATTATTTCAATTCCATTTGAATCATACACACACACAAACAACTAAACGAGTTAAAAGTTACTCATGTGCACAGGGAGAATATATTTTACTCAGTGTCTATCATGTTGAACCTACACATGTCAAACACTTGGGAATTGTGTCACTAAAATTAGCTGTGCTTCCCTAGTGCTGGTAAGTAATTTTGAAAATTGGTTTCAGTGGCATTCATGTTGGAGGGCCTTTTTTCAATGTGCTGTAATTTCTAACTTAAGATCTGTTCTGATAATAAAAATAATGCACACTCACTGCAGAAATGTTGCAAGGAAACTGTAAAAGAGACTTTTTTTGTGTAATCTTAAAATATGTCTTGTGACCTAGGGCATGCCATGGCTCAGCAGTTCTTGTGTGATGTGTGTGTGTATGTGTGTCAGTTTAAAAAAAGTCATGAAGGAGCCAGAGTTAGAAACGTGGCATAGCAGGTAAATCTTCCCCTGCAGTACCAGCATCCCATATGGGCACCTGTTTGTGTCTCAACTGCTCCACTTCTGATCCAATTACCTACCAGTATCCTAACAAAAGTAGTGGAGGATAACTCAAATGTTTGGACCCCATGACCCATGTGGGAGACCAGGAAGAAGCCCCTGGCTCCTAGCTTCAGTTTGGCCCAGCTTTGACCATTGCGGCCACTTGGAGAGTGAAGCAGCATTTGGAAGAGCTCTATGTCACCCCTCCTCTCTTTGTGTCAGTCTGAGTTTCAAATAAATAATCTCAAAGAATTAAAACATCATGGAGGGACAGGCATTGATGCATTGGTTAAGTTGCTACTCGGAATGCCTGCATTCAAGTCTCAGCTCCACTTCTAACATTATTTTTAAAGAGTTACATATTTATTCTAAAGGTAGAACAAAGAGAGAGGGGGAGAGACAGACAGAGAAAGCCATTGCTCATCTGAGGGTTCACTCGGCAAGTGCCCAGAGTGGCCCAGGAGGAAGCCAGGAGCCATTCATGTCTCCCACTTGGCTGGCATGGGCACAGGGACTCGAGCCACCTTGTGTTGCTTCTCAGGTGCATCAGCAGGGAGTTGGCCTGGAAGCGTGGGAAAGCAGCACTCTGACATGAGCTGCTGTTGCCTCACATGTGGCCAGATGTGCTGTGCCATGACAGCCCTTGGTTTTTCCACAGTATTAACATTTTCCACAAACTTTTCAAAAATATCTCATGTTTATGAATATTCATGTGAATGTATTCACAAAAATACAAATTTTAGTAAGAAATCTTGTAATTCTTCAACCAAAGGATTGTTTAAGGAATCAGCCAGTCCATCATACTCAGTTGATGGGTTAGAAGTGGTGTATCATTACATGGGATGATTTTAACAAAGACCCCGTTCAAGACAAAGGTTTTTTCTAGGCAATGATCCCCTCCTGGTATAACGTGAGGCATAATTCTCAAATGGCTTTCATGATTTGCACTGCTTGATGCTACAACCCTACATAACCCAACTCCTTTTCTGAGTGTGGGCAGGATCTATTTCTTGCCTCTGGTCAATACAGTATGGTAATGGGTAGCATGCTCAAGATCATGTGGGCATGATCTAAAACTCTGCTCAGCTGTGAGGCATTTTTGGGCTGATGCGGGAGGAAACAGCCGTGTTGTGAACAGTCAATACAGAAGGCTACAAGACAGGGAACTTTGATGTTTGTGTCAATTCTTTGTCCAGATCCACTTACTGTCATATGATCCGTTTTGAAAATGTATTTCTATGAAAAAGTCATAGAATGTACTGATGTAAAATACGTATAGGACGTACGTATGAGGGCACTTAACATTTTTCATGGAGAAATAGAATTAAAAGATAAGCTTGTTTTACTTCCAAATTTTTCAAATTCATGCATATTTTTTCACAACACATATTTTCAATGAGCTTTTTGAACTACCCATGCATATATAATACATAGAATACATATTTGAGCATATATAATGTGAACCTAAAATATATGTGTATGCATCTGTGATGTTTCTCTCAGTTAAATTGAAAACTCATCAAAGCCCAGCATTCCTCGTATGCTGCCAGGACTATACACCTTCGTGTCTTAAAATTGTGTCACATAAAGTAAATGAGGCAGCCCTGAGAGCATCTCCCATTGTTACCCTAACCGATGAGACTGAGCAGGCAAAACAGTGGTGGAGTTATCACCGACAGCAAGGCTCCAGAGAGCTCACAGAAACTGGAGAAGTCTGCACATCTAGCATACTAGTTTACGTCACTCTTTAAAGTTTAGTTTAGTTTTTTTTTTTTTTTCGAAGTAGATAGATGTGGAATGAAAAGCCAGCAGACATCGCACAAATACTGATCAAGAAAAGGTATAACAATCTAAAGGAATGCAAGTCAATCTGGCCAGGAGAGAAGTTTAGTGCTTCTGATGTGTGTGTGTGTGTGTGTGTGTGTGTGTGTGTGTGTTTTAGGGATCTGCAGGGTTGACTGCAGTTAGGAACGCATTTTCTGTGCAGACTGTTTATTCGTCGGCTTCTGCACTTCTACACAGTTGTTGCTCAAATTCACCCTTCCTTTTGAATCATCCTGTTTGAAGAGCTGGAGAAAATCTATGCAAAGCACCCAAAATAATAATCCCGATGGCTCCCGATCCTTTAAAGGAGAATCCTACGGAGGGTCCTTAGCATTTCTCTCTTACCCCCTGTTTGGGTTCAAACTTCAACTCCCAGGGTTCGCCCAAGTCCCTCCTCTTGCCCTGTCATCTAATGCATATGCAAATATCACATAATTGGCAACCAATGGCGTGGGTTCTGGTCACATGGTGTACATGGTAGGTGAGAAGAGAGAAGTTGTGTGTTGGTGAACAGAGAGGGCTCTCAGTCTGGGGCGAGAGCTTAAGTGATCTCACACGGATGCTTAGGCAGTAGTGCTGGCAGTGGCGGCGCAGCGGCGGTGGCGGTGGCGGTGGCTGCAGAGGTGGCAGGAGAGAGGCGAGGAAAGGAAGGAGCAGGGCCTCCGAGGGCTGTGCACGCTCACACTTTCAAGTTCCCTAGGAGGGAGTGGAGGTGGGGCTGCAGAAAGAGGAGGCCAGGAGAAGTCCTGTCTGTCCTGTCCGTTCTGCCCCCTCTTCCTCTTGCTCCCTGCTCTCTGGCTGTGCCAGAGTTGAGGATTCGGGTAGCCATACCTGGCAGTGAAGGCAAGAGAGCCAGGGGTGCAGGGGAAGATGCCCATCCTGCTGTTCCTGATAGACACATCTGCCTCTATGAACCAGCGCACTGACCTAGGCACCTCCTATTTGGACATTGCCAAAGGCGCTGTGGAGTTATTCCTGAAGGTAAACGGAGGGGAGAGGGAGAAATGGGGAGAGAGCCAGAGGGACTGCGGGATGGATTTTAGGCGATTCTGTAACGTTTGTTATCGCCTCCTTCCTTTCCTACACCATTCTTCTGTCATCCCTCGCCCCGCAGCTGCGCGCCCGCGATCCAGCCAGCCGCGGCGACAGGTACATGCTTGTCACCTACGACGAACCCCCGTACTGCATCAAGGTAAGGGGTTCATCAAGGGGGTGCTGGCCGATGGCAAGCGGGAGGAGTAGACAGAGGCTGCTTGTCCCCCCTCCCCCCCCCCCCCGCTTCCACCCGTGTCGGTCCTGCGTCGCCTGGCGCGAGGAAAGGGGGCTGCTGCGCAGAGGGCGGGCGGAGCGGTGTCGTCCGCGGCTTCCGAGTGGCGGCAGCCCCGGGGTCTGGGAGGGCGTCCGGGGGTAGGGACAGCCTTGGGGAGAAAGCACGGAGAGTGAGCTCGTGGCGCGGCGACCGCTGCCGCCTCTGAAGATGGCGGACATTTTGCTTTTGTATGAACCATGGGGAGAGAGACTGAGGGCGCTGCTGAGATGGAAAGGAGGGAGGGGAGGGGAAGGAGGGTCCGAGACCCGGAGGGAGGTCGCCAGGTTGGCCCGCCCCTTCGGGGCGCCCCACGCGCGGCCGCGGCCCCGGAGGCGGGAGGAGCGGGCCTGGCGGGCGACTCCGCCCCGGAGCGTTCGCGGCCGGCCGCGCGGGCTTTCCTAGTGCCGGGCTCCTCCTCGGGCCCGCCCCATCGCCCTGGCCTCGGCGGGCTCCCTGCCCTTCTCCTCCTCCTCCTCCTCTCGGCGAGCTCCCGCTGCCCTGCCCTTCCTGCTGCGAGCGTGGCAGGCCCGCCGCGTGCCCTCTCACTCCGCGCTCCTGCTCTTGTCCTGGGGGGCCGCCAGCCCACACCCGCCCAATCGGAAATCTGTCCGCCGAGCCAGCAGCCCGCCCCTCAGCCGCCTGGACGCTCTTGGCGTTTTGGCGCGCACCGTGGGACTTGGTTAGGTTCTACCCGGTGCTCAGTTACTGGAGCTACTGTTAGGAGCTCATTTGCGATCCCAGGGGAGTGGGGAGGAGGAGGGAGGCGTGGGTGGTCAGGGATGCCAGACCGAATCCTCTAGAGAGGTGTAGAGCTTTTTAGACACCTGGCCTACCTATTAACATCAGAAATTAGAGTTTGTACAGTGTCGTGATACACGCAAACAGCAGAATGTTGCAGCTGTGACTGCAGTTGTAACAATTGGGGTAAACGGGAATGAGGGACGCGGAGGAGAAAAGCAAGGGAAAGAAGGGAAGCCTTGTACCTACAAAACTGTACATTGGAAAATAACAATACTAAGAAAAGTGAGAATAAATTGAAGAAATTAGCTTTGCGTCGCCTACATAGGGGCTTGTCTAGGCACACACACAATAAGAAGGAAGGTGCAGAGTGGACTCTGAGCAGAAAAGTAGGAGGGACTTAGCTTCAGTGAGGAAGTTAATTTATGCTCCTCTAGTGAGGAGATAATGAACTGCTCTGCCTGCTCTGGCTAGATAAAATAGAACTCGAACTGTACAGTGAACGTGCACGAGAGTCTTGTTTGCACATTGAAAAATTCTAGAAGCTTTTATCATAAGCCTCCATGTCTTTTGCCAGTCTCTCTCCCCCGCCCCCCACCGCGAGCGCTTCAGAATTATCTTAGACGCAGTATGGCCATGTCCTAAGCCATTTCAGTATAGTATGGCTTTTTTTATAAAGGGGTAATTAACGCATCGGATTCTGAAGGTCACAGCAAATGCATGGTTATTACAATTCTCATCAACTCCCAAGTCAATGTGCTGTTAATACAAAGAGGGCAGCTTCACTTTAGTCCATAGATACAATTCTCACTGGAACCTACTAAACAGTTGCCCAGTCACGCTGTTACTTTACAATTAAGAAAACCAAACTTGATTCTTGAAATTCCAAGCCTCTATTTATGGTTTCATAAATATGTTCTCCTTAAAACTAGCCTGATTTAAAAAAAATTATTTGATAGTGAGGCTTAGAGAGGGAATTGGAAAGAGATTTTCCAGCCTGTAAATTGCTCCTCAGGTAATGACAAAGGCTGGGCAGATTAAAGCCAGTCGCCAGGGCTTTGTCTATGTCTCCCGTAGGTGAGGAGACAAGCACTTGAGCCATGTTTTGCTGCTTCCCCGTGTACATTATCAAGGAGCTTGGTTGGCTGTGGAAGAGTTGAGACTGGAATTGGTGTCTATATATTGGTGCCCATATGGGCTGCTGGTACCACAGCTGGTGACTTAATCTGCAGTGCCACAACACAGAGCACAGGAAAATTTAACAGCCATCACAACGCCATCCTTTTTCGTTAGCCCTTAATCACAGTACACATTTTACTTTATGTTCTTCTTTTCCTACCAATTTTATTCCTTGAGTGAGCGATCCCAAGTTACCACGTGGTCTTCACACATAAAATTTTTACTGGCTTTGTGACATGTTATGGGAGAGGCTCCAGCTAGCTCTATGGAACATAGGGAGGAGGTTGGATGTTGTTTTCAGTGGAAGTTTCACTTGTTACACTGTTTAGCTTATCTTATTATTTACTATTTTTTTCTAAAGCAGAAAAAGAATTGAGTTTATTTTTTCTCTGGGTAAATCAAGTATGGGAAGATACTGTGTGTGATATAACCATATTATTGGCTAGCTTCTTAGTCTTTATTCAGGTTTTTTTTTATTTTATAATTAGATGATGAAAATACTTTCTAGGTAAAGGTTGCCAGTCTTTTTTTTTTTTTAAGATGTATTTGTTTTTATTGGGAAGGTAGGTATACACAGAGGAGGAGAAACAGAAAAGATCTTTCGTCCAATGATTCATTCCCCAAGTGGCCACAATGGCTGGAGCTGAGCTGGTCTGAAGCCAGGAGCCAGGAGTTTCTTCTGGGTCTCCCGTGCAGGTGCATGGCCCATCCTCGACTGCTTTCCCAGTCTATAAACAGGGAGCTGGATGGGAAACGGGGCAGCTGGGATATGAACCAGCACCCTTATGGAATTCTGACACATGCTAGGCTGCCACACCCGGCTCAGGGTTGCCAGTCTTAACAATATTCTTGTCATTTTGTTCTCTGCACCTGACTCAATAACGATATACCATATTTTATTAGCATTTTATTTTGCTGAGTCTCTTCCTAGGATTTCGTTTCATCCACATCACACCCGTTCTCTTGGCATTTGGGTCTTTTGCTTTGAGGATTTGGTCGGATTAGTAGCTGTGCAATTTTAGAACTTCCGGTACTTTTGCCCTAAAAATGAATCTTTGACTTTCTAAAAGCTACCATGTCTGTTTTCTGTCACTTTGGTTGTCATGTAGCTTCTTCTTTGCTAGCAGGAGTCTTAGTGGCTGCTTGAAACTTCTGTATTCATTAAGAGCCTGAGATCCTTAACAGGACATTGTTAGATAGGCTTTGATTGCTAGTTCATTCTTCTGCAGAGCAGTTGGGTCTATTTTGCAGTTTCTTTAAGGTTGAAGACCCATTTTACTTCTTAGGATGACTGCTTCTCAGATCTGTTATATCCAACTGCAAATACTGTGAAATGAATTTTCCTTCTTTTTTTTTAATAAAGATTTATTTATTGTGGAAGGCATTGCTATAGAGAAAGGAAGAGAGAGTCGCTAAGAGATCTTCCCCCACTGGTTCACTCCCCGACGGCCAGGGCTGGTGTATGTGGGTCTCCCACACAGGTGGCAGAAGCCCCAGCGCTTGGCCCATCTTCCCTGCTTTCCTTGGCACATCAGCAGAGAGCTGGATCTGAAGTGAAGCAGCCTGGACTGGAACCAGCACCAGTCTGGGATGTTGGCATCACAGGCAGTAGCTTCATCTGATGTGCCACAGTGCTGGCTCCATGAATTTTATTTTCTACTAGAAGATTCATTTTTCTTGGTGTTAATAACAGACATGCGTTGTACATTTGATTGGGGCCTTTTTGTTTTTCCTTAATAGGCATGCAAGTATTCCCAGTATATCCACTTACAAACTGACAATAAATCTTGTTATGAAAAGTTACTGTGACAGGATTTTTTTTTTGTTAGGATACTGTTGAGAATTGAATACAATGTTTCACTAAAGACATAATAACTTTTTACTACTTACACTTAGTGTATAGCTATGTATGTTCGTTTAAAAGTAGTCGGACTTGTTGCTTGAAGTCAGCATTGCCTGGGTAGAGTTAAGGTTGATTTCAGGATCATACAGACAGCCTATGAAATGCAAGCCTTTGTGTGCCCCATCTGCTTTAAGTGTCGCTTCTTAGGCAAACTTTATACTTCCTGTTCCAAGTTAACACCACATTTATACAATAGCATTTTTTGTATACACAGGCATTTTTTGTATACACAGCTAGGGTGAAGCCTGTTCAATATTTTTGAATTGTTGATGTATTCTTAGAAGATGAGTATGTGGATTTCAAAAATGTTGTGTGTAAATTTTTATATATATATATGTATGTATATACATATACTAACTCTAATCTTGGCTTAGGTTCTGCTGTCTTAAATGTCTTGCTATGATTCATGGTTTCCCTTTATTTAGTGTGGGAAAAACAGACTTGTCATTACTACTAACTTGAAAGAAATAATCTATTAGACATGAATGTAAGTACCCACAGTAGTTTTGTACTTGGAACTACTTTGTTGCTATTAAAGAAAATTATCTTTAAGATAAAATGAAATCATTTTTCATGCACAGTTGAAGAAATGCATACATGGTAGTTAGAGGTTTCTGTTAATAAACAGGAAGAGAATTTTTTCAAAGAAGTATCCCTGTGGTTTAAAAGCAACAGCATTTGAAAACGTCAAATTTGGGCCTGGCGGCGTGGTCTAGCGGCTAAAGTCCTCGCCTTGAAAGCCCCGGGATCCCATATGGGCGCCGGTTCTGATCCCGGCAGCTCCACTTCCCATCCAGCTCCCTGCTTGTGGCCTGGGAAAGCAGTTGAGGACGGCCCAATGCTTTGGGACACTGCACCCGCGTGGGAGACCCGGAAGAGGTTCCTGGTCCCGGCATCGGATTGGTGCGTACCGGCCCGTTGCAGCTCACTTGGGGAGTGAAACATCGGATGGAAGATCTTCCTCTCTGTCTCTCCTCCTCTCTGTATATCCGGCTTTCCAATAATAATAAAATCTTTAAAAAAAAAAAAAAAAGAAAAGAAAACGTCAAATTTGCCCTTGCTTGTGGCTTTTACAAATCCTGAGCTAACTTTGCTTATGGTGTCCACACACCCTTGTCAACACGTATCAGCAAGAAGGCAGAAGTTTTCCTTACACTTTTAGGACTAAGCTTCCAAGATTTTCACATTATTAACATTTTTAACTAAGGCATAACTTTCTCATATCACCATAATGTATTTTATGGGCCTTATTTGGGCAAAGAGCAGCTTTCAGGGGAGGGAATGTTTCATTCTGGTGCAGAAGCTGCGAGAGGAGAGTTCTTGATGAAGTAACAGCAACATGGCTTGTGAAAGCAGTCCTGGACAAGGGAAGAGACGGGACAACTCCAGAAGCTGCGGAGACCGGGCCTCGACTGGCGGTGCGCTCTTTCTTCTACAGTTTTGCTTTCTTTTCACCTTCCTCCCTGGCCGTCTTGGACATGTGGGGAAGCTTGTTTTGAAAGAACAGGGAAGAATCAATGGGAGAAACCTAGATCTCTGAGCAAAGATATCAGTGTAATCTTTAGACTAGGAACCAGCTCAACAAGGACTAGGGACACTGACAGGAGGCTGGAGAGGGCTTGTGGCACAGAAGTTAAAATGACACGTCCTATGTTGAAAGGCCTTCGTTGGAACCCTGGCTCACTCCGGTTTCTAGCTTCCTGCTAGTGCACAGCCTAGGAAACATCAAATAGTCTCTCAGAGAATGGGTCCTTCTACCCAAGTGGGAGACATGGGGAGAGTTCCCGGCTCCTGATTTCAGCCTCACCCACACCTGACTATTGCAATCATTTGGAGATAGAACCAGTAGATGGGAGATGTATTTGTGTGTCTGTTTCATTTGAGTTCTCCACTTTTCCAAGGACATGAGAATATATAGATAGACTTTTTAAAAACTTACTGAGACCTGTCTGCTCTCTAGCCTCAACCTGCCTTGGATTCATCCACTCTACTTTGCTCCTTCTTGCAGCTTTCATCATTCTCCACCAGGATCATTCATTCAATTGTTCTGTCATACAAAATGTCTTTCCCTCAGGAAAAATCCTTCAGTAGCTTCCCATTATATTTCAGAATAAAATCCAAACTCCTAAGCCTGACCTCTAATGCCTTTCATGATCTGGTTCTCTTACCCTTGCAGGCTTATCGTTTAACTCTCTTCTAAAAATTATTTTAAACGATTATTTATTTGAAAGTCTGAAGGCATACAGAAGGAGTGTTCTCCCAACGACTGGAGCTGGACTGGGGCAAAGCTAGGAGCCTGGAGCCCCTCTGGGTGTCGCATGCCGGCCCATGAGCCAACGCTTGCACCATCACCTACTACAGTGTACTCATTTAGTTTTAATTTTCATTAACAGGAAGCTGGATTGAAATCTTAGTGAGGACTCAAACTCAAGCACTCCAATGTGGGATGCCTACAAGATAGAATCTTTTTTTGAAGGGGGTGGGTATGGAGAGGAGCCCGAATAGCTGCATCATGAAAAAAAAAAAAAAAGACCAAGTGAAAAAGAGTGGGAGCAGCATCATTAGGAGAGGCCCTTCCGTAAAAAGTCTCAGGGACACTACTAAAAACAGGACAAAATGGAGAAACTGGAGGTCAAGCTTCTCCAGTATCCAAAGATGCACACAGCACACAAGGTCACAGCAATGACCAGTGAAGAAACTTGTGCTCTGTGGAAGACTCCAGGCTGTAAAACAACAGTAAATTTAACTAATCTCAACAAGCAAGAAATTAAATTAAAATTACAAAGAGCATGAAAGAAGTACTCTGTCAATTTCCAATCATGAATTAGGTTCTTGGTGCCAGTGTGGCGCCTCTGCCTGCAGTCTTGGGGTCCCATATGGGCACCAGTTCCTGTTCTGACTACTGGGAAAGCAGTGGAGGATGGCTCAAGGCTTGAGTCCCTGCACCCATGAGGGAGACCCAGGTGAAGCTCCTGGCTCCTGGCCTTGGACTGGTCCAGCTCCTGCCATTGCAACCATTTGGGGAGTTAACCAGGGGAGGAAAGATCCCTCCTTCTAGCTCTTATTCTCTCTACAGCTCTACCTTTAAAATATAAAATAAAACATTTTTTAAAATAAATACTCTTACAATTTTTATGTCATGTATGTGAGCATATGTTAGCCCAATAATTTGTTCCCAAAAACAGGTAAGTATAATTAATGATAATAATACTTATTATTTTTTAAAAAATTGAGTTAGTTGTGCAAAAGGCAGTGTTACGGAGACAGAGACAGACAGAGAGATTTTCTAGCTGCTGGTTCACTCCTCAAATGGCTGCAATGGCTGGAGCCAAGTTATGCCAAAGCTGGCAGCCTGGAATGCCAACCGGGTCCCCCACGTGAGCGCAGGAGCCCAACACCTGATCCAAGATCAGCTGCTTTCCCAGGGCATCAGCAGGGAGCTGGGTCAGAAATGGGGCAACCAGGACTTGAACCAGCACTCCCATGAGATGCTGACATTGCAGACAAACACCCACTGTTCCACAACATCGACCCCAATGATTTATTTTAAGACAGTCTATTAGCATAAGTTAACTTAAATGAGTGAGTGGTGAATTTTTTTGTAAAGTTACAAAAATCTTTTAAATTATTTTTCATGATAAAGTTTTCCAGGCTCAGGGATTTCCCCTTCCACTCTCCTCTACCCACCCTCACTGTTTCCCCCTATATTTTAACAATAGTTTAGTCCTTTCAACAACCATCGCAAGTCCATCATTCTGCTAGTTAAGTGTATCCTGACATTGTAAGCATAGACAAGGTAGAAAGTCCACCTTGCTACTGTCTAGTTTCATTGGGAGTCCATCTTTGATTCAGCAATACTGCAGAAGTGTACTGCAGTGTGTCTCCATTTCATGATATACTTGCCTCGATTATACAGCTCCTCTGGATAAATATATGCATATACATGCTTACCTATATATCTGTTGATTTTGTGTTTTGGGTGAGAATTGCCTTATATCGGCGAGAACATAAGATAACTTTCCTTTTGGGATTGGCTTATTTCACTGAACGTAACGATCTCTAGTTGGTACCATTTTGTTGCAAATGGTAGAACTTCATTCTTGTTAATGTCTGGGTAGTATTCTAGTAGATGTACCACAGTTGTTTATCCACTTCCCCTTTCTATGGGTTTCTGGGTTGTTTCCTACGATGTGGAATATTTCAAGTGACAGGTTAACTACTGTGCTACAATATCTACTCTTTTAAAAAATAAATCCTTTTAAACTCATTTATTTTGCTAAAAGGTTCATTTGAAGATTTATTTGAAATATTGATTTATAGAGAGAAGGGGAGACAGAGAAAGATCTTCCATCTGATGCTTCACGTCCCAAATGGCCATAGCAGCTGATCTGAAGGCAGGAACCAGGAGCTTCTTCCCGGTCCCAAGGACCTGAACCATCCTCTGCTGCTTTCCCAGTCTACAAGCAGGGAGCTGGATGGGAAGTGCAGTAGCCGGGACACAAACCAGCTCCCATATGGGATCCCAGCGCTTACAGGCTGAGTACTAGCCTATTGAGCCACCAATGCACCCCCAACAAAGGCTCATCTGAAAGTCGGAGTTAAGAGAGACAGGAAGCGACAAAGAGGTTTACTTTTCATTCACTGGTTTACTCACTAGATGGCTGCAATGACGAGGGCTGCACCAGGCTGAAGCCAGGAGCCAGAATTGTTTCAGGTTTCTCACCTGAGTGACAAGGACCCATACACTTGGGCCATCCTCCACTGCTTTCTCAGGTCATTAACGGGGAGTCAGATCGGACATGGAGCAGCTGAGACATGAATCGGTGCCAGAGTCACAGGCGGAGGGTTTATCCACTCTGCCAGAAGGACAGCCCTCAAACTAATTTCCTAATCTTTATTATTTCTAACACTGTCAGCTCGATTTGTTTCCACTGCTGTGTGGGTGGCCGGGTACTTGAGATACATTGGCCATCAGCTGCTGTTTCTCGGGGTGCACGTTAGCAGGCCTCAGGAGCTGAGCAGACGCCAGTCCAGGAAGCAGTTGCATGCAGGCTTCAGCCACAGTGAGAACGTAAGCTTGGGACTCAACCTGTCTTGCTTCTGTGCCACGATGTGTGTTGTGCCCTCTGCTTGGAACATGCTGCCTGGCCTGACGTACCTCAGCACTTGCTTCTGCCTGCTTGCAAGTCATCTGGCCCCTGTGCCCCACCCTCTCCCAACTGTAACTACTCCGCTATGCATCCTTAACTGTTTGCCAATGCCTTAACTATAGAGCACTTAGCAAGTTATGTGGGGAACATTATTGCTCATGGTGGCCTATCCAATACGAGCTTTTGAATCCCTAGTACCTAAGGGAGTGCCTAGATCTTGGTAAATTACCAATGTCAAAAAGGGTTTCAAGTGATATGTAAGTATGGAAATCACTCAGTTCCCCTCCCACGTCCCACTTCCGTTACTCTTGCCCAGAAAATGCTCACTATTAACTATGTGAGACGTCTGATGTTTATTACAACCTGCATTTTTATGTATGTTCAGGTTTACAAAAAATAAAATCATGTCTATTTTTACAAGTTCAATGTATAAACTTCCTCTTTGGTTTATTGAAGCATACGTTACATACAGTTAAATACATGAGTCCTAGTAATTTGGTGCATTTTGTGTTTATATATTTATATAAGTACCACTACAGGGCAAACTGTAGAACCAGAAAATGTCTTACTTCTTGCAATCCCTCCTTCCTCTGCAGTTAACTGCTTGCTTCATTACTTTTTTGAAAGGTTTATTTATTTTTATTGGAAAGTCAGTTCTACAAGGAAGGAGAGATAGAGAAAGATCCTCCATCCACTGATTCATTCCTCAGATGGCCACAATGGATGGAGTGGAACCAATCCAGGAGCCAGGAGGTTCCCCCAGGTCTCCCACATGGGCGCAGGGTCCCAAGGCTTTGAGCCATCCTCAGCTGCCTTTGTAGGCTACAAGCAGGGAAATGGGGCAGCCAGGACATAAACTAGAAGCAAATGCAAGGCGAGGACCCTAGCCGCTAGGCTTCTGCGTCGACCCAGTTTGACTTTTTTTTTTTAATTGTTTTATTTGGAAGGCAGGGAGAGACAGAGAGAGTCCATCCACTGCTTCTTTACCCAAATGGTTGCAACAGTTATGACTGGACCAGACTGAAACCAGGAGACTAGAATTCCATCCAGGTCTCCTAGGTGGGTTGCAAGGGCTCATGCACTTGGCCCATCTGCCACTACTTTTTTTCCCAGGCTGATGTCACAGATGGCAGTGTAACCACTGTGCCATAATGCTAGCCTCTGGGCTGACTTTTTGTACCATTGCAGTGATGGGATCAGAATGGTATTTCTGAATTTGTCTGACAGTGAACAGCTCCTATAGCAATTGAGTTCTCATTTACCCTATGTTTATGGAGCACATACTGTGTACTAGGTTTCTTTTATAATAGGCCTAAGGTGGCACAAAAAAGACCAGCCTAAGAGGGGACCAGAATAGTAAAATATAATGGCTTACTTGTCGGTAAGAGGTTAGGGGAGGACAGAGGTCGGGATACAGAAGATGTTAAGGGCAGTGTCCTGGTAACCAAAGGAGGGGAAGGGAGGGGAGTGTGCATAACTCTGAGGATTCAGTTTATTTGGTGAAGATGCTTGGCAGTGGGCTTTGGAACCCATAAATTAAAGATCGCACATTTCTTCTGGGATGAAGAGCTATTAGTTAGAGTTGGAGCAAAAGAGTGCATGGATTGTCTGTGTGTTGGTTTGATATTGAAGTGGACCGGGGAGGGGAGAGTGAAGTGTTGGGGAGAAACAGAAAGATGCATTTGAACTTGTCTAGTTCTGCATTAGTGCTGGCTGCTTGAGATTTTGGGCCTTGGGATAGAGATTGGGGTGGAAGGATAGCAGAGGAGAGGGTACAGGTAAGAAGGCAAATATTTTCCTTTTCCATTTGCCTCTGCTTGAGAAAAATTATATAAACTTCTCAGAACAGAGTTCTCAGTCTCACAGTGACCAAACATGGCAGCTGGTCCAAATGGCAGGGAGAAAGGTACTTTCTAGGGAAGGACTGTGCTTGAAGGACTCTTCTGTATAGGGGTAAGAGGTGGGAATGGAAAGAATCTACTTATTTCATTTCAGTCCTTACATGGAAAAAAACCCTCTTTGTAAACATGGCTTCCTCTTTCCTTTTACCAAGACAGTGTAAATGGGAGATCCAGGCAAGCCCTTTGTGTGTGCACTGGGGCTGGAACACATTCTCTCCTGGACACAATGTTGGAAATGGTGATTATGTTCCCAGACCTGCTTCCCCAGGAAAGCTTTCTTAACTCTTAAAGTAACTTAGCCATAGAGATCTATCTTGTTCATTATTATTTCTCCTGGGAAATGTGTTTGAGTTTCTAACTCGATTTGTTAAAAACGCATCTTCCCCCAACCCCAACACACAAACACACCTGCCCACATCTCTATGTGGCCTAGTACTTTTCATGAGGTGTGGGGACACTGTGAGGGCTTCAGCAAGGAGAGAGGGGCCTGACCTGGCAGTGGAGATTGGCATAGCTTTTGAAATAAGCCTGTTACTCATATAGATCAGCTATATTGACACCAATCGGCACAGCGTGTGCTAGCTGTATGTGCTTGTTGAGCCCTGGAAAGGTGGCTCATCTGTGAGCACATACTGTACCAGTGTTAAATTCAGAACTTTGGATAATTAATTATTAACATTATTATTCATTTTTGGCTATTTTTAAAAAATGTCCCTCCTTGGGCCCGGTGCGGTAGCCTAGTGGCTGAAGTCCTCGCCTTGCACATGCTGGTTCTAATCCCTGCACTCCTGCTTCCTATCCAGCTCCTTGTTTGTGGCCTGGGAAAGCAGTCGAGGATGGCCCAAAGCCTTACAACCCTGCACCTGTGTGGGAGACCCAGAAGAGCTCCTGGCTCCTGCCTCCTGGCTTCGGATCAGCTCAGCTCTGGCTGTTGTGGCCACTTGGGGAGTGAATCAGCAGATGGAAGATCTTCCTCTCTGTCTCTCTTCCTCTCTGTACATTTGACTTTACAATGAAAATAAAATAAATAAATGTGGCTCCTTGAAAATATAAAAATACATGTGTGGTATGCATTGTATCTCTGTGAAACAGCAACTTCAGTCTGTATTTTCCTGTTAGGGTTTTTTATGGTATTATGTCCTGAAAAGTGTTTCTGACGGAGGAGCCTTTCTCTTGAAGTTCTGTTTAAAAAGAACATTGCCATAGAGGACTCATTTATGCATGAAAGGTTTTCATGCAGTTGACAGCTGATAGCTTAATCAGCCTTGGCCCTGGAGTAGAATATGAAAGCATCCCATTCTTGTTTGTATTGAGAGCCAGTTTGGTTCCTTCGCCTTTTGGATGCAGTTGGTGATCCAACTGGTTGGGTTAGAAGTTGTTTCCTGGCCATGTATACACACACACACACATATATATATTCTGTTAGTTCAATATTTACATTTTATGTGTTTCAATACATTTCAAATTGAATATGTGTATATAGTTCATTATGTATTTTTTACATATACATAATGTAATCTAATGTAACTGCAGTAGTTTGGAATTTTTTTATGGTGTGTGTGCTCACACGTGCTTTCAAAGTTACCAGATGGATGTATCATGTCCATGATCACATTTGGATAGCTATGTTTTCCAAGAATTCTCAGAATAAAGGGAAAATTCTTTAGCTCAGCATAGTGTAAAACCTGCAAAACGAAGGGGGGTTTGCAAATGCTTCTCTTCCTGAAAGCTTTTTTGGTCTTCTCTAGCAGGACCCTAACCTTACGTTGTGGGGAGTTACTAGTGGTATCAAAGGAAAGGGAAGCCCACGTGGCAGGCAGGCTCCCAGGATTCGGACTTGTGGCAGCTGTTAACTTTCTGGCAGATCAGTCCTCTTAGTGTTACGGGAGTGGCTGATTATGATGTTATAATGTCCTTCTGTTTAAGAAATGAATAGCAGCATTTACTTCTGAGCCTGAGTAGAAGTACAACTGTCCTGATAAATGACCTGTGAGAGTATAAGAGGTCGGACCAATTTATAGCCCTGGTTTTAGATTCTCTAAATCTTGTCTTATAGTCAAAAGTGTTATCTGCATTTTATCACTTATCTTTATATTTCAGATACAATTGTATTTGTGTCTGCTTCCTTATAATAATGAACAAATATCAGCTTTTTAATAATAGCAGCTGGCATTTTTTGAATAATGTTTATGTACAGGGCAATGTGCCAATGAAGGTAAAGTTTATTTAGTTTATCTTTCTGGTCAGCCTTTGTCACAATTTCTATCATGACTGCCACTTTAATAGATAAGGAAATTGGCGCCAGCCAGTGTAGCACAGTCCGTGATAACACAAAATTGTCTCTAGAGTATTAATTAACCACACCATGTTTCATATCAATTGTGATAGAATATCCATTTTGGTAACTTCTAATGTATGTTTCTCTCTCTTTTTTTTTTCCTTAGATCTAAGATCAGGTTTCTAGCAACATTTAATATAATAGGACTTGGGAATAGAGCACTCAGTGAGTGAAAGTCATTGATCTGCTGTTATCCTTTGCATTATTTGCCTATTTCTGAGTAAATGTCATGGTGCATTTGGTTGTAAAATCAACTTCCACCTTTGATGCACCCAGTTATGCTCTGACTTGGTCAGCTGTCGAGTAGTTTGGTTTCTAATTTGCTGCAAGCTTACCTAGTATTACTTCAAAACTTCATGGAAAATCAAATCAAAGCATAGGTTTGTTTTGGTGCAAAACCTTTTGAAATTCATGCATATCAAAGATCTTCAAAAAGTTCATGGAAAACATCTATTATGAAAACACCATGTACAGATTTGAAAATTTTGTGTACCCCCCAGAATTTTGAAATCCCATTTCCTATTACATTTTTAAAAAGATTTATTTTTATTGGAAAGTCAGATTAACAGAGAGGAGGAGAGACAAAGAACTGTCCTCTGCTTCACTCCCGAAATGGCCGCAATAGCCAGAGCTGAGCTGCTCTGAAGCAGGAGCCTCCTTCGGGTCTCCCACATGGGCACAGGGTCCCAAGGCTTTGGGCCATCCACTACTGCTTTCCCAGGCCACAAGCAGGGAGCTGGATGGGCAGTGGGGCCTCCGGGACACGAAGCAGCACCCATATGGGATCCCGGCATGCGCAAGGCGAGGGCTACTGGGCTACCGTGCCAGCTGCCTCCCCGACTCCCTTACAATTTTGAAGTGCCCTCATGTATATTAGGAAGGGAACGGTGAAGTCTGGTGGCCTTCACTGAGTAGGCCCAGGAGGAACAGGCCTTGATTGTCCAGTGACCACTAGAAGCTGTTATGCCATGTTTACATTACAAATCTCCTGCTATATGTGCTTCCTACAGAGCAAAGAAAGACATTCTTTCAGCTTATGTAACAGTAACCCATGGAGAACGTATAACTGGTTTTTGCCAAGTCCTGAATGCACTATCCTGCCTTGTTGAAGTGTTGGGCGTCAGTTTCTTCCTCGCCTGTTGCTGTAATCCTCCCTTCCTCTAGAGCACCCATTCTACAGTCGCAGCCTCTCACGGCCAGGATAGCTTGGCTTCGATGGCTTAGTTAGATGGTTGGTAGCAAGCGCTGGGATTCAGGGAAGAAATGGGAGACCTAGCAACTCAACCAACCACTGGGATCTGAACCGGAGAAACATTCCAGGAAAACTTTTGTGATAATGTGCCAGATCTCTGTATAAAATGTGGAATTCTGGGATGGGTATTTGATGTGGACAGAGGTTAAGGTGCTAGTTAAAGATGTGCCAGTGAGGGTGCCTATGTTCCGCATTGGAGTTCAGCCTCCCAATTCCAGTTGCCTGCTAATGTACGCTCCGGGAAGCAGAGCTTATGGCTCCAGGAGCTGCATTCCTGCCACCCCGGGGGAGGCCTGGATTGTGATCTTCAATCCTGACTTCAGCCTCTACGCTAATTCCAGTTTCGGCAAGTATTTGCAGAGTGAAGCAGTGGGTGGCAGTGCATGTCTGTCTGCCTCAGGACTAGTAATAATAATAATAATAATAATAATAATAATAAAACAGTGATTTAGAGAATGCAATGCTGTATGTTAAATCATATTTGGCTATTTATACTAGTTATTAGTGTCAGTTACTCTTTCATATTTATATAGTGCTGTTTAGTTTGAAAAGCCTAAGTGAATTTTATACCAAGAGCCTGTCTCTGGATTTGAAGTGTTGACTAAAGACACAAAACAGTTTGCGTTTTCCTCCTGAGGAATAGTAATATTGAGAAATTGAAATATGAGTTAATGAATGTCTTGAGAATTTCCTTTAGTGCTACTTGGGCTAGTTTATCAATGTTTATTCTCCTTGTCCTTGACTGCATTTGAAACTAAATGCGTCTTCCTTCTAGAAACTTAGCATTTTATTTCTCTACCCCTTCCTCTGACAGTTCTTTCACTGTATTCCAAAATCCCTTGTTGACTACATCTTAGCTCATGTTTGATTTCAAATATACCAAGTGTCTCAGCTGACTACAGTCCATCACTGGCTTAGCTATCCTGACATCAGCAAACAGCTATACCTCCTGTATCTGTAAAACCTGGCCCCACTTGCATATTCTGCATCTATTGGGCAACCAGGATTGAAAGGTCACCATTATCCTGTGTTTATTCTTTCCTTTCATGTTCTTCTAAGGCCCACCCCACCCCCATGCCTTTGAAATGTTTCTTAAATATGCTCCTTTAATTTAAATTCTATGAAGCCATCACCATCGATGTAGTCCAGAGCCTCACTTTTTTTTTTAAAGATTTTTAAAATTTCTTTTTATTGGGAAGTCAGATCTACAGAGAGGAGGAGAGACAGAGAGGAAGATCTTCCATTCGCTTACTCACTCCCCAAGTGGCCGCAACGGCCAGACCTGAGCCCATCCAAAGCCAGGAGCCAGGAGCTTCCTCTGGGTCTCCCATGCGGGTGCAGGGTCCCAAGGCTTTGGCTTTCCCAGGCCACAAGCAGGGAGCTGGAAGAATATGAACCAATGCCCATATGGAATCCTGGCACATGCAAGGTGAAGGCTTTAGTCACTAGGCTACCGTGCCGGGCCCAAATCTTCATGTTTTATGTTTTGTCCATTTACTAACCTTGTAACCGTCTCCTAAGTTCGTTTCAATTCTCTGTCTACACTAACTGCTAACTTTCAAAAAACAAAACAACCAAACTAGTCTTTTCATATTATCCTCCTAACAGGCCTTCCAAGATCCCTTATCCCTCCAGAGTCGAGTCTGAATTACTCAGGTTTACAATTCAGAGCTCTCTGTGATCTGCTCCATGTGCCTGTATAACGTTATTTCCCATCACTTGTGCAAAAACTCCACACTTCATCCATACTTGTCTCTTCCACACCAGCAAGTCTCCCTGTTTCTGATGACAACCGTTAGAACATCAACCAAAGGAAGAGGGCATCCAAAGGCAGACAGCTGAAGGCTTCGGGCACTGAAGGAAGCAAACTGAAAGCAGTCCTGTAAGGGTGTGATCTGAGGGGGAGGATGTGACAGGAGGTGCTCTAAAATGCTGTTATAACCATGAGAAGTTGCAGAAGGAAGGGGAGAGAGAACAAGAGTATAACCTTTACTGGATAATTAGCCTGAGCTGGACCAGGATGGTTCAATTTAAAGTGCCCTGAAGTTGAAGTCGCCTGGAGGCACTGCTGTTTAATAAGCCTTATTTTCTATTTACGTTTCTATATCTGTCAAAGACAGCCTACAGAACTAGATAATATACAAAAGGGTTCTAGGGAGAGTATCTCGCATTTAAAACAACAAAGCATTGGAAAGTTGGGGTGTCTCCTGTACTGTTTCTTGAATGAAAGTACTGACAATGTCCTATGCAAAGCTCTCTATTTTTCTTGAAAACTTACATTTGTATGTAGACATTGTCCACTTTATTTCAAATTGATGTTTTTGAGCTGTATGTTAGAAGGAGAATCAGAAAATCGCTAAAAACTTTAAAAAAAAGAGTCAGGTTTTAGAGGTGGGGCTTTAGCGCAGCAATTAAGAACCTACTTGGGACATCCATACCCCATACCTAAGTGCCTGGGTTCAAGTCCCAGCTCTGCTCCTGATTCCGGCTCCTGCTGATGCACATGCTGGCAAGGGGGCCTGCAGATGATGATCCAGCACCTGTGTCCCTACCACCCTGACTCATTTGGGAAGTGAACCAACCATTGGCTGAAGGATTTCTGTGTGCCTCTGGTTCTGTGCCTTTCAAAGAAACAAAAGGAAATACATGGGAATTTGAAAAACAAAATAAAAATCCTCAATGATTTCTTAGATTGTATGTTTAAACATGGTCAAAGTCCGTCCTGATACGTACGTCCAATGGTCCTGTCACACTAAGCTGTGTCGCTTCAGCAGCTCTGTCAAGAGTGCTGGACTGCAAGTCTGAAAATTGAGTGCTTGTTGGCCTGAGTCTGGTACTAATTATACACATGACCCTAGGGCAAGTCACTTAACCTTTTATGGTGTTAGTTTCTTCATCTGTTAAATAAAGGGATTAGGCCAGATTACTTCCAGGGTTCCTACGGAAAAAGTACAGCAGAGAATTGTATAACTGAAAGACAGGAACTGATATAATTGGAGCTTGGAATTCAGGGCCATTTCAAAATTGCTTTCTATGTGAGAAAGTAGTTCGTGGATGTGCTTAATGTGCCACGTTGCGTATTTAGTGGTTAAATCGGCAAGTGTCACTCCTTATTGGTATCATTTCTGTTTGCTGCTGTTTACTTCTCAGTTCAGAGTCCCTGTTAATGGTTATTTCAGGAGAGTGCATTCCAGTTTTATTATAAAAAAGAAGTTCATTAATTTTTTTTGAGGGGAGGGAGAGTTTTTTAAGAAAGCATTAGTCCGAGGAAAATAGATGTTAGTCAATCTATAGGAAGAAACCTTCCGTGATCTTAGTCGGCTGACACTTTGTGCAGTGTTTGGGTGGTTCCATCTCACTCCTACCTTCTGGATGTTTTGCCCAAAGGCGCCTTTGCTAATCACTGTTGTGCATATGTATCCGCAAAAACCTTGCTTATCAGAAGTCCAGCTGAACAACTGAATGACTGACCCACACAATAGTGTTGTTCCTGACACAGTGGGAATGGCAAGCAACTGGGAAAGGAAGCGTGTAATGCATACGTCTGCCCAAGTTCACCAAGTTCTGAGGTGTTTCTGCAGCACTAGCAGTGCAGTTGGATTGTGAAACGGAGAGGACAGTCTCTCCAATGACTGGTTTCTGTGTGTTGCCTTCCACCCGTGAGGATCAAATTTCTTTTGATCTTCTCTTGCTTCCCAGGAAACTCTGAGAGGTGTGCTGATTTATAATCTGATCTTTGTTCCTTGGTGTAAAAAGTAAAACTTCACCCTCACAAACACAGCAGATTCTCTAGAAAAGTCCTTATGATTGTTTATCCAATAAAAGAAGTCGTTAGGTTATTTTGAAGAATCCAGTAATGCAAAATGGTGGCCTGAGTGTCAGCACAATCATGTATTTGTCCCGTTCACTTCAAATATGTGGCCATGTGAAGATTTGACTGTTGAAAAACATTTCAGTAGGCCACAGACTGTCAAATAACTGTATGTAGTATATTAGGAGTAATTTCTTAGGAACTCTTTTTGTGAAGTGGAAAGCTCAAGTAGGCTAGCTATCTTTAATGTGGTTTGGGGCTGGCAGTGTTTCCTGAAGCATGCAGATGGAAATTGGTAGACCAAACCTCAGAATGCAAGCATTCAGGGTTCTCAGGGGGAGAACGAGTTTAATCAAATCAAGTAGACCATTGGAGTAACACAGTAGGCCTGTGTATGTGCCCCCCCATGGCATCCATCTTCCGAACCCCAGAGATAAACACGACTCTGACTTTTGTGTTAGGATTTGTTTTCCTACATTTTAAGGACTTCAGGATACTAAGAAGATGTCTCAGGGTAGTAGCTTTAACCAAATATTCTTTTTTTTTTTTTTTAAAGATTTATTCATTTTATTACAGCCAGATATACACAGAGGAGAGACAGAGAGGAAGATCTTCCATCCGATGATTCACTCCCCAAGTGAGCCGCAACGGGCCGATGCGCGCCGATCCGAAGCCGGGAACCTGGAACCTCTTCCGGGTATCCCACGCGGGTGCAGGGTCCCAATGCATTGGGCTGTCCTCAACTGCTTTCCCAGGCCACAAGCAGGGAGCTGGATGGGAAGTGGAGCTGCCGGGATTAGAACCGGCGCCCATATGGGATCCCGGGGCTTTCAAGGCGAGGACTTTAGCCGCTAGGCCACGCTGCCTGGCCCCAAATATTCTTAAAATAAGTGATTTTATGGGAGAAAAAGGCATACTAATACATGAAAAACACAGGATTAAAAAATGTCTCCATTGAACCTGAAAGTCTTGAGCCAAGTAAGAAAACCACAAACAGTAAAGTCAAAATAAATTGCTAAAGGGAAAAAGTATGTCATATAGGGTCAGAAAATATGTTGCAAAAAGGGAGATTTAAGCGCACGTACAAGAAGCAAGACAATTCTTTTATAATTATATAGTGTCTTCATAATGTCTACTTCATAATTTTAACAAATTCCTTTATAGATGTGCTGAGTATAAAAGTCATTTTAAAAGCGTTTTAACATTTTTAGACTATTCAGTTGTCATGTGCTTTGTTATCTAAGAAGGCAATTCACCGTTAGATTGTATTGATCAAAATTGGAGTGCGTTTTCACTGTAAGAAGGTAATTCTTGACACTGGAAATTTGTAATTTGCACAAATATTCTATATAAGACTAAGGGAAGTGCCCAACAGAAAAAAGTCATCTCTCCCCTTAGGAGAAGGAGTTGGTAGAAAAAATAAGACTTCTAATTTTTCACATCATCCAAACACACTGGTCAGTTTTACCATTCGAGGATAGTTGTGATGACAAAGATGATAGAATGTTAGATTTAAGGAAAAAGTGTAAGTTGGTAGAACAACAATTTATTTATTGAAATTTTCTGGGTGGTTAAGAGAGCAAGTTTTCCTTAAACTTATGAGAAGCAGATGGAAAAAGGAAAATAGTTTATCTTTCAACAAGAGAAATGATGGTCCTGCTAAATTTAGACTCCAGCTTTAACTTGTGACATCTGGGAAAATACTCAAATTCGTTCATCATCCAGCTTGCATTTACCTAGAAGAGCCTGAAGTTCAGACTAGACCTCTAACAAGGACTTATGAAGGCAAATATTACCACGCTGATTTCACTTCCTTTAATAAAAGATACCAAAACTCTCGTCACGATAGGGAAAGCAATATACACATAGTCTTGAAAAACTCATAGGGAATGTGCATTGTGAAGACACTGTGCATGGATTTCAAAAACATTTTTACACAAAGCAAACTTTTCATTCTTTTATACTCCTTTTTTTTCCTTGCAAGGGAGACACTTGGGGTGAGAGACATTGACAGAAAGGAATTGGAGGAATTGGAGAGACAGTAATTAGAGACCGATCTTTTCATCCTACGGTTCATCCCCCAAATGCCCACAACAGTGAGGTCTGGTCCCAGCTGAAGCCAGAAACTCCATCCAGGTCTTCCATATGTAATGAAGTTGACCAAATACTTGGGTTCTCTTCCACTGCATTCCCTGGCACATTAGCAGGGTGTTGGATTAGAATCAGAGTAGCTGGGACTCAAACTGCAGCTCCTGTATGGGTTGCTAGCCTCACAAGCGGCAGCTTAAACAGCTGCACTGCAGTTCTGGCCCCTTCCTATTAACTTTTTGGAGCTGCCATCTCTGGATGTCAGTGAGATTTTTTTATTTATTCTTTGTGAAGGGTTTCCTAACAAGAGGGGAAACTTAGGCTGGACTGTGCTACTGTTCAAGGTCCACTGGCTCCACTCCAAGTTGGGAAAGCAGCAAGCAGTGCCTTCCTGAAAGTTCTCTGTGACGATCTGTGATCTTCAAGGATCCTCCTTTTCTCTTTGAGAAGATTCACTCCCTATCCCTGTTAACAGTTACCTCCTAGACAATCTTAATTACTCAGTTATTCTTTGATTTACAGATTTCAGTTTGCCTAGCTTATAAGGAGAACTTCTTTTGTGGAAAGTTAGATACGCTTGCTCTCGATATTTGAGTCAGTTACTTTGATGGGGAAGTGAATAGTTTGTTTATTAAGTCTGTGCGTTATACTAACTCTAGCAAGGCTGCTAATGTTTGGGCCAGTATTACAGGTGACCTTTAGATAAAGAGCAGGGGTTTTTCAGGGAGAGCGCTAATCCCAATCCCACATCCCCTTCACGGACAGCTGATCTGTTTTTATCTCTTCCACTTATTTACACACCCTGACAAGAGTTTGATGAAGGAAAAGGTTTCCGTATTGTTGAAAATAGAAACAAATAAATAATTAATAAATTGGAGAAAGGGGCTGGCTAAAACTGGGGCAAAGTCTGTGACAGATACTAGGAGGCTGAGGTTTATGGGAGCCATCAAATAACATCCATTCCTCCATTTGAAACGAACAGAGGAGTAAGAAGCAGGAGCCAGCCAAAGTTCTAAATAACAGCCGAGGCCTCCTGAAAGGCTAGAGTCTAGATGGGTGTTTGTGAAAAGCTTCCACAAAGTTCACCTATTGACAGATCTTCCCTGCTGGGGGCAGCAGTGCCCACTCCTTAAGTACTACATGTTGTAGAACAAACCAGAATTATAAAGAGCTTCACAAACAGGCCTAATTTGAGCCTGCCTGTTCCCAAACAGCACTCAGATAAGAAAATGAAAATGACGATGTAGACCATCCAGCTATGGTGGTGGAGTACAGCGGGTGGCGCGGCGGGGGTGGCTAGTGGCCAGTCCCATAGAGCCAGGACCAGGTCACAGAAAGGCTGAAACTGCTGTGCTCTCTTGGCATGACAGGACATTTTTAACTGACCATACAACTGAAACCACACCTGACAACGACTTTAGTAAGGCAGACGATGTTTTATTTCTCTAAGTCAGTTTTATATAAAGGGTTGTGGCAGTACAGAATGAAAGGTTATGAAAACTGGAAGGGAATTCAGAATTGTTTGTGTGACCTTTTCATTCGTTGGGTGAGGGCACAAGCACCGCAGTGGGACCAAGTGACTTGACACTACTGGCTGAGCTAGTTGGCTGCAGTCAGGCACAGACCAAGGTCTTCTTATTCCTAAGTCATCGTTTTTGCACACCCACTGGTTCTGTATTTAGACATCAGAGAAAGCAAGCTTAAATTAAGTGAAACTTCGCAATTCTATTAAGTGTGGAAACTTTTAACTTACTCTAATAAGACATGTCTATGATGTGAATACGCAGAATACATGAAAGAGTCCTTAGTCTAGTGAACTAGTGGATGGAACATCTTTGTCTCTGACCCTCTTTCTCTGTACATTTGCCTTTCCAATAAAAATGATTCTTTAAGAGAGAATGAGAGAGAGAGAGAGAGAGAGAGAACCAGCATTGTAGCATATGAGTTAAGCTGCTGCCTGTAGCATTAGAATTCTATATGGGTGCCAGTTCGAGTCCTAGCTGCTCCACTTCTGATCCAGCTCCCTGTTATTGTGCCTGGGAAGATGATCCAAGTACTTGGGCTCCTACACCCACATAGAAAAGCCAGAAGAAGCTCATGGCTCCTGGCTCAACCGTGCTCAGCACTGCCCATTGTGGCTACCTCGGAAATGAATCAGAAAATCAAAGATCTCTCTTTCTCTTTGTCTCTCCTTCTCTATTAACTCTGCCTTTCAAATAAATAAACAATTTTTTTAAAAAGATTAAGAGGTAAAAATGCTTTAAATGCTTTATTTCCATATTATAAAGGAAGATTTAATTATTCTGACTGATGAGCATGACTACTAACAACTGGGACGCATTTTTAAAATAGCTTGCAGGTTCTTTTTAAATCTTTATTTTTGCTTATTTAATGGTATATGTAATTTTAAATTTTATTATCTAATGTTTATGTGAAGAGGAAAAAATTTTTGTTCGCTGATTCACTTCATATAGCACATCCAGGACTAAGCCAGGCCAAAGGCAGGGGATTCAGAACTCCATCTGAGTCTTCCATGCTAGTGACAGAGGCCTAAGCACTTGAGCTATAAAAGCTGCTGCCTCCCAGGATGGATTGCAAGTGCAGGAGACAGGGCCTGAACTGGAACTTCAATCTGGGTTACTGGCATCTCAAGCAATAGCTTAATCTGCTACATCGTAAGGCCTAGCCCAGGAAATATTATTAAATATTAATGAGTTATAATTTGGTATCCAAATCTTATCCCATCCAGCCTTTTATGAAATAAAGTAATTCAATTACTTTTCTTGCATCATGTGGCCCTTATAGAACTGTAAGTCTGCAGTGTGGAGGTGACATTGGTAAACGAAACAACTGCAGAAGGGGTGGACTACAGAAATAACGCAGCTTCTGGGTAGAAGGACCTCACCACGCACACGTTTTCCCAAGGGAAGCCTCAGTCCAGTGCACTGGCCTCCTCTACCACCCGTCCCTGTAATTAGTTATGAAGCCCTTGCGACTGTATCTCTGAAAGGATTCTTTAATCTGCAGCTTCCTCTCCAGCCCAGCTGCCCGAGCTCATGCCTGCATGACTTCTTTGAGGAGCTATTGCAACAGTCTCCAAACCAGTTTCCCAACCTCGAGCTTCAGCCTCCCTTCCACCCTACAATTTATTCTCCAACTACCAGCAGAATGATCTTGCTGAAACACAGATCTGATCTCTCCCTAATTAGAAACCTCCAGTCCTTCTCAGGGCCAACAGACACAAGGCAAACTACTGAGCACTTTCCAATCAAAGCCCCATTATCTTTATCAGCTTTACTTCCTGCCATGTACCCAGGACATTGATAATTAGGTTGGCTACTCAGGGTTTGCCAAGAAGTCCTATCCTTTTATGAACTCTCTTCCTTGGACTGTCCCTTCCACCCCTTCCACCAGGAACTCTTGTGGTCTCTTCATCCTCATAGGGTTCCTCAAATAACCCATGTTCTGTGAGTAGCCTTGCGTACACTCTCTGGTCAGTTGTTCTTTTGCTCTCCACAAGTACCTCCCTTTTTCCTTCGTGACAGGAATTCCTAAGGAGCGAATTCTCTTAATATCCTTAACATGTACTATTCTGAGTAGTAGCACATAGTTCATTAGTAACGATGTGCTGAATAAAGAACTGAGGCTATACCGTAACTCTACACCTTTCTCTTTTACTCCAAAGAAGCCTGCTTTCTGAATGCAGTATGCACTGATACATTCAGATATGACAAGGCACTTTCAATCATAACCATTACTTTTTACTAACGTTTAGTTGCCTAATCCACAAAGATTTTGCTTGCAACATAAGAAATTGGTCTCATTCCCTACTTTTGCCAGGTATTCAAAGCCATATATATATATGTGTGTGTGTGTGTGTATATATGTATATATATGTATGTATATATGTATATAGATACACACAATTTGACCAAAGGAGCATGTTCAAAGATTTTTTTTTTACCTTTTGATCTTTGACCTGTAGGATGTATTAGGAATGTTAAAAGCAAAAACATGGGGTGAGTGATGTGGTGCAATGGTTAAGACAGTGCTGGAGAAACCTGCACTTAGTTTCAGAGTGCCTGCTTCAAGCCTTCTACGTCTGAGCCAGCTTCCGCCCGATGTACTTGTGGGAGGTGCCAGCTCCAGTGTTGGCTCCATACCATCCACGTGGGAGACCTAAACTGTGTCTCCACCCTTTCCTGGTCCAGTTCTGGCTATTGTGGCCATTTGCAGTATGAATCAGCAAATGGAGTATCTTGGAATGAATATCCATGCACTCTATCCCCTATGTGTCACTTTCTCCATTATTTTCTTCCTTCTTCTTGAATATATTAAAAATAACAACCTATACCTACTATGCGCTGAGGCATAGTAGGTATAGGCTTCACCTGTGGCACCAATATCCTGTATGGGCAACAATTCTAGTCTCAGCTGCTCCACCTCCAATCCAGCTCTCTGTTAATGTGCCTGAGAAAGCAGCAGCAGATAGCCCAAGTCCTTGGACCACTGCGCTCACGTGGGAAACCCAAACCAGCCCAGCTCCAGCAGTTGCATTCATTTGGGAAGTGCATCAACAGATAGAAGATTTCTGTCTCTACTTCTCTCTAGCTCTGCCTTTCAAACAAAAATAAATATTAAGAAAGGTAACTCTTTCACTCTGTTTATTCTTCTATGTGATGCTCCTTTTCAAATAAATAAATCTTTAAAATATAACTAAGCACAGTTTTAGTTTAACAAAATCCCGGACCTGGAATGCATCTTACCCCCAACCACCTTCCCCTAAGGTGGTCACGCAGGTTGTGAACTATTTAACCCCAAGGAGAGCCATTCTCATAGATCACAATGTGACCTGCGTTTTCTTCATCACTCAGTACCCTGCTTATCTAATCCATCCCTTCTTCCCCTATTTTAAAAAAAGATTTACGTAATTATTTTAAAGTCAGAGTTACAGGAAGGGAAGGATAGACAAAGAGATATCATCCATTCACCAACTCTCCTCACATGGCTGGCAACATTAGGGCTGGGTTAGGCCAAAGCCAGGGGCCAGGAGGTTCTTCCGGGTCTCCCACAAGGGTGGCAGGGGCACAAATATTTGGGTCGTCTCTTGCTGCTTTTCCCAGGCTGTTAGCAGGAAGCTGGAGCAGCTGAGCCTTGAACCTGTGCTAAACACAAGATGTCGGTGTATCGGGTGGCAGCTTTAGCTGTTATGCCGCAATATTGGCCCATTTCTCTTTTTTAAAAACAGAAAAAAATATGCATATCTGTGTGTGTGTGTGTCTGTTGTGTGTGTATTTGTTTGGAAGACACAGAAATAGAAAGACAGAGAGTGATCCATCAGTCACTGGTTAACTTTCCTAATGTCTAATGCCCATAACAGGGCTGGGCCAAGTTAAAACCAGGATCTAGGAACTCCATCCAGGTCTCCTGCATGGTGCCAGGGACAAAGCACTTAAGCCATCATCTGATGCCTTCCTATGGGTTCACATTCACAGCTAACAGGACTGGAAGCAGAAGCAGGGATCAAACCCAGGCATTCCAATATAAGATGTGAGTGTATCAAGCAACATTTTAACTGTTGCACCAGATCACCCCCTTCTCCCCTTGTCAAATAGCGAAACTTGGGTTCTAACAGGTCAGTGGGTTTACTCAAGAGCACACGAAAGTTACTGAAATGTTCTCATTAAACAATAACTTGCTACCTTTGTAGCTCTCAGTCATTCTCCTAATCCCAGTTGCCCTTGGAGACCATGAGACTAGAGAAGAGTGTTTACTGTAGTTGTATGGCTAATGGTCAAGAATGCCTTAAGCTAAGTATGCAATGTAAGTCATTTAGTATTTCTCTAAATTTAAGTTATTGCTACTCCTTTAAAAAAGAAAATTTTATTTACTTCAAAATCAGAGAGAGAGAGAAAATCTTCTACCCATTGGGTTACCCCTCCCCAGAAGACAGCCTGGGAGGATTGGCCCAGGCTGAAGCCAGAAACTTGGAACTCAAACTTGGAACTTCAGTGTCTGTGGCAAGGCTCCAAACACTTAGGCCATCATCCAGTACCTCCCAGGCACATTAGCAGGGAGCTGAATCACAAGTGGAGTATCCAGGACTCAAACCACTGCTCTGATTATGGGGTGCCTGCCATGCAAGCTACAGATTAACCCACTGTGCCCCAACACTGGCCCCTTGATTCCCTCCTCCAGCTGTACTGCATGCTTGACACAGTAACAGCATGCACTATAGCAACCTGTTGCCCTCAAGGTTACTGAAGCTCAGGTAGCTATTTAATCTGCCATGTTGTCAAGCTGTGTGTTCTTGATCTTGCTGACCCTCTCTGATTAATCATTGACTGCTATCATCTTGTGGATTCTGTTGTTAGCATTGCTTTCTGCTTTGCTTTTGTAACTCACAGATAAGCACAACCGTTTTCTTTCTTCTTTTTAAAATTGTTTATTACATACTTACTGAGTCAGAATGTAGAGAAAGACAACCTGCAGCTATCTTCTTTAAAAAATGTACTTAGAGTGAGAAAGGGGGAGGGGGGGAAGAGAGGGATGGAGACAGAGCTTCCATCTGCTGGTTCACTCCCCAGTAACTACAATAGCTGATGCTGGGTCATGCCAAAGCCAGGAGACAGGAGCTTCATCATGATCTTCCACATGAGTGCAGGGACCCAAGTGTTCGGGCCATTTTCCGGTGCTTTCCCAGTCCACTGGCAGAGAGCTGAATCAATAGTGGAACAGCGAGGAGTCAAATTGGTGCTCATATGGGATGTTGGCATCACAAGTGGTGGCTTTTCCCACGATGCCACAACACCAGCCCCCTTTCCTTTCTTCTGTTCTCCAAACCAATGCATAACAGCATGTTGGCTGCTGACCATGGGTCCTTGGTTCTTTACTGCTGTCTTCAGCTGTCTGGGATGCCTTTAGGATATTGGTTCTTTGCCAAAATAATTTGTCTGTCTCTTTGTTGCATATGGGGGTGATCTGAGTGCTTGAAGATGCCAGCAAGGTTGTCTCCAAATAAGTGTGACTCTGGTCCTATAATTGTCTCTATATAATCATTTAAATATGAAATATTTCTTGGGAGAAAAAAATCTTGGTTAGAAAAATTCATGTTGAGCAGACACTCTGTGGCTAATTGCTTGTCTCTAAAGGAAAATTCATTGGAAAAATACCTACTGCTTCTTTTGTCCCTTACTCCATGCTCATTTGGTGCCACGCTGAGAATGCCGAGGTGTTTTTGGTAGGTTTGCTTGAGCACGGATAGAAAAATGAACTTCTTGGACCCAGTGCCATGACTCAGGAGTGAAATCTTCATCTTGCAAGCACCAGGATCCCATATGGACACAAGTTAGTGTCCCTGGTGCTCCACTTTCCATCCATCTCCCTGCCTGTGGCCTGGAAGAGCAGTCAAGGACAGCCGAAAGCCTTGGAACCCTGCACCCACGTGGGAGACCCAGAAGAGGCTCCTGGCTTCAGAGCAACTCAGCTCTGGCTGTTCAGCCACTTGGGAAATGAATCAGCAGATGGGAGATCTTTCTCTCTGTCTCTGCTTCTTTCTGTAGCTCTGCCTTTCCAATAAAAATAAATAAATTTTAAAAAGAGGACTTCTTAAAGCCCTAGCTCTGACTATGATGGAGGATTATGTTATTTACTTGAATTCTTTGCTTTGGATTACTAAAGCTAACTGATCTTTCTGAAATGGATTGCGTGCTGGACTTAATCAGTCAAGACATAAAACTGAATTAGGTTAAGGAGCAGAAATTTTGTTAGAAGTTTGATATTTGTTGTTAGTGGTTATTGGCACTTGTTTATTGTTCATTTTATAATTAGGAATTTCCTTGTAAATGTTTGTTTTTCAGGCTGGTTGGAAGGAAAGTCATGCAACATTTATGAATGAATTAAAAAATCTTCAGGCTTCTGGATTGACTACTCTTGGTCAGGCTCTGAGATCTTCATTTGATTTGTTAAATCTCAATCGATTAATATCTGGAATAGACAATTATGGACAGGTAAAAAAAATTTTGAGTGAGTATAGCTAATTTATTTTGGTGACTTGGGTAAGAAAATTAACTTGAGTATGTTTACCAAGCTTTCTGTTACTTTTCATAACTTCGCAAAAGAGGTACATTTATCTTTTAAATACATCCTTTCAAAAAAGTTCTGGTTTTTAGTTCTCAAATGTTGCTTGGTTATTTAAATAAATAAAGTTGCCTACAATCAAATCATTGGACAGCTGAGAATTGGATGAGTAAATTGCTGAGAAATGTTGAAATAAGAAAATTGGAAGGTTTCAATATTGTTGACTGCCCCATCACTTGCAATCTGTTGAAAAAACTCTAGTATGAGATGAAGGCAGAGTAGCATTCACTACTACCACCATTGTTCTTTCATATTCTAAAAATTCTTCTCACAATGCTCAGAGTCCAGGTGCAGAGCAGGAGTTACTCCTGTCCCGTATCTTGCAGGTTTTGACTCACATGAATACATTCATGAATGTGGATTATCCCACTGTTATAACTTCCTTAATATTGCTTTCTGACTACTTGGAAAATAAAGGGGAACAAGTGTTTAGATATTATAGTGTGGGGAATTCCTGAATTATCAGAATTTGTTTATACATAGCTTACCTTTTCAGAGATTATTATTTTCATTCCCTGATTTTTGCCACTAATATTTTTCTTCTTATCCTGGCATTTTTATCATATACTTGAGAGATCATTGGCAAGACAAATGTAAAAGTTTAAATACATTTTTATTACCTTTCTTAGATCTAATGCTTTCAAAATGTATTTTAGGGGAGAAATCCATTTTTTCTAGACCCATCTATGTTAATCACCATCACCGATGGAAAGAAGTTAACAAGCACAGCTGGTGTTCAAGAAGAGGTGAGATTTAATGCTTCACATTTGTTTTAATGGCAAAGACAATGCAACCATCTGAGGGAGGTATGTATTTCCCCTGGAAAATAGGTTTGGGGCTGGCGCTATGGCACAACAGGTTATGCCACTGCTTGTGACACCAGCATCTTATTTATAAGTGCAAATTCCAGTACTGGATGCTCCACTTCTGATCCAGCTCCTTGCTAATGCACCTCTGAAAGCAGAAGGTGACCTGGACCCACAACAGATTGCTTGGACCTTGCCATCCATGTAGGAGACCAAGAAGGGGTTCTTAACTCCTAGCTTTGGCCTGGCACAGGTCAGGATGTGGTAGCCATTTGGAAAGTAAATCAACAAATAGAAGATCTGTCTCTCACTCTCCCTGTCCTGCCACCTGTCCTGCTGTTGAGAAGCCCACATCCTTTGTTGAATTTCATTGGTTTATGTCTCGGGTTTTACCCCTTGGAAACTGTAATTTTAGCTATCTCTGGGACATCTAAATTGAGTTCCTGGCTCCAAACTTCAGCCAGTCTCAGTCTTAGCCATTATGAACATTTGGAAATTGAATCAGCAGATGGTAGTGTACTATATCTCTTTGCCTTTCAAATGAATAAATAAATAAATAAATATTTTATTTTATAAAAAAATAAGGGATGGGCATTGAGGTATAGTTGTTAAGCCATGTGTGCATCTCATATTTTGAGTGCCTGGTTTGAGTCCCAGTTCCTTTCCTTCTAATTTAGATTCCTACTAATGTGCACTCTGGGATGCAGCAAACGATAGCTCAAGTAGTAGTATTCTTGCCACTCACGTGGAAGACCCAGATTGAGTTTCGAGCTCCTAGTTTGGCTTGTCCTTGTCGTGGCTGTTGCAGGCATTTGGGAAGTGAAACAGCAGATGGAAGACTGATATCTCCCCCTGCTCACCTACCCGACTTCTGTCTTTCTCTGCCATTCTGTCTTTAAACTAAATATATATATTTTAAAGTTCATTCAAACTTGGTCATCTTTGAAAGACTGCTTAATTTTATTGAGTTATAGGAGAGAAAATGAAATATTTAATGCTTCCTTCTCTTTTGTATGAGTTGCTCTGGTGAACTTTTTCAAATTTTACCTTATCAGCTTCATCTTCCCTTGAATTCTCCTCTGCCTGGAAGCGAACTAACCAAAGAACCTTTTCGTTGGGATCAAAGATTATTTGCCTTGGTGTTACGTTTGCCTGGAGTGGCTTCTACTGAACCGGAGCAAATAGGAAGTGTACCAACTGATGAATCCGCCATCACACAGATGTGTGAAGTCACAGGAGGTATGAGTAATGTTTACTATTTCTGTAAGAATTCAGGACAACAGAGTGTAGCTTTCATGAAGTCCAGTCTTGTTTTCTTTAAGAATCATTTAACTCTGCTGCTTAAACTCATGTGGTTGTTACCTAAAGTGATATTTTGGATTCCAAATGCTTGTGTTTTATTTTTATATTAATTTTTATAACAGTGTTTGATTTTTAGCTTACTTGATGCTGTTGTTTCTTCTTCTGATATAGGTCGCTCCTATTGTGTTAGAACACAAAGAATGTTAAACCAATGTTTAGAATCTCTGGTTCAAAAGGTTCAGAGTGGTGTTGTTATTAATTTTGAAAAAACAGGACCAGATCCACTTCCTGTTGGAGAAGGTACAGTAGATCACTTTTTTAACCCTAAACTGTTATATAGAGGACTGACCTAAGATTTAGAAGACACTAGACAAATTACAGTAGACACAGTCTTCATTTTCTGAACACAGTAAACACTTCTAAACATTCATCCAATGACTCCCATATATCACTGCCTATATGTATGCTTAGGTAGCCAATTTGTAATAGTTTTCATCTCATGTTGAATGTTCCCAAGAATATTCCTCCTTTCTGCAGTCCGACTTATAATTCCCTGATTCCAGTCTTGGGATGATACTGACTCATTCACCTTTCTATTCAGGAAATTTCTTGAAATTAACTATGGTGAGTCACTTAAAGTAGAAATCTATTTTTTACCTTATAAGTGCCACATATCTTCATGGTCAGTGTTAGTTTACCATCCTTAGTAAAAGGTTGTGAATATTTACCCAGGAACAAAGATTATATACTCATATATTCTAGGCCACTTTTTAACTGCAGAACCTTGTTCTTCAAGTAAAGTTTTCAGGAAATTGAACATTTAGACATAAAGAACATCATGAAGTTCATAGAAAAATGGAACTAAAACATAAATTTTGGGGCTGGTTATTGTGGCATAGTGGGTTAAGCTGCAGTTTCCAATGCCAGCACCTCATACTGAGGCACCGGTTCAAGCATTGGCTGTTCTGCTTCGGATTCAGCTGCTTAACGATGTGCCCAGGAACGCTTAAGTCCCTGTCGCCCACATTGAAGACCTGAATTGTATTGCTAGCTTCTGGTTTACCCTGGACCAGTTCTACTTATTATGACCATATTGTACGTGAATCAGTAGATGAAACAGCCACCCCCCACCACTGTCTTTCAAATAAAAATTTAAAAATTAGACTGTTTATTACAGTGCAAAAAATTATATATATACATAATTATTTCATAATATGCATTTTGCATGGATTATTTTTGAAGTCCCCATGTATATGGATATATTCATATTATGATTTGTACTATGATATTGTGTGGTCTGATTCATACATTATTTATTACTTTGACCAAACCATAAGGGGTGAGTGTGCAAGGCAGAAAGCTACACATTTTTGAGGCAATGGATTCTGTTTCCTGGCCTATTTATTTATTTATTTATTTGCTCTTTTTTCATATCCCTTTGAGAAGCTATTGTAAAAACAGACCCACTTCCCTATAAACACACACACGTGGCCACTCACGCACACACACACATATAGAAACACACATTTTTACATGTGGTTTTAGGGATTTCTCAGATTCCTAACTTGAGATCCTGCTTCCCTATACAACAGTGTGCCTTCACAGTTTATTTAAAGTCAGTCATACTGGCAGGACAACTTATATTGCTATCAATTGACTATGCAGTCGAGAATTTTGTGTTCCCTACACTAACTTGAATCAGCAACTTTCATATTGAATGCTAGTGAAATTTTGTTTCATGTAAATAGCTCAGCTTTTCTTTCTAGCTGTAATTCTCCTTCCTTTACAGTTCTTAACTTTCAGATTCTAATGAGAGAAATGAAGTTTTTCTCAGAAAAACACACATCTTCAGATTTGTGAGATCAACATCAAAGGAATTTTTTTTAAGATTTATTTATTTTTGTTGCAAAGTCAGATATACAAAGAGGAGGAGAGACAGAGAGCAAGCTCTTCCATCCGATGATTCACTCCCCAAGTGACTGCAATGGCCGGTGCTGCACCCATCCAAAACCAGGAGCCAAGAGCTTCCTCCCGGTCTCCCACACGGGTGCAGGGTTCCAAGGCTTTGGGCTGTCCTCAACTGCTTTCCCAGGCCACAAGCAGGGAGCTGGATGGGAAGTGGTGCTGCCGGGATTAGAACCGGTGCCCATCTGGGATCCCGGGGCGTTTAAGGCGAGGACTTTAGCCGCTAGGCCACCATGCTGGGCCGTAAAGGAATCTTTCAAAGCTGTTACATCATTTTTCCTATATCTCATCAAACCTGGTCTAAAATATTGTGGTCTAAGTAGCTCCCTGGTTAAAGCAGTGCATAAATAAGTAAATCAAATGACTGGTAATTTACGTAACATGAGACTCAAATTGTTGAAACATATCTTTTACAAATAATTTATGCTGATGAATCATCACATAAAAGATTATACAACTGTCTTACCATGCTTATTTTTGGGGGGTGGGGGCTAATGAAATATACTGTTTAAGTAATTTAAATGCATTTTGCATACATTATTCAGTAGTATGACCCTTTAAGGACTGCTTTTTGTTCCCTGCTCCCAAATATATAGAGTATGTGTGTGTACATATATTATATAGAGGGTGTGTATGTGTGTGTGTATTTTTTCCTAGTAGCTCTTTCTACACTGAAGAGAATTGAAGAATTTTTATCTTGTCTCTGTGGTCTTGGTTCTATTTGTTCAGTTAAAAAAAATGATCTAATTGGGAATAGAATAGACATAGGGTACTTCAAAAAATACAAAGAGATGGAATTAAATAGTAAGTTGATTTGGGTGCAAAAATGTTGAAATCTATTCATTCAGTTTTCTAGAAGTTCATGGAAGTGCACTTTATGATTAAAAAACCTATACATAGATTTAAAACTTTTTGTACCAATATAAACTTAATTGCTTAATTTTCCACACTTTTTGAAGCACCCTCATGCATAAATGGAATTTGCAGTCTGTTTTGTCAGATTTCAAAAATGTAAACACTACACCAGGTAATAGATGATTTCATTTACACAGTTTACTTATTTAAAAAAATAACCATTGTCTTGATGTGTTCAAGTATTGTATGTGTTGAAGTATCATAAAATTTACAATAATTTTAGTATAACTATAATCTTAGGTTAAGGACAATGAGAGATGTTGTATTAGAGAGGATGGATTGGATGGAAAGAGTTGTTAGGGAAAATATTTAGAAGTCTTACTAGAAAATTTTCCTCGTCCATTTTCCATGAAATATGTTTTGTTTCATTTACTAATTTTTTTTAGCTTGAAAATTTGTACAAGTAAGCAGCTATAAAAAAAATCATGACAGTATGTCTCTTGTTTAACTTTTAGATGGACTTATGGATTCATCAAGGCCAAGCAATTCATTTGCTGCTCAGCCATGGCATAGTTGTCATAAACTCATTTATGTACGACCTAACTCTAAAACTGGTGTTCCTGTTGGACATTGGCCGATTCCAGAATCCTTTTGGCCAGATCAGAATTTACCTTCACTAGTAAGTGTCATGAAACAAAATGGGAAACATCATTCTGGGATTTCAATTCTCGAATCACAGTGAACATTTTAGAATATGGATGGGCATCTGACATGGTAGTAAAGGTGCCCTTTGGGATGCCCGCATCTTATAACTAAGTACCTTGATTTGACTCTCCACTCCACACCTGATTTCAAGTTCCTGCTAATATATAAACCCCTAGAGGGTTCAGATGATTTCTCAAGGACTTGAGTCTTTACCAATCAGCTGTGAGACCCCAGTGACATTCATAATCCTTGGCTTTGGGTTTGCCCAGCCTTAGCTGTTGTGGACATTTGAGGAGTGAACCAGTTGGTGGGAGAACATATTTGCAGATTATGTAAAACTGATAAAGGATTAATATCCAGGATCTATAAAGAGCTCAAGAAACTCAACAGCAACATAACAAACATCCAGTTAAGAAATAGGCAGAGAACATGAACAGATATATTTTTTTTTGTCTTCCTATATTGCCCTTGCTGTCCATCTTTCTTTCTCTAGGACTCTGATCAACCGAACTAAAGCTATTAATAAAATGGCTTCTCCATTAATATGGTCTTGTACCCAAGCATGCAGGCCTATTCTGACTCCCCAAAAGTATCCCCATCTCCAGCTAGTCATGGCAAGCATGTGGGTGTGACCAGCACTTGGAACAAAATCCCCTTGGACAAACTTAGTATTGGTCTATGTCTTGCCTGTTCTCTGCCTTAATGTGTTTTCATCTTACTTATCAGTGACTCAAGCTGTAAATTACCTTATGACAAAATGCCATGGACCTCTTCTCCAGCAACATCCGAGCTATCTGTGACCTCATGCTATAATGGAATGAAGGGAGCTTGGAAGTTGCAAAAATGGATGTGAAATCCAGGGTTAATCCAAAGGATCCTAATGGCTTCTTAAATATGTTGAAAAAGGTTTTTCTTTTTTTATTAATTATGAGTATTTGGGCCCCGCAGCGTGGCCTAGCGGCTAAAGTCCTCGCCTTGAACGCCCCGGGATCCCACACGGGCGCCGGTTCTAATCCCGGCACCTCCACTTCCCATCCAGCTCCCTGCTTGTGGCCTGGGAAAGCAGTCGAGGACGGCCCAATATATTGGGACACTGCACCCGCGTGGGAGACCCGGAAGAGGTTCCTGGTTCCCGGCTTCGGATCGGCGCGCACCGGCCCGTTGCGGCTCACTTGGGGAGTGAATCATTGGACGGAAGATCTTCCTCTCTGTCTCTCCTCCTCTCTGTATATCCGGCTTTCCAATAATAATAAATCTTTAAAAAAAATTATGAGTGTTGTAATTTATCTTTCCCCTTCCCAATGAAAAGTAGATGATAGAGATAAGAAAATCTGAGTTTTTGGGCCCGGCGGCGTGGCCTAGCGGCTAAAGTCCTCTCCTTGAACGCACCCGGGATCCCATATGGGAGCCGGTTCTAATCCCGGCAGCTCCACTTCCCATCCAGCTCCCTGCTTGTGGCCTGGGAAAGCAGTTGAGGACGGCCCAAAGCTTTGGGACCCTGCACCCGTGTGGGAGACCCGGAGGAGGGTCCTGGTTCCCGGCTTCGGATCGGCGCGTACCGGCCGTTGCGGCTCACTTGGGGAGTGAATCATTGGACGGAAGATCTTCCTCTCTGTCTCTCCTCCTCTGTGTATATCCGGCTTTCCAATAATAATAAAATCTTTAAAAAAAAAAAAAGAAAAAGAAAATCTGGGTTTTTAGGGGCTATTGTCCTACCACAGCTGGTTAAGCTGCCTGTGATGCAAGCATCCCATATAGACACTGGTTCAGATCCAACTGCTGCACTTCAGATCCAGCTCCTTGCTGAAGCACCTGGAAAAGTAGCAGAAAATGGCCCAAGTACTTGTGCGCCGGCACCCAGGTGGCCAACACTGAGGAAGCTCCTGTGTCTGGCCAGTCCCATCCCGTCACTAAGACCATTTAGGGAACAAATTAGCAGAAGCAAAATCTCTCTGTGCCTTCCTCCCTGCCTCCCTCCTTCCTGGTTTGTTTCTCTTTTGCCCCTCCCCCTGTAACTCTGCCTTTCAAATAAATGAATCTTTAAAAAATTCTAAGCCCTTCTTCTTCAGAAAAGTTATTGGTGATTCCTGGAAGTCTAGTAAATCTTTCTGAAAACATTAGTTTGTATCTTATTGATGACATAGCAAAATATAAAAGGGGCTTGCAAGTTATTGTGAAAGAATATGTGACTTGTTTGATACATGACCAAATATCTTCCTTTCCCTTCTTTTAGCCTCCACGAACGTCTCATCCTATTGTGAAGTTCTCCTGTATAGATTGTGAACCAATGGTAATAGACAAATTACCCTTTGACAAATATGAACTTGAACCTTCGCCTTTAACTCAATACATCTTGGAACGAAAGTCTCCCCATACTTGCTGGCAGGTACTTATCCTTTCCTATTAGCCAAATATCTGTAACTGCACTGGAGTTTGTTTTAAGAAATGTTGATTGGTATATGCTTGCAATGAGGGAATCTCAACTGAACTTGAACTGTGGTTATGCAACAAGGTGGAGGAATCCACCATGGGGGGAGGATTTGGGGAGGGGCGGGGAGAATCCAAGTACCTATGAAACTGTGACACATAATACAATGTAATTAATGAATAAATTTAAAAAATGTAAAAAAATGTTGAAAGTTAATGTGCAAATAATTAGATCAAATCTGTTAACACTGTTTTTGCAATGCTATCAAATTAGCAGTAGGGCCAACCAAATAATTTTAGCACAATAGAAATCATTATCATATTGTAAATTACTATCTAAGGCATCAGAGAAGGCACTAGAGTATGAAGAAATTTCATATATTTATTAATTCCCCATCAAGCCTGTCTATGGGCCCCAGGCTATGAATCCCTAATTGAAGAACATAATTATTTTTAGTTATGGCTTCTAGAACTGGAGCAAGGTTCTCAGTCCTTAGTTTATATAATCCTTTAAACAGATGCTGCATTTATTTGAAAAGCACAGTCTGTCTCTGTCTCTTGTTCTCTCTCTCTCTCTCTCTCTCTCTCTCTCTCGACAGAGATCTTCCATCTACGGGTTTACTCAGCAAACTCCCACAACAGCTGTGGGACTGGGTCAGCCAGAACCTCATCTGAGTCTCCCACAGGAGTAACAAAAACCCAAGTATTTGAGCCATCATCTCTTGTTATTTCCCTGGATGTTCACTAGTAGGAAACTGGATCAGAAGCAATGATAGACTCCCATCTAGGAACTTTGGCACAGGAAGCAGGCATCTCAAATTGTAGCTTATCATGCTGCACCACAATGGCCACCCCTCAGCTTTCTTTTTGTAATGTTCCATTTTCTGAAAGCCTATTGTCTGGGCCTGGCATTGTGGCATACAGGTAAAGCAGCTGCCTGTGACACTGGCATCCCATACGGGTGCTGGTTCGTATCCCAGCTACTCAACTTCTGATTCAGTTCCCAGCTAACGGTCTGGGAAGACAGCAGAGTGCTTAGGTCTCTGCCACCCAGATGAAGTGCTTGGCTGCAGGCTCCATCCTGGTCCGATGGCTCTGTTGCAACCACCTGAGAAGTTAATTAGCTGGTGGAAGATCTCTATCCTTTCTGTAACTCTGGTTTTTATTGTTGTTTTATTATTTTTATTTTTCATGATTTTTACATAGGTGATTAGGGTCAAAGGCTACAGGAAGGTGAGTGAAATCACCATTTCCACATTCTCCTTTTTCCCTTCCTGTTTCTGAGGGAAGGGGAGAGGCAAGGAGAGAAGCCACACTCAGCCTCCCAAACACCTCTGCACCCTGCGATGGAGAGCAGCCACCTGACACCACCCCAGGGTGCCTGAATTGCGGCATGCTCTGAGGGTCCTGCTCATTCAACAGCTCTGAATTACTGCCAATCTCACACTCCAAGCACAGTGAAAGCTCTCCAGAATCTACCAGTTGATAGACATAGTCCACCATAGAACCTCCGTTTGCCCAGTTATTCACTGCCACCACTTGGCCGGGGTAGTTGATTGATTGGTTCTGTCCTCCATCCTCTGTTGTGATACCACGTGTCCTCTGCACTCTGATTTTAAAATAAATGAATTTTTTTAAAAGATTTATTCAGTTTATTACAAAGTCAGATATACAGAGAGGAGGAGAGACAGAGAGGAAGATCTTCCGTCCAATGATTCACTCCCCAAGTGAGCTGCAACGGGCCGGTGCGCGCCAATCCGATGCCGGGAACCAGGAACCTCTTCCGGGTCTCCCACGCGAGTGTAGGGTCCCAAAGCATTGGGCCGTCCTTCACTGCTTTCCCAGGCCACAAGCAGGGAGCTGGATGGGAAGTGGAGCTGCCAGGATCAGAACCGGCGCCCATATGGGATCCCGGGTGCGTTCAAGGCGAGGACTTTAGCCACCAGGCCACGCCGCCGGGCCCAAATTAAATGAATTTTTAGAAAGCTACACTTTTATTAATTTCAGAACTTAATTTGTCTTAATGAATATTGTTACTTAATGATATTTCAACTTATATTTTCCATTTTGCTAACCAGGTATATGGGTATTTATGTTGTGGTCTGTGATTGCATAGTTTTGCTTACTTCCTAAATGTAACATATAAAGAAAATAAATGTGAACATTGTATTTAATATGGCATATTCTGACATAAGCAGAGGCTAACAGCACTCTTTCTCTGCCGATAATGTTGCAATGAACTGACGCTATGAGCTTGGTTTTACATAAAATCCTTACTGTCCTAACTGTACACTACTTCATGTTCTCAGGTATTTGTTACTAGCAGCGGGAAATACAATGAACTTGGGTTTCCATTTGGTTATTTAAAAGCCAGTACCACTTTAACTTGTGTAAACCTCTTTGTGATGCCTTACAACTACCCAGTTTTACTTCCTCTTTTAGGTAAGTAAAATACATAGTGACACTTAATCATCTCTAAAATACAACAATGAAAAACAGTGGAGGAAACATTCTGAATAAAATCAAAGATTCATTGATACCAGGATAGACAGAAATCTAAAAACTGTTTCAAAAGCATAGATTCTGAACATACATGTTTTATTGTTTTGCTTTGGTTTTTTTTTTTTTTTTACATCAAATAAAGAAATACCCTTGATTTGTAGTGTATGCTCCTTATGCTGTTCTTGAGGTTTCATATTGCTATGTGCACCCTTCCCTTGCTATGAAATGCACTTGGCTTTTTCATAGACTCATTTGGGCCAAAACATCCCATTGATTCGGGCTAGCTTTTCAGTCATTTGATGGTTTTTCTTTAAAAATAGAACTTTGATGGCAATATCAGCTTGCATTTTTTTCTGCCCAGGATACTAAATGCTGTTGAGACATCTATTTTAGGGAGGGTAACGAATTAAGGAAACAGGCACAAGAGTAAATTCTGCAATAACTGCTGTACCAACTGTGGTTTCCCTGGCAAAACTGTGACCGGAGCCCCTCAAGAAGCTAGGCCTCAGATACGACTGAGAATGTGTGTGGAGAGCCGCTCTTGAAGAGCCACATCTATTTAGAGTAATACAATGTTGTGCAATAACCTTCTAATTATAAAGTTGTGCATGCTTTTATCAAGTGGAATTTCTTGATTTTTGCTAAAATAATCAAATCTTCACTAAGGTTATATGACTATTTAAAGCCTAAGATTTTAGTATTATAAGCACAATATATATTAAATGTACTGAATAGGTAATAATTATAAATATTGAGAGTTAAAAAGTTTAAGAGTAGGTCGTCATAAACATATGATATCTTAATAGCTTATCTATTTTATTTTAGTCCAGTTTAAAGCTACCTTCTATGTTGTGTCTAACTTAAACATAAAGGTATCTTTGAGCTTAGTAAGACTCCCAATAAAGTTAATTTTGTGGTTTATTTCTCTTTGGTTAAATATGTGTATGACTTCACTTCCTACAGCTATAAAATGAAGATATTATAATAGATAACCATCACTGAAACTATTATCAGTATTATTTTTTATTTTTTCAAGGACATTTTTGGATGCACTTATTGCAGTATAATTGCCATAAAAACTGTATGTGCGTATTTAATGTATACAATTTGACGATGTTGGAGATAGGCATACATACATAAAATCACCTATCATATCAAAAATTTATCCTTGCCCATTTTATTTGTTTATGATAAGAGTATTTAACATAAGATCTATTTTGTTACTACATTTTTAACTAATCAATACAATATTGTTCACTATAGGCACTACGCCAGAGGACATTACCTTAAGTGAAACATGACAGAAACAAAAGGCAAATACTATTCTATACTCCTTTGCATAATTTTTTTAAGATTTATTTTTTCTTTAATTGAAAAGGCAGATTTACAAAGAGAAGGAGAGACAGAGAGAAAGATCCTCCATCCATTGATTCACTCACCAAGTGGCCGCAATGGCAACGGATCAGTCAAGCTCCCATGTGGGTGCAAGATCCTAAGGCTTTGGACCATCCTCGACTGCTTTCTCAGGCCACAGGCAAGGAGCTGAATGGAAAGTGGAGCAGCTGGGACACGAACCAGTGCCCATATGGGATCCCAGTATATTCAAGCCAAGGATTTAGCCACCGAGCCTTTGTGCCACACCCTACATACTTTTTATTTTGGGATAATTGTAAGTTCACATACAGCTGTGATAGATAATACATAAAGAGATGACACCAAAAATATAAGCCACAAATGCAAAATTAGACATATGAGGCTATATCAGACGTAAACCTTATATTCACCAAAGTGTACAACAAAGAAAAGGTGACCAATGACATAGTATAAAATGTTTGCAAATTGGATATTTGATAAGGGGCTAATACTCAAAATATATAAATAACTCCTATCAACAACAAAAACGACCAAATAAGTCAACTAAAAATGGGCAAAGAAGTTCAATAGCATTTCTCCAAAGATTAACAGATGGCCCATGAGTATATGAAAAGATGATCAACATTACTAATAAGGAATGGAATAAGGAGCAAAGCTGGATTCGAACCCAGGCACTCCAATCCTGCAATATGGGATATAGGCATCCCAAGTGGTGTCTTAACCTACTGCATCAAATTCCCTGTCTGCATTTTTTAAATGGTTACAAATGGTACAATCTTTTTATTGGTCTTATCCATATAGTCACTGTTGGTATATAGAAATCCAATTGGTTACCTCTCAGTCTTTTGATTTTTAACTTGTAATGGTTTATTTATCTTTATTTAAAATGTAGACTTCACAAAAGGAGGAGAGACAGAGAGAGATCTTCCATCCAAACCTAGGCAGATGTGTGAAGCCAGGAGCCTTTTCCAGTCTCCCACATGGGTGTAGGGTCCCAAGGGCCATCCTCTGTTGTTTTCCCAGGTCACAAGCAGGGAGCTGGATTGGAACTGGAGCAGCCAGGATACAAACTGATGCCCACCTTGGATGCCAGCAGAAGCAGGTGGAGAATTAGGCTGTTGAGCCCCACCGCTTCTGTGATTTTTAGAATCAATGATCGTTAGAAGATCTGTTTACTACAGTGAGCCAGGAATTTGTCTTATAACAAAACAAGTGGAATCAGAAAACAAAGCACTGCATTTTATGATGTTGTGAATTCACCAAAATGTGAATAATCAATTATATGTCTGTAAAAAGAAGAAAATGTCTAGTTGCTTTCCATAGGTAACCATTAAGAGTTTCACATAGTCCTGTTTGCAGAGAAATTAGACACATGGCATTGGGATAGTTTTGCTTCTGAAAGTAAAACATTTTTAAACAAGAACTAAAAAAATCCAAAGAAATAAGACAAAACAGGATAGATTTATAGTATCTTTAGTATATATACTAGTTTTAGCAGATTCATATTTTTCTGGGGATACCAATTTTGAATTATTATATTAAAAATATTTTTCTTATACTTGGAAAGAAGTAATGAGATGTTTCATACATTTGGGGGGATGCAGCTCAGTTCTAGACAAATTGCATGCATTTTCATGCAGTGTGCATAATGTACCTGGTTTGTTAAAATAATTAAAGCTAATTATAAAAAGATAAGAAATGTTTGCTTGTTTAAGCTGAATAAATTCAGGTATATCACAGAACATGGTACTCAAGGAGCATACTGACTATGGAAACCAAAGAAATGACGAAAGAGAAATCTGGTTCAAAAAGGATGAGAAGCTTAAGGAAAATCTGAAGTAGAGTGTAAGGATTGCCCGTGGTTGCTCAGAAATTTAAGGTTTAGGTTTTATTTTCATATACTCGATAAACTCTCTTACTTTGACCTTCTAGCACAAAGTACAGCATCCTCTATGCTTAAATTAAAAAATAAAAGTTATTCTATCAACCAGGGACCCATGGATTCCTATCCTTAGGTGGAAATTACTATAATAGTGTTACCAACACATAATAGTTTACAGAAATATCTCAAGGAGATCAGAATCATATTTGATATTTTATTTGTATCAAAGATGGAAGAAAAATGTGTAACTCGAGAACTTATTCCATTTTCTACAAAAATATTGCAGATAATTTTGGTAAATACTGCAACAAATTACAAAAGCCAATAAACTACAGTGACAATTTTATCTAGTGCAATTCCAATCTGAAATATCAAAATGTGAACTGCTTAATGTAAATATTGGAAGTTAGGACTAGCTTAATGTAATATTTTATTGGGTTTTCTGTTACAGATGACTTGTTTAAAGTTCACAAGCTTAAGCCAAATCTGAAGTGGCGACAGGCTTTTGACAGCTACTTAAAAACTCTGCCTCCATACTACTTATTAGTATGTATTTCTGTGTATATATACATAAACTGTATCAATGATTGTTGTCCTAAGAAATGCCAATGAATCAGTTTTCCCATGCAATAAGAAAGCCATCTTTTTAATTTTACACATATTTGTGTCATCATTGTCTTCTGCAATCATGTGTAAGAGTTTGGAGATGAAGTGGTGCCACAAAAAGGAACTGCTTTATTTTATTTCTTTTCCCTACCGTGGCTATTTATTTATTTATCAATTTATTTATGTGAAACACATCTATGTTTGTCTTACTGAAGCTAGGCTTACAAAATTGAAGTTTGAAATTTAAGAACAGATCTTTTTTCATATATGACATCAACTTTCCTTTGTAACTCTAGACATTCTCTGTGGGATTTCCCCAATGAAAAAGGAGACTACAGCTGCTTATTGATTGTTAAATGTATTTTAGATAGAGCATGAAATTTAAGAAATGGTAGGCAACCTCCAAAAATTACTTGGCTTCATTTTTATTTTTATAGTCAGGACAGTATTCATGATCATTTTAAACTGGTAATATAACCTAAAGCAAGATTATCCAAACTATTTCAGAGGTTAATATGGTAACTTTAAGCCAAGTTTCTAGAGATGACATGACAGAATCTTAAATTATACCAATGGTGTCACTGGGAGGAGAAATTGGTGTGTTAGTATTTATTATGACAGGAATGGGGTGCACAATAAGATACAATGTTAAATGTTTTTATGACGTGGGGATTAAGACTGAAAGCAATTTACCTGTTTGAATTTGCTGTTGTTCTTCTTATCCCACTCTATTCTGATTTTTTTACTTTCTGGTCCTTATTTCTCTGCTATTTTCATTGCCACTTTTTAATGTTCCATGTTTGGTTTTATGTGCAGCACCTTGACTTCTAAGAAATGAATCATGTCCCTTTGCCTCCTATAGCTGAACTTTGAGTATTTTAAGATTTATTCTATTCTTACTGTTGTGTATTTTGTTTCCTTATAGCCATTAAAGAAAGCACTAAGGATGATGGGAGCTCCAAATCTGATATCAGATAATTTAGATTGTGGACTTAGTTACAGTGTTATCTCTTACCTTAAAAAACTCAGCCAACAGGTAGTATTGGTAAAAACAAACAAACAAAACTCCTTTGCCCTCGGAAGTGCATTTCCTTATTCTTTAGTGTAATTGTAATTTCTCAAATTAAATGTGTATATATCTCTACACTCTATGAATTAATAATAATGTGATTCTCTATGGCTTCTAGCTTAAACATTTAACTACAGTTAAAGGTCTGTCAGTATCATTTGATGCTGTGCCATTTCTCCTTTTGCCTGCCAGTTTGTTCTACCCTCAAGCTGGTTGCTCGTGGCCCAAGAGGGGGAGAGGCTTAATAAAATTCTCTCGTGGGTCACGTTTTTGCCTGTTCTCAACCTAGTTTCTTCTCCAATCACTTTGGGCTAGAGAATTTCCCTCTTTAGGCCAGCACACTGAGGCATGGTGTGATTCACTGGCTTGCCTGAAATTGGTTTTCAGACACACACTCACATGCTGTCCCTTGGATGAATGGTCATGTGCTTTCCTCTGGGGAGTGGGCAGCTGAGACCAGTATTCCTCCGCCTGGAGTATAATGGGTCCCCAGGAGACCTGAAGAGTGGAGTTCAACTTCCTCTCATTTTGCCCTGCAGCTATGCCTGTATAGCCCCACCTCATTTATCGTTATTCACCTTGTCCCTTGCCTGCCCCTCTCTATTAGTACCTCATCCTCCACTCACCACTCCTTGTCATACTTCTCACCTCTCCCTAGCCCATTCTTGCTGAGTAGAAATGTCAGAATTACTGAGGGTAGAGCCTTACTGCTATACAAATGTGTTCTGTTTTAGCGCAGATTATCTAATAGGACAGATGCATGCATAAATGTGTTCCCAAATAGGAAACTACAGTTACATTTTCAGGGATTAGAATGCTTAAAGTCAGATATGTTTGGAAGTTTGGCTTTTCAAAACAGAGAGTAGCAAGCGAAGTGTCAGATTTCATTAAAGGATCAAAAGAACTCCACAACTGAGATGCTGACACACCTTGCTAGGAACTGGCCAAAAAAAATTATATTCTAGAGCTTACTAGCTCTTACCAGTCCAGTGTGCTCAGAAATACAAAATAAAGTGAAGTCAAAATCTTGGTAGATTCATGATCTACTAAGTGTCCCTTATTGCTTTTTCCTCTCTGCTAATGTATTTTCTTTTGTTGTTATAAATGTTTTGGTTTGGTTACTTATTTATCTATTTATTAATCTATTGATTTGTATGATTTCTATTTAATGTTTACCCTGGGCCTTTAAGGCTGTCTCAGCAGGGTTTGACCTCAAGGAAGAAAGTGAACAGAGTTGAAAATAATAAAATTCTAGAACTTTTGGGGGCCAACATTTGTATATGTGACCTTTCAAGACCATTTGAGAAAACAGAATCTTCATCTCACATTTCATGTGTTAAGAATATTTGCAGTTAACATACTTAATTCTAGTTTTTAGAGAAATTGATAGATGTCTTGGCCAAACCACAAAAAATCTAAACTTATTTTGGGCTTACTGGACATTGATGGAGTTCCATGATTTAGAGAGAAAGAAAAAATCATTACTAATTTATAATGGTTCTATTTGCTGTTCATCTAATTACTCTGTCATCAATGTTCCTTGAACTACTTAGATATAAGTAAAACACACAATATGCCAAATGTATTGCTATAATATTCACACAAATAGTATCAATCCATATGATAGGATTTTGCATTGTAAGTTAGCAAGATACTTATGCAACTCACATTACAAATCATTTACATAATCTGTGAACTATTACCTTCTATAACTTTTTTTATAATCCTATATTAGAAATAAGCAGATGAATTTTTTCAGATATTTTGTCACTGTGTAATCTAAGTTTGAGTGCTCATTTACATTTATAAATATAGAATCTTGAACTTTTTTCCTGGATCTGAAATTAATATTAACTCTGATCAAATTTTACAGTAACAAAATGTGTTTTTAGATGTCCTTGAGTGAAATTCTTTCCTATGATTTCCATTCTTTCCATAGTTTAATCCTAATTTTGGCACTAGACAAGGAAAAAAGGTTTTATTTATCTTTCTAGCCCATCTCGCTTTGCTGTGGTAATACAGAGGCACAGGAAAAGTTTAATTATCCACTTTCCTGTGATTTGCAATTGAAAATTTTTCTGTGGGTTTCTTAAAATACTATCTTTCTTAAGTAGTAAAAAATGACAGTGATAATGTAGATATTTTCATAACATACTATCTACTTTCGTTTTAGACCAAACTAGAGTCAGAACGAATACTAGCATCAGTGGGGAAGAAACCTCCCCAGGAAATTGGAATCAGAGTGAAAAATCATTCTACAGGTGGTGTGCCCTTGACTCACAATACAAACTTTAGAAAGCTATTGAAAGAAATCACAGGGGAAACTGCACCAAGACTGACAGAATTTAATACCAAAGAATTTGCTGGCTTTCAAGTAGGGCTTTTAAACAAGGTAAATTGTAATACAAGTCATTTCATGTTTTGAACTTGCCTAATACATACATTTTGTCTTCCATATTTCTTTAGCTTCAAAAAAATGACAATCCTGCTTTGGCATTAGGAGCTGCTAATTGACCAGGTTGAGTGAGAATTGTCCTGCCAGTAGAGGCCAATAGGAATTAAATGTACATGTTTGGGGGACAACCGTCTATAAAGATGAAAGTGCCAGAAAGCTGCGGTACACAGAGACAGCCTTGAGACGTCAGTGCTGATCTAGTGCCTTTGAGAGGAAGGAGAAAGAAAAGAGGGCTGTGTGAAGTGATGCAGGCACTGACACAGTTGGGAGACAGTCTTTGCTGCTATCCCAACGGGAACCTTTGACACCAGGCTTCCCCTTAGAGGTTCCTGTTGGGCAGAGTTGATGATTCAGCTGTTCTCCGTCACTGGCTGTGGGCGGCCTGGAGACAGTGTGGCCTCGGGGCCATGCCCAATGTGCTGCCAGAGGCTTCCTGCCAGCTGTATTCATTGCAGAATTAGTTATCACCTTCCTGGGGGGCAGGGAGGGAATCCCAGCCGCTCACTGCCATGGCTGCCAGAGGACTCGACGTCCTGCCAAGCTGCCACGTCCTGCCAAGGCCTAAATCTCACGAGATCTAAATGGTACATGAAAAGAGATGTTTCTGATGCCTAATTGGTTTGGGTATGTGGAAATCAAAACAGTAAGTGGGAACTTTCTACTAGGAAAAATCTGATGTACTTAGTAGTGTTGGATATTGCTTTCTTCATGAAAAGTTTAAGAATGTGAAGTACTGTATTTCTGTATCAGATGCCTCAGGAGTAAATGGTATTGTTTCATTTCACATAGGATTGGAAACCTCAGACGTATAGAAATGCTTATGATATTCCACGTAGAGATCTTTTAGACCAGTTAACCAGAATGAGATCAAATCTACTGAAAGTACACAAGTTCATAGTTGGACAAGATGAAGGTAACTGAGCAGCGAAGTACCCTCTGTTGATTGAGAAAATACCGTGTGTGGCTTCCATGAAGGTAGTCACAGAACGAGTAGGTAGTTTAGAACATCAATTTCTTTCCTGGTGACTTTGCAGATGCCCTTCATAGTGTTCCAGTTGCACAAATGGGCAACTATCAGGAATATCTGAAGACTCTGGCTTCTCCACTGCGAGAGATTGACCCAGATCAACCGAAAAGGCTGCACACTTTTGGCAACCCATTTAAACAAGATAAGAAGGTACAATACCAATTCCTATGTCTAAATAATTATATTCTTATTGCAAGTGGGGTTTTTTTTAGCAAGATGAACATAAATCAGAAGCTCTTGGTCTGTTTGTTAAAAGCTAAGGTACCACACCATGGCTCTTCAGAGGTGGAAAGTGGGAGCCTTTATATGCAGAAGTGTGTTGCTTGAATAAAATAATTGCTGCCATTTATTGACTGCCTAGTAGATACTGTAGTGGTGTTTTAAATAATGACATTTGATGTTGCAATTGTGTTGTGAGGCAAATGTTGCTGTCTGCTCCTTAATGAGAAGGGGCAAAGTTTTAAAGTGGTCGAATGACTTACCCTGTGACATAGTGACTTAGCTGGTAAGGACCAGGCTTTGAAAGCGCATCTTTCTGATTACAGAGGCTATATTCTTCCCCAGCTTCATATGCTATTTTTTAAACTATTGAGATGTCTACTTATTTTACCTATTTTTATGACTCATATTTGCTATGGCCTAGTGATGAGAATTGTGAAATACTAGGTGATGTTGCCAATTTGAATTGTCCTACTACAAATCTAAATTTGAAGGGTGTGTGTGTGTCACAGAGAGAGAAAGAGAAAGTTTTACCATTGGAACATGAAAAATGAGATTATATCTTATGAAGGAGACTATTGGTTTAAAGGCTTAGAACATGCAATAATATCTATGACATTAAAACTGGACTCAAAAGTATTCTACCGCACCCTAATCCTCAATTAACTGGAGCTTTTATATTTATTTCTCTGCCTTGAGTTCCTCATGGTGACATTGAGGATACCAATTACACTTAATTGGTAGAGCTATACAGAATATTAAATGAATTAGTACATTCACACTGTCTAGAACATTATCAAGAATGTACTAAATGTTCAGCAAAAATGTTTTCCCTTCTCTATTCTCTTTATGTGGGAAATCATTTGCAGAAGTAATTTGTCATGATTCTATTCAAATAATGAGACTTGGATTATTTAGTTATCTGTGGATAGAACCAGCTTTTAGCTGGCTTATTTTTTTTAATGTATTGCTGGCTTTCATCTTTCACCTGTAAGCTTCAGAGTGAAAAGCCTCCTTACTCAACACCAAGACAGATGTATGTAAATCTATGTTTGAAGTGGTAGAGGAAATGATATCACCGTCTATGTATAGCATTCTGCACAGTTTTATTCAGTGTTTCTTGATAATGGATTTGAAATAGAAAAGAACAAAAAAAGCTAATTGTTTCCCCTACCAAGAATTGGTGCAAAATGATTTGTACTTCTTCAAAAAAAGTAGTTGTGGGTTTATCCCATCTGATTACTTTCTTTAAGCTTTTTAATGACTCACTGTTGTAGTGCATTTGGCCTTGTATCTTAATAGTTTCATTCCTATTTAATTTCTGAGAATGTAGTTTATGTGGAGCATGGTAACCGATTGGCCCATGATTAATGAAATATTACATAATTGAGCATATTTGCATATGAACAGCGCTTACAGTTTTGTTATATATTTGTTTAATTTTAATCTTTAGTGGAATTTGTCAACTTTTTCTTTTTTTTAGGGAATGATGATTGATGAAGCAGATGAGTTTGTGGCAGGGCCACAAAACAAAGTCAAGCGTCCTGGAGAACCCAATAATCCTATGTCATCTAAGAGAAGGCGGAGCATGTCCCAGCTGTTGAGGAAACCACAAGCCCCGCCTCCTGTAACTAACCATGTGGGTGGAAAGGAGCCATCCTCAGCCTTGTGGTTCCCATCTTATCCAAACCTCATAAAATCCACTGTTGGACATTCAGGTATAAAGTAGTAGTTCTGATTTCCTTTTGGTTCCTAGAGGAATGAGACACTAACAAATTTCACTTTCCTTTGTGCTTGTTTCTTTTGTGTGGAGTTTTTGCTTATTATTACATCATCTGTGTTGTAGGTATGACAGCCCCATGCAATCTACGAAGAACACTTCAAAAACTTTGTGCAGGGGCCAGTGCTGTGGTGCTGCAGGCTAAGCTGCTGCTTGCAATGCTGGCATTTTCATCTGAATGCCAGTTTGCATCCTGACTGCTCCATTTTTAATCCAGTTCCCTGAAATGTACCTGTGAAAGCAGCAGAGATGGCCCTTTGTACCCCCGCCATCCACGTGGGAGACCTGAATGGGGTTCTGAGCTCCTGGCTCCAGGCCATTTGCAGCCACTAGGGGAGTGAACCAGCAGATGAAATAAATCTTTCTCTCCATAACTCCATTTTTCAAATAAATAAATGAATACCTTTGTTTTTTTTAAAAAAAAGTTTGTGAGAAAATGGAATTAAAAATCAGTCTATGGAGAGACCTTTGGCACAGTAGTTAAGACAGCTGAAAATAAACTTATTTTGTTGAAAAAATTTTGAAATCTGGGCATAATTTCATGGTACACATCTTCATGAATTGTTTAAATAGCTTTTGTTTTCATGCACTTCAAAAAGTTTTGCACCAAAATAAACACTTTTAATTATATTTTTCATTAACTTTTTGAGGTATACGAGGAGAAAAGATCCATAATTATATAGTAATAGCATAATAATCAACAACAATTATTACGTAACTTAGTAAATAGCTAATACAGTAATTAATGGAGAAATTAATGTTGTGATCCAGGGAAGTATGGAATCTGCCTCCCAACACCCCCCAAACAGCAATAATCAAGGTCACCAGCATTGCACACCATTGTTCACTTTCTCCTGTATAGAAACCTCAGGGTCCCCAATACCACAAGCTCCCAGTTTTCTTTTCCCCTTAATGATGATTCCTTGTTGTACTCTTTTTCTGGTTTCATCATTTCTTTCCCACCTCTAAGTAGCGTAAGACCTCAAAGTTCAGTCCTAGGATTTCTTTATTGCCGCCTCTTTCTCTCTGATCCGATGTAGCATTGGGACTTTCTATTTATCTTTCACCAAGTCCAATATTCATCCTTCTAGAGTGTAACTTGCCCCTCAACGCTAGACTCAGAAATAACCACAAACATGGCATCTCCATTTATGCGTCTAATAAGCGCATAAATCTGTGTAGGTTTTCTAACATCTTAAGCCTCTGACATTACTCTTCTCCGAAGCAGATCTACTTGCAGCCTTTTCCGTGGCATTTGATGACACCCATGGAGTTTGAAAAGGCTACAGCATCCCTGGATTGTATGTCCACCATCTCCTGGGCTGTCCTGGGGGTTGCTCTGCTACTCTCCCTCACATGCTGGCTTCCTTCTTTTAAGTCCAGCATGTGTGTTTTTTGGTTGGCTCAACAGCGCCTCCTGTCGCACCTCCCTGGAATGTGAATTCCAAGACTTCAGGGGACATTTCTTTCCATTTTCTTGACTGTTGATGCCCAGACCGACAGGGGTGGCACAAAGGAGAAACACAGGAAACTGAGTCATTTGATTTGGAGAAAGAAGGAACCCATTTCTTTGACACAGAATGGAAATTTGAGGAGGATCCTAGAAAGATGGGAATTTGGGGTGATGGAGTAGAGTGCTCAGCCAAATACCATCTGTGTTTTCTCAGAATATTTGATGTAGGAGCTGGGTGGTCATGCAACAGTTAAGCTACCACTTGGGGTGGCCATTGCGGTACTGCACGTTAAAATGCTGCTTGAGAGGCCCATGTTAGAGTACTCAGTGGGGTCCTGGCTCTTATACTTCCAATCCAGCTTCCTGCTAATACACCTGGGAAAACAGAGTTTAATGGCTCAAATACTTGGATTCCTCTCTCCTGTTACCCACATGTGAGATCAAGATGGAGTTTCTGGCTTTGGCCTGGCCTAATCCAGGCTGCTTGCAAGTATTTGAAGAATGAATTGACAGATAAATGATTCTCTCTCCCTACTCATTCATTCTTTTTCTGTCTGCCTTTCAAATAAATACTTCTGGAAAACAATGATGTAAAGAAGGTGCAGGTTGGTATGCCTGCAAGTTTTCTGACTTCATGCTCAGTGAAGCGTGTCAGCTTGTACATGAATTTGAAAAGTCGTCATGTCATGTGAGACTTGCTGCTTTTCCACTTGTAAACCGTAACACTCTTGACACCAAATGATGAATACCAGGGATCTGCGAATGGTTGTTGATCAGTCGTGTTGTCTTTCTTAATTTCTCTAGGTTCACAGTGTCAGAAAGGGAAGAAGATGGTTTTATTGTATTATCTTCCTGAGCTCAATTTGAAGGCTCTCTAATCTCTTTCTGGTTGATCATCCTAATTTATGAAACAAGTAATTTGGGGGCTAGCATTGTGGCACTTCAGATGAAGCTGCCATCTGTAACACTGGAATCCCATATGGGTGTTGGTTCAAGTCCCAGCTGCTCCACTTCTGATTAAAAGCCTAGGAAACGCAGGAGAGGATGACCCAGGATGTGGGGTTCCTGCATTTGTGTGGGAGACCTAGAAGAAGCTTCTGGCTTTGGCCTGACTCAGCCCTGGCCACTGAGTAAATGTGTAGAATGAAGCAGCAGATAGATATCTCTCTCTCTCTCTTTCTCTCTTTCTTTCTCTCTCCCATCTCTAACTGTGCCATTCAAGTCAATAATGCATATTTTTTAATATGAGTAATTTCCTTGAAACTGTGAAGTAGAAAGATGCACCTATGGGGTTGACTTAATGCATCCACCTCACAGCCCAATCTCTTTTTGCTTTCCAGATATTGTTACTCACGATGCCCACGAGGAGAAGATGGAAAATGGTCAAAGCCCTCCTGTTGGATTCTCACCAAAATCTGCCCTGCCAGAGCTGCTGAGTGTGGCGAGAGATGGTTTTCCCCACAATCCACCGCATTCTTTACCAGATGACCTCACTCGGCCTGGCAAAGAAGGGGTGACACATGTGCCTGTTGGTAATGCACCTGTAGGAAAAGCCAAAAATCACAATTTCTGCAGAGATGACCGAAAAGTTACAGTTCAATCAACTTTTGAAACGGTATCAAATAGAACACAAATAACTCCAGCTATGGCACAAGGAATTAACGCTGACATAAAACATCAGCTAATGAAGGAAGTTCGAAAGTTTGGGCGAAGTAAGTTAAGAAAATGATATCTATCAATAAAACTACAGGAGGTGTCTTTCATTTCGTGGTTCAAAATAGTTTTCAGCTGCCTCTTGAAGTGCATTTTTTTTAATTGAGTGTGTTTCACATATATTTTTAGAGATTTATGTTATTTGTATTTGAAAGGTAGAGTTACAGAGAGAGGAGGTGAGACACAGAGAGATCATCCACCCACTGGTTCCCTCCCCAACTGGCTGTAAATACCAGAGTTGGGTAGGTTCAAAGCCAGGAGCCAGGAGCATCTTCCTGATCTCCACATGGGTGCAGAGGCCCAAGAACTTGAGCCATCCCCCACTGCTTTCCTGGTACATAAACAAGGAGTTGGATTGGAAGTATAGTTCCCATGTAGGCAAGCAGAAGCTTGGCTTACTATGCCATTGTGCTGGCCTCACAGTTTTCACGTAATTTAAAGCAATTTGGGGGTGCTTTAAAAGACCAATAAGGAGGTCAATGTAATGACATAGCAAGCTAATCCTTTGCCTGCAGCATTGGCATCCTATCTGGGTACCAATTCGTGTTGCGGCTGCTCTATTTCTGACCCAGATCCCTGCTTGTAACCTGGGAAGCCTGCAGAGGAAGGCCCAAGTCTTTGGGCCCCTGCACTCATATGGGAGACCTGGAAGAAGCTCCTAGCTTTGACCCGGGATTCAGCTCTGGCTGTTACAGCCATTTGGGGAGCGAACCAACAGATAGAAGATCCTTCCCCCTCTGTCTCTCCTCTTAGTAAGTCTGTCTTTGAAATAAAAATAAGTAAATATTTTTTAAAAAGACGAATACGTATTTTTCTCCTTTTTGTTTTTTATAGCAGTTTATTTCTTTCTGCTAAAAGAAGTTACTATAAAATTTGTTACTTGAAACAACCCAAACAGTGACATTATGTTTACTGGGCTATAATGAAGATGTTGATAGTCCAGTGTTCTGTAAGCTCCAAGAAGAATCCATTTCCTTGCCTTTTCCTGCTTCTAAAGGCTGCCTATACCTGTGGGCTATGACGCCACCCTTCATCTTCAAGTCAGCAGTGTTAGTTAGCATTGTTTCTCCCTATGTCACTCTGATTTTAGCTCTCATTCTTCAATCCTCGTGATTACACTGGGCCCAATGCATAAACCTGGATATTATCCTCAGGAGTGTTAATCACATCTGCAAAGCAAATCTCTTTCACAATAGAATATAACTTACTCACAAGTTCTAGGGTGTAGAGCAACATTAGGTAGCTATTATTCAACTCACAATATTTCATCATTGCTTACAAAAGTTTTCTTAGTAGATATGTGAAGATTTTTCTTTAGGAAACAATCATCCCTTAGCTCCATTATCCACTTTTTAAAAGATTTATTTATTTTTATTGGAAAGTCAGATATACAGAGAGGAGGAGAGACAGAGAGGAAGATCTTCTGTCCGATGGTTCACTCCCCAAGTGGCCACAATGGCCAGAGCTGAGCCAGAGCTGAGCCAATCTGAAGCCAGGAGCCAGGAGTGTCGCTGCCACCCAACAGCTGCGACACTAAAATGACGAGGCATACTCTTGAGGGTCCAGGAAAAGCCGGAACCGCAACCGGACCCCTCACTGCCAAAAGCAGCTGCGTTTAAAACCTCACCACTGGGGCTCGGCAGCGTGGCCTAGTGGCTAAGGTCCTCGCCTTGATCCCATATGGCCGCTGGTTCTAATCCCGGCAGCTCCACTTCCTCTCCTCCTCTCAGTATATCTGACTTTGTAATAAAAATAAATTAAAAAAAAAAAAAAAACAAAACCTCTCCACTGCTCCTGTCCCCATTGGTCTAAGCTTTCCTCCCCACTTCTCTCTGGCACCCTTCCTCCCATATTTCTTCCCATACTTTCTGCTGCATTTCTCCGTTCTTGTTTAGTGCTTTTGTCTGTATCCCTCTTTTCTACTTTCTCTCCGGCACCCTTCCTCTTGCATTTCTTCTTATCCCTCGTCCCCGTATTTCTCCGTCCGCCGTCCGTCCGTCCGTCTTTCGTCTTCGTCTCTGTCCGTCTGTCCCAGTCCCCCCACCCTAGCTTTTACCGGCTACTTTTATATAGTTCTCCACCAATCACTTCTCCCCGTGGGTCCACTTGGCGCTACGTGATAGGCCAGTAATCACAGCGAGGGCATTAGCCTATCCCTGTGACTTCCTGTTTACTTGCTGGCGAGACCAGCTCCGCCTCCTGGCCCTGGGCCAGCCACCATCTTGCCACGGCCCCTCCTATTCCAGCTTTCCTATTCTGGGGAGTGGCTTCAGCACCCCGCTCCCCACATTGGAGCATCTTCCGGGTCTCCCACGTGGGTGCAGCATCCCAAGGCTTTGAGCTGTCCTCACCTGCTTTCCCAAGCCACAAGCAGGGGGCTGGATGGGAAGTGAGACCACCGGGATTAGAACCAGCACCCATAAGGGATCCCTGCATGTGCAAGGCGAGGACTTTAGCAGCTAAGTTACAGCGCCATATCCATTTTGTTTTAATATTTATTTGAAAGGCATAGTTACAGAGTGGGAGGAGAGACAGAGACAAAAAGACATCTTCTATCTGCTGATTCTCTCCCCACGTGGCCACATGGGCCAGGGCTGAGCGATACCAAAGCCTGGAACTCTGAATCTCCAGCATGAGTGGCAGACTCCTAATCACTAGTTCATCTTCTCGTACTTTCCCAGGTGCATTAGCAAGGAGCTGGATTGGAAGCAGAGCAGCCAGGACTGGAACCAGCACCTATATGGGATACCACTGTTGCAGGAGTTAGCTCATAGGGGAACTACAACACCAGCCCCGTGTGCAGCGGAGTTGATTGGGGTGCTTAAACTCCAAAATTTCTATTTGGTGTAGTGGTTAACATACCCTCAAAATCTGCACATCTCATTTCAGAGTGCCCAGGTGCAAGACCTCAGCCTTCCCAATTCCAGCTCCCTGCTAATAGCATACAGTGGAGGCAGCACGTGATGACACAAGTTCTTGGGTGCCTGCCACTTCCATAGGAAAGCCGTATAGAACTCCTGGGTTCTGACTTCAGCTTGTCCAGCACTGGCTGTTGCATTGGAGAAGTGAACCAGTGAATGGTGGATCTCCTATTCAAATAATTAAAATAAAATTGTGAAAACTCTAAGAACTGAACTGGAGCCGTGGCATAGCAGTCTAAGCCTCTGCCTGCAGCGCCAGCATCCCATATGAGCATCAGTTTTGGATCCCATTTGTTTCACATCCAATCCTGCAGCCAAGTGGATGGAAGATCTGTGTGTATGTGTGTCCTTTTTTTCTGTAATTCGGCCTTTCAAGCAAAATAAACAAATATTTAAAACAATATAACTACAAAAAAACCCAATATAAGTACATGTACATTTCTGCATATGATGAATGATTACTGAGGATGACTTATGCATTTTATGTCATAAATATTTAAGTACTGACTTGTATAAAATATCTTTAGAGTATGAAAGAATTTTCATTTTGCTTGAAGAAGTGCAAGGACCTCTGGAGATGAAGAAGCAGTTTGTTGAATTTACCATCAAGGAAGCTGCAAGGTGAGCTTAAAAAGAAAATCGGAAGTTCGCTTGTCATTGAGCACTGAGCCTCGACACAGAACACGGAGCAACGGGCTCCTCCTGGCTTTTCACAAAACTTGGTCCTCACTTATATTTAAGACTGTCTTGCAAAGTACTTAGACTGATGTCATTCGTGCACACTCATTCATGCACCTAGTCTGAATGGGGACCCGAGGCTTCAACTGACCTTGGAATTTACTACTCTGTGTCTTTCCATGAGGACATATTTTATATTTCCATGTATTCCTCAAGCTCCATGTGTCTCCCCACATAGTGTCTTGCACATCATAAGTGCTTTGAGCATCTTTTGGCTAATATGTTTTTATCTATTTTCAGATTTAAAAGACGAGTTTTAATTCAGTATCTTGAGAAAGTACTTGAAAAACTAGATTCCTGCCACCTTCTCAACAGCGTTAATCACATCAATAGCAGATCATCATGTTGATGCAAAGATTGGTGAGAAAAGAGGATTGGTCCTGTGGGATGAAACGGGACACATAGATGTCTTCCACAAATTTGGGTCAGGACAGCTGCCTTCCAGAGGATAAGAATAATGGAGAGTTTCTCATTTGTTTTTCTTATTTGACAGGAAAAAAAACTAGACTTTTATGTTATGAATGTTCTCGAAAAGTATTATTCTGTGTGTTGCTTGTTGGTTTCTTCTCCCGTTTGAAGAAGGGGACATTATTCAATAAGCTAAACTTGGTAATGCTGCTCCCCTTTACCACAGGTAATAGAAGCAGTCACTCATTTGCATTTTACTATTCCAGGCACTGTCCCAGTGACTAGGGGCCCCCTGGAGGTGGCACACTATCTGGCGCTTTTGCTGTGTCCTTTAGGAAGGAATAGACGAGAGAATTGTGGTAATTTCGTGTGTGCTAAACAGTTTTCAGTAAATCCCAGTTGTGCCTTTAAATCCTGCAATATTCAGGGGAGTTTCAATCTAAGAATAAAAAGCTGCTATTCAGGGAACTGATTTCTCTGCAGAGGGGAAGGGAGAGTCCCCCAGCAATCTACCTCCAGCTCTCTTGCATTTGTTTAAAGGCCTTACAAAGTGCACTTGGGGCTAGCCCAGCCTCTGACACTTGTTCTTGCATGTGACAACAGAAAGTTTTCAGGTGGACCTGTACATTCTGTGCTTTGGAAGCAATAGAACGATAATGTGTATATTTCCTTTCATGTTTATACAAAAGTTTATATAGAGCAGTATTGTTATGTTTGTACTGATTTACAAAATTCAACTGTGCAAAGAGATGTCAACTTTGTATATATCAAATAAATCATTTTATTGGTTTACACAACCTCATTATTGTGAGATAAATGCCCAGTAATATACCCCTTATGATGTTGTTTCTTTGTAGGAAGCTGTCTCACAATGAAACAGATTTAGATGTTACTTAAACTTCAAAACACCACTTGCAGAATGGAGATGTATTAAGAAAGCCTGTTAAAGGTGACTGTGTTTCAGACAGCAAAACAAGAAACAACACCTGATGGTGACCACTGCAATTTGCATCCCTTTTAGGAAAAAGTTTACAAAGTTGCTTACAACCAGGAAAACTTGTCTCATGTTAAGCAGAAATACGATGTTGTCATTGTCTTTAGAGATGTCATACAGTTTAGGCAGATGTGCGTGGGAAATAACACAGGAGGTGCTCCTTATAACATTTTTCCTCAGCTGGATGAATTCATCCCCATTTGCTTTTGTGTATTTTTTTAAAAGATTTATTTCATTTTTATTGCAAAGTCAGATATACAGAGAGGAAGATCTTCCATCCGATGATTCACTCCCCAAGTGATCGCAATGGCTGGAGCTGAGCAAATCTGAAGCCAGGGACCAGGAGCTCTTCCAGGTCTCCCACGTGGGTGCAGGGTCCCAAGGTTTTGGGCCGTCCTCCACTGCTTTCCCAGGCCACAAGCAGGGAGCTGGATGGGAAGTGGAGCTGCCGGGATTAGAATCAGCGCCCATATGGGATCCCGGTGCGTGCAAAGCAAGGACTTTAGCCGCTAGGCTTTTTCACCGGGTGCAAAATTGAGAGTTTGAACTCAATATTTCTTTAAATATTCTTTATGCCAACTTCTCTCTTTTAAGGGATCCCCTTAGCCTATGTTGCCTTGGTAAAAGAAAGGAAACTGATTATTTGTGTGTGTCCTGGAAATCCCCTAGACAAGTTCAAACAGGATAAGATTCACTCTCCTTCCCCCAGAGACAGGCTCTCATAGTTGAAATACAGGCTGCTATCTTCAAAAATCATAGCCGTTTTATTAAAAAGGCAGATTGGGCAAAGGGAAATTCCACAAAGCTCACCTACTGTGTTTCAACAGATTTTCTCCTGATTCATCATCTACTTGGCTGTTGTGAACTATCAATTTTATTCCAGAATTGCAGCGAACTTGATTTTGACAGACTTTCCCTCATTGTTTCCAGTAATTCTTGGAAGAACTGCAGGTCCAGATGCTGGATCATACCAAAAGACCAATCAGGCATTCAGGAACAATGAATATGAATAACAAAATGACTACCATTTCTTTTACACCACATTTTGCAGTCTTCAAAGTATCTCCCAAAAGCAAATAGCGATGAATTCACCCAGCTGAGAAAACCTGTTACAAGGAGTACCTCTTGTCGTGTATTACCCATGCCCATCTCCCTAAACTGTATGAAATCTTTTAAGGACAATGATAAAGTTAGATTTCTGCTTACCATGAGACAAGTTTTCCTGGTTGTAAGCAAATTCGTAAACTTTTTCCTAAAAGGGATGCAAATTCCAGTGGTCATCATCAGGTGTTGTTTCTTGTTTTGCTGTCTGAAACGCAACCAATCACCTTTAACAGACTTTTTCTTAAATAGTTTAGAAATAGAGTTTAACACATTGTAATACATTCTATTTTAGTAGCTAAGGAGATGAGGGGAACTCAAGCAAAAAGGTAGCTTGTAGGATTGTACACATGTAAACAAAGGATGTAGTAGTTTTTAGAATGCCTCTTGTTGCATATGACCAAGATCTCTCTTACACTGTGTATCCCTATTACTCTCAATAAGAGGCTTCATGGTTAAGGTCCTTGTCCTGTTGATGTGACCCAAACCCTCATTCCTAGGGTTCATGGCCACTGACAGTATTGAACAAATTAGTTTTCACAGTTTTCAATGACTTCAATCATTGGAAGGATGCTGTAGCGTTGAGGGGTGCCCTACAGGACCTTCTGATTTCCCGACACAGGCACCTTACTCCCAAAAGCATTAGGGACCCCTAAATCAACACATTTCAGATTTGACTTAAAGAATACAAGCTCTTATGTTTGGAGGGAAGGATTCTCGAACAAAGACACTTCTTCGCTGACATTTTTCATTGGTAATTTTCCCTCTCTGTTCTTATACAGCGCTTTACTAGAGTGCTGTGTACTGAGAAAAGAAAGTAATCATATTTCTTAATGATCATGGGACCCCAGATTGGAAGTGGAACTATTTTCTAGAGACATCGTTCTCAACCTGGTTCATTTGAGAAACATTTAGCCAAATTTAGACGGAATGCTAGAGTGAATGACAGATCATGTATCCATGCAACCTGGGTTTCTCATTCAAATGTAGGAAATTTCTTTACTTTTTAAAGGTTAATTAATTAATTTTTATTGAAAAATAATTTTTTAAACAATGGGGTCAACGCAAGCTAACCCTCTGCCTGTAGCACAAGTATTCCATATGGACGCCAGTTTGTTTTCAACTGCTACACTTCCCATTCTACTCCTTGCCTATGGCCTGGAAAAGCACCAGAGGATGGTTCAAATCCTTGGGATCCTGCACCTGCACCTTGGGATCCTGCGAGAGCCAGAGGAAGCCTCTGGCTTCTGGCTTCAAATTGGCTCAGCTCTGACCACTGCAGCCATTTGGGGGATGAGCCAGGAGATAGAACACTTCTTTGTCTCTCCTCTCTTTGTAAAATCTGCTTTTCAAATAAAAATAAATAGGTGGGCAGATCTCCGTCATTTCCCGGCTGGAGGTTAGAGACTTTTGCTCCCCCAGATGCATGGCTGTGGCCAGGGGAACTCAGGTGGGGCTAGTCTTGAAGCTTACAATTTTAGCTCGTTCCCTGGTACCATGCAGTAGGCAGATCTTGAGCTGGTCTGGGCCTGAGGCATCGGAATTTTTCTCCATGCATGGCTGCCATGCTGTGGGCAGATCTTGAGTGGGTGTGAGCTTTGGGCTCAGGATTTTGGTTCCGCCTATCACCATGCCTGAGGGCCACCTGGCAATGTGCTCTGGGGACTTGGGGTTGTGGGGTTACAGGGAGTCTGGGGGATGGCACAGGTTGGGGCGTGCAGGGACTTTAGGGTTCATGTCCAGGTAAAGAATGACTTCGAGGGGACTTGCATATGGAAGACCACTATACTCAAAGGGCTAGATCATGGAATCCACCAGCAAGCATCAGTACAGGGAATGGGTACTGTGAGGCTAGGCCATGAAGTCGACAAACATGAGTGAATTGGTTCTGGGGGCTAGAATCTGTGGGGGATTATGTGGGCTCACTCAGGTGGGACAGCAATCTCTGTTGGCACATGCAATATCTGGCTGGGAATAGGCCTGACTGGGGAACTAAGGGGACGCCCTAATCTGAGACAGAACTCCCACTGGTGAACATGAAAGCTGGAATGGGTGTAGTGGACACAGCTAGTCATGGCTGCAGGCTATCCCTCAGCATGGGTGTGGGACACCATTCCTACCAGGACAAGAAGTGGACAAAGTCAACCTGGGCCAAGGAGCCATCAGTATGTGCAAGATCTGCCACTGCAAGGAGGCCAAATGGAGGAGCTTGGGGAACTACTTTGTCAGGTTGCAGTCCCTGTAGGTGGGTGCAAGGACCAAGACAAGGAGCAGCCCAAACCAGGCCAGGTTACAGTACCGCGGGCATACATGAGAGTCAAGACTGAGGGCGGGCCAGGGCAGGCCAATTCATAACATTGACTGGTATATCTAAGAACCAAGATGGGGTGCAGGACAGGCTAGGTTAGGCCACAAAATCAGCCAGGTTGCACTGGAGCTGGGACGAGGGGCTTGCTGGTTTGGGCTAAGCAGCAGCGCCAACCAGCATAAGCTGGAACTGGGGGCAGGTTGGATTGAAACAAGCGGAAGCACCAGCTGGTAGATGCTGAGGTGAGATGAGCCATGCCAGCCTGGGGGTGGTGGGTGCCGGGTCCGTGAGCCCTGGGGACAGAGGGCTCTGGTGGGGCCCTGGTCAGCTGGCCCTGGACCTTAAGCCCACCTGTGACATGGGTGCTACTACAGTGAGCTCCATGGGTGGGGGTTCCAAAGGGTCTGGGTAATCTGATCTAGGTCCCTGAACCTGCCTGTACAGTGGGTGCCAGCTCCGTTAACTCCAGGGGCAGGGACTTCAGCAGGGCCTGGGTTGCCTGGCCCAGGTCCTTGGGCTTGCCTGTTTGGTGGGTGCTGGATCCATGACCCTCAGGGGTGGGGGGTCTGGTGAGGACTGGGTCTCCTGGCCCAGGTCCTAGGGCCCACCTTCATGGTGGGTGTCTGGTCTGTGAGCCCCATGGTTGGGGGTTCCAGTGAGGCCTGGGTTGCCTGGCTCTGGTCCTTGGGCCTGCCTATGCAGTGAGTGCTGGATCTGTGAGCCTCAGGAATGGGAGTCCGGTGGGGCCTGGATCAGCTGGCTTGGGTTCTTGAGCGCACCTGCATGCATTGTGGGTGCCAAGTCCATGAGCCCTAGGGATGGGGAATCCAGCCAGACCCGGGTCACCTAGCCTGGATCCATGAGCCCATCTAGGAGAACTGGTCCTCCTTAGTGTAAAGGATGGAGTGCTGGACGGCAGACCATAGTGCACATAGAGGATATGGTAGGACATTGGGGCCTACAGAGGGTATCTGGTACCATAGCAGAGAATGGAGAACAAAACATATAGACAACTACCCCAGCCAAATGATGACAGCAAATATCTGGGAGAATGGAGACTCTTAAGGTCGACAGTGTCAGCCGATGGACATTGGAAGATCAGCCAGATTGACAGCATTTCAGAAGTATTGCATTCATCTAGGCAGAACACTTGGAGCATGTGCCACATTGGGGCCCTGGATTGATATCAGGTGGCCATTCCCCATCCTCGGGTACTGGGATGGTAGGGAGGCTGGGTATGGCTTCTCCTTTATCTCTCCCTTTCCCCACAAAATGGGAAGAAGAAATAGAAAGTTTGGAAACAATGATCACCCCATCTTCCCCCTAACCCTGGGGTTCTTCCCACTCTGATCAACTATGTAAACATCATCTAAAAGAATAATTTTTAAAGAGTAAAAAAATAAATCCTAAAAAAGAAAAGTGTGGCCACAAGAAGCACCACAAGAAGATGAAATATTAGTGAAGCATGAAAAGAATTTGATTATCAGTTGCTGACTAAGAAATGAGAGGCAGCCACATGAAAATACCAAATACCAACTTCTGTCACTTGACAATGAACTCCAGCTCACACCAGCCTCAAATCAGGGACTTCAGTTGTATGTGAAAAAGAAGCAGATTCTGCCAAGAATCTTAACGAATTTGGAAGTGCATTTCACCTCACATTTCTGTAACATATCACAGATCGTCCCAAATTTTGACTTGAACCTTTTATGGCCCGAAGTAAAGAACCAAGTCAAAACCACTCAGAATTTGAGCTGCAGAACTGCAAGATAAACAAGAAACGGATGGTGTTTTAAGCCATTCGATTTGGAGTCATTTGCTTTGTGCTGCAAAGCACAAATGTGTCCTGAGCTACACTGTCTCAGAGCTTGATCTGGGTGTACCGCTCCATCTCTGCCTCTAGGGGAAGCTAGCGATTCCCAGAGGGCAGGTTGTCTGATGTGAAGACCGCGGGCAACCTTGGGTAGTTTTGATAGCTCAAGGAACACTTCGATTTTCACGTAGGAATATCACATGCTGTAGCAATCTGATACAGACACTTCTTAAAATTGCTTTATGTTTTTCCTATGTGGTTTTGCATCCATTAGGATGATCATATAATTATCTTGCTTCTTGCTTGTCAGGTATGAATTTGTTGTTTCGTCCTGCTGGGCAAAGGGTCTGGTCCCTTTAAAAGTTTTCCATCTGGGAAGCGACACAGAAGATCGTCTATAGGGGTGCCAAAGAAAGGGAAGAAAGGGAAGTTCGGTTTTCTGGGTCTCGTGGACTGGCAGGGTTCTCCTGGTGGGTACCAGGATTGGCAACACCACATTCTGGCACCTCACTGAGCTATTGCAGTGGCCAGCCTGGGCAGGGTAGGGTGGCCAACAGCACTCTGCTCCCCCATACTTCTGGCAGCAATCTGACAATTTCTCTGGTGAACCACCAGGCGGTGTTCAGTACTCCACAAATCCCTAGGAGTCGCATCTGCCGCAAGTCACAGCGGGAAAGCAGTTTTCTAGATCTCCTAGTCGTGGCACTACAATATTACCATTCTTGGCTAGGTCGGGATTTCAGCACCTTGAGAAGGAAAACCCTGTTTTTAGTCTCTCATTTAGCCCTGGAAGGCATCCCTCCCCTTATTTGTCTGTGTTCCCTGTTGGTGGAGCACTATCCTTGGCTGAGTGCCGGAGACTTTTCTTGAGCTATCTTGGGGTAGCTGTGCTGAGTGGGACTTTCTGGAATGTTCTACTGATCTACCTCACGTCTCTGGAGGGGACTCCTTCCGGAGGTTTTTCCACTTTCTTGGGAACTCTTTTCTTTGGGGCGGAGGGAGAGGGTGCTTCGACCTAGGGCGTGGCTTTCCCTTGGATGAACCATCTCACCCCTGTGGACTCTCCACGGGATCTGGAACACAGCAGGTGAGAGACTGGGCCCTGGCCGGGCCGTGGCGGTTTTTTTTTTTTTTCTTTTTGCCTGTCCTTACCGAGGACTGTCCGTAGCACTTTCTGTCTCAGTGCTAAGGAGTAGTTGCCCACCCTCAGCTTGGGATGGGAGTGGGATAGGAGGCGTGGACCTTGGAGGCCCTAAGTCTCGGGTGGTATTCTGTGGGCTTGCCGCCAGCCAGCGGGGCAGCAAATTTACTTCCGAGGCTGTTCTCTGTCCTGGGGCTTGCCCTAAGTATGCTTCTGTCCCTGAAGTGTGCGGCAGCCCACGTTACAACGTCAAGTGTGGTAGAGAGTTCCTTTCCTGGCTGAGCTTCCTGAGTCCTGGGTGGGGATGAACGATTAGGCCATCCATCTTAGATACCGGCACCTTGGTGAGTACTGCTACTGGAACATTCTGTCTTGACCGCTGGGGTGGGACTCTGTCGGACGCTTCTGAATCTTAGCGCTGACAGAGTCCCGGCTTGGGGCACCATTTTGTGTTCCCAGGGTGAAGTTGAGCGTCTGTATAAACGTGTCTACCACGCGCATACAGGCATACTGAACCACCACATTACTGATTCATTTCAGCCACTCTAATGGGTTATGACTTCTGTTTGTAGCTGGATTTCTCTGCTGATTGAGGTGGATCGCTTCTTTGCTTCTCAACTATTTTGGTATGTTTTTGTGATACGCAATTAAGACTTTTTCCTAAAATTGTATTGGGATGTTAATATTTTCAAAAATTGACTTATTATTGTGTATGTTACATATTATGTATTATTTGTATATCAGATAGTATATAAATATGGCAATATATGGCGCATATAATTACGTTTTCTATAATAAAGTGAAGGATATATGCATATTATAGAGTGCATTATAACATAAATTATATATATAACATTATATAGTATACTAATATATTACCTATGATTTAATGTTATATGTTATATAATTATTGTATGTTATTTATGTATGCTTTTAATTATGTTATAATTACATATCATGTATCATGTATTATATTGTTATAATAGATAATATATAATTGTGTTAAATATAAGATTTTTATACTATTATGTATAGCACTACATAGTGTAGCTAATAAACAATTACGTATGTTAGATTCTGTCTGTCTATTCTCCATTGCATTCCTTCTTAGAGGACACCTGAGGGGCTGGCATTGTAGTATAGGGTGTTAAGTAGCCATTTGTGATGCTAGCTTCAGTCTGAGTGCCGACTGCTCGGTTTCTGAGGTGCACTTCGTTAATGCTCCTGGCACCCAGGTGAGCCTGGTATCCAGGCTTGCAAGGTCAGCCTGGCCCAGCTCTGGCCATCACCGCCCTTGGCACAGTGCAGCAGCACAGCAGAGATTTCTCTCAGTCCCTCCCTCTCTCTCTGCCACTTTACCTTGGAAATAATAAATGGATCTTTTAAAATGATGAAAAGTACATGCATGCATATACAAATTTGAGTATTTTCTACAAACGTACTTATTTTCCTCTCCAAATATTGCCTTTTTTATAAACGCACAGTATTAATAATGGCTAATTAAATAGTCTGTTCTTTCTGGTTAATAGTTTTTACTCTTTAAGATAATTTTTGCCAGGGCTGATGCCATGCGTTGTAGGCTGAGCTTCTGCCTGTGGTGCTGGCAGTCCCATATGGGCACTGGTTCGTGTCCCAGCTGCTCCACCTCCCATCCAGCTCCCTGCTTGTGGTCTGAGAAAGCAGTAAAGGATGGTCTAAAGCCGTGGGACCCTGCACCCATGTGGGAGACACAGAGGAAGCTCTTGGCTTCGGATTGGCTCAGCTCTGGCCATTGTAGCTATTTGGGGGGTGAACCAGTAAATGGAAGACCTTCTCTCACTGTGTCTCTTTCTCTCTGTTTAACTCTATCTCTCTAATAAAAATAAAATTAATCTTTAAGGGATCGGCACCAATGGCATAGTAGGCTAAACCTCGGACTGAGGTACCAGCATCCTGTATGGGTACTGGTTCTTGCCCCAGCTGCTCCACTTCTAATCCAGCTCCCTGCTTGTAGCCTGAGAAAGCAGTGGAGGATGGCTCAAATCTTTGGGCCTCTGTGCCCATGTGGGAGACCTGGAGAAAACTCCTGGCTTCTGGCTTCAGGTAGGCTTAGCTGCTGCCAGTACAACTATCTGGGGAGTGAACCAGCAGATAAACATCTCTTTCTCTCTCTCTCTCTCTCTGTCTTTCTCTCCTGTGTCTCACCTTCTGTCTGCAACTCTGCCTTTTAAATAAAAAATGTAATCTTAAAAACCACAAAAATATAGCATTTCTTAAAAAAAGATTGCTGGCCTTAGATTCAGGAATGTAATATCATGGCTTGTTCTTTAAGAAATATGTTTATTTTTGCTTCAAAGAAAGATTTACAGTGAGAGAAGAGACAGAGAAACGGTGAGATTATCCATCTGCTGGTCCACTCCACAAATGGCTGTAACAGCCAGAGCTTAACTGATCTGAATCTGGGAACCAGGAGCTTCTTCCAGATCTTCCACATGAGCACAGGGACCCAAGCACTTGTTCGATTCTCTGCTGCTTTCCCAGGCTGCAAGCAGGGAGCTGCATTGGAAGTGGAGCAGCCAGAACAATACTGACACCGAATGTAATGCTGCTACCGCGGTGCCAGCCCCTGTTTTTATTCTTATTTATTTATTTATTTTTAAAGATTTTTTTATTTCCATTGGAAAGGCAGACTTACAGAAAGGAGAGACAGAAAGATCTGTCCACTGGTTCACTCCCTAAGTGGCTGCAATGGTCAGAGCTGAGCCAATGAGAAGCCAGAATTCTGGGTCTCCCACACAGGTGCAGGGTCCCAAGGGCTTGAGGCATCCTCCACTGCTTGTCCAGGACACAGGCAGGGAGCTGGATAGCAGCTGGGGCAAGAACTGGTGCCTGTGTGGAATGCCATTACAAACAGGCTGAGGATTAGCTTGCTATACCACCGCACCAGCCCATGATTTACTTACTTACTTTTTTTTTTTTTACCATATATTTCATACATTCAAACATAGTTTTACAGAATGCAAGGAGGTTTATATTTTTTAAAAGGTTGGTTAATTTGAAATGCAGAGAGAGAGCACTCTTCTATCTGTTGGCTCACTCTGCAAATGGCCACAACAGACAGGGTTCTGTCAGTCAGAAGGCTAAACTCAGTCTAGGTCTCCCATATCAGTGGCAAAGACTTAGAAATGTGGGCCCTCTTTCACTGCCTCTCCAGATTCATTTTCAGGAAACTGAATTGGAAATGGAGTACCTGGGACTCCAGTGGGTGTACTAGGACGTGCGATGATAGCATTGCAAGTGGTGTCTTAAACCACTGTGCAGAAATGTTGACCCCCCAATGAAGTTTATATTTTCCTTGTAGTAATCAAGTAGACTTTTAAAAGAACTCTCCTTCCCATGGTGAGTTTCAGGAGCCTTCTGAAATAGATATAGCTATATACTACTTCTAGGTTTATTTCTGTGCTCTTTTCCCCCTGATGAATTTGTCCATAATTTCTCTTACTACAGCACTGTTTAAATTTACTCTGCCCTTTTAGTGGATTCTGCATTTCCTAATGTGTCTTTCCATCTTGTTCTTTTACTTCATGATTGTCTTTGCTTGTCTAAATCTTCTATTTCCTATATACTTATCATCTTACCCATTTTCTTTTAATATAGCAGCACTTTAAATAAGATTACTGCAATTATTTTTGGAAAAAATTAACAATAATGAATTTTAATAACCAGCTTTCCATTCAAGTGGAGTAAAAATTCCTTGTTATTACTGAAAACTTCAATTTCTCTCTGATGTCTCAAAATTTTTGTATGCTGTCAATTATCTTTCCTTAGTTTTTTTCTGATACACTTGATGTCTGGATATTATTTTGTTTAAGAAAAATGATTTCAAATTTTCTATCAAGAGAGGGAAGGAGGAAGGGAGGGAGGGAGGGAGAGAGGAAGGAAGGAAGGAAGGAAGGAAGGAAGGAAGGAAGGAAGGAAGGAAGGAAGGAAGGAAGAAAGCTCCCATCTGCTGCTTCACTTCCCCAAATGGCCATAACAAGTGGAGGTGGGTCAGGCCAAAGCCAAGAACCTGTTAACTCAATCAGGAACTCCCAGATGGATAAAGGGACACAAATGTTTGATCTGCCATCTGCACGTTTATCAGAAGCTGTAATTAGGAACAGAGGCAGAGATTCCAAGCAGTGCCTTTAAAAAATACTGAAATAAAGTGTGCATATCAAGAAATTCACATATGTATAGGTTTAAACTAATTTTTTGGTCCTCTGGACACACTCACAACTGACTCAAAGTAAGAGCAAAATAATACTCTTGACAGAATGTGATAAAATATTTGCAAACCACACGTCTAATGAAGGATTAATTTCAAAAATATGTCAGGAGTTCAAGGAACTCAACAGTAAAACCAAAGTTTCCCCTCCTCCATATTTTTTACATAGGAAAAAGGAGTGTATTATCACTCACATGGTATGATTCAGTGAAACAAAATTTATAACTGTGTAACAAGTTTACAACTATGTATCATAGAGTTTTTTCTCTATTTATTAGATACCACAAATAAGATAAAGAGATGTTTGTTTTTTTGGGAGTGGGGGATCTTGCTTAATTCACTTAACAATAATAATCACCAGTTGTATCTCTTTTGTTGCAAATGTCAAAATTCCATTCTCTTTTATGGCTGGCTGAGTAATATTCTGCCATCACATTCTCTTTATCTAATCATCAGTTGATGGATTTCACATCTTAGCTATTGTGAGTTGAGCTGCTACAAACATGAGTAGATATAATTCTTCCATACGGCAATTTCATTTCTTTTGAAATGGATAGTGGATAGTAGGGGCATTTGGAGGACCTATTTTAAGCTTTTGTAAGAATCTCTATATTGTTTGCCGTACTTCATGCATTATTTGCATTTCTACCAACAGCTTATTAGGGTAATTTTTTCTCCACAACCTTGCCAAAAGTCATTATTTTTCTTCTATTTTTTCAATAATAGCATTCTAACAGAATGAGGTCATACTTTGTTGTGATTTTTATTTGTATTTTCGTGATTGCTAGTGATCCTGAGCATTTGTTTTCATGTGTCTTTAACTATTTTTATTTTACCCTTTGAAAAATTGTTTTGTTGTCTTAAACTCTTTATATACTCTTGAAATTAATCCTTTATTGCATGTATAATTTACAACTATTTTCTCACTCTGTCAACTGCCTCTTCATATTGTTTCCTTTGTTGTGCAGAAGCTTATTAACTTGATGTAATCCCCATTGTCAATTTTTGCTTTTGCAATAAAAGTAACAGAAGACAATAAAACTAATTGTTGTCTTAACTGCCATGCCAAATACCCACCACCTGGATACCATTTTCAGGGACATTTTTAGATTTATTTTGCTTGAAAGTCAGAACTACAGAGAGATGTGCTGCTTCACTCCCCAAATGGCCACCATGGCCAGAGCTGGACCCTTCTGAAACTGAGAGCCAGGAGCCAGAGCTGGGCCTGTCATGTGGGTGCAGGAGCCCCAGACGTTCAGCCATCCTCCACTACTCTCCAAGGCCATGAGCATGGACCTGGCTCAGAAGTGGAGCAGCCAATACTCAAACCTGCACCCATATGGGATGCTGGCATCTCAGGAGGAGATCTTACCTACTACGTAGCTGTTCCAGCCCCTCAGTGACATTTTAAGTTTCATTTTCTAGTTATTTGTTGACGGTATACCGAAGTACAAGTGTCTTAAAATCATTTACATACTTTCATTTTGTATTTGAAATGCAGAGATTCCAAAAGATGTCTTTCAGCCATTGTTCCATTTGCCAAATGCCCACACAAGCCAGGACTGTGTCTGGCTGAAGCCAGGAGCCAGGAACTGCATCCAGAGCTCTCTGGGGACTGGAAGGACCCCTAGTGCCCAAGTCATTGTCTGCTATCTCCCAGGGTGCACTTTAGCAGAGAAGCTAGGTCTCAAACTGGCACTCTAAGATGGAGTGTGGGAGTGCCTTAACCTCTGTGCCAGACACTTGTTGCAGTGATTTTTTCTTCCATTCAGTGATTTGACTAAATTTGTTTGTTGACTCTAATGATTTTTTTCCCTTTTGGCTATTGCAAATACAAGACAGTGTCATCTTCAGATAATGAGCTTAACTTCTTTCTTCCTTTTGTATTTGAACTATGAGATGCCTGTGCTGCAGGCAGAGGATCAGCCTAATAGGCCACTGCACCAGCCCCAAGAATATGTCTATTCTAAATTGATGATTTTTTTGTCATGCATAGATTTTAAACATGAATCCATCTATAAAAACATTGGTGCTGTTGCAGTATATTTTATTACATTGACTTATTTTCAAAATAATCTTTGCTTCCTACAGTGTACTCCTCTGTGATTGACACATATCTTTTCATGTACTATTGTCTTTTATTTGCTGGTCTTGTGCTTAAAATTATTGTTTATTTGTTATTTGAAAGATAGAATCAGAAAAAGAGAGAGAAACAAAGAGAGAGACAGCCTGTCTGCTGATTCACTCCCCAGATGCCAGGCAAGAGCCAGGACTCGCACTGGGGTGGCAGGGAGCCAGGCATCTGAGCCACCACCTGCTGCCTCCCAGGGTGTGCATTAGCAGGAAGCTGGAGCAGAAGCAGAGCCAGGATTCAAATCAAGGCATTATGATATGGGGCATAGGCATCTCAACTGGCTTCTTTTTAAATTTTTATTTTATTTTATTTTATTTTATTTTATTTTATTTTATTTTATTTTATTCTATTTTATTTTGAAATGCAGAGCCCCAGAGAGGGGAGAGAGACAGAGATCTCCTGTCTCTTAGTTCAACCCCCAAATGGCCGCAGTGGCTAGGACTGACCACGCAGAAGCCAGAAGCACAGAGCTCCATCTGGGTCCCCCACACAGGTGCATCATCTGCTCTTTTCCCAGGTGCATTAGAAGGAAGCTGGATCAGAAGTGAAATAGGACTCAAACCAGCGCTTAAAGGGATGCCATCACCACAAGTGGCAGTTTAACCTGCTGTGTCATGATGGCAACCCCATCTCAAACAATGTCTTAACCACTGTGCAGAATATCCAGTCAGTTGTTTAAGATTTTTGTGTAAGTTTCACAGAAATTTTGGCTGTAGTTTTCTGTTCTTCTAATGCACGTGTTATATATTATATCAGCTTCCTTAAATGAAGCAAAAGCAAAGGAATTATTTCTCCTAAAAGGCATTGATACAGATTAGTTTATACTTCTTCAAAAACGTGCTCATATTTCCATGCACTTCTGATTAAGGAGAGTTGCTCTTTTCCCTGGCATTCTGACTAATCCTTAATACACCATCTTTGACTTTAACAGTAACTTGTGTGTTAACTTCCTCCTTTTTCACCCAGAGTAAGATTAAAATTAGGTTGCCTCTTCTGAGAACAGAATGCATGTTTGGTATGGTAAACTGTAGCTCATGTTTAAAAACTCATAGTAGGGGTCAGCATTGTGGCATAGTAGGTAGTAAGTAGGTAAAGCTACCACCTGCAACACCAGCATCCCATATGAATGCCAGTTAGTTTGGGGTGCTCTGCTTCCAGTGTAGTGTCCTGGTAATGTGTCTGAGAAAGCAGCAGAAGATTGTCCAAGTGCTTGATCCTGTACCACCTTTGCAGGAAACCCAGATGGAGTCCCAGGCTCCTGGCTTTATCCAGGCCCATTTCTGCCTGTTTCAGCCATTTTGAGAGTGAACCAGAAAATGGAAGACGTCTCTTTTTCTCCCTCTCAGTAACTCTTCCTTTCAAATAAATAAGTAAATCTTAAAAAGCTCAGTAATGATACAAATATATGATACATATTTACCTGTGAAGTCTGAAATTTTGCAATAATTAGATTCTGGACATTAATGGATATGTTTTCAGCAAATGATGGCTGGCAAAGGAGATGAACTTACTGTCCAACTTGAAAGTACCTTGAAACGTCCTAGGGAAAATCAGAGTCCAAAAGTATCTAAGAGAAAGCCCAGTGCATCCCTGCCATTAACAAAACAGGAAGAAGAGAAAGAATCCCTCTCTGTGAACTCCTTCATGTTCAAGGCAGTTGGTAAGTAGGTCTGTCTTCACCTGTGTATAATCCAGTGTGATCTGTTTGCTGCTACCTCTGCTCCACCACAACTGTTCTTATCAAGTTAATAGTGTTAGCAGACATCACCACTAATTGATTTTCCAAGTTATTTAGTTGTGAAACAGAGAGAAAGCCTCTTGACTGATTCACTCCCAAATTCCCAGGCGAGCCTGCAGAGGAATCCTTGGCTAGGGCCAAACAAAGCTGGAAACTGAGAATTCAACCCAGGCCTCACACAGGAGTGGCAGTAAGTGTTACTTCAGCCATTACCACGGCCTCTTGGTGTGTGTATAGAAGCAGCGAGATGAATTCAGGAACTGAAGCTGACAACCAAACCTAGGAACTCCAATATGAGTTGCAGGCACCTTAACCAGTATCTTAACCACAAAGCCAAATTTCTACACACTTGCCATTAATTCCTCAATAGCACTTAACACAGTTCTTTATGCCCTTGTCCATGTAACCTTTTTTGGAGTCCCATATTCACAATGTGCTAGAATTTTTCTCCTTTGTGACAACTTTTATTTTTTTTTTCCTGCTCTTCTTTTTCATTCTCCCCTCAGAGCCCATGATTTCTCTCTTAATCCACAAGTCCAAATTGTTAATGGTTCTTGGCAGGCTACTGCAATAGCTTTTCTGATCTCCATGTTTTCCCTCCCATCCTAGGTCTCACTCCTGCTCTCTAACTGTGCAGAGTGATCGTTTTGCTGAGCTGCCTTTGGGTCTGCTTCCCTGTCATAACTGCAAATCAGTCACCGACACTGTGTAGAGCAAGGAGTAAGGGCAGATAATGGCTGTTTCTAAAATCTCTCAAGGATTAAGGACAAGCAGTGTTAGAGACTGAATTTGCGATTGAACAATGTGGGATCAGCTTGTGCACATGGCCCTGTCTAGTCTGTAGTGTTCATCATCCTCTGTCGAATGGTCAGTGGTGAGATGACCAGCATGTCCTTCTGAGAATTCTACTGATGATAGAGTACAGCTGTGGTCAGTCTGTGACTTCCGTACAGGTGGTGGTTGTTCCCTTTTCATCAGGGCCTGTGGTTCCTGCAAAACATGTCAAGATAAGGCCTAACGCTAAGCTGCTATTTATGAACGTAGGCTCAAACTGGGAGTCTTACGGACCTAGGCTCTGTGGTGTCATCTTGACCCATGTACTGCTCCTTTAATTTGCAGATTCAACACATTAACCTTTAGCAAGAGGCTGATTTGTATAACATCAAAGTAGGGCAAGAGGGCTATACAAGCATTTGGGAGAGAAGCTAAGACTTGATGGGGGTGCATTAAAGGTGTTCAGTATGAGGCTGAGTTACAGTGGTAACAGGGTATGTAAATGAGGTCACGCTATGTGCATCCTGAAACTCCTACCTCAGCATTTCATGTTACTCAGGATAGAACCTGAGTTCCTTACTGGTTTACAAGGCTATGTAGGTCTTCCTACAAGTCCTGTGGGGTTCCTTATGGCTTTGTATACCTCTGCGCTTCACTCCAGCTCCCCACTGTTTCCCCAACATAACCCCTGGCCTTGCTCTCACTACTGCTTCTAACTCTCTCTCCCTCTGCACCTGAATATGCCAGTGCATCTGCTTTTCCATGCTCTGCTCAGAATGTATGCTCACCAGGCCCCTTCCCTGCACCCACTGGCCAAGGGGGCGCTTCTCATATTCTTGGCTCCTTCTGACTGAATTCCAGCGGTGCTGATTTGGTTGGTTGAGTGCGTGCCGCCTTGGTCTGACCTCCCTAGGAGAATGGGAATTACATGAAGGCAGGAAATATTTATCCCCCTGTTTTTCACTGCTGATCCCTAGATGGACGCGTGTGTGTGTGGCAGGACAAAGGAAACAGAACTATCCAACTTGAAGTAACAACATTTCCTAAGATGAGAAGAGAGGTCACATACTAACATGATTTTCGGTTATGGAGTACATCTAGAACTTTCAACCAAAACGACTGTTTCTGTTTTCTGAGAAATCTTATGGCAGAGAGGTTAAGGTAGACTCAGGTTTTCTGGCTTCAAGCTCAGTAATACATGACAGTTTATATGCAAATTTCAGAAATCATGACACCATGTGAGACTAATAATTTTAATTTGTACAAAACATTATAGTGACATTCAACCATGAGTCCTATGAATTTCTGACAGTTTATTACATCTGTTGTCTTGCTTGGTTTCCGTATGTGTTCATGGAGCCAGAACGTAAGAAATGATTTTAGTGTGTTACAGGTCAAATCGTCAGGTCTGAGATTTCCTCCTCCTGTTCTATGAGGTAAATAATTTTCTAGAAGCTGAAGAGTACATGGATATATAATGATACCTGGAAAATGTTTTGGGGAAATGGGATTTTAAAATCTCTTTGATGCAAAAATTGAAACCCATACAAAGCTTTTTTAATTTTTATTTTAATTTTTTATTGGAAAGTCAGATATAAATAGAGGAGGAGGGACAGAGAGGAAGATCTTCCCCCTGTTGATTCACTCCCCAAGAGGCCACAATGGCTGGAGCTGCGCCGATGCAAAGCCAGGAGCCAGGAGATTCTTCCGGGTCTCCCATGCAGATGCAGGGTCCCAAGGTTTTGCACCGTCCTCAACTGCTTTCTCAGGTCACAAGCAGGGAGCTGGATGGGAAGCAGGGCTGCCGGGATTAGAACTGGCATTCATATGGGATCCTGGTGTGCACAAGACGGGGACTTTAGCCGCTAGGCTACTGCGCCAGGGCCCAAAGCTTTTTTAAAAAATATGCATTTTCCATGAACTCTTTGAAGACCCTTTCCTGTGGGATTTATCTGATGTCCTACCTCATAGCACAACCTACCAATTTGGTTTCCAGGTTCTACTGTCGTACATGATGTCCACAGTAAGAAGATGGAAAGTCTTCAGTCACCTGCTCATTCTGTTTCAAAATCTGCTCCATCAGAGCCGATGAATATGGTAGAAGAGTATTTGCTACCCAAGCCACTGCCTTTGGATGAGTTCACCAGTCCCACCAAAGGTGGGGCGATACACAAGCCTGGTGGCAAGGCACATGTAGGAGGAGTCAATACCAGCAACCTCTCTGCAGATGAGACAAAAGGTGAAGAAAGGTCCTCTTTGCCAAAAAATCCAGACATAGTTAATGCTGATATAAAACAGCAACTAATGAAGGAAGTTCGACAGTTTGGACGAAGTAAGTTGTGTAAGAATGTGTGCCCTCAAAAAGTATGGGGAGTTTCTTTTATATTATGATTTAGAGTTCATCCATGTGACCTTTTGAACCTCATTCTTTCAACAGTAATTTAACTCCTATTTTAACTGATGAAATCATCTCATTACACTTTTTTTTCTTTTTCTCTTTTGTACTTGGTTATCGTTTATGAGTTCCATTAGGAAATGTTTTGGGTATCTTAATTTGAGTATTAAAAGGACACACCCTATGCAACATTTTAGCCAATCAGGCATAATAAGGCATGTAGTTCTGTTTCTTTTTTATTTTTGAGAAATACTGAGGCTTTTTTTTTAATATCTGCAGAATATGAAAAAATCTTCAAATTGCTTGAAGGAGTGCAAGGACCTCCAGAGCTCAAGAAACAGTTTGTTGAATTTACCATCAAGGAAGCGGCAAGGTGGGGAGAAAAGAGCAGCTGTCCAATTTCTGCAAGCACTTGTGCTGTGTGGTACTGGGTCGTGTGAGCGTTAGGGAATAGCTTCTGCCTTGAGTTTCTCAAACACCAGCTCCCGTTCTTAGTTAAGGCTGTCTCCACAGTTATTTACATTGCGAATACGAGTCTGACTTATTTTTCCAAGCCTGTGATGCCTTCTGTTCTTACTGTAGTCTGAGGTGGGCATTGCTCCTCAATTGATGCTCTATGTATTTGCTCAAGTAGCTCATTTTAGGCAGATGGATTTTCCATTCCATGTAGATTATAAGCGCTTGTCTCTATTCTCCACAGTATCTCTTTTATCTTATGTTATCTGGGTATCTTTTGATTAATGACATGTCTCTTTATTTTCAGATTTAAAAGACGAGACTTGATTAAGCACCTTGAGAATATACTAGAAAAGACCATTGCTGAATGCTACCTCAACAAAGATAATCACTCTCTCGACAAATAATCCTGTTACCACAATAGTTAGTGGGAAAAAAATGCCATATTGCTGTGTGCTAGAAAAAAAGTTGAATATTGTTTATGCCCCTTAGACTATGTTACTTGACTTTTAATGTTATGAATTTTTGTTAGTAAAAGTGGGGCTTTTTCCCTAAGCGTTTTGTTCAAATATGACTTGTTGATTGTTTCTTTTTCCGTCTACGCTGGAGGGTATTATCTCATCAGATCATGTTGCAAATCATAGCTTGCTCTTATGATTGCTTTCAGTGCCTGCTCGACCACCCTTTACCTGAGACAGCATCTAAGCCTGTCAAAGTTCTTGGTCTTCAGGGATGACTCACAATTTCAATACTGAAGGTTCTGGGCCATTAGATGTCCCTCATGAATTGGGTTGATATAATTTTCCCTTACCTCTAATCACAAATCATGACAGTACACTAAGAAGGGCTGTAGAAATTCCACACATGCTTCTCCTATCCCTATTTGGTAGCAACACAGTTGCCATTGGTAGTCAAATTCTGTCACCCCAAAGAGCATAAAGACCCCATTTTCTGAAGAATTTATGGAGAGGGATAAAAACCTAAAGCCAGCAGCTGGCTGCCTCCATTACCATTCCAACAGAGTCCTTGCTAGAGTCAATGTTGGAAACATTTCTCCATTTGCAAAAGGAGGTTTGTTTTCTAGCTCTGCCTATGGAAGAGTAAGTTCTATATTCTGGAATCTGAGCTACAGAACCAAGTTTTAAATTATGTCCATTTAACTTCCTAATGCATTGCCACGAATCTGGAGCTAAACTGAGGCTTAAAAAGATCATTTCAGTGGGTTGTTATGGCATAATGGCTAAAGCTGTAACCTGTGGGTTGTTTCTCTCTTCCTCTGTGCATGGACACTTGGGTGGCTTATGTGAATAACGCTGCTACGGACACAGGAGTAACGCCTCCCTCCTCAGGACCCTGCTTGCTGTTTTTTAGCCATTTACTCTAAAGTGGACCAGAAGTGGGATTTCTTTACACACACATACACACACGCACACACACGTTTTTGTGGTATGTATGTATATATATATATACACATATATATATTGTTATCAGAATGTTCATGAAAATGCATATTATGGACAAATTTTTTATAGCATTCAAAACATCCATGAACTAAAATAAGCTTATCTTCTAGTACATTTAATCATAATGTGTTTTTTGAGGGACTGATTTTATTCAGTTGCAAGCCATCATTACAGAAACAGAGGGAATGACAGAAAAAATATATTTCATCTAGTGATCCTTAAATGGTTAGTCACCTGGCCTGGACTGGGCCAAGCCAAATCCAGGAGCTTGGGGCTTCTTCCAGGTCCCTCATGTGGGTGGTAGGGTTCCAAGTGCTTTGTCATTTTCATTTGCTTTTCCAGGCACATTAATAGCAAACTCACTTTGAAGCAGAGCAACCATGTCTCTTATAATCACTCTGATATGCCTTGGCAATACTGTAGTCAGTGGCCGAATGCACTGTACCACGACACCAGCTCCAACGTATCTTGATGTTTAACAACCTTTATTATTTATACATTTAAAAAATATTTTCTCCCATTCCATAGGTTTTCTTTTCACTCTGTTGTAATTTTTGATGCACGGTAGCTTTTAAGTTTGATATAGTCCAATTTGTCTTCTGCTTTTGTTTTTGATGTCTGTGATTTTGGTGTCATAGTCATGAAGTCATTGTCAAGTTCACTGTCATTAACACCATCCTCTATGCTTACTTCTAGGGTTTATACAGTTTTAAGGCCTACATTTAGATATTTAATCCACTTTGGCTCAACCTTTGTATATGGTTTAAAGTACGGGTCCAACTGTATTGTTTTTTAAGCTTCATTTGAGTACTTAAAAGTGAAGCCTTTGAGTAGACATAGCCCTTTATTTCTCTGGAGTATATTAAGGTAGAATTGTTGGGCCATTCAGTAACCTCCTGCTGGAGTCTTGATGGAATGCCAGTTTTTTTTTTTCCACAAATGCTGCATTGTTTACATTCTCACCAGCAACTTTTTGAGGGTTCCAAATTCTTTACGTCTTCAACATGCATTAAACACTGCTTAATAGCCATACCAGTGATAGAAAGAGGTAAATCCTTGTGGGTTTTTAATTAATTGATTGATTTTGTTTGGAGGTCAGCGATGCAGAGAGAGGGAGAAACACAGAGAGAGGTCTTCCATCTGCTGGATCATGCTCCAAAATGGCTACTCTGCTCAGAGTTGGTTAGTCTGAAGCTGAAAAGTGAAGCAGCAAGAGCCTCCCAAGTATGATGTTCTCTGTCTAAGGGTTTATCACAAAACAGTTTGAATCAGGAAGTGCATATAATTCCAAATATGCATATCAGAAAGGATCCTCATTACAACACATTATAGTCAAACTTTCAAAAACAGAATGTGGAAAGAATATAATAAAATCTTGGTTTCAGGGCCCAGCATGGTAGCCTAGCGGCTAAGGTCCTCACTTTGCAAGCGCTGGTATCCCATGTAGGTGCTGTTTCTAATCCCAGTGGTCTCACTTCCCATCCAGCTCCCTGCTTGTGGCCTGGGAAAGCAGTCGAGGACAGCCCAAAATCTTGTGACCCTGCATCCTCATGGGAGACCCAGAAGAGGCTCCAGGCTCCTGGCATTGGATTTGCTCAGCTCTAGCTCTTGTGGCTGCTTGAGGAGTGAATCAATGGATGGAAGATCTTCTTCTCTGTCTCTCCTCCTCTTTGTATATCTGACTTTCCAATAAAAATAAAATAAATCTTTAAAAAATAATTTTATTTGAAAAGATCTACTAATTTTTTTTAAGATTTGTTTTATTTTTATTACAAAGTCAGATATACTGAGAGGAGGAGAGATAGAGAGGAAGTGGAGCTGCCGGGATTAGAACCAGCGGCCATATGGGATCAAGGCGAGGACCTTAGCCACCAGGCCACGCTGCCGAGCCCCAGATCTACTAATTTTTAAAATAATAAAATCCAAATTTCAGTGTACACACTGAAACAGGATTGAAAAAGAGAGAGAGAGGAAGATCTTCCATCAACTGATTCTACTGATTCACTCCCCAGGTGGCCACAACAGCTGGAGCTGAGCCTATCCGAAGCCAGGAGCCCAGAACCTCTTCTGGATCTCCCTTGTGGGTGTAGGGATCCAGGGCTTTGGGCCACTGTCCACTGCTTTCTCAGGCCATAAGCAGGGAGCTTGATGCGAAGCGGGGCGGTCAGGACACGAACCACCACCCATATGGGATCCCGGCAGTAGACAGAGATCTTGGATCCACTAGTTCACTCCTCAAATACCTGGAGCAGCCAGATCTGAGCCAAGTCAAACCTGGAAACTGGGAACTCAACTCTTGATAAATAGTAGGAATCCAACATCTTGGACCCCTCACCCTCTGCCTCTCAGTATGCATGTTAACACGAAGCTGAAACTGAGGTCAGACTCAGAACTGGAGCCCAGGTGCTCCGATAAGGGACATGGATATCGCGTAAGCAGCGGTTTAACCAATTTAAAAAAAAAAAAAAAAGGAAAAAAAAAACCGGTTTTGCTCTAGAGGACCAATGTTCAGCAAGTTCATCCTCCTCTTGCGGTGCCAGTATCCCAGCAGAGGCGGAGGTTTGTGTCCCAGCTACCCACTTCTCATCGAGCTCCCTGCCTATGGCTGGGGAAAGCAGTGGAGGATGGCTCAAGTTCTGGGGTCCCTACACCCATGTAGGAAACACGGAGGAAGCTGCTGGATCAGGTTCAGATACGCTCAGCTCCAGCCATTACAGCCTGTCACAGAATGGAATCAACAGCTGGAATATTCTCTCTGTCTTCTATTTCTGTAAACCTGCCTCTCAGATAAAAATAAACTTTTCAAAAATTTTGCTTCAAACTTTTTTGAATCATGTTTTATTTCCACTTTTCATGAACTTTCTGAAGTATCCTGAAACCGCTTTTGTATCCACGTAAAACTTACACATTCTGTGATTTCGAAAACAAAATTTTGCATAGTTTTCCCTGAACTTTTCACAGGATTTATGCTTAATATGTGATTTTAAAATTAATTTACAAATATTTTGTGCAAAAAGATTCTGACTTTGCATATATAAAAATGAAACATTTTAATTTTTTTATTTCATTAATGCCAGAAAAAGTTCCAGCTGCCTTTTTAAAGCAATTTTTTGTTCCTTTATAAAAGCACAAACTAAACCATTTTAGAAAATTTCAAAGAAGCATAAGGATTTAGATTTCAAAATGTCATTAACCATCAGTTATAGTGTTAGTTTACACTTGATTTGGAAATTTTGAACTGAACAGCAGGGTAATTTTAAGATGTTTCAGGGGCTGGTGTGGTGGCTCAGCAGGTTACTTTTCTGTCTACGGCATTGTCATCCCATACGGACACAGGTTGTAGTTCCAGCAACCCTGCTTCCCATCCAGTACCCTGTTTGTGGCCTGGGAAAACAGGCCCAAGTCCCTGGGACTCTGCAACTGTGTGGGAGCGGAAGCTCCTGGCTTCGGAGCAGCTAAGCTCTGGCCATTTTGCCCTCTTGTTGAGTGAATCAACGGATGGAATACTTTTCCTCTATATCTCTCCTTCTCTCTCTGAAGAGAAAGAAATCTGCCCGAAATCTTTCAAATAAAAAATAATCTTAAAAAAAAAAAAAAAGATTTCAAGACAGACTTACAAGTTCTCAGCCCAGAGGAAACCTACATAAACTCTAAGCAGGTGATGCAATGGAGCTTAGCAAAGTAGAGGATTGACAGCTTGCTTTGCTCCAAGGGACGGGAGGCAATCAAGCAGTCAGCCTCTATGCTTGCTGTCAGCTCAACTAAGGACAGGGAGGTACCGAACAGGCTGAAACTCGCAAATGCGATCTGAATACTCTAAGGACAGACTGAGGTGCGCATCTGCCTTTGTCATCACTGCCTTTGTTAGCATAGGGCATCCTGTAACAGTCATTTGTCATGGAGTTTAACGTGCATACCTGGCCCAGAAGATTCAAAAGCTGAGGGAAGATCCAGAAGGAGAGTAGAAATATGTCAAGCCCCATTGCTGCCTTGTACAAGGAAATTAAATTCGAGACCATCAGTGTGAGTGTGAGCTACAATGGCTGCAGCTGCCCTTCAGTCATCACGCACAGCCTTCACAGCTGACTGTAGTATACCAGACACACTCCATAAAGAGAACCATGTGTGGTGTCATTGGGCTTCTCCAAGATGATACACTACAAGGCATAGTCTCATTACAGGGAGTCCATACGCTACTGTCGTACACAATACAATTCTATTTAAAAGGGACAACGCTTCTTTTAAATATGTTTATTTTTATTTGAAAGGCAGATTTACAGAGAGAAGGAGAGACAGAGAAAAAGATCTTCCATTTTCTGGTTCACTCCCCAAGTGGCCACAACGGCCAGAGACGAGCCGTCCTGAAGCCAGGAGCTTCTTCCAGGTCTCCCAAACAAGTGCAGGGTCCCAAGGCCTTGGGCCATGCTCCATTGCTTTCCCAGGCCACAAGCAGGGAGCTGGATGGGAAGTGGAGTTGCCAGGACATGATCCAGCATCTATACAGGACGCTCGTGCCACAAACGGAGGCTTAGACTACTACAACAAGGTGCAAGTGCCACTATCTTGCATCTTAAATACTGAGAGTGAAGTTAATTTTCATTTCTATATGTGCTCACTTCCACTCTACATTCTTTTCCACATGACTTTTGTCCTCAGCAAGCATCTTCCATGGTTAAGGTTCTTTCCCTGGTGAGCTGACCTAAATCTTTATTACTGAAGTTCATGGTTGCTATCAATCTGTTATGAACTAGACTGTAGTAGTTGCCGTTGACTTTGACCACTAGAGATGGAAATACTAGGAGGTAATCTAGAGGCCACTGCAATGGCTCAACTGGCTAATCCACCACCTCCAAGCGCCGGGATCCCATATGGACACTAGTTCACGTCCCAGCTGCTGCACTTCCTATCCAGCTGCTTTCCTATGCCTGGGAAAGCAGGCATAGAGGATGTCTTGGGACCCTGCACCCACGTGGGAGACCCAGAGGAAGCTCTTGGCTCCTGGCTTTGGACAGCTCAGCTCTGGCTGTTGTGACCATTTGGAGAGTGAACCAGTAATTCATCTCTCTTTTCTATATATATATATATATATATATATATATATATATATATATATATATAAAAACCTGTCTTTCCAAAATAAATAAATAAATAAATCTTTTAAAAGAAAAAAGAGGTGATCTGCAGAATCTGCCTCTTTGGTATTTTCTTCCTTAAGGCCTGGACATTTGAGAGATTGTGAGTCGAGCAAATCCATCAAATCTTGGACTGAACTAGCATTTTACCATGGATACCAGGTTACCATGTCACCCACACTTTCTATTCTATCCCAAGTGCTTTACGACCTTTTAACTCATGATAATGCATATACACAGAAGAGCCTCCATCTTCAAACTGAAGGGGTAGAGACACAAACTAAAGCAGGTGCTGAAATCAATAGTAAGTTCCACGTAAAAGTGGCTGGAGTATGCATGGGCCCAGCTCCTCTGTCATCCTCTTGCCCAAGCTTTCAAAATTCTAAATGGTCATCCATATGCCTTGTTAAAGTTATAAGCCAGTTTGGACTATCCTAAAGTTTGCCAAGTTCAGTAAAAATTATGCTTCAATACAATAAACTGCTAAATACAAAAATGAAAATAGACACGAGACAGTTGAATAGTAATCTATAGCCATTTTAAGGTGGATAGAAACCGGTTGTATATAAACTAAAATTGAAATGTCAATGAAGCAGTCACAGTATGTGGTTAAGAACTTGCATTTTCTAAGATATCACTCAGTACCATGTCAATTAACTTCACAATGTTGTAAACTGTTATCGATGTTATGTTATGGCTTTTGATTGATCGGGATGATATTCTGCCAGCTCTGCTTTTAGACCAGAGACGGTCTCCCCAAGAAACTGTTGAATTTATCTGGACAATAAGATGCTGGACTCTATGCATGGTACACGCTTGCTATGAAAGACATGACTGGATTTGAACTGTAATACTGCAATAAGGTGGAGTAACCCACCATGGGGGGAGGGTACAGGGAGGGATTGGGGGAACCTCAGAGCCTATGAAACTGTCATAAAATTAAATGCAATTTCAAAAGTTCTAAATGGTCATCATGAAGGTTACTCGCTGAATATAATTTAATATGACAAAAGCAATTTTGGAATATACTGAAGGTACTTATCTCTTAAATATTTTCTAAGTGGGCCTGACCCTCACACTTGAGCAATTTAAAAGAAAAATGTTCGATAGGGTCTTTAGCCCAGTGGTAATGCCCATATCCCTGTTTTGGCGGCCTGAGTTTGATACCCTGCTTGCTCTACTCCAGCTTGCTGATCCTTCACACCCTGAGAGCAGCACTGAGGGCCCAAGTAGTTGTGTTGCCATCACCCACATGAGAGATCTGGATGAAGTTCCTGGCCCCGGTATGGCCCAGACCCAGGCATTGTGGATATTTGAGGGAGTGAATCAGTGGGTGGGGGCTCTCTCCATCCCTCTAGCTAAATAACTAAAAATGAAATAAAAGCAGTATGCTTTTCTCAGATGGTAGCATGGAAGGATGAAATATTTATGAACACTGAAAGGAATGTGATTTGCAGTTGCTGCTTGAAAATGAAGAGGACATCACATGATATTATCTTTCATGAATTGAGAATAAACTCCAGCTCACACCAGCTATAAATAAAGGACTTCAGTTACATGTGACAAACAAGCAGATTCCACCAAGAATCTTTTTTTTTTTTTTTTGAAGATTTATCATTTCCATTGGAGAGTCAGGTATACAGAGAGGAGGAGAGCCCGAGACGAAGATCTTTCATGCATTGATTCACTCCCCAAGCAGCTGCAATGACGAGAGCAGAGTCAATTTGAACCCAAGAGCTTCTTCCAGGTGCAGGGTCCCAAGGCCTTGGGCTGTCCTTTAATGCCTTCCCAGGCCACAACCAGGGAACTGGACGGGAAGCAGGGCCACAGGGAGACGGACCGGTGCCCATACGGGATCCTGGCATGTGCAAGGCAATGATTCTAACCACTACGCTACCGCCTTGGCCCCCACCAAGAATCTTAACTAATTCGGAAGTGCATTTCACCTCACATTTCTGTAACATATCACAGATCGTCCCAAATTTTGACTTGAACCTTTTATGGCCCGAAATAAAGAACCAAGTCAAAACCACTCAGAATTTGAGCTGCAGAACTGCAAGATAAACAAGAAACGGATGGTGTTTCAAGCCATTCGATTTGGAGTCATTTGCTTTGTGACCTTCAATCTAATACACGCACTCTGTGCCCAGATCCTAATGGGGAGTCCACCACAAACAGCTGACTCAAGAAGCAGTAACTTAGGCCTGGCTTGGAGATGGAAGTGAGATCATCAGTACAGTCAAGTGAGACCAGCAAGCTTGGGAGTTCTCCCTTGCCCTATCTCCAGTCCAGCCCAGTCCACTACACCCCTCCTCACCTCTCTGGGATCTTGTAACCACCAACCTGCCAGCTATGGTAGCTCTGAATGCCAGCAGACTGTCAGTCACTGGAGGGGACAACTGCTTGGAGCTCCCCAGGAGTATGTTCCCAGGCATCAGTAGCTGTTTGATATGCCCAGCAACTCCCTGCAAAGCACAAATGTGTCCTGAGCTACACTGTCTCCAAGCTTTTTTTGTTTTTCAAGTCCCAAGTTTTCCTTTTAATATTCAAAGCATAAAATGATGCTGTTACATTTTTGCAGAAACCTTGTGTTGACTCTCAGTAGTATTCTTATCCTAGGCCAACTGGCAGGACAGGACAAAAAACAGAGGGCCCTTTCCTGGAGCTCCAAGTAGATGTCAGCTTCCACAGGGGCTGGTCAGGGAACCCCTCCGGGATATGAAACCCTCTGGAGCTCAAACGTATCACTCTCACCACATATTGATGATGATAGAGTTAACATACTACATAACAGGTTCATAGTAAAAGTCAATCTATCATAATGGTGAAAGTTAAGGACTCTAAATCTTTAACTATTTTATGATACATGCAATTTGTCTTTCCCTTAGAGATATCTAGACAGCTGTATTTCAGATATCATTACTTAGAGCTCCAACGAATCCTCTTCATTTACAGCTACTTTGTGTTGCTTTTTTCCCTGGACTAGGCTTTAAGGTATATGTATTTTTGTTCTCCTAGTGCTCAGGTTTATTTTGTTTGTTTGTTTGTTTTGGGTTTTTTTACATTTTATTATTATCATTGTTATCATTTTATGATATAGTTCCATAGACTCCTGGCATTTCCCTTATCCCCTCCCCAATTCCCCTCCCCACCTAGTTTCTCTATATCATTACTAAAATATAGTTCTTCATACACAGTCATATGTCCATCATTGCAGGCATGGACAATGGCAGAGAGTTCAGCATCCTATTGTCAAGATATAGTGAACAGTTTCATTGTAAGTCCATCTTTGGAAGTAGAAATGCATACTACGCTGCATCCTCACATCTGGATGTTAGTCTCCATTTCACAGCTACTGTACATCCCCTTTGATCTGGGTGTACTGCCCCAGCTCTGCTTCTAGGGGAAGCTAGCAATTCCCAGAGGGCAGGTTGTCTGTGAAAACAACAGGAGAATTTATTTTTTCTATTTCATTTGGTGCTGGGACAAAATAATCTTAAAAATTAAGAATTATATCACAGTATCCACGCCCAAAGAGTAACATCTTTTACAGAGAGATAAACAAATTTTAAAAATTAAAAAAGTAGTTGACGTATAAGGAAAGACATCACAAACACACAAACTCGTGAACACAATCACAAATGATGATAAGCCTGGGAGGTGTAGTTATCCATTTACTAGAGAATGCGAATCTAAACACCAGCATGGCCTTTGTCACAAACTTTTTTTTTTTTTTGGCTGATGAAAAAAGTTATTTTTAAGAGAAAGGATCTTTTGGAGATTTTGATATTTCCTTCAACCTTTTCAAATCGCCAGTTAAAGAGGCTTGATTTTATACACACTTGGGAGCTTCTAATTGATGAATTTGTTGAATAAAAATATATTTCATAAGTACTTTGCTATGTGATTGAAATGTTATATATAGAGCAATGTTCTCGGGATTCAGTCTTCTTTGTGGCAATATAGTTCTATTTATAGTTTATCTGAGCACAGAATAATGTTAACCACACTTTTTATTTCAGACCATTTTTGAGTTTATAAAACTTCCATACATCCCCACACTCAGCTTCCTCCATCATTAACATCTTAGATTAATATTATGCATTTGGCAAAACCAATAGGCTATATCCATCTTTCTCTATTATTAACATTTTGTGTTAGTATGATATGTTTTTCTGAAGTAATGAACCCCACCCAGCTTCCCCTGTCTATCTTTAATCCAAACCACATCTAACTCTCCTGTGCTTCCCAGCCTCCAGTTATCACGAGTCTATGTTCACATTTACTTTGTTTTTCAGATTCCCTCGCATGAGGGAGAATATGTATTATTTGCCTCTGTATGTGGCTTATTTCACTCAATGTGATGTCCCCCAGTTCCATCAATTTTGCTGCAAGTGACAAGATTTATTCTTTTAATGACTAAATAGTATTGCCTTACATGTATGTACATCTATTTAAATATACATCCTACAGCCCGGAACAGTGACTTAGCAGATAAAGTCCTCACCTTGCATGCGCCTGGATCCCATATGGGCACCGGTTCCTGTCCTGGCAGCCCTGCTTCCCATCCAGCTCCCTGCTTGTGGCCTGGGAAAGCAGTTGAGGATGACTCAAAGTCTTGGGACCCTGCACCCATGTGGAAGAACCAGGGGAGGCTCCAGGTTCCTGGCTTTGGCTCAGCTCGGCTTTGGCTGTTGTGGCCGCTTGGGGAGTGAATCAGCAGATGGAAGATCTTCATCTCTGTCTTTCCTCCTCTCTGTATAGCTGATTTTCCAGTAAAAATAATAAATCTTTTATATATATATATACATACACACACACACACACACACACACACACATACATACATATATATCCTGGTGCAATTTTTTAAAAGTATTTTAAGAACACTGAAGTAAATCATGGCAAATTTTAAAAATTAAAATGTAGTTGATTGCTCAATAATGAATCTGATCAGATATAAAAGACTTCCTGAAAAATATTCCTCTGAAGCAAAATAGCAGTTATCAAGAATTGTATATATTGTATTCACTCAAAGTTCTAAATATCATGTTGATATTCACTTCATTTTTTTCATTTTTATTTTTCCCATTATTATTATATGATACAGTTCCATAGCCTCTGGGATTTCCCTTACCATTTTCCTAGACGCCCTCCCCCGACTGAGTTCCCCTATTTTATTGCAATAATATAGTTCTTTATAAACAGTCATATGTCCATCATTGCAGGCCTGGACAATGGCAGAGAGTGCAACATCCTATTGTCAAGATATAGTAAACAGTTTCATTGGGAGTCCATCTTTGTCCGGAAGTAGAGATGCATACTGCACCGTATCCTCACATCTGGACATGTCAGTCTCCATTTCACAGTTACTATATATCCCCTTAAATGAAAAACCACAGTACAAAATCAACACCAGGAAGAAAAATAAAAATTTACAACATCATGAAGTAAATTAACATGCCATTAGATATGATAGTCTCCATTACACAGTTACTATACATCCTCTTCAATGAAAAGTCACAATACGAAATCAACAACAGGAAGAAAAATAGAAATTTACAATGCCATGAAGTTAAATAGCATGCTACTGAATGATTAATGTGTAGGTAAAGAAATGAAACAAAAAACTAAGAACCCTCTTGAAGAAAAAGATGCTACTGTATGATCTATGAGTCAGTGAAGAATTTAATGAAAAAAAACTGTTTTGAAGAAAGGAAAATAAAAACAAAAGCATCAAAAACCATGAGATTTAGTTTCTGCTGCTCTTGGTTGAGATATGTTTCCAGTAAGCAACATATAGATGGGTTTTGATTTTTTTAATCCAGTCTACTTATCTGTGATGTTTGATTGATGAGCTTAAGCCATTTACAATCAGGGTTCCTATGTATGGGTGGTAATTTGGTCCTGTCATTTTAGGAATGGGTTGTTCATTGTTTGCTTTAGTCTTCCGTTGTTATTTTACTGGGATGTTCTTCCCATTTGCCTTTGGTTTTGTTTGGTGCTATTCCTCTTCTCTGTCAAGAGAACATCTTTAAGTATCATTTGTGGGGCAGGTCTGGAATAGGTGAATTCTTTAAGATTTTCTTTACTGTGGAAGAATTTTATTTCATTTTCAAAGACAAAGGAAAGCTTTGATGGCTAAGTTATGCTGGGCCAACATTTTTTTCCTTTTATAGTCTGGAACATGTCGCTCCATTGTCTTCTGGCCTGTAGAGTTTCCTGTGAGAGGTCTGCTGTGATTCTGATTGCCATTCCTCTATATGTCATTTGATTTTTTAAACGTGCACATTTAAGGACCTTGTCCCTGTGTTCAACTGAAGAGAGATGATTGTGTGTCGTGGTGAAGATCACTTTTGGTCAAACTTGTTGGGAGGTCAGTGTCCTCCTGGATGTTGTTTCCCAATTCTTTCTCCAGTGTAAGGAAATTTTCCTTTATTATTTCATTAAATACATTTTTAAATCCAGCTTCTCTTTCTGCACCTTCTGGAACTCCCATAACTCTTACATTCGGCCTTTTATCAGTGCCCCTTAATTCTTGAATATTTTTCTTAGCTTGACTCAGTTCTTGCATCTTTTTGATTGTTTTCAGTGTGACAGGAAATATCTTCCACTCTGAGATTCTTTCTTCTGCCTCCTTCATTCTATTATTAAGACTTTCCACTGAATTTTTAATTTGCTCTAATTTCTCATCCAATTCTTCACTGATTCATAGATCATACAGTAGCATCATTTTCTTCAAAAAGATTTTCTGTTTCATTTCTTTACCTACACATTAATCATTCGGCAGCATGCTATTTAACTTCATGGCATTGTAAATTTCTATTTTTCTTCCTGTTGTTGATTTCGTATTGTGACTTTTCATTGAAGAGGATGTATAGTAACTGTGTAATGGAGACTATCATATCTAATGGCATGTTAATTTACTTCATGATGTTGTAAATTTCTATTTTTCTTCCTGGTGTTGATTTTGTATTGTGGCTTTTCACTTAGGGGGATATATAGTGACTGTGTAGTAGAGACTGACATGTCCAGATGTGAGGATACGGTGCAGTATGCATCTCTACTTCCGGATCAAGGATGGATTCCCAGTAAAACTGTTGGATGTGTCTTGAAAATAGGATGCTGCATTCTCTGCCACTGTCTATGCCTGCAATGATGGACTTATGACTGTTTATGAGGATCTATGCTGTTGTAATGAACTCAATGTGGGAGCAGATTTGGGGAGGAGGTAGGGGAAATCCCAGGGCTTATGGAACTGTATCATAAGATGGTGATCATAATAATAATAAAAGAAAAAGAAAGAAATATTGCATATTCTCAAAGTAAAACAACTCATTGATCCAGACCAAATGAATTAGTTTTCTCAAATAGAAACTAATTTCCGTGTCTAAAAACTACTTCATTTCATCACCAAGACCAATCTTACAGCACTTGAATAAAAAAGACCACATTTTAATGAAAAAAAAAAAAGAAAAGAAAAAAGTTCTGGGCTTTTGGCTTCTGCCAGGACCATTTGGGGAATGGAAGATCTGCCTTTCTTTCCATGTCAGTCTGCCTTTCAAAAAAAATAATTAAATAAATCTTTTTAAATACAAAAGCATTTGTTTCTGCAAAAATTTGTGAAGCCTACACACAAATTTTCCATAAGACACATTTTATCTGAGATTTTTGAACACACCTTTTACACCTGAATCTCACATTTTTTATATCCAATTTGACGTTTAGCTCCGTTTTCCACAATTGTTTTGAAGTACCTTGGTAGGAGCCTATTCAGACAGATAATGGGGTACTTACAAAGACAGGATGAATATGATTACATGAGTTATCTAGAAACACTAATTTTTAAATATATATTTTATTTTTATTTGAAAGAGAGAGAGACACAGAAAGAGAGATCTTCCACCTACTGGTTCACTCTAAATGGCTGCAATGGCCAGAGATGAGCTTCTCCGAAGCCAGGAGCCAGGAGCTCTTCCAGGTCTCCCACACAGGTGCAGAGTCCCAGGGCTTTGGGCCATCCTCTCCTGCTTTCCCAGGCCACAAGCAGGGAGCTGGATGGAAAGTGGAACAGCCAGGATTCAAATCATTGCCTATATGGGATGCCAGCACAACAAGTGGAGGCTTAGCTCTCTACATCATAGTGTAGGACCCATAAACACTGTTTGACTGCCAGCTTGGATCAGGATGGTGGTGCAGGTCCCAGACTAAACAGACAGTTGCTGGACGGATGGCCTTGCAATGACTTGAGGAAGGTAGCATTGGTGCTGGTGTGAGGCCATGGCTGCTGCATATGCTTTTGTGAATGGATCTGTCATCGGGTTTTGGTCCTGATGATCACTCTTCTACCTCATAACTGTCAGCTTCATTTATTTGTGTTATTGATAGAGCCTGACAAAGGGACTGCTCTTGGATGCTGTCAAATTGAGATTCCAGGGGCTGAGCTCCCCAGGGTGCAATAGCCCTGCAAGGGCTTAGGGGCAGTGTGAAGGTCGCTGATGCTTTGCATTGCCATTGATTGCCCAGTGCTTAGCATGGTTCACAGACCTTCCCAAGAGCTACTTGAAACTTGAAAGAAAGCAGGGACTCTGCACGCCCTTTAACTTTCAGGTCAGTTTACCTGGCAAGCTCAGCACACAAGGGCCCTGTGGCAACAATTCCACATCACTCTTGCTCCAAAAGAGACTGAGCCAAGAAGTCCCTAGGGACTGGCGGGAGAAGGACCTGAGGCTGAGCAGCTCCGGCTCTCATTTCTCGCTTGCGCAGTAAGGCATTGGGACAGAAGGGGTCCACGCACTTAGCCATTCTTCACTGCTTTCTGAGATTGAAGCAGGGCTGGATCAGTGGTAGAGCATCCAGGACACAAACCAGTATCTTGAAGGATCCCAGTACCACAGGCGGAGGCTTAGTCCACAGTGGCAGAGCATTGGCCTCACTATCGGCTTGTGCAAGATCTGACCAGCCCTGACCAGCGTGAGTATTTGGGAGTGGACCAGCACAGGAGATCTCTGCCTCACTCCCAATAAACACAGTGCTAATATATACATAATATAAAATACTAAAAAATAGAATTCATATATGATCAAGAAATCCCGCTTCTGGTCCACTTCAGAGTAAGTGTTTGCAAAACAGCAAGCAGGGTCCTGAGGAGGGAGGCGTTACTCCCGTGTCCGTAGCAGCGTTATTCACATGTGCCCATGCACAGAGGAAGAAACAACCCACAGAGGGTTGGAGCTAAAAAGGAATATTACTCAGTCTTAACAAGGAAGAAATTCCCCAGGGCTCTGGTGTGGCATAGTGGGTTAAGGTATCACTTGCAATACAGATCTCCACCTGTTGCATGCTGGTTCGTGTCCCAGCTGCTCTGCTTGCAAACCAGCTCCCTGCTATGTGCCTCAGAAGAAGATGGCCACAAGGCTGGCTCCCTACCCCCATGGGGGAGACCCAAGCATACTTGCTGGATCCTGTCTGTGGCCTGACTCAGTACTGACTGACACAGAGATCTGGGGAGTGAGCTAGTGGAAGGAAGACCCCCCTCCCTGTGTCTTCCCCACTCCCTGACTCTCCTGCTCTCTCATTCTCCTTTCAGATAAATTTTTAAAGAAAGACATAAGAAGATTTCTGACACATGTTGCTACATAAGTCGGCTTCGAGGACATTATGCTAAGTGACCTAAACTTCCCAAATTCCCTCCTCCTCGCTGACTTCCCCTATATTATTACAATTGTGCAGTCCTTCATAAGCAGTCATAGGTCTGTGAGTGCATCTTTAATCCCACTCTCACAAACTCATTGGTGCACCCAGCTAGAGGGTTTCACCATTCTTGGGCATGTGAAAGGTTGTGGCCAAGAACTTAGTCATCAGCTGCTGGGAAATCCTCATGGCTTAGTGTTCAGCTGTCAGGTCAGCAGGGCTGCTCGTCTACCGTTGGGGCAGCCCTGCTGCTGGAGAGGCTAGTAGCACAGGCACCGAGTGCAGGACCGCAGGCTGAGGTCGGGCTGCAGATGCCCATCATCTGACTTTGTGCACACAACTTCATCTCCCCCAGGGCAGTGTCCTCAAAAGTTAAGGGGAGTTCCAGCCCCTACATCAGGTTGGAACAGAGACCTAAGGTCAGCATAACAGGAACAGGGCCCAACTGATGCCTGGCCCAGTCCAGTGCTCCCTGGCTTGGGAGAGAGTACAGAAAGAGTTGTGGCCTAGCATCTGGAACAGGAACGCAGTGGTGGGGTGTGTCACTTGCTGATGTGCAGTGTCCCCCTGGGGAACAGAAAGAACACAGCAGCTGAGGGAGGTGACTGGGTCCTATGTGGCAGGAAGCAGCTTCCCAGGAGTGCCCTGGGCTGACAGACTGAGTGTGATGTGCAGGCAGGCACGTGGGCATGGAGCGGGCCTCCATGGAGGGAATCGGTCAAGAAGGTCTGTGAGTAGAGGATGTTTTCAACTTAGGTTCCCTTACATAGGCACAGTGGGAAGATGGGGAAGGGCCGTCTAATTTTGCAGAGTCTGGGAAAGCTGCTCTGGAGGCGTCAAAAGTGCTTTGGGTTCCGAGGTGCTGTGTATGTTGTGCAGCTAGGCACCCAGTGTATCTGTGCAAGCATGTCTCCTGCAGAAAATAAGAGTGGCTTTAGCATCAGCTTTCTCAGCTTGTTTTGACAATTACAAAACAAGTGCTTGTCCTTCAGCACTTCCTGGAGCCCTGGGTGAAAGGGCACCGGGCCCTTGTCTGGGTGTGCACAGATAGAGAACCAGAATCATGGTCTCCTGGATGCTCCATTCTGGCTGAGAGAGACAGACGCTAAGCAAGTGGAGCAGCCATCATAGGAAGCCTTCTACCGAGAGCTGAGGCCAGGTGAGCACATGCTGAGGGCTGTTCCTCTACATGTGGTAGCAAGGAGTGCCTCTGAAGACACGGCTAGCCTCAGCAAGGAGTCCAGGGCCTGCAGCCCTAAACCGTCTGTTCTAAAAGGCTCTGGCTTCTGCAGTAGTAACGCTTGCCTGGGATCAGAGCAAACTAAAGGGCACAGGGTTTTCTGGGGCTTTGGCATGTGCAGCTCCTGTCTAGGCTGCAGCTTATTGTGAGGTTTCCTTCGTGACTGCTCACCATGCTCCAGCGTCAGAGGTCAAGGAACCCTGCAGACTGCCTAGTGAGCTACACTTGGCATAAGGTCATTCCTTACACTCAACACACTCACACACACACACACACACACACACACACACACGTGCCTACATACAGGCTGAGGCTCACTTCACTCTGTGCCTGTTCCTTTCTGGTGGGACATGCTGTGTGAAAGTGGATATTCTGGTATCAGACATACTCTCTGGAAGTGTGGGTTCTTAAGGACCAGTTGTCCGAGCGAGTCCTGAACCTCCATGGTTTCTTCTTTGACCTGGTTAGTTTACAAGCAGCAGGAACCCTGTCTCAGTGCTCAGATAGCACTGGGAATCTAAGGCCAGGAGTAGCAGGCGAGATTCTCAAATAGTCACCCTTCAGTGCTTGTCAAAGGATAGCTATGCAATGCGAGAGTTTAGGTGACCAAGCGTGTGGTGGCTGTGAACACTGTGATAAGAACGGGGGTGTCACAGAAATTACTGGTTGCTTCCAAACGTGCTAGAACCTTCCAGGAGGCAACTGATATGCTCAGGACTTATACACTGCACACATAACAGCTGCATACCAGTCCTGAAATGTACTTTGATTGCCATTCGAGTGTGTGTGTGTGTGTGTGTGTGTGTGTGTGTGTGTGTGAATACATATTTAAGCAATAAAGCTTCAGGTGGAAGAGTTGGAAAAACCCATGTTAAGTTGCATTTTGTGGGTGGGTGAGTTACCACATAAATTAACCTTGATCCCAAAGGTCTTTCTGTCAGTGTTAGATCATTTTGAGAATTAATGTCATCCTAGAGATTTTAGTGGGACATATGAGCAGACTCTAATGAATCTGAGATCCTTAAATTAGTTTTTGAATGATTTATTTATTTGAATGTCAGAATTTGTTGGGTTTGTGGCAGGAAGAGAGAGAGAGGCAGACAGAGAAATATTCCATCAGCTATTTTACAATTCAACTGGTTCAACAGCCAGGGCTAAGCCAGGCTGAGGCCAGGAGCCTGCAAGTATATCCAAGTCTCCCATGTAGGTAGCAGGGGATCCAGCACTCGGACAACCCTCTGTGCCTTTCCCATGCTCATTTGCAAGGATTTATACAGGACACAGGGCTGCTGGCACTGGAACCCATATGGGTTGCAGGCGTTTTGGGTGCTGGTTTCACCATCTGAGTCACCATGCCTGGCCCCCGTATATTTAAAGTCTCATCATTTTAAAGCTTATTTGTTTGCAAGACAGAGTTTTATTTATAGAGAGAGAAAAAGAAAGAGAGACAGACAGAGAGAAAGAGAGAGAAAATCTTCCATTTGCTAGTTGCTGGTTCACACCCCCAAAAGACTGTGCCAGAACTGAGCTAATCCAAAGTCAGGAGTCAGGAGGTGCTTCTGGTTCTCTCACATGGGTTGCAGGGCCCAAAAATTTGGGCCATCATCCTTTGCCTATCCAGGCCATAATCAGAGAATTGAATCAGGAATTGGAGCAGCCAGGACTAGAACTGGTGCCCTTATGGCATAGTAGTATAACCGACCACAGTTTAACTTACTATACCATGGCGCCAACTCCTTTTATTTATTTATTTATTTAATCATTTTAAAGTTTTTTATTTATCTTAAATGGAGAGTTTTATATGAAAAGATGAATTCAGAGAGAGAGAGAGAGAGACAGACAGACAGACAGACAGATGGTCCATCCAGCAATTCATTCCCACAATTGCCACAACTGCTAGAGGTGAGCAAGGCTGAAGTCGGGAGCCAGGAGTTTCTTCTGGGTCTCCTATGTGGATGTCAGGGACTCAAGCAGCAGGTAGTTATATAGGAAGAAGAGCAGCTGGGACTCGAACCAGCACCCATATGGAATGTTGTCACAAGAGATGCCCCTACCTGTACTCCACAATGCCAGCCACTATTCTTAAAATATTTATTAAATGATTTGTTTATTCACAAGGCAGAGGGAGAAATCTCGGGAGTGGAAACCAGGCCTCCAACGTGGGACACGGGTGTCTTATCCAGTTTCTTACCTTCTGGCCGAATGTCTGCACCTGAGTCCTTAAACTCTTTGAGATTCTTTGTCAATAGACATAGAGATTATTCCTCTGATACCTGAGGCACAGGCAATGATCCCTCTGGACGTAGTAGCTTTGCAAGCACTGCTGACCCTCCTGCAGCTACATACATCAAGTGAGGCTCCACATGTGGCCCACAAGCACTTGCAGCACCCACCAAAAGATCTGTATGACTTTCCCCAGTTCCTATGAGAAACATCATGCTTGGGCCCCTGCCACCATGCGGGAGACCCTGAAAGATTTCCCAGCCCTTGGCCCATCGTTGGCTTTGCCCAGCCAAGGCCATTGGGGTCATTCAGGGAAGTGAACAAGTAGGTGGATGATCTCTCTTTCTCTAACTCTGAAATAAGTAAATTATCTCTAAAAGCACAAATAAGAACTCCTACAACTGAACAACAGAAAACCAAATAATCTAATTTAGAATGAGCAGGGGCTGGCATAGTGATGCAATGGGTTAAGTTGCCTCTGTGATACAGGGGGAAGCCTGTATTGGAACCCCAGTTCAAGTCCCAGCCAATCTGCTTGCAAGCCAGCTTCCTGCTCATGTAGCTTTGGCTGTGGATAATGGTCCAAGTACTTGGGTTCCTGCCACCCACATGGGTGACCAGCATAGAGTTCATGGATCCCGGCTTCAATCTGCCTGACTTATCTCTGGCTTCTAAGAGTAATTTGGACTAAGATAAAAGTAATTAAAATATGTGTGGAGACAACTCTAAATATGGGTGAGTGCTGGGGCTTGAGAAACAGGACTGGGCCTGTACCCACTGGCTCTATCCTGAAGGGGGCAGCAATGCTTTAAAAATTATTTATTTTCATTGGAAAGGCACATTTCCACAAAGAGACTGTGAGGGAAGGTCTTCCACCTTTTGGTTCACTCCCCAAATGGCTGCAACGGCTGGAGCTGAGCCAATCCGAAGCCAGGAGCCAGGAGCTTCTTCTGGGTCTTCCACATGGGTGCAGGGTCCCAAGGGTTTGCGCCATCCTCTGCAACTTTCCCAGGCCACAGGATAGGATCTGAATGGAAAGTGAGGCATCCAGGACATGAAACGGTGCTCGTGTCCTACACTCATGAGGCTGTTCCACTTCTGGTCGAGTTCTCTGCTTATGGCCTTGGGAGAGCAGCAGAGAATGGCCCAAGGCCTTAGAACCCTTTATTAACATGAAATACCTGTAAGAAGCTCCTGGCTCCCACCTTTAGATTGACTCATTTCTGGCCATTGCGGCCATTTGGGGAGTCAATCAGTGGATGGAAGATTCTCTCTCTCTCCCTTTCTCTCTAGCTCTTTCAGGTAAGAATAAAATTATAAATCTTTTTTTTTTTTTAAAGTATCTTGGATTCAACATTGTGACACACTGGGTCAGTCTGCTGTTTTGGAAGCTGAGCACCAGTTCTAGTGCCAGTTGCTCCACTTCTGATCCAGCTCCCCATAGCAGATGACTAAAGTAGCTGGGCTCTTGCCACCCACATAGGAGACCTGGGTGGAGTTCATAGCTCCTGGCTCCAGCCTGGGCCAAGCCTGGCTATTGCAGCAATTTGGGGTGTTAACCAGTGGATGGAAGATCTGTGTATCCTTCCTTCTTCCTCTGTCTGTCACTCTGCCTTTCAAATAAATAAATCCTCTTTAAAATGTTTCAATTCTGAGACAGGCGCAGTACCAGTTTGTGTTCTGGCAGCCCCACTTCAGATCCAGCTCCCTGCTAATGTTCTGGGAGAGGAGTGGAGGACAGCTGTAGTCCTTGGGAACCTGCACCCACATGGGAGACCCGGAAAAAGCTCCTGGCTTCGGCTCCAGTTCCAGCATTGCAGCCACTTGGGAAGTGATCAGCGGACAGAAGATCTCTTTCTCTGTCTCTCCTCTCTGTAACTACCTTTCCAATAACAGTAAACAAATCTTCAAAAAATGATTCAATGCCAAAGGTAGCTTGTGCCTATTCTGAAAAAATGAAGGAGACTTCTCTAGTTTCATTGGGAGACAATCTTTCAGTACTTAATCTAAAATAGTTTCCTTCATTGATATTTGATATCAGGATTGATTTTCTCTAGACATGTTAATTAAGATGTAGTTGTCATAGTTCCCAAAGTGAACACATCTGTGACTTCTGGATCATCCACAGAGAAATTGCTGGTAACAGTCGTGCTTCCAAGCATTACCGAGAAAGCTGGGCTGAGTGGTGTCATCCGGTGGAGAATGCAGCGAGTCAGGTGGAAAACCATCCCTTGCCGCACTCATCAGCTCTGGCAGAGCCTATCTTGACAAGAGCCAGCAGGAGGGGTTTGACCGCCTTCCATCTTCTCGTGGGCATCATGAAGAGCAGTGGCATCTGCAAACTGAACGAGGCTGAACTGCCAGGCGGGTGTGCTTCATCACCCTTGCAGGGCCACTCTGGCTCCACAGTTTCTAGGAAACATCTTGTAGGGAAAGGGTGAACCGGGTGGAAATCTCAGACCTTGCGAAACCAAGTCTGGGAAAGAGAACAAAGCCACCTGTTGGTTTACAGGCACTACTCGGTACATACAGAAGCCAAGTGACACTGTTCTGCTAAGAAGCATTTACAGATTTCTGGGCCTTTTCAATTAGAGTGCCTTTTCCCTTTGATACTTGATGAGCTGAAAGTCTCACTTGATGTCATCACTTATGAAATTTTACATGGCATCTACCAAACGCCTCTGATCCGTCAAGCAGATGACATGTGTGTACCTCATACACTCACCTCTGAACCTCCAAATTTCTGAGGAAGCACACGAGACCATTAAAGCCCAATACTCTCATCTCCACTCCATCATTCTAAATCCCTTGTCTGCAGGATCTTTTTCCCCTTCTCTTCTCTGTCAAAGATAAGGTTTCCTTCCTCCCCCCCCCCCTAAGTTAAACATCTCTGCTGGATTCCTCCTCTGTGCAGCTTCCACATCCGTCTGAGCATCAGCAGTGGAGACTGTGAAGACAAGGAACCGCCCCTGTAGCCCTGAGACTCACACTGTCCCCAGGAAATTCACTGAGCCAACCACAGGGGAACAGGTGGAAACGAGCCAGAAGAAGGAAGTAGGAATGAGAGGGACAGCAGCAGAGCAGTCTCCAGGGCAGTGAGTTGGTGGGGACAGGGCCTGGGGAGGACTCATCTGAACAGGAGCCTGGATCAGAAAACACAACGTCCTGTGCAATGCAGAGACGGAGAGCTCCTACGTCAGGAGAGGAGAAGGCCAGAATTTAAGGTGGGACTTGATGTAGCTGGCAGGACATGGAGGATGCCGAGAGAGCCAGGGGGAGACTGGGAGGAACTATGGGAGCATAGGATGGCACAGTCAGGCCGGACAGAGCCTTGCAGACCAGTCAGCAATGCAGGGTTTTTTTGGTGAACATATGGGGATGCTTGGGACAGGGTTTTGGGCTACGCTTGATCCCTTACAGTCCAACCTGCTCTCTCTGTGCAACAGAGTGGGAGAGTGTGGAGAAGAGAGGGCACAAATGATAAGCACAGAATTAGAAAACAAATCATAGTGCCAATAGGATCCTGGACTGTCTGCCATTGTCTGTATCCGTTATGTGAGGATACACTAAAATAGCAGAATGATGGACTTATGACTGCTTATGAAGGACTACACTATTGTAATAATATGGGGGAAATCAGCTGGGGGAATTTGGGGAGGGGTTAAGGGAAATCCCATAGCCTATGGAATTGTATCACAAAATTAAAATAAAATAGAAGAAAAAAACTATACTTTGAGAAAATGTAATTTGAGAAATTATGGAAACATGTCAGTCTACAGAACACTCTTTCAAAATAGTAGAAAACTTCAAATAAAATCATTTTTGAAGATTCATTTTATTTTTATTGGAAAGTCAGATATACAGAGGAGAGACAGAGAGGAAGATCTTTCATCCACTGATTCATTCCCCAAGTGGCCACAATGGCCAGAGCTGCACCCATCCGAAGCCAGGAGCCTGGAGCCTCTTCTGGGTCTCCCACACAGGTGCAGGGTCCCAAGGCTTTGGGCCATCCTCGACTGCTTTCCCAGGCCACAAACAGGGAGAAATCTATAGCCGAAGATAAAAGATCGAGAATAGACAACATAATGCTCAAAAACAATATGGAAGGATTCACATCATCCAGTTTCAAGACATAACATAAAGTTTCAATAATCAAGACAGTGTAGTATTGGAAAAGCATACACTGATAACCAGACCAGTACACCCAAGAGAGCCAAACACATATATCCAACTGGATTTTGAAAAAAAAAAAAAAAACAGAAAGGCAATTAAATAGGGAAAGTATAATATTTTAAACAAACGGTGCCGGGAATAATAGATGTCCACATTTTTTAAAAAAGAACCTAGACCCAGATCTTATATCTACACAAAATTAACTCAAAATGCATTACAGTCTTAAAGATATAATGAAAACTATATGACTTCTATGCAGAAACATAGGAAAAAATATAAATGAACTTAAGTTTAGAAATGAGCTTTGGAAAGCATGCTCCATGAGAAAGAAACTTGATAAGTTAAACTTCACTAAAATTAAGAAAGCGAAAAGATAGGGACTGCATCCCATAGCAGAGAGCGTGGCATCAAATATCAACTCTGATGATTCAGCATTGTACCAAAGCACCTGAGAGGCAGGAGATGACGGCCCAAGTGCTTGGGTTTTTGCCACCCACATGGGCGACCCAGATGGCACTTCTGGCTCCTGGCTTAGGTTCTGGACTCTTTGTTGTGGGCATTTGGGGAGTGAATCAGTTGATGGAAAATTTGTTTCTCTATGTGTCTCTCCCTCTGTGTCGTTTTGTCTTTCAAATAACACTTTTTCTAAAATTTATTTATCTGTTTGAAAGGTAGTTAGAGAGAGAGAGAGAAAGAGAGAGAGAGAGAGAGAGAGAAACCTTCCATCTCCCCAAATAGTTGCAATGGCCAGAACTGGGCTGCTCTGAACCCAGGAGCCAAGAGCATGTACTTGAACCATCTTCCACTTCTTCCCTAGGTATATTGACAGGGAGTTGATTAGGAAGTGGTGGAGCCAGGATCAAAACAGTAGGCTCTACAGGTTGTGGCTTTACCTACTATGCCAAAGTGCGGATTCCAGTAAAATCTTTAAAAAAAAAAGATCAGGAGGCCGGTGCTGTGGCTTACCACCAGTGATGCAAACATCCCCTATGGGCACCAGTTCCTGTCTAGGCTGTTCCACTTCCGATCCAGCTCTGCTGATGGTCTGGGAAAGCAGTGAAGGCTGCCCAAGTGTTGTGCCACTGGCACCACATGGGAGACCTGTGAAACTTCTGGCTCCTGGCTTGAGCCTGGCTTACGCCTGACCATTGCGACCGATTCAGGAGTGAACTAGCAGATGGGAGATTTCTCTTTCTCCACCTCTTCCTCTCTGTGTGTAATTCTAATTTTCAAATAAGTAAATAAAAATTTTTTAACTAAAAGACAGAAAAAACCAATGAATAGCAGAAAATATGTGTAAAGTACACATCTGTAAAGAACCTGAATTCAAAATACACAAAGAAGTCTTAGAATTCAACAATACCAAGACAAACAATTAAAACGGGTGAAAAATCTGAAACGAAAGAGTAATAGAGATGACAGTCATGCAAAAAGATGTCCAACATCACTTGGCTTTAAGGAATGAGGAATTAAAACTGAAACATATCATTACAAATCGATGAGAATTGCTACCATTTAAAAGCTTGGCAATAAGTGTGATGGTGAGGATGCAGAGCCACAGGAACTGATGAGAATTCAAACTAGTAAAACCATTTTTAAAGATAGTTGGCAATGTCTTCTAAAATTGAAAATCAGCTTACCATATGACTTAGCAATTACCCAACGTATTAAAAATCATGTCTGTGCAAAATTCTGCATGTGAGTGCCTGCAAGAACTTCATAACCATCAAACATGAAAGCAACCAAGATGTTCTTTGCTAGCTAGATGTATAAACAAACTTTGAAATCATCCGTACACATGATTATTATTCAGAGGTAAAAAGAAATGAGTTATCAAGTCGCATACGATACGTGGAAGAACCCTGATGCAGACGAAAGAAGCCTAGCTCTGCAGGCTACATACGGTCTGAGTCCAGCTGGATGACATTCTGTTAAAAGCAAAGCGATAGACAATAAAAAAAAAAAAGTAGTGTCTAGCAGGGGTTCAGGAGAAGGGGAGTGATGGATGAAAGGATGAAACACAAAGGATTTTTAGGGCTGTGATACTATTCCACATGGGTCATGCAATTGTGGATAAATAACGTGATGGATCTGTCAAAACTCTTTTAACAATAAGTATGAAAGTGAACTTTAGTGTATACAAATTCTTTAACAATCATTTAGGAAGGTAGGGGAATGCCAAAATGTAATTAAGAATGTGACAAAACTATACGTATTACAACTGTATGAGGCAAACATGGTGGAAATGCAGAAGTCTGTAAAACTAATGGCAAATGAAGAAACAGAGAAGCGCACATCGTCACGATGGTTTCTCTAGTGGCTAATGTTGTTTCCCATGAGGGAAAAGGTTAGCCATTCTGAAACCACTGCACATGGAGGCTGGAATTAAACAAATCAAGTAAGTCAGTGACAGGTGGTGGGAGTGAGGTTTCTCAGTTGGAGAGGAAGTTTAGAGATAAGCAAGGAAAGCCAAACAGAAAATTGAGCATCACTATAAACTCATGTTTCACTGAATAGAAATACAAACATTTACACTTAACTTAAATGAGACAAATGTGTAAGAGGGGACTGAAGTGCTCTAAAACCACTACCACTAACCAAAACTGGAAACATTTTCTGCAAGAAAATAAAACTAGTAGTACATGGTAGTTCGAAGTATAAAATAAATATCCAGGAGTATCAGTTCATATAAATGAATGAAGATTAGTAAGGGGTGAGACAAGAAAACACCTTTCATGCTGTGGAATTTCAAATACATTATGTACTTACTCTATCCTCAAGGGGGTGGAGCATAGCTCCTCACTTACTACATGTGGACTGTTATAATGAATTCCTTCCAAAAAGCGAAGCACGGGGAAGAAACTGGACAGACTCTCAACCAGGTCATCATCATCGATAGTGAGAAGAAATACAGGCTTCTGACATTTTGTGAGAAGGGCACTCTACCTTGCTAGCCTGCCACCCAAATACACATAACCCCAGTCTGATGCCTAGGACAACATCTGAGGGGTCCCAGTAAAGAAACATGCTATAAAAACAAACCTGACCAGTACTCCTCCAAACTGTCAAGATAATCAAAAACAACGGAAGTCTAAGAAACTGTCTCAGCCAAGGAAACCATGAATTGATGATTAATTGAAATGTGGTTCCCTCGACAGGATCCTGGAACACACAATACTACCAGGTAAAACCCGTGGAAACCTGAATAAAGCATGGGCTTTGGTTAGTAATAAGGCATTAACATTGGTTCATTGTATCAATGTATTAACATTTTAACTTAACTTAATTTTTTACTATTGTTTACCTAGTTGAGAGGAATGCATGCCTGTGTGGGTCTCTGATTAGGGTGGGGAGGGTCAGATATGGAAGATGGATGGCACAATTTTTTCGGTTTCTTTTTTTTTTCTCAAATGTCTGCAGGGAGGGAAGGTGAGGGGTCCGCTCCTTGTTGTCAAACTACATCAGCACCCCGGGGATGCAGGGATGGTTATTTGATGACACCTTAGAGATTCTGATGTAGGAAGAGTGTTCTGAGGTTGCCTCTTGAATGGCCTTGATAGTTCTGAGACATTGCAGCTTCATTGCACCAGGGTTGAGAAAATCCAAGGTCTGTTGGCTTACTATGACCTTAGTGCTACCACAGGCCCAGGAACATGCTATAAAGCTTGGCCAGGAGAGTGGTTGAACCTATTCTGCTTTTCATCCTCTGACAAGGCAGTTGATGTCTTCTGCTGGCCTAGATTAACTGGCCGTCATGTCCCCCTGAGTGCCTCTGAGCATGTTCTCTACTGCACAGGCATCAGCAACTGAGTAGGCCCAGTCTCAACACATGTACTCTAAGGTCATATCACATACATTATGGTTTTTCCCTGTGGTCAGTATTTGAGTCCAGTGATCTAGTTGGGGAGTCCCCCAAGAAACCTGTGATGACCTCAGACTTGATGCTTCTGTGTGCCTGCTGGTAAACGGTCAGGTTCAATTCATCACCTACACCAGTCAACGCACATACTGGTAGATGCAGGCACCTGGTCCTTTCCACCCCAGCATGGTGTCTTATGCAAACTAATGGGTGCTGAGACCTTGCCCAGCCCAGTCCACCCCAGGCCCAGTCTTCACACACACCAGTGAGTGCCACAACAGCCTTGTCAGGGCAACCCCAATAACCCCCACAGGCCTGCCCCCAGCCCTGGATTTCACTTGTGCCAACATGTGCTATGGTCTAGCCTGGTCCATCCCGTATCCCACCTGGCTCTCATACATACTCATTGGTAACTGCAGTTTAGTTCAGCCTGACTTACCCCCAGACCTAGCTTACCTCCAGACCTAGCCAATGGGTACCACTGCCTTAAAAAGTTTGGCCCGACCCCCAGTCCCAGTTTTTACACTCACCAGTGGAAGCAACACCCCAGCTGTCCCCGAGGTTCCCCTACCAGGCCCTCTCCCAGCACCAGGTCTTGTGTATGCCACCAGATGCTGTGGCCCAGTTTGAGATGGCCTGCCTCCATTCTGGGCATTCACCAGCAGGTGCAGCAGCCTAGCCCAACCCGGTCCACCCACAACCCTCATGTGAATTGTGAATGCTGTGGTCCAACCCAGCCTGACCTGCACGCCATCCTGACTCTAACTTGTGCCAGTATGTGCTTGGACTGACCCAGCCCAGCCTATCTCCCAACCCAGCTTACACATATGGTGAGAATGCTGTAGACCAGCCTGGGGCCTGGCCTGTCCCCAGCCCTGGCTCTGTGCCTAGTTTGAGGTGTTCCCCAAGTTTCTGAACTACCAGTCCCACTCCCAATCCTGGATCTTTTATGTGACAGCAAATGTTGCAGCCCAGCCTGACATGGCCTGCCCCGAGTCCTGACTCACCAGTGGGTATTGTGGCATAGCTTAACTGGCCTGCATCCATTCCAGCTCCTACCAGCCTCACCCATTCTGGCCTACGCTGAGACCCAGCTCTCATGTGAACTGGTGGATGTCATGGTTTAGCGCAGCCCGTCCACACCCATTCTGGCTCTTCCAAGTTCTGGTGGGTACTGGGGCCTAGCCTAGTCTGGCCTGCAACCAATCCCAGTCCACAGGCATGCCAACAGGTGCTGCAGGTTTGCCCAGCTCAGTCTGCTTCCCAGCTCCAGCTCTCACACTCACTGGTGGAAGCTGCAGCCCGGCAAAGGAGTCCCCCACGGTTGCCTTACCAAGTCATTCCCAGTCGTGAATCTTGAACTTGCTGGCAGGTGCTGCAACCCAGCCTGGCATGGCCCACCATGTCTCGGGCTCTCGCTGATAGGTACTACAGCCTAGCTCAGCCAGGCATGGCCCACACCTTGTTCTGGCTCTTGTGCATGGTGCTGAGACCTGGCCCAGCCTGGCCTGCCTCCAGACCTAGCCCACACAAATGCTGAGGAGTGTGGCAGCTCTGCCACACTTGGACTGCCCCAGCCCCAGCTTTTGTGCTCCCCAGTGGAAGTTTTGACCTACGAGAGGAATTCACCAAGTTCCTCTACTAGGCCTGATTCCAGCCCAGCATCTCAGGCCTGCTGGCAGGTGCCACAGCCCTGATTGTCATGGTCTGCCCTCAGTCCTGGCCTTTGCATGTGCCATCAGGTTGTGCAGCCTGGCCTAACCTGGCCCCTCCTAACCAGGCCCCTATGAATGTCAGTTGAGCTCCTTGGTCCAGCCTGGCTCAGCCCATCACCACCCCTAACTCTGCACAGACAGGTTGCTGCAGCCTCATAGAGGCAAGGTCACAAGACCCTACAGAACTTGCTCCCAGATTAGATTGCTTCACATTTTGGTGAGTGTTGCCACTCTAACACTCGTGGGTGAATATTGTGGCCTAGCCGAACCAAGCATGCCCCCTAATTCCAAGTTCTATATGTTCCAGCAGGCGGCAGGTGAGGCTGTTTAGCCTAGCCCAGGTTCTCCAATTGGTGGGTGCCTTGGCCTGACCCAGACATGCCCTTTGGTTTCCCCCATCTAAACTTCTCCAATCAGATCCCTTGCCTACCTGCAAGTACAGTGGCCCGTCCGTGCAAGCCCCCAGAAATCATTCCTCACCCTGTCAAACATGCCCTCAGCTGCTCCCACTCCAGTACCCACCCAGACTCCCTTCCCTGGGGCAATCTGCAGTGCCCCCTCCTGGGGACTGGGGTGGCATGTCCCAGCCTGGGATTCTCCACCTTCCCACCTATCCTGAAAAAAAAAAATAGAATAGGCAACTATGCTGGCACAATAAAAATTTGGCAGTAACCAGGCTCTTAGTGCCTGCCAGGTATTGGCTGCTTTTCTCCCAGCAGTATAACACTTGCCTAGGTACAAGACAACCTAGGCAGTTGTCTACAGCTGGGGTCATTGTCTCAAATGCTATCATGCCAACATATTCATAATACGGAAATCTTGGAGTATGTAGGAACCCTTCACTGTCTTCCTATTTCTCTATAAATGGAAAATAGCTCCGAAAAAGTTATTTTAGAAAATATCACTTTAAGTGCAGGAGTTTAGCACAGTGGTTAACACTCTTGCTTGGCAGGGAGGGGCAGCACTGTGGCACAGCAAGTTAATCCACCACCTGCAGTGCCAGCATCCCATGTGAGAACTAGTTTAAGCCCAGACTGTTAAACTTCCAATCCAGTTCCCTGCTAATAAATCTTATAAGAAAAACTGTTTGTAACATCCACATCCCATATCTGTGGGTTTTTTTTGGTGTGGGGGGGATGGGTGGGATCAAGTCTCCGCACCACTTTAAGTTGTTTGCTACTATGCACTCTGGGATGCAGATAATGGTCAAGTACTAGGCTCCCTGCCACCCACGTGACAGACTGGAATTGCGTTCCAGGCTCCTGCCTTTAGCCTTGCCAAGCCTCATCTGTTGCAGGCACTTGGAGAATGAACTAACATATGAAGACATCTCTCCTTTCTGAGTAAAAGGAAAAGAGGTAGCAATCTAAAACGTAAAATGTTACTTTGAAGCAGAGAGACTGTTGTGGACTACACAGATATATTAACTAACGCAATGTATGGCTCCTGGGGGAATTGCCTGCAATTTACCTCAGAGAATCCAGGAGGGAGAAAAAACCCAGGTAAAAGAGCGAAAGCAGTGGGGAAAAAGGAAGGGGGGGTCGACATGAAGGTTGCTCAGCAGTATTCTGTAGGTTTGGGATTTTTCAAAATAAAATTTAGGGAAAAATATCAATATGATTTTAGGTTTACACAAAATAATACTGAAGTAGCTGGGAATCACTGCTCAGCCTTTTGGGTAACATCAAGTGTAAAGTGTCTGGAGAAACAAACATGCAAAAACAATTAGAAAAAATTCCTGAGAAATAAGTTATGGCTAGGGCCCGATGCGGCAGCTCACCTCACATGCGTCAGGATCCCTTATGGGAACTGGTTCTAACCCAGCGGCCCCACTTCCCATCCAGCTTCCTGCTTGTGGCCTGGGAAAGCAGTCAAGGATGGCCCAAAACCTTGGGATCCTGCACCCATGTGGGAGACCCAGAAGAGGCTCTGGACTCCTGGCTTCAGATTGGCATAGCTCTAGCTGTTGTGGCAGTCATTTGGGGAATGAATCAACGGATGGAAGATCTTCCTCTCTGTATATCTGACTTTCCAATAAAAATAAATCTTTTTAAAACAAGAAATAAGTTCTAGTTAGCAATGCTAAATATGAAAATATGTAACAACTTGTAATAAGTTGAATGAGTGAGGTGGTTTTTACAATCAATATGGAAACAATGTGAACAAATGATGTTGTGCTACCAGAAAGCTATTGGGAGAGGAAAATGTTTAATCTTTCCTTTGTCGCTACTATCTAAATAAATTCCAAAGAAATCAAAGACTTCAAAGGTAAAAACAAAAACTTAAAAGTACTGGAAAAATACATTTATTCATAAATGTAAATGCCTTTCTAAGGAAAGAAGCCATAAAGACTGATAAATTTAACTACATAAATCAGTAACACACAGGAAAATGTTATTAAACATGTGACAATGGACCAATTTCCTTAGCTTACAAAAAGCTCATACAAATCAATAAAAAATAAATCATCTAATAGGAAACAGAACATGACCATACAGTTCACAGAAAATGAAATAGCAGTAACCAATAAACATGAAAATGTGTTCCATCGCCTCATTAAAATGCAAGATACCATTTATCCACTTTCACATGATCAAACATAAAAAGTAGTACCCAGTATCACAGGCCTCATAAACAATCATTCTCATACATTGTATGTACAAGCACATGGGGAAAGGTTTCCAGAGGACAATTCGGCAGTAAACTACGGAACTGAAAATGAAAACTACTCTTTGATCTGACAAGTCTATTCCTATCAATGAACCCTACCAACACATTGTCATTATATGAACAAGTATGTTCACTGCCATATAAGTTAATAAAATATTGGAAACCTAAGAGTTCACTAATGCGTGAGTACTTTTAGTACACTGGGATACCACAGTTTTTAAGAAGCATGATTTTTGCATGGATACAGAAAGATTTTACAAAACACAGCAGAAGAAAGGTACAGGAGAATGTACAGATATCTATTTTTAAATGTTTTAAATGATTACTGGCAAACCAAAGCTTTTTGCCCTGTAAGAACATTAAGACTCTCGATATTGGTTATCATTTGAGAAAAATATTAGTGTACAAAGGAAGGAGAACAAGAGTTGTACTCTCTGTGCCTTTCTGTACTGTCCAATCGTTTTGTCATGTGTGTGTCATTTTCCCCTTTTATAAGAACACTGGTTTAGCAGTGAATTTTGAGGTAGTCCTATGAAGACTTGAATACTGGTGGTGTTTTCAAAATACTGTAGGTAACTGCCAACGTTTACAAGCTAGGATTTCTTCCTCTTGCACTGTTTTGTTCTCTTATGCTTTATATATCATGATTTTCTCTTAAATACAAAGTCACAGTTTTAAGGGCAGTTTGCCTTTTTCTATAAGAAATTTTTGACGAAATGATTTTAGACACTGCTCCTCAAGGACTAATTCCTGTACCTCAAATGGTATTTTCTGCTTCAGAATAGAAATGAGATTATACAATCTACTATGGCTATGAAAACTTAAAATTGCACTAAGAGTTTAAATGTACAGTTCAATATAAAATATCCATTAAATTTAGTAAAATAGAATCACAATGGAAAAATACAGTCATGAAATTAGCTCTTAACATTTTTTTCTGGGGCCAGACAAGAAGAAATGAGACTAAAAATAAAAAACACACACAAAAAAAAAAAAAAAAAAAAACACTACCAAAAACAGGGTGAGACAATCATTTATTTATTAGACAGGGTAAGTTCATTTAAAGAGAGAAAATATATCCAAAATATAGGTTTAGTTTGTTGTTACAGGCACTGATGCTCCCAACAAACAGCACTCAATACATCATGGAAACAGGCCACATACAACCAGAAAGATGCTGTTGTGCCACAGTGCTTAGGAAACAACCAGTACAAAGTTAGAGCGCACAAGATTTCCCAAGTCATCAATCTGCATTTTCTGCCACAAGGCCATTTGGCTGGCTCCCTCGTTATTAAGAAGTGAGTCTTTCTGTATTCTCAAAACTGTGATTGATGCACACTTCTGAATGACACTGAAATCATAGTCAACTGCAGACTTAGCTAGCTCACATGGTTTCGAACTGTCCCAGGCAGTAACTGAGTGTCTCATTGTTCTGTAAATTAAGTGCCATATTTAATACATTTATCAGGGTTACAATGCACCTGAATCACCTTTAGTCCTATGTATATACTTGGAAAAGACAGCAGAAATTGACTGGGGTCAATTTGAAGAGAAATTAGGTGAGCTCACCTGGCCTGAGGTATACAAGCTGCTAGCACACTCAGAATTATTATGTCAATTATAGCCAAATTATTTGGCATCATTTTTAGCAGGTCTTTCCTAACTGGGCAGGCAGAGAGTTCAATATCCATTCTAGAAGCTAGTGAAAACATTGTAAAGTAATACACTGATTACTATGAAGAAAAACTATTGCAAACGATCAGCTGAGAAATCTGCTAGGTCTGGTCTTCTCTCAAATATATTAATTTTGCCAACCATGTCCTTTCACAACAATAAGTAATCACAAGATAAAGAATAACTTTTCACTCCACATAGAAAGCCTCTGAAGGAAATCCACTCATAAAAGACTCACACAGTACAAATTCATTTATATTAAATGTCCAGGAAAGGCATACCCACACAGATAGAAAGTAGATTAGGGTTGGGGGCAGAATTGGGTGAAAATGAGGTGAAAATGAGGCAATTATTACAGGGCAAGGGGATTCTTTTTGGGACTACAAAAAGTCCTAAAAGTGATTGTGGCCAATATTGCACAATTTTGTGATTTACTGAAAGTCACAGAATTGCACCCTTTAGTTGGGTCAACTGTAAGGTAGGCAAGCTACATCTCACAACACCATGGAAACATATTAGCAAAGGAATTCAGCCGCAAGTGAAGAAAACAAGAGACTCTGCCAAGTCAAGTGATACCTGAGGAAATGATAGACAAAACTGGCATTAGGAGCTTGCTTTTTTCCACACTACTTTGATTTCATTATTACTTTTACCCGACTTCACATTTTTAACACGTTTCAAATTATTTTAGGCTATTGGCAGATTCTAACTTTGTTCTCATTAGAGAGCAGAGTCAGTGTTCCACAGAAAGACTAGATCGGCGAACAAAACAGAACAAAACACTAATAAAAAAATGCAATGACAAACTCATCTTATGCCTTGGGGCTGTGCGTTATCAGGCAGAACAGAAGGAGTGAGGTTCGGTTCTAATGGAAAATGCCATCAAGTATAAGGACATCTTATGACTCTTGCCTTAAGCATATTTCCTTTTCAAATCTGCAGACATTCCCTTTACACCTATACAACTCAACAAAAGCAATGTGCTTACACCTGTACAAATTCAAAAATGCATTATGCCCTACATAAAAACATTCAGTTTCCTGCAGCTTTCTGGATCAAAGAGCTAGCCAATTGCTCTAAAAGTAAAATTACTCTTTCTAAAAGAATTCAATTCTATGTCTTCATCCTCACCAACATAGACTGAAGGCAGAAAACTCCAAACCTGCTATAAATCTCAAATGGCCTTGCATTTCATTAAAAAAATTAAATATATTTGTTCCAAATATTTAGAACATATTTGGCCCAATTTCTTTAAGTCTGCCTTTAGATTAATGAGAAGTTTTATTTTCATTTAATTCACTAGTTTAGCATAAAAACAGCTAACAGCAACTCTGAATAAATTAAATTAATAACAAGCAATCAGCTTTCCTCAACAATTATTGTTCTACATAGGCAGGATAATGAAATCACAAATGGTCTTTTGGTCTATCTTTAACTATTTCTATACTATATAATCACTTAGAGCACATTTTAACACATAAAGGAAGAGAACACAAATAGTTTTACAGCAAGTTGAACCTGTTAAATACTTCTGTTACGACACAAAAATTTCTTAACTGTACACAGAATCTGAGAAGTGATTACACAAGACAGTCAATGCTAGAAAGTATACAGGAGTGGGGTGGAGTAAGAAACCATGGATAAATGAAAGACTGGCAAATATTTGCTGAAGCAGAGCCACTTGTTAGGGGATATAAGAAGAAGGTATATGTCACCATTTTGGTCTCATTAGGGAAGTTCATTTACTAAGAACTGAAGATCATTTTACTATAATTCATGCTGCAAAATGCAGTAGTCACACAGTAATTCCAAAAGGATCCTAAAAACTGTAGTGCAAAAGAAAAGAAATTTAAGAAAATAAATAATCACAGAAACCATCAACATTTTCCAATGTGTTCAAAACAGTGACTTTACAAAATACGTGAATTTGTCTTAAATGAAAAAATTTCCTTATATTAAATTCAATCAAAGATTCATTTCATAGATAACCAATACTGCATTAAGAACTTGACCAACAATGTACAAACAATGGCCATAGTTTTTTTTTAATTGGTCTGAGAGATCAATATAAATACTAATGGGGGGAGTGTGTTTTATACCCCAAACTCCAATATTCAGCTTTGTGTCCTGTCATATCCTAATTTGTAAAAATCTTAACGGCGCAGTGATTCAAGTTTTCGTAACTTCAGTGATGTGCTAGAGGACAATGCATCCTGATTTGAAGAATTTGTTGCATCCGAAGGCCGGAACAGTACTCGACCACGATGATTAAATACATAAAAGGATGGGTGATTCCTTAATGTATCAAATGTCCTTAAAAGAAAAAGAAAGCCATCAGTTTTAGGTAATCTTTATAAAAGCCTAACTGAAAGCAAACAAGCTTCCAGTGAATTACACATTTCCTATGGGTTACATTTTTAAGTATAAACTCATGAAATCAGACTGTGAATGATAACCACGCTGTATTTCACTTTGCCTGTAGGAAAACAATAAACAACCTGGAAAGGCAGCATTCAACTGTCAAATTACTTTTTTTTCTTTTATCTGAGAGGCAGAGAAACAAAGAGACAGAGAGCTCCCATCTGCTGGTTTATTCCCAAGATGCCTGCAAGGGCTAGAGTTGGCCCAGATTCAAAAGCCAGGAGCCAGGATTGCAATGGAGGGCTGTCACGCAGGTGGCAGAAACTCAGTTACCTGAGTCATCGCTTGTGCTTCCCAGGGCCTGCTTTGGCAGGAGGCTAACTCAGGAGCCAGAGATGGGAATCGAGCTCATGGGAATCGAGCTCAGGCAGTCTGCGGTGAGAGGCAGGCATCTTACCTGCTAAGCCAATGCCAGCTTCCTAACTCACAAATTTCTTTTTCACTCAGCCATTCCTTCCAGAATGCCTCTGAGTAATAACGCAAATACTAGCTCAACTTTCATCACCTCTGTAAATCTAATAGTAACCCATGCTCCATAGTCTTTTAAAAAAACATTACCTATACTGTTACTTGATTATGCTCATTTAGTACTCACTATTCAAGCCATGACGAATTCACAGATTTGGTTTCTAAGAATCTTTCAAGTACAACAGCAACAACAACAATTAAAAGCTCCTGCCATTGTCCAAGTTCATGTGCCATTTTGTTTTACTTCTTTCTTTCCTGGCTCCTTGCCAGAGATTCTACATAGACTCTTTGTAACTGCAGTCATCAAAGTGGAATATCCTTTCTTTCTTTTCCCCAATAAGATAGATATGGTCTAAATAAAACAAGTTCACAAACACCTCAGTGTATGGCCTTAATTGTATTTGTTTCTAATAATGTTCCTGGAAAGAAACAAAATAATTCTTCCTTTGATCAAAACTCAAGTCTCAAAGTCAGCACATCTAAACATGCAAGCATCACCTGATACACAACAAGAGGCCCGATATGTAACTATTAAAAATGTACTAGCAAAGACAGGATGATTCAGCTTCCTCTAACATATAAGTGAATTCTCTAACATATGTAAATTATTCCAAGAGAATATTATAAAGGGTTCTTATTTCCAGGATCGGGAACATGAATAAAATCCATAGACAAAATTCAACAAAACTAAAGGATGGTTTTAGGAAAGTGAAAGTATGCAAAAGAAAGTAAACAAAGCTCATGAAAATAGCTTAGAAGTACAGAGGAGGAAAGCAAGTGGAATAGCAAATATTCCTAAATTCAGGGATAGAAAAGGGCTGGAGAGGAGAGTGTATGTCAACATAAATTTAAGTGAGAGAGGAAACAGAAACCCTTTATTCTTCCAGAGACCAATCTGTAACAAGAGGATACAAAAAGAATGGAGGAAGAGCAGGGGGAGGAAGGGAACAAAGGGAGAAAGGAGCTTGATTCGTATTTCTACAGGGTTACTCCTGGTTCTGTCTATGGTCAACCGCCAACCACCTAAAATTCTAAGCGACTAATGGTCACCACAACTAGTACCTTATTCTAATGTCTAAATCTGTCATTCAGCTTCTAATTTTCCTATCATATCAAACACTGCCTCAATATTTTCACTTCATCACTCATACATACTCCATAAATAAAATATAAACAAAATCGATTTTGATGTACCAGAAAACACACATTTTCAATTATGTAAGCGAAAAAAGACTTACTTATTTTTTAGTTCTGAAGTGGCATCCATGTCTTTAAACTCCCCTGCAATATGAACTATACCATAACAGGTAACTGCAAAGGCCAGAAGTGTCTGAAGCACTATCTGTGAGTATAAAGATTGAGATTACTAAACAGCACACAAATTACTATAGGCATTTACAGTCCTCTCTGCCTCCAACAGGGACTTCTTTCAAAACAAATCTAGAAGTTCTGTGCTCAGTGGCAACAATACATTGGATGCCTTGATAAATGAACTTAGTGACCTGCCAAAACAAGCAAAATAAAGGAGTACTGCCATGCCAGTGAGTTACACAGAAGTCAATGATCAAACATGACCTGCTTCCAAGAGCAGCTAAGAATTTTTCACTGTATTATTTTTCAGCATCATACATAAAGAACCTAAATCATATGTATACAGTTCAAAGACAACACTGCACACCCACCAACCTGGTTAAAAAAACAGAATACCACCATTATCTCTCACGTCTCAAATGTCCCTGTTCAATTACATCCTGGATTCTCTCTCAAATTAACTACTGTCTTTAGTCTGTATTAATCAGTTAATTGCTTTTCTTCTCTTTTTTTAAAAACAATTATTTATTTGAAAGGTAGAATTACACATAGAAAGGGAGAAACAGAGAGAGGTTTTCCATCACTCCCTACATGGCAGCAAATGTGGCCGGGCCAAGCCAAAGCCAGTAGCTAGGAAATTCATCCCTGATCTAAGTGGGTGGCAAGGATCCAAGCACTTGGGACATCTTTCACTGGCTTTCCAGGTGCAATTATCAGGGAACTGAACTCATGCTGCAAATGGTAGCTTAACTTGCTGTGCCACAACACCAGCCTCTTTGTCTTTCAATTTTACCAGCCACACCCATATTTCTAAAACATGTATGCTTAATTTTCCCATTTTGAATTTTTAAAAATAGACTCAAATGTACTCTTTTTATGTCTTGTCTCCCTTGCTCAACATTATGTTTGTAAAATGTATCTGTGCTATAGTAGTATGGCTGTAGTCTATGCAATTTCATTGTGTCCTGTATTTGGTTATAGGAAGATAGCGCAATTCTCACATTACATGTTGTCATCTGCTGCCATCAGACAGTCAAGTGCTTGTTTATTCAAATGGTTGCAGCAAGCCAGGGCTGGGCCAAGCTGAAGCCAGGAGCTGGGAACTCAGTCTTGGCTTCCCACATGTGTTTCAGGGGCTCGAAGCACTCGGGCCATCAGCTGCAGCCACATTATCAGCAAGCTGGGCTGGAAGCTTTGCAGCCAGGGCTCAAACCGGCTCACCAAGGTAGGATGTCACTGTTGCAAGCTGTGGCTTAACCCGTTGCACTGCATATTTTCTGGCATATTTTCCTGACTCCAAATTTTCCAACTTGTAAACAGAATGAGGTGGTTTAAAATAGACAGTTGCACCTCTGAGCATCTGCACACATGTGCTTGTGTATCCACAAAGAGCAAAGGTGACAGGAGATGAACTTAATAGCCACATCTACCATATTCCTTATTACAGACAACTACAGCCAAAATTAGTCACAAGGCACTGTTGTGTCTAAATCAAAATCTACTTTCAGGTAATACCAGTTTACATTTGCATCACTGCTATACCAAGAACACTTACTCTACACAATGCAAACAATGGCACTAGTACAAAGAATATTGTAAACCTGTAAGTTAACATGAAAGAATAGTCAAGATAAACTGTTGAAAAGAATGTATCAACTAATTATAGTTGACAATTATGCACATTTAAGAAATTGTCTTTGATTTAGTAAAACTACACATATGTAAATGAAGATGTTATTGTTTATGCATAGGAAGGGGGCTGAACTACTAGTCTACTCCAAGCTGGAGAAAAATGTCTGAGGAATGTGGTCTGTATCTTGTTGGTTTAATTGTGTGGAGTCAGTTTTCAGTTTTACAGGTTTTGTTACAAATAACCTACTACTTTTGCAATTTCAAATACGCTAAACATAAAAACTGTGAATAAAGCACGAATAATGTCATTTGAGGTTAAAAAATACTAATTTTTCAGTCTTATCTCCTCTTTGTGTCCCTAAACAATGTATTAGTGGTATTCCTTGTTTTAAAGTCTTATATAAGCAGGAACTTTTCTAAAAAAATAAAGCCCAGATGCCGGTATTGTGGGCACAGCAAGTTAAGCTACTGTTTGGGATGCTAGCATGCAATACCCAGGAGCAAGGTTGCAATCATGGCCACTTTGTTTCCAATGCAGCTCTCTGCTAATGCTCCTGAGAAGGCAACAGAAGATGGCTCAAGTACTTGGGCCCCTGCAGCCATTTGGGAGCTCCAGATGGAACTGCTGGCTCCTGATTGCAGCCTGGTTAGGATTTGGTTGTTGCTGCCATTTAGGGAATGAACCAACAGACGAGCAATTATTCCCTCTCTCCCTCTCTTTTTTTCTCCCTCTCTTTCTCTCTCTTACTCTCATGCTCTACCTGCCAAATAAATACATCTTGAGAAAAAAAGAAGCCAAACAGTCAAAATTTTAAGTCCATTTTATGCAATCGACAGAGGAACTTCCAGAAAGACCACTCTATGGTTCTAGAAAACTACTTTGGTTTCCAGAAAGACTACATTTATGGTTCTAGAAACAGAATCTTTGCATATAGAGCAAAATTTTCTATAAAGAGAACAGATGTTACTTCATATCCAGAAAATTTTAAGAGAATTAAAATCAGCAAAAAGAAGCTATAAGCTATGTGGTTAGCTTTTAAAAATATATTTAAAAGAATACAAATGACCAACTTACATCTATTGGCAGTGATTCATCTTCTTTTTCTGTTAATCGCATATAAGAACGATCTATAAATCAGAAGCATACCATTAAGGAAAGTATAGCTTATTTTTTGCTCTTAGAATGCAATCAAATCAATATACCAAAGAAGTGGTTAACTTGTAAGCTATACAAAGTAATGTTAATCCCAATTCTTCAAAACCCTCTATTGGCAGCCAGCCTTATCTTGAACTATTTTATTTTCATTGTGACCTGTTTTGTCACCTTATAAAACAGGGTTAAAAAAAAGGTGGGCAAGTATCAGGCAGAAATACTTAAGCGTAATTTTTCTTTCATTACTGCAAAAAGTAGAAACTATTTATTGTACAAACTTGTCAAAGAAATTGCAATAATAAAAATACGGAAAATCTCAACTCTGCAATAGCACCACTACCACATAACACAGACAGAGTTATACAGATCTGTTTCTCCTAAGAGAATACTCTGGGGCAGTGAAAGAGGAATTCCAGGACATAAGTTCCTGTCTTTACTACTATTTAAGTGTAATTGTGCCACTGCTTCAACCACAGGAGGCACCAAGCGACAAAAGAAAAGGGTCAGGCTTGGAAACTTCAAAAACATGGAGTATGGTAACAAACAGCTCTTCAAACAGTTGTATCTCACTCAATTTAAGATACACTCAGTGATTGTAACACATTTTAATTTCATGGCATTAAAATGCAGTAACTTCTCAATGCCCGAGTTTCCCCAAAAGTAATAATGGTAATAACACGGAGATTAAATGAAATGCAGTATATGATTAACATGTTTCTATAATAAAGTTCATTATGGCGAAGCTGAGAATGATGCAACACCATAGTGTGCTATCTCCTGCTACAATCTAATGTGACACAATCTCAAAGGTAAATATTAGTCTTTTCCCAACATCAGCATTATAAGGCGATCTCACTGTAGTGACAAAACCACAAAGCATTTTTATCAATTGAAACACAAAATATAGAGTCCTCATTCTAAATGATCCTAGGACTATCTCAATTTAATAATGTACTTTGGACAAAAACATTCAAATTACTTTGAGCATATATTCACTCTTTCTTAAAATACAATGTGCTTATACATATTTCTTAAATTTTAATTTACTAGGTTTATCATAATACAATTGTAAAAGAAAAATCAAAACAATACCAAAAATAGATTTGGACTAACCTCCTACAGTCTGCTCAATTCCCAGCTAGCTTTTCTGTTTGCATGAAGCGTAATCTGAGTCTAACACTACCTTAGCCAGGCATTTCCTCATCTGCAAAATGAAGGGATTAGACTTCAGTACTCTCCAAGGGCCTTCCTTGCTCTGTGATTATACAATTTCAAAGCTGAAGCTTGTTGTAGAAAATGACAGCGCCCCAGTGTATCCTAGTCACCTCCAGGACTATACTTTTAAAACCAATGGGCACACAAATCACCGGGGATCTTATTAAAGTGCAGATCCTGTTTCAAGAGATCTGGGGTGGGGCCTGGGTGTCTAACAAGCTCCTTGGCGATGCCCATGAGCTGGTCGGTGGATCACACTTTGTATAGCAAGGCTCCAGGATACTTAATCCCCCGGCTCCACACGTCTTTATATACTTTAATCACTGAATCCATATCACTTTATTGTGATTATTTCTCAACTCATTTACTTTTCCACTACTTTGAACTCCTTCGGGCATCACTGTATCCCTAGCACCTAAGCACAGTGCAATTTCAACCAGTGACCACAGACTGAATTTTATAACGCAGTGTAGCATGTATCCTTCGCCCAAGGTCATGTAGTTACAGCTGTAAAACAAATTTTTAACTAGTCTTTCAGACTCCTAGTCCAGTGGTCTTTCCTCCGTGTCACCCTGAGGTCACGGATCATTTTACTTCTCAGTTTGCACCTGGACAGCTCGGGAGTGCCCAGAATGCTGTCCATCTAGCTGTCATGAGACCATGAGCATCTGGAGCTCACTGTCCCGCACTGCTGCCTGTCCTGCCCCGTGCTGGATTTGACATCACTTGTCCTGGATTCCCGAATAGACACCCTCTCTTGAATCCTCCCCCGACACCCCCTTCCAATCTTCCCTCACTCTCTGATGCCTCATTCGCCTTAAGCTCAAACTCCAAGGGTTCCACCCTGGACCCCAACACTGCTTGTCTTAGTCACCCCAAACTGTAACGTCTCTAATGACCGTTCTCCGGACACTCAATCCGACAGTCCCTTAGGGATGCACCTACACATTGTCCCCAGTGGTCCCACATGGGAGCAGTCCCTGTCACCCAAGCACTTACGCTGAGCAGCGGAAAAGGCGGCGTGGGCTAAAGCAAAGAGGCCGATGCCTACCAGCCCCTTCCACAGCGATGGCGCCATGATACTGAAGGAGCTGCAACCCAACAAAGAGGCGAAGGGCGGCGGAGCTGTTCCCTTTTTCACCGGCGGGTGTCAGTACGGCGCCGAGAGATGACGTCACTGAAGACCTTAGCGTGTGAAGTGTCTCAGGGGTGATAAAAACGGGAGCAGCGAGAAAGCGGAAACGGGAATGTCGGGAAGGAGGAGTGAGGGACGCCGCAAAGGGTTTGGGAGAGTTGGGAGCTTGCGCTTTGGGACTTGTGAGACGGGGTGGGGCTGAGCGGAGGGCGTAAAGGACTGGGAAAGCTGGATCAATGGGGACGCAAAGAGGAAAAGCGGCGAATGAGCGCTGGCCGCGGGAGAGGGGGTGGAGCCTGGGGAGACCAGGGTGTGGCTGAGGGACGGGGGTACTAAGTGCCTGGGGCAAAGATGAAAAGGCGGGCTGTACTGTAATGAGACCACCGACGGTGGTTTTCTAGTTGGTTGGTTTTGGTTTTTCTTTCAAGCTGCGTCCTTTGTTCTCAGTAAACCTTTCCTATGCTTCCGCCTTCTGGGAACAAGCACTGCAGAAGGCGGCAAACGTGTTCCAGCGAAAAGGCAGAGTGTCAAGGGCAGCAACCTGGGGTTTGGAGCCCCAAACAACTGCTGTGCGGGGGACGCACTCGCTAGACGTTAGTTCTTTTCTTCCCTCCAAAACAGGTGTAGTGCAGCCCCAAGTGTCTTGCGATTGCGTTAAGGAAGTGATCAGAGAGAGGAAATGAAACGATGTAGCAGTTCCAGCGCTCGCTTGCCAGCTCTCCGTTTCACACCGTGGAGTGAAACATGTACTCTTCTTTTTCTTTGCCTTTAGCCCCTAAAACGGGCCGGTTTTTCCTCTGCTCTCCTTTGGTGAGCTCACTCATTGTAATACAGCATGGATATGGTTGTGATTTCAAATTCACATCCGTCTCAAGTAACTCCATAGCAACAGGCTTGCACTTTTGACTGTCTGCTGGACGTTTGTTCCTATGGGGGTGATCGTGTGGCACTTGAAATTTAATTTGCATTCAGAATTGATCCTTTCTTCCCCCCCCCCCCAAACTCCACATCAATTCCTCCAGTACCTCTCAGCTGAGTGGCACAGCTGTATAGGCTGTATTACAAGATAAATGCAAAGTGTAATCACAAATCTTACCACAATTCTACCTTTTTGTGCAATTTGCGTGTAGCTCCAAGTTGCCAGTCCTGACCACTGTTGTTAAACCGGCAACACCTCCGTTCTCTGTCCTTTTCACATCGTCTTCTAACATAGTATGTAATTTACCTATTTATTATGTTTGGTTTTGTTTACTTCTCCCTTCCAGCACTGAAACTTAAGACATTTCTGTGTGCCTAGAACATAAATTGTCACATTGCATACTTTCAATAAATGTTTACCGAATGAACAATATGAAAAAACATAATGCATGTATTTCTATTTGAAAGGCTTTCTACAACAGAGTCTTTCTGTTATTTGAATTGAATTTAAACCTTTGTGGGTTTTCAGGCACTCTTAAATTTTGATAATCTTTTTTGGATTGTAGAATTTTCCTAATAAAGTTGAGCTTCCTCAAACCTGCCAAAAGAAACTAGAAAATAAAGATATCCAGGATTTATCGTATTTTGTCAAATTTACCTGTATATGCTTTGGCCTGGATCCTATTTAACAAAAGTCATAGTCATTTTTTTCTGTGGTCCCCCTGCAACTTCTTCACCCCTTTACCAAAATTATACATAGTGTTTGATCAATGTGAAGTGCAGTATATGTATTCCTTACAAATGTATTTATTTATAAGTCTCCCAGTCGTGAAGAACCAGGAGGTAATAGGAATTCACAGCAGGAAAGCATTTCCTTCTCCACCCCTGGGAGGTGATGAGTTGCAGAAGATGGATGACCAAAAAAAAAAATCTTAAAACATTGTTTTAACTTGAAGGATAAGCAAACTGAAATTCGTCTTTTCAGGTGCTCTACTGCTTTAATTCCTAACATCCATGAATCTGTTGCAGAAAATGACTAGGAAGGTTCTTAACAGATCCTCAATGTGTTTCTTTTCAAAAGATTTACTTATGGGTAGGGGAGGGGTGGAGACCAGCAAGGAACCTGGAAATTGAATAAACTATCTTTGCCTTATCCTGTACATTGAGGAAATGACCCCATCAGACTTGGAGTTTTGCTTTCTCTATTGCACCTTAAAATGCGTTCCCCACTTTTTTAAACCTCTTTTCCCACATTCTGAATACAAGAGAAACTAGCCTGTTTCAGATTTTCCAGTAAGTGGTTAAATTGTGTTCCTGCTTACATTCTGCCCTGAAGGGAGAAGCCAAAGTATTCATAGTTGCAGTTACCAAGTTACCTTGGGTCCCCTAGGACATGGTTCTCTAGATTGGACCATTAGCTGTGGGAGGTACAGTTAATGACAACACTGTTTTCCTGAGATTTTAGAACATAGGTCAACGCTCTTGAGAAAGAATATTTAAATTCCCAAATAACTGTAGAAGTGGCTTCAGTTTTCCCAAAAGAAACAACTTTTCTCCATATGTCCCATGTATACATTATGCAAATGTTACAGAAGGTGAGAATAATGCCTAAAACATTTTCTCCTGAGAGGATACTTGTAAAAGAGTCTTCATGTTTCCCAGGATAGTCCATTGACAGAGAGCACACTGCTATCTCAGAATTATCAAGTTCATTAACTTTTCCTCGCTACACAACAACACAGGTATATTCATCCACCCATCTATGTTTGTGCTTCCCATGCAGATTCTCCCTCTGCTACTTTTCTTCCCTTAAAAAATAAAACACTCCCTAGGAAATATATTGCTGACTATTACAGGTTTCTGTAAGAGTGTGTCTGTTGCAGGTACTAAATCTTTATTCAAGTTATTTATATTTAGCACAACTTTTTTTTGTTTTTTTTTTTAAAGATTTATTCATTTTATTACAGCCAGATACACACAGAGGAGGAGAGACAGAGAGGAAGATCCTCCGTCCGATGTTTCACTCCCCAAGTGAGCCGCAACGGGCCGGTGCTGCGCCAATCCGAAGCCGGGAACCAGGAACCTCTTCCGGGTCTCCCACGCAGGTGCAGTGTCCCAATGCATTGGGCCGTCCTCCACTGCTTTCCCAGGCCACAGGCAGGGAGCTGTATGGGAAGTGGAGCTGCCGGGATTAGAACTGGCGCCCATATGGGATCCCGGAGCATTCAAGGCGAGGACTTTAGCTGCTAGGCCACCCCGTCGGGCCCTAGCACAACTTTTTAGGTAACAAATTCTAGTAGTTTACTCATTGCTAGATAAACTAATACTTTCAATATTGAAATGATGTCCTGTTTCTTCCTTACAAAGCTGATGAATGTTTATTGTAACAAAAATTGAACAGGGCCCGGCGGCGTGGCCTAGCGGCTAAAGTCCTCGCCTTGAAAGCCCCGGGATCCCATATGGGCGCCAGTTCTAATCCCGGCAGCTCCACTTCCCATCCAGCTCCCTGCCTGTGGCCTGGGAAAGCAGTCGAGGACGACCCAATGCATTGGGACCCTGCACCCGCGTGGGAGACCCGGAAGAGGTTCCTGGTTCCCGGCTTCGGATTGGCGCAGCACCGGCCCGTTGCGGCTCACTTGGGGAGTGAAACATCGGATGGAAGATCTTCCTCTCTGTCTTTCCTCCTCTCTGTATATCCGGCTTTCCAATAATAATAAAAATCTTTTAAAAAAAATCGAACAAAAGTTGTGTTTTTCTTAAAGCATCAAGTGATGTGCTGGAAATTGAGTTTTGAATTTTAGGAAGCAAGATTGTGGTTATATGGTTTTTATCTTAAAGATTTATTTATTTACCAGATAGCTTGTACTACAGTGATTAAAAGCAAAGCAAAGGCCTTGGAATCATATTGGATTTGAATTCTGATCTATCACTTTCTTTTTTAAAAAGATTTATGTATTTTTATTGGAAATGCAGATGTACAGAGAGAAAGAGGGACAGAGAGAAAGATCTTCCATCTGCTGGTTTACTCCCCAAGTGACTGCAATGGCCAGAGCCAAGCTGATCTGAAGGTAGGAGCTTCTTTTGTGTCTCCCATGCATGTACAGTGTCCCAAGGCTTTGGGCCGTCCTCGATTGCTCTCCCTGGCCACTAGCAGGAAGCTGGAAGAGAAGCGGAGTAGCAGGGATATGAACCAGTGCCCATATGGGATCCCAACGCATGCAAGGCTAAGACTAGAGCCAGTAGGCTACCACACCGGGCCCAACCCTTCACTTTCTACCTCTGGGATTTTGGACAAGTTACTTAACTTCACTCTGCTGGTCTTCTCATCTGTAAAAGGAGAATTATAATAGTGTTTTTCTGATAAGGTTGTCTCCAGGATTGAAATGATACATAAAAAGTGGTAGAATTGTCTCAGTAAGTACTCACTAAACGTGAGTCGCTGTTACTAACTGCTTTTAGTTTTTTTAATTGTTTTAGTTATTTGAAAGGCATAGTTACAGAGGGAGGGGGAAAGATAAGAAGAGGAGTATTCCGTCTGCTGATTGGATGGAATGGTCATCACAGATAGGGCTGGGCTAAGCAAAAGCCAGAAGCCAGGAGCTTCTTTTGGAAATCCCACATGAGTGCAGGAGCCCAAGCTCCTGGACCATCTTCCACCACTTTCCCCAGGAGCATTAGCAGGGAGCTAGATCGTAAGTGGTATAGCTGGCACTCAAACCAATGATCATATGCAATGTCGGCTACAAGTGGAAGCTTAAGCCGCTATATCACAGCAGTAGCCCTGTTACTGACTTCTAATAACCATTTCCCATTAGCTACTTTCCTCTTTTGATTGTTTTCATTGTTCTTAACCATACCATTTCTAGATATATTAATATTTCTCTTTAAGTTTCATTACCATATATTAGGTTACTTATGTGAGGTTAATATGACTGTTCATTTCAAATGCCCTTGCTAATGACACTGATTATTGCTGTTTTCGGCACATTGGGTTGGTCTTTTTTATATATAATACATTTACCGTATTTTGATAAGGCTTACATAGTTAAAAAGGCTACCTGCTCATGTGGACCAGCGATGAGGATGGGGAGGGTTGAGGAATGGGGGAACACGGATGAGACACCTGCCTCCAATCTCCTTTTTCCTTCCTGTATCTAGGGGTTGGGAGAGAGAAGAGGAGAGGGCTGCTCCCAGCAACCCAAACACATCGGCACCCAGAGATGGGGGACAGCCGCCTGACGTCATCCCAGGGTCCCTGATGTGGAGCCTGTCCTGAGGGGATTGCTTAAGCAGTTTTGATAGTTCTGAGACGCTGTTGATTTCATTACCCCAAGGTTGATGAAATCCTTCCAATGTCCACTGGCTGATTTAGTCCATATTAGAGTATCCACTTGCCCAGATACTCACTGTCAAAGCTTGGCTGGGAGAGCTATCCAATTAGTTCTGCCCTGCATGATACTAAATATCCTCTTCAGGCCTCAGTGAACTGGTTTTCATGCACCTGTATGCATCTGGGCATACCATCCGCTGTACAGACTTCAACGACTGTGGAGACCCAGTTCTGACACATGCACTCCACAGTCAGACCACAAATCCTGTGATTTTCACTGTGGTTGGAGTTCTGATTCCAGTGATCCAGTTGTGGAGGGTCTCCAATGAAACCTTACCAAAGGTGATCCCATATCTGACTCCTGTGTGCCAGTCAGTTCAGGGTCTAGCTCAGTCCATCACCTACATCAGCCTACACAAACACTGATGGTTGCAGTCGCCTGATCATTTCTGTCCCCAGCCCCATCTCATACACAAACCAAAGGATGCTGTGGCCCAACCTATCTCTGCAAAGCACACACTCTGCCTTCACACACACCAGCAGGAACTGCAGCCTAGTCAGAGCAATTGACTCCCAGTAGCTTCTACCAGACCTGCCCCCAGCCCTGGTTCCTGTACATGCTGATGTGTGCAGCAGACTGGACCAGTCCATCCCACATGCCATTCGGGTCTCATACACATCAATGGGTATTGGAGCCTAGCTCAATCTGACCAACTCCACCCTCCAGCACACACTCGAGCCAGCGGGTGCCACTGCTTGTCCAGCCAGGCCCACCCTCAACCCTGGTTCTCATGTTCACCAGTGGGAGCTGCAGCTTATCAGAGGAGTGCCCACAAATTCCATACTAGGTGCACTGCCAGCCACGGGTCTCACACTTTCCAGGTGGTTCTGTGGTCTAGTCTGACAGGATTTGCCTCAATCCCACCACCTGCTAACTGATGCTGTGACAAAGTCTGACCAGCCTGCACTTACTCTGGCTCATGCATGCAACAGTGGATATGATCACTTAGCCCAGCCTGGCTCTCCCCCAACCCAGCTTACATGTAGGCCATCGGGTTTTGTAACCCTTCAAAGCCTGGTCTGCCCTCAGTCCCAGCTCATGCTGGTGGGTGATGCAACCCAGCCCAGCAAGGACTGTCCCAAGTCCCAGCCCTAATGTGAACTGGCTGGTGTTGTGGGCCAGCCTGACCTGTCCTGCACCCCATCCTGGTTCTCACATCTGCTAGTGGGTGCTGTGAACTGGCCTAGTCTGGCCTGTCCCCAGACCTGACCCCCACGTATGCCAGAGGGTACTCTAACCTATACTGGGCTGCTCCAGCCTTGACTCCTGTGGTCCCCTGCCGGGCCTGCATCCTGACAGAGGAGTTTCCCAAGCTCCTCCATCACGTTACCTCTCAGTTGTAAATCTCGTGCACACCGGTGGGTTCTTGGCCTAGCCTGACTTGGCCCACCACCTGTCCTGGCAGGAACCTTGGCCTTGCCTGACCACCCCACACCCATTCAGACTCTTATTGTTGGGTTCTACAGCCCATCCCTGCCTGGCCCACCCCCAGATCCAGCTCTTGTGTGGTTCAGTGGTTGCCAAGACTTTGCTCACCCTGTTTTACACCTATCCTGGCTCTTGCGAGCACCAGCAATTTCTGGGGTCTACCCAGCCTGGCACACCCAGACCCTGTCCACACCCATGCCACAACGTGGTACAGCCATGTCCAGACCAGTTCACCTCCCCTGCCTCTGTTCTGGCTCTCGTGCTCACCAGTGGGAACCACAACCCAGCTAGGGCATTCCCTTAGCTCCCCAAAGAAGCCTGCTCCCAGCCACAGAGCTTGAGTGTGTCAGTGGTTGCTCTGACCAGCCTGGCATAATCTATCACCTGGCTTGGCCTTTGCCATCAGATGCTGCAACCTGGCCTGGCCTGGTCTGCCTCCAGTCCCAACTCTCCAGCCTAGCCCTGCCCAGCCTATCCCAATCCTTGGCTTTCATGCAAGCTAGTAGGTGTGATAACCTGACCTAATTCAGCATGGTCTGTACCCTATCTTGGCTCCTGCACATTCTAGTGCACTATGGTTTGGCCTGGCCCTACCCAGTCTGCCCCACCCCCCACCCAGAGTCAACCCACACCTGAAAACAAGTGAAACACTGTGCCCAATCTGACCAACACCTGGCTGAATCACATGCTCACCAGTGGGAGCTATGACCTATCAGCGGATTTCCCCCAAGTTCCCACACCAGGACCACTCCCAGACCCAGATCTTATGTGTGCCAGCAGGTAATTACCCAACACAGTTAGCCCCCAGTGTTTTCCTTTGTGTGTGCTGGTGGATGTTGTGGCCCAGTCTACCCCACCCTCAATTCTTGGGTGTGTCGGTGGGTGCTGCAACCTGGACCAGCCAAGCCTGTTCCCAACTCCTGTACTCATGAATATTAATGAGTTTAATGGTCATGCCTGGCTCAGCCTGTTACCACTCCCAGCCCTTGAGCAAACCAGCTGGTACGGCAGCCCCATGTGCATAAGCCCAGAAATCCCCCACAGAATCTGCTCCCAGTCCCAGTTCTCTTGTGTGCTGTTTAGTGTCATGGCCCAGCTAGATGTGGTCCATCCTTGCCCCAACACTCATTGGCAGATATTATGTTCGAGCCCTGCCAAGCAGGAACCCCAGCCATGGCTTTCCTGTGCACCTGTAAGCAGTGGTTCAGTTCATATCAACAATCCCACCTCAGGACTCACATGTGAGTGGGTGCATTGGTCTGGCCTTGAAAGGTCCTCCAGTTTCCCTCCTACAAACCGGATCTCAGGCCCCTCATTTACCTGCAAGTGCAATAGCCTGGTTGGTGGAAGTTCCCCAGAAGTCATCCCTCACCTATCACATTCTCCCTCAGCAGTCCTTCCTACACATCGGCAGACCCCCTTTCCTAAACAATCTACAGCCCCCCCCATATCTGTGAGTATTCAGTCCTCCAGCAGTATGTTGTGTTGCCCTACAGCTCCGTCTGCCTGACTGGGGCCCACACACATTCAGGTGTTGGTCCCTAGACCCCGTTACCAGCATGCCAGCATCTGCCCCTGACATAACTTTCAAATAAAAGAAAGAAAGGAATTGGCAACTATGCTGGCACACTGGTATAGTTAACACAAATTTGGCGTTAACCAGGTCCAGAATGCCTGCCAGCTATTAGCTGCTTTTCTCACAGCAGTGTAACATGGGTTGGTCTGTTTAGAAAATAACCCATGGAAGTTCAGGCATCCTTCTGCTGAGTTCTGATAGCTGTAACCATTTCTTTATTTTACTAGAATGCAGGCATTCCCTGTTCTAGTGCCCTAAGACAGTCTCTTTCCACCTTCTTTTCTTTGGAGAATGCACTATTTCCTACAGCTTCAATATTGCACATATAGCTTTCAAGTCAACTGCTAGTTCTGATTTCACTCCTAAACTACAGTCAACTTTCTGCCTAGCTTCATATCTGTACTAGGATATCACACAAGTTCCTTCATTCCTTGGTGCCAAGTGGACTTTCTGACTGCTGTAATAATGCCCTATGTCTTCCAGGTATCCATGTTCCAAACCTTGGAGTCATCTCTCAAGTCTTCCTGGGGTGTTTTCCACTCATACATTCACTCAGCTGTGAAGGTAGGTAATCCTACCTCGGCACTGACTCTTGCATTCCTTTTCCCATTTCCATTCCTACTGTACTTGCTAAAGTCTTGTTACAAGATTTCTTTTTTTAAGTGGAAATGCAGATATACAGAGAGGAGGAGAGACAGAGAGGAAGATCTTCCATCTGATAGTTCACTCCAGCAGTGGCTGGAACTGAGCCAGTGTGAAGCAAGAAGCCAGGAGCTTCTTCCAGATCTCCCACGTGGGTATAGTGTCCCAGTGCCTGCACATCCCAATGCTTTGGGCCGTCCTTGACTGCTTTCCCAGGCCACAAGCAGGGAGCTGGATGGGAAGTGGAGCTGCCGGGATTAGAACCTGCATGAGTTCAAGGTGAAGACTTTAGCCACTAGGGTATTGTGCCAGGCCCATGTCTTGTTACTTTTCTATAGGACTACTTTTCTAACATCCTATCTGGGCTCCTATTGCTCATCTATCTGCATTTCATTTACCGCCCCCTTCAATTGCCAAATTAACATTGTGAAACTTTTTGAATGAATTAAAATTTGCTGTGTTATGGAGGCTGTTCACAATATGACCTCAACCTAGCTTTCTAGTCCTTTCCTCAATACATAAATTCATTAGTTTGGTGTTTGTCAAGTACCACCAATGAATCAAAGATCATGTACACCAAATTTCACTGTGCTATTCAAGTATCAACTATTTGAGCACTTACTATATATCTAGTATGGCAAAGCTTTCTTCCTTCCATCCTTCTCTCCTTCCTTCCTTCCTCCTTTACTTGTTTTTAATTATTTATTTACTTTTATTGGAAAGACAGATATACAGAGAGAGAAGTGATAGGGAGAAATTTTCCATTTGCTGGTTCATTCCCCAATTGCCCGCATTGGCCAGAGCTGAGCTGATCCAAAGCAAAATGTCAGCTTCCAGGTCTCCCACGGGGGTGCAGGGTCCCAAGGCTTTGGGCTGTCCTCTACTGCTTTCCCAGGCCACAGGCAGGAAGCTGGATGGGAAGTGGAGCAGCTGGGATTAGAATCAATGCTCATAAAGGATCCCAGCACTTGCAAGGTGAGAATTTAGCCACTAAGCTATCATGTCAGGCCTACATAGCTCTGTTTCAATGTATCCCTGATTGACTAGGTATACCTAGAGAATTTTTTCTAAAGATTTATTTATTTTTATTGCAAAGTCAGATATACAGAGAGGAGGAGAGACAGAGAGGAAGATCTTCCGTCCAGTGATTCACTCCTCTATTGACTGCAACTGCCAGAACTGAGCCGATCTGAAGCCAGGAACTTTCCTCCAGGTCTCCCATGCAGGTACAGGGTCCCAAGGCTTTGGGCCGTCCTCGACTGCTTTCCCAGGCCACAAGCAGGGAGCTGGATGGGAAGTGGGGCTGCTGGGATTAGAACTGGAGCCCATATGGGATCCTGGCACGTACGAGGATTTTAGCCGCTAGGCCACTGCGCTGGACACACCAAGAGAAATTTAATATCATCTACAAGATGAAGATTCTCTTGGCTCTCAAGTATGAGAAACATCCATGGATCCACAGATATGAGGCTACTTCAAGCAGCTCATGGAAAGTGGAATGAAAAGATTATTTAGATGCAAAATAATTTTAAGATTCATGCATACGATTTTCAGAAAGCTCATGGAAAATATGTGCTATGGAAAACTATCGATTTCAAGCTTTTTTTGCGCAATAAAGCCTATCTTGCCCAATAAGGCCTATCTTTTAATTCCATTTTTTCCTGAATTGTTCAAAGTTCCTACATGTGTTTTTATTGCGTACTGATTTCTGTCAGGCCTTGTGTTAGATGCCATTTTTACAGAAATAAATGATACCTAGTCATTGACTTCTAGGTGCTTATGAGCTGTGGGAAAACAAGCTTTTAAATCTAACATGAAAATATACCATGGGGGGGTGGAATAGAGATCTGTTAAGGGGGCTCATGGAGAACTATGGAAGGAGGCTCCTAACTTAGTCTGAAGGCATCCTGGAAAGATTGGTGAACTTTTGTCAGAGGAGCAGTTAGTTAAGTGAGGAAGAGGTTGAAGGACTCTTCCAGCATTGGAAAGGAGGCAAAAAGGCATGAAACCAAGAAGTTCAAAACAGCTGAAACCAACCATATTCAGGAGAGAAAGACAGAATATGAGGGTGATGAGGCTGGCTGGTGTCCAGGCTTACAGAGCATTGGGTGTCAGGCCAAGAAACTGGAAGGGAAGGCAGTAAGGGGTCACTGGAGAATTTGGAGCAGGGATACAGTTTGTATAAATGGCTTTGTGTTTGAGGAAGAATCTTTAGAGAAATGTGAAGGAGCGACTGGTACAATCTAAGGCCAGTAGCTTTCCCCTACCAAGGGCCAGATAGTGGATATTTTAGACTTGGCAGGCCACCATCCTTCAGCAACTACTCTGCCATCGCAGAACAAACTCAGCCATAACAGCAGGGAAACAAACAGAATTACTGACTTGGCCAGGACGGAATCTGAAGTCGAATACCATTTTAGAGCTCTCCCCACCTCACCCTCTTTTTTGTTTAAAGCCAATCACTCCCCCCCCCCCGTTTTATTTCTCTTAAGACCACCTGCTTACAACTTCCAGAGAGAAGATACAAAGTAACAGACGGACTGGTTTCAGTGCAGCAGAGCCCCAGCCTGGCAAGCACTGCGGTAGCAGGGCCGTGACTCTGGGGCGCCTTGGGGTTCCTGAGGAACCGGTGGGGACCCTCCCCTCGCAAGCACTGTGACCTTCTCGGCATAGGGCGCTGCTGCTCCTGCTCTTTTCTGTATTTCCTGTGCAGCACGTACGGCGCCTGGAAGTTGTGCTGACTGTTGGAGTAAGCCATGCCGAGGCCCATGGCTGAGCCAGAGGCCAAAGGCCAAGATCTTCTCCCAAAAAAGGTCAATTAGAAAACAACTCCTAAAGCTCCATCTTCCCTTCCAAAGCCAATGGCGCTTACGGAGCCTTTAAGAGCAGTGGCTCTTAGGAATGTCTTGAGCATTTCTTTTACTGGGGACGTTATATGGTTGTGAGATGAAAACATTGCAGAGTTCTAGGCAGAGAGAAATGGGATTGTTAGTAGTACCACAGATAGTATAAAGAATTTGAGAAAGAATATTATACTAAGGGTGAGAGAAAGTAATTTTTCAAAACATTTTTAGGCGGTGAGAGCCTGGACAAGATAGGGTCAATATCAAACAGGAAGTGACCTGGTGGGAGTGATAAGCCAAGACTTGACATTTGTAACTCATTCATGGAGAAACAAAGTCTGGAGCAAACAGCACACAGCAAACAAGGAGTGATTTTAGTAGTATGGGTGGGGGGAAGGAATCCACTGTCTCAAAGACAAAGGTGCAGCAAGAACGTGCGAAATTCTCCTTGAGAGAAAGAGAACAACAAGAAATTTTTCTTGAGGAAGAGGGGGATTAAATGTGACACCCCCCAGTGGAAACATTCAGTCTCTGAGAGGAGTAGAAAGAAGCCAGAGGGAAGTGAGAAAGCCACTACACCACCGAAGACTGCTTCTTTGGGAGGACAGGCGGTGATGGAATTTTTATGCAAGGTTAATGAGTTTCTATGTAAAGGTCATTGACATGAGAGGTGACTTACATCTGGTTTTTGCATGTAGAGAAAAGAGTACACACACACACTCACACTCACACACATTCTCCATGCCTTTGACTCAATTCTTTTAGGTACTACTAGTTTTTTTTTCCCCCAATGAGAACAAGACAAACAATACGATTTAAATTCCAGAGATGGAGATTGAGACCATTCCCAAGGAGACAACTTCTTAATCTGTTAAGAGACACTGGGGGACAATAGTGAGATGGAATCCATTCCCCTGAGGGCTTTAAGACAATCAAAGTAGAATGCCTGCGCTTAGTTACACTGCACTGTTTTTTTTTTTTTTTCAGAAGGGAGGAGGGGGCTCTATTTGACGGCCTTCCCATTCCCTGTGGCCCAGGAGCGAGCACGTTCTCAGCGGAAGGGCACCGGAATGAGAAAGCGGAAGGTGCATCGCCGCGGCTCCTTTAAGGGCGGCGGCGATGGCGGCGCGCGTTCCGACGGCTTCCCTCGGGCCCCGCCCCTTTCCCGTGAGCCCTCGGGGAGTGGTCCGACCGCGGGCGGTTGCCGGTGAGGAGTGGGGCGGGGGGCGGGGGAGGCCATGGCCGGACGCTGCTGGCGGCGCGCTCCCCTCCGTCGCGGCGTTGCCGGCGGTCCCCGGGTTCGCCGGCTCACGCGGCCCTTCTGGTTGCTCCTGGCAGTGGGAGTCTTTGGCTGGGCCGGGGCTTCGGACGGCTCCGGCCGAGCAGCGAGAGCCATGGACGAGGAGATAGTGTCCGAGAAACAAGCCGAGGAGAGCCACCGGCAGGACAGCGCTAACCTGCTCATCTTCATCCTGCTGCTCACCCTCACCATTCTCACGATCTGGCTCTTCAAGCATCGCAGGGCCCGCTTCCTGCACGAAACTGGCCTGGCTATGATTTATGGCAAGTACCTTAACCCCTGTGCGTCCCCCTTTTCTCCCCCGATCCCACCATCACTCCAGCCCGGCTGCCACCCTTGCCTCCTTTCCTGGCCCTGCTTGGCCTACTGGCCTCGTTCAGCTCCCTGAATTCCTTCCATTTTCTGCCTCGACACCCGACACCCCCTTTCATCGCTTCTCTGCCTCACTCCCTTCATGTTTTGACCCCCCTGTTTCACTGCCGTATCCCCTTTCCTCTTCAGTGTCTCCCACGTTCTCTACCTGTCCACACCTTTTTTTTTCTAGCGACCCCGCCCCTTTCTCCCCCACCTTCTCTGCCTACCAGGCTGGAGATCTGGGCTGAGGGTGGGAAGGCGGTGGATGCGATGCCTCTGGTTCGGCCGGGGGGGGGGGTGGGTGCTGGGGGAGGGGAAGAGACCCTTGACATGTGTTTCTTTGGGCTGTCAGTTTGTGCAAGGACCCTTACAGCAGTGGCCATATCTCCACTGCCCAGAGTCTGGCCTTCTTTTTGTAGCCAGGGTCGACCTTTACTCATCACTTAGCTCTTGCTACGCCCTGGCCTTTCGAGGTTAAAGATGCAAACCTTTCTCTCCGGCAGACCAAGTGAAAAACTGAGCATGAAATAGGCTATACAGGGCTTAGGGCTTTTTAATTTCTCATTTTTGTTTTATTTCTCGTACTGTGCCTGTAATATCTGATACGGGTGGTGTGACTGACCCTTCCAATTCAGGCGCACAGAAGTGAGGGCAGGCAAGAGTTAAGGAAGATTCTCCCAGCCTGGAGGTGTACTACATGGTGATCAGGACACTTCAGCCCAGCAGTAATTACAAACACTATGTATAAGCAGCGTGGGGGGACTTGATGTGGCATGACATTACCGACTGATTCCCGAATGCCTGGCTTCCATTCCTATGTCTCAGTGTGCTTTCTTTTCTTTTTTCTTTTAAGTTGTATTTATTTTTATTGGAAAGTCACATATATAGAGAGGAGGAGAGATATGGAGGAAGATCTTCCGTCTGTTGATTCACTCCCCAAGTGACCTCAGCGGCCAGACCTGAGCAGATACAAAGCCAGGAGCCAGGAATCTCCTCCAGGTCTCCCACACCAGTGCAGGGTCCCAAGCCTTTGGGCCGTCCTCAACTGCTTTCCCAGGCCACAGGCAGGGAGCTGGATAGAAGAGGGGCCGCTGGGATTAGAACCGGCGCCATATGGGATCCTGGCGCGTGCAAGGCGAGGACTTTAGCCGCTAGGCTACTGCACCGGGCCTGGTGTGCCTTCTTGACAACATCATGTTTTGTTTGTTTATTTCTTCCTTTCTTTCTTTTTTTTTTTGGCCACAAGGTGGGATGAAAGGGAGAAATAAAACCATGGGTTAGGAGGTGTTTTGAGCAGTGCTGTGGCCTCAAGGAGAGATGTGACTGTGAGGGTACCACTGAAGAGGTGAGAGCCAATGAGCATCCTGCCTGCGCCGTGCCAGGTGTTAAGGTTCTCTTCATTCAGAACAGTCATAAACTGGCGAGCCTGTTGAAATTTGCCTCAGATGTGCAACTAGGTAGATGGAGCAAAAGACATTGTTGCGTGCAGCACCCCCCAACCCCTTCTCAGTAAATCCAGGTTTCTAGAATGTGTACCTCTAGTGTAGCAAAGAAGCAGTGTGTGCCTCACGAAAATGCATGAAGTTGGGCTTGGTTTTTTTTTTTTTTTTTTTTTTTTTTTTTTTTTTTTTCATTTCATTACCTTAACAGAATTCTAAGCCTGTATGTGGAATATTTGCTCACTGGGACTTTTGGATACATTAGATGGCTTTTACATATATTAGATGGTTGTCATTTTCTCTTTTTGCATCTTGTTTGCAGGACTGCTTGTGTCAGACATTTCTCTGTATAACACTGTCTGATGTACTATCCTCAACAATCGGTTAGGCTTCCAGTGTATTATGCACCAAAAATACAAAAATGTCTAAGACCCTTACCTTCAAGGAACGTGGAGAAATGTGTGTGTGTGAGTGTGTGTGTGTGTAGACACATAGAGAAAATCATGGCTTGTCACAGTTTTTTAAGCATTAAACAAGGAACTGTTCACAGATATCTCCTTCTGAATAGAGAAACGGCGTGGTGGTTAGCCGTATGAAGCATTAGACCAGGAGTCAGTGGTTTTTCTGTAAACAGCTGAAAACTAAAGATTATTGTCTCTTCAAGTCACAAAGATCTCTGTGTCTCTGTTGCAATTTTTTTTAACCTTTAACAACATAATATCCATTCTTAGCTGTCCCATCCTGCGAAAACAGACCTAGGAGGATAGTTTGCAAATTCTTGCTTTAGAGTCAGGTTTGGATTCCCGTCACACTGTGAATTTAAGCAGTGTCCTTCCTCTCTTTGAAACTCAGCCATATGTGTATATTCAGGAAAATGATTGTTTTTACTGTGAGAATGATAAGTTTTTAACTTAGTAACCAACTCCCAAATTCAACAAATGCTAGCAGTGCTATTAATGTTATTGCTATTACAGCTGCCTTATCTCAGGTTAATCTCATGACAGCTCTTAGTTGTTCAGTTTCATAAATTAAAAGACAAACATAGTACTTTAGAATTATGTATTTGAAAGATATAGTGAAGGAGAGGAAGAAATGTAAAGAGAGTGTCCATCTGTTTGCTTCCCCGAAGCCCACAGCAGCCAGGGCTAGCCAGGCTCACACCCAGAAAGAACCCTGCTCCCCAAGAATGGCTGGAACCCCAGGCCTTGGGCCGTCATGCTCTAACTTCCAGGTGCATAAGCAGGAACGTGATTTGAAAGCATAGTGTAGCTGAAGTTCCAACCAAGCTTTCTGATGTGGGATGCTATAGTCCCAAGTAGTGGCTTCACTCTTCACAACACCTGCACCAAGATAGTGTTCTTTAAAAAAAAAAATCAAAGAGGTACTTGAATTCTTGTGAAAATATTTGTTCTTGGGTAGCTGATACCATTAACCTAATCTAAATCTTGGGCTAAAGTAGAAAAGTAGACTTACTGGTTGTATTTCTGGAAATTTCTAAGTTAAACAATGATAGTATGCCTTAGTATTAATATTTGGTGAATGAAAAGCAAATATCCCTCTGCTGGTTTGCTCCCCAAATGACTGCAATAGTTGGAGCTGGTGCCAGGCCTAAGCCTGGAGTCATTTACTTCTTCTGGGTCTACCAAGTGAGTACAGGAGCCCAAACACTTGGGTCGTCTTGCACTGCTCTCCCAGGCACATTAGCAGGGAGCTGGGTTGGGAGTGGAGCATTTGGGATGCAAACCAGTGTCCATATAGGATGCCAACACTGCAAGCAGCAACTTTACTTGCTATGTAACAGCGGCAGCCCCCACTTCATTATTTTAAGGCCTTTGTTTTTCAGCTTGGCTTTTAGGTGTAAAGGGAATGCCTCTACCTCGAGGATTCAGCCCACAGGCTTTATTCAGGCGCAGGTTTATTCCTGTGGTGTTGGTTTAGCTACTTAAATCCTCAAAAAGTGCTATTTTTAAAGCAAGCCTTTCCTTCATCATTTTGAGAAACAAGGGTGGGGAAAAATGGTTTAAATTGTTGATGTGGTCAGTTTCTGGATTGCATCCAGATTATTTGCCCTAGTTGGAACACACAATCTCAGTGCACCCACGTATTTTGTTCATTGGGGTAGCTCTCTTAAGAAGCTTAAAGGTGAGTCACGTTAAGTAAAAAATTTTCAAGAATAGTTAACTAAGCCTGAAAGGTGATTACTTTCTTCAGTGTGCTTACACACAGTATGAAAGACAGAATATTTGTGTTGTCTTAAACTTAAGGCGTTCAATCAAGATCCTGGGCTTAGTTCATGTGATTCATTCATGTTGTCTAAGATCTGATGGAAGATAGAGCTGTGAGCCCACAGTCCTTGCTCACCGAGCACGTACAGTCTTGTGACGTGACATGTATTGGCATTGTAATCTGTTAGACACGGTATTAGGCACATAACTAGGATCATTTCACTTAAAGGTATAAACAATTCTGGGAGATGGGCACTATTATAATTCTCATTTTACGTGTGAAGCAATTGGGGTCACAGGTTAAGTGAGCTGCCTGAAGTCAATTGTAAGTATTGAGCCAGGATTCAGACCTTGTTTTGTTTGTGAGCCCCTAAAGCTCATTACCTCATATTGAAGAGATAAAACTTAAAAGGGAATTACTGTTGTCATACTGCATCTGAAGAAACTGAGGTTCAGAGAGCGGGGAACTCTAAGATCACAGACTGGAGCTTGACAGAGGCAGTGAGTATGCATTTGTGCATTTGTCTAACAGACTATGCTTCTGCCCTCCAATACTGTGCTATACCCAATTTTGTAATATCAAACATAGGAAGTTAATAATTACACTTGTGGGGGAATTAGGGATGGAATGCAAAGGAAGGTTGTGAGAAAATGGTAACCTAAACCATCGTGGTTTTCCAGAGAACCACCGGCTAAGTCATTGGTGAAGTGACAGTGAGGAGGTGATTAGAAGCTTGCGGAGGCTCAGGAATTGGCCTATCTTGATTTAAATTCTGGCTTTGTCACTTGATGACAAATAATGTGAGGCAAGTCAGTGGTCACCATTTTGGAGACAAGAACACCATGAGTGCGACAAATATCTATGTCACGAGGTTATAAGGATCAGATCATCTGTGGGGAACCAGTTGGAATGGGAATTGGTTCAAGGTCCTGGGTAAAAGGGTTCCCTTGGAAAGGAGATTTCTATTTCCAGAGGGGAACTGAAGATAAAAAAAGAGCTTCTATTGTGATAGGTTTGGAATGGATGCAACCTCGGCCAGTGACCCTCAGCTTCTCAGAGAAGTAGGAAGTAGGGCTCAGAAACTGAGAAGGAGGGTAAAGGTTGGAAGAACTACTCTTGAGAATGTGCCAGGATACAAACAGATAAATAATTGCATGTAAAACTAGCAAAGTCAGCAAAAGGCTTGGCTTGCTTGGCTGTCTGAAGTTGTGTTAGCTTTAGCACAGAATCATACTTTTTTAAATTTAAGATTTATTTATTTTCATTTAAAAGGCAAATTTTACAGAGATATGTAGATGTAAGATCTTCCATTCGCTGGTTCACTCCCCAAATGGTCCCAAAGGCCAGAGCTGAACTGGTCCAAAGTTGGGAGCCAGGAGCTTGCTTTGTATCTCCCACATGGATGCAGGGGCCCAAGGACCTAAACCATCCTCTACTGCTTTCCCAGGATATAAGGAGGGAGCTGAATCAGAAGTGGAGCAGCCAGGACCAGAAGTGGTGCTCACATGATGTGGTGACACTACAGGGTACTGGGATTAGGCCACTGCGCTGGCCCTTCTCATATAGTTTTTTTTTTTCCTAGCAAGTACTAAATATGTTTAAACCCACGTTCTCAGTATGATTTATTTATTTATTTTATTTGGAAAGCAGATATTCAGAGAGAAGAAAAGAGGGAGAGAGTTCTTCCATCCTCTGGTCCGCTCTCCCAAAATGGCCACAACAGCCTGAACTGAATTGATCTGAATCCAGGAGCCTCCTCCAGGTCTTCTCTGAGGGTGCGGGGTCCCACAGACTTGGGCCATCCTCCACTGCTCATGAACAGAGCTGGATCAGAAGTGGAGCAGTCAGGGCTACAGCCAGTGCCCACCTTGGGTGCCAGAGGAAAAAGGTAGAGAATTGGCCTATTGAACTGCTGTATCAGCCTGAAACACACACTTTTTTGATCTGTAGAAGTTTTTTTTTTTTTTAAAAACCCGTTTCAGCTGCGTTGCACTTCAGCAGTGATATTATTTCTGTACTTTTGACTGTTAGAGGCCTCTGAGTATTCCAGTTTCCCCTAACAGGACCCTGCCATGCCTGGGCCTGGGGTGATGCTGAGCTCTGTGCACTGGGAGAGTTTCCAACACAAGTGGGTCAGGAATGTGTACGAGTAAGGGTTCTGCTTTGCAAAAGATATCTTTATGTGATTGTGTTTCTTGTTGCCTGTTATTGGTAATTTGAATTTCATTATGTCAGTGTTTGCTGTTCCTCTGTTTAGAAGTTTTTGCATTAATTATCTCAACAAGAATTTCCTTGTGTTCTTTCTTTTTATTCAGAATCACTTTGAATCCATCATTAGGATGTTACCTTTTACGAAACGTAACTTGATCTGTCAACTGTTTTCAAAGAAATTCAAAATTTTCACATGCTTATGACTGTAATAAAGGATTTGGATTTTTTTTCTAGCCTAAGTAATTCTTGTTGATGCTGTTCTAGCTACCAAAGGATATGTTTCAAAGCTGGCCAAGTGCTGAGTCTGCCTCAGGAAGTCAATGATGTTCCAGTCTAGTGTTGAGCGCCCAGTAGAACCAGTGCACACAGTTCCTTGCACAGTTGTGCTGAGAGACTTGGCATACCATCTAAGTGCTGTTTCGTGTCCTGGTTACTCAGCTTCTGATCCAGCTCCCACTAATGTACCCAGGAAAGCAGCAGGAGATGGCCCAAGTATTTGGGATCCTGATACTCACCTGGGAGACCCAGGTAGACTTTCAGGCTCTTGACTTTGGCCTGGCCCAGCCCCTTGTCGCTGTGGCGGTTGGGGATAGTGAAGCATCAGATTGGAGCTTTTTTCTCCCCATCTTTCCCCCTTTCTCCAAAACTCCGCCTTTCAAGCAAATTCCCCCCCCACCTTTTTTTTTTATAAAGAATTTATGCTGCTTACCGGCAATATTTACAACCAAATATAAGGGAGCAATTTTTACTGATTGTTTTTTAAAAATTTACTTTTATTTGAAAGTCAGGTTTACAGTGAGAAGGAGATGCGAGAGAAAGATCTTCTGTCTTCTAATTCACTCCCCAAGTGGCCGCAACTGCTGGAGCTGAGTTGATCTGAAGCCAGGAGCAAGGAGACTCTTCCGGGTCTCCCATGTTGGTTCAGGGTCCCAAGACTTTGGGCTGTCCTCAACTGCTTTCCCAGGCCACAAACAGGGAGCTGGATGGAAAGCGGGGTGTACAGAATTAAAACCGGTGCCCATATGGGATCCTGGCGGTTGCAAGGCAAGGACTTTAGCCACTAGGCAATTGCACTGGGCCCTACTGAGCCTTTTTTTTTTTTTTTTTAGAAAAAAGTTTGTTTATTTCAGAGACAGATTGAGAGAGCGAGAGCAACAGATTATCTTCTGTCCCCTAGCTAATCAAATGGCCACAGTAGCCAGGTCTGGGCCAGACCAAATCCAGGTCATCTGAGTGTCCCACATGAGTGCCAGGGCCCAAGTGCTTGCGTCATGATCTGCTTCCTTCCTAGGTGCGTCAGTAGTATTAGCGGAGCTGGATCTGAAGCAGAGCAATGGTGACTCGAGCCAGTACTCTGATATGGGACGCCTGTGTGCACGTGATGGCTTAATGTGTTGTGCCACAGTGCTTGGCACACACTGGGCCTTTTAATTAGAAAGTACTGTGATACAGGAGAGACAGGAGTGTTCCTGATCCACCTGTAGCCTGGTAGCTCCCAGGCTATGTCTGTGATGCACCATGAATATGTATTAGTTACCTTTTAATTTTGTTTTTTGATCGCTTCTCAGCCTTTTGGCTAAGATCAAGTGTAATTTTGTTTTTTGGAGGTGAGCTATTTTAAGTATATCTTTAACATATTCTTAAAAAAAAGCTTGTTAAGAGTATTTTTTAAAATAAGGGTATTTTTAAAGCATGTGATTATAGCTGCTCACTTTGTGTATGTGTGTGTGTGTGCAAGAGAGAGAGAGAGAGAGAGAGAGAGAGAGAGAGAGAGAGAGAGAGAAAGAGAGAGAGACTAAATGTTAACTAGAAGAATCCCTCATCTCTACTCCCTCTATTCCTGGCCAACTACTCTGTTTTCTGCTTCATCACATCCTGCTCTGATCTGGCTTCTGTCCTTAACTACTCCACTGAAACTGCCTGTATCAACGTCACTCATGCCCTCCTTGTTGTCAGACCTGATGATACAGCTAGTGACTGCCTCATTTTGCTACAGCGTTTGATAGGTTCCATCACTTGCTCTTGATCAAAAGCAAACTTTCCTTTTATTTCTGAATTCTTTGCCACCACTGGCTTCTGATTTCCTACTCCTGTAGCTTTTCCTCTTATTCTCCATTAGTTCTTCCTCCTTTAACAGCCGCTTAATTTTGGCTACACATGAATACAGTTCCAGCCCTGTGTCTGTGTTCCTCTTCCCTTTTCATTTGCTCCTCAGCTGCTCTCATCTGCACCTGGCTTGCACCGTTTTTACTGTCAGGTGTGTATCTCCAATGGAGACCATCCCTCCTTGAGCTGCAGAGCCCACACACTCTATTTGCACCTGCATTGCAGATGCATTTCAAAGGTCAGTGTAGCCTTTTCCCTGTGACTCTGTTACTCTGCCTCCATCCCGTACTTCATTGACTGGCTCTGCTATCCGCCTAGGTGCTCAAGACAACTTATCTACCTGACTACCAAGTTGATTAAGTCTGTCTTCATCTCCCTACTCCTCCCACCCCATCTTTGTCTTTCTAAAATTTAATATCTTCTAAGAATCTGTTTTCTCTTCAAGTCACTACTGTTTTAGATTAAATCCTAAGCTGTAGTTGCCTGAACTCCCTTGCTGACCATCTGTCTAGTCTGTTAGACCCTCTGTAATCTAGACTACTCTGTCAAAAATAGAAATCTGATGTTAAACTGCTGTTGTCATGATTCCCTCTTGCTTTGGGGATGAAGACCAGACTCTGTTCTACAACATGCGGTCTTTTTAGAATTCAGCTCCTGCCTAGCTTGCAAGCATCAGCTTTTGCACTCGATAAGCCAGTCACACTAAACTAGTTGTTATTTCCTGAATGGGCCATGTGCTCTCCTCCTTTGTTGACTGCACATGTGCTGGTATTCACCTAACTGAAATAGAGCCTTTCTTCTCTGTTGCTGTCTGCTCAAATGACACCTCTTAAAAAATTCTCACTACTTCATGTTTGGCTAGGTATTTATTTTCTATTTTTGTAACACCTGCACAAATGTTTTGTAATATGAAATTTAAATGTGGTCTATTTTTTGCTAACTGGATTGGGAACTTCTTGCAGGAGTCTCCAAACCCTGGTGGCCTACCTAGCATAGTATTCTAGTCATATATTAAAAGAATGGCTGGTTGGTCAGAAAGATGACAGGAAGGTACAATGCCGCTAATAATATGGTGTGCATCTTGGAATTAAGGATGGTTATAGAAATTTAGCCTCAGCTTGCAACTGTGATATATCCATTCAAAGGCATATTATTTCCCTATAAAAATGAGGATCTGGGGGCTGATATGATGGTTCAATTGGCTAATCTTCAGCCTGCAAGTGTCGATATCCCATGCCGGTACCAGTTTGAATTCCCACTGTTTCACTTTCCATCCAGCTCTCTGCTTGTGGCCTGGGAAAGCATTAGAGGATGGCCCAAAACCCTGGGACCCTGCACCTGTGAGGAGATCTGGAGGAAGCTCCTGGCTCCTGGCTTTGGATAAACTCAGCTCTGACATTGCAGTCATCTGGGGAGTGAACCTGTGGATGGAAGATCTTTCTGTTTCTCATTCTCTCTGTAAATCTGTCTTTCCAATAAAAATAAATCTTTAAAAAATGCCTGTATAAAAAGGGGGGAAATGAGGTTCTGATACATGCAACAACATGGACAAGTGTTGAAAACCTTGTTTTAAGTGAAAGCAGTCAGGCACAAGAAGCCAGGTGTTACAGGATTGCAGTTCCATACCATCTCTTGAGTAGACACATCCATAGAGGAAGAAAGCAGACTGGTTGTTACTAGGGACTGGGATACAGGTGAATGAACTGCTATTAGCTTTGGGCTTTTGGAGCAAAGAAAATGTCCTGCTATTAGATAGTAATGATTGATAGGCAAATTTGATAATAAAGACCACTGAATTGTTCGGTTTAAAAAGATGGAAATTTGCAATATGTGAATTATCACAGTGAGTCTGTTACTAAATAGTTACAGTAGTTAATCAGCCTAACTTTATAGTACTTAGAAAGTTATGCATATTTTCATCCTAATATCAGTAGGGTGATTCAGATAAACTCCAAGCCATATAGTAGTCTTACAGCACCAGATTCAGGACCTCTATTTTGTGATTTAACTTTGGTGCGCATACTTTAAAAATAATGTCTGACCTTTCAGTGGTGGTGGAAGAATTCAATCAATCTGCAGATATTGACTTTCAATTTGTTAAATGTTGTTACTCGGCCAGCCATGTGCTTTGGGAATAAACTTGGGAAATATATGTGTTGTGAATTGATGGATTTAGGTCGAAAGCACATTTCTAATATGACTGAACTGTCAATTTCAGACATCTTAGAGCAGGGGTGGGGAAGCTTTCTGACAATGGGCCGTTTGGATATTTATAACATCATTTATGGGCCATGCAACATCATTAGTTTAAATAGATTCATTGAATTTCAAGTTGTATCTGTGGTTGCCTTGGCAGGACTAGATTCTATGATTTCTTGAGCATTATGTGGGTCAGATGCTCCCCATCCCGGCCTTAGGACATATTCTTTGTATAGATAATTTAAAGATTTTTTTCTTTTTTAAAAAAATAGAGACTTATTTATTCATTTGAAAGAACTACAGAGAGAGAATCGAAGAGAGAGAGAGAGAGAATGAGAATCTTCCATTCGCTGGTTTACTTTCCAATGGCCACAATAACTGGGAGTGGGCCAGGTCAAAGTCAAGAGCTAGAAGCTTCTTTAGGTCTCTCATGTCAGTGCAAGGGCCATAAGTACTTGGATCATTATCCAGTGCTTTCCCAGGAGCTTTAACAAGGATTTGGATAGGAAGTAGAGCCATTGGGACATGAATGGGCGTCCATATGGGATGCCCACATCACAGGCAGCAGCTTAACTCATTGCATAGCACCAGCCCTGAGGGTATTTCCTCATCATTTTTATTGATCTGGAAATGCAATGATCAGTGCTGTTGTTACTCTGAGGAATATTTTCCCTCCTGTCCCACTGAGTTATGTGAAGTAGGCTCTTTATGTGTGGATTTAGTAATACTTTAAACTATAACTGGTTTAAAAGTTAGTTAGAGACCACACGAAACAGCCATGGGAGGTTTTTCTATTAGCAAGCCAGAGGCGTGTGCAGAATACAAAAGAATTGTTCCCTGTTCCCAAGAAGGACTTATGCTTATTATTATTTCCAGGTCTTTTGGTGGGTCTTGTGCTTCGGTATGGTATTCATGTTCCGAGTGATGTAAACAACGTTACCCTGAGCTGTGAAGTGCAGTCAAGTCCAACTACCTTGTTGGTAAATGTTAGTGGAAAATTTTATGAGTATACACTGAAAGGAGAGATTAGCTCACATGAACTTAATAATGTTCAAGATAATGAGATGCTTCGAAAGGTAAGTTTTATGTCTGAAAGGAATTCTTTGGAAATTTTTCAAATATGTTAACTGGCATGAAGTGATTCAGAAGAAAAATAAATAATGGACTTTAATGATATTTTAAATAATTGAATGCTAAAATGGAGTTAAGCCTCAGTTAACCACGAAAATTGTGTAAGGAAATGAATATGTCTGTATTGTCATTTTTCTCATTGAGGACAAGTGCTACAACCCTTTTGGTTTCATTCTGTGTGGTTTAGAATTGTTGTAGTATATGATAGCTGTGATTGAATTAAGCTGAACTTAGGAACATTTCTTTCAGTTTGCAGGTGATCCTTATAGTACCTTTGCATATTAAATTTATTTGTAATAGCTGCTATTACATGCATTTTTCTTTGAAATTTTTCTTGCCTTGATTATAGTTTTCAAAGATGTATTTATGTATTTGAAAGGCAGAGGTATTTCAACCACTGGTTCACTCCCCAACTGACCACAACAGTCAGGGCTGGGCCAGCCCAAAGCCCAGAGCTTCCTCTGCTTCTCCCTCAGGGTTGAAGGAACCCAAGTACCTGAGCCATTGTTTGCTGCTTTCCCAGGTGTGTTACCAGGGAGCTGGATCCAAAATGGAGCTCCCAGAACAAGAACCAGTGCTCAAATGGGATCCTGGCGTCATCACAGGCTTCAGCCTAAACCACGGTGCCACAGCACTGGCCCTGATTATGTTCAAGACTGAGCATAATTTAATAGTTTTTGAGTCATAGTCTGATACAGTCTCAAGGACTTTAACATGAAGCTCACTTGTTGTGTGTAAAGCTTTATGTAGGAGGTGAGGTTTCAGTCATACTGCCTCCTGGATGTTGCTGGGGCTCGTTTGCACTCACTCCCTTGGTACTACCCTCCTGAAGATCCTCAGGGCTGCTTTGCTCATGTTTCTTTGCTTCCGCGCACCCGTGGCTGTTCACTCTACCTCTCCTGTCTTCTACATTGGTAGAATTTGACTTTTAAAGCTACTTAATTATGTTCCTGTCTTTAACACTTTTAAGATTTCATATGGACTTAATGTTTACTTTGCAGTATGAATGTTCTACACTTGTGGAAAATTCCAGTTCCTTCAAAGTGCTAGTGAAGGGAATGTTAGCGTGCTTTGTGTTCCTGTCACATTCTAAGGCCTAATGACCACAAGGAGACAGCTGCATTGTTATAGCAAATAAATCTTAAGATGAATTAGATTTCCAGGATTAGAGATCTGAACTGAATTGTATAGAAGTTTTTTTAAAAAAAATATTTATTTATTTTCATCACAAAGGCAGATTTACAGAGAGAAGGAGATACAGAGAGAAAGATCTTTTATTTATAGGTTCACTCTCCAAATGGCCACAATGGCTAGAGGTGAGTCAATCTGATACCAAGAACCAGGAACTTCTTCCAGGTCTCTGTGTGTGCAGGATCCCAAGGATTTGGGCCATCCTCTCCCTTTCCAGACCATAAGCTGGGAGCTGCATCAGAAGGGGAGCAGCCAGAATATGTACTGGTGCCCATGTGGGATGCTGGTGCTTGCAGGTGGAGGATTAACCAATTAAGCCATTATGCCAGCCCTTAGATTTTTTTTTTTACTGTATTATTATACAGGTTAAATATCCTTTATCTAAGATGCCTAGGTTACCAGAAGTGTTTTAGAAGCTTTCAGATTTTAGAATATTTGTTTTGACATTATTAATATCTTGGGATCCAATTCTTAACATAAAATTCATATCTATTTCATGTATACATTATGTAAAAGGCTGATGATAATCTTATACCACTTTTAAAATAATTTTGTGTGTGAAATAAAGTTTCTTAGCATGGAATTTTCCACCCATGCCATTGTGATGGTGCTCAATTTTTTTTAAATTTTGGAGCATTTCAGATTTTAGATTTCAAAATTAGGGATGCTCAATTTGTATACCTTTGGAAATGTCACCCACAAAACAGATCTATTTCTTCTTGCCAACAGCAAGAAGAAACTCTCTTGTTTAAAGCAAAGTTCATGATTTTTCCTACTTTATGGATTTTTATTAAGTATTTTAGCATAGTTTCTATAGATATCATTAAATTGAATGTTCCACATACTGTTCATTTATGTGTTTGAAATGTATTTCATATTTTAATTGTTATCCTATAAGAAACATTATTACCCTATTAATGTTTTTACCTTTGGCCAATTTAAGATTTATTGTTTTTTTCTTTATGAATGATGGTTCGATAATGCAAAATGACATCTGTTAATGGAATTCCTTTAAAATAATTTTAACAGGTTACTTTTGATCCGGAAGTATTTTTCAACATACTGCTTCCTCCTATCATATTTTATGCAGGTTATAGTCTCAAAAGGGTAAGTGTTTTTGTATTTCATTTCCCTTGAAGAACTTTAAGTTAAATTCATAATTTTTTTTAAGATTTATTTATTTTATTACAAAGTCAGATATACACAGAGGAGGAGAGACAGAGAGGAAGATCTTCCCGTCCGATGATTCACTCCCCAAGTGAGCCGCAACGGGCTGGTGCGCGCCGATCTGATGCCAGGAACCAGGAACCTCTTCCAGGTCTCCCACGCGGGTGCAGGGTCCCAATGCATTGGGTCGTCCTCGACTCCTTTCCCAGGCCACAGGCAGGGAGCTGGATGGGAAGTGGAGCTGCCGGGATTAGAACCGGCGCCCATATGGGATCCCGGGGCTTTCAAGGCGAGGACTTTAGCTGCTAGGCCACGCCGCCGGGCCCAAATTCATAACTTTTTAAAATAAGGTTTGTTTATGTATTTGAAAGAGTGCCCATATGGGATGCCAGTATCTCAGGAAGTGAATTGACTTGCTATGCCACAATGCAAGCCTAAACCCATGGGTTTTGAGGCATATCCAAGATTTCAGAAGAGGCTGTTGCTTTCAGATTTTCTTTCCTTGTCCTCTGTAGATGCTGAAATTTATGCTTGCCTAAGAATTTTTCTCTTACTTCTTTTAGTGAATAATGCATTTTTTATTAGCGTGGCACAGTAGAATAGAAAGCTTTTTTTGCAAGTAATTGTATGTTACTAACATAGTGTAACTTTTTTTGTTGTTTTTGTCAGAGACATTTCTTTCGAAACCTTGGATCTATTCTAGCATATGCTTTTCTTGGAACAGCAATTTCTTGTTTTGTTATTGGGTAAGTATTTCATGCTTAAAATACTATTTAACCTTCAAAGTGTAATTTTGAAATAATGTGTTTTATATATGTATGTATATGTATGTGTGTGTATGTATGTGCATATATTTCATGATATGGTTTCATAGGCGTAGGGATTCCCTCTTATGCCTTCCCCATCTTCCCACTGTTTTCCCCTGTATTATTACAATAGTATAGTCCTTCAGCAATAATCACAAACCCAACATTTTGTTTAACTGTGTTCTGACATTGTAGGGATAGACAATGGTAGAAAGTCCAGCATGCTGTTGTTGACATTTATTTGATAGTTTCATTGGGAGTTCATCTTTTATTCGGGAGCAGAGATACATATTGTAATATATTTTCACCTCTCAATATACTCATCTCCATTATATAGTTTCTCTAGATGAATATATGTATACAAATATATATATGTATATACATATATACATATATGTGCATATACCTATGTATATCTATTAATTTTATATTTTGCATGATGGTTGCCTTGCATCAAAAAGAAGATATGATTTTTGTCCTTTTGGGATTGGCTTATTTCACTGAGCATAATAGTCTCCAGTTGGAACCATTTTGTTGCAGATTATAGTTTCACTCTTTGTAATGACTGAGTAGTATTCCATGGAGTATATATGTACCAGAGTTTCTGTATTCATTCCTCTTTTGGTAAGCATCTGGGTAGTTTCTATTGTCTTTGCTATTGTAGATTGTGCTACTATAGAGTTGCAAGTCACTTTCTCAAATTCAGATTTTACTTCCTTTTGATATATCCCCAGGAGTGGATAGCTGGTTGAAATGATAGATCCATTTTCAGTTGTTTGAGCATTCACCGTACTGACTTCCATAGTGGCTGCACTAGCCTACACTCCCTCTAACAGTGGAGTGGGTACCTCTCTTCCCACATCTATGCCAGCAGGTGTTGTCTAGTAGATATCACTACAATTAGGTGGAACCTTAATGTGGTTTTTATTTGTATTTCCCTAATGTGATTTTGATTTTTGCAATATTCTATTGCTGAGTATGTCCAAGAGATTTTTTTAGTGAATTCTATTCACGTAGATAATAAGTACTTTGAATTTTGCTTAAGACCAAAGCATTACCATATTTAAATGACATAAATTAAATTTGTGGGTAGTCACAAAGTATGCTACAGTAGATCTACATTTTTCTTCTTTTAAAATTATTTTTTATTTAAAGACAGAAAAAGAAAGCGAGCATTCCTGGTTCCCTCCCTACATGTGCACAACTTCAGGGAGAATATGATGGGAACCTAGTTAACTCCAGCCAGGAACCTGATCTAGGCATCCCTTTGTAAGATGCAGACGTTTTAATTGCTTGGCTAAACACCCACCTTGCATCTTCCTATGCTTATTCTAATTTCTTTAACCCAGTTGATTTCTTTTTCTGAAGTTGGAATATGTTTATTGGACAGGTCCATAATGTATGGCTGTGTGACACTGATGAAAGCGACTGGACAGCTTGCAGGAGACTTTTACTTCACAGATTGCCTGCTGTTTGGTGCCATCGTGTCGGCAACTGATCCAGGTACATTTTCGATGAGTGGAGCTTTAACATTTCAGATACATTGTTTTCCAGTCAAAGCACTTCTGGATATTGCTTTTATTGAGATACAGAATTTGTGATTAGTGGTGTACTTTCCAGTTGCAGAACAACCAAAATTCATGATTCCTTTTGACTTGTGTACACATTTATTTATATGTATGTACATTTCTAGTTTACCTTTATTTACATTTGCTTATTACCAGTCCACAACTTGCTTATTCAAGAGCTATAAATTTTGATTGGTTTCTTTTTTTTCTTTTTGAAGATTAAATTATTTTAAAGAGAGAAGGAGAGGAATTGAGAGACGCCTTGTTTATTGGTTTATTTTCCAAATGCTCACAAGAGGCAGGGCTGAGCATTTGTATTTACCTGTCTGCATTTAACAGCAAGAAGAAAAAGATTTTAAATGATTATAGACAGCAGCTGTGTTAGCACTGCTGTGATTTTTGGATCATTGGTCACTTTAATATACACTGAGGAATTGTTTTTATAACATTGGTTTTAGGGTTATAACATAATTTTTATATTAGCACAGCTTATTTCCCTGTGCATTTTAGTGTCAGATCTTCTAGAAAGTTGTGTTTAAATGAGTTTACTTGTACTGAGTTAGGTTCTAATTTTCCTAGTAGTATTGGTAAAGTTAAGAGGTACATTCAGGTAAGGAATATGGAGAAAATGTAAGATGAAAATATCAAGGTAGGAACATAGACCAAAGTTTTTGAACTAAAGTTGGAAATTTTCTTTTATTATGCCAGGACCTTGATAGTAGTTTGTTCTGTTTTATCTTTTGACCTTGTAAGTTAATCATCTTCTTTAGTTATCATGTAAGCACAATTACAGGAGGGTTCATAAGGTTATCTCTGAATTCCTGTGTTAACTCCGATAACACAAGGTACTCGGGGAAGGAGAAAAATGTGTTTGATACTCATGAGAGATGATTTTTAAAGATTAGTCAAAGGGCCATTTTATTGTGTACATAGGCATTTTGAAGGCTGGAGATCATTAATTTATTCCTTAGAGACAACCAAGGCTGTCCCCTTTTTGTTTACTCTGCTCCCAAGATCAGTAAACAGGTAAAGATTTTTGGTTGGTTGGTTTGTTTTGCAAGGAGTAAGTTGTCCCAGATTTATGTGTTCTCACACTAGAATCAACCTCTTCAACTTTCAAAGTTTGTGAGAAACTCAAGATAATTGGACTTGTTGTTTTGCTTCAATCTTCGCTTCATTTTGGTAGGAGTATTGCCCAAATGACTCAAGCAAAAATCGTTTTCATCTAAAAAGTTTTTTTTCTTTAGTATGTAGACGCTTGTCCCAATTCTGTTATTTTACAATTGTTACCTTGCTTAGAAAAGTGAGTGAGTGATCTTTTCAGAATTCTGCAGCATTGTTTCACTCTCCCTGTTTTCTTCTCTTGGAAAGCTCTGGGATCAGTACGTTTCATTTGCAGTGCCTTGCAGTAAGAAATTTTATCTTTTAAAGTACAAGTTTCCTGGTTTTGTGGCTAAGATTGGAAAAGGCTCTCACATCTCTGCTTATATTAATCTTTCATGTCTACTTGGATCTGTTTAATGGGTGAGCTATATGACTCAGCAGTTAGTTATAATGCAACTGTGAGTCTCATTTGATTTCCTAAGATTATCCTGTAATTGCTTTTTTTTTTTTAAAGATTTATTTTTATTTTTATTACAAAGTCAGATATACCGAGAGGAGGAGAGACAGAGAGGAAGTGGAGCCGCCGGGATCAGAACCAGCGGCCATATGGGATCAAGGCAAGGACCTTAGCCACTAGGCCACGCCGCCAAGCCCTGTAATTGCTTTTTAAGATAAAAGCTTATTGTGTTTATTTTTTTTTTCCTTCATAAGTTGTAACATCCTGATAGTTTTTCTTTTCAGTCAAATATAACAGCTATAATTCTGGTCATAAATTTCACCCCAACTAAAAATTAAACTTGTGTTTTCATTTCCTGTTCTTTTTGCCAAACTGGTGTGCTTACAATTTGCAAGTCAAGTAGAAGTAAGTTGTAAAGTCCCGAGAGAAAAGATAATGTTTATGGTAGGAGATGCTTTTCATAATAATCTTCATTAAAAATTAATGATCACCTGGCTTATAGCAAATACTGAGTTTATGGAAAAGAAATGCACAAGACAGAAATACTAATAATTGCTTGAAGAATTTAGGCCAATTCAGTCATTCTAGGTTATTTTCAGCTGTTTTTAAAAGAGAGAAAAGGGACATGTACTTACTTAGGAAAATGCAAAATATTAACATGAAATAACAGAATCTTTATGATGGTGTAAGAATGTTTCGGGGATCAAATTCCAAGATGAAGAAATGCATTTTGTAAATAACTCTTAATAATTGTCCAGTGACTGGGGATATGCATTACTTGCAATGTCTGAATGTTTTTCTTTCTACTTGTAGTGACTGTTCTTGCCATATTCCATGAGCTTCAGGTTGATGTTGAACTCTATGCACTTCTATTTGGTGAAAGTGTCCTCAACGATGCTGTTGCCATAGTGCTGTCCTCGTAAGTGTTTTCTTTTCGTATTATGTTTTGAATGTTCAGTGTGTGAGTACTAAGAACGGGAAGTCTATTATTGAATAGAGTGTGTTATGAATGGAAACATTTGGGAAGCCAAGGTTTTTTCTTCTTGATGAAACACATACTTTATATGTAAATGGAAAATACAGGGAAGAAAAAGGAAAATGTTATATATTACTCTTTTTTGTACATGATATTTTAATGAGATTATGATTGTTGTTGATATGATTTTGCATTCTGTTGTAATATTTTTGTGTATATGGTTTTAAAAGTTCTGATTAATATAAAGAACACAGATTTCATGTATTTCCTAGGTATAATTCCAAAAAGACAACCACCATTTTATTTTTTTATTGGATTTAATGTTTTAAACAGATAATATATTTACATGGTCACAAGTCATGCTTTCACTGCCATTCATCTCCACTTTCTGCTCATCCCCTTAAAATAACCATTTCATTAGTTTCTTATGTATCCTAGCATTTTTATTCAAATATAAGCATACATGTGCATAACTATCCTTTTTTTTTTTAAGATTTATTTTATTTTTATTACAAAGTCAGATACACTGAGAGGAGGAGAGACAGAGAGGAAGTGGAGCTGCTGGGATTAGAACCAGCAGCCATATGGGATCAAGGCGAGGACCTTAGCCACTAGGCCACGCCGCCAAGCCCACATAACTATCCTTTTTTGCCTCCCATTTCTTGTTTTTAAGGTACCATACTCTGTGTGTTCTCTCATATAAGTAGATTCTGAAGATTTTTTTTTATCAAAAAAAATTTTTATGTGCAGCTATGTAGAATATTGTGTGTAAACTGTACTATAGTTTTTTTTTTACTTTTTTTTATTAATTATTATGCATTATGTGACAGTTTCATAGGCTCTGGGAATCCCCCCACCCCTCCCCACGCCCCTCCCCCCTGGTGGATTCCTCCACCTTGGTGCAGTATTACAGTTCAAATTCAATCAAGATTCTGTACTATAGTTTTTTCACTCAGTCTCTCCTTGTTGGATATTGGAAGGATTTTCATTTTTCTGCTGTCTCAAATGACACTGCAGTAGTTAATCTGGAACTTTCTTCATTCTGTACGTGCATAAGTATAAGGATAGCCAAAACTCCCAGAAGTGAGATTGATGGGTTGAAGGGTAAATACATTTGGCATTTTATTAAACTTTGCTAAATTGCCTGTAAAGGAATTGTACCACTTGGCACTTTACCCACTGATTATGGGAGTGCCTGTTTCCTCATAGCTTTACCAACAAGAAATTTATTTAATTTAGGTATTTTTGTCAATTTGGTAATTGAGCCGTATCTCATTGTGGCTTGATTTGTTTTTCTTTTACTTAACATAATCATTTCAAAAACATTTCAATCTTTTGAAATGTTAATATACTTTTTATTGAAGATATTTATTGAATAAGTAGTAGCCTTTATCAGCTTACCGAAATTGCAATACAAATTATTGCAAGCTGTTTGCACATGGAAGAACAGGTCTGGACCTCTGAGGAACTCAGTCCTATGTGCCATCCCTCTACATCCTTACTAAGCAAATATCTACTCCCTTTAGACAATTTTCTTTGCTTCATACCAGGTATTTCTATGAGAGAAAAGAGCCCTTTACATCTTTTCTTTATTTGCATTCTCTCAGTAATTTCTACCTTGTTAACTTTAAGAGGTTAGTAAGTCATTTATTCTGGTTTGCATAGCCTGATGTCCCTGTTGCCTTACTGCTAAGTGGGGAATTACCATTTGTGAGGTGTTATGCCAATAATCCCTTAAATGATGAATATGAATGCATAAAACAGATGTAATCTCACAAGTTTTGTAATTATTTGTAGCTAATGTTAAGTTTTTTAAAGAAATAAAACCTAAAGCTGTTAATTCCTACTGATATTGAACTTAAGCATGGAGTGGTGGATTATAGGTGCAAAATGAAAATTATATATTATCTGAAGGGAGGAAGAAATACATACTGCAATTGTAACTTAAATGTTATTTTAAAAAAATGAAACTACAAAGATGGCTAATCCCCAAGTATCTAGCAGGAATAAGTCAGTTGTAAATACCTTTTTTCAAAAAAGATTTATTTATTTTTATTACAAAGTCAGATATACACAGAGGAGGAGAGACAGAGAAGAAGATCTTCCGTCCGATGATTCACTCCCCAAGTGAGCACAACGGCTGGTGCTGCGCCAATCCGAAGCTGGGAACCTGGAACCTGTTCCGGGTCTCCCACACGGGTGCAGGGTCCCAAAGCTTTGGGTCGTCCTCCACTGCTTTCCCAGGCCACAAGCAGGGAGCTGGATGGGATTAGAACTGGTGCCCATATGGCGAGGACTTTAGCTGCTAGGCTACGCCGCCGGGCCCAGTTGTAAATATCTTAATGAGCCCCTGTCCAAAAGCTGAAGGAAAAGTAGTTGGCTGGCTGACTATGGAAGGGTACTGGCTGGAGTGCTGGGAAGTGTGTTGATTAATCTGCCTTTGAGTGGTTTAAAGTACATAAACTCAAATATCCCGCTTTGTAGTATATGGTCTTAGTTTGATGATAATGTACTATGTATGAGGGGGCTTCAAATGAGGTTAAAAGATAATGCAAAGTTTCCATGAACTTTCTGAAGCCCCCTCATATTTTTAAAATAAATAGTCTTGCATCAAGGTGGAGAGAACCCTTGCTGAAAGAGTTCCCATTTGTCAAATAACACGTTAAACAGCTCTTTTTGAAATTTATGTTAGACCGTATCCTTGTTTGTTTTTAAAATGTAGTCATTTATATTTGAAAGAGAATGAGGATGAAAGAGAGATCTTCTAGCTAAAACAGTTTGCAATCCAAATGCCTGTGTAACAACCAGGAGCCAGAAACTTCATTTGGATCTCGCGTGTGGGTGCAGGGCCCAAGTACTTGGATCATCCTTCGCTGCCTTCCCAGGCACAATAGCAGGGAGCTGGATCAGAACTTGAACTGGCATTGCAATATGGGACGCCAAGGTCATAGGTGGTAGATGAAGCCATCGCGGCACAATGCCTGCCCATGTTTCTACTTTGTACAAAATTGTTGAATTAGCAATCTTTTTGAAAATATAAAGTTAGTACTTTTCATGAGGGTGAAGTGAAACTGGTTCCCTCTTACAGTGCTGTATGAGGTAGAGCTGTATGTGCTGATGTGTTCTGATATTATCCAGTTAGAAGTAAGGTGTAGGTTGCATAGTATTCTATTTAATAGATACACTATAATCAGGCTGGTGACCTAAATTTACACAGATTTAAAAACTGCTTTTACATTCATTTAGCTTTTATGAAAGAAAGTGCAATGACCAAGAAAAGCTGGCAAGTTGTTTCACTGCTTTTCAAAGGTGTATGCATTAAAATAAGTGGCTGTTTTTAATCTGTGCTATTAATAAAGATAAAATTGTTAATTGCAATAGCAACTATTGATGATGTTATAGTGTTGTCATCCCTGTGGAGATCGTTCCCTATCTAGGGATGTTCTGTTTGTTGTGAAAGGAAGGGGATTGCTACTGCTGTCCAGCACACGTTGTTAGAGCACATTGTTCCCGCCCGCCACTCCTCCCTCAACTGTTTCCAAGAGATAATTCTCTGCACCCAAAAATCAATGCTAGAGTTGAGAAATGCCAGAGTGATAAAACTAGACACTCATATGTTGTTGTTAACATTGGCTTGATTTTTGCCATTATATATGATAATAAAATATGTGTTATGAATATTGAAAATAGTTGACTCAAACTGGAAAATTCTTCAAGTTGAGTTCACAAATAGTCACTATTAGGGTTTTCATCCTGGCTTTCCCATTAGGATATTAATATAGTTAATAACTTGAAACAAACAGACATAGAACTATATCCAGTTTTCTGCAAATTGTAATTTTCACTTATCTGTGGCATTGTCTTAATACCTGCATTATCCCATTATATGAATACACTAGAAATTTACCTTTCCAATCTCCTATTAGTATTTATTATATTTTCTAATATTATGACTAGTATTACAGTAAGCAGATTTATGAGTAACTTTCTGTGAATTACTAAGAATGTTTCTTATTTTGGGGGTGTTGTTTATTTTTAAAATTTACTTAAAAGGCAGAGTGACAGAGAAAAGACAGAAAGAATTCTTTTATGTTCTGGTCCACTCTCTGAATGGCTAAGCCAGGCCAAATCCAGGAACTCCATCTGGGTCTGCCACATGGCTAGGAGGGACTCAGGTGCTTGAGTCATCTTCTGCTTTTCAGGCATATCATAAGGGAACTGGGTTGGAAGTTGAGCAGGTGGGGCTTGAACAGGCTCTGCAATGTGGGATACTAGCATTGTTAGGTGACAGCTTGTCTTGCTATGCCACATCTCTGGCTCAAATAACTATTTAAAAGCCCATGTATTTATTTATTTATTTGAAAGGCAAAGTTAGAGAGGAAGAGATCTGGCATTTTCTGGTTCATTCCACATATGGCTGCAATGGCCAGGTTGAGCCAGGCCCAAGCCAAGAACTAGGAGCTTTATTCAGGTTCTCCCCTGTGGTCAGCAGGGGGCCAATAATTTGGGCCATCTTCCACTGTTTCTCCGGGCACATTTGCAGGAAGTCAGAGCAGAAGTGGAGCAACTGGAGCTTGAACTATTGGCAGCTTAACTTGCTCTGAATTTTAAGAACCAGTTGAGTGACCAGTGAAACTAACTCTAATTAAGATAGTAGTCCAATTTTATAATGTAGTGTAAAGAAATAGCTTAAAATATGTAGAAATTGGGCCCAGAGTGATGGCTTAGTGGCTAAATCCTCACCTTGCACATTCCAGGATTTTATATGGGCGTTAGTTCATGTCTCAGTTATTCCATTCCCATCCAGCTTCCTGTTTATGGTGTGGGAAAGCAGTAGAGGATGGCCTGTGGCCTTGGGACCCTGCCACCCACGTGGGAGACCCAGAAGAAGCTCCTGGCTCCTGGGTCCTGTCTTCAGATCAGCTCAGCTCTGACTGTTGTAGCCGCTTGGGTAATGGACCAGTGGATGGAAGGTCTGTCTCTCTGCATCTTCCTTTCTAAGAAGAATGAACAAGTTTTTTTAAAAATGTAAAAATTGAGCCCAGCACAGTAGCCTGATGGCTGAAGTCCTCACCTTGCATACACCGGGATCCCATTTGGGTGTCAATTCGTATACCCACAGCCCTGCTTCCCATCCAGCTCTTTGCTTGTAGCCTGGGAAAGCAGTGGAGGTTGGCCCAAAGTCTTGGGACCCTGCACCTGTGTGGGAGACCCAGAAGAAGTTCCTGGCTCCTGACTTTGGATTGGTTCAGCTCAGGCCATTGAGGTCACTTGAGGAGTGAATCATCGGATGGAAGACCTTCCTCTCTGTCTCTCCTCCTCTCTGTATACCTGACTGTCCAATTAAGAGAATCTTTAAATGTAAAAATTACAAAGAAGTTTGTTCACTCTGTCACTTATTGTAGTAGAAATATTACTATCAGCCTCCAGATGTCTAACGTTGGAGAGTTGGTTTAGTGATGCTGTAACCATTTGAACCATTTTAAATCTTAAAAAATCATTATTATTGTGACTAAATCTTACATCACTGTCAGAAGTAGAATTTAAAACTGCACTGTGGCTACAACTGAGGATAAAACAGAATGCATATAACAAAGAGGGAAGAAATATAAGAGGAACATGCAACCTGTAAGTATAGTGAAATGATAGGGTGATATTTTCCCTGCAAATAGTAAGTTATAGTGGTTAAATAACAAAGCAATGAGTAGTGTGAATCTTGAATTTGCATGAACTGATCCAGGGAAAGCGACCTCAGGAGGCATAGCATAGATATTTTATTATAGCCAGCATTTTGAAAAGTGCTGCCAGCAACAAGCTGTTGTAGCAACAAAACGCATGGCATTAAAAGCTTCTTCCTATTTATGAAAACAGTGTCAGATGGCTGGTTCACGAAGGATCTGCTTCTTTTGAACATTTAAGCACAGATATTAGAGCTTTCAATTCAGATTGAGTCTCAGAAATTTCTGCATGTCACTAGTGCCCACATGAGCCAAAGCTTGGGGCTGGTTGTGCTGGGGGCCCAAAGAGCCCGTGCCCCTGGCCACCCCAGACAGAGCCACAGCACCTGCTGGGGGTGGCATTATCTGGCATTGGCAAAGAACCCAAGCTTATACCTCATGATTGCTTCGAACATGGCAAGGGTCCCTGATCTCCGGGACCAGAGCCTGTGTGAATGTGATCTGGCCTCGGCACACACATCACATTATTAGGCCACCGTCAATGCTGCATCAAACTGACAATTGCCTTAGGTCATTTGACCACATCATCAGGCCAGGTTCTCCAGTGTGTACCCAGGCCTACAGATGCTCTGTCTGAGGTAGTCACGGACAGCCGGCAGGCCTTACCATTTGTACTTAGGGAACACTGAGGTGCATGTACAGGAATAAATGCAGTCTGTCAACTTTTTCTCCAACAAAGCCAACAAGCTCTCAGAGTAATGAAGATAATGTGGGGGACATAGTCATTAGCACTGAGTGGAAATTCTCTGACCTCTAAGATGAATGTATTGGGTAAGCTAGAGATTTCCAAACCCAGGATAGGCAAACCCTACATTGTTTAGCTGTAGGAAGTGATGAATCTATACCCTTCAGCAACTACTAAAAATAAAGATCAGAAATCTCTGAGGACAGATTGAAATGGGACAGCTAGGGAGTTGTTGATTTTGTTTAATGGCTTTTCATTTAATGGGATAACAGTATAGTGACTGTATAGTAGAGACTATCGCATACAGATGTGAAGATACAATGCAGTGTGTATCTGTACTTGCAAATCAAGGATGAACTCCCAATGAAACTGTTGAATGCATCTAGGCAATAGGATGCTGGTCTTTCTACCATTATCCATGCCTACAATGTCAAGATGCACTTAAATAGCAGAATGATAGACTTGACTGATTGTAAAGGACTATACTATTGTAATGATATTGGGGAAATCAGTGGAGGGAAAGGGATTTGGGGAGGGGGAGAGGGAGAGGGAAATCCTGGAGCCTATGGAACTATATCATGGAATCATAAAATAAATATGTAAAAATTAATTATTAAAAATGAGCAAAAGATCTACGTAAACATATCTCAAAAGAAGTGCAAATAGTCACCACGTTTCTGAAATCAGGGAAAGGAAAATCAAAGCCAGGATGATGTGTTGTCACCTTAGCTAGACTGGCTATTAACCCAAAGACAGCAAGTGGTGGCCAGGATGCGGAAAGGCGGAACTCTCGTATACTGTTGATAGGAATGTAATTTAGTGCAACCCTTGGAGCAAACAGTGTGGAGTTCCCTCAGAAATCTAGAAATGGAACTACCTTGTACTCCAGTAATCCCACTGTGAGTATATAGCAAAAGGGAAGCAAGCCAGGACATTGAAGAAATCCCTGTATTTCCATGCTGTTCACAATAGGTGCTTGATTTGCAAAAGAATCTATAAGATAAAGAGCATGTGGTTATCTGTACACTATAGAATAATACTCAAGCAAACCTGGTGCGGTAGCCTAGTGGCTGAAGTCCTCACTTTGCGCTGGGATCCCATATGGGTGCCAGTTCATGTCCCAGATGCTGTCTCTCTCTCTATATATATATAACTTGAAAGGCAGGGTTACAGAGAGAAGGAGAGACAAAGAAAGAGCTCCCATCTTCTGCTTCACTCCCCAAGTGGCTGCAGTGGCTGGAACTGAGCCAATCTGAAGCCAGGAGCCAGGGGCTTCTTCCGGGTCTGCCATGTGGGTGCGGGTCCCAACGCTTTGGGCCGTCCTCTGCTGCTTTCCCAGGGGACAAGCAGGGAGGTGGATGGGAAGTGGAGCAGCTGGGACATAAACCCTAGCCATTAGTCTACTGTGCCAGGTCCAGAAATAAATCTTTAATAATAATAATAATAATTATGATAATAATACTCCACCATAAAAATAACGCAGCCATATCATTTGCAGCAGCACAGATGAACCTGAAGGACGTTGTGCAAGCATAACAAGTCAACGTAGAAAGACAGTGACTGCACATCTCCCTTTATGTGTGAAAACTTAAAAAGTTGATGTCTTAGAAATGTTGGCTGCTTGGGGCTGGAAAGCGGGAAAGAGAGGGGAATATGGAGGCAACATTGTTGATGATTTTTACAAGCATGCAGTTGGATGGAAAGAATAACTTGTTTTTTCTTTTTTAAGATTTATTTATTTTACTTGGAAGGTCAGAGTTACAGACATGGAGAGACAAAGAAATCTTCCATCTGCTTGTTCACGCCCCAAATGGCCATTAAAAGCCTAAGCTGAGCTGGTCCGAAGCTCAGAGCCAGGAGCTTCTTCCAGTTTGCCCATGTGGATGCAGGGTCCCAAAAACTTGGGCCGTAGAAGCAGTGACTCGTGATGATGTGTAGCACAGCGAGGCCACTGAAAACAATTATGTATCTCAGAATAGGTAATGAGATTCTGAATGTTCCAAATGCTGATAAATGTTCAGATGATGGACATACTAATTAATGCCATTGCATGCACTGAAAAACTACACTGTACCCAATAAGGATGTACAAGTCTGTGTCAATTACAAATAAACATACACATATTAAGTTCTCTTAAAAAATAAAAGAAAGGGCCTGGTGCAATAGTTTAATTGCTAAATCTTCACCTTGCAAGAATTTGGGTCCCAACTGGGCACTAGTTCCTGGCCCGGCTGCCCCACTTCCCATCCAGCTCCCTGCTTGTGGTCTGGGAAAGCAGTGGAGGACAGCCAAAGCCTTGGGATCCTGCACCTGCGCGGGAGACCCGGAAGAGGCTGCTGCTTTGGATCGGCTCAGCTCTGGCCGTTACAGCCATTTGGGGAGTGACAGTGGGTGGAAGATCTTGCTCTTTGTGTTTCCTTCTCTCCGTAAATCACATCTGCCTTCCAACAAAACTGAATCTTTAAAAAATAAAAAAAATAAATAAAAATAAATTTCTAGTCATTACCAGGAATTTATGTTTGCTACACTTTAAGAGAAATAAATAACAAATTAGGCAATTTTAATTTGCTTTCAGCTTTTTTGGTTTTGTTTTTAATTTAATCTGGGAGACATGTAAAGCATTTTTTGTAGCCTTGAACTAGAAAAAACATTGTAGTAAACATAGGGAGGGGCTTCATTAATTTTTTATGATTGTATGTTTCTTCTTCCTTTTCTTTGACTCGTGCAATGTCTTTGAGTCTGGATTTTTTTTTTCGTATTTTCCTATTTTTTGTTATTATTTTATGTTACATTCCATAGTACTGGTATCTCAGCTGAGAGGAGAACTGGTTTCAGAAGCACTGTTGGCAAAGATCTGTTGGCACCACCGATTTTCTCAGCCATTTCCAATTCTTAGACTTACCACTATAACGAAGCGTTTTCAGATAGAGTTTAGACTGGGAGTTCGTAATGGAGAGTGTCTTCTGTCATTGCCTTTCATGGCCTCTTCTGAGTGACCTACTTTCACAGGTTTGGGGTGGAGGATCCAGCTGTGTATGTTCAAAGTACTGTTGAGTAGATTCTACTGTGTTGGATGGCCGTTTGAATCCTTTTTCCTAGAGAATCTATTTGAGCGAGGAAATAGGTATTAGGCAAATGGCTCATTCTGGTATTCTAAAAGTTGGAAAGGATATCTCAGTTAGCCATTTTTTTCTGATAGGGAAAGAAAATGTGAGTAAGTTGAATATTGAACAATATTAATAATCTTTATACCTCTTCTGGAAAAAGGGAAAATATTTATGATTTTATTTTCATTGGTATGCTAGGACATCCAGGCACTCAATACTAGGAATTATTAAATGAATCACAAAAGAATAGTGTGGCACAGTATCTGAAGAATACAGAGAAAAATCTTTGTTCGGCCTTCATGGAGAGTACTTTAAAACGATCAGCCTCCCAAAATTGTTATTTAATCAAAAACTACCATTAGACACTATTTTAGCAATTCAAACCCAAAAGTTTTGAGTGCTTTTCTTCCTCTGATTTCGTCATTCAAGCTCTACTTGAGATAATGTCGTAGAGTAAAAGTTCCTTCTAAAAGTAAGAGTGTTCTCTTTTTTAGCTCAATAGTGGCATACCAGCCAGCTGGAGACAACAGTCATACCTTTGATGTCACAGCCATGTTCAAGTCTATTGGGATCTTCCTTGGGATCTTCAGTGGGTCTTTTGCCATGGGTGCTGCTACTGGAGTGGTGACAGCTTTAATATCCTTTGTGCTAATCTTTTCTTGAATCTAATGAAGTACTTGAATATTGTATTCTATGGTTTCTCCTAGTTCCTTGATGGAAATTGTGTTGTAATTATTAACCATGTAACCAACCAATACTTGATATGAAACATTAGCAATAATATTTAGCAGTAAATAAGTTAAAAATTTTTATTGCTTTGCATAGAGCCCAGTGTACTGAAATGTTTGTGGTAAGAGTTGGTAAGATCAGTTTACTCTTTCTGTGTGTATTGAAAAGTTGCTATGTACCCCTTCAAAAATGTTCATCACATGTTAATCCAAAATCTAAAACTAATTTTAAAAAGATACTCATTAGAACATAGTATCACTTTGAGGGTGGATTTGAAGACCAATTTAAATTGATAATAGCAGTAAATATATTCCCAAAACACTCTGGGCATTGTATGCTGCTGATCAGCCTGGCCATCTTCTGCTTTTTGTTTAAGAGGACATGAACAAAATGTGGATTGCAGGCTAGGGTGTATCAGAGGCCGTCTCAGCTCCTCCATTGTTAACCTTTGTGCTCTAGAGCTTTGGGTTGGGAGCTCAAAGAACTTAGCCTATAGCTCTGGTACTGCCACTGCGAGCTATGAGGAATATTGGGCAAGTCATTCTTGTATTTATTCAGAAGGTATTTATTCATTGTCTGCCACATGCTAGATATGGTACTCTGGAATGTGGGTAGCAAAGATAAGCAAGACAAATGTGACTCCTGCTTCCCTGGAGCCTCTGGTATAGGGAGCTTCTGGTGTGTAGAAACTAACACTTCATCTCTCTGGATCTCAAGTGTAGGAAATTAGAAGGCAGAGACAGCAGGAAAGAATAGTAACACTAGATCAAATCTAGTTCCCAGCTCTTGAACTTGTAAGATACTTGTTTATATAAAACAAATGTGTTATTTTTGTATAAAACAACTTATTTTCTCTTTGGTATACAGCTGCTTTGTTCTGGAAGAGACTTCTTTCATGACTTTTTATGGGTCAACAAACATGAAGGGGCAGTGAAAGTTATGAAGGAGGGAGCAGATAATATCTCTTCCTTATTACAGGTTCCTTGAGGATAACAATGACAAGTATATCTTATTTTTCATGTTGTTGTAGCGTGTAGTTGGAGGTGACTAGATTCTGGCCTGAAATTTGTCACCCACTGGCACATGCCCATCAACTCTCAGCTACAGATGCCTTTTAGAATACTATAAGTAGATTAAATGCCTCATTGAATGAGTTTTATCTATCACAAGATGTGGTAGAGGATCAAATAAATGTGAAATTTCATGGAAAGTTCATGTTTACATAAATGTAAATTGTTAAGATTACAGAAGCAGTCTTACTTTGGATTGCAGATTCTTAGAATTGCTGTGTGGTTTCTGGAAAGGTCTGTGAAAATGATACCCTTGACACGAAAGGTTTGGCTAAGCTCTAAGATTGCCTCACTGGAGGGAAGGCTGACAACCGCAGGAAGATGATCATTTTCAGAGTTTTTTTTTTTTTTTACTCTGATGCCTCCTGGTTCTGTGACTTTTGTGTTACGCCAGAGAATCCTTGCTTTTGCTGTTTGTAATTGCCTTATTTAGACTGTTCTTGCTTTGGTTTTGTTTGTTTGGTTGGTTTTTTTTTTTTTTTTTAGTCACACCTTTGTGTTGCAGGGTATTGTTGTCAACCTTAACAGTGTTACGTGACAAAGTTTACCAAATTGCGGGAGTTCCAGTTGTTGGAGACAGGCTTGTTCTTTTTAATGTCCTGGAGTACCTTCCTCTTGGCTGAAGCATGGGGCTTCACAGGTACGCGACTTTGTCGTTTTGATGATAAGCCCTTACAAGCAGTGACTCTGCAAGTCAATGTTACAAATGGATCAACTGCTTTAGTATTTGAACATACTCATTATGCTTGGGATTTAGGAAGCCACTTTAAAATGTAAAAAGGATTTTTACTGAAGTTCTTCTTAACAGGAAATCACAAATGAGAATTTCAATACTAAGCATATAATTTGTGTCTGTAATGTTTGAGCCTTGGTATTAAAGTTGGGAATCATCCTTTTACCTGAATGTGAAACTCATTATATCTATAGGTGTAGTTGCAGTATTGTTTTGTGGCATTACACAAGCACATTATACCTACAATAACTTGTCTACGGAGTCTCAACACAGAACTAAACAGGTAAGAAACTTTATAGCTTGAAAATAAACTTTACTTTGCTTTTTTTTTTTACTCAAAATTAATCTTTGATCTGATTAAGGTGATATCTACTCTTTATTTGATTCTAGAAGTAAGTGGAGCTGGAAGGTTGAAGTTTGACTGCTTTTAGGAGGAACATAAGTCAGCAGAATAGCCAGGTCTATTGTTATTGTAACTCCAATAACCAGTCAATTAAATTCCTTATTTCATAGCGTTTTCCTATATAATGAAGAAGAATGTTTTGGACTCTCATGTTAGTTTGATTAGAACGACTGTGGCGTGATACACATAGATGGACTGCTGGTCTGACTCAGGCTTCTGCTGGGTCATCCAGATGATTAACCTCCCTCAGTCTTCACTCAGGCACTGCATAGGTGTTCCATTTGTGGGGCTGCAGAGGTAGTTAGGCTTTCATAAGTGAGGAATACATTAGTTGTGCAGGATACCTGGAGGAAATTATAAAGGAAATAGGCTTAAAATTTTCCATTTCCGGTCTTATGACATATGTGCGATAAATACATGAACAAATTGTGCTGCCTGAAATAAAAGCAGATAAATGCCTGATTATGGTTAGAGTGAAAACTGGAACCTTAAGTTTGCCAGATGATTAGAGCGCTGTGAGCCTAGCGTCGAGATGACCAGTGCTAAAGCAGGAGCAATGATACCTTTTCCTTCCCCCCCTTTTTTTTAGAGCAACATAGTGAATTACCTGTGATTTTCCAACATCTCAAAAGAGATCAGATTTTTTTTTCTCCCTGAAGCATATAATTGGGGTTACAAATCCTCCATACAAATCAGTGTATTACATAGAAGAAAAATAGCTGGATGATTCAGCATTTCTCTGGATGTAGGGTGGGAAATAAAAACCAAAAGAGTAAGAGCTTCCAATGTTGTTAGTAATGGAAAGTTTGTAGACATAAGAAGCCTGAACTCATTGAAACTTAGATGGTGTGCTTCAATTTGTATGTCATAGAAGGCGTCAGAAAAGTTAGGGACCTGTCATAGAGAATATGGTATGTGTAGAAGGTTGAGAAGGACTTGGGAAGGCCTGGGGGAAATAACTCACATAGAAGGCGGTAACACAAACGCAGTAACTTGAGCAGGGCTTAGGAAGTTACACACTCAGGCCAAATCCAGCCCTCACCAGTCCGAGAGCTGAGAACGGTTTGCATATTTTTTAACTGGTTGGGGAAATATCAAAAGAATATTATGTGACCTGTGGAAAGTTAAAGGAAGTTCACATCCCAGTGCCAACCAGAAAGGTTTCTTCAGTGCACAGCTATTCCATTTAAGAAATATATATGTGGTCTGTGGCTAGTTTTTTTTTGTGTGTGTGTGTGTGCTATACAAGCACAATTGTTGCAGCAGAAACCCTGTGGCCCGTAGAGTCTCAAATATTTCACTCTGGTCCTTCAACGTAAGAGTTTGCAAATCCCTGTTTTCTGAGTTAAACCTGAGACTCTAGAGTGATCATATGGTTTCAAGTCTTGATTCCACCATTACTGGCTGTGTGATAAGAAGCAAGTTACACAACTGCTTCAGTTTTGCCACCTTTTAAAATGGAGATAATAATAGGACCTACTGCTCAGAGGCATTGTGAGATTAAAGCAAGGTGACCTATGGTAAAGTTCTTAGTATAATGTTGGGTACATAGTAAAAACTGGACAAAGCATAAAAGGTACCATTAAATAAGGAAGTAGTAATGATTGCATATTAAATCATTTAAAGAAAATTAAATGTGTGCTGAATAATTTCTATTTTTTTAAAGAAGGCAAACTTATTTGCAAAGAGCCATATAAGTAGCCAGTTATATGTGAGGTCAGGGTTTAAGTGTGAATACTTTGACTCCTAAGTTCTAATTCTGATTCCCCTTCCTGCTGCTGCGGAGCAGAGGGCTGGTGGGAGAGGAAGAGGGATTGATAACTGTGGTTTTCAGGATTCCAACTTCATTCAGTTCAGCAAGCCTGGTATACCTGCTGTTAGTAATACTTAACAAAGTAATGACAAAGTGGGTGGGGACAGGCATATGGCAGAGGAGGGTACAGAGTGCAAGGTGAAGATGCCTAAGTCCTGTGTCATGCTGCTTACTCTCTAAAGGAGAAGTGCAGTGCATGGGAACAATGAAATCCCATCACTGGTGATATGAGGGTTGTCCTGAAGCACTCTGTACCAGGATAGTAGGAATTGAGTGAGGTTTTATAGCTTATAAAGAGGGAAGTGCTTTTAAATTGTCATTTTAGGGAGATTCATTGAATGGACAGGATGGAAGATTGTGGGTGTGAGGCGTATCAGTTAGGGTTCTTTGGTAGCATTAAGGGGACAAATGATGAAGGGTATACTAGGCCAATGGCAAAGACATAAAGTACATTCCAGAAGAAAAGTTGTCAGGGTTTGGGGGAGGAGAATAAGAATTATTGAAGATGAAAGCTTAGAGACATGAAGCTGATTGGGGGAGCTAAGGGAACAACATTTTGGCTTTTTTCTGTGGGACTAGAAATGGCATCTACGTTTGTTCTGCTTTGAATCACACACATTTTTGGGTATATTTATGACCTTTATGTATTTGAAATATGTGTTTCATTATCTTAGCAATGCTTATATTTTCTAATTATGTAACTGAATTTATATACTGGACTAATCTTTTAAAATTTCATTTCAGTTGTTTGAGCTTCTCAATTTCTTGGCAGAGAATTTCATCTTCTCCTACATGGGACTGACATTGTTCACCTTCCAGAACCATGTCTTTAACCCAACATTTGTAGTAGGAGCATTTGTATCCTTTATCATGTGTTCTTGCGGAAAACTATTTTTAATTGAAATTTTCATGTAATCTGAGTGGGTATGGCTGATAAGAACACATTTGAATGTGTAAAGTTTCCTTTAAAAAAGGTAGGGAAGGATTGCAAAAAAATGTGTTTTTTAATTCATTTGAAAGTCAGAATAAGAGAGATTAAGAAATTGGGAGGTGGGGGTGGAGAAGGAAGGAAAAGAAAAAGAGAAACCTTCCTCCTGCATGTTCACTTCCTCAGACAGCCGCAATGACCAGTGGTAGGCCAGGCTGGAACCAGGAACCCAGGAGCTTCTTCCAGATTTCCCACATCAATGGCAGGTATCCAAGCACTTGGGACACCTTCTGCTGTGTTTCCCAGGCCATCAGCAGGGTGTTGGATTGGAAGTGGAGCATCTGGGATACAAAACAACACCCATTTGGGATGTCAGTGTTACAGGCAGCAACTTTACCCACTATGCCGCAGTGCTGGCCCCTGCAACTTTTTTCTCTTCTATTTTTGTTTTTACCTACTGCACAAGTATTATTGACAGATCGAAATACCAGAAGAGAGGAGAGGACAGATTCTGGAAACAACAACCCATGCCATCGGGCAGTAGGTACAAGATAGAAATGATGTCTGCTTGCACACTCGCTCTCTTCCTGTCTCTCTGCTCCATTCATATGATCAAATTGAGTCTTTAAAGCCAGTTGAAAGAATAAAAAACCCTGAATATGTGAAAGTGAGAAGTTAATGGCACAAGCTTGAAGAGAAGGCAGGAAGAGATGTTACTCAAAGCGTGTAAGTGGGAATTGGCCTTCACGAAGAGGATAGGCCCCTCCATTGTTACAATAAGAGGGCAGGGTACATAGAGATGCCAGGTACCTTGGTAAGGGGAGCTCATCCTGATGGCTTCTATTTTATCTGTAAAGTATGAGGTGCAACTGTCTACTGAAAGTGGCATAAGGAAGTGTATCACTTCCTGTGTAACAAGTTACCCTAAAAGTTAGCATTTGAAAACAGGTTATCTCACGCAGTTCCTGAGGGTCAGGAATCCAGAAGCAGCTTCTCTGGGGGATTCTAGTTCTGGGATCTTTTGTGAGGATACAGTTAGCTGTTTTCAGTGGCTCCTCTTAAACTTTGGGATTGGTTAAGTTCCCTCCTGTGAATGCTGGAAGGCTCTTAGTCTTCGCCACTTAGGCCTTTTCATAGAACAGGTTACCACATAGCTTCTGCCAGATGATTGAGCTGAGGGTATACCAAGATGGAAGCCAAAGAACCCTCGTGGCAGACTGAGCAAGGAAATCTGTATGCATATACTAACTAAATATGTCTGGATATACTAACTCATGTATATACATACATCTATTGATATCCCTCTGTAACCATCTATACATCACTTGTAAGCTAAACATGAATTCACATCAGTATCTCCAGCAATGTCTACATGGCTTCCTCCCTTTATTGATCTGTAAACTCCCATTTCAGTAGTGAGGAACCTGGATGCCTGCATCTGCTGTGCATTTACTTAATTATTAAGTTCCAGGATACTTGAATAGTAAAATCAGAATTGTAAACCAGAACTCCCATGGGAACCAACTTTGTGGCTGAGCATATAATGCTTGGTGGCAGGCCTTTTCTCTTTTTTGCCTTCAGTCTTTTTTTTCCCTCTTAACAGACTGTACTCTTATATTTCCAAAGTTTCTTAGGCCAGTACTGTTTCCTCTACATTTTAAAAAATGTATTTATTTTACTTGAAAGAGTTAGAGAGAAGAGAGAGAGAAAGAGTGAGAGGGCGCTCTTTGGCTCTTTCAGACAGCCAAAGATATGCCAGTCTGAAAGCAGGAGCCAGGAGCTTCCTCTAGGTCTCCCACATGGGTGTTTGGCCCCAAACACTTGGGATATCCTCTACAGTTTTCCCAGGCCATAAGTAGGGAGCTGGATCAGAAAAGGAGCAGCTGAGACACAACCAGTCCCCACATGAAATGCCGGCTTTGCAGCAAGAGATTTAGCTTGCTTTGCCACCATGTTGATCCACCTTTTTTTTTTTTTTAATATAACATTTTTCTTTATGTTCCTTTCTGGATATAAGGTGGAAACGGTGTTATGAACTCTGAAATTAAAGATGTTGTTATAAAGCAGGGGTCTCTATAGTTAACAAGTTGGGGAAAGATTTCTAGTTGAAACTAATCTGAATTTGCATGCAGCCTTTCTTGTGCAGCAGGCAGAAGTTTAGACTCGGTAGAAGACATTCGAGTTGGCAGGAATGTCAGTGTTTTCATGTGATGAAGGTGTTCCTTGTCTCTGTTCTGAGAAATGAAAGGGCAGTTCTGTTCGTCTTTTTCTTGATCCTGTCAACACTGATGGTGACGGTGTATTAACCTATTATAGTCAGCCTTAAAAATATGCAAAAGATAGGTCAGCATTGTTTCCCAAAGGTTTGTTACTGCTCGTAATACTGGCATCTCAGAATACCAGTTGGAGTCCTGACTACTTCCAGTCCAGCTTCCTACTACTGTTCTTGAGCAGGCAGTGGAAGATATTCCATTGATTTGGGCCCATGTTATGCATTTGGGAGACCAGTATGAAGCTCCTGCCTCCTGATTTTGGCCTGGCAAGGAGCTGGCTGTTGTGGCTATTTGGGGTGTAACTTAATGGATGGAAGAACTCACTCTGTCTCTCTCTTTTTCTCTTTGTTTCTCTGCCTTTCAAATGAATGAATGAATAAATCTTAAAAAAATATGGTAAAGAAGCTCTGCTTCTAAATATGTTTCTTTTCCTCTAATGAATTTTCCATATGTGTAGACCTGTGTTGTCGAACTTGTTAGCAGCAAGCCACATAAGATTGCTCATATTTAAATTAATTACTATGAAAAGAAATTAAAATTTCAATTCCTGCTGGCCATGTTTCAAGTGCTTGCCATATTGGACAGCATGGATATAGAAAATCTGTTGCAGAACTTTGTTAGACAATGCAAGCAAGCAACTGTTTGGTAAAAATGGGGTTCTCTAAAACAGTCATTTACTATCTTGAATATATAGTCTAAATGATATAATTGAGGAAAAGAAATGATCCTTGACCTAGAAATAATTTTAGATTGCTATTTTCTTGGGAAGAGCTGCTAATATTTACCCCTTGTCCCTCTTACTTAATTTGGGTAGAAGAAGTAAGATTGGGTCAAATTTTCAGCATATGATGATGTTTGCTGGTAAGTTACTCTTTTTTCTCTCTTGCCTACCCCATGAAGCCATTCATATACCAGTTTGATTTTAAGCTGAAATGTTATACTGGCAGTATAAGAGTCCTTAAAATGTTGAAACTATATCCTGGAATATAAAGTTCTTTTTATAGTGTTCCATTCCTGTGGGAATTTTTTTATATGCTAGCTCTAAATTCTTGGTTTAGAAATAAGTCACATAAGTGAAGAAGATAAAGATGAATGTGTTTTCACACAAGACATTGGAAGTGATTGTGTCCAGTAGTTCTGTTCATAATTACCCAAACCTGGAAACAACTTACTTTTCTGTTTTGCAATGGATGACTGTGCCATGGAATGCTTTTCATAATGAGAAGAACAAATTGTGAAACACACAATATGGTTAGGGCTCAGAGGCACTTTGCTAAGCAGAAAAAGCCAGTGTCTGAAGGTTACATACTACATGATTCCCTTTCTATGACATTCTCACGAAGATGAAATTATTAACAGTAGAGAACAAATCTGTTATTGCCAGAACTTTGGGGGTAGGGGAGGGCCAGGGGGATTGGGTAATGGAGAGATTGGACTAAAAATGGATAGCACGGAGGGATTTTGAGCTAGATGACAAGACTTCTGTGTCTTGATAATGATTGTGATCACACATCTCTATGCACTTGTCAAATTCCACAGACCTGTGTATGAAAAAGCCAATTTCATGTTAATTTCGTTTTTTGTGTTAATTTTTAAATGAATTTTAAAGACTTGTTAAGAGATTGATGCCAGTATCATAGTGAAATCTAATTCTCTGTGTATATACTTAAATTATACACAAAAAGTTCATAAAAATATATATTAGGAAAAAATGTACATGGGTTTCAAAAATTTCTCACCAGAATAAATGTATGTTTTAATTTTTGAAGTCACCGGGTATTATATATTTGTTCTCATACTTCTAAGGTTTTCACCCTGATTTGTAAAATGTGTGCTGGTAACAAGATACTGAATAAATACTTGTTTGGTTCCCTTGTAGGCCTCCGCGGGGCAATGGCGTTTGCTCTGGCCATTCGTGACACCGCCACTTATGCCCGCCAGATGATGTTTAGCACCACGCTTCTGATCGTGTTTTTCACTGTGTGGGTATTTGGTGGTGGCACTACTGCAATGCTGTCATGCTTACATATCAGGTAAGTAGGAACTGTGAACCTCATTGGAATATTTGCATTCATTTTATTTTTCTTTATTCATGAGAATATTTTTAAGCTTTGGCATTCTGAAGTTTTGGTAATTGTAAATTGTTTTTCCTTTTAAAAAGTGTATGACATGTACAAAAAGCAAAAATGCAAAATAAAAAAACCTGCTAGCACTTTGGGAGATATCCTTCTATGCTACACTGTGCACTGTGCACTGGGTATATTTTTTTACAAAAAGCAACAGCACTAAAGGTTCTCTTGTGGGCTGATTTTTCAATGTGGCATAGAATGAACATTTACATTAGTAAATATACTAATATTTTTACATGATTATTTTTAGTGGCTATAAATTTTTCTTGTTTTATTTAAATGAATCCCTGTTAAACTTGTATGCTTTCTATAATTTTACTGTTAGCATTGCCATTTGAGGGCTTTTTTTATTGCTGTTAGCATTAGCGGTGTGATTATTCTTAAATGTAAATATTACCCTTCCCTTGTTTGGTATATTTCTAGAAGTGAAATTGCTTGGTTAAAATGATCTGCATAAATTTAAGGCTTTTGATCCATATTGCCAACTTGAATAAAAATTTTTACCTTCATTTACAGCATATAACACAATCCAGTTTTCTTCATCATTAATCAAAATTGGATGTTATTATATTATTCTTTCTCATCTTTGTCAACATTGCTTCTAACCTGAAACTACAAGGCCGAGATCATAAGGTCTTAGACTTAGATGTGTGCTAGTTAATGTATTCAGCTTGAAAGCACTGTTGTATCTCAAGAGTTCTACATTTGTTTCCATGGATACAGTAGCCAATATTGCTAAAGCCTTTGTAGCTTTTAGTTCTGTGTTTGGCTGAAACTTCGTAGCTGTTAAAAGCTTCCCAGCTTCCATAATACATCAGGTTCATTAGAGAAAGCAGATTTCACATTTTATATAATCTCTTCTCTGTTTTTTTCCCATTCTGTCCTTCTTTTAATATTTTAAAGACCAGTAATCCTCAAATCATACTTTGAATACTGTTGTCACTGTCTTTATCTTTTTTTTTTTAAGATTTATTCATTTTATTACAGCCAGATATACAGAGAGGAGGAGAGACAGAGAGGAAGATCTTCCGTCCGATGATTCACTCCCCAAGTGAGCCGCAACAGCCAGTGCGCGCCGATCTGATGCCGGGAACCTGGAACCTGTTCCGGGTCTCCCACGCGGGTGCAGGGTCCCAATGCATTGGGCCGTCCTCAACTGCTTTCCCAGGCCACAAGCAGGGAGCTGGATGGGAAGTGGAGCTGCCGGGATTAGAACCGGCGCCCATATGGGATCCTGGGGCTTTCAAGGCGAGGACTTTAGCCGCTAGGCCACGCCACCGGGCCCTGTCTTTATCTTTACTAATGAAATCCTTTCCTTATAATTTATGTGCTGTTATTATATGACAGAAAAATAACATCAAAAGTTATGTTCTTATAACCCTAATACTAACTCAAGGAGGACCTGGTATTATTTATTGAGCACCTACTACGTGCTGGCCATTCTAAGTCCTTTTAACTTACTTACATAATTACAATAACTCCTGTTTGCAAGTGATGAAACAGAGGCTTTAATTATTCAAGATCATACAAATAATGACATGGTGGACAAAGAAACCTCTGCTTTCAGGTAATTTCTTCTATAACGGATTGCATCAAGAAATAGCAGCAGTCTTTTTTAGAAGGAATAGGCTGCTTTGTTTCCTCAACAGTATGAATGAAGACTATTACACAACTAAGGAGAATAAAATTAAAAATAATTGAAGAAAAGTAATAATCTTCAGTAGAATCTTCTGCGTATTAGTAGAAACATTTCTCTTCCCTAATTGTCCTTCACAAAAGCCAAACAGCGTACTCCTAGTTACCCTGGCCTTTGCCCGGAAGCACAACACAGGACTACACCCTGCTGTTCCCGCGTGGGATCTGCCTCAGAGCCTCTGAGCACTTTGGCCCAGCTTGCCTGCCATGTAACATCGTTGGACGCTTCATTGTAGTTACTGCCTCACAGTTTTAGATTCCTTCTTGTGTTGCAGTGTTTTATTGGTGCTTGGGGGACCCTCTACAAACAGAGCTTGCATTTTTAAGTTTTCCATTTCTTCCCTGAAATTTGTCTAATACAGTTTTGAGGATTATGCTAAGTCCTGAAAATTTAAGTCATGTTGATGGTTTTGGCTTTGAGTTCTTGCTCCTTCACTGACTCCTTCTGTGACCTTTCACCTGTTAAGTCTTCAGTGTCCCCATCTGTAATGTGTGTTTCTTAGCATGTACCTCCTAGGGTTGTTGTACAGATTTAGGGAGCTGCTAGCTGTGAAGTACAGCATGTCAAGTGTACTTTTACTTCATTCATTTGAGCACAGCCAATACCAGCCATCCATGGCTGCTGTTGTAGGTCCCAACTCAGTGGGATAGTTTTGTTCCCCTGGGGGTCAATGGCACCATCTGGAGACGTTTTTTCGTTGTCCTACTTGAGAGTAGGGCCTGCTACTGATATCTAGTGGGTAGAGGCCAAGGACACGGATGCTGCTAAACAATCTGAAGTAAATAGGACAGGCTCACTCCTCGCCTGCCTGTAAATAAGTTTCAGGGCCAAACTGTCCATAATGCTAAGGTCAAGAAACTGCTCTAGAGAAGGGCCGTGGTAGTAGCGAGGGAAAATGAACTGTACTTTGATTGGAAAGACAGTAGGCCAGCAAGCGCATGAACGAGCATCACCATTGTGGATTAAATGAATACGAAATATTTATTACTGTGACGGCACAGGTTGGTTGCTTTGATAGTGACTAGGGATGGAGATGTATTTCACCCGAGGAAGGCAAGGATCATCCCTCTGAGAAATTATGTTTGAGCTCCGTCTGTGTGAATGACACAATGTTGCCAGTGAAAGGAGAACAGGATTCCTGGCAGAGGGAAAAATGCAAAGGCCCTGAGGCCCGTTTAATACTCATAGCTCACAGAGCTGGAGTAACAAAGTGAATGAAAGGGAGGTGGAAGACGAAGTGCGAAAGACCCTGAGGGTACAGGGGTCTACAGACTTTCACCATAAAGGGCCAGATAGTGAATCTTTAAGGTATTGCAGGCAGTAGACACTGCATTCCAGCTGTTCAACTCTAGTACAGGAGCAGCCACGTAGTACATAAATGAGCGCATTGTGGCTGTTTCCCAATAAAACCTTCTTTACAAACACAAGAGGTACCACATGTGCCCGTGGGGTGTCGTTTGTGGACCCTTGCCATAGGGCTCAGGATTTGAAAATTAATTCAAAATTTTGGAGGATAGTAAAGCCTTGGCAATATGAGATTATAGTATGAAGGATCACGCTGGGTGTATTGACATTGGCTTGTCAGTGGCTAAGGACCAACCAGCTGCTCCTGCATCCCTCCGCAGAATTCATGGCAGCCACATTGGGCTTCCTGTCCATGTACTGCGCAGACTTTGCACTTCTCTGTTTCTCAGTCTTTGTTCTTCCGCTTCCCTCTGCCTGGAAGATGATACAGCTGAGTGCTGCCTCCTTTCTCCTCGGTTTTTTTTTTTTTTTTTCATGTTATATGAAAAGCAAAAACAGAGGCAGAGAAATGGAGACAGAAATCTTCTACCCACTGATTCACTCTCCAAATACCCAGAGCAGCTTGATTTTGATCAAGTCAAAATCAGAAGCCTGGAATTCAATTCAGATCTCCCATGTAGGTGACAGAGCCCCGGCTATTTGACACATCACCTGCTATGCCCCGGGGTGCACATTGTCAGGAAGCTATAGTCGGCAACAGAGCCGGGATTCGAACACAGGCACTCTGACTTGGCATGGATGTGTGGTACCAGGCCTTAACCTCTGAACCAAATGCCCTGCCCTCGTTTTCTTTGAGAGCCACTCTTCTCTATGTGATTTTTTGGGTCTGTTATAACACTGATTTCATTCAACCTTGTAATAATAGTGTTATAAGAGCTTCCATTGGGTATTTGCTAATAATGTATTAAACATTCTTAAAATGTTTCAGTACACTTTCTCATCTAGTCTTTACAGCAACTCTGGTGGGTGTTAGCTCTATTTTCTAGGTAATGGGATTATAACTTTCAGGGTTGCCTAGCTTAGCTGAGTTCTTACAGCCAGGAGGCAGCAGAGGCCAGATTTGAACCCAGTGCTCTCTGTTAGAAGCCCCTGGGGATTATGCTCTAGTTGTTTCTCCCGCTGTTCTGTAAGTGTCTTGGAGGTCATGGGCCATGTGCATTCCTGTCTATCCCCTATGCCTAGGACAGTGCCTGGCCAATAGCAAGTGCTCTATAAATGTTAATTGGTTTGGCTTTGAATGATGTCCCATCCAAGCGTTCTGCGCTCTCTGCAAGACCACTAGATGTCACTTGAGATGCACAGATACATTTGATGTGACTGAGAAGACCTTAAGCAGCTTGGTCATTTTAACAAAGAAAAAAAAAATGGGCCTTTCTTTAGGTTATAAATCTGGTCAAGTCCTTCTGTTTTTAAGTACTTGACTGTGATTCCCGTGCCTTCCAGATGTGGTCTGGTACTAGTTTCCCTTCTCCCTCCCTGCCATGGTTTGCTTGTATTTTAGGATGCTATTGGTACAGCCTCTCATACTGTTGTTTTTTTTCCTATGTTGTCTACAGTAGTTAACGTAATTGATAAATATTTGAGCACCTATTGTGTGTGAGGTACAGTGCTAGACTCTGGGGATACAGAGATGAATTAAGACATGGCCTTTACCCTCAGGAAGTTCACAGTCTTTCTGGGGAGACTGACAGGTAAATGACTCCACTCTACTAAGTATTATAGCAGAAGACTCTAAAAAGTGCTGCAAAAGCACAGAAAGAAAAAAGTACTTGTTGGGACATGAACATTTTGGAACTTAGCAAATGAATAGGACAGAAAAATGAAAAGCAAGCATATGTCAGCTGAGGACCTGGCAGCCCAAAGGCAAGGAGTCTCAGAGGAGGACAGATTTGAGGAGAGGGGTGGATAGTTATGGCTAGTAAAAGGAATATAGACAAGAATGTTGGGAAGTGATGGTGTCAAGATGGCTTGCAGTGGAAGGGGGCACCTAGTTTATGCAGAGGCTTGAGTGCCTCCTAAAGGCCTGTAGACCTGGTCTTGTGGCTAAGCTGTCCTCAGAATTGGTTGCAGGGGAGGAACCCAGCAAGGTCTGTGCCTTAGAAGGTAACTGTTGGGGATCCTGGCAACTAGGGGAACAATCTACAACAGACTGCATGAGTCAGAATGAGGGCCTGGCCTTCAGCGGCTGGTGTGGCAAGGAGAGAAAACAGCTGAGAAGCAGAGGAACAAGGAACGGAGTTGAGGAGCATTTTTGTTTATGGGCTAGAAAGGAGTAAAAGAAAACTTTCTAAAATTTTTAAAATTATATTTTAAATATTTATTTTAAAAGTGACACAGAAGAAAAGATAGGGAAAGAGTTTTTCCATTCACTGGTTCACCCCCTAAATGGCCACATGGCCAGGACTGGGCTAGGCAGGTGCCAGAAATTCCATTTGAGTCTCCCACATAGCTATAGGGACCTATGTACTGGGGTCTTCCTTGGTTGCTTTCCCAGGCAGAGAGCTGGATTGAAAGTGGAGCAGCTGAAACTGGAGCCAGCACTGTGATATGGGATGTTGATGTTGTAGGTGATGACTTAACCCGCTTGCCACAGTATCACATCCCTTAAAAAAAAGATTTGTTATCGGTTTGTGAGGCAGAGTGACAGAGAAAGGGAGAGACAAAGAGAAATATCTCACATTTGCTGGTTCACTCCCCAAATGGCCACAGTGGCTGGGACTGGGCCAGGATGAAACCAGGAACCTGGAGTTTTATGCAGGTCTCATACGAATTGAAGGGGCTTAAGTACTTGGGCCATCTGCTGCTGCTTTCCCAGGCACCTTAGCAGGGAACTGGACTGGAAGCAGAGCCACTTGGACTTGATCCAGTGTTCTGGTATGGGACATTGCAGGCAAGGCAGGTTAGTTCTCTGCAGCACAGTACTAGACCAAATGAGAATTTCTTAATGAATCTTTTTCCTAAGCTATGAGAAGCAAGAATTTAAGTAGGTATTTTTTTTTTAATTATTAAAAAAACAAGAGTAATTTCTATCCATTTTTCAGTGAGAAAATGTAATTGACCCTTTTCTTTAGTCATCATAACAGAATGTTGCCATGAAAACCGCACAGTCCAAAAACATGCGCCTCCCTCCTGGAATTCCACTGTGGCTGCCTTGTTTTGGATCTGCACAGTTGTTCTTATTCAGCAATAGGTGGAACATTCGTCCTGAGTGCTTAGAGTAGACTTGTCTTCAGGGACGGAATATTGTGTTTCTGAACCCAGTGAGTGGGATTGCAGTAAGCAAATCATTAGTATACTCTGCTCGCCTGAGAATCTCAGCTGTTGCTAAGGAAATTTGAACTGTTCCATGGTTTCTGTGTTGGGAATGCTGGTTGCCTGATATGATATATTTGTATATAGGTCTTTTTTTTTCATGGTTTCAAAATCTCATTTGCTGTTTGTGTTTTCTCCTTTAGGGTTGGTGTTGATTCAGACCAAGAACATTTGGTAAATATGCATTTATATTGGCCCTGGCATTTCTGTTGAATATACAGTCATTTGGAAAGAAAACATGCTAGGGTAGACTTCATGCTACTGTCTAGAATCTTTCTTGTTTATCTCAGATTTTAGCTTACATCGTTCCTGGCTTTTGTCACTGTGCCACAGAGACGGAACCAAATTTTAGATGGTGTGTGGTTATCAGGGTGGCAGCTTCTCTGTCTGTGCCATCCTGGCCTTTGCCACAGAGGAGAGCAGCCTGGTAACTGCGCCTGGATTTTCAACTGATTCCTCTGGCACAAGTCTTTTTCCACTCTGGGTTGTGCTTGAAGCCTCGTCTCTGGTGTAAGCCTCATTCCAGCTGCTCTTCCAGCCACTGCCCCTGACAACTGCCCAGAAGCTTGACCCAGGCTTCCCTGTCTGTACGGGGAACCTTGTCACCCTACGCCTCACATTGGCTACATTGGCTTGCTTCCTTCCCTCTGCGTGTCAGTTTCTCAGTGAACCTCAGCCTGTTGGTCTGACTCCAGGGTAACTAGCTACCGCTGAGCTGACAACTCTTTCTCTGGTATTTTCCATCCACTTTTTACTGCCTTCTGAGCCCCACTGAATACATGTTAGATGAGAAATCACATAGATTAGCTTTTTGAAAACAGAAGTGTCCCTTTCCGAATGCGATTCATTGTCTTGACTGAAACAAGCCCTGGTATATTTGTTTTATGGGTGTAGTTTAAAAATAAGCTTATCAGGTTCATTTCCTAAGTGCTAATTTTCTCAGCTGTTGAGTGGCGAGGGGGTGTGTGTCAATGTGATATAGTAAGTACATGCCTTTTTTGTGGTGAGAACCTTACAGTACAATTTTATGGGCTTGATATGCTTGCATGAATCAGGCTGAGTAAATTCCCATCATGCCGTGCTACAGGGTTGGTATCCAAAGGAGAATAGCTTCTTGTGCCTCCTCTACCCCTATACTATTACAAGAATCAAATTATGACAGAATTCTCAAGAGCTATATAAAACTGCCAGCTGTATTACCTCTGTCACCACAGGGGAGAAATGGAGGGACAGGGAGAGAGCCAAGTACCATGGGTACCGGTTGTGACATACAGGAAAACATGCCTTTTCCCCTCACCCGCAGAATTATTTATAGTGTCTTGGCTATGTTGTTTACAAAATAATTTTGCATGTTCGCTAGGAAACACAAAGGAACACAATAGTACATAGACGTGTGTGGGGATGGATGTAAGGTGTGCATGTATCGAGGCCATGGTGAGAGAGCTAAAAATGAATTGCTCTTCTGAAAGGGGAGACACACAGATTACTCCTGATGGTGAAAGAAAATCAGCAGTCTAGCTGTTCTGCTCCTGTGAGCCCGTATAGTTCTCCCAGACATTTTTCTGTTGCCTGTGTCTTGATACTAGTTGAAGGAGAGTCATTTAAGTTTTTGAGAACTAGGATGGACAGGAAGGAGCCAAGTCCATTATCTGAATCTGTTTGTGGAACCATAGAAGACCAGTGCTAGAGATGGCCTTGAAGAGTCTCTGAACCTGAAGTTTATACATGAAGAAATTTGGGTCCAGAAAGGAAAAGGGATGTGCCCAAACTATTGTTACTGAGCTGAGATTGGATGTGGAATTACATTACACTCAAGAAATAGCTTTACTTCTGGAAGTTATTTTAGAAGATAATGTTTGCTGTGTTTGTTTTCCCTCCTAGATAGACAGCCTTACTATGAATTTTCCTACTTTGCTTTTCTTTTGTTAGTTTTGTAAGAACATTGTAGCAACTTTGAAAACACCAACTGCTTAAAGTTCCTGGAGGAACTAGCTCTGATATTAGAGGTGAATTGCTACAGACAAATTTTCTTATTTATTTTTTAAGATTTATTTTCTTTGGGACTGATTGTGGTATAGCATCCTAAGCCTGCACTGGTGGCACCAGCATCTCATACAGGTGTCGGGTTCTAGACCCGACTGCTCCACTCTGCTCCCACTCCCTGCTGGTGGGAAAGCAGCACCCATAAGGAAGAAGCTTCTGATTCCTGCTTTACATTGGCTCAGCTCTGGCTCATGCAGCCATTTGTGGAGTAAACCAGCACGTGAAAGATCTCCGTGTCTCTCTTTCTCTGACTCTGTCTTTCAAACAAATAAAAGATTTTTTTTAAAAGGCAGAGTCAGAGAAAGACACACACACACATACACACAGAGCAAGAGCAGGAGAGGGGGAGAAAGAAGGAAGAAAACGAATGAAACAGGTTTTGTGTCAGCTGGTTCACTCCTCAAATAGCCTCAATTTTCAGGGCTGCGCCAGGCAGAGGCTAGGAGCCAGGGCTTGCCTCCAGGACTCTTGCATAGATGCGGGGTACAGGCATTTGGACCATCCTATGCTGCTTTCCAAGGCACATTAGCATGGAGTTGGATTGGAAATGAAGCAACCAGGACTCATATAAACCCATGCCCATATAAAATGCTGGCAGTATTGCAGTCCTGGGTCCTACATGCGGATTTGTTAAAATGACAATAGAGTCATAAATTAGCAAGCAACCTGAGTAATAGAGGTATTCAGAAGAACATTGCATTTTATTATTCCAAAGCTAAAATATACATGCTATTATATTTCTAATATTACCAGCATTGGAGAGAATTCTATTTCTGATGATTTTAAATAAATGTGGTTGAATCTTTGTGTATGTATTGATTTATGCGTTACCTGTTGCAGGGTGTTCCTGAAAATGAAAGGAGAACTACCAAAGCCGAGAGTGCTTGGCTCTTCCGGATATGGTACAACTTTGATCATAAGTATCCTTAATTGAGAAAATAATGGAAAGAATTCTAATTTGAACATGGGTAACTACGCTTTAGTAAGCAACCGTTTTGCCGTTGTTTTCTTGAAGTCCAATACAAAACCTACATTCAGTCTTCCTTTTCTCTGGCAATGTAGTAGAGAAGGAAGCCCATACAAATAAATGCCGTGCAAACCCAGGTCGGTGGAGACTGGTTAGTACAAAAGCTGTCTGTGTGGAGGGAATCCAAAGGCTGCATGACGTGCTTTCTTTGCTATCTGGGTGTATTTATTGAGCAAATGTTAATGTGTATTGGCCTTTGGTTAATGTAGTGACTCATTCTGAAGGTACTTATTGGTTCTTGGTGGTGTACTAGCTAGGGTGAATGAGGAAAGGCTTCCTTAGGGGAAAGCTGCCAAGTCAAATAGAAATGCAGCACTGTGAGGTACTGCAAGAGTCAGAGCTATACCTTTACCCTGTGATATTGCAGAGCCACAGTAGCTGATATTATAATAAAGTACATGAATCTTAAGTGTGCAGTTTAGTAAATATTGACCTATGTCTACACCTGGGTGTGTGGCACCCATAGCAAAATATGTACAAACATTTCCAGCGTCACAGAAGGCGCCCTGAGGTCCTTGGGGTCAGTAATGCCTTTCCTGTCTGCCAACATGGATTAATTTCACCTGTTTTGAATTATTTTCTTCAGTTGTCTATGTGAAAGGCAGAGTGATGGAAAGGTGCAGAGAGGAGAGGCAGAAAGATAGAAGTTCTATCTGCTATTTTTTGTCTGTTTTTTCCCAAATACCTGCAACAGCTGGAACTGGACAAAGCTGAAGCCAGGAGCCTGGATCTCGTATGTGGATTGCAGGGATCAAAGTACTTGGATCATTATTGCCTTCCCTGGCACATTAGCAAGGAGCTGAATTAGAAGCAGAATAGCCAGGACTTCAGCGCCTGAAATATCCCAGGTGGTAGCTTAACCTGCTCTACTACAATGCCCATCCCTTACATAATTTTTGTATCTTCTCTCATTAAGCATATTCTGTGTGATTTATCCTTATTGCAAACATGCACATGTCTTTTGTCTTTCTGTGTACATAAGCTTATGTGCTTATGTGGCTTTTTGTGGACATAGGTCATGTCTCTTGCATATATACCAAGGAATATAATTTAGGACAAGTGTATGTTCAGGTTTCATAGATATTGCCGAGGAGATATCCAGAGTAATTGTCACCAGTTTGACTGGTTACAGCCAATTTAGTGCATTCATCATCACCCCCATCAACAAGTTCAGGGAGTTCTGGATATTCCACATCTCTACCAAAAGTTGGTATTTGGCAGCATTTTGAAGTTAAATTCAGGCACTCTTTTTTTTTTCTTTTTAATATTTGTGTGTCTGTTTGCTTTTGGAAAGGCCTATTTATGGAGAGAAGGAGAGACAGAGAGAAAGGTCTTCTGTCTGCTGGCTCACTCCCCAGGTGGCTGCAAGGCCTGGAGCTGAGCCTACCTAAAGCCAGAGCCAGGAGCTTCTTTCAGGTCTCCCTTGCGGGTGCAGAGTCCTAAAGCTTGGGGCCATCCTCCACTGCTTTCCCAGGCCAGTAGCAGCAAGCAGGATGGGAAGTGGAGTAGCCAGGACATGAACTGGCTTCCATATGGGATCCCGGCACTTGAGGTAGAGGATTAGCCAGATCTTGTATGAATTTTGTATATGATTTTGACTGTATGGATATTCAGTTTGTAAAGAGCCATGTTTTTTGTTATGAAACTAAGTTGTTTTTTTCTTATTAATTCATGGTTTCTTTTATACACTGTCCTTGATTTAAATTATTGCCAGAAAATTTATCTTCTCTTAGTCTATCTTGCTTTTTCATCTTCTCAGTCTTTACTTGAGAAATAAATTTCATTTTGCTTATCTTTTATGATTAGTGTCTCCTCTGTCTCAGAAAATCTTGTATGTCCCAGTGTCATGAAGGTATTTTCCTATATTTTCTTCCAGAAGTTTGATTGTTCTAGCCATCACATTTGTTGTATCTTTGATCTATTCCAAACTAAGTTTTATATATGATATGCAATTAGAGTCATGGGCTTCTTTCTGACTTATGAATATCTGATTGACACAGTGCCTTTGAAAATGCCATTCTTATGCCAATGGATTGTAGTGGGATGATTGTTTTAAATCAGTTAACTGCATGGGTGGGTGTCAGTTTCTAGACTCTTTCTATTTTAGTATATTTTTGTAGAAGTTTTGATAATCAGAATAGTAGGGTTGTTTTTCTTGGTTTGTTTAGTGTAGTGTTGGCTATTTTTAATTTTTTGTATTAACAAATTTTAAAAACTGCTTTTCAATTTATATCCATACAAGCCACCAGCAGTTTTCTTTGTGTTGCATTAAGTCCCTTTGGAGAGAAATAATGTTGATATTTTCAATCCATAAACATATCATAAATGTCTCATTTAAGTCTTGTCCTTTTTTTACTATACATGTGTTATACATCTTTATTTAGATTTATCACTGTGTATTTGATGTTTTTCAAAAACTATCTATTTATGTATGAGTTTATTTGAAAGGCAGAGAGAGAGAGAGAGAGAAGAGACCGGCAGTAAGATTTTTTAACCCACTTACTCATTCCTCAAGTGCCTGCTGTAGGTGGGGCTGGGGCTGAACCAGGCCAAAGGCAGGAGCCTGAAACTCCATCTGGGTCTCCCATGTGGATGGCGGGAACCCAAGAACTTGAACTATCATGTGATGCTTTTCTAGCAAGAAGCTGGATCCACAGCAAAATACCTGGGACACAAACCAGCATTCTTAGAATGTGGGGTGTGGCTGCCCCAGGCTGCCGCACTGGACCACAGTGCTTATCCCAGTATTTAATGTTTTTGATGGGTTTGAAAATTATATTTGTTTACTTATTTAATTGTTGTTATTGTTTTTATTTATTTGGAAGCAGAGGGTCAGAGGCAGATACAGCAACATCTTTAATCTGCTGTTTGACTCCCAAAATGCCCACAGCAGCTGGGGCTGGTTCAGCTTGAAGTCGCAAGCCAGAACCCAATCCAAGTCTCGTGCATTGTCAGAGCCATTACGCGCTGCCTTCCAGGACGTGCTCGATCTGGAAGCCAGGCTCAGGAGCAGAGCTTGCGTCTCCCACATGTATGGCAGAGGCTCAAGTACTTGTGACATCTTTCACTACTTTCCCAGGTGGAGCTTCTGGAACTTGAACTGGTGTTCATATAAGATGCCAGTGTTATAGATGGCTTATCCTCCTGTGCCGCAATGCCAACCCCCACTTACTATTTCTAATAGTTTGCAGATTTTTTCTGATTACATGTATGTATAGACACACACATATGCATTCACACATATGTACTCATGTGACTTATAGATAAGCATATTTTATTTTTTTCTTTCTAATCCCTTACAATCATTTTTCATTTCTTATTATACCAGCTGAATGTCTGCAGTGTAACAGGTGAATGTAAATGATGGAAATTTTTTTTAGCATTTAACCATTAAATGTGATGTTAACTTTGCCATTTTGGAGGTATCTTAATAAGGATACCTTCTGTGGTTGGCGCTGGTTGCCTGCACCTGCAGAACCAGCAACCCTTATGGATGCTGGTTAGAGTACCAGCTTCTCCAGTTCTGATCCATCTCCCTCCCTGTGGGCTGGCAAAGCAGTAGAGAATGACTGCACTGCTTAGGCACCTGCACCCGTGTGGGAGACCCAGAAGAAGCTTCTGGCTCTTGGCTTTGGACTGGCCCACCACCAGCTGTTGTGGCCATTTGGGAAGTAAACCAGCACATGGAGGATCTTTATGTGTCTCTCTTCTGCTCTGTGTAACTCTGTCTTTCATATGGAAATAAATCAATCTTTAAAAAAAGTGTTTCCTTCTGTTTCTGACCTACTTTGGATGTTTTATCATGAACAGGCATAGAAAATTGTCAGACGTTTTTCTGCATCAATTGATGTGAATACAGCTTTTCCCCCTTCAGTGTGTTACGTTGATTTCATTGATTCTTTTTTTTTTTAAAGATTTGTTTATTTTATTACAGCCAGATATACAGAGAAGAGGAGAGACAGAGAGGAAGATCTTCCGTCCGATGTTTCACTCCCCAAGTGAGCCACAACGGCCGGTGCGTGCCGATCTGATGCCAGGAACCTGGAACCTCTTCCGGGTCTCCCACGCGGTTGCAGGGTCCCAATGCATTGGGCCATCCTCAACTGCTTTCCCAGGCCACAAGCAGGGAGCTGGATGGGAAGTGGAGCTGCCGGGATTAGAACCGGCGCCCATATGGGATCCCGGGGCGTTCAAGGCGAGGACTTTAGCCGCTAGGCCACGCCGCCGGGCCCTGATTTCATTGATTCTTAAAGAAGTCTTGTATTGCTAGAACAAATTATGTTCAGTCATGATGTGTTATGTCTTGTATATGTCATTGGATTTAATTTGCTAATATGTTGTATTTGACTTTTGCTTCTGTTTTCATGAGAGAGGTGGGCTTGCAATTTTTTGCTGTAATGCTTGTAGAATTTCTATAACAAGATTATGATGGCCTTATAAAATGAGTAGAGAATTATTCTTTTTCTGCTCTTTCTCTCTTTCTCTCTGTCTGCCTGAATACACACACACTCACACACATACACACATATAATAGATGTTATTTCCTTTTTTATTGGAAAATCAGATATATAGAGAAGAGGGGAGACAGAGAGGAAGATCATCCATCCATAGATTCACTCCCCAAGCAGCCAAACCAGCCGAAGCTGGGCCGATCCGGAGCCAGGAGCCAGGGGCTGCTTCTGGGTCTCCCATGTGGGTACAGAGTCTCAAGGCTTTGGGCCATCCTGGACTGCTTTCCCGGGCCACAAAGCAGGGAGCTGGGTGGGAAGCAGGGCTGCCGGGACACGACCTAGCCCTCCATGTGGGATCCAGGCACATACAAGGCAAGGACTTTAGCCAGTAGGCTACCACTAGGCTGATGTTATTTATTTCTACACTTGATCTTAACCAAAAGGCTGAGAAGCGATTGATGTTACTTGTTTCTAGAGACTGGTAAAATTTTCCCAGTAAAGCCACCCGGTCATGGACCTATTTACTTGAAAAGATTTTAAAACTTTTTAAAATAGAGAATTATTCAGATTTTCTTTTTTTCTCTTTGCTAATATTTTGTAAATTATTTCTGAGTAATTTGTTCTTGTAGAGTCAAACACCTGTTTAGTATGACAAGATTAAGACCTAGTAATTTCTGTACTTGATTCACAATAGAATTTAACATTCCAGTTTTTCAGTGACTGAGTTATTAGGTATTTTATGATGTGTTTTCATGGAGTGCTTTAATGTTTAGTTAGGATTCATTGCTATGGGAATGCATGAGATTTTCCCTGACTTCCTTAATTTAAATTGAGAACAACCTTAGAGTCTCCTTTTAGAAAGTGACGGCTGTGGCAAATGAGTCTTTTGTTGCCTGTCTCCTTTTTCTTGGTTGTCCCTCTTTTCTCTCATAAGTCCTGCCTTTCTCTCCTGTGTATCATGTGTTATCACATTTGTTTTTATGTTTTAGAAAACAAATGAATATTGAATTGAGGTTCTGTGACAGAGGAGCTCTTCATTCAGTTGTTTTTTTTTTAAATGTCAGGAATCAGCTTTGTTTTCTTCCTTACAGTCTTTTCTTTTTAAAGATTTGTTTATTTTTATTACAAAGTCAGATATACAGAGAGGAGGAGAGACAGAGAGGAAGATCTTCCGTGTGATGATTCACTCCCCAAGTGAGTGCAACGGCAGGTGCTGCGTTGATCTGAAGCCAGGAGCCAGGAGCCTCTTCCGGGTCTCCCATGCGGGTGCAGGGTCCCAAGGCTTTGGGCTGTCCTCGACTGCTTTCCCAGGCCACAAGCAGGGAGCTGGATGGGAAGTGGAGCTGCCGGGATTAGAGGCTAGGTGAATCCACAGTAAATTATTAAAAGCATTTGTATTATTCTACTGTAATATTTAAGCTGCTTTCTGGCTATTATCTTTCTTATCTCCCGAAGTGCTAGAGATGCCTCGATTTGAATTGTGTTCCCTGTTCTTGTAGTGAAACCAGAAAAACAGTACAATATATTGGTTGAAAAGGCCTAAGATGTGAAATGAAAGCAGTCTTGGTTAGTGGCTCGATCCCTGTTTCCCTCATGGTGAGAAATTTGTGAACAAAAGAATACAGCCTTTCCTTAACCAGCACAGTTACCTGAAACCTCTGCTGACCCACAGTGGCCCTCCGCTCACCACCACACTCCCAGCCTGCTGTGGACCCATTGCCAGGTGCCTGACCAGCCCCCAGGCTTACGAAGTAAGTTGATGTTATCCAAAAATTAAGTAATCCCTCAGTAAGATGTCTATCTGGGTTCTGTGCATGGGTTATTGATTTTATTGTATTTTGATTTAATTGCTTGCCTTTGAGGTACAGTATTCAGGAGAGGGGATTTATGCATGCTTAACCAGAAAGTACACTGCCGTCTCAATGTAGTGCACAGCCTTGGAGACTGTTGATACCGGATGCAGGAGAGCACCTCGTCCTCCTCTGGGGGAGTGTAGTTGAGTCACTGTGCTCCCATGCTGACTTCATTTGTTTCCAGTATATGACCTGATTCAGTACAGAATGTATGCATTTTCATCTATAATTATGGATCATCCCAGCGACAGTCAGGATGTTGCAAAAGAATGCTTGACACTCTGAAAGTGCAACAAGTGATGTATTATACCTCCCAACGTTTAGATCTTAGGGAACATGGATCAGCTTCCCCTGCACATGGCTGAGACACAAGTGTATTTAGAGAGAATCTAGATTCCATAATTTATCCTTAGCTACCAACACAAGATTAGTGATTCAGTAAGTATTTCAAGTAAGAAAAAAATGACATGCTAACCAGTCTTTGTTTTTAGCTGTGAACATTTTAATTTTAATTTTTAAAACTCTTTAGAAAAAAATCCTTTTCATCTGAATGGACCCTTGGAGATGTTCTAGATGTGGAGCAGGCTCTGCTTAACAAAGCCTGCCAGTTCTGATTTCGCAGGTACAACAATCAGAACCTCGAATGGTGGGTAGTGGAGGGGGGAGTACAGTGAACCTCGTAGGTGTGTGCCTCCCGTTCCCTATGACCTCCTTCAGGACACATTCGGGCAGATCCTACAGCATCACATAGGAACAAGTAGACTGATAGGGATGGCAGCTGGGCCAGGGAGGAGTCCCAGGTTGAATCCGTGTACGGATGTGCTCATTGGGCGTAAACACCGCCTATTGCCTGAGCTCTCCCTGCTTTGTCCAGGTTCCTTTCTCAAGCAGTGTCTGCAAGACTGCTGTGCTGTCTCAGCCCATGTGACTCTCTGCAGAGGGCTCGCCTGCCTCTGTTGTTCCTGGCAGACTTGCCTTGGGGATTACAGAGACTGGCTTGCCATTACCAAAAGCCAAAAGAAGTGCACAGCAGTTGTGTGTCCAGGGAATACAGCAGCATGTGACACACGGCACTTTTAGAGTTCCCTAGCACTGTTCTTAGCAAGTACATGTTGACCATCTCTAATCTGAAAATCTGAAATTTAAGTCTAAAAGCTTTCTGAGCACCACTGTGAAGCCAGAAGTACATGATTCTGCCCTTGACCTCCTGTAATGGGTTACAGTCAAAACACAGGCATGGTAAAAATATTATATAAAGTTACCTTCAGAGTATGTGTATAATATGAAACGTAATTTCGTCTTTAGCCTTGGGTTCTGGCTTATTATGGATATGACAAGATCCCAAAATTTGAAAAAAAAAATCAAACTGAAAGATTTTTTTTTATCCCAGTCTATGCCATGAATTGAATTACTTAAACAAAGAAGAATTTTTTTAAATGGTTCTTAAGGCTGGAAGTCCAAGGTCAGAGTGTTAGAAGGATTGGCTCCTTCTAGGGCTATAACTCAGAATTTGCTCTGGGATGCTCCCCAGCTTCTGGGCATTCCTGGCCATCTTTGGCATTCCTTGACTTACGCAACACCTGGTCTCTGCCTTCATCTGCACAAGTTGTTCTCTCTTTTTGGGTCCAGATTTTCTCTTCCCATTAGCATATTAGTCTTACAAGATCATGGCTAACCTGATTTCTAAACAGGGTCACATTCACATATTCTGGCAGTTGCAGAGCAAAGTGTGACTTAACTCATAACAGCCATTAAACTTAATTTTTATATGTTTAACGGTTTATTTTTTTAAAAAAGATTTTAATTTTGATTTGAAACACAGTGTACAGAGTGGAGGAGAGAGAATTTTTCATCTGCTGGTCCACTCCCCAAATAGCCACAATGGCTGCAATTGGGCCAATCCCCAACCTAGGAACCAGGAGCCTTTTCAAGGTATCCCATGTGGTGCAGGGGCCCAAAGACTTGAGCCATCCTGTGCTGCTTTCCAGGGCCATGAACAGAGAGCTGGATCAGAAGTAGAACAAATTTTACATGCCACACTAATGTGTGCTAGCACTGCATGTTACAGTTTAATTCACTGTGCTGGTGGACTTCATCCAGTGGGGGTTCTATGTACTTTTCTGTACCCTAAATTCTGTTAGATGCTTCGACTTAGGATTGTATCATATCTGTTTATGTCTTGGTCTTCTCTTCCCATTCCCCTCCACCAAGACTAAGCCCCTTCATGGCAAACCATGCACAAGACATGGTTTGTAAGTGCTACTTCAGGGAAGAGGGCCCGGCCTGGGACGCTGCCAGAGCACATACAAGGGCCGCTTAACCTAGTCCTAGTGATTAGCAGTTGCTAGTCGTGTGCAAGGGGTCAAAACCACAGCATGTAGAGCAGCCTGGCACTTAAAGAAAGCAGGAGAAATCCAGGTAACTGTCATCACTTCAGTTTGGCTGGCAGAAAAAGTGGAGTTTTGGGGGTGGGAGATGCAAATTTTGGCAGAAGACAGAGCTGAAGAGGCCATATCATCCTGGGTCTTTTAAGCCAAGGTAAGGTCCTTAGACTTTAACCTGAAGGCAGTTGACTACCACTGAAGGGTTCTAAATAGGAAATCTTCTGAAAGTCTCCTGTTGGAAATGTTTCTTAAGATTTGTAACATTTGTTAAACCTTATTTCCTTTGTATTTAGAACCAAGAACAGTTGAAAGATGATGATTCTGATCTCATCCTTAATGATGGCGATATCAGTTTGACATACGGCGATTCTACAGTGAACACTGAATCGGCAGCATCCAGTGCCCCTCGAAGATTTATGGGAAACAGTTCTGAGGATGCCCTGGATCGGGAGCTTGCATTTGGGGATCATGAACTGGTCATCCGTGGAACACGCCTGGTTCTGCCTATGGATGATTCTGAACCCCCATTAAATTTGTTAGATAATACAAGACACGGCCCAGCCTAATCTTATTAAGCCTCACTTAGTGATTTATACAATTTGCACATGTGATTGTGAAGAAATTTGTACTACCTAAAAGTCCCAGTGCATGTCTCTGAATGTGTCCGCTCATAAATACTATTTATATGGCCTAGAAAGAATATAACTATCCTGTACAAGGCAGTCTGTGAACAATGCATTCTTTGTTTTCCTGGCTGTGTACTATGTAGTCTGGATCTGTTTTAGAAAGTTACTTTCATTGAATGTGTATGTTTGGTTAGCTTTCTGTCTCAAGCTATAAAATGTGACACAATTACTGTTTCTTACATTTACCTGGCAATTAACCAGAGTACCAAGTTCTTGTGATGTCAGTTAATTTTGTGAGTGCGTGGTGCAGGAGGGACAGGGAAGAGGGAATGTAAGTTTCTAGAGAGTGCAGGAGGGGAGAGGTTCTTGATGGGGAAAGTTTTGTTGATTGCTGCTGCCTTTGTTCTGGCTTTCTCCCCCCTTTCCCCTGGTGCAAGGAGTTTGTGGTGTATTGATCTTGCCCCATTCAGACTGCGGAGGGAGGTGTAGGGGCCTTCTCCCCCTTGCAGGAAAAGGAGGCTGAAGATGACTTTAGAGACTTATTTTCTTACAGACCAACACATGGGAATTGCAGCCAGCTGGCTGAAGCCAAAGTATAGATGTATAGAGTTCAGGGCATTTGATTGAGACTTGGAGGGGCTGGGGCCGGCAGGGGGCAAGACAGGAATAAAGAGAACGGGGATTTCAGAGATCTCTCTTCCCAAATGTGTAAATACACTATACAAGGTAAATTTCAACAAGAAAGTTAATTGCTGCTTAATTTTTAATTATGTACTTTATCTGTATAGCAAGCTTTGTTGTCAGACGTTTTTATATCAATTTAAATCGCTGCTCTTTAGCAGCCATACAGGAGCAAAAATGTAAAATTTTTGAACTTAATGTGTCTAATTGTCATTTGTTAGTCTGTAGTTGATGTTAAAACTTAATTTATGAATCCACGATCCTTCCACACTATGCCAAAGTCAGCCATGAAGGGAATGCTGGCACTCTGGAGTGTGTCTCTTAAAGATGGCTCCCTTGTGTGTCACAGGTATAGTCGTCTTCCTCTTCATGCTGTTTTTTCGTATCTCAACTGCCACAACTTTGTTTTGTCAACAGTTTTCAAGAAAGAGCACAGAAATGTTTCCCATTTTGTATTCAGGGTGTGAAAGTGGACTCTGTTTTGTAATGCCCGGAACACCCAAAGGTGCAGTGCGAACTTAGAAGGGGGATTGTGTTTGGAGACTGCTTCTGACCTGTTAGTCCGAAAGGACAGAAGCTCTGCTGGGTGTTCTCCCCTCAGGCCTCTGAAGCATGGCCTTAAAGCTTAGCCAGTCAGGAAATTGATTTATTTATATGATGTCCACATTTTCCACAGAAAAGGATTCTTATTTGCAAAATATATCTGTGCTACTGCAAACACTCCTTGAAATTTTAAGGGAATTCTGTTGTACCCTTTAGTGGCAACCTTGACTGTTGGCATACCCATTTGTTACGTAGTGGTAGCGAGTTTCCTGCCATGCAGGAATCCCTCCTGTGAAGTGTACATTTTATATAATGTGTGCCTCTTCATGCAGTAAGTAATTTCTTGTTAATGTATGCTTGAGGGGCCTTGATTGTCAGCGTCATTTATCCGTGATATTAGCCAAGATGTAAAAGGTTACATAATAATTTAACAACTACTTGTTTTTTATTCTGTCAAGTTATTCAGCTCACTTTATGAAAATGGCTGTAAATACTTAGCATGACAAATTCAGTAACTCGTCTGTTTGAGCATGCGTAAGACTTTTCAGTAGGGAAACAAAGCTTGAGTCAATGAAATCTGCCTTCATGCTTTATCAAAGGGGAACCGAGTCTGCTGTGCTTCCATCAGCATCTGGAAGAATTTTTCTTCTCCTCTAACCTATGTACATGCATCTCCAAGCAAAGAAGAGGAAAACCATCTCGGCCAGGACACATGCTGGTTTTGGACATCGGAACGAACCTCGATGAGGTACAGTCCGAGTTGCGATTGTGCAAGTAGAACTGCTCTTGGACCTGTTTTTCTGTTTTTCGTGAAACCTAAATGTTTGAATGACTTGAACGTTGCATCTTTTAAAGTTATTTTTTAAGATTTCCTGGCATTAATTCTAGTTGTCTGTGTTTAGTAATGTGCTGTTAAAAATAATAGAGTTCTAATATTTCTGTAATCTTTTTTTTTGTTTTGTTTTCCCTTGGAGTACTTGGACAGATGTTATAGTGGTTTCTTTTAGGAAAAAATCTGTCATTAAAAAAAACTATAGCCTTGCAAATAACCACTCACTGTATTTGAGTCACGGTTTACTAAAGTGAGATGTAAAGTGTGCTGACTTCATTTATTTTTCTACCTTTAGGCCTATTTGAAAAGGGAGAGTACTGATACTTTGCAAAAAACAAACAAAGCTAACAGAACTTACGGGGTGGCAAATTTTTGGTGCTTATGTGTAAGGGGTGGACGTATTTGCTTACAGTCACAAGTGGACCATTTAAGAAATACTAGTCAGAGTAGTTGAATTATATTGCATTGATTTGTAGCCTGTTAGTTCAGTAATGGAGAAAGTCATGAAAATGTTCATTCCATTACTTGATGAGAGTAAATTTTGTATCTACTTGGGTAAAAGGGCTATTGCAAGTTGGCTGAAAGCATGATCATGTAAATAGTCCCTCCTAGTTAAAGCATCTCTTTCTAGATGAGGAGTTTTGTACATTAGAGTACACTGGTAGCAACTTTGGCCTGACAATGGCAGAATACTGTTACGTTGTCCACTCCAACTTGCTTGCTTATGGCCCACTGGGAGACATGAATGGGGGCCTAATTATAACAGGTTGTTTGTTCGAGCCAATCTGAGTTTCCTAATTCACTATGTCAAATTTGACAAGGTGCATTTGAGCCAAAGGCCATGAGAGTATAGATATTTCACTTAATCAGGATGTCAGCCACAGGAACTACATCACGAGTGGTGCAGTATGAGGGTTGAAAGTTGAAATGATAGCAACTCCCTATTTTGTTGAGCTACTTTTATGTATAGGAAGTGTATACACGGGTATGTTTTTTACCTCCAGTTTTATATTAATCTTACTATGACAGTACATTCTAGTATTAGCCTCATTTCACAAATGAGGAAGTTGAGCTATAGAGAAATTTTCAGACAGCAAGGAAGTGGCCAGAGCCAGGACTCAAACCAGTCTGACTACAAAGTCAAAATTCTTAAGCACCACCCTAGTGGTGTCTAATCTACCTTGGGTATAATCAGAAGGATTGAAGCAGTTGTAGAACTGTAGCCTATAGGCACAACCTGCTATCAGGCCAAGGCAGGACGCGGAATCTCAGCTCTGCCCCACCTCCACCACTAGCTGCCGGACACGAATTCCTCTGATTGGGAGGGTAGTTGCATGCTTAGCAAAGGGCTATCCTGTGTCTCATCGAACGCATGGGTGATGCAGCCTAGCTAGTACCATTCCTTCACAATTAGCCTCTCAATATTTTCACCGAAACATCTGTGTTTCATGGCAATTTGTGATCCTCACAAAATAGCCACATAGTCACACACGTGTGGTACAAGAAGCCCAGGCTCTGGAGTTATACCTGGCTTCAAACCCAAACTGCTACTGACATAGTGTGCAGTGTTGGCCAGTTTCTTGAGCTTGGTGAGCCTTCCCATTTTCTTAGCTGTCAAATTTCATTGGGGAGATAATCTGAGCAGTATCTTTGTATCTATAGAATGGAACTAAAATAAGCACCCGATGCAGTCCCAGCGCTAATGGAGTTTTCTATCAGAGATACAGCTATCTCAGGGGTGAGGGATCATACCTACAAGGCTGATTTGTGATAGCCTATTGGCTATCCATTCCCTGCAACTCCTCCCTCTCTCCCCTTCCCCCACCACACACACCCCACCATTCTTCTGCATCTCCTGGGCAAATCTCTCCTCCATTCTGTATACTGCCTGAAATTCAAGCACTTGAAAGGAGGAGCTTGAGTGCACATTTTCTGAGTTCTGTTTCGAGGCCGAACAGCCCTATCTTTTCTATCCTCTGGATATCCATAGAAATTCATTGTTCTAAAGGCTTTATTAAATATGCTTGAGATCACACAGGGTTATAACAGACACTCGTCTTTTTTTTAGACTTATTTATTCTTACTGGAAAGGCAGATCTATTGATTTTCCATGCACTGGTTCACTGCCCAAGTGGCCGCAACAGCCAGAGCTGAGCCAATCTGAAGCCAGGAGTTAGAAACCCGGAGCCTTTTATGGGTCTCCCAATGGGTGCAGGGTCCCAAGGCTTTGGGCCATATTCTGTTTCCCAGGCCACAAGCAGGACGCTGGATCACAAGTGGAGCAACTAGGATGTGAACCAGTGCCTATAAAGGATGTTAATGCTTGCAGGTGGAGGAGCATTAATCACACTGGTCCCCCACACTCTCATCTTAAAGTAGGCTGACAGTCAAAGAAACCTGGGCCAGCACCTTGCCCTTATGGAGTTTACACTGTAGTTGGGGAAGGCAGATCGTGAAACATCAGAAAACTGAAGGTTGGATGAGTGGCAAATAGGAAATGTGACAGAGGGTAATGGGCATGAACAGGCTAGGTGCAGATGAGAGGAATTGTTAGCAGACTTTGCTTGTGAGGCACCATTAAAATCAAGCCTTGGGCTCGGCAGCGTGGCCTAGTGGCTAAGGTCCTCGCCTTGATCCCATATGGCTGCGGGTTCTAATCCCGACAGCTCCACTTCCTCTCTATCTCTCCTCCTCTCAGTATATCTGACTTTGTAATAAAAATAAAATAAATCTTTAAAAAAAAAATCAAGCCTTAAAAGAGCTTGGCCGAAACCAGGAAGAGTGGTGGAAAGGTCTGATTTAAGCTAGATGCTCAACCAGTTTGTTGACAAGGAACACAATGCCCTGACCTTGACTCCATTGGACTATGAAGGCCAGTACAACAGAATGGGAGAAGCAACAGGCTAACAGTGAGGAGACCAGAGTCCCAGCCCTGCCTGCCACTGGACATTGGGAGAAACCACTCAAACCTCTTCAAGCCCATTTTTTCCCCTTTAAAAATGATGACAGTTCAAAGATCCTGTGAGCATTTATTGAGCTTTTATCTTGTGCCAAGCACTGTGGTTGGTACTGGATTATGAATTGAGTCTCAAGTAGTTCTGCCAGGCTTGTTAGGGCAATCAGATGAAGTGATGTATATTGAGACATTTTGGCTGGAATTCTGAGAGCCCTTGAAGCCGAGGCTGAGGACTCCATGGTTTTGTTGATGAGGTGCTGTTCAATCGAATATGGAAAGCTCTGCAGACCACGCAGCTCCTCATTGCTGCTTTCCTTCAGACTCTCCTGTCCAGCAAGCTGGAAATGTCCCAAGTAGTTGCCAGCATGACTCAACTCCGAACTGGCTTGGTCTAGGCTGTCATTTGCTGGAGTCTGAACTCTGTGAGACCTGACCATATCCGGCCAGTTTTGCTGAGTGAAGGAGCCTCTCTCCCTTACCAGGAACCCACCATGCAATTGTTGTCCTGGCCTTCACAATCCAATGGAGCCTGGAGAGTCCTGTCCTCCAATTCCCAGTTTGACACCACATCTGCTCATTTTCCATTCGGTGTTGCCTAGTGGGCACTGCACCCCAGTAAAAAGAGGCAGCTTAGTTGTGCAAGTTATTTCTTTTCAATGATGGGAAAATGCATTGAAAACTCCTGTGAGTACTTCTTGGAAACAAGGTTTTATTTCTCCAGATTTGTTGGAATTGAAGTGGTTCACTGTGTGTTTAAATACTAATTCTACAAAAATTGCTTGAGATCTATTCAATTTTTGGTTTCATTGGGAGACACGAGGCTTTTATTGCATGATTGTTGTTGTTCACTTGAATTTCCTATACAGATGTTTTCCCATGTGAACTAGGCAAAAAGCATGCGAGTTGTTTATTCAACTGAAAATTTTAAAAGATGTCTGTCAAAAATTGAAGTTGCTGGTTTAGGGCAAGAAAGTAAGGTAATGGCAATTGGCCCCACTGACTGTGTGACAATTGGTTCAATTTCTTGAAACTCAACAAGTTCATTTTTGAAGGGGTATCAGGAAGTTTGTATTGAAATAATCTGGCCCACCAACCAGTATTTTCCTTGCTAACATCCTGGCAACATACACTTGAGCACCTCACCTGACTGAGTTCTGAGCCAACACTGGAGATGCAGAGTTGACTATAGACAAGGAAGAAATGTAAGCATGGTTCCAGTCTAAAGGAGGATGCAGCCTACTTGGTAAGAGCATTGCGACTGTGCTTAAGGCATCTGAACAGGGCTGCTATCTGTTTCTGCATCACTTAGGTAAGGGAGGATGAAGCCCGATCAGGGAAAGAGGAGTGGGTGAAGGGGACTGTGGACCCCAAAGAGCAGGTTGGGAAAGGATGTAAGCTTAGAAGATGGGGGGATTCAAGCTCCTTTCTCCCATCTCAACCTAGGAAACTCTGGAACTTTTGGCTATGGGTGGTATCTGAGGAAAATACTTGCTTTTTCCAACACAGTGGATAGAAGGGAAAAGTTAATTATTTTACCTCATTAGAGAAAGCAGATCGCTTCAGAAATTCTCAGGGGTTGATTGGTGGTGTTATTAGCAAACTTCGTAAGTGAGTCACTCTGGATTTCACTATAGTCCCACCAGTCTGGACAGAAGACTGAAAATATATGTCGTGGGCTTTTGAAACTGCAGTTCTTAGCATTTTCCAAGAGGGTTCAGGGCCAGGAATGAATCTTGGATGTGGAAAGGAAGCCACGGTTAGTTGGCCAGACACTTTTGGTTCTGTGGAGCTTTATGTGCAAGCAGAGAGACTGCTGGGCTTCTTGCTTTTTGCCCAAATGCGAATAGCAAAGCCAATCTAGTGTCCAAAACTCTCTGGGTATGCTGTCCACAAACACTGCTCGCCATTAGTTCACCACAATGGGGGCCTCAGCTTCAGCTGCAGAGGAAAACTGAGCCAAACAACAACTGTTGGACACAGTTCCCCAAATATGTGTGCACACCCACTGTGTCAAAATTGATTTTTGCCTCAATAGAAAAAAATCAGCCAGTGAAATAGTATAAATGAAGAAAAAAAGCATGAAAGCTTAGAGGCCTGTAATAAGATGAAGGAAACATCTGGGTTTTGTTTTCTCAACTTTTATTAATTCATCTGAGGTGTGAGTCACAAGTTCACCCAGCCAATGTTTCCAAAATGAAGACTTCATTACCTCCAGAGAAGTTGGGAAAAGTAATTTCAGAACTACCTTGAGAGAAAGATGATCCAGAGAGATGTCATTTTTTAAAAATGTAGTGTTGGCTCTCATAGCTACTACATGAAATTGCTTCTATGTTGAATTATGCTTGCATTTCTTCCTTGTCAGGATCTAACTCTACCCAGAAACTGTAGGATTGATGTGCTGATCTAAAACATATATTAAATCCAGAAGCCCACTAAAGATACACTTCACCTGTAAAGGCAACTTGTTGGTTCACCCTAGCCTGTCCCAGGTGACAGTGGGATGTAGCCCCTAGAGATACTAACAAAGGAAAAGTCACTTCTTTCTCTAACCAATGCTTTCTTGAGCTGGCACCAACACCACTCCAAAAGGGAGCTCAGTGTAGACATTGGTAAGAGAAGGAAGATTTCTTCCCTTGCCACAAGCAGGGATCTGGATAGGAAGTGGAGCAGCCAGGACACAAACCAGCTGTCCATATGGGGTTCTGGTGCATGCAAGGTGAGGACTTTAGCCACTAGGCTACCATGCCAGACCCCTACACTGAATTTTCAAGATTGCTGCTTAATTCACAGTTGGCCTCGTTACATAACAGGACAAACCTAGATGCCCTGTACAAAGAAGGAACCAACAACTCTGCTCTCATTATCCTGTACTGTATCCAGCTAAGCACTACTGTTTTTGACCTGTTTGTAGGGGTGTCAATAGTGGGATTCAAACCTGTGCTTTGCACAGGTAACTAACAATTCTCTAATTCCACTTCCTCCCTCCTCCCTCCCTCCCTCCCTTCCTTCCTTCCTTCCTTCCTTCCCTCTTTCCACAAACTTTGTCCACATAGCTTAGGTACTGAAAAGTCAGAGATAAACAAGGAATTGATTCTGCCCTCAAAGAGCTCACAGTCTAGTGGCAGAGAAAAACTTATAGGTCTTTAAAATTGGATTTATTGTTTTAGAGCTCAAAGTTCCTAGTTGCTAAAATATAACAGCCAAAAATTGACCATTTGTTTTCTATTGAGAACTGTGTGCCAACTTTTCACTATGCCCTTTTACAGTATCAGCTTAAATATAAGGCATTTCAGTGTATCTCTGATTTTTCAACTGAATCTGTGAACCAGAAACATCTGCACACACAGTTTCTGTTATGCATTTGGAGTCACTTCTAAGGAGAAACAAAAGAAACTTCAGGGTCAATTAAAACCCAAAGGAGGGCCTGGTACGGTAGATTAGTGACTTAAGGTCTTCGCCTTGCAAGCGCCAGGATCCCATGTGGGTGCCAATTCGTGTCCTGGCTGCTCCGCTTACCATCCAGCTCCCTGCCTGTGGCCTGGGAAAGCAGTCGAGGACGGCCCAAAGCCTTGGGACCCTGCACCCACGTGGGAGACCAGGAAGAAGCTCCTGGCTCCTGGCTTCAGATTAGCTCAGCTCTGGCCATTGCAGCCACTTGGGGGAGTGAACTAGCAGATGGAAGATCTTTCTCTCTGTCTATCTTCTTTGTAAATCTGACTATCCAATAGGATAAATATATAAATAAATAAAAATAGAAATAAAATCCAAAGTACTTGGAATACCTCTCTCTGCATGAAGCAGTGAGCCACCTTCATCCCGTGACACTGATGTTCTATATAAGTTTCTCTTATTCGCCGCAGGAAGAAGCAGACAGTGGTCTGTGTTGCACCTGACTCCACAGCCTTTATCAGCAGTGCTTTTGGGCAGCAATCCAATTGTATCTAAGGCAATGCACACAGAAGATCGCAAATATTTAAATGATGCGGCAGGATTTGAAAAAAATATCTAAATTGAGGGCAGGCACCATCAGCTTCTAACTCACGTACTTTCTAACTGGCAAACAGTCTTTATATGCTGTCCATTGCAAGAAACCACTACCCCAGGACTCATGAAGACCATCATGTCACTGACATGTGTTTTTACCGTATTTAATCTTGATATAATGCTAGCAAGAACAACAGGGTAAATAGCCTAGTCCAAAGGGGGTGATTTTGACAGTCTGTTCTCACCATATAAGCAATGTTTCTAATAAAAGTTTTATTAGGTGTTGTCACAGGAGTAAATGTTTCATAAAGATGTCACTCAACTTGTAAATCATTATACTTGACTTCATGCTAAAATCACCTCATTAAATACCAAGGAAAACTGTCTTTCACATAAATCCTGGTCTCAAGTGAGTTTCAAAAAAAAATGAGCAAAGAACAAAAATAAAATTCAAGCTCTTGCTGGCTAAGGGTGATCTTAAGACACCAACAGGAATATGAAAGTTTTCCTTACCTGGTACTTAAATCTTAATTTGGGGATCCTACCCTCTGAAACCTTGTTACTTCCACCACCTTCTGTGGAGAACGCAGAGCTGGAGAAAGGAGCCAGACTACCTTTTCAGAACAAATAATGGTTTATTGAGAAATGACTGACGTATTAAAAACCTGATCCGCTTTAGTGTACAGTCCTTTGAGTACTAGGGGAAAAACCCGGCTGCTATGGAACTGTCACCACATTCACGACGTGGAACAGCCATGTCTTTTCCAAAGCTCTCTCTGTGCCCCTTTGCCCTGCCCCTTCTCTCTCTTTCTCTCTCTCCTTCTGCTAGACATTTGTTTATCTGAAAGTCAGTTACAATGAGAGGGAAAAACAGAGAAAGAGAGAGAGAGAGAGAGAGAGATCTGTCAGTGAACCTTCGAGTTCATTGTCCAAGTGGTCACAATGGCCTGGGTGGAATCAAGGCAAACCCAGGAGCCAGGAACTTGTTCCAGGATTTCCCACACAGGGTAGCAGGAGTCCAAGCAGAATGGCCATCTTCCACTGCTTTTTCATTTCGTCATCAGGGAGCTGGTTGGAAATGGAGCCACTGGGACCTTAACCAGCACCCATATGAGATGCCAACATCACAAGTGGTGATATACCCCAATGCCAGCCCTCCACCCACTGCCCTCTTCACTGGTCTCTCTTTTGTCCATGTAGTTTTACCTTTTCCATAACGTCATAGAAATACAATCATATGGCATATATGTTTTTGCAGATTCATTTGCTTTTGCAAGTAATAGTATGACCTAAAATGCATGTATAATACGGAAAATTGAAACTCAGACATAAAAGATATAAGATACTTCTCTGTGATAAACATGAGAAGGCAGATATCTTTTTTTGTCAGAACTTGATGTGATTTCCTTTGAATATGTACCCAGAAGGAGGATTGCTAAGTCATATTGCATACAGCTCTATTTTTAGGTTTCTAGGGAATCTCCCTACAGCTCTCCACAGTGACGTATTGACTTACATTCCCACCAACAGTGTCAAGGGCTCCTTTTTCTCCATATCCACACCATGAATAGAGAGAAGAGAGGCTCCTGGGTGTTTCATCATGAAGAAACAATTTTTTGAAGCAATGGATATGCTAAGTACCCTGATTTAACCATTGCACAAACTTCTATTTCAACTCCATAAATCTGTGTAATGATCAATTTTAAAAATTATTTTAAATAGAAAGGCTTCCTAAAGATAACTATTACTAATATATCTCTGTATTAAATCTTTGCATATGCACTTAGAAGTAAAATTTAGAAAGTTGAAATATTGTGTAAGGATTATCTATTTTCATGCTATAATTTGTAGTAACATCAGAAATATTTTAAAAATTTGGAAGGAAAGAGAGAAAGAAACATCCTATCCAGCTGGTTCACTTCCCAAATTTCCACTACAGCAAAGATGCAGCCAGGTAGAACAAAGGGACTGGAAATTCAATCTAGATCTCCCAGGAATCCAACTGTTTGAGCAGTTACCTGCTATATTCCAGGGTTGTACTAGCAGGAAGCTGGAGTCAAGAACCAGAGCCAGAAACCTGGCCAAAGTACTTCATATGAGATGCAGGTGTGTTAAACCACTAGGGCAAATGGCCACCCTATGAGCACTGTCTCGAGAACCAAGCCTTTCTTGAGGATTAAACGCAGGAACCTATGAAATCAATGAGCCCAGGGATGAACAAAGAGCAGAGACCCAGGGAACCACATCTTCAGCTAACTTTGGGGATTTTGTGCCTTCTACTATTCGTCTCCAGGGCTCCTGACTTCTACTTGTTTTCATCCAAGACCACTTTTGTGGGTTTGTTTTTGTTGTTTTGCTGTTGGCTTTCGTTCATTTTTTCTTTTTTTTTTTTTTATGTGATCTCTCGCTCTCTGCCTTTTCTAAGTTTTATTATTTTATGATGCAGTTCTGTAGGCTCTGGGATTTCCTTTTCCCCCTCCTCAAATTCCCTCCTCTCCAATTTTCCCCATATTACCACAAAAATATAGTCCTTCATAAACAGTCATAAGTCCATCATTATGCTATTTAACTGTATTCTGACAAAGTAGGTATGGATAAAAGTAGAGAGTTCAGCATCCTATTGTCAAGATACAGTTAACAGTTTCATTGGGAGTCTATCTTTGATTTGGCAGTAGAGATGCATACTGTTTTGTATCCTCACATCTGGATAGGATAGTGTCTATCACAGTTACTATGAATCCCCTTAAGTGAAAAGCCATAAAACAAAAAATTAACAACAGGAAGAAAAATAGAAAATTGACAATGCCGTGCTACTGAATGACCAATGTGTCACTGAAGAAATGAAAAATAAAGAAAAAGGCCTTGAAGAAAATGATACTACTGTATGACTTATGAGTCAGTGAAGAAATAAGAAAAAGAAACTTTTTGAAGAAATGAAAATCAAAACAAAAATAACAAAACCCAAGGAATGTGGCAAAACAGTATTGAAAGGGCTATTGATTTTGTGTTTTGCAAAGAGGTTGCCGTATATCCAAGAAAACATACAATATTTGTTCTTTTGGGATTGACTTATTTCACTGAGTAGGATGGTCTCTAGTTGGGGCCATTTGGTTGCAAATGATAGAATCCCATTCTTTTTAGTAGCTGAGTAGTATTCCATGGGGGTAGATGTACCAGTATCTTCATCCACTCCTCTTTTGATGGGCATCTGGGCTGTTTCCATGCTTTTGCTATTGTAGGTGGTGCTGCTGTAGTTAAAGGATTACAGATCCTTTTCTCATATGCAGATTTCATTACCTTTGTTTTTTTTAAATTTGTTATTTATTTATTTTTTTTTTTTACAATTTTGTATAGGCTGGGATTCGCCCCACCCCCAAACTCCCAACCCCCGTCAGATTTTTCGCATTTTGTTACAATAGTGTAGATTTCATTACCTTTGAATATATTTCCAGAAATGGAATAGCTGGGTCATACAACAGGTCAATTTTCAGTTCTCTTAGCACTTTCCATACTGACTTCCATAGTGGTTGTACTAGCCTACATTCCCACCAACAGTGTAAGAAGGTACCTTTCTTCCTCCTTCCATGACAGCAGGTGTTGTTAGTAGAGTTCTGAATGTAGGCAAACATCACTGGAGTAAGGTGGAATTTCAATGTTGTTTTCATTTGTATCTCCCCAACAGCTAGGGAGCCTGAGCATCTTCTCATACGTCCATTAGCCATTTGAATTTGTTCTTTTGAAAAATGTCTGTTCATTTCCTTCACCTATTTCTTCACAGGATTGGATGTTTCGCTGTCATTGAGTTTCTGAAGCTCTTTGTAAATCCTGGATATTAGTTCACTATCAGTTATGCAATGTGCAAATATTTTCTACCATGCCATTGATTGCTTCTTCACTTTGTTGATCATTTCTTTTCTTTTTTGGTTGGATTACTGTTTGTTTATTTTTGTTTTGATGACCTGTGTTTTTGGTGTCTTTTTCAAGAAGTCTTTCCCTATTCCTCTATCATGGAGAGTGCTTCCTATGTTTTCCTCTAATAGTTTGATGGTTTCTGGGTGCAGCTTTTTTCCTGAATTGTTTTCAGTTTTCTTGTCAAAGATTAGTTGGCTGTACACGTGTGGGCTCCCTTCTGGGGTTTGTGTTCTGCTTCATTGATCTTTTTTGTTTCTTCTTTTTTTGTACCAGTACCAGACTGTTTTGATGACCACTGCCCTGTAGTATGTCTTGAGGTCTGAAATTGTGATTGCTCCAGCTTGATTTTTATTTTTCAGGAAAGTTTTAGCTATTTGTGGTCTCTTGTGTTTCCAGGTGAAAATTTGTATCATCTTTTCTGTTTCTGAAAAGAATGTTGTGGAGATTTTGATTGGGATTTTGAATTTGTATATTACCTTCAGTAATATGGGCATTTTGGTGATGTTGATCCTGCTGATCCAGGAACATGCTAAGTTTCTCCATCTTTTAATGTCTGCTTCTATTGCTTTTTTGGAATGTTTTATAGTTTTCATCATAGAGGCCTTCCACATTTTTGGTTAGCTTAATTCCAAGGTATTTAAGATTCTTCTCTACTATTTTAAAGGGGATTGCACTTGCAAATTCTTTGTCAGCCATTGAGTTATTTGTGTATACTAATGCCATAGATTTATGTCCATTAATTTTATATCCTGCTACTCTACCAAATTCTCTTATGAGTTTCAATAATTTCTTCATTGTGTCTTTCGGTTGTAATATGTATAGAATCATGTCATCTTCAAATAGAAATAATTTTAATTCCTCAGTTCCAATTTGAATTTCTTTAATTTGTTTTTATTGCCTAACAGCTCTGTTGAGGACTTCCAATACTATGTTGAATAGCAGTAGTGAAAGTGGATATCATTGTCTAGTTCCAGTTCTTAGTGGAAAAGCGTCTAGTCTTTCACCATTTAGTATAATGCTGGCATTGGATTTTTCGTATATTGCTTTGATGTGTTATACAATGGTTCCTTCTATGCCTATCTTGCTTAAGGTTTTTAGCATGAAGTGGTGTTGAATTTTATCAAATGCCTTCTCTGCCTCTATTGAAATAATCATATGGCTTTTATTTTTTAATTTGTTGATGTGGTGTATCACATTTATTGATTTGTGAATGTTAAACCATCCCTGCATGCCAGAGATAAATCCCACTTGGTCCAGGTGAATGATCAGTCTAATATACTGTTAGATCCTGTTGACTAGTATTTTGTTGAGGATCTTTCCATCTATGTTCGTTAGGAATATAGGTCTGTAGTTCTCTTTTTTTGTTGTGTCTCTGTCTCTGGTGTTAAGGTGATAGTGGCTTCATAGAAAGCATTTGGAAGGATTGCCTCCCTTTCTATTGTTTGGAATAATTTGTGGAGGATTGGGATAAATTCTGGAAACATTTGCTAGAATTCAGCAGTGATGCCATCTGGTCCAGGGCTTTTCTTGGTTGGGTGGGAGTTAATTACTGATTTAATTACATTCCTTGTTATAGGTGTATTTAGATTATTAATTGCTTCATCATTTAATTTTGGTAGATTATATGTGCCAAAAATCTATCCATTTCTTCTAGATCTTGTGATTTGTTGGCATATACTTGCTTGTAATAGTTCCTAATAATTCTATATATGTCCAAGGTATCTGTGGTTATATTGCATTTTTTATCTCTGACCCTATTGATTTGTATTTTTTCCCTCCTTTGTGGTTAGTTGGGCTAGTGGGGAATCTGTTTTGTCGATTTCCTCAAAGAACCAGCTCTTTAATTCATTCATCTTATGTAGTGTTCTTTTGGTCTCTATTTGGTTTATTTCCTCGCTTATTTTGGTTATCTCTTTGTTCTTGCTAATCTTGGGATTGCTTTGCTGCTGTTTCTCAACTCCTTAAAATGTATGGTTAGCTCATTTATTTGGTGCTTTTCTGATTTCTTAACATAAGCTTTGATTAAGATGAACTTTCCTCTTAACACTGTCTTGATCGTGTCCCATAATTTTTGATATGTTGTGTTGATGCCTTCATTTGTTTCGAGCAATGTTCATTTACTAGCATATTATTCAGTCTCCAGATATTAGCATGCCTTCTGGGGTATTTTAACTTGTTGGTCTAAAGTTTCAGTCCATGATGGTCTGAGATGAATGGTATAATTTCAATTTTTTTAAAGTGCTGAGTTTTTTTTTTTTGTGGCTAAAACATTGTGAGTCATGGAGCAAGTTGCATGTACTGATAAAAAAGTATATTCTCTGTAGAATGAAAGGTTCAGTAGGTATCATTTAAGTCCATTTTCTCCAGTGTCAGGGTGAGCTGTGTTGTTCTTGAATTTCTATCTCGTTAATCTGTCCATTGATGTTAATAAGGTATTAAGATCCACCACTATTATTGTATTGGAGTCTATTTCTCCTTTTAAATCCATTAATGTTTATTTCATGTAGCGGAGTGCCCTAGAATTTGGTGCATATACATTTATTACGGTGATCTCTTCTTGCTGAACAGATCTTTTGATCATGATTTGGTGTCCTTCTTCATCTCTTTTAATATTTTTCACATCAAAGTCTGTATTATCTGATAAAAGAATGGCTATAACAACTTTCCTTTCTTTTGGTCTGGAATATCTTTATCCATCCTATCACTTTCAGCTTCTACATATATTTATTAATGAGATGTGCCCCTTGTAAGCAACTGTTTTTTTTTTAATTATTTTTTAATCATCTTATTTAGTTGATTGGGGTACAAAGGGTCAAGGGCTACAGAGTGTAAGTGGGTAATACCATTGTTTCCACACTAATATTATCATTTTCCCTGTATCTGGGGTTAGGGGAGCAACAAAGCGAAAAGCCCCACCCAACCTCCCACCCATCCAAGATCCCCAATGGGAGGTGCGCTCCGAGGGTCCTGCTCAAACAGTCTCGATAGTTCATCAGTTCTGGACTGCTGCCAATTTCGCCATTCCAATCACAGTGAAACCTATTCACAGTCCACTGGCTGACAGTCTCTTCATGGTTGGGGTTCTAAGATCAGTGGTTCAATTGGAGGGATCTCCAAACAAACTTCACCTGAGATGATCCCAGACCTTGTTCTTGCGTGAGTTTGCTAGTACAGACTCCAACACCATCCGTCACACCAATCAGCTTATGCACATGTTGGTCGTTGCGATTGCTGGGTCCGTTCTGTTTCCAGCCCTGTCTTCCTCATGAACCAATGAGTGTTGTAGTCCAGTGGGTCCATGAGCCAGCCCTACTCAGTTCACCTCCTGTCCTAGCAGAACAGTGGCTTTTCCTGACTGGCCTTCAACCCAACCTGGTTCTTACTGTTGGATGTTTCAGCCCAGCCTCGGCTCTTCCATATAGCTCACACATGGTTCAGTAAGGGCTGAGACCTAGCCTAGTCTGTCACACATCTCCCCTGGTCCTCTAGAGCACCAGATGTTGTTGGAGTCTGGCCCAGCTTGGTGCTTCCAGTCCCAGTCCACACTTTTGCCAAGTGAGATTATAATCGCATCCTGAGCAGAACGCAGCCCCAATTCCAGCCCATGTGCTCCTTGGTGGGAAACTCAACCCAGCTAGAGTGTCCCCTTAGCTCCCCTACCGGGCCTATTCCCAGCCTTAGATCACGTGAATGCCAGTGGTTGCTCTGACACAGCTTGGCAGAGCCCCTCACTTGTCCTGGCCCCTTAGATGCTGTGGCTTAGTGTCTCTGTCTCACGCAGATCAGTAGGAGCAAGGACCTACTTGGCATGACCTGTGCTCCAACCTAATTTCTGTTGTTTCTTGTGAGTTAAGGTTTATTCGGCTATGCCCATTCTGCCCCCTTCCAGTGGCAGCCTGGCCCACCCCACATCCTGTTTTAGGATGCACATTCAGGTGCTGCTGCCTTGACCTGCCCTGACTGTTGTGGGTTCCTTCACCAGTGAATGATGGCAGGTGGCATGGTCACACCTAGCTTAGTCCATCGCAACCCCAGCTTGCAAGCTAACCAGGGAGACTTGTATTTCCACAGGGTTGGGCCCACACAACCCCACAGAGTCTACCCGCAGACCAAGTTCTCTCGTGTGCTGGATAGTGTCTTGACCCTGCCAAATGTGACCACTCTACCACTCCACCACCCAGTTGGGTAATGGTACCCAACACTGCCAAAGAGGCCCCCATTCATAGCTTTGGTGTGGGCTTGTGTGTAGCGATCAGGGATGTTCTATGCTACCAGCCCATCTCTGGATTCCTAATTGGGCTGGTGAATCTGTCTAACCCAAATTATCTTCTGGATACTTCCCTCCAAACCACCGGGTCTCAGTCCCGACGCATGCCTGAAACTTTCATGACCCTGTCACTGGGAATCACCCAAAATTCATTACTCACCTACACTAAAACTGGCCTTAGTCATGGGTGACCCCAGGCAGCAACTAGATATCTTAAAAACCCCAGAGGTCGCCACCGGGCAGCCAGCAGGCAAAGCCTAGCACCACTTGGTGCACTGGCTGCCCTGGGGGAGGCCAAGGACTCATTCACTGCCTTCCAGCAGTGTCTTTGGTGTGAGTCCCCAGCATTGGGTCCGACCCAGCAGGGGCACCCCCCCACAGCCGCCACACTGCAGGGAGCTGCAGTTGCCCCCAACCCCAAGGCCTGAACCCCTCCCAAACTCAATTGGTTTATTTTTTTTTTTAAGATTTATTTTATTTTGAGGGAATCAAGATGGCGGAATAGGGTAAGGACACGTTTAAACGGACAGAAAAGCATTTAATCAGTATGAAGCAGAGAGGACATATTTCAGGAAATAGGAAAGGACAGAACAACAGCAGAGGGGTACCTGGAGACTGACAGACACAGGAAAGCAGTGGGCACAGCAGTGTGGTGTTGCAGTGACTGATACTCCAGCATGGCGATCTAAACTCCACCAGCAACCAGGTGGGAAGAGACTTTCACTGGGAGCTCGGGAAGTGAAACCAGACAAAGAACTGTCCATCCTGCTGGTCCGTTTGATTTGACCAGGAGCAGAGACAGAGCAGCAGATCACAGACAGGCAGTGCAAGAACAGGGCGGAAGAAAGAACAGGGCAGAAGAAAGAATCTCAGAATTGAAAGATATTTCCTGTCACCAGGGGAAAGCAAACAAGAAGCTGGAAGCAAAGCTGGATCAGGCCAAAAAAGTATTCAAGAATTGAAAGACACTATTAAGAGGCCAAATATAAGAGTTACAGGAGTCCCAGAAGGTGCAGAAAAAGAAGCTGAGTTTGCAAATGTATTTAATGAAACAATAAAGGAAAATTTCCCTAATCTGGAGAAAGAATTGGGAAACAAGATCCAAGAGGGGCACAGAACTCCCAACAGGCTTGATCAAAAGCGATATTCACCACGACACATGATATTCAAGCTCTCTTCAATTGAACATAAGGAAAAGATCCTTAAATGTGCACGTGAAAAAAATCAATTGACATATAAAGGAATTCCAATTAAACTCACAGGAGATCTCTCACAGGAAACTCTACAGGCAAGAAGAGAATGGAGTGACATATTCCAGATTCTAAAAGAAAAAAATTGTCAGCCTAGGATAGCATATCCAGCAAAGCTTTCTTTCATCTTTGAAAATGAAATGAAAGTCTTCCACAGTAAAGAAAAGCTAAAACAATTAGCCCTCTGGTCTAAGACACTAGTCCATATGTGGCGCTGTATAAGCAACAGAAGAGTTGGTGCACAATGGACACATGTGAATGAAGAGACATGTAGTGCAGGTGAATATGGCATGACTGACATCCTGTCTTGCATCACCTCCAGTGATTGGACTGAAGTTCTTGCCTTTTATTTGGTTTCCAGAGTACAAAGACCTAACTCACTAGCATCAGCACCAGGTGCCACCGCTCCTGTTTGTGTTCTGACCCCTGGAGCAAGAAAATCTCAACCCAATAGAACCTCCTAGTTCCAACTACCCTCTAATAAAGTATAGCCTGAAGGCGGGGTGCAAATCCTAGAGCTCCAGGAAGAATTTATAGTCGTGGCTCCTGTCTTAATCCTCCCTATCCCTTAGTAATGCTGTAGATCATTGTCAATTATGTGAATGCATTTCAGTGGGAAGCGTTTACACAGGCATAGCTTAGAACAAGTCTTCCCCAGCGTCCTGCATCTGAGACAGTGGCAGAACAAAGTTCAATGTTTTACGTGGGCGATAGTGGTTGTGGATGAAAAAGAAGAAATGAAAGGGCCAAGAAAATGCAAAGTAACTTACTTAACTTGTTATCTTTTCGCTTCAGAGCTGGCCACAATCATTCCACTACAGCATGAGATTAAGGAAAATGAGAAAGCAGAAATGTGCAGCAAGAGGCACACATTTCATGCTTTTCCACAGCCATCAGCCTCCACATGTCCTCCACTGCAACGGAGTGGGGCACACAGCACTCTGCAAGACGAAACAGACCGTCAGATGCTGGCATGCCCAGTGCGCTTGCTCTCCTTTAACCATGCCAGGCCACCCACAGCATACCACGTTCCAGTTCCCGGGGTTGCTCCTTCCCGTCCACACTTGGCTGAGCAAAATGGACTTGAGCAGATTGTTTTCCTCATCCCTCATGCATCTCAATTTGAGTACATCCCAGCAAGCCACAGCAAAATCCCCCAAGAGCAACTAGCAGGAGCTGTGAAGCACAAGATCCATGGCTAAGTGTTTGGCAATATGGAAGTGCTTTCTAACTAGAGAGGAGAGCCACTCGCTGAGCACTTCATTTTGTGAAACATAAAATGGCCCAAGTGCTGAAAGCATGCACCCACAACCCCAGAGCAGAACTATCGGTTCCTTGGGTGAAATTTCCTGGCCTAAAGACGTCATAGGCTGAGAACCTTATAAGGAACCCCCTTCGGAATCTGCAGCCTGTTCGCTGGACTATCCTCTGTGCCCCATTGGACTTTTTAAACATAAGCATGGACCAGCATGGTCGTGTAGTATGCTAAGCTTCCACCTGTGGTACCAGCATCCCATACAGACACTGGTTTGAGTCCTTGGTTGAGTTCCACTTCCCATCCAGCTCCTTGCTTATGGCCTAGGAAAGCAGCGAAGGATGGCCCAAATACTTGGGCTCCTGCTGAAGTGGGTTTTCTTGGTGTCACATAGTTTGGCTCCGAAGAGTACCCACAGCAGTGTCTACCCTGCTGGCAGCAGCAGCAATGGAATGAGTGTGCAGTCTCCCAGGGGAATTTCCAGGAAGACCAACACTCCTTTAATAAATGTTTAAGTTCTGATGTCATCGGATAAATATGAAAGCTCTGATATGCTTGTTAAAAATCCATTTCCACTTTGTTATTGTACCATGTGCTTGGGATGGAGAGGAAGGAAATGCCTGGGTGTATTCAGAATCGTGGGATGAAGCTAAAATCACATGCCCTCTTGCCAGGGGTAAGCAGAGAAGCCATCAGTGCATAGTTCAGCAAATAGTGTTTTTAAGGGCCAGATCATGAGTAGTTTCAGTTTGCAGATCACATTAACTCAAATCTGCTTGTTGCACAGATAGTACAAAAGCAATTGTAGACAGTTCTCAACGAATGAGCATGGCTGGGAGCCAATAAAGTTTAATTTGCAAAGACAACTGGGATGAATTTTCTCTGTAGGCCAGACTTTGCCCTAAGCCTCCAGTTTGCCAATCTTTGTTCTGATGCAAAGTGGACACTGATTTGTAGACTTCATGCTCGGCATCTTCAACCAAGCTCTGGAAGTTAGAGGGCCAAGCACAGTTCCCCGAGGTCCCTGGACTCCCACCATCACTCCTCTGCAACCATTCTCAGTTTAATCCCATGATGTCATGTTGAAATGCAGTGGGTCACTGACAGGGTCACATTACTCAGAGAAAAACAGGATGCCTGACACCTAAAATATTCAGAGCGGGCCCAGAACTCATCTCCGCAAAAATGCTCTTATATAAAGGGAAACAGAAAGAAAGGGAGGGACGCAGCAGGAGGCCGAGAGGCCACACCTAGTCATGGCAAAGCCACACTGGGCAGGGTCCATATAGCAGGCCTGCTGCCTTGAAGAGGACATCTCTGCTTGCAACTGTCATTGTACAGGACAGATGACTTCATTTCAAACTGCCTCCCCCCACCCCCAATAAAGGGCCTAGAATCTCCCACTTGGAAGAAATACCATATGGTAGAGGCTCTGAAAAGTAAACCATGAAGTACTCAGGGAGAAAAAAGAGACTTCCAAAAGCATGAAATGTGCCTGGAAGAGGACCGGGCAGTTTCTTTGAAATAACATAGCTTCCTAGAGAACTGAGTCTAAACCAGTAGGATTAGGTAACAAGAGGAGCATAGTCAAAGCAAGTTAGCAGGGATCTGCTTCCCCAGGTTGGTCTAACTTTAGTGCTATTCAAATGCATAGCACTCACTCCCAAAGCTCTCTGGTGAGCTCTCATTGCCTACCACTCTCTATCTCGCACTTCAGGCTCAAAAACAGAGTCTTCTAGTTTCCTGTGCCTCTGGATCTTTAGTCAGACGAGTTTGTTCTTCTGGAAGGCCACTCTAGCTCTTCACTAACTCTTCCTGGACCTCCCAAATGCTTTTAGTGTCTCCCTTCTGGGCTGCTTCAAGCCCATGTACACATCGTCTGTTGTACTGACTGTGCTGTCAAGTCATTCATTTGATTGTGAGGCTCATTTCCACCCTAGGCCAGGATCTTGTGCTGTGTGATTTGTCTCTGGATCCACAAAGTCTAGACAGCACTTCACTTGTGGCAAAAGTTTCATGAACATTTGCGGAATTGGATGGCCTGCAGCGGGTGCCCTGGTGCCCCCCTTTAGAACAGAGGAGACTGTATGGAGCTACTCTAGTTTAGGGCTCCAGTTTGAAGCCTCTAGACCCAAAATCATGTGTAATGATTAGGTTCCTCAGTATGGAGCACTGGTCAACAAGTTACTGGCATGGATCTTTCATTAACTCTCTTCACCAGCATCTGATAATTAAGATTTCCCATTCAATGACTGAATGTCTCCCAGTAAGCACCTTTTAAAAATCTAGGCGTTTTTTAAAGATGAATTTTATTTTTATTTGAAAGGTATAGTGTAATTCTGTAGAGAGAGGAAAAGACAGAGATTTTCCATCCATTAGTTCATTCTCCAGATGGCCATTAAAGCTGGAGCTGAGCCAATCCAAAGCTAGGAGCCAGGGGCTTTTTCTGGGTCCCCCACAGGGGTGCAGGGGCTCAAGTATTTGGGCTGTTCTCTGTTATTTCCAAGTTTATAAGCACAGAACTGGATCAGAAGTGGAGCAGCTGGAACTTAAATTGACACGCATATGGGATGCCAGTGCTGCAGGCAGAGTCTTAAGCTGTTATACTACAAAACCAGTCCCCCAAATCTACACATTTTAAAACACAGGGTACAATGTGATAATCGGTTACATGTGTACAAAATGCAATGATCACATCATAGTAATTAGCATTTCTAGCTCCTTAGACATTTACTATTTCTCTGTTTTGGGAGACTTTGAACTCTTTTATTGCAATTCTTTATAAAATATAGCATAAGTAATTATGGACTATAGTTTCTGTACTGTACTAGGGTGCAACAGAGCTTCCTCTTCCTACCTACTTGTATTCCAGGACCCATTATCTGATGTTCCTCCCCTGTCTCCCTCCTGGACTTACTTTGATGGCCGATCTTCTGTTCTCTATTCTATGAGATCAGCTTCTTTAGCTCCCACCTATGAGTGAGAACACGCCGTCCTTGCCTTTCTGCACCTGACACAGGATCTCCTTCTTGTGTATGGATGAACAGCATTTTCAGGTAGACATTTAGCTTGATTAGCTTGATACCAAGCCTTGGCCATTAGGAATAATACTGCTAGGAACATGGGAATTCTGGTACCAGCCAGTTCTTTCTTATTCTTCAGGTCTGAATAGCCTCCTCATCCAGGAGACCCTCCCTGACTGCCTAGTCTCAAGCTGATATCCTCATCACTGTGTCCTCATGCCACGCATTCATCACAATCTGCAATGATTTTTAATTTGCTTCATTGTGTTGATTGCCTGCCTCTCCCACAACAGCAGCTTCATCAGGACAAGGACTGGGTTTGCTGCATTCTCTGTGGCAGCCCTGATCGAGTGTTAGCACAGGACCTGGCATTTAGTGGGCGTGCATGAAATATCTGTTGAATGAGTGAGCAAAGGCATGTCATGAGGTAGCAAGCATGGATTGGTTCCCACAGGCCTGCTGCCTATGGGCATTGAGGAGATGTTCTATGCATTAATATTCCTTCAAATTCCCTAATCCTGGGAAATAACTAGTCTAATGAAGTTACACTTTCCACACTTCACCACTCACCAGACTTTCTTTCCACCTCCACATGAATTTGAAGGAAGGTAAATGCCCAAAGGAAGGCCTTTGTCATGTTCATTGTACAAACAAGGCATGCGCAGACACGGCTGGTGTCCATGTTCCTTTCCAGGGCAGCAGAAGCTAAGCTCCATACAGCTTAGTCAATGCTCACATGTCTCCTTAAAGCCAAATCTGAGCACATGTGTTCATTAGTTGCGTTTGGCCTTTGCACAATGTGTGTGTGTGTGTGTGTGTGTATTTCCAAACATCAAGTAGGACATGATAAACATATACAATTTTATCTGCCAATTTCAGAATAAATAAATGTGAAAAAAAGAAAAGAAAATAAAGAAAACCTAAGCAGGTCTGGCCATGCTGCAGAGTGCTGCAAGCCTGGGAGAGGAGATTATGTCCATATAAGGCCCCTCAGGCAGCTCCCACTGAAGCCTGAGATAATTTGGCACCTCTTAGTGAAAACCAACAAGATTGCTTTGAGGTCTTTGTTCACAAACAACGCAAGTCTGCTGTCCACATTTTCCTTTAAACATTTGTGGGTCATGAGGATGAGGAGGAGGGCTTCTCTGTCTGGGAGAGGAGGCTGGTGATCCTGCTGCACCAGCATCTGTCTGCTTTGCCTGACTTCTATAGCTAGGCCCACCCGGCATGCCAGCCTCCCCACGGTCTGCCTCTGGAGACCACACGGCTCTCACACAGACTGGTTCAAAGCCAGAGCCAAGTTTCTATCTGTATCCACATCCCATGTGCAGGGCTGCTGCTCCAGCTGCGAAGGTAAACTAGGGGTTAGCCAGTGATTCCGCCCCTCGGCGCCAAATGGGGAAACCATGGACTTTTACATAAACAGCACATGGTGCTCATCTCCCCTGTCCCAAGGAGGCTGTGGAGAATCCTGGCATTCTGGGCAACTTGGGCAACTTGAAGTTTCAAAGATTCTCTAGGGTCCTGGAAAGAAAAGCTGAAGGAAACATGGGCCAGGAAATCCTCTTGCGCTGGACACAGCGGGGAACATGGGAGCGGATCAGAGCATCCCCTCACCCCGCCCCGCCCCGTCCCCGCCACACAGTTCTCCCTGGAGAAAGGCGCCTGTGAGTCCAAGCGAGGACAACAGGGCGTTGCTTTCCCACCCAGAGAAGTGGTGAGAAGATCAATGGGTGCTCTGTGCTGGCCTGTGCGGCACTGCTCACTGCCGGGAAGCCTCAGGCCTGGGGCCACGTGGAGCACGAGACTGTGGGTTTCCGTGAGTGCTGACAAGACCCTTCAAGGCTTCCAGATTCCCTCCAGAGGAAGGCTTGCCTTGGCTCCCACTACAGATCCCATCAACCACATCAGAGCTCTTGCACAAAAGTGCTCAGAAAATGGAAAATGCTAAGGACATTTGTGGGAACAGAGAAGGAGCCAGACACAGGCCTGGCATCATTTTTCCTCACCACCCAAGGAGCCACCTTCCCAAGTCTTGCAGAAGCACTAGGAGAAGGTGGGTTCTCCACAGCCCATGGTGCAGGCCCCTGCAACTCCAGAAGGGTGTGGGAGTGTGTGTCTCAGACTTTGTTTGGGTCCTTGGAGCCCTTGGCCTGCTTGGTACCAGGTATTTCTCGGGGTCAATATTAGTAATAGCAACCGTAACAGCTAATGCTGAAAATGCGTCTATTAGAGACTAGCCACTGTGCTAAGTTACTGTGTGACCTTGGGTTTTTCCTGAACCTCTCTGAGCTGCCACTTTCTTCCTTATCAATAGATGAGAAAAAATGTTGATAGTACCAGTTCAGAGGATGGTTGTGGGATTTAGTCCTACACTCTGTGAGGGGTGTAACCCTCTCCCTGGCCAAACTGGGTGCTTCGGCAAGTAACAAGTGAGCCAGCCCTGTGCCGCAGTCAGGCTCGGCTGTTGCTTGTGATGGCAACATCTTCTATCAGAATACTGATTCGAGTCTTGACTTCTTCACTTCTCATCCATCTTCTTGCTAATCTGTCTGAATGCTAGGGCCCCTACTGATTGGAGTTCCAGGCTCCCAGCTTTGACCTGCCTAGATTTGGTTGCTTCAGCCATTTAGGGAGTGAGCCAGAAGAAGGAAGATCTCTCTCTCTGACAGTCTGGTTTTCATATTTTTCACAAAATGACAACTGTTACTGTCATTACATGTGAGAAATAGCCAATGACTGATCCAAGTGGAAGCTAGAAGGGCCTTAACTGTTCTATTTCTCCCTCCATTGCCTATAATTAGCTTGCTCTACCCCAGATCTTTTAAAATAAGATTCATTTATTTGCTTATTTATTTATCTAAAAGGCAGAACGAGAGTGCGAGGTAGAGAAACATAGGAAGACAAAGATCTTCCATATGTTGGTTCACTCCCCAAATAGTTTCAACCGCCAGGACTGGGTCAAGTTGAAGCCAGGAGCTAGGAGCTTCATCCAGGTCTCTCACATGCGTGGCAGAAGCCCAAGCACTTTAGCCATCATCCATGAAAGTAAAGCCACCTAAACTGGCGCTCTGACATGGGATGTTAACATCACAGGCAGCAGCTTAATGTGCTATGCTGTAAAGACAGCCTCTACCGTCATTCCTAAATATGCTCCTTCAATGATTCCCTAGCCCCCTGGGCAAATGCTTACAAGGTACCTATTGAGAAACTCACATTAACTGTTCATGGGGTTCTGTGGTCTCCAACAGCAACTCTGAGCCATTATGTCTTCCTTGTTCCTGATGGATCCATGTTCTGCATTTTGTGTTTGCTCGGTGATACAGCACTGGCTGGCAGTGTAGGGTGGTGCATGAAGCATGCTACAGCAGTGGGAAGAGCAGCTCATGGGCTAACTTGCCAGGCTGTGCAGTTGTGAGTCACAAATGCCAAGCCAAATGAAAGCAAGACTTGTCCCTTCTGGGATGACTACCAAGATAAATGTTGAAAAGCATTTTTGTCTTCTTTTTAAAAATGGATGCAGTAGTTTTTACTGTTTTGAAAGACTGAGAGAGAGAGAGAGAGAGAGAGAGAGAGAGAGAGAGAGGTACTCCATCTGCTGGTTCATTCCCCAGATTCCTACAATTGCCAGGACTAGATCTGGCTGAAGCCAGAAGCCCAGAACTCCACCCAGGACTCCCACATGCATGGCAGGTGCCAAATTATTTTAGCTATCACTCCTGCCTCCCAGCACTTGCACTAACGGGTAGCTGGAGTCAGGAAGCAATCAGGAATTTCAAGGTGCATCTGAGCTTCTATGCCACAACACCCACTCTAGTGTTCTTCTTGGGGCAAAGCAGAAATGAAGAAAATAATTGACAGAAAGCTGTCTGGCAAAGGGAATGTTTGGTCTGTGTTTTTTCCTTCGTTCATTCATTACATTGTTAGTAATGACACTGCACCCTCTGTGTCCATGGGTTTGGCGTCTTCAACCATTGGTTGAGCATCCTCATATTGAACCAATTTTGAACCAAAAATATTTGGAAGGGGGGGTTGGTGCTGTGACATAACAGGTTAAGTCTCTACTTGTACAGGATGGCTAGTTCAAGTCCTGGCAGTTCCATTTCTAATCCAACTTATTGCTAACAGCCTGGGAAGGCGGAGTAAGAGGGCCCAAGTCCTTTGGCCCCTGCACACATGACCTGGGAGAAGCTCCTGGCTTTTGGCTACTGATTGGCCCAGCTCTGTCTGTGGCAGCCATTTAGGGAATGAACCAGCAGACACAAGATTTTTCTATCTCTCCTCTTTATACAGCTCTGCATTTCAAATAACAATAAATAAATCTTTTAAAATTGGAAAAATTGCACCTGCTGCAAACCAGTTCAGTTTTTTTCTTGTCATTATTCTTTAAACAATACAGTGTAACAGCCACTCCCATATCATTTACTTTGCAATAAGCATTATACATCATCTAGACATGATTTCAAGTGTAGAGGAAGATATGTGTCCTCTAGGCAAATATGACATCATATTATATAAGCAGCTTAAATGACTACAAGCTTTTTTGTCCAAGGAAAGTCCTGGGCTGGCCCACTACACCTAGTGAGGGATGGCTGGAGAAAATTGGCTGAGGGGGTGGAAGCAAACTGAGGGTGTCTGCTCTGGACTTTGAGATGTCCACATGGCAGGTGGAAATGCCGGAGTCTAACTCACAGAAGGAAGTTCAGGTCTAGAGAGAGAGAGCTGTCCGTGGGAAAGAGTCATGGCAGTTACGACCCTGGGATCAGACAGGCGATGCCAAGGGAAACAGGCGGGAAATAAGTAAAAACGGAGTTGGGTGGGGCAAGGACTTACTGTGAGGCCCTTGGTTGTCACATTTAGAAATCAAACAGGGGAGGAAGCATGCCAACACAGATGTCAAGATAAGGAGAGCCCAGATAGTGTTTCTCTATAGTCGCTGAGAAAAAAAGATGCGGGAGCTGTCAGCATGTCCAATGCAATTGTAATTGCTGGACATTGAGAAGGAGATGATGGCAGAACTGCTGAACTGGGTACAGCGAGGCCATCAGTGTCCTTGACAACAGCTGTCTCCGGAGAGGCCTGGAAGTCTGATTGGAGCTAGCAGAGAGAGAAGAGAACGGAATGTGAAAGGTAGAAGAATCGCGTTTTGCAGGTTGGGGTGAAGCCCGGATCTCCTCTGCGATGGTTTCATTGGCTGCAAGCTAAGATTCAAACCTCAATGAGCTGGGCAGGAAAAGCCATTCAGGTGAATTCTGTATTCATTCAACCTGAAATGGCTGATGTTCTCTTGGAGGAAAAACAATGACCACGTTTTACAGACCAGATCTGTCCTGCATACTTTGCAAAACTCTTCCCAGAGCTGCTCATGATCATCTAACAGACAGGCTCTCCCAGAATACATTCTGTTCTCTCAGCTTCATAGAGCTCTCAGAAAAGGGTTCCTGGATTTGTCCATTTCCTGTGGCCAGGGACACAACACCGCAGACTGGGTAAGTTACGAAGTAGAAAGATTTATGTGACTCGTAGTTCTGGCCCAAGTCCAAGTGGCTTCAACTGGCAAAGTGGCCTTTTATTTAAAAAATCCTAAAATGGCACAGGCCATAACACAACTAGACACATTCAGCGCATGAGTGAGCTAGTGAGTCTCTCAAAAATAATTCATCAGAGCCCAGCACTATGGCTGAATGGCTAAATCCTCACCTTGCAACTGCCAAGATCATATATGAACGCCAGTTCGTGTCCCGGCTGCTCCACTTCCCATCCAGCTCCCTGCTTGTGGCCTGGGAAAGCAGTGGAGGACGGCCCAAAGCCTTGGGACCCTGCACCCATGTGAAAGCAGCTCTTGCCTCCTGGCTTCGGATCGGCTCGGCTCCAGCCACTGCCACCATTTGGGGAGTAAAACAATGGATAGAAGATGTTTCTCTCTGCCTCTCCTCTGTGCAAATCTGCCTTTCCAATAAAAATAAGTAAGTCTTTTTGAAAAAGGATAACTCGTCAACCCGCAATCAATAGGAGTCTTTCTGTATGCTCACGGTAGAGCACACTCATGGTCAGACTCATTCTTTTGTTTCTGAGATTTATTTATTTTTGTTGCAAAGTTAGATGTATATAGAGAGGAGGAGAGACAGAAATATCTTCCGTCCAATGATTCACTCCTCAAGTGACGACAATGGCTGGTGCTGCGGTGATCCAAAGCCAGGAGCCAGGAGCTCTTCCGGGTCTCCCACGCGGGTGCAGGGTCCCAAATCTTTGGGCCGTCCTCGACTGCTTTCTCAGGCCACAAGCAGGGAGCTGGATGGGAAGTGGAGCTGCCGGGATTAGAACTGGCGCCCATATGGGATCCCGGGGCTTTCAAGGCGAGGACTTTAGCCGCTAGGCCAGGCCGCCGGGCCTCCCCCACTTTTTAAAAGCTGCCTACTATTAAGTGCACTCTGTGGACCGTGAGAACAAAGCAATGAAGAAGGAAAGTCCATGGAGATTCTATTCTAGTGTAGTAGACACAATATAGAAAAAAACAAATAAACATCACATATGTATTTTTTTCAGATGGTGATGAGCACATTAGAGAAAGTAAAATAGTGTGAGACAGGCTCTTATAAACAGAGAGAGCAGAGAAGCCCCCTCAGGGGAGGCATTCAAACCCTTTACAGCGCTGCCTTTATGCCTACCTCACAGTAACATCACATAATCACAACCTCTCAGAATATCGCTGTTACCTCTTCAACATCTATGAGAAACTTGCATTCACTCTGAAGGCTTAGTCCATTTTCTGTTGCTATAACGAAGTGCCCGAGCCCAGGTCATTTACAAGGAATGGAACTCTATCTACTTTCCTATTCTGGAGGCATCTTGAGAGGATTTGTTTCCTGCCTGATGACACACAGCACAAGGTGTCGCATAGTGAGGCACAGTAAGCGTACTAGCTCTAGACTCTTCCTCCTTTCTTTCTAAAGTCACCAAGGCCAGCACAAGGAGCCTACTCCCATGACTCTAAGTATTCCTAAGCAGTTACCGAAGGCCTTGACTCTAGATAGCATTAGCATATAAATTTTAGGATTAAGTTTCCAATACATGGATTTGAGGAACTTATCCAGATCCTAATGCCTGTTCACGTAATTCCAAGACCTCCTCTCCTCCAGGTGATTCTTTTAAAACATTATTTTTATTTGGAAGGCATATTTAAAGAAAAAAATAGAAAAAAATAGAGGGGAGAGAGCTCTTCCATCTGCTGCTTCACTCTCCAAATGGACACAACAAACAGAACTGGACCAATCCAAAGCCAAGACCAAGGAGCCTCTCAGGGTTTTCCCATGAGGACACAGGGCCACAAAGACTTAAACCACCCCCTGCTGCTTCCCCAGGTCCATTAGCAGAGAGCTGGATTGGAAGTGAAGTATTCATACACAATGCTCATAGGCGATGCCCATTGAGGATTAGCTTGCTATGCTACCGTGCTGTCCACCTCCAAGTGGTTTTGTGCGTTGCTGGGCCACTTCACTAGTCATTGCCATGATCCTACCCTAGAGACCAGAATACCAGCTTTTCTGTTCAACATTTCAGTGAGTCATTGTAAAGTCAGCATCTCCTTCCTGTCCAACTCTCTCCCACTACAGACTCGAACTAGCTTTATAGTGCAGCCCACTGATTCCATCAGTCTCCCTCTTGGTATCTGTTTTCTCCTCACCTGACTGAGTGCACATTCCATGCTCAATCATCCTTATCACATACAATCCAAATCCTTGAACTTCCCAAGTCTTCCTACTCACTTGGCACAATCCCAGTCCTGGTTAAATTAAACTCTCTTCCTGCTCTGCACCTGCAGCTGAAATAAAGCCAACGGAAAATACCAAGCCACAATGACTGATGACTGGTAGCACTTTAAATTCATGACTGTAAACCACAGTGAGTCCTTAGAGCTTCTGGCCAACCAAGCTATTTCCATAGATAATAACTCCTCAACTCTCTTTTCAGACTATGTGGTAGCTACTCTTCTCTTCATTAACCTCTAACGCCTCCTCCCCCATCATCACTCTCACGATGATTTCATCTCCAACCTCATGGAGTAGATAAAAGCAATCGTAAGGTAGAAAGAACACCCCAAATTCCTACTTGCTTCAGGGGGAGAAGTTTCTCCAGCTGATTTTTCCACTTGTTCAGTAGATTCCCACCCCCTCTTAACCTGCTCAAGGGCATGGCTATTATAGTTATCTCATCTCTTCGAAAAATCAGAGAAAATTATCAAGTTGGGCAGGAGAAGAGTTATGTTTCTCCCGCCCAACTAGATAATTACTGTGTGTGAAAAAATGCATCTCTTGACCCACTGCTCTCTACTCCATTTTTTCTTTCCCTTTACAACAGAACCCTTTGAAGGAGTTATCCACGTTGTTTCTTCTGTCTTCCTGTTCACACACACACACACACAAACTCCTCCCACCCTCTTTTTTCCCCTTAATCTAATATACATATATGGAGAAGATGCGGACTGATGGTTCACAAGGAATGCAGAGTTCTAAAGGGCAGTGAAATGGAAAACTTTAAACAAACTTGATGCTAGAAGATTCCTTCTTTGAACAGTGCATCAATTCTAGTGTCCCACAGCAATAGAAGAAATATGGAACAAATCTTGAGAATTTCTTAGAAATGCAATTCCATAAAAATTATGAAAATTCCTAACATCTATGCAAAGAATTCCAGTTGCACCAGCAAAACTATCTAGACATTATGGATGCAGAAGAGTGTAAGACAATACAATTATGATTCCTCTATTAAATTTTAAAATTTATGGTTGTTAGGAATTTGTGAGGAAGTATAAAAATATGGAAAGCGATTTTACACTTTTTGTATTTCACTTTTATATCTACATTTTTGCATTTATATTTTTACATTTACATTTTTATATTTCAGTTACTACTTTGGGGAGTGAACTAGCAGATGGAAGACCTCTCTCTGTCTTTTCCTATCTATCAGACTTCCTTTTATATAAATAATCTGCAAAATTCTTTTGGTATATTTGCACCATTCATTAGTTTTTATTATGGAGAATTTAAAACACACACACTATACATTTTATATATATATATAAAATTGGAACTTGTAGTGTAATATAAAGTAGAAATAATGGTACAACCTATCCTCATACTTACCAATTAGCTAAAAAAATCAATCATAGCTAGCATTTTTCTTCTGTCACTCACTCCTTCCCCAAATTATGTTAAAACAAATCTCAAATGTTATATAATTTTAATTATGCCATAATTCAGCTTGTACCTATATAATTAACTGTTGCATAATTCAGTATATAAAGTATGGCTCTGATAGCCAGTCAGCATTCAAATTTACAATGGTCTCATAATGGACATAACTTTTAAAATATATATTTAAATGAATCCAAATGAAGTTTATGCATTGTAATTAATTGATACATTTCTCATACTATTTAATTCTTCCCTCCCATTTTCTCCAGAAAACTTATTTTTTTCTGGAGAAAACTTTTTATCCTACAGGATTTCCCACAGCTTGCTGTCTGCTAACCACATAGCTGTGGTGTCATTTAATGTGCGCTTCTGTTTCCTGTATTTCCTGTACATTGGCAGTAGCATCTAGAAGCTACTCAGTTTGGGCTTGATCTTTTTGGCAATCCCTTTTTTGTCAGTGACGGGATAAATATCCATTAGGAGGTTTGGGGGCTGTGAAAAGATCTCTGCACATAAAGTTAGCAGCTGCTGCTGAAGTGTTGGTGTGAAGTGGTAAAAAAATTTTATTATTCTATCCTTGTTTGGTTTTTATCTGGAGTAACTCTCTAAAAAGAAATATTCTCTTATCTCCTATCTAATTTTATAGTAGGATGTTTGTATAGAAAGACAGGAGATATGCTTGCTTCTTCCCTGTTATTTGCCAGCTTTCAAAAACAATGAGCTGGTTCCCCAGCATCCTCCAAAAGTGGCAAGTTTTTCTTTCTTATCCTCAACCCATCATTCACCCTAAATGGCTCTCGCCAAGGTCATCTAGGGTCCTCAGATGCAAAACTCAGTGAACTAACCTCTTCCTCAACCTAGATGAAGTCTTAGCACCATTTGTCACACTCCTGTGGAAACATTGCTGCTTTCTTCCCCCCTCACTTTCCTTCTGGGATAATCCACCCATAGTTTTCTTCCTACCGCCCTGACTATACCTTCCAAGTCTCCTTTCTCTGTTTCTTTTCTTCTCCCTGTTTCTTGGAGATATAATTCACATGCCATAGAATTTACTCTTTTATAGTATACAATTCAGTGTTGGGTCGTACACTCATAATGTGCAGGCACCACCATGAATTGCAGAACAGTGTCAATATCCCTTGGAAGTAATCGCCTACCAATTAGAAGTCTCTCCCCTTTCCCCTCCTATTCTCTATCCCTACAAGCTGACAACAATATATCCACTCCATGTTCTCTATGGATCCTCCTAATCTTCTTCCTGGCTTCTGAACATTGCAGTGAGTCATGTCTCAGTCCCTTTTTCCTCTTTATCTGTTCTTAGTCCTTAGTGAACTCATCCAGTTCTGTGGTTTTGTATACAATTCCCACACTGATAACAGCACCATGAACCTCCCCCTTGAACTTCAGACTTTTATGTACAACTGCCGATATACTTCTCCAGATAACTTAGCATGCTTCAGAACGCCTAGAAACTGCTCCATCAGTAAAGTCTGCATTTTAGATGTGACAACCTCAGCTTTCCAGTTCAGACATCAGAAGTTTAAAGTCCTTTTTGGCACCTCTGTTTCACTGACATCTCACAGCTACTAAACCAGGAAACCTTGTTGGCTGTAACTTCAAAATACATCTGGAATCTGACCATGTCTCACAAGCTCCACTCTTGTCCAAGATATGGTCATCTCTCAAGTGGTGATTTCACTCTTGTCCTTTCAATAGTTTATTTTCAACTTAAGGGACAGTATTCTTTAAATAGTTAGGTCATAATGATGGTCTTATAATACTAATCATCATTACATATGAACTTTCAACACTTGCAACATACCAGATATTACAAGGCCTTACATGATCTGGCCTCAGTGATTTCTTTGGCCTCATTTCTTGCTAATTTTATGTGTCACTGGGACCACTCTCCATTGGTCCCTTAGGTGTTCTGATCTATACCCTCTCTAGTATATTAAGTGTTCTCGAGATGCTATTCTTTTTGTGTCAAACACCTGCCCCAGAAATGTTTAAGTCTCATAGCTCAGTCATTCATGTCCTTTAGGTCTCTGCTCCCATGTTACCATCTTAAGTGACCATCTACTCGAAAACTATCACTGTGTCCCTAATTCCAGCATTTCCTAGTCTCCTTTCGTGTTACATTGTTCTCCATAGCAAATGCCATCCTCTGATAAATTATCATGTATTATTTTTTCATTTATTGTTTCCCTTAGTAGATCTAAAATCAATCTGTGAAATGACTTTAATTACTCACTGCCATATTTCCAGCAGTTTTAGCCAAGTACTAGTAGGCACTCAATAAATATTTGTTAAATGATTGGATTATCGTTCAAGATACCAATTTACAGACACAAGTTGTGTGGCTAGAAACTTTAATTGTTTTTCAGATGGAGAAATGAGGAAAGGAAGTAAGAGGGGGGCATGCATATAATAACTGGGGTTGGGCTGGACCAAAGCCAGGAGCTGGGGATTCAGCCTGGGTCTCGTACCTATGTTGCAGGGACCCAACTATTGACCCATAATCTCTACCTTTCAGGGTGTGCTTTAGCAGGGAGATAGCTTCAGAAAGTCCAGGCACTGAACCCAATTGCTCCAATGTAGAATGTGGACACCCAAGCTGGCATCTTAGCCACTAGGTCAAACAGCTACCCACAGCTAAACAAGTTTAGTCATGGTTTCACTTAGTTTTGACAAGTGTAGGTATGTATGTTTATTATCCATATTTCCAGATGAGGAAACTGAAGAGTTACCTGCATTCATTCCACATAATCACACATCTAGTAAAATGCATCATAGAATGTTTTCTAATTCCAAATCAAGCTTTTATAGAGTCACAATATGCCTGTTCTTGCCTCCTCTCAAGGTGTCTTGCTTCAAAATATGATTCTGTGGACATGTAACTGTCATTGAAAACATGTATGTAGGGTCAGACAATGATATTGATGTTTAAGAAAGTACTGAAAACCCAGTGATGCTTTGTGGCTTTGTTTTTCTTTAGTGATTTTGTGCTTTTGGAGCAACAACCACAAAAGGGACAAATTTAGCCCTGCACAGACTTGAGAGCTGATGGAAGTAACACATGCATCAGTGTGAAGGAACAGTGAGATAGGTGTAGGAGATGAATTATTTTCTGGAGTGAAAGCTGTATATAGCAGAAGCAATTTATCATGTCATATCATCACTGAAATTATCTCCCTGTTGCTTGTTTCAGTGGTGTTCATAGTGTTCTTTAAGCAAATGAAGTATGGTTGCCCCCTAGCTTATTTGCTTATGTAATTTATTGGTGCTGCTCTAGTAGGAGCGTGTATTTTAATAACCTTATGCATGTAGCAGTCATAGATATTTGAAACAACATTTTTGCAGCCACAGAATGAAATAAACTTTGCATTCTGGAGAGTGTCAGATTGAACAAAATGTGCTGACATAATCTATTGTATTTTGACATTAAACTCTACTAAATTAGAAACAGTTAAAGCAAAAATATTTTATTATGAGCAAAATGATATGATAAGTTTTCTATTTAGCTTTGTTGCAGTTTTGTAGGGGCAACTAGAGTATGTACAGGAAAATCCTCATAAGGTCCTGGACAGAGGCAAGGTTTTGAAGTGAGTGTCTGTACAGAGTCTATATATGGCATTTGGAATTGATCTGTTACTTCTGGAAACATAACATTGGAAGTTGGCATTAGCTTCATTCTACAGACACAAATCAGGGCTGATGCAACAACTATGCCCTCTGTTAGAAATCTTTGCATCACTAGTTAGAAATCTTTGCAGGCATCCATACTGCCCCCCTTTTAACAGATTACAGAGGAAATGTATTTAGTGTGAGCCTGGGTCATAAAATATTTTCTTTCTCACTGTCTTTAAGATTGTATTTTCTGTGACCTTGACATAGCTCTTTACTTCCTTACCTCTAGAAAGAGGCAGTACCTAGCAGGAATTCTTGGAGCACTAGCTAGCCTGTGGCCACACAGCAACTGCTTAAATTTTTCCCATGGGGATCAATATGATTTTTTCCATCAGTTATTTATTTATTTAGATATGTGCACACACATGTACAGAAAGGAGAGACAGTAAGAGAGAGAGAGAAAGAGAGAGAGAGAGAAAGAGAGAGAGAGAGAGAGAGAGAGAGAAAGCACACACACACACACCTTCTAGTTCATTCCCTAAATTCCTGAAATGGCCTGGAACTCAATCCAGGTCTTCCAAGTGCGAGGAAGGACTCCAGTAATGGGAGTCATTGTTGATGCCCCGCACTGGAAGTGTCTAGGGGAAGCTGGAGTTAGGAGCTAGAGCTGGAAACTGAACTTAGTCACTGAGTTGTGAGATGCAGGTGTCTTAGCTGGTGTTTTAATTGCTAGCTTAATCCCCACTCCCAAAGTTTTCTTCCCACGGAACCCAAGTTGGATTCATCATCACATCTACATGTAGGTTCAGCTTTACCCTACAGATTGAATACAGATGACCTCTCCTATGTGCCAACCCTTTCAATACTCCATACTTTAAAAGCTTTCCATGTCCATCTTTACGTTTTTGTTTCAAGCTCCTCTACATATGACCGAGCTAACCTTCTTGTCATCTTTACTTTAGGCCTGTGGTTCCTCTGAAATCCTCTTCTTAAAGCAGAGTGCTGCATTGTGGTGCAGCAAGTTAAGCTCCCACCTGTGATGCCAGCATCCCCTATGTGCACTGGTTCAAGGAACATCTTGTTGGTTTTCATTTTAAAAATATTAAAGTTTAGCTTACAAAACGTGTATAGGTATTAAGCATACATACAGATGTACGCTTAATAATGTCTTTAAATGATAAGTTCCTTGGGGTGGTTGGGAGGCTGGGTGTGGCTTCTCCCCTTATCTCTCCCCTCCCCTCAGATACAGGAAGGAAAAAGAGAATGTGAAAACAATGGTCTCACTCACTTTCCTCTAGCCCTTGACCCTTCACACCTTAGTCAAATATATAAAAATTATCAAAAATAAAATTTATACCAAAAAAGAAAAAAAGATAAGTTTAGAGGTGAGTAAGTGGCAGAGTACTTAAATTGCCACTTGCTATGCCCACACAGTGTATTGGAGAGCCTGGATTCAGTCGTAGATCTGCTCCCTTTTAGCTGCCTGCCAACGTGTGCCATAAGAAGCAGCAGGTGATAGCTGAAAGCACTTGGGTCCCTAATACCCATGTGGGAGATCTGGGCGGAGCTCTGAGTTCCTGGCTTCAGCCTGAACCAGCCCTGCCTGTTACACACATCTGGGAAGCGAATCAGCAGGGTGGGAAGGTCTCTTTGTCTCTCAGTCTCTGTCTGTCTCGCATTTCAAATAAAATTAAACTAAATAAATAAAAACTTTGTTAAAAAGAAATTTATTTTAGTGTAAATGCTTTTGAAATCAATGTATTTTTCCCATAACACATTTCCTCTGACCTTTTGGAAATGCCTTCGCATGTATACACACAGTATCTGTAACCAGCAGTTACACAGAGAAACAAAACATCACTAGCACAAGAAGGTTTCCTTTTCTGTCTTCCAAGCCATTCACTCTCACCCCAAAACAACTATTTTTCTCATTTCTAACACAATTGATTAGTTTCTACCACTTTTGAATTTCATATAGCTGGAATAACTCAAGATGTATTAATTTGTGAATGAGTTGTCTTTGTTCATCACTATATCATCCATAGCATCGCATAGAATGTATTTTTTTCATTATTATGTATAGTTCTCTGGGTGTATCTAATACAATTTGTTTTTCATGTTCCTGTTGATAGAAATTGTGTTCCATTTTTTAGACCTAATACAAATAATGTTACCATGGATAACATATACTTCATGTATTGGAAGTATATGTATCTAAAAGGGCCCTTCCTAGATCACAGTGTGTGTGTGTGATTAGTTTTAGTGCATATTGTTACACATTTAAAAAAAATATATTTGGGGCAGGTGTTTGGAACAGTGGTTAAGATGTCAGGAGGTAAGGTAGAGTGGGAAGTGTCACAAAGCTCTCAAGCATGTATTGTAAAATATGTGAGAATTGTTCATCTTACAAAAAATAAATTATTTTTTAAAATGTAAAATCATAATTAAAAAACAAAAATGCTGCTTGAAATGCTCGCGTCCCATATCAGAGTGCTGTGTTCTTGTCTCAGTTCTGCTCCAAATCCAGCTTCCTGCTAATGTGCAACCTGGGAGGCAACAGGTGATGGCTCCAGTAAACAGGTTTCTGTCATTCACAAGTGAGACCCAACTTGGCTTGGGTCTGGCCCAGCATCAAGCGTTGTGGGCATTTGGGAAATGAACCAGGAGATAGAAGGTCTCTGTCTCTGCCTCTACTTTTGCCTTTCTAATAAAATGAAAATATACTAATTTAAAAATTTTTAAAGGTGACTTTGGCTGTTGATATTTTGTGATAGCCTGTTTTACGTATCCTCGGCTTGGTTGCATTTACTTATCCTATAATCTTCTCAGTGTTAATATAAAGATGTGCAGATGTGACGAAAGGCCACAATCAGGTGACTGTCAACATGAGGGGGAGGTGTTCTCCAGACATTATGGACGGGCCTGATGGATTCAGGTTAAAGGCTTCAGGTGCACAGCTTGAGGCTTCTCAAATGAAAAAGAGAATTTGCTTGGTGATAAAAGATTCTGTTCATGCTAGATAATTCCAGACTTTTCTTCTGCTCAGTCTACTCTGTAGGTTTCAAATTTGCTTTGTCAACCTCCACAATCACGTAAGCCAATTTCTTACAAGTTTCAAAAGATATCTTATACTGGTTGAATCATGAATGATACAGATTTTTGTAATAGAAACAATTTTAATCTGAGCATTCTGTGCTCCAGCTGACACATGAAACTATTAACCATTATAAATATGAAAATATTCTGAAAACCATGGTTCTCCCCAACCATGAAATATTATTAGCAAATTTCTTTTGATATTCTGCCAATTCACACCAGTGTGGATATACTTGCAGAATATACTGGGCAATAGTCAGATGTGCTGCATTATCTGTCCTCTTGGGTTGGTATCTGCACAAGATCAATTGTAGAACCCAACCCAGTTGTTGTCTGGAATGACAGTTAAGCACAGAGTTGTCTGAACATACAACATGTTGAAGATACTTTGGAATATCACAATGCAAAGCTTGGTACATAAAATTTGACTTTGTTTCTACTTATTCGTGGCAAGATATGAAGCTTTGGGGAAAGAAGAGAATTCAGGAGGAGTGTGAACTCAAATTTAGTTGACACGGTCCTGGGAGGACTACGAGTCTCTCAATTTTGTGGCACCAACTAGCATTGGTCAAATGGGGGCCTCCCCAACAGATAGATCTACCTTCTAACCATTTGAATGTGATCCTATTCAGAAAATGGATCCTTTGAAGATATTAGCTAAGGATCATTCTGCATTACCAGGGTGGGTCCTAAGGCTAATGACAAATGTCTGCATAAGAAACAGGTGAGAGACAGGCATTGAGGCACAGTAGATTAAGCTTCTACCTGGGATGTCTACATCACATATTGTAATGCCTGTAATTGAGTCCCACCGTGGCTTCTGATTCAGGTTCCTGCTAATATGCTTAGAAGGCAGTGGACAATAGTTCAAGTACTTGAGCTCCTGCCAACAATGTGGAAGGCCAAGATGAATTTCCTGGATTTTGGTTTTGTATTGGTCCAGACCTGGCTGTTGAAAGACATTTTGAGAGTAAAACAGAGGATGGGCAATCTCTTCTCTTTGTTTCTTCATTTCACACTCTGCTTTTTCAAATAACTAAGAATGTATATATATATATATATGTTTTTAAAAGAGAAATATAGAAAACCATTAGGAGAAGAGGGCAAGGGCCATGTGAAGGTTGAGGTGGAGTTGCAGTTATACAGCCACAAGCCAAAGAACATCTGAAGGTGCTAGAGAAGAAGAGGCAAGGGAGGATTCTCTCCTGGAGCCACAGGTCCTTCCTGACACTGATTTTGGGCTTCTAGCCCCCAGAAGTATGAGAGAATAGATGCCTGTTGCCTCAAGCCATTCGGTTTGTGGCTTTTGTCATAGAAATCACAGGAAATGAATATATCAGTTATCATTTCTCATTCATTACTGGAGTCCATGTCTTGCTTAAAACACCATGACGTTAAACTTTACATTTCTTCTTTCTAACTTTTAAAATATATGTCATAACATTCTTTAAACATACAGACTGTAATACTGTTTCATTACTAATCAGCCTCTCCCGCACCCTCAAGACTTTGGCATTATTCAATACTCTCATTTAAATACAAAGCAACTTGAGGAAATGTAGCAGAAAGGACACATATTTTACAGTCAGAGACCCATGTCCTGGTCCTCATGTATTAGCTACTAGCTGAGTGCTCTTTGGCAAATCATTTAATCTCAGTTCCTTCACATATATGATCAAATTCATCAACAACTCCTTCATAGAGTTACTGTGGCTGGTAGAGATGATGAGCACTTGGCAGGGAATGTAATAAACTACAGCTCTTATTGTTTTCTAGATGGCAGGTGTCACACATAGGAGAAGCAGTGTTTCTCCCTCATTTTTTTTTTTCCACTTTTTTTTTTATTATTTAACTTCATTAATTACATTGTATTATGTGACACAGTTACATAGATACTTGGGTTCTCCCACCCTTCCCGAAACCCTCCCACCATGGTGGATTCCTCCACCTTGTTGCATAACCACAGCTCAAGTTCAGTTGAGATTCCCCCATTGCAAGCATACACCAAACATAGAGTCCAGCATCTTATTGTCCAGTCAAGTTCAACGGCTTCTTAGGTATACCCTCTCTGGTGTGAAGACAGAGCTAGCAGAGTATTATCCCAGTCAATTGAAAGCTCCATCATACCATCAGCAAAAATTTACATCATTATGGAATTAATTGACATAGTAATGAGTAACCAACATGTTAAAAGTAAATGCGAGTTCCCAGCCACCTTCTGTGACCACCTCACCTATACTTCAATTTAGTTTATTGAAGTTGGTTTTCTTCTATGGCTCAGTAATGCCTTCCACACCATTTCCATTGCTCATGCTGCTCCAGCCATTCTGGCTCCCTCGAAAATGTCTGCCGGAGTCCAGCTCCGGCCCGGGGTTCAGAACTCGTGAAGTGTGCGTGGAGTTGGCGCAAAGAGAGAAAGAAAGAGACGGACCACTAGGATTCCATGATGATAGTGGACACGGCAATAAAGCCGTCCGCTTTATTTATACAGAATCAACTAAACTCTGGCTCAGACTTTCCACGTCATGGTCAAGTGGGTGTTTCTAAGGACAACCCTGCCATCTGCTTTACCCAAAAACAGTAGAAATTCCTGCTACAATTCCTATCCTACAACCTAATCTTGTATCACAAAGAAAAGGAGAACCTAAAGATTAAGGAAAGAATGAAACCCTAAATACAGATCCCTTGATTAGCATAAGGTCAATGGGGACAGCCAAAACAGTAGGAATAATAGAAGACCCTTTTTGTAAGACATTATCATTGACATTAACCTCCAAGCTCACATTGTGTAAAAAGCCAGTCTCACAATAGCAAAAATGCCTGGACAGATTAGAATTCTTCCGCAGGGTGGTCTGGTATCCATGCAAAGGAAGGTGGAGCTGCATCCAGGTGGCTGTAGATATCCGCCGGGCCCTGCCTCAGCGGGAGGTTCCTTGCGGCCCTGCCAGCAATGGAACAATGTCTTCACACCCTCGTGTCCCCCACATCCACTGCACGAACCCCAACAAATGTCCACTATCCCCTGTCTTCATAACCTTTATATCTGCTATTCCTTCTGTCTAGCAAAATACCGGATACCTGCATGATCTGCTCTCATTTCATTCAGTCTCTGCCCAAATGTAAAGCTTTCTTCATAACCCAAAACCACATACCTATCCAATGCTTTCTTGGGTTTTATGTTTTGCTCGCACCGTCTAACATGTTTATTTGTGTTGCATTCCATTACAATGTAAGCTCCCAGAAGACAGGAACAGGGATTGTGTCTCTGTGGAGAATTGCTATATTCCTAATGTCCAGAATATTTCTGAATGTATACACAGTCAACCTGAGTAGAGAAGTAAACATTCCATTACAGTGCACTGCTCTAAACCAAATTACTTAAGGTATGTGTGAGTTTCCAGGCCTAGAGTGTGGGGGGAGGGTGTATTTCAGGGAGAGGAAACTGGGACTATCGTTGTTAGAAGGCTTCACTTCAGGCAGAGTGAATGCAGTCTGAATTTTAGCAAGATACCCAAGTGACTGATGCTCATAGTAAAGTTTGAAAAGCATTGGACTAGGTAAAATGGGGATGGAGAGGAACAAATAGATACAGGATCATATTAAGATGGAACTGAAAAGATCGAGCCACTGATGTATTATCCTTTGAAAGCCACTTTATTCTTCCAGTTACTGACTTCATTTTCTGATCAACTAGAGCTCAAAAGTGACCAGACACTCTCTCAGGCTGGGCTCACACCACAGCTAGGAGCTGGCCCTCTCTTTGCCTGTAGAGCTCTCTGTGGACAGAAAGCTGGACATTCCATGTTTTCTTTGTTTTAGCCAAAGAAGACTGAGACTCCAGCTGTTGCAATTTTAAAAAATTTCTTCAAAGACAACACTTGACTTTTGTTTAAAAGCACTGGAGGGGAGGGTGGAATTGAATTACCCTGAGACGTTTTGACTGGTGAAATGCAAGCTCTTTAGTAGTAAAGTTCAAAAAATATCCTTGTGTTCATTGTGGATACGCATCTTAAACTCAAGAGTTCATGAGTTTCTATAATCTTTGTTTCAGCTACAGGGTATGATGAATGGGTTAACGTGGTGCATCATTAAATCCTAGAGCATCCAGGAAAGAATGCCTTCTCATGAATAATAACTCCAATATGCCAGTTTTAGAAGGAAACTGACTTCACCCTTGCGTCAATAAGTTTATTCCTGTTGGATTAGAATGACAGTTGCTTCAGCTGTTGACCTCTTGTTTCTTTGCCTTTTGAAAACCCCAAGGAAAACTGTCAATTAACAAAAGAGAGTACTTGCCACTAGACCACAGCTGCCATGATGGAAGAGCACTGGACTTCTTATTGAGTAATTTCAAGTTGGGGGCAAAGAGGTCAGATACTTACTCAGCAGATACTTGTGGCTTGCCTATCAAGTTCAAGGCATTGTAGTAACAGGTTTCTTAAGTAACTCTGGTTAATCTAGTGAACGAAAAAGAATCACTGAGAGGAAATTAAGTTGCAAACGATTGACTGGAAGGCTGGTGAAATAGGCTTGGAAAACAGTCTGAAACCAAGGGTTGCTCAGTAATCAGAGTTCCAGTCCAGGTCGCATCATCAGATCAGAGTGGCTACATAATTCTGTCATCCCTTCCACACATGGTCATGGATTCCATGAGCATACTCACTACCAATGACCACTGGCTGCTGCAGCTGCAGTCATCAGAAGGAATTCAAGTGCGTTCCTTGCTCCTTTTTGACAATGGATTTAGATGTTAGAATTAGATAGATGTCTCCCAAATTTTGATCTCTGGCCAAATTTCTTTATTGAGCTCCAGACGACTATGTCGATGAGCCTCCATGATGTCCCCATTTGGGCAGCCAGTTGACAACTGAAAGTTCTCGGGGCTGATAGAAAAGTTTGGATTTCCCATCTCTGATCCTACAAACCTGTGTCTCACAAACTTTCTGCCATGGCAAGCAGCATCACCAACCACTAGAATTCAAATTCTAGGGATTGCCCTCCATTTCTCTCTTCTATTCATCTTCCACAGTCAAAAATTCTAAAGTTTCTAATTCCAAAATATATCTCAAATTTTATCTCCTCTTCCCACCTCCAACACTATCACCGTACACAAGGCCATCATCGTGCTTTTGCATGAAAGCAGTCACTCTGTGCCATTAAAGACATCAGCAGGAAACAGATGGTACATTTAAAAGAGATTAGCCAGAGAGAGTGTTTAATGATGTGACTATCAACCATGATGCAGACAAGGTTAACAAAACAACCAGAAGATGATGAAACACAAGCAAGGAGCCATAGTTGCCCCAACACAGTCATATCCAAGGCCTGGTTGAGAAAAGAAGGAACTGGGATTAGGGATAAGTGGAAATGAACACCCTGAATACTTCTGCAGCCTTCTGATCTGCTATCACCTCCCTTAGTTAAAATCAATCAAAATGCAGCAAAGAAACTCTGGAGGTGCTGTCTTCAGGGTTTAAGCTTCAGCATCAAGAAAGAACAGAGAACATAATGAGAGAATAGGCAGAGGGGTTAAGACGGATAACCAATGTACCTTCGGACTGGCCACTCTGCTTTCGCTCTTCCCTCTACTCCAAACCCTGAATCTGGTACCCAGAGCAGTGCCAGTCAAGCCACGCTGTGTGCTGTCTCAGCTCCTGCAGTGGCTTCTGATTACACTCAGAGCAAGATCAAAGCTCCTCACCATGGGCTATATTGAGTTACATGATGTGATCCTATCTCTTTGGTACTGCCTCACACCCCATTTCTTTTGCTTACCAAGTTTCGGGCAGGTGCCAAGATGATTCCTGTCTTAGTCTTTGCATTTGCTTTCCCTCAGCTTAATATATTCTTCCCTTGAATCATTGAATTACTTACTAATTACTTATATTTAATGAGTCCATGCATTTAGGCACTCTATCACATGGCCTTATACAGTGTCAAATTTTTTTCTTAAATTTTTAAAGTGGCATTTTTATTTTATTTTATTTTAAGGATTTATTTTACTTTTATTTGAAACTCTGAGTTATAGAGACAGATACACACATGGCTAGAGAAAGAGAGATCTTCTGTCTACTGGTTCACTCCCCAAACAGCTGCAATGGTCAGAGCTGGGTCAATCTGAAGACAGGAGCCAGGAACTTCTTCCCGTCTCCCATGAGGGTGCAGGGGCATAAGAACTTAAGTCATCCTCCAGGAAGAGGCTCCAGGATCCTGGCTTCCAATCGGCGCAGCTCCAGCCATTGCGGCCACTTGGGGAGTGAATCAACAGATGAAAGATCTTCTTCTCTGTCTCTTCTCCTCTCTGTATATCTGACTTTCCAATAAAAATAAATAAATCCTTTAAAAAATGAAAAAAAAAGTCATCCTCTGCTGCTTTCTCAGGCCATCTTCAGAGAGTTGGATCAGAAGTGGAGTAACCAAGAATCAAATCTGTGCCCATAAAGGTGGCCACGTCACAGACAGCAGTGTAACTCGTTATGCCACGATGCCAGCTCCAGTGTCTAAGGATTTTGAGATTGTTACTCAATAGCTAAGTTCCATTCAAGATGCCTAGTTGCTCATCTGAGTAGTGATGTCAATAAATAGTTGGAGGTCTTTTTATTGCTCTTTTAGAATGTAGAGCTTTTACTTTTTAAAAGTGCTTAATTTATGCAAACAAAAATTCATAAATCTCCATTGTTCTGTTCATTGAGTTTATGTATTATACGGCCCTTGTAACCAACACCCCAGTCAAACTACAAAGCATTTCTGTAACTTCAGGACTCTCCTCCATCCTCCTTTTGTAGGCAGCACTCTTTCCTCCCATATGTGATCTGATGTTTTAAAGATTTATTTATTTATTTTTATTGGAAAGGTAGACTTACAGAGAGGAAAAACAGAGATTTTCCATCCACTGGTTCACTTTGCAAGTGGCCACAACGGTTGGAGCTGAGCCGATCTGAAGCCAGGAGCCAGGAACCAGGAGATTTTTCTTGGTATTCCATTCAGGTGCAGGATCCCAAGGCTTTGGACTATCCTCAACTACTTCCCCAGGCCACAAGCGAGGAACTACATGGGAAGTGGAGCAGTCGGGACATGAACCAGCACCTGTATGGTATCCTAACATATGCAAGGTGAGGATTTAGTCACTGAGCCATCGCTCCGGGTTCTGTGATCTGATTTCTGTCATAAAGTCTGGTATTTTTCTGTTCCTGTAGTTCACATAAATGGAGCCATGCATTACACGTTAGTATGTCTATGATTTTGTTCAACACCATGCTTTCGAGATTTATCCATGTTGTCACATATATCAGTAATTGGTTTCTTTAACTAGTAATAAGACTTTATGTTAATTTGTCATGAATTTGTCCTTTCTTCTGCTAATGTATACATGTTTTAATCTCCCATCCACTCTGATCCTCCCATTAACTGTATGAATAAGGTTGCCATGAACAACCTTCTATGAGATTTTTGTGCGGACATCTGCTTGCATTTGTTCTGATTAAATACTTAGTAGTGAAATTGCTGCTTGAATATGCTAGATGATTTTCCAAAGTGGTTTATCGTTTTATACTCCCACCAGCAGTGTGTGAGATTTCAACTTGTCCACATCGTCACTTCTATTTTTTATTTTCAATTTTTATTAGTATAACGAGAGCAGATTTTATTCATTTTGTAGCTGCAGTTACCAGGCAGCTACATGCTCCTGCTTGTCCTGCTTCTCTCTCCCATCCTTGATAATACTGCATGGTGACTGCCTTCTAGGTTTTAGCCATCCCAAATGGTGTAAAAATGTTACAGTTTGTACTTATTTGGTGACTAATAATGTTGAGAATCCTTCCAATGCTTCCTTTGTAAAGTGTTAATTCCAAGTCTTTTGCCCATTTTTCCTTTGGATGTGTCTTTTGTCCTTTATTAGCATATACCTAACAATATAGTGGATATTTTCCCCAATATGTTCTTTGATTGTAATTTTATTTTATTTGTTTGCTTGATTGTTTTCTTTCTAAAGATTTATTTAACGGCCGGCATAGTGACATCACTGGCTAAAACTCAGCCTGTGGTACTGGCATCACACATGGGTTCTGGTTCATGTCCCAGCTGCTCCACTTCTAATCCAGGTCCCTGCTTATGAGTTGGCAAACAGCAGAGGATGGTTCAAGTCTTTGGACTCCAGCATCTATGTAGGAGACCTGGAAGAAGCTCCTGGTTGCTGAGTTTGGATCAACTTAGCTTCAACCATTGCAGTCATTTAGGGAGTGACTCAACAGGTGGGAAATCTCTGTCTCTCCTTCTCTCTGTAAATCTTTCAAATAAAAATAATTATTCTAAAAAGATTTAAAAGTCAAGAGTAACAGGGAGAGGGGGATATCATCTGTTGATTCATTACCGAAATGGCCACAATGGCCAGAGCTGGGCCAGGACAAAGCCAGGAGCCAGGAGCTTCATCTAGGTCTCCCACATGATTAGTGGGAACCCAAACACACCTAGGCTCTCTTATGCTCTTTCTCCTAGGCAGGGAGGCAGATTAGGGGTGAAGTAGTCAGGACACTAACCAGCACCCTATGGGATACTAGTGCCACAGGCAGAAGCTTTACCTGCTCCACCAGAACATCAGCCCCTGATTGTTCATTTTTAGAAACAATTTATATGAAGTGAACAAAGTTCACATATTTTACCATACAGATTCAGGAGCATGGTGATACTGCCAATCTGCCTTCCCTCCTTCCCCCATCTCCCATTCACCCTCCTCCTTCCTTACGTCTTTCTTTTCTTTTTTTTCTGTGTGTGTGTGTTCCAACTTTTACAATGTAATCCTTTCATTTCTTTTTGCAATCACAGGCTTAACACTCCATTAAGTAAAGAACTGAAGACTTAGCAAGTGGAAAATTGAAAACAAAGCATAGCTACCTACTATTCCTAAGGAGTATAGATAAAGGTTATAAACAATAATAAACAGTAATCATATCCCAGAATGTCAATCTTGCTCATGTAGAGTACATTTTTTGCACTCTGTGTGTTAGTTATCACAGATCAGGAAAAACATACGATAGTTGTCTTTTGGGGACTAGCTTATTTAATAGTGTTGTTCTATGAGTAGAAACTTCTGCCTTTGATTGGATTTCTAGTTCTTTTTGGACAGTGCTTCCTGTGTCACATTTAGGAGAAAATTACCTACGTATTCTTTTAGAAGCGTTACAGTTGTAGCCTTTACAGTTAGATATATGACGCACTTCAAAATAATTTTGGGTGAGCAGTGAGTGATCAAGATTCATTTGTGTTGTGTCAAATGTATCATACTAATACAAGGTGTTAATAGTAGGAGAAATTGATCAATTGTGTTATATGGGAACTCTGCACTACTAGGCAATACTTTTAAAAGATTTATTTATTTATTTATTTATTTATTTATTTATTTATTTATTTATATATATAGAATAGGCAGATTTACAGAGAGAAGGAGAGACAAAGATCCACTGGTTCACTCCCCAAGTGTTGAGTCGATCTGAAGCCTGGCTCCTGGCTGCAGCCTGGCCCACGCCAATCCTTAGCTATTATGAACAAGCACTTGGGTAGTGAATCAGTGGGTTTAATTAATATTAAATTACCTTTGCACATTTGTTGGAAATTAATTGGCATCACATGTATGTGGTTATCTCTGAACTACGAGCCTAGTTCCATTGATCTGTTTGTCTTTATGTCAGTACCACATAGTAATTTTAGGATAAATATTTTAATTTATGTAGTATAAGTCATGAAAAGCTTTTTTTGTTTCACTAAGCTTGTTTTGTTTATGTTCTTTTTGTTTTCATATAACTTTTAGAATCAGCTTGTCAATTTCTACAAATGAGATTTATTGGGATTTTAAATGGAACCTCATTAAGTAGAACAATTTGAGTAGTGTGACATCGTAACAATATTGGTTCTTCCAGTTAACGTATCTTTCCATTTATGAAGATCTTCTTTTATTTCTTTCAGCAATGTGATGTAGCTCTTATTCAAGAGATCCTGAATATCTTTCAGTATATTCCCTTTAAGTATTTATTTTTTTAATGCTATCATAAATAATAATGTGCTCCAAGTGTTTATTCTTCAATTTTCATTGTCAAAGTATAGACACTAGGCTAATGCAGTAGGCCCTACTCTGGGATCTTACATAATCCAAATGAGCACCTTTTAGCCGACTTGTTCTTCCCCAGCTCTTTCTCTATGTTTGTTAACAGCTGGAGAGGTCCTAAAGCTGTCCTGCTCCAGGACTATGGGCTCCAGTAGAATGGTCAGGTCCTTGTTTGACTCTCTAGGACACTTTACAAGGAACTACAAAAATGCTAGTTAAACAAAAAGAATGTGTTGACAAACTTGTGATATGCCTTTGGAAAATTGCAAGACCTTTTGCAATAGTATTTGCATATTTCGCATTTTGCTTCTTAGCTATTATCTATACATTTTGATTGGGCCACATGACATTAACTAATAATCTGCAAACTTCTGAGAAACTCATCTCTGGAAGAATGCAATGGAATATTCTTTCTTTTTTAATATTTGAAATAACTTTATGATATGTTTATCTAAAATGAAAAGCAAACCTATTATTTGTTCATTTATAGCATTTAAGTGTACCAGTTACACTTAATCTGTGTTTGGCAATTTGAAATAGGGCCTTTAGAATGTTTCCATTCCTGGGTCCCTTTTGACATTTCTGAACTTCAATGAGGTGAGATGAACATGCTACTAAAGTAACAATCTGTAAACAGGGAAAAATCAAGCCATATTAAGCAGCTGGAATCAGATTATTGCTTGTGTAACATTCCTTTCTGGAAGGCTAGCCCTGGCAAAATGTCTGATCTCAGTTAAATTGCTCAATTTTCCTGACTGTTCGGCTTTCCATCTTATAAATTGGAACTAACAGCATAAACTTTGAGATGAACAATTAGGAGGAATATGTTAACAATTACAGAGCTTTTTGCGCAGGATTAGGTGTGATTACCCACATGAATCACTTAATCTGATGAGAAAATAACTGTCATCCAATTATAACACCTCCTTAGATGTTCTAATGAGGATCTCTAGAAAAACACATAGGGAATACACTTAAATGGATAAATTCTGTGGCATATGAATGGACTGACACAAAGCTGCTTTTAATAAAAGACACTTGAGAACAACCCGCTCTCACCCTCCCGCCCCATCTCACAGAACCCATGAAAACAATTCTCTCAGGCCAGGAAAAACTGCACTTATCATGAACAAAACTGTTATTTTATAGATAACAAAGTTGGGCAAAATTTGATTGACTTAACAGACAATATGAACTTGATTTTGCTTCTTTCTTTTCTGTGTCCATCAGGAAGCCTAGAGCCAGGGTTGTGATCCACTTTTGAAGTTCCAATAAACTCTTTCAAATTTTCTTTTGGATTTTATTTTGTTTTCCTACAGTGTTAGTCTGTTTTCTGTTGCTATAGCAGAATACTGGAGACTAAGTAATTTATGAAGCAAAGAAGTTCATCTAGCAGGACTCTGGAAGCTCAAGTCCCAGATCAGATTGCATCTGGCAAGGAACTCATACTACATTGTCACATGCCAGAAAAGCAGAGGGCAAGTAGAGGCAGACAAGGCTGGAGCTGCTTTCCAACAACTCACTCTTGAGATAACGAATTCACTCCTGCAAGAAAGAAGCTACTCCAGCAAGGAAGGCATTAATTTCTCTTAAAGAGCTCATCCACCCATAAAGGCCCCATGCTCTCTCAACTCTGCTACATCAGTGATTACATTTCAATATGAGTTTCAGAAGGGACAAGCCATATTCGAACAACAGCACCTACCCACATTATAACTTGGCTTATAAGTTTAATGACTGCTCTTTTCATCTTCCTATACCACATAATATGACCCATTACATATCCTTTTTGAAAAGTGGTAGTCAAGCAACAAACCACTACTTTAGTTACTTATAACCAATCAAGATTTTGCAGGAAACTTCATTCCTGTTAACTATTTCAAACTTAAAGTTTGTCTATTTTCATTTTATTTGAAAGCCAGAATGAGAATCTATTTCTGTGAGTGTCTGTGTAAGAGACAGAGAGACAGAGACATGCAGAGAGAGAGAGAAAGAGAGGGAAAACAAACTTTGCATGCACTGGTTTGCTCCACAAATGTCCATCATATCCAGAGTGGTACCAGGCTGAAACAAGGAACACAGAATTCTATCCAGGTCTCACTCATGGGTGGCAGGGACTTGAATGCTTGAGTCATCTTGTACTGTTTTCCAATGTGTCTGTAAGCAGGAAGCTGGATCAGAAGTGGACTTAGGATTCAAACCCAGGCACTCCAATAAGGAATGCAAGTGTCCCAAGCAACTTTACCACTGTGCAATATGCCTGACTCCGTTAATTGTTTAAGAGAGTTTTGTGGGAATTGACTCAGACTCCACTGACTTACTAGGTAACTTGGCCATGACAATCTACAAAAAGAAGTCTGCTCCTAACTACTGCACTCAAACACTCAGTTAAATAGCTTTAAAATTTTAAAAGCCAAGTTAATTTATTTGCTTTCGACATTTCTCAATTCTCATTGACACCCTGTAATGACTGGCCTATTGAAACTTGAAGTAGAAAGAATCACTCTGGAACAGAAGGCCACGGGACAGGAGAGTTTGATAAACCTTTCATTTTCTCTGAGAAATGAGGCACAATCATCCCACTACCTAACGGCCTGGAAAGTCCAAATGAAGCGATCCTTGTCACTCTCTACAGCCTCATTTCCCTCTATCCCTCTTCTTCTGCAGGCCACCTTGGCCTTATGGCTAGAAATGTCTAGGATTTTCCCTCCCATTTTAGAAACTATAAATTGTTTTCCCCATTACTTGGAATGTTCTTTTTCCATTCCACCTTGGCTGATCCCATCTCAGCTGTGAGGCCTCGGCTGAAATATCACCTCCTGGGAGAGGTCTTCTATGACCCCCCCTTTTTACTTGTTTCTTTTATCATAACACATGGATAGGGAAAAACACAGGAAAGAAAAAACATAGGATGCAACTCTCCAGGAGCCCTGAGGGCAAGGGAGCTTGGAGAGGAGGAAACATACACAATGCAAACTTCATTTGTCTAGCCTGCCTTAATGGAACTGATTGAGAACTCTGCATACTTCCATGGGTAATAGATAACTCCAGCTCCTGATTCATGGTTCATACAACGTGTCTCATTAACATACCCATTGACTGGTCAGAGATAAGTCCCTGCTTTAGAAATGCATATAAGTCTGAGTGAAGCAACTCTGAACAGGTAGCCTAGAGCAGCCAGTCTTTTGGGGCCAACCTCAAAGAGGAGGGGCAACAAACTGGAAGACAACAAGCTCCAACACAAGAGCTGTGCTGCTCCTGGAGAATCCAGCAAGAAGACTCTGCCACATCCCTGAGACAAGACACAGACATGTAGATGGTAATGAATACCTCTTCCTATTTTTTCTAATGTAATGGTACAGAACTCCTTTGGTACTTTTCATGCACAGTTATATTACTTGTCACAATATTTTTACTTTAAAACTATCATTTTCTCAACTTCAAACTAAGACCATAGTGATTATATACCAAATTCTGTCAAAACGCTTGTGTGGAAATAGTCAGATGTTGGTTTTTCAAATATGCAGTTGGTCAGGATATACTTGATAATGCTGTCTTGGAGACCATAAACTCATAGATCCAAATAGTACAAGCCTCACACACTATCTTCTTTAACCATTTATGTGGCAATAAAAATGGCAGCATTGCTCCCGAGACAAATATCACTCTGCTTTACAGAAGGATTGAGTTTCCCCTTTTTCTGTCATTTCTTTTTCTTGGTGGGGGAAGAAGAGGTAAGGGTGGTATAAGATATCATTGTTGCCATATAAAGAAGCATCTTTCTAGAAACAAATATTATTTTAGAAGTCAGCAAGAAGGTAATTTGGTCTTACAGAACTGTTTCAGGATGTGCAAATTGATCCACTCACCAAATATTTATCAGGCCAGATATTTATAGGTGCCAGACACTATTTATAGGTGTCAGACATTATTTATAGGTGCCAGACACTATTCTAGATGCTGATGATACAGCAGTAAATTCATTAGATGATTATGAAGGAGATTACATTTTAATGAGATTTCTAACAGCAGAAGGTCTTCATGGATATGAACTGAATAATTCTGGCTGAATATTTGCCTAGCCAGCTTCACTCACATTCTATTATCTTTGCCCAGGACTATGACATTATTTTTCTCATTAAGTTTTTTATCATCCACAGGTCAATATTCACAGTGCATTCTGAGTTACATTTCTTTTTATGGAATTGCATAATTTAGAATATATTACTGGAATATGTTGTTATTGCTGAACAACAAATAACTTCTAATCAAATGTCCTATAATGAAGAGCCACAGTCCCTCAGCCCCACTTACCAACTTCAGCTCTACTCTCAGAGGTAGCCACTTACATTGCTAGCTGTTTCTTGCAGTCATTATGATCACATTTCTTTACATGGTGATTGCATTGGTATTTCTCAATCATCAGTTTCAATCATCTACTGATTTCTTGTTCAGCTAGAAAAACACTAGAGATGAACTCTCTTGTACTATATGATTGCATTGTATTTTAATTATATTTTAAAATAAAACAAGTGTGTTTGCTATTACAAACAAGTTGATGTTACTTGTTGTGAAGTCAAATAATATACTATGATTAGTTTTCTTTTCGTGTAATGTATTTTCCTGGTATCTTAAAATCTTTTATTTCTTCTTATCTGTCATTCACATTTTTAAAATTATTTATATCTTCTCTGCCATATTGTCCGTTCTGTCAAATTCTTTCCTATTTTAGTTTCATCCCATCACTTTCCAGGGTCTAGCCTACCTGCTCCCTAGGCCCACTGCACACTTCCTCATGCCATTCTCCTAGGCTGGAGTCAGCTGCCTGCATTTCATTGTTTCCTATGGCATTTCTTATTCCCTCAGTGTACTGGAGTGTATCATCTAGTGAACATCTGGCCTTCAAGATAACTGCCTGAGCTCTGTTTCCCATTCCCTACTACCACGATGTGTAAGCCCGTCTGCAGTCCTTGCCATGCTATCTCACAAAAAAAGACTTTTCAGGATCAGGTGAATCTTGACTGAGAAACAAAGCGAAGCATCCCATTTCCCAGGGGAGCTGGAAGCAATCTGTGATAATGGAATCAAATACAATGTTAAGAGGAGTCAGTGAAGAGCCAAGACGGGTGTCTAAGGGATTGCACATGAGATGATACATGTATTTATTCTGAATCAAGGTCATTATTATCTTACCTTAGCAGCTGGGAATGTCATCACTGAGTGGACAGTTGGACATGTTTTACTGGGCGAATGATTTCCTTTGTTTTTGTGTTCTACGTTAGTAGGTTGGTCCAGTAAAAACACGTATTTTTTTTTTTTTTTGGAAGATGCATGAGAAGTTTCTCATCTATTTCATTTCATTAAAAAATATTTTTTTTTTTTTATTTAAAGGCAGGGAGAGAGAGGTTTGGAGGGAGCGAGGCACGAAGGGAATTAAGACAGGAGTGGAGGGCCCGGCGGCGTGGCCTAGCGGCTAAAGTCCTCGCCTTGAACGCCCCGGAATCCCATATGGGCACCGGTTCTAATCCCGGCAGCTCCACTTCCCATCCAGCTCCCTGCTTGTGGCCTGGGAAAGCAGTCGAGGACGGCCCAATGCATTGGGACACTGCACCCACGTGGGAGACCCGGAAAGAGGTTCCTGGTTCCCGGCATCGGATCGGCGCGCAACTGCCCGTTGCGGCTCACTTGGGGAGTGAAACATCGGACGGAAGATCTTCCTCTCTGTCTCTCCTCCTCTCTGTATATCCGGCTTTCCAATAATAATAAAATCTTAAAAAAAAAAAAAGACAGGAGGGGAGAGAGAGAGCTCGAATTACTTGTCACTGGTTCACTTCTCAAATGCCTAATCTGGTATGACCGGCAGGGAATCAAATACGTGAGCGTACTCCTTGAAGGGTACACCTTAGCAGGAGACAGGAATCGAAAGCAGAACCAAGATTCAATCCCAGGCATTCATAATGGGATGTGGGCCTTGCTGGTAGTGATTTAATTGCTGTGTCAAGTGCCTGCCTCCACCCTCAGGGCTGGTGCAATGGCGGAGTAGGTTAAGTATCCACCTGCAGTGCTGACATCCCATATGGGTGTCAGTTTGAATCCTGACTGCTCCACTTCCGATACAGTACTTGGCTAGTACACCCAGGCCTTTATTACATTTAGAATTTGTTTTTTGCATGCGATGTGAGATAGGAGTATAACTTCATCTTTTTTGTATCTGGATATCCAGTTATCTTAGCATTATTTTTGAAGACATTATTTTTGTCCTGTTGTGAATACATTTGGCACCCATGTTGAAAATGCATATTGATGCTATGATGGTTCATTTCTTTTTTTTGAAAGATTTATTCATTTTATTACAGCCAGATATACACAGAGGAGGAGAGACAGAGAGGAAGATCTTCCATCCAATGTTTCATTCCCCAAGTGAGCCGCAACGGGCCGGTGCGTGCCGATCCGATGCCGGGAACCAGGAACCTCTTCCAGGTCTCCCATGTGGGTGCAGGGTCCCAATGCATTGGGCCGTCCCCAACTGCTTTCCCAGGCCACAAGCAGGGAGCTGGATGGGAAGTGGAGCTGCCGGGATTAGAACCGGTGCCCATATGGGATCCCGGGACTTTTAAGGTGAGGACTTTAGCCGCTAGGCCACGCCGCTGGGCCCAATGGTTCATTTCTTGATTGCAAATTATATTCCACTGGTTTCTGTGTCTATCCTTATGTTTGTACTATTTTGGTTTCTGTCATTTTGAAGCAAATGTGAGTCCTACAAATTTGTTTTTTTTCTTTTTCAATACTCATTGGCTATATACAACCCCATACAAATCCATTTAAAAATTGGCTTACTATTTCTGGGGGAAAACGGCTGTTGAATTGTTGGTTCTGGTTGTATTGAATTGTAGATCGGTTTGGAAAATGTTGTCATTTTAACAATGTAGTGTCTTTATATTTACTGGGGTCTTTCATTTCTCTGAATACTCTCTCATAGTAGTCACAGGACAGTTTTCCACTTCTTTTGTTAAACATCTTCCTTGGAGACTAGATGTATTCCCTTGTGGTTAAGACGTCTGGATCGTATAGCAGAGTGCTCGGGTTCTACTCCTGGCTCCAACTTCTGGTTATTCCAGTTTCAGGCTAACACAGGGCCTGGACAGCAGTGATGATGACAGCTCCTGCAATTGGATTCCTGCCCCCAGGAAGACCCGGATAGAATTCGGAGCACCTAACTTTGTCCCTGGCTGGGGGCTCTTCAGAGCATGTGAGCAGTGAACCAGAGAATGAAAAATCTCTTTCTCTTTTCCTCTCTGTTTCTCTTGCTATCTCTATGCTTCTCCAATAAATAATCATAGATCTATGTCAACATACAATTTAAAAAAGAAGTATTTTATCCTCTTTGGCTATTACAAGTAACCCATATTAATTTATTAATTTTTTTAAAATTATTTATTATTTAACTTCAGTAATTACATTGTATTATGTGACACAGTTACATAGGTACTTGGGTTCTCCCACCCCTCCCCAAACCCTCCCACCATGGTGGATTCCTCCACCTTGTTGCATAACCACAGCTCAAGTTCAGTTGAGATTTCCCCATTGCAAGCGTATACCAAACATAGAGTCCAGCAAATTTATTAATTTTTAAAAGTATTTATATCCAAAGACGGAGAGAGAGAGAGAGAGAGAGAGAGAGAGAGACTTTCCATTTGTTAGTTCACTTGGCATATGGCTGCAATGGCTAGAGCTGGAGCAGACCAGAGCTGGGAGACAGGGGCCAGGAGCTTCATCTGAGTCTTCTGTTTGAGTATAGGAGCCCATAGCTTGGGCAATCTGCTACTGTTGCAGGCTCCTTGACAGGAAGCTGGATGAGAACTGGAGCACGGGAACACAAACTAACGCACACATGAGATGGCAGTGTAGCAGGCGGCAACTGAACTAGCTATACCACAACACCAGCCCCTATTTTATTAATTTTGTTTCTGGATTATTATTAAAATGTTTGATTTAAAAGATAAAAAATTACTCAATTTAAAAAGTTGTTAATATTTCCAGGTTATTGTTTTCAAGGATTCCAGCGCTTTCCAATGGCTCACACAGTAATAAAGGTTTAGAAAATTATTCCATTAGTATGTTTTCATAATGTGGAAACAATTGACTTCTCTAATGAATTTAATACTATCATAAAAATTCTGAACCAACCTCAGCCTATTTGAAAGCAAAGTCAATGTGCAACTACTGACTTTGGTTGTTTCAGAATCTTGTCTGCTAATTGTTAAAGTATTCCATGTGCTTCTTGGGTGAGTGGATATGTCTATAGTACTTTGTCTGAAGGACACGGGAAATTCCTGAGTCCTGGTATTAATCTTCCTCTTTCTTTAATTACCTGAACATCAGATTCAATGCGATTACAATTTTCTCAAGGACTAACATCAGGACTCAGCTATTAATGTTCTGCATGAGTTTTGATGTGTGCACTAGACACAAATTCCCAGTAACCCTTACGTAGAGAAGTTATTTCCTCCAGTTCCTATCCATCCCAGCCTGCACAGCCAGTATATGGCCTCTCTTTAAGTTGTTGCTTTCCCTGTTACACGCTTACTTAAGCAGTGAGCAACTTTATGAACACATGCAGTCTACCAGTTCACACTCAAACATACAGAATATACTGAGTTATTTTACCCAAAACAGCATTTTATCTTGGTCTTAAAAAAAGTTTCCATGCTAATCAAAGTTACAAGTGTTTACTCAGATTTTCTGCCAACTTAAAAAAAAATACATGGCGTAGAAGCATTTCCAAAGCTGAAAAAGAGGGAGGGTCTCTGAGTCAAGCTCCGTCTGTAGACATGTTTGATTTGGCCTCTGTGGTATTTTAAAACTATTTAACTTAGTTGCCAACATTTAAAAATCAAGCAGTTTCTCATAAACGTCTGGATTTCTGCCTTTTCTTGAAACAGTGGGCAAATGTCAGAGGCCCACGACACAGCAGGGCACCCGGCCTTCAGCGGGTCAAGGGTTCCCAGGAGCAGTTTCCTCGGTTGCACGGTTGCACGGCCAAAGCTGGCTGCCTGCGAGCAAGCGAACCCCTCGCCTAAGCCAAGCCCCTGCTAAGGTGCTCAGGTATAGGTTTAGGAAACCATTATGGCCCAAAGTTGGTCAGCAGCAAATTATTTTATCTGTTTTTCCAGAACTGTTTTGACTCAAATGCCAAAATTATTATTTATAAAACAGACAAAATTAGAGGAGTTATAAATTTGCATAGTACTTTCTTGCTTCAGTGGCCTCCCCATTGATATATTTGAGCTTTTTTATTTTAAGAGGTTTGTTAATTTTTTTCAGATTTATTTATTTTTATTGGAAAGGAAGATTGAAACAGAGAAGAAGAGACAGAGAGAAAAATCTTCTGTCTACTGGTTCACTCCCCAAGCCAGAGTTGAGCCAATCTGAAGCCAGGAGCCGGGAGCCTCCTCTGGGTCTCCCACATGGGTGCAGGGTCCCAAGGCTTTGGGACATCCTCAACTGCTTTCCCAGGCCACAAGCAGGGAGAGGATGGAAACAAAAGGAGAGATCTTACATCTGTGGTTCACTTGCAAAGCGGCCCTAATGGTCAGCACTGAGCAGGGTTGAAACCTGGAGCCAGAAACTTCTTTCTCTTTCTTCTGGGTCTCCCATGTGGACACAGGGGCCCAAAGCACTTGGGCTATCTTCCACTGTTTTTCCCAGGCAAATTAACAGATGAATCAGAAGTGGAGCAGTTGGGATTTGAATGAGGAGTCTAGCCCTGCAGGGGACAGTTTAACCCACCATGCCACAATGTTAGCCCCTTTTTCTTCTTATAGAGTCCACATCTTTACTTTCTTCTTCCATGAGCTAATACTTTTATTTTTTAAAGTGCTTTTATAGGGGGCAAACTTTGACATAGCTAAATTGCTGCCTGTAGTGCCAGCTAAGTTGCTGTGTGCAGTGCCAGCGTTCCATATAGACGTTGGTTCAAGTCCCAGCTGCTCCACTTCTAATCCAGCGCCTAGTTTTCCCAGGTACTTTAGCGGGAGCTAGACCACAAGTGGAGCAGCAGTAGCTAAACTCAGAGAGCAATAACATTGTCCTTGACATAGGATCTAGAGGAGCCATGACCAATCAAAGCTCAATTATGTCCAAAACAAGGAATCTCCATTGTTTTAATATGTTTGCCAACTTTGATCTGACTTCCTCTTTAAGACTTTCTTTCTCTTAATTGCATGTGTATCTGAGTAACAGCAAGATAGGACTGAATCATCCATTCATTCAGTACATGCTTACTTAACTAGATGCCAGGTGGCGCCTTACGATGTTGGGATGGCACAGCGAACAGAAGGGGTAAAAAGCTCCTGCACTGCCACATGCTAGTGGAAACGAGAGATAATAAGTAAGCAAACAAAACCAGTTCTATCAAGACGACAGGAGGGGAATGTGACAGTGAGCAGATATGGGTGCTATTTAAAGAGTGCTGAAAGATTGGATGGCAAGGAGGCAATTCTGCGAGGGTGTGGGAAAGAGTGACCCCTGAGAGGGAACAGGAGGGCCCAGAAATGGAGAGCTGCTTGCTCAGGGCGTTCTGTGGATAAACAAGCGGGAGTGGCTGAGCAGGGGCCCGAGCAGGAAGCTGGCAGGAGCTGAGACCCGGGAGGGAGGCCAGGGCCCAGTGGCCTAGAAGCCTGGCTCTCTTCTCCTCCAGGGCTGTTTTCTTAATCAGCTTCACCGAGAAGCGCCTCTTATGTGATCCCCAAATATAGGCCTAATCTCTACCAAACATGGCCCGCACTCCTAAATCATTCCAGCCTAGAAAACAAGCAAAGAATTCATTTTCTTCCATTTTTGTGCAGTGTTTCCACAACCATGAATCAATGCACAAATAAATTCTCATCTAACTCTTCAGAATGTAACTGCTGTTAATATTCAGCCAACGCTAACTGCCGTTTAATCCCAGACTGAGAGGAGCTGTGCACATTTATATCATAAGCATATATGGTAAAAATCTACATGTGGCAAACCAAACTAAGAAAATGATGACATTAGTGTGATTTAACCCAAACAGAACAAAACTCTTGAAGTCTAAGCTGCCCCATCGTCAGTGTGTCTCTCAGGCCTCCCCCCACCTGCAGAATGACAAACAGGGGAGTATCAGCCTATGAAATCTGTGACTTCATTTAAAAAACATGCTTTACACTTATCAATGGCTTCCATTTCTGAAGGGCTAGGAAAAGAAATAACCCATTAAATATTCTGAACATGTACTTTATGTGTACTATTGTTTTGGTTGCTTTTCTTTTTTTCTACGAAGATACTGATTGTGCTTAAACAGCGAAGAACTGCAATATTAATGGCAGAAGAGTCATGTTTAATTAGCTTGCTTTTATCAAACACCATGCTTATTGCTATATTTGGCAACTGAACTGATAGGGAAAGTGGCTGCAGAATTAGTCAGCACATCAGCCTGTTAAGTATCAAAAAGCAGAGGAGGCCTTTTGTCTCAATGTTGAGCCAGAGACCGAAAATGCATCTAATTTTAACATTTCCAGGGGAGGATAAAAAGATGTGAAACACAATGATCAGGAAAAATGTCACGCACAGCCTAAGCACACATTCGTCAGAGGAAAAATGCCAGGAGTGTGGCAGCATAAGTCAGAGACTTGCCTGGAAGCCAGGATGCATCATCACAAATGAATTCTTCAGAATAATTCACCATTAAAAGCCCAGCTTTTCCTTACATGCACCAAGAGGTCATAGGGAGTAATACAGAATATTGAGTAGGTGGCAGGTTTTTGGTTTTTTTCCTGGAAGCACTTTAGGATTTCAGGGTATCATTAGTGCCATTGATGAAAAGGATTAAAGCGACAAAAGAAAAGCTTTCTTTTGGGGTAAGCTTTTATTTTCTAAGATTTTTTTATTTAGTTGCACAGATGGGGTGGGGAGTGAGGTGGGGCATCCTGTGAAGATAGCCCAGCAATTCAAATATTTTTTTTTTAAAGATTTATTCATTTTATTACAGCCAGATATACACAGAGGAGGAGAGACAGAGAGGAGGATCTTCCGTCCGATGATTCACTCCCCAAGTGAGCCACAACGGGCCGATGCGCGCCGATCCGAAGCCGGGAACCTGGAACCTCCTCCAGGTCTCCCACGCGGGTGCAGTGTCCCAATGCACTGGGCCGTCCTCAACTGCTTTCCCAGGCCACAAGCAGGGAGCTGGATGGGAAGTGGAGCTGCCGGGATTAGAACCGGTGCCCATATGGGATCCCGGGGCGTTCAAGGCGAGGACTTTAGCCGCTAGGCCACGCCGCTGGGCCCAATTCAAATATATTTTAAAGGCCAAATTGCATTACCAAGGTAAGTCCTACATTCTTTTTTTTTTTTTTAATTCATGTCCATTTAAGAAGTGGGGAGATAAAAAGAGTGGGGGAGAGGAGAAGGAGAGAGAGAAAGGGAGGAAGACAGACAGAGAACACTCCCATCCAGCGGTTTATTGCCCAAATGCTAGCAACAGCTTAGACTGGACCAGCGTAGGCTCGAGCTGGGAGCCAGAAATTCAATTATGGTTTCCCATGCAGGTGGAAGGGATGTTTGTACTGTCACCTCTGCCTCCCAGAGGTGGATGCAGGAATCTTCAGTGTCTTAACCACTAAGCCAAATGCCTGTGCTGAATTGCACATTCTTATCAAGCGAGGCACAGAGAAAGAAGCTTGAGTTTTGATCAGCTTTGATAATTCCCTTATTTTCGTATCCAAAAAACCTGCATCGCTGCTTGGCACATAGAGGGTATCTGTAAGTATTTGCTGAATAATAAATAAGGGTTTCACATCAAGATGCTGAAATGAGCATATGCATAATTCTCCCCACATTATTTTAAAAATAGAAATGATCTATAAGATTTAAAAAAATATATACATATATTTTAGAGACATATTTTAAAAAATTTTTTTGAAAGGCAGATATACAGAGAGGAGAGACAGAAAGATCTTTCTTTTGCTGATTCACTCCCAAGTGGTTGCAATAGCTGGAGCTGAGCCATCCGTAACCAGGAGCTTCTTCTGGGTCCTCAACACCAGTGCAGGGTCCCAAGGCTTTGGGCCACCCTCCACTGCTTTCCCCGGTGACAGGCCGTGAAGACACAAACCCGGCACCCATATGGGAAGCCAGCGCCTGCAAAGCGAGGATCTAGCCACTAGGCTATCATGCCAGGTCCCTAAAAAATAAATTTTAAAAGCCATAACTGGGGCTAGCCTTTTGGCATAGTGAGTAAAATAAAAGCCTGTGACCTCAGCATTCCATGTGGGTGCTAGTTCGAGTCCCAGCTACTCTGCTTGCAATCCAGTTTCTTGCTAGTGGCCAGGGAAGGCCCATGAAGGATGGTTCAAGTTCTGAGGCCCCGGCCATTCATGTGAGAGTTCTAGATAAAGCTCCTGGCTTCACCACAAATCAGCCTTGCCATTACAGTCATTTGGGGAGTGAATCAGCATGCAGAAGATCTCTCCTTGACTTTTTTCTTGTCTCTCTGTTACTATGCCTTCTAAACAAACAAGTAAATAAATAAAGAAAGAAAGAAGTAAATCTTAAAATGGCATATCTGAAGTCAGCACAGTGATGGAGCAGGCTAATTCTCCACTTTATGCTGCCAGCATCCCATATGGATGCCAGTTTGTTTCCTGGTTGCCCCACTTCTGATTCTGCTCTCTGCTTATGGCCTGGAAAAGTGTCAGAGGGCCGATCAAGTCCTTGGGACTCTGCACGCATGTGGAGACTTGAGGGAAGCTCCTGGTTCCTGCTTTTGACATATCTAACTTTGGGCATATGGTGAATGAACCAGTGGATGGAAGAACTGTCCTTGCCTCTCCTCTGTCTGTAAAATCTGCCTTTCAAAAAAAAAAAAAATAAATCTTTTTAAAATGCATAACAAATGTCAGAGAAGAGTTGTTATAGAGGAAAAAGAGAGAGACTCCAATGGTACGCCAGGAGGAAGGCTTCCATCCAGCCTGTGGGAGAATGGGAACAAGCTTGCCTAACGTGTCAGGAACTGGAACCAGGATCACCGCATGAAACCACAGGCTATGACCATGCAACCCGCCTGGTCTACCTCTCCACCAGGGTTGGAGCAGGATCTCCTGCTTGCCTGAAGCAGCAGCTGAGGCAGAAGTATCTACCTAACGTAAGATATTTTGACCTGAGTTTGTGCCATGTAAGTATGGGCACTGGAAACCCTACGCCTTGCATGAAGAAGCCCTTATCTGAGCTTTTGATATTTTCAGGAGCCAGGACTCAGACCACTTGAAGAATTACCTCCATGGGGATGGACATGCAGAAAAAGTTCCCCCAAGAAAATTCATTGTCAGACAAAACTAGAAAATTCATGGGGAAACTGGGCACTGAAAACAGATGAGCAGATCTAATTTCTGTGGAAACGTAGAAAAAGAATGATCTAATAGGTACTTTCCACAATGGCAATAGTAATTTATGTTCTCACCAACAGTGTGCAGGAGTTCCTTTTTCTCTATGCTTAGGAACACATGGTGTCTTTTATCTTTCTGATGATACTCATTTAAACTAGAGGGAAGTGCTATTGTGAGTCTGACTTGCGTCTTCCTGTTGGTTAGTGACGTTCAGCATTTCTTCATGTACCTCTGTGTCATTTGTATGTTTTCCTTTGAGAAATGTCTGTTTAGGTCTACCACTCAGTCCTAAATTGGATTGCTTTTTGCTTTTGATTTGAGCTCATTATAAAGTCTGCTTATTAACCCCTTGACAGATGTGTGTTTTGCAAATGTTTTCTCTCATTCCATAAATTGTCTTTTCACTCCACTGGCTGTTTTCTTCATGGTGCAGAAGTTTTTAGTTTGATTAAATCCATTTGTCAATTTTTCCTTTTATTTCCTGATTGAAAAAAACAAACACACAAACCTTACCCATGGCAATGTGCTGCAACATTCCCCCTATACTTCTTTTTTTTCCCCCCATTTCCTTTATATTTCTTCTAGTTATTTCATGGTTTCAGGTCTCACACTTAGATTTACAATCTCTTTTTTGAAAATTTATTTATTTTCATTGGAAAAGCAGATATACAGGAAAGAGGAGAGGCAGAGAGGAAGATCTTCCGTCCAATGATTCACTCTCCAAGCGGCTGCAACGGGGCTGGAGCTGAGCCAATCTGAAGCCAGGAGCCAGGAGCATCTAACTGTTTTCCCACACGGGGTGCAGGGTCCCAAGGCTTTGGGCCGTCCTCGACTGCCTTCCCAGGCCACAAGCAGGGAGCTGGATGGGAAGCGGGCCACCAGGATTAGAACCAGCGCCCGTATGGGATCCCGGTGCATTCAAGACGAGAATTTTAGCTGCTAGGCTATTGTGCCAGACTCAGATTTTCAATCTCTTTTGGGCTGATTTTTATATATGGGCTAAGAAAGAATCTCGTTTCATTCTTCTGCATATAGGTATCCAATTTTCTCAGCATCATTAACTGAAAAAACGCCCATTCTCCAATGCCTGTTTGTAGCACTTTCATGAGGAATCTGTTTGCTGTAGCTATGAGTTTACTTGTACAGTCTTTATTCTGTTCCTTGGTCTGTGTATCTGTTTCTACAAAACAAATGTGAAAAACAGCCAAATGATTACTGAAAAACTAAAAATAAAAATAAGAAACCAGTATTGTGATTCATCCAGTTAAGTTACCAGTTGGGGAACTGTCATCTTATATGGGAATGCTGGTTCAAGTTCTGGATGCTGTGTTTCCAATCTAGCTTGCTGCTAATGCTCATGGAAAGACAGCTATTAAAGGCCTTAGTATTTTGATTCTTGTCATTCTTGTGCAAGATCTGGATGGAGTTTCAAGAGCCTGCCTTCGACCTGGCCCAGCCCTGGCCGTTATAGCCATTTGAGGAATGAAACAGTGGATGGATGATCTCGCTCTCTCTGAGTGTGTCATAGAGTGAATCAGTGGGTAGAAAATTTGTGTGTGTGCGTGCATGTGTGTGCCTCCTCTCTTTTCTGCTTTTAAATATATAAATAAATCTGTTCAGAAATCAAAAACAGAAGTGTTTTATGACAACAATACTACCACTGGACGTACAGATAGACACATTCCAAGGAAATGAAATCAGTCTGTCAAAATATCACGTGCACTCCCATGCCAAGAAATAGAAACACCTTGGGTGTCCATGAATGGACAAAGAAAATGTAGCCTACACAAACAATGGAATACTATTTCAGCCATAAAATATGATGATATTCTGTTATTTTTTACAACATGGGCGGACCCAGAAGTCATTTTGTTAAGTGAAGTAAGCCTAGCATAGAAAGCAAAATACCACATTATGTCACTTACATGTGACATATATAGAAATAATCTCAGTGGTGATTATCAGAGGTTTGAAAAAGTGGAGTAGAGGGAAGGACAGGGTGAGATTGTTTAACAGATCTTACGCTATATAGTTAGATTTGTAAAAGAAGTTCTGGTGTTCTAGTACACAGCGGCATGATTATAAATAATGCTAACCTATTGTATAGCTAAAACACGCTGGAAGAAGGTGAGCATTTAGGATGGCACTGACATGCTTCTTAGGGCACCCTACTAGCAAGTTGGCAGGCCTAGGTTATAAAGTCCTGGCTTTTGCTCCCTTTCCAGCTTCTTAACAATAGGTACCTAAGAGGCAGCAGGTAATGGACCAAGCTGTTGAGTTCCTGACAGCCATGTGGGAGACCTATTTTGTGTTCCTGGTGCTTACCTTTAACCTAAAAAAGTCCCAGATGTTGCAGGCATGGGGATTCATCAGTGGAGGGGAAAGTTCTTTCCCTGCCTTTGTAATAAATCATTTTTTAAAATCTGGAAGAAAGAATTTCAAATGCTTTGCATAAATTTATGATACATGCTTAAGGAGATGGATATGTTTATCCTGATTTATATATTGCACAATGCATGCATGTATTGGGACATCACATGGTGTTTCATAAGTATATATAACTTTTGTATATTAGTTAAAATAAGCACTGTATTGTGACAAAAAATAACAGTAATATAAAAAATAAAAATAAAACATGAGAAAAAAGTAGTTTTTAGCAACCATGTTTAAAATATCCACATTTAAACTTTTGACTTTACTTAAATATAAATTTTGTGTTTGTAAGATCTGAAATATTACATATAGCATGTTACTTTTTATGTAACAAAGCAGAGGAAATACATATGTAGGTATCTGCTAGCATCTACTGAAGGTATTATATAAGAAAGAGAAACCAGATAGTAAAGACTCTGAGTACCTAAACAGAGTATGAATGGTATGCAAGGGAAGGCAGTACCATTTTGTATGTACATCTTTGAATATTTTATCTTTCAATTATATTAATGTTTTCTAAGTGCATATATAAAATGTTTTAAAATGAGAAAAAATTCAAACTTCATACAAGCAAATAAATCAACCTAACCACACATCACATTGAAAATATAACTGTAATTGAATAAAAAGTGTTGGCCAGATAACTCTGATACAGCAATCCCATGGTGCACACTTGGTGGGATATAACATATTGACAAAAGTAATGGAAAAAGTAATTATTTAATTTCAATTGTTTTTAACAGATTCAATCTTGTTTATATTTGCAATTCTAAGGATATAATGATATCATTATGATTAAGTATCATGAGCAAATGAGTAAGTACACTGAAATATGCACACACTAGAAATTAGGATTCTCACTGTGGGAAAAGAGAAACACATGTTCTATTACGGGAGGAGTGGAATAATCATGTGATAGTGCATTATAACATAGTTGTTCATATGAATTCATGACTTGAAAAGAGGTTAGAGGCAATGACATTCCAACTGGCATCAGCAGAGAGAACCTGTATTATGTCTTCCAAACATGGGGTACATGAAAACAGACGCTGCAAAGGAGTTTAAAACACAAGACATTTATCACAGATCAACAAATGTCTTAAGAATTCATACTAAAGAAAACGTAGGAACTGCATTCTAGGTCTCCAGCATCCCAGCAAGAAGTTTTGTAGCTGAATGTCTTGCCCTGACAGACTATCCCATATCAGGGTGAAAAGCTGGGCAAAAATCCTCTTCTTCCTTGGACACCGGGTGTGGGTGATACAGGCATGCACTTCAGTGAAGGTGTTTGCAATTGAGCTGGACTCTGAAAAAGCTCACAAGCGGAAGCCACTCACTGACTACATTCCTCACAGTCTTTTCGTGAGGAATGATCTGGAAAGTACATTGCCATGTCCACCATGCTGTTCCTAACTAAAGAGAAGTAGACATTCCTGAAGAAGTGGCTTATTCCATGGTCAAAACAAGCAAACAACATGAGCTAGAACATCTTATAAGATGGGGAAGTAAGGAAATGCTTCATTAAACCATGTTGATACTAAATAAAATGCAAAAATGAGGAGGAAGAAAGAAGATCTCTTCTTACACAAGAATTTTAGTCAACAAATGTATAAGAAGTACCAATGACAGAAAATCACTTTGTAATCATCATAGTAATAATTCATACAGCCCAAAATCATCTGTGTGCTGCAACTATTAGTTGAAAGTAGGTTAATAAATAGTTAATTTAAGCAATCTCGAAATATCAGGGAAAGGTACTCCTTAATGCAGTTCTATCTCCTAATGGGATTATATTTGGAGATAGTGCCTTTAGGAAGGTAATTAAAATTAAATGAAATGTTAAGGATGTGGCTCCTGTTCAATAGGAATGTGTCTTCACAATAAGAGAAAACAGAGAATAATTCTCCCCCATCACTGTATCTTGCTTATGTGCGCTTTCTCCCTGTAGATAAGAAATGCCAAGGGAAAACATAGACAGAGGGTAGCCTTCTGCAAGCTGTAAGAGAAAAATCACCAGAAATCAACCCTGATGGCAACTTGATCTTCGCATTTTCAGTCTCCAGTACTGGGAGACAATACATTTTTGTTGTTTAAGCCACCTCATCTGTGATGATTTTATGGCAACCCAAGCTGATTACTGTGTGCTTCAAAGCATACCATCAAGAAAAGTAATCACAACTCATGGAATTATATTTATAAATCAGATATTTGAGAAGGCACTTGTATTTAGCTCTAATAAAAAAAGACAAGAGTAGGGTTCCCTTTTCCCCACAACCTTGCCAACAAGTGTTGTTGGTGCTTTTATTCATGTGGGCCAGTCTTACTGGTGTCAGGTGGTACCTCATTGATGTTTTAATTTGGATTTCCCTTATTGCCAGGGAACTTGAGCATTTTTTCATATGTTTATTTGCCATTTGGGTTTGTTCTTTCGTGAAGTGTTTGCCCATTTCCTGTGCCCATTTCTTGAGTGGCTTGTTTGTTTTGACATTTTGGTTGTTTTGTAGTTCTTTGTATATTCTGGAAATTAGCCCTCTGTCACCTATGTCGTGCGCAAAGATCTTCTCCCATTCTGTGGGCTGCTTCTTTACTTTGTTGATTATTTCCCTTGCTGTACAGAAGCTTCTTAGTTTGATGAGGTCCCATTTGTTTATTCTGGTTTTGATTGCTAATGCTTTTGGTGTCCTTTTTAGCAAGTCGGGACCTACCCCTAGATCACAGAAGATGGTTAAGAAATCGCAATTGTTTTTAACATATTGGTTACTCAATACTATAACTATTAGTTACACAGCGAAGTTAATTGTTGCTGAGGGTATGTTGGAGCCTTTAATTGATGGGGTTGATAATCTGATGGTTCTGCCCTCGGACCAGTCAGGGTCTCCCCAGGAAGCTGAGGAACTAGATTGGACTATAAGATGTTGGACTCTATGTTTAGTTTATGCTTGCAAAGAGGGAATCTCAACTGTACTTGATCAGTGGATATGCAACAAGGTGGAATATTCCACATGGGGGGAGGGCGGGGGGAGGGGTGGTGTGATTCCCAGTTCCAACGAAACTGTATCACATAATACAATGTAATCAATGGATAAAAAAAAAAAAAAAAAAAGACAAGAGTGTTGGGAATGCAAAATGGTGCAGCCACTTTGGAAAAACAGTTTGATGGTTTTCCTAAATGTTACACATGAAGTTACCATTTGGTTCAGCAGTTCTACTAGGCAAATATCCAAGAAATTGAAGACATATTTCCATATAAAAACACGTACACAAATATTCACAGCAAGATTATTAATCATAGTCAAGAAGTGGATACAGCTCAGATGCCCATCAATTGATGACTAGATAAGCAAAATATCCATTATGTTGACATATTGGTCGGAAACACATAGGATGAACCTTGAGATATTCACACTGAGTGAAAGAAGTCAGGTAAAAATGATCATGTACTGTATGATTCCATTTCTACTAAATACACAGAGTAGACAATACTGTTGAGCAAGAGAGTAGGGTTGCTAGTAGCTGGGTAGAGGGCAATAGGAAATGACTTGTAGAATAACTGGTAATTAGCCTTCTTTTGTGGTGATGAAAATGTCCTAGAAGTAGAGGTGCTGGTTGTACAATGTTGTGAATATATTTAACAACAACAAATTATACACTTGCAAGAGCTGTTATGGTAGGTAAATTATATTTCACACACACACACACACACACACACACACACAAACAAACAAACTTGGGCCAGATCTGTGGCACAGCAAATTAAGCTGCCACCTGGGACACCAGAATCTCTTATGGGCACCAGTTTGTGTCCCGGCTGTTCCACTTCTGATTCACCTCCCTACTAATGGCCTGGGAAAGCAGTGGAAGACGGCCTATACACTTGAGCCCATTTCAGTCATGGAGGAAAACTGGGATGAAGCTCTGAGCTTCTGGCTTGGGCTTAATGCAGCTCCAGCAATCTGGGGAGTGAACATGCAGATGGAAGATTTGTCTCTCTTTTTGTCCCTTCCTCCCTTTCTTTAATACTGACTTTCAAATAAATAAATAAATCTTTCGTTTTAAAATCTTGACCTAAAATGGTGGAGGAAAAAAAAAAAACGAACATGGGAATCAAGAGCAGAGTGGGAGAAATTGCCTTGTTTGGGAGGATGGAGGTACTGATTACATTTGGATTAAGTGATAGAAATAGAATGCACAATTTCAAAACAACTGAGAGAGGAGAGGAATGAATAATAAAGTCATAAACTTGAGCAGTACAGGCAAAAATAAGTAGTAGAATCATATAAACCATTAGTGCCATAAAATTCTAAAACACAACCAGCTTAGACTAGTGGCCAACTCAAGGAGAGAAAGAGGGATACGACTGGAGGCAGTGCCAGTACTAAATGTTTATGTATAATAATCAACTTTTTTATTTCCTAAAAGAAACACTTAAATATAAACTATTAACAGTTAATTTGGGGAATTGGAGCATGAGCTTTTTTTTTTTTTTTTTTTTTTTACATTATCCTCTGTTCTTTTTTTAAAAAATTTAAAAAATAAGCAAATAGATGTGGGGAAATGTACCGGTTTGATTTTCATTCCACTTTCATTGATTCCATGCGTTATCCGGGCTGAAACACATAACTTTTTTTTTAAAGATTTATTTGATTTTTATTACAAAATCAGATATACCGAGAGGAGGAGAGAGAGAGAGGAAGTGGATCTGCCGGGATTAGAACCAGCAGCCATATGGGATCAAGGTGAGGCCTTAGCCACTAGGCCATGCTGCCGAGCCCAACACACAACTTTTTAAAGAAAGATTTATTTTATTTTTATTGCAAAGTCAGATATACAGAGAATAGGAGAGATAGAGAGGAAGATCTTCCGTCTGATGATTCACTCCCCAAGTGACCTCAATGGCTGGTGCTGTGCCGATCCGAAGCCAGGAGCCAGGAGCTCTTCCAGGTCTCCCACGCGGGTGCAGGGTCCCAAGGCTTTGGGTCGTCCTCGACTGCTTTCCCAGGTCACAAGCAGGGAGCTGGATGGGAAGTGGTGCTGCTCGGATTAAAACCGGCACCCATATGGGATCCCGGTGCGTTCAAGGTAAGGACTTTAGCCACTAGGCTACGGTGTCGGGCCCCACATAAACTTTTTTTTTTAAAAGAGTTATTTATTTTATTACAAAGTCAGATATACAGAGAGGAGGAGAGACAGAGAGGAAGATCTTCCATCCGATGATTCACTCCCCAAGTGAGCCGCAACGGCCGGTGCGCGCCAATCCGATGCCAGGAACCTGGAACCTCCTCCGGGTCTCCCATGTGGGTGTAGTGTCCCAATGCATCAGGCTGTCCTCAACTGCTTTCCCAGGCCACAAGCAGGGAGCTGGATGGGAAGTGGAGCTGCCGGGATTAGAACTGGTGCCCATATGGGAGCCCGGGGCTTTCAAGGCGAGGACTTTAGCCACTAGGCCACGCCGCCGGGCCCCACATAAACTTTTTTTCCATGCTTTTGAAAACTTTAGAATAATCTGTTGTGCATGTGAGAAAATAGGAATGCCAAGATGGAAAGGTGCAAGTGACATTTAGCTTAGTAGTTGTTATACCCATATCCCACTTTCAGGTGCCTAGGTTGCACTGTCTGCACTTGAGCTCTCAGTGTGTGTCATGTGAGGCAGCAGGATGGCTCCTGTCATTCGCGTGGGACACATGGATTGAGTTGCAGCATCTGATGTTTGTCCAGTTTCGCCCAGTCAGGTGCAGTCCAGGCCTTTGAATGCATTTGGAGAGCGTATCTCTCTGTCTTCTTGTGGTTTTTGTTTCTCCCTGTCCATTGATTTGTCTCCCTGCCTCTCAGATAAATAAATGAATAAATAATTCTTTAAACAAGTGAAAACATGGCTAAGGGACACTAACATTTTCAGAACTCCTACTATATTTCTGACGTTGTACCTGTACCAGGGAGCACTGGGCCAGACGAAAGTCAGGGTTTCCTTGTCCCTGAATGTACCCAAGGACTCCTTGCAATTCTTCCTGTGTGTCTCGGAGGGGAGCATCTCAGTTCATGGAAAATGGCTTTCTGTCTCTCTCTTTCTGTCCTCCCTGTCTCTGTCACTCTGGTTTACAGGTTAAAATAAATACCTCTTTTTTTTTTTTTAAAGAAGGACATCTGTATCTAGATTTTCAACTTACTAAAACTGATCTGCCTGTGGATATAGTCATTTTATTTTAGAATGTCAGTGTTAACTACATATGAAGCTTAGATTCCTTTGTAGTGAAAAAGATACCTCAGTGTGTAAGGAGGTACATGGATTTTCAAAATTATTTTAGGGAGCATACGAACAAGAAGACTTGAAGGCATCATCAGATTCAGGCCCTGAGAGTGAAAATTTTAAGCTCCAGACTTGAGCCATACAACCAGCAAGAAGCCAAGTTCTATCTTTGTCCGATATCTGCAAGAATCTAAATCTCTTGTTCCTTTTATAATATCTAACAGAGACAAAATGGTCAATGAGGGTTGCTAGGCACCTAGGTTACCCAGGTCCTTGACTTTGCTTCAAGAGAGAACTCTGGAGTGAATCAGAGAATAGCAAATAGTGAGCCACAAGTGTTTTATTGAGAAAGCAAACAAACTACAGACAGAGTGGGGCCTACTCAGAGGGGAGTGGCCCCATCTTTAAACTGTGTTTAACACTATATGGCCATTTAATGAAAGGAGAGGCACATTCTAATAAGTGGGAGGGATATTTATGTTTATTTTATTTCTGGGAAGTAGATCAAGATTTCCCAGAATCCAGCTAACAGCCCTTTTGTTCCTTATATAGTGCAATGTTTCCTCTCATGGCAGCTGGTAGGTGTATTATAGAGCATGCTGATGCATTGCAATGAGCACGTAATGAACTGTAGGTCACCTTTGGCCCCCTAAACTGATATAGCCGGAATCCTGTCAGGGGGTCTATTTATCTTCAGAACAAAGGGAACCAAACACATACCTTGTAGGTCTTGAGAATACAGGAACTTTTATCTCCAGCTGGACCAACCTGCTTCCTCCAGCTTAAGGATTCTATGAATGTTGGTCTTAACAATTAACTCCATTCAATTTAGAAATAATATATTTGGTTGCTTAAGGCCCTGTGCATGGTGTCAATAGGCACACAATAATAGGAAAAGCTTGTAGGAGAGATAAAGTAGTTCTCACTAACAAGGGCAAGAAACATTTGTGGAAAATGCTGCAGAAAATTGGAGGGCACTTTTCAATAGAAGAGTGTAAGTTCTGGCATCAGATATATGATCTTTGCGAAATGTGTAGAACTTGGATTATGGGAGAAGTAGGTGCAAGAAGGCAGGTGTTTGAAGTTCAAAGGTTCTTGTCTCTGATACAGGAAAAAAATCCAAGGATGAGATGAGATGTAGATAAAGGTTAGCAGAGAAATAAGATTTAGTAGCAAAGTGAAAGTATGCATTCAGGAGATAGCATGGGGGCTGGAATGATGACTTAAGTTGATAACACTGCCTCCTGTGACACCAACATCCCATATGGGTGCCGGTTCACAGCTAGGCTGCTCCACTTCTCATCCAGCTCCCTGCTAACGGCCTGGGAAAAGCAGCAAAACATGGCTCAAGTCCTAGGGGCCCTGCACCCATGTGGGAGACGAAGAGGAAGCTCCCGGCTCTTGGTTTTGGCTTGGCCCTAACCTAGTCATCATGATATGGTCTAGCATGCAGCTAGTTTAGGGTCATGAGTCTGGAAAGCACACTTCCCCTTCATGTGTAATATTTTTCACCCACCCAGGCATCAGATGCCAGTGTTTACCCATCATTACCTGGGACTTGGAGTGGACAGGATTGTCCTGTTAGTGGCCAATCCCCTCTTATAAAAGCCTAAGCGAGAAGGGGTTCAGCCTTTTGGGCATTTTTAAAAAAAGATTTATTTATTTTTAGTTGAAAGTCAAATTAACAGAGAGAAGGAGAGACAGAGAAGAAGATCTTCCATCCACTGGTTCACTTACAAGTGGCTGCAACGGCCAGAGCTGAGCTGATCTGAAGCCAAGAGCTGGGAGCTTCCTCCAGGTCTTCCATGCAGGTGTAGGGTCCCAAGGCCTTGGACAGTGCTCTACTGCCTTCCCAGGCCACAAGCAGGGAGCAGGAAGGGAAGAGGAGCAGCTGGGACACAAATAGGGGCCCATACGGGATCCTGGCGCATGCAAGGCGAGGACTCTAGCCAGGCCTGCTTTGGGGCTTTTGGCCCTTCTGGGTGCTGCTTAGATGATCGAGCTTTCTCTTCATCTCCCCCTCCTCCCACTCTCTTGCTTCCTGCACACAGCCTCTGAGAACAAAAGGTAGCAATTTCTCTCCCTTAAAACAAAAAGTATCAACTTCTCCCTCCTCTACCCATTTTCTTTCTGTTTGTTGGTCCATGTTAGTTTCTATTCCTCACCCTCTGAATAAATTTTACCACTTGTTTATGCCATATTGACCTGAGAAATAAATATTTGGCCTAAAACCTAGACCACAACAATTGCAGACATCTGGAGAGTGAACCAGCGGATGAAAGATCTCTCTCTCTCTCTCAGTGTGTCCTTCCCTCTCTCTGGCTCTAAAACAGATAAATAAATCATTAAAAGAGCGTGAGCAGAAACTCCTAAGATTTGGGGTTATCACTTTATATTATCTGAAAACATAGGAAGTAGTGCTTGGAGCAGAACTTTTCAGGAAAGTTTGCAGATTTCTGGGAATTTGGTGACTTCCCATTTTCTGGTCTTTATAGGAAGTCTTAAGTGTCAGGTACATGATGGGAATAGGAGTGTAAGTCATGCTAATTGTATTATAACAATATTATAATAAGCTATAGCTCATCAAGAGAACATGGTCAGCAGCCATACTGGATATTTTAGCAACACTGGTTCTGAGTGGCAGCTTTGCTACACTAGTGCTTTAGGGATACCAACCAGAGGAGAAGTTTTGGAGACAAATCTGGAGGGAAGGGAATGGTGACATGTTCCTGTAGCTCTGTCAGTTAGCCCTGTCTCCACACCTAAAACATGGGAAGAATTTACTCATCCATCCATTTATTCAGTCATCTAAGAACCATAAATTACACTTATTAATCAAATGTAGCCTTTAAGAGTTTCCTGGTTGGAATAAATGAACATTTGGGGGACATCTGGCAAAGTAAGAGTCCTGACTGGGTATTTGTTGGGATTAAGAAATTAATTTTAGTTAACTACTCTTATGTGTGATAATCATTGTGCTTATGTTTATAAAGCAAAAATCTCTCTTTTAGAAACATACTGAAATACTTTTTGATGGAGTGATATGCTGTTTTGCATTTGGATTTAAAATAGTCCTAAGTGTATGCACTGGAAGGAATAAATCGTGGAACTAAACATAAAACATAGTCAATCATAGATTGGCAATTGTTGAACTGAATGTTGGTCATGCAGAAAATCATTATATTGCTTTCTTTATCAAGTATATGTGTATGTTTTCCCATAATGAAATATATTTATGAAGAATTGCTAATTCAGTGCACACCATGTGCCCAGAAACTGGAGACATAAACAGGAAGGAGCCTGTGATCTGGGGAAACAAGCATATGAAATCATCAAGTATATCACCATTGCCTTCTGTGCTTGTTAGCAGTATGAACTCAGTGCCATGGGAGTAATGATCCTGCCTGAATTGGTCAAGGGCCGTTTTAGAAGAGGAGAGGTTTCATTATTGTCGAAGTAGAGTTTACAGGAAACAATGACTTGTTGTATATAAGGAAAGCTTCAAAAGTAGTGGAAACTTTTACTTTGAACATCTGGGATGATGGCATAATTTAACAGAGACAGGGAACACAGGAAGAAAAATAGGTCAGGATGGGAGTGTTTGGCTTTGCATCTTACCCAAGTTGAGTTTCCTGTGAAATGTAGAAATGTCCAGGAAGTCCTTGAAACTATGTTCTAGGCAGAAGGAATCACAGCCACAGATTTCACTTGAAGAATGTTTAGGACGTCCATCATGATTCTTCTAGACCCCAGACTAACGGCCCATCGGGTCTCAGTGGGAAGAAGCAGGAGGGAAGGCTGGCCTGCATGGGTAGATGTGCTTGCTGGGAATTAGATAGGATGCCATAATCCGCATGACTCAAATGTGCATGAAATGGAGCAACTGTGGACAGAATAGAGCCCTTTGCAGAAGGGCATTGAGGAGCATGAGGGACTCAGCACGACTTTGAAAACAAATCATTTCTCGGAAAGGAGCCCCTTTGGATGACTGCAGTAAAAGTGGCGAACACTCTCCTTTTGTTGCTTTGGGAATACAAGTACAGGTTTGTATCACGAGCTCTGCAGTAAACGATGTTTAGTTTTCAATCCTGGCTCCAAAGTTGCTTAACCTCTTTGAGACTCCTTTTCCCTATCCGGAAAGTAGGGCATAATAGTTTATAATGCATAAGCAAATAAATTGATGCATGTAAACTCTGGTATGTAACACACTTTCAACAACTTGTACATTAGTCCTAACAGTAACTTTGGAGAAGGCAAAGGATTAATTACCTTGTATGCTGATAAGTGCTCTGCAGTTCCTTCTAAGGATGTTTTAAATTCCGTTGAAGACTTTTCTTGTGCTTATTTAAACAGACGGAAAATAAGATCATATCTGTATGCACAACATCTGACTAGGCTTTTTAATTTTTATCTTTTTAATGCTGAAAACATTGTCAAAATGTAACACATAACTTTATAAATTAGCAACCTTCTTTTTTAAAATCCATTTTTTGTTTATCCAGCAGCACAAATCACAATATCCTGCAGTGTTCCCTGATCCACAAAGATTGGGTCAGAATCAAAGGATATGAAATTGTAGGAAGCAGATAGAGCTGATCTTGGGTGCAGGCCAAGGTAGGGCAATGTGAGATGTGGGGCAACATGTCTTGCACCTAGTAGGAGCGTTATGGAAGTTTGCAAAAGGGAGGGAGGGAAGAAATAAGTAAGGAAGACTGGCAGACAGGAAGAATAGAGTGGAGTGGAAGGTGGGGTTGGGGGAGGAGGAAAGAAGAAAGGAATGAGGGCAGAAGGATGAACAACAGCCAACACTGATGTACTGCCAAAGCAAAGCCACAGGTTTGCTGAGGGATCTCCTTCCAGAGACTTCCATCCTTTGTGCCTATTTCATTGGACTACACACAGCGCTCACCTTCAGGAAGTTGCTTAGAGCCAAGCTGATTGTTAAGCACCTTTCGAGCTTTGCTGTTGGACAGACTGGCTTCTTCTTTTCTCAGACAGTGTGTAGTGGGGCATGGGGGTGTCTTCTGCCACGCAGAAAGACCTAACTTCTGTGCTTCTGATGGCTTTGCGTCAGGGGGTGGAAAAGTCAGGGCTCCTGGTTGACAGAAGGAGAGAAGGGGACTTTGTAAAGGGGCCGCCACCCCTCAGTTGTGCACCTTGTGAACATCTGGGTCATCATATTCTAATTGCCTTTCCCCAGCACTGCTCCCCAAAGCATACTGCTCTGTGGAGTCCTTACATCAGAGAACACAAAATGGAGGGCCATTCCTCCCATCCATTCCTGCTCTCCTTCCAGTTGCCTAGGCAGGAGGACCTCAGTCCTGAAGTCAATACTTCTTTTTCATGTCTCACCGCCCCGCCCACCATACTGAGTACCCCTAAACTGTTTGCACACAGGCTCTTGTTTTTCACACTCACAAGAAGGAAGAGAGCCTTCCCTTGCCCGTGCTCAGCCCTCGGGGCCCACTCCATTTCTGTGCTTCTTAATTTGTCCGCCCTGGACTGCCTCTACTTCAAATCCACTGCCCTCTCCAACGCTGTTCCATCGGATCCTCCCATTTGCCTCCACCTACACGGGCCCTAAAAATGTGTGCCAGTGAATATACACACTTATGAGTACTGCTGTGCCTCAAAAGTCATGGGCCATCTGTCATTTCCTCTCTTCCTCCGGCAGATCCCCCCAAAACCCTTGGATGCCGAAGTGCCATGTAAATGTAAAATCCCATTGTACTGTATTTGCACACAATCTACTCACATTTTCTTGTGAGTTTGCAATCACCTCTGAATTACTCAGCTACACGGAACACAAGGAAAATGGCTGTTCTATCACATTGTTCAGAGAATCGATGCAGTCGTTTCTCCATGTAAAAGCTGACTGAGCCCATGGAAGTGGCAGGCCAAGAGTAAGAATAAAGCTAGGGAAATCAACGCGCTAGGATGCAGCTCAGATCTGGTCTCTGTCCACCTGCCCAGCCTTGCACCACTGATCTCCCTAGCTCTCCTGGCTCACCTAACATAATAACCATTGCTTAATTTCAAGACATAGATATTTGCCCCCCTCCACTTGGCTTTATTAATAAGCTTCCTCTTTCTGGATGGTGTTTCTCCGGCTGTGTATATGCTTGCTTGTTTTTATCTCTTAGCCCACCTTAGCCGTTTTTTTTTTTTTTTTTTTTTTTTTTTTTGGCTATCCGGGATAAATTTGTTTATTTTTTCAAGTCTGTATCGTCTCCTCACTGGACTGGAAGCTCCCAGGGCAAAGGAATAGTAGTGTCGACGGGACTTCGCTGCACGCGAAGCGCCTGGCACAGAGCTTGGCACAAGGAGAGGCCTCAGTAAATTGAATGCTGAGTGAGTTGCCACCAGCCGTTTTGCTTGTCAACTCTTTTCAGTGATGTAACGCCTTCAGGAGGGTGGCTTGGGCTTACGGAAGGGGCTGCTTCTGCTCCCAGTGGTTTACTACTAAGCGGACACCAGGGGCTGCGCAGCCGCCGGCAGAGGCGAGGTGCGCTTTGGCCGCTCGCGGCTTCGCGGCGAGTGCGCAGGTTAGCGAGCCGCCGGGGAGGCGAGACGCCATCCCTAGCTCCACTCTCTTTGTTTCTCCCACCTCCCCTGCCCTGGCCTTGCTTGCCTGCAGTAACTCGTGACTCCCCGTGGGCCTGAGGAGCCTGCGGCGCTGGGGGAGGGCGGGTGCGCCCCCAACCCGGTCTCTTCCCGGCTTTCAAATCAAAGCGGGTACGCCTCCTCCCCGCGAGCCCGCGCCTTGCAGGAACCGGGCTTCTCCCCAGGCGGGGGCACGTGGACTCGCCGGCTGCGTGGTGAGCCGCCCCCACCTTGCGCCGAGGCGCGCGCGCCCCGCACCGCAACCCCCTCACCGCGGGCAGAACCCGGGCTGCGACGCGCGCCCCGCCCCGGCCGCGCCCGCCCGCAGCCGCGCTCCTTCCCTTCCCGCCTCCCCCGCGCGCGCCTCCCCTCGCGCCCCTCCCGCGCCCTACATCCAGCGCCCGGCTGAGGGGGCTCAGTCCGCAGCCGCGCCGCCGCCGCCGCCGCGCCTCGGCCTCGGTGCAGGCAGCGGCCACAGACGCCGAGACAGCTGCGCGGGCGAGCATCCCCAGGTAGTAAGCTCGCGTCCTCGCCCTGTGAGCGTGCGTGCGTGTGTGCCGCCCGCCCGGCAGCCCGCGTCCCGGGAGAGCCATTGCCCTCCTGCCCCGCCGCCCCGCTGCCTGGCCTTCTAAGGCTAGCTACCTGCGGCCACGGGCCTCGGCGGCCTCGCCAGGGCAGGGGGCTGGGGACGTCACGGGCTGCCGGCTATGGATCCAGGGTTGGGAAGTGCCCTCGGGTGGGTGCCCGGCCTCCCCTGGGCTTTCCCCCCCCAAAGGGCTGGGGGAAGGGGGTTGTATGGGGGGCGGCAGTGAAAGGGGAACGTTTTATGCGGAGGTGGGGGAGTGAGGAGGGGGGGGTCTCTTGATTTTCTCACCAAGAATGGTGGGCAGTGGGTGTGGGGCGAGGTGGGGGCCCCTCTTGACAAAATTTTCGACAAACACAGCTAGTGGACCTTGGAGGGAACCAGGAAAGCCAAGTGGAGGGGGTCCCTTGGCTTTCTCCATTAAGGATGGCAGGGGATTGACAAGGGGGTGGTTGGTCTGGGTGCGTTCAGAGATAGTGGCTGGGTGGGGGACGTGAGAGAGTAGAGGTGAGAGGGCTGGACTCTGCTTGCCTGTAGGTCTTCGGGGATGTTGGGGGGTGTGGTTGGAGGAGTGGGGGTGGTGTGTGGAGGGAATGCAGAGGCTGGGGGAGGGCCCGCGGTGAGTCTCTTCCCCCAGGGCCTGGCGGGGGTTTGGCGAAGGAGGGTGGGGAGAATGGAGGATTTCAGCACCAGAAGAACCTGGAGAAGCCCGAGGAGGAAGGTTCTCTTGCGGGGTTGAGCCTTAGAAGGAGGATTTTCAAAACTGCAGGGTGTGACCTTTCTGGCGCGCAAAGCCTGAAATCATTACAAGATAGGTTCTAATGTAGGCTCTGGGAAAAAGGTTTCTGCTTTCGAAGTTTCTGTTTCTCTTCCTCTCCACCTGTTCCTGGCCCTTCAGGTCTAGACCGAGTCTCAAAATCAGCCAAAGGCAACGGAAAGACTTTGTGGGGCGTGTTCGGTGCTGTGTTACTTTCTGCATTTCACAGTTTTTGAAAGGGCAAGAGATAGCATCGTAGCAGGTTTCTTAGCTTCCAGAAGAGCCGAAATAATAGAAAGAACGTACGTCTTTGCCACTGGAGTAAATGTGGTCCCTTGTACTATTTAAATAAGTTCATTGGGATTATCTGAGCCTCCTGTGATTTTGAAGTTGGAATAGATCCAGTTCTCCTAATTGTAGCTGTCATTTTGTAATTCTTGCCTGGGTTGTCAAATCTATGGTGTGGTTCTAGAACACTAGGAATTTCGTTATCTTGATGGAGACGGGTTTAATATCAATGTTATGTTGTTCTTTGGAAATTGGTTGAACATTTGCAGAATAGCACACGTGTTAATTATGGGCCCCTGGAGATTTTGCAAAGCCTCTCCCCATTCTTTAGAGTGAAGAAGCAAGGGTTGCTGGGTTGCAGGATCATTGCTCATGTTTGCTTAACATGAACACACATGGAGGAGACATTGGCCTGCAACGTAGCAAGGCTACACTGCTTTTCCATTTTAGTTATATAAGGTTACAATCGAGTCTTTACGTAGTCTTTTAAGAATTCTTGTTTGAACAGTTTGAAGGTTGATGATAATCTCTGAGCACCAGAAATTTGTTCTGTTGGGCCATAGTGTGTGCAGAGCACCCCACAATAAATAGTTCAAGACCACCAAGGAGATTTCAAAATTCTAGGCAACTGTTCCAGTGTTTTAATTTTCAGAGAAGGAGCTTTTTTCCCAGTGAAGTCTCTATAATTTTTTTTGGTGGAACTTTAAAAAAAAATGGGTAATATTTAAGTTGCTAAATTCCCTTTGCATAATACCTGAACATTGAAATTAGCACAAATTAAATTAATTGACCACAACTAAACACTTGATTCAAGTTTACTGCTCAGGATAACCTATACATTGCTTCCAATTTTCATATGGTAGGCATGCTGTGCATATTTTTAAAGTAAAGTTTTGCTTTTGTGTGTTAAAAACAGAGTGATGAGGGTAGTTATTTGTTACACGAGTGTGTTGGTGGGAAGTGGGCCTGGGTTTCTCTAGACAAGGGACTGAATGTGGCTTTTACCTGACTTTCCAAGAACCCACTCTTCCTCTTGTGGGCGTGGAGGGACACAAGATGAAGAGATTTCATAAATTAACAAAAAAATTTGTTCCAATGATGTAATTTGTAAGTTGGTTATTCATGTAAGCAATCGAACTCTATGTCTAAGTCTGGCCATTAAAAAAGCAGGTTGGCAGGTGGTGGAGCAGCAGCAGTAGGGCAGTAGCGTGCAGAGCTGCCCCTGGTTCCTCCTCCCTACAGCCCTCCCTTGCTTCCCTCTCCCGTGCCAGCAGCACTGTTTTTTTTTTTTTTTTTTAAAGATTTTATTATTATTGGAAAGCCGGATATACAGAGAGGAGGAGAGACAGAGAGGAAGATCTTCCGTCCGATGATTCACTCCCCAAGTGAGCCGCAACGGGCCGGTACGCGCCGATCCGAAGCCGGGAACCAGGAACCTCCTCCGGGTCTGCTAAGGATGCAGGGTCCCAACGCATTGGGCCGTCCTCGACTGCTTTCCCAGGCCACAAGCAGGGAGCTGGATGGGAAGTGGAGCTGCCGGGATTAGAACCGGCGCCCATATGGGATCCCGGGGTGCGTTCAAGGCGAGGACTTTAGCCGCTAGGCCACGCCGCCAGGCCCAGCATTGGCTTTTATAACCTGGTGGGAGTTGAACCACTGTTCCTTGTTGCTTGAACTTTAGGCCGTATCTATTTGGCTGCTTTCCCTCACTTGTGCCTATAATTATTTTGTTGTTCATTAAACTACCCAGTTGCTTTTAGGGTAAAAGGGAGATGACTGTAGTAACTGTCTCTTAAAATTTCTCTTAAAAGATTTTTTCTTTCAGCTAAAATTTGATGATGACAAAGAAAGCTGTTTTTTTTTTTTTTTTTTTTTTGGTTAGAAGAGTACTTCATTGGGTAGAATATATTAGCTCTTTGATTTGTTTAAGCAACGTATTCTGAGTTACCACCTCTGTGTTGGATACAGAACAGGTAAGAAATGGATCTTGACATTCTGGTGCAGTTACTGAAATGGAAAACAGTGGGGCTTGTGCTGAGGGAGGGCTAAGTTGCCTGTCACACTGCCATCCCATTACAATGCTGTTTCCAGTCGTGGCTACTCTGTTTTGATCCAGCTCTTGGCTGTTGCGCTACGCCCATGTGCAAGACTGAGAGTTCTGACTCCTGTGTGTGGCGTGACCCGGCCCTGGCTGTTGGGGCCATATTGATACTGAAGCAGAGGATGGAAGATATCTGTTTTTCTCCCTCCCTTCCTTTACCCTGCCATTTAATTTAAAATAAATAAAAGATTTAAACAAAGAAAAACTGAAAGTTGTGTATAATCAGGAGTTGAAGTCTTTTGGACATTAACACAGAATCATTATGTACATTAAATGTGGTTCAATCACGCAGTGAAATGATTTTTTTTAAGATTTATTTTTCTTTATCTGAAAGGCTGAAGGGCAGAAAGGGGAGAGACAAAAAGGTCTTCTATCCATTGGTTCACTCTCCAAAAAACCACAGTGGCCAGCCAGGGCTTGGACCAGGTCAGAGCTAGGAGCCAGGAATTCCGTCAAGGTCTTACATGTGGATGGCAGGGAACCAAGTCCTGAGGCCATCTCCCACTGCGTTTGCAGCTGCGTTAGTAAGGAGCTGGATTGGAAGTGGAGGAACCAGGACTGAAGCCAGTGCTTCTGTACGGGATGCTAGCATTGGAAGCGGCAGCTTAACGTGTTGTCACGGCACTATCATTCCAGTGGAGTCATTTCTTTCAATGATTTATTTACTGCTTAAGTTCTATGCGTTACAAACGAAGACATTTCTAGTGAGTGGACACCCCATATCTGTACATTTTATATTCAACCAACCATTCATTGGAAATATTTTAGAGAAGAATAGCTTTTGCACTTAACAGGTAACAGACTCCGGTTACTGTGACAGCTTTCCTTGTCAGTATAAATAGCTTGTTCCACAGCATTGACATGCATGAGATATTACAAGTACAATAGGGATGATTTAAAGTTTATGGGAGGATATGCATAGGTTATTTACAAATGCTATGCCATTGTAGACCTTTGAGTATATACAGATTTTGGTGATTGTGGGGCATCCTAACTAATTCCGTGGAGATACTGAGGAAGGACTGTGATATGGCTTATTAGTTATTTTGGGGTGTATGATCCTTTTACTTCCTTTTTATTTTTGTTTAAATATTTATTTATTTGTTTGAAGGACGGAGATCTATGCTACAGCCACCAGGACAGGGCTAAATTGAAGCCAGGAACCAGAAGCTACCCCTCACCCCTCAGGTCTGTGGGGAGGGCAGGAAGTCAAGTACTTGGAATAGCATCTGTTGTTTCCCAGGACATTAGCAGGGAGCGGGATCAGAGATGCAGATTCGCTAGGTGCCCTAGTGTGGGATATGGGCATCATAAAACAGTGGCTTAACCTGCCGCATCGTGACACCTCCCTGGTTTTTGTTTTGTTTTTATTTGGAACGTAACTGTGCATGTAAGAAAACTTTCTGATGTAGTAAAACTCATTAGGTAAACAGGATGTTACAGAGCACCTGGCTTAGAAGAGAAAATTGGAGTGCAGAGAAGGGAGGAGGGAGGTAACTGTTAAAAAAGACTTTTTATTTTTATTGGACAGGTAGATTTATAGAGAAGATACAAAAAGATCTTCTGCCCGCTGCTTCACTCCCCAAATAGTTGCAAAGGCCGGGGCTTAGCTGATCTAAAGCCAGGAGCCAGGAGCTTCTTCTGGGTCTCCCATGTGGTTGCACGGTCCTAAGGCTTTGGACCATCCTCTACTTCTTTCCTAGGCCACAGTCGGGGAGCTGCACGGGAGGTGGAACAGCTGGGACCCAAACCAGCACCCGTATGTGATCCCAGCACACGCAAGGCAAGGATTTAGAACCTGAGCCTTAACGCTGGGCCTGGAAGGTAACTTTTTAACTTAGGCAGTGGCTGGGAAGTCTGCACACCCCATAGTGCTGGGCTGTTGAAGACCTGGGAGAGGGACCTGCGTGTTGGATATAAATTGCTTGCTATAACTTCTGTGGATGTGCTTGCCAATCAGACTGATGAAAAGTAGTCTGCTTTAACTGTATTTACTGAATCTAAGTCCATCTCCTGATTGGACAGATAAGGATTTCTCCCACAGTGCATATTGATAGAATACACTGTGATAATTCCATACGTATGTACAGTATGTAAATCACTTTGATCCAAAGTACATGGGGGAATAGCATGTTTGTTGAAGTTTAAATTCAGCATTGTATCACCGTGTATAATAGTGAGTTAGACATAGCCAGCATCTCTTCCCGAGACTTAAAGAATCTTCCGTTGGTCCATTGACCCCTCCCACTATTACCTTTCTCTAGTTGGCTTTGAATTATGGGCAGTAATAGATAAACAGAAAAGCCTGGAAGTGTAGTATTACAGCATACTTCAAGTGAGCCTTTGATTTTCTGCAGGGCTGTCTCCAGAGGTCTTGGAGAAGTCCTGAATTTTTGTATTGGTGCTGGTGGTTTTCAACCATAGTGATTATAGTGTTCAGATCTGGGATGGTGTGTAAACATCTTCCAATACGCAGAGAAGTGTTCCACAATGAAAAAAGTCAGTCGGAAATACCAATGATGAGGTTGATGAGATTTCTTCAACATAATGCAATGAAACTTTACTTCTGGAGAGTAGAGAACAGTGGCAGAGCCTTTGATGTGGTTGAGTAGTTGATTGGGTTCAACTGACTAGCCTTAAAAGTGGTTTCTGTACTCCAACCTGAATAATTATAAAGAGTAATAATAGCTGCAGGTCAATGGGGTTTATCCTATGTATTATGTTTTTTTTTTTTTTATTGGAAAGGCGGATGTACAGACAGGAGAGATAGAGAGGAAGATCTTCTGTCCGATGGTTCACTCCCCAAGTGACCACAATGGCTGGTGCTGCACTGATCCGAAGCCAGGAGCCAGGAGCCTTTTCTGGGTCCCAAGGCTTTGGGCCATCCTCGACTGCTTTCCCAGGCCACAAGCAGGGAGCTGGATGGGAAGCAGGACCCCTGGAATTAGAACCGGCGCCCATGTGGGATCCCGGTGCGTGCAAGGCGAGGACTTTAACCACTACACTATTGCACTGGGCCCATATGCATTATGTTTGATTTTACAAATTAGGAACCAGACTCAGGGCAGATAGCACTGTGTGTGCTAGGTCTCGCAGCTGGTCAGGCTTCGAAGTAGAACTCAAAATTAAGTTCATCTTACTCCCTTGGAACGTAGCAGCCTCATGCTGTTTCCTTTGAGACATGCATTCAACACTCTTAGCAAACTGAAAATTACTACATGTCATATATACTGTTGAGTTTGCTTGAAAGTAATTAATACCATGTGTGTGTTAACATTTTACCACATATGTATAATCAGTGAGGAGTAGGGGGTTAAGGATAACTTACTGCACTTCCAAGAATTATACAGGTTAAAAAAGCACCTGCTATCTAATTTGATTTGCACAGAAACACTTTAGAATGGTTATGATGCACATTTTTTATATAAGAGTGAGAGAGGAACTTAAAGTACTCCGTATTGAACAGTTAACATGTGGTAGAATTTGGTTTTGGATTGATATTCATGATTAAGCCATTGTCCTTTTTGCTTGCTCCTAAGTTTGGAGGTGAGCTGTTGAATCTGCTGATGAGAGCAAAATAGCTGGTTTGGGGGTAAAAAGTCTATTTCAGAAATAACATATTGGGGCTGATGTGATAGATCAATTGGCTAATCCTCCACCTGCAAGCATACTATAGGGGTGCAGGTTCATGTCTTGGCTGCTTCACTTCCCTCTTTGGGGCCTGGAAAAGCAGTGGAGGATGGCCCCAAAAGCCTTGGGACCCTGCACCTGTGTGGGAGACCCGGAAGAAGCTCCTCAGTTCTGGCTTCGGATTGGCTTAGTTCTGGCTGTTGCGGAATATCTCTCTGCCATTCCTTCTGTATGTAAATGTGTCTTTCCAATATAAGTAAATAGCTCTTTTTAAAAAAATAATAGATAACATGTTGTAGTGGCTAGCTTAGTGTGTTAAGCTGTTGCTTATGATTTCGGTGTTCTATATTCAAGCACACATTTGAGTCCCAGCCTCTCCACTTCTGCTTCAGCTCCAGGCCAGCGCGCCTGGATAAAGCTGCAGATCATGACTCAAGTGCTTCCTTGCGCCCCATGTGGGAGTCACAGGTGGATTTTCCGGCTCCTGATGTTGATATAGCTAGGCCTTGGCTATTGCAGCTCTGCGGAGGAAACCAGCTGATGGAAGATAGTCTCTCTGTGTCACTATCATTTTTCTTTCCAAATAAATAATATATAATAAAGAAATAACAGGTAGAAGACAGGTTATACTATGTTTGGAGAATGGAGTGGTGAATTGCTGTACCTTCCTCAACTGGTGAGAATTTAGTTCAACCTGAAATTTTTCTACAGATCTATCTTTTTAATTAACTTTTATTATTATTATTTCATTTTATGACTACAGATGTTTTCAGGTTGAGACTGTGACTGTCATTTTGAAGAACATTTTCTATGTTACCTGAAGTTTTGAGTCAGTGCTTTGATAATCAAAACCTTAAAAGTTAGCTAATTGTGTTTATAGCGTTTCAGCAGCTGACCTTTGACCTTTCTTAAGAGAGTTCTGTAGAACTCAGCAAAGACAACATTTGGTTTTATCTTCTTTTTACACAGTTTAAACGTTTGTGCTTGCTATGGAAGTTGTTTTTATAGTAAATATAAACAATTCATTTTTTCATGTTGTGTGTGTTTTGTTTCAACATCTAAATATTATTTTAACATTTGATGTGTTCTCTTTTAAAGCATAGAAAGAAAAAATGTTAAAAACCCAGTCCAGTAATACCAGTAACAATTATATTTTGTCTGGAAGACAGTTTATGTGTCTGTGGGCAGAAAAAGGACCTTGTGTTTCATTTCATTTACTTTAAATTGGAAAGGAATTTAAATCATGATTCTCAAGGGCCCAAATGCTGAAAAAAATTGTTATTTAGATAAAATAGACATTTAGATTTCCACAAAGGATTGTGAGCCGTAGATTCTGATTATAATAATGATGTCCTGTTTCTAAATACACCAGTCAGCCACTTGGATAATCAGCTGTTGTGTGTAGACATCCATGGTGCTACTTTTTTTTTAAAGATTTATTTATTTTTATTACAAAGTCAGATATACAGAGAGGAGGAGAGACAGAGGGGAAGATCTTCCATCTGACGGTTCACTCCCCAAGTGACCACAACGGCCGGTGCTGTGCCAATCCGAAGCCAGGAACCAGGAACCTCTTCCAGGTCTCCCACGCGGGTGCAGGGTCCCAAGGTGTTGGGTCGTCCTCGACTGTTTTCCCAGGCCACAAGCAGGGAGCTGGATGGGAAGTGGAGCTGCTGGGATTAGAACTGGTGCCCATATGGGATCCTGGGGCTTTCAAGGCGAGGACTTTAGCCGCTAGGCCCGGTGCTACTTCTTGATTTGGTCTTCCTCCATTGATGAGAAAGCCGATGTGGGCGATCTGATAAGATTTGAAGAATGCATAATCCCTTCTAAGATTGTTTTTTTTCAATGACATAAGTTGATTTTTCATTATAGGAAGGCACAGATAATATGGAGAAATCTCAAGACGAAAATAAAGTAATAGGCCAACACCTAGAAATCGTTGAGAGTGGTTCATATGTCTCTTAAATATGTAGTGATGTTTTTAAAGATTGATCTGTAAAGCAGAATGACAGGGAGAGAAGGATGCATACACACAAACACACACACATATATACCTTCTTTTTTTGGTCATTATTTTTTGATGCAGTTTAGTTTGCGCTGGGGTCTCCCTTCCCCCTCTCCCACATTCCCTCCCCTCCCCTCTTTTCTCCCCTCCCGTTTCACAATGTGTGTCTTTCATGAAATTTCCCAAATCCATCATGCTGCCTCTGGAGTGTCTCCCAATCATGTAGGAAACTGTCAGCCATTTCATGGTGAGTTCATTCTTATATCCAAGGGTCCCAATGAAGGTACAGTGAGGACTAGATCTTCGTTATTTCTGGGCAGTAGGAATAACAGTGATAAAAAGGACATTGACCATTTCAATCACAATACCTTCTTTTTTTTTTAAAGATTCATTTTTATTGGAAACACAGATTTCTAAGAGAAGAGACCAAGAGAAAGAATTTCCATGCACTGGTTCACTTCGCAAGTGGCCGCAATGGCCGGAGCCGAGTTGGTCCAAAGCCAGGAGAGCCTGGAAAGCCAGGAGATTTTTGGGGTTTCCTAAGCGGGTACAGGGTCCCAAGGCTTTGTGCCATCCTCCACTGCTTTCCCAGGCCATGAGCAGGGAGCTGGATGAGAAGTGGGGCAGCTGGGGTAGGAACAGGCGTCTAAATGGGATCCTGGGGTTTGCAAGGTAAGGATTTAGCCATTAAGCTATCACACCAGGCTCTCATATACACTTTCTATAGGCTAGTTCACTTCCCAGATGCTTGGCTATAACGATCAGGGTTGAGCCAAGCCAAAATCGGGAGCTAGGAACTTCTTCTAAGTCTCCTGCATGGACAGCAGGGCCATCTATCTGTTCTCTCCCAGTGTCATTAGCAGGGAGCTGTATCAGAGGTAGTGAGACTTGAACTGGCACTCCCATAGGGGATGCAGGCATCACAAGCAGTGACTTAGCCTCCTTTGCCACAGTGCCAGCTCCAGGGCACAATAATTTTAAGATGGTGGACCCAAGTTCACTGTGCTGTCAAAAGAATCTTGAAGCTGGTTCCCTCAACTTTTCTCTTCTACCCAGTTGATTAATAGAATTTTATTGCTGTCATTACCTTACCCTTGCCACTTCTATTTTATGCCTGATCCAAGGTTATATGTGTTTTTGTTATTAAACTAAAACTTTAGAATTGCGTAGCCTGATGCCAGTCACTGAGGAGAGAGAAGGATGACCAGCTTCAGGCGTAGTTGGTGGTACTCAAACCTCAGATTCAAAGCGGTAGGCATTTCGCTGATGACGCAGAGACCCTGGCCTTGGGGTCTAGCAGAAATCTCAGGAGTTCCAGGTATCTACCGTGCCCTGAGGAAGGTTCTGCAGCAGAATGAGCAAAACATACCTAGGTCCAGAGCAAACAACAGAACCACTTTAACTTTTCGGTCTTCCCCATACATAAGTAAATGCGCCTTTTCTGCCTGAAGACTCCTCCAATTGTGACTTTTTGGTGACTTGCCCCTCGAAAGAACAAGCTTGCGTGATGGCAGTGCATCAGCTGCGGTGAAGGATACCAGAAGGCCAAATCATTACTAACCTCAGAAAACAGTTGGAGCAGTTGTGGACAGTACAGGGATTGTTCGCATGCTTTTGCTGTACTGAAACTGAACATTGGTGGTGGGGAACCTTTCATTGCATGTAATCCTGAGTTGGAATTCCCCTGGGCTACACAGCAAGTGTCAACTACCAAGGCTTATAACATGTCTACAGGTGCAAAAATGAAAGACAGCTTGGCGAATCTTTACATACAGTAGCCCGGAGAACGCCAGTTAGGGCTGTTGCTTCATGAGAAGCATTTTTTTAAATTATAACGTTACATTTCTGTTGAAATTGTAGGAAAACAAGTTTAAAGATTACATCGGTTCCCAGTACTTAAGTAGGAAGTTAAATTTTAATGAATGCTGGCAGTGTGATGTCATTGAAACACACAAATTGTTTAATCTGGCACCCACTCAGAAGTTTCTTCAGCTTTTCTTCCCTGTTTCCCTGCCTCTTAACTTCTTTGTGTAGCTGTGTGGGTCTCCATAGGGTGTGTCTCACTCTTACGATGACTTTTTCTTTTTGTCCCAGGCTCACTGTGTGCCCACGTCTTCTCAGCACGTTCATCTGCTGCTGTGTTTTCCCCAGATAACTCATGGTTTCTGCTGTTGTAAGCCTAATTTGGGCTGATCTAGAGAAGCTGATTTTGAGGGCATGTGCCATTCTATACAGGAACGTCACTGACAGATTAGAATTAAGCAAAAATGCACGTGCAGATTGCATTGGCTGCTTATACAGTTACTTAACGCCTGGTTGTTTCAGTCAACAGTAGAACACGTGTAAAATGGTGGTGCCATAGGTTGTAATGGAGCTGAGAAAGCACTCCTCATTCAATATTTTTTACTGTCATTTTTTTGTTGTGTTACAGATCCTTGCAGTATTCAGTACGGTAATGTACAGGCTTGTCGCCTGAGCCGTGGGCTATACTGTGTGGCCTAGGTGTGTAGCAAACTGTACCACCTCGATTTGTGTTAAGTACAGCCTGTGTTGTTCCTGCAGTCACTTAACACATTGCTCAGAATACGCTTCCCACCCCCTGCCTTTAAGGACAGGATAAGGACACAAACTGTGTGTGTGTGTGTGTGTGTGTGTGCGCGCGCGTGCACGCAATGTTTTCATTATTTATTTGAAAGGCAGAATTACAGAGGTAGAGTGGGGAGAGAGAGAGAATATCTTCCATCCATTCACTCTCTAAATGACTGCAGTGTCCATGGCTGGGCCAAACCAAAGTTAAGAGCTTCCAATTCTGTTCGGGTCTCTTGCAAGGGTGGCAGGGCTCCAAATATGTGGGCCGTCTTCCGCTGCCTTTGAACACAAATTACTGCTTCTTTTAATACCAGGGCCCTAGCAAATGTTAAGCTACATGAAATAATGAATATGGGTACTCCTCACCAAGGACTTACTGTTTGAACAAATGGGAAAATGTACCCTTGCCGGCGGGTGTGGTTTTAAGTAGTTCTTTGCTCTGTTCCTCATTATTGCCCTCTAATTAGTATATGCATTATCAATAAGTGGCCAGCTCTTTCCTGCTTCCTCTAGCACACTGTATTTCTCTTTTGAAAAGGAGTTTTCCTCTTGATATAAACCACTAGGTTGACTTGCACTTCATTTTTGGACCTCTATAGCTGCTGTACACACTCATAGAAGGTGCATGTAGACTATTTTTAATGTGGTGAAGCCTACAGGAAAAAAGAATACTTGGAATACTAAGTCTTCCCTGTCAGCACTTCACTGTGTAACTGATATATCATTTACCTACTTAAAAACTCTCTGGCTGTTATAAATATTCCAGTAATCAAGTTTTTCATGGCCATACTTCATTTTTTAAATTTTAGCTCATAACAAAAGAATTAAATATACATCTTTATGTTACCAGGTGATGTCTCAATACATGTACAGATTGTGTAATGTCTAACCACAGTCTGCATGGCTGTGTCTTCAAATTTTTAATGTTTCTTTCTGATGAAAACATTCAGAACTCTTCCAGAGTTTTGGAAAGTGTTTGAACCTGTGGCTCATTAAACTAATGAACGATTTACATCATAATAATCTCTTCGACAAAGCAAAAAGCAATTCAAATGGTCTAGGGGTGAGATGATTTACTCCTTAGGATTTTCTTACAGGACATTAAAAACCGCTTTAACGTGTCATAAAATGCACAGCACAAAGAATGAACACTAATATAAGCTATGGATGTTTTTTTTTTATATATATATTTATTATTTAACTTCAGTAATTACATTGTATTATGTGACACAATTACATAGATACTTGGGTTCTCCCCACCCCTCCCCAAACCCTCCCACCATGGTGGATTCCTCCACCTTGTTGCATAACCACAGCTCAAGTTCAGTTGAGATTCCCCCATTGCAAGCGTATACCAAACATAGAGTCCAGCATCTTATTGTCCAGTCAAGTCCAACGGCTTCTTAGGTATACCCTCTCTGGTCTGAAGACAGAGCCAGCAGAGCATCATCCCAGTCAATTGAAAGCTCCAACATACCATCAGCAAAAATTTACATCATTATGGAATTAATTGACATAGTAATGAGTAACCAACATGTTAAAAGTAAATGCGAGTTCCCAGTCACCTTCTGTGACCACCTCACCTATACTTCAATCTTAGTTTATACACAACATATAACATTCAAAACATAACATGTTATACATAACATCATATCATCTTAAATTAAGGCAAACATGTGGTATTTAACCTTTTGGGATTGGCTCATTTCCCTTAGCATTATGGTTTCCAGTTTGGCCCATTTGGCCACAAAGAACTGCATTTTGTTTTTTTTAATAGCTGAGTAGTATTCCATGGAGTAGATGAACCATAGCTTTCTTATCCAATCCTCTGTTGATGGGCATTTTGGTTGCTTCCATGTTTTTGCAATTACTGATTGTGCTGCTATGAGCATAGGAGTGCATGTTGGTTTCTCATAGAACAAGTGTTCTGGATATATTCCTAGGAGTGCTATTGCTGGATCATACGGTATGTTTAATTTGAGTTGTTTGAATATTCTCCATACTGATTTCCATAGAGGCTGTACCAGCCTGCAGCCCCACCAGCAGTGGAGTAGGGTTCCCTTTTCCCTGCAACCTCGCCAACAAGTGTCGTTGGTGCTTTTATTCATGTGGGCCAGTCTTACTGGTGTTAGGTGGTACCTCATTGATGTTTTAATTTGGATTTCCCTTATTGCCAGGGAACTTGAGCATTTTTTCATATGTTTATTTGCCATTTGGGTTTGTTCCTTTGTGAAGTGTTTGCCCATTTCCCGTGCCCATTTCTTGAGTGGCTTGTTTGTTTTGACATTTTGGTTGTTTTGTAGCTCTTTGTATATTCTGGAGATCAGCCCTCTATCACCTATATGGATGTTTTTTAATGATTTATTTTTTTTTATTGGAAAAGCAGATTTGCAGAGAAGAGGGACATGTATTAATTATTAGCATTAAAAGTGTTGAAGAAGAACATCACACAATGGCCAAAAGATGCAAGAAGAGATCACCTTACTAGTTTGTTATGATGTTTTCTTTTTCATTTCTAAATTTACTTGGTTTTTCTTTTTTGCTTTGCTATCTAGTCTAGCTAAAAGTTTGTTTTGCTCATCATCTTAAAAATGGCTCTTGTTGGAATTTGTAGTTTTTACTTTCAATTCCATTTACTTTTACTGTAATGTTTATCATTTCTTGTGTCCCGTTCATTTTTTCTTTTTTAATAAGTCCTTGAGATGCGTTATTAGGTAATTCATTTCAAATATTTTGATCGTTTGTAAACACCTGCTGTTATAAATGTCCCTTTCAACACTTTTTGCTACAACTTATGGATTTGGATTTTTCGTGTTATTTTCATTTCTTCAAAAAAGTTTTTTTCCTGTTAATTTCTTCAGTGACACACAAGTTATACTAAGTAGTGTCTTTTTGATTTTCTTTTTCATTTCTTCAGTGACATATTGTTAATTAAGTAGCATGTTATTTAACTCCATAGTATTGCAAAGTTTTAAACTTTATTCTTGTTGATTTTATTTTTGGTTTTTCATTTAAGGGCATGTATAGTAGTAACTGTGTAATGGAGACTGTCATATCCAGATGTGAGGATACAATGCAGTGTGCATCTCTACTTCCAGACAAAGATGGACTCCCAATGAGACTGTTAAATATATCTTGATGATAGGATGCTGGACCGGCTTGCCATTGCCCATGCCTACAATGTCAGGATACACTTAAATAGCAGAATAATGGACTTAAGGCTGTTTATGAAGGACTTTACTATTGTAATAATACAGGGGAAATCAGGGATGGGGGGTTGTGGCAGGAGGAGGGAAAATCCCAGAGCCTATGGAATGGTATCAAAAAATAATAAATAAATTTTGAAAAAAATAAAAGAGAACTTAATTACAAAGAAAAAAGATTTATTTATTTTTATTGAAAATGAGGATTTGTAGAGAGGAGGAGAGACAGTGAGAAAGAAAGGTCTTCCATTTGCTGGTTGAGTGCACTCCCTAAATGGCTACAACAGATGATGCTGAGCCATTCTGAAGCCAGGAGCCAGGAGCTTCCTTGGGGTCTTCCACATAGGTGCAGGGTTCCAAGGACTTGAACCATCCTCCACTGCTTTGGCACACCATTAGTGGGGAGCTAGATGGGAAGTGGAGCAGCCAGGACATGAACCAGTGCCCATATGGGATGTTGGTGCTCACAGGTTGAGGATTAATCAGTTGAGCTATTTCGCTGGCCCCAAGCTATGGATTTCAATTCATAATAATAATAACCCATGATATTCCATCATCTTACATGAAGGACTGTTATAGAGAACTTAAATTGAGCAACATATATACAAATTAGGGTAACTATGAAATAAATATGGTGTTGAAATCTTCACAGATTTTAAAAACTTGGGACTTAACCATTTAAAATGGCCTATCAACTTTGACAAATGTACTCCACGTTTGTCACTATGGGGGAAAGTGGAAGGGAGATGGTGAGGAGGAATGTGGGGTCTGAGTGCTTGCCATGCAGTGTTTCTGTTACAACTGTTGAATACATGAAGCTTAGGAATTTGACAAAAATTTGACAAAATTTTTTTACTTTGGGAAAAAAAATTGACAAAAGTCCTTTGTATGTTTTACTTTGGGAATACAAATATCTCAATCCCTTTTTCTTATTACCTTGGAAATTAAGTCAGTGTTTGTTTTCCAGTAAGTGGAAATGAAGAAGAATGCTTCTTGAGTGAGGTGACTGGAGGCCTGCTCCTGATTGAGAAAGTAGGAGCTTCCAGGGGAGTTGGCCAGCACTGAACACTGACGGCTGGCACGGTAGTCAGTGGGCAGGCCAGTGTGTCCACTGCCCTGGGGCTTCTGTTATCTGTCACCCTTGGGGACAGCATACCATCTTTGCAGTGAAGTGGAGTACCAGATTTGACCAATTCCCTGCACTACAATGAAGTGATCTCTTCTTGGACCACTGTAGTGTGGTGTCAGTAGCAACAAGGAGAGTTAGTGAGGTCAAGAAAATTCTCTGAGCCAGTATCCAAGCAATCATTTGGTTTGGGTGAACAAGCATTTATTCTGTGGCTTGTTAAGATAGACCTAACACTGGTAGCTCCTTGCACGTACTGTGTGGCCAGCTCGCTGATAATCATGTATGAAAATACTAAACTGTCACAGGCATTCATGTTAACTATTTTCTGTATATTGAAACTGGGTAACTATGATGAGCAACTACTAGTAGGTATTGCTTTCTTGAGCTAGCTGTGAAAACAGAACTTTCCCTGGCAGGTAGTAGTAAGGGGAGGTTGGCTCTGAGAAGCATGCCAAGACTGAGAAGCAATGAACTAGATGCTGTAGTGATGTTAAAATTACTGGAAGAGGAAGAAAAATGACAAAGCATTGACAGTTGAGAATGTAAGAGAAAAATCACTCAAGCTATGAATGTAGGTCTCCAACATGTGTGTATGCTGGATCTGGGGTAAGACCTGCTGTGCAAGGCTTCATAGGTGATGTTGTTATCCAGAGAAATACCAGTGAAGGCAAGAGTTAGTTACATGATTCACTTCTGCTTAACTTACTAAGCTTTATCTTGCATATCAGAAGTAATTATCCGCGTATGGATCTGTTATGTGTACGTTTTATTATACCTGTTATTTGACATGCTTCACTTATGTTTAAATTTTCCTGCTTGCCTGCTTGGCTGTACATGTGAGGCTGCTTCTGTTAGAAGCAGCTGATTTTTATAATGTATTCACTTTTAAGTCTCACAAAGGAGAAAGGGATAGAGAGGGAACAAATAGTGTCTCCCTGAAGTCACAATTTGTGGTAGAGCCTGGAGGTTCTGTATCACTGTCTAAGATAGCTGGTTACTCTATTCCAGGGGTAAGCCGTAAGGTGACAGCCACTGCATTGCTTTTACTCGTCTTCATAACTGGCACCAAGTCCTGCAGCTGATTTGGCTTCTTAACAGTTCCTGCTGATCAGAAAGATGACCACAGTAGCAGTTTACACAACTCCAAATGCCACTGTTTTACAGCCAAGTCATTCATTCCCCCTAGGTGGTGGAATTCCAGTCATCTTTTTTATCTGAAGGGGATTGGCTCCAGGCCCCTATCATTACCAAAATCTGTGGATGCTCATGTATAACATGGCATGGCATTTATATACACACGTCTTGCACACTTTAAATCATCTCTAGATTACTTACAATAGTTAAGGCAGTGTAAATGCTATGTAAATTGCTGTTAAATTTTATTGTTTATGGGACTAACAACAAGAAAAATCTATGCATGTTCAGTGCAGATCCCTTTTTTCCCCCCAAATAGTTTCCATTCATAGAGAGTTGAGTGCACAGGTGTCTAACCCCTGGCTATAGAGGGATCCCTGTGTGTGGAAGGACTGGGAGATGCAGTTGTCATGGCTTTTGAGTCAGTAATGTGACAGCATCCTTTTGTCCCCTTACTGCTCACTCACCCTTTGGATCCTTGTAGTTCCTTTATTCTGTCTCCTCTTTATCTTAATCCAGATATTTTAGGAATTCTATTAAAGAACTTTGAGGGCCTCAGCACCGAGAGATCATTTGGCCCAAGTATTCATACTACCCGAACAGTGTACTTCTTCATTTTTCTTTTACTGCTTGTTTTGTTAGGTATCAAGTGGAACTCAGGGTAATTTATGTTTTCTGACATAAAAATTGAAAGTTGAATTTTTCACCCTTTAAGCTTATTTATCATTTGCATACTCCCATCCTAATTTTTCTTTATGTTTATTATTGTCCTCAAAGCAGGTGGTGGCAGCATGTGCAATGAGGTGAAGGATTTCAATTCAGTGAAGCAGAGCTGCTCAGCTGCCAAGCTGTAGGGAAACAGTTCAGAGTGCCACACTGAACTTATGAGAAGTATGGGACTAAGTGCTTCACAAAATGAAATCAACAAATGTTTATTAAGTGTTTACTCTGACGTATAAGGCGCTTGGCTGCGCGCACTAGATGATGTGGGAAACATTCAAACGAAGTAATCTAATCAAGCAAGGATTGTCCATTCTAATTGGACAATCTGTTAAAGATGTTAAGGATGAAGTGGACAGTTCTGAACTGTGTGGCAGAGTCAAAAGGTTCGAATCCTTGTCAGAGTGCTGCCCCTAACTATCCAAAACTCTGCAGATCACTTCCCTGCTGGGCGTTTCAGTCTGTCCAAAGGGAATCAGACTAGATCATTTCTAATCCATTTTGCGGTTTGGTTCACAGACGGATGTGGAACTGATTCCAGAAGATGGCATATTCTCTTGCCGGATTAGTGAGTATTTTTTATTTTTTAAAAGGATTTTTTTAATTTTCACTGAAAAGACAGATCCACAAAGAGGAGAAGAGACAGAAATATCTTACATCCACTGGTTCACTCCCCAAATGACTGCAGTGGCCAGAGCTGAACCAGTCCAAAGCCAGGAACCAGAAGCTTCTTCCCAGTCTTCCATGCTAATGTACGGTCCCAAAGCTTTGAGTCATCCTCTATTGCTTTCCCAGGCCATAAGCAGGGAGTTGGATGGGAAGTGGAAGAGCCAAGACATGAACTAGCACCCATGTGGGATCCAGGTGCTTGCAAGGTTCGGATTAATCCAGTTGAGCTACTGTACCCACCCCCTAAGCATTTTGTATTTTAGCTAAGGCATCTGAGAAACTATTTAGGAGGGAAGGAAGGTCTATTGATGAGGCATCTGGTGAGGTGGAAGGAAAGTAGAAGGAAGATCATGTTGTTGGGGCAGGGCAGGAAGTAGAGAGACGTCTGTGTGTTTTATAAAGTCATCATGACTTCATAATAGGACTCTATCCAAGCAACATAATCCAATCTAATCACTTTCAGTAGGCTCCACCTTGAAACATAATCAAACCTCCACCCTTAATCCCAAACTTATCAACATTACTCCAGTAACCATTATTACATAAGACTTTGGGGGTTTAATGTTTGCAAGACTGGGGAACCAAGTGCTTCAAACCGTAACACCTGCTGAAAGAATTGCACATGTAATAGTTACAATATTTATGGTACATATACTGGTACTGTACACTATAATAATGCTAATTAAGAGTATAAACTGGTGTTCCTCAAAGTGAGGTTCTCGGGACAGCAGGATCACTAGGCAGGATCACAATGCAAGTTCATGGACCCCACCACAAACCTACTGAATCAGAAATGCTGAGTGTGGGGCTCAGATAATGTTTTATAAGCACAGATTCTCTGAGATTCTGATGTCTATTAAAGTTTGGCAGCTCTGAGATGGAGGGATTTTGGGAAGAAGTTCTCAACTTTATCTGTGCATTGGGTTTCCCTAGGTGACCTGTTTGGGAGTAGAGTGCTCTTTTTTTTTTTTCTTGTAGATTTACTCTTTTGAAAGGCAGAATTGCAGAGAGGGAAGGGGGAAGAGGGAAGAAGGGGGGAGAGGGCATTCTTCCATCCACTAAGTTACTCCTTAGGTGGTCACAACATCTGATCCCAGTCAGACTGACTCCAGGAGCCAGGAATCAGGAGTTCCATCCAGGTCTCCCATATGGATGCAGGGGCAAAGGACTTGAGCCACTTTCCACTACTTTTTCAGGCACATTAACTAGAAGTTAGATTGGAAATGGAGCAGCTAGGACTTGAACTGGGATGCTGGTGTCACACTAAATGTCTTAACCTGCTGTGGTTCAGTGCCTGCCCTGGTTTTGAAAGTAGTTTTTCTCTTTGTTTGAAAGGCAGGGTGACAATGAGGAGGGTAGGGAGAGAGAGATGGAGAGAGAGGCGGGTAGGGAGAGAGAAATGGAGAGAGAGAGAGAGAGAGAGAGAGAGAGAGAGAGAGAGAGATGGAGATGGAGAGAGAGACTAGCTCACCTTCCAAATGGATGCAATGGCCTGTCGGGACCCAGCCAAAATAATTAGCCAGAAACACCATCTGTGTCTTGGACATGAGTGGCAGGGGCCCAAGAAGTGGACCATTTTGTTGGTTTCATAGGCTCATTAGCAGGAAGCTGGACCAGAAGCCAAACAGGCTACAGAGTTTGAATCAGTACTCTGAGATGTTTCCATTGCAGGCTTAGTGTCCTATACCACTGTTTTGGTCTGTGCTGCTATAACAAAAATATCTGAAGCTGAGTTACTTAAAGCAGGTAGAAATTTATCATAATTCCGGAGGCTGAAAAGGTCAAGGTGCTGGAAGGTTATTTGTGTCGGGAGCATTACTCTTTACTTCCCAGATGACATCTTACTACTGTGTTACCTGGAAATGAAGAGTGCTGTGTCCTTACATGACAGAAGGCAGAAGGGCAAGATGGCCAGCTGTGGGAGACCTCTTATGAAGACCTTAATTAATCCAGCTCACAAAGAAGAGTACTTCATGGCCTAATTCTCTCTCTGTCTTTATATAAGGTTTATTTTTATTTGAAAAGCAGAGTTACAGAAAGAAGGATAGGTAGAGATCTTCATCTACTGGTTCAACCCCCAAAATGGCTGCAATGGCTGGAGCTAGCTGATCTGAAGCCAGAATCCAGGAGCTTTTTCTGGATCTCTCAATTGGGTGCAGGGGTCCAGGGACTTGTGCTGTCATCCACTGATTTGACAGGCCATCAGCAGTAAGCTGGACCAAAAGTGGAGTAGCTGGGACTCAAATGGTACCCACATGGGAATTCAACACTTCTGTCAGAGGCTAAGTGTGGTATATCACTGTGCCACTCCCAAGGACCAATTGTCTCTTAAAGGCTCTAACTCTTAATAGTAGCATTGGCTATTAAGTTTCCATTCCTGAATTTTGAAGGGGACACATTCAAACTAAAGCAGGTACCCAGATGTCACTATTTTCTCTGGCTGCTCAACTGTAGCCAGTTTTGAGAAACTTCATTAGGGGATAGTGGCATGAGCCAAATCATCTCTCATTCTGAAGTGGTAATGAACTTCAGAGTCAGCCAAATCTGGAGTTGAGTGTAAGGGATGATGAAAAGTGGCTTGGAATCCTCTTGGAAGACTTTGAATTTCATGCTAAGAAATGTAGCGAGAGGTTACAGTGGACTGGCATAGGCAATGTGGCTCATGAGGGGAAGCTGCTGCTGTTTGGGACATCCACATCGTGTTTCAAAGTGCCTGGGGTTAAGTACCACCTCTGCTTCTGATTCAGCTGCCTGTTTATGCACTTGGGAGGCAGCAAAGGATGATCCAAGTAGAGAACTGTGTCCATACTTTGACCCATATAGGGGAGCTGGATGGATTTTTTGGCTGTTGCTTTCAGCCTTACCCAGCCCAAGTTGTTGTTGGTGTTTGGAGAGTGAACAAAGTGGATGAGTCGTCATCTCTCCTTCTCTTTCCATACACACACACACTCTCTCTCTCTTTCAAATAAATAAAGCCTTTAAAAAGATTACAGTCACCTAAGAATTGAGGAGAAAAGGAGTGAATCATTTGAGGTGATACATTTCAGAGACTACTCTATGTGAAGACTAAGACCTACCCATAATTAAGAAGTCTCATGAAGTAGTAGTGTTGGTATGAAATGATAATGGGCTAAGATAGTACTGTAGACAGGAGGTTACGGGGATGAAAAAGTGTGAAAGCCTTTTTGTAGGAAGAGCAGGCAGGAACTGGTAATAGTTGTAAGGGGAACAGCAGACAGAATGTCTTTGGCCCAGGAATTCCTCTCGGACCCTGGGAGGGCCAGTATTTTCTAGATGCATCTGTCAGAACTGTTGCTTATGAATCTGTACACTCCTTTGTCCCTTACTGCTTTGGCTTAGGGATTCTAATTTGTGGATACACAGCAAGTTATATAAAAGTTCAGATTTATAGTTATCTAAAACCTGCTTGTGGTCTTCATATTGAGAAAAAACTGCTGTTTGTGTTAATGAAAAAAAAAATGTTTAGAGTTCTGGGAAAGTTTTAAACTTGGCAGTGACTAATTCAGGCCTGTCAGTCACATTAAGCGAATTTTTATTTTATCATTTGTTTTGTTTGGGATCTGCTGTAAGAGTCATTGAAAGGACATCAATCTCCATATCTTAAAAAGAAAACAAAAATAATGTTGACCATTAGGCCAAAAGACAAGAATTTCAAGGTTTTGCCTTTTGACTTTTGCAAATATTTGCTGTTTCTTTTTTTTTTTTTCTTTCTAGATTTCGCCATTTGGTTTGTGTGTTTCCTATGTTTCCATTTGTTCATAATGCTTGATTATTTTAAGTTTCTCTGATGTTTTAATTGGAAAGGGAGGGAAGGAGGGAAGGAGAGAGAGAGAGAGAATGAGAATGAATGAACACAAAAAAACAAGTTTTTCCTCCTCTGGTTCACTTCCCAAATGCCTGTAATGGCTGTGGCTAAAATCAGGAAGGTAGGAGCTAGAAACCAAGAACTCAATCCAGGAGGGTTACAGGGATGTGATCATTTGCGCCACCACTTTTGCCTCTGAGGGTAAGCAGTGGTGGGAAACTCCAGGAGTGGAGCTGAGTATTGAAGCCAGACACTCTAATCTTGCATTTTAATATGTTTCTTTAACTGCTACGCCAAATATCAAATATATTTTTCTTATTCCCCTTTTATGACCAAAAGATTGTTTAAGGTTGCATGCAGTTACCCATGAAAACATCTCGTTGGTATTTATTTGGGTCATGGTAGAATTCACTGCTCATCCTTCAACAATTTGTTAGTTTATGTATGGGTCCAGCCTGTCACATCCGAAAGCAAAGACTCCTTTTAATTTACTAATTTAAAAATCTATGGGGCCTGCCTTGTGGCATAGCTGCTTAAGCTGCCACCCATGATGCTGGCATCTGATGTGGGCACTGGTTTGAATCCTGGCTGCCTCACTTCCCATCTGGCTCCCTACTTATGTACCGGGGAAAAGCAGCAGAGGATGGCCTAAGTGCCTGTACCCCTGCCACCCACATGAATGAAGCTCCTGACTCCCAGCCTCTGCGTGGCCAAGTCCTGGCTATTGTGGCCACTTGGAGCATGACCAGAAGATGGAAGATCTTCCCCACCCTGTTTCTCACCTTCATTCTGAAACTCTGCATTTTGAATAAAATAGACCTTAAAAAAAAGAGAGAGAGAGAAAACCACGAAAGCAAATTCAGTATTTTAAGGAGTTACACATACTCCAACGCAGAGTTAAAAATGTCTCACTATGCCAACCTTTTTGCAAATCTGTGCACTTTCTAGTTTTCTCAAGGAGCTGCAAAAGTGGAAAGTGCAAAAGTGGGAAAATCTTGACTAATCATAGCCTTAAATGTGTAGTAGAACTGGAAATCACCTTTAAAAACATAACCTACATTTTCCCCAAACTGGGTGAGAATAAATGCTATCTCTCCCGAAATTGTGAAATGTAGCATGATTATATCATATAAAATAAATGTGGAAACTTGTGTTGAAGAAATGATCTTCCAGACTAAATCTTTTTTGAAATTTTTACTTTGTTTTTGAGATGCATAGTTACAGAGAGAGAGAGAGAGAGAGAGAGAGAGACTGCTAGTTCACACCCCAAATGGCTGCAGCTGCTGGGTCTGTGCCAGGCTGAAGCCAGGAGCCATGAATTTCAACTGGGTCTCCCATGTGGGTGCAGAGCCAAAACATTTGAGTGAGCCATCCTCTGCTGCTTTTCCAGCCTTCCAGCCTTCCAGCCCATTGACAGGGGGCTGGATCAGAAATGGAGTAGTGAGGACTTGAGCAAGTGCCCATATGGCATTGCTGCTTTGCAGGCAGTGGCTTAATTTGCTATATCACACCAATGATCCCCAAATACAAAATTTGACTTTATTATATTTCTATGAGTGTTAACATCCTTTTAGTTTTTGTTACATTAATGTTGTCAATGATTTATGTTGCCCACCTTGTTTAGGTTACAAATATTCAAGAAGTCATTTTTTATCTGAACCCTTTGTTTTCAATCAATTATTTTCCTAAATAACAGCCAGTTTATCAGTTGTTCTGCTAAGAGTAATGAGCCAGTGGTCATCTCAGTTGTCTTTATTAATATATTTGATCTTTTTACTTAAACTGTGACTTTGTTGTGTATATATCAATATTTCTGACTCCCAGAATTGAGCAAGTATTTGCATAAAAGTAGGTTAAGTGAGACGTATGCCACACATAATCTAATTGTGATTTTGGGGGTTCATCACTCTTTGATTTCTTGGGTGAGAAGGAATATTCTGAAGGAAGTGATTAAAGGGACAGTTACCATGATGGTAAGATTTGGAGAATTTACAGGAGACAATGGACTTGTGGAGATCATACATTTTGATGGATTCAACTGATCTTTTGTGTTCATTCAAGCATCCAGTGCCTCTGGATTTTATTTTTCCACACAATTCACCCAAATGACTGGTGACTTGGGGATCATTTAAATTTGGATAGCAGTAGTGATAGGATCAGCAACATTAAACCAACGAGAGTGATTCTGTATATTAAATAGCATAAAAATAACTACTGGATTCTTCTGGAATAATGTAAGTGGTTTGTCTAACTTCACTTAATAATTCTGTTAAGATGAGTAATGGTTTATCTTAAAATGTGACTGACTCTAAAATGTTGGAGTTTGATTTGGAACAATTTTGCTGTCATCACGTTTCCCAGTGTAGTTGGTAGCTGTTCTAACTCTTTGACTTGCACAGTATAGCTTATTATGATTGGTAAGGGCTGTGGTTGAATACTGCAGATTGAAGAGTATACACAGATATAACTGCCCCGAGTGGCTTCATCCTCACACACCCAACCAAAGTTAGCACAGTAGGACAGCAGAAAGGTGGAGTAAGGATATACGTGTAGTTCATGTTTCACTGTGACTTAATGCTTCTTTGTGAACTTGTTCTTGATGGTGAAACCAGACTGCTTAAGGGGAAGAGTGCTCTAGCAGGCCTGAATTGGAGCCCAATATGAGTGCCTTGCCTCCTCAGCCTTGGGGCCCTTCCCTCTTCTGCCCTCTGGAGGATGGCAGGGAGCATGAGTGTCAGCACTTGTGAAAAAGATTCTGGACTGGAGGACAATTCTCCTAACCCTTCTCCACCTGTAGTCCCTGTAGTAGAACTGGTGGGGCTGGGAAGCAGTCAGAGGGATGGCAGGAAAGACAGTGGCAGGTTGGGATCTTCAGGTTGTTTGAGAACTGGATTCCTTCGAGTGGAGCCCGGCACAAATCATATCCATCCAGGAAAAATCAATTGCAGGATTAGTAAAATGGAGTAGGACATTAAGTCCAGAGGGTGATAGGTTCAAGTTTGCCATTCAAATTGGCGTTGAGTCAAAAGAAGGGTATATTTGGTGGTAAGGATTTGGGACAGTCTGACATAATTTTTGAATTTGATAACATTTTGATTCTTTGCCTGCCATAATACTGCAAGTAGTTATATATCTGATATTTAGTAACTACTTTCCCTGGGCCAGGCACTGCCTGGTGCATTACATGTACCTTACCCCTGTGATGTAGGTACCATTGTGGTGCTCACAAAGGTTGGGCACCAATAAAAGGCAGAGCCAGTGGCTGAACGCAGGCAGTCTGACCCAGGCTGCCCTGCTGCTAACATCTGTGCTGTGCCGTGTTCCAGCTGCAGCTTCACGAAAGTTTGTGATACCATCTAGAAACAGTAAGTTCCCTAAGAGTGGAGTGCAGGTGCGAGAGTAAGTAGAGCCTTTTGTATATACATACTATGCTAAGCACTAGGACATAGAGATTTTTGTGTTTGTCACCAAGAAACATTGAGTCCTGTAAGACACACCAGACAAACCATGGAACAGAGAATACATATTTATATGGTAGAATATGAAAATACTGTCTGTACTTAAGAATAGGTGGGAAAGAGACCAGAAGGTGTTCTTTAGAATTGAGTCACTTTCAGATACCTACCTGTGGATGCCTGAGCTTCAGTACTGCCACAGATATGCCTTCCTCTAAGGTTATGACCTTGAAAACAAGAACCCTGTTCACATGGCGATCAGGTTTGTTTGTTTAAAGTTTAGAAGAATTGTCTTCAACTGCGATAGTTGTTCTGAAGATCCCTAAACAGACGAACCTGTTAGGCTGTGGAAATAACTGGATTTCTCTTCATTTTCAAATACATTTAAAAATTTAACCACTATTTGTTTGGCTGTTAACCTGGAGACAGTTGGTGGCAGGGGGAGAAGGTAGTTACAAGCCTGGTTATAACCCTTGGCTTTTATTTGCCTTATTTCCATGAATTCTTCTTGAGTGAGAGCCTCTAGGTGTGAGAGAGCAGCGACAAAGACAAAACACACAGGGTTTGCCTTTCTGGAGAGTCTTTCCCTCATTTCCTTTGCTCATGTACATTTCACGTTGATCTAAAGCAAGCTTGGTGAGTTTCAGGATTTCACCTTTGGGGGCTATGTGCAGTGAGCACACTTCCTTCCCCAGCCTGTTGTCTCTAAGGGAAGAGGGTGAAGGAGGCGTTTTGCGGTTCTGTGAGGAGGCCTGTGGGGGGCAGCATGCGGTGGCTGTATCTGTGTCCGTATGGGAACAGAACAGGGCACACCTGTTTGGCAGTGCTGCAGACCAGCCACACGGGGATGAGCCTGTCCAGTCGCCTGCATCATAATATTGTTGTTGGTTGGAGACAGCTTCATCAGTCGCACTGGCACCTAGTTTCCATGGCAACAGCACTAAATATTCCTCTGGTGACTTGTGCTCTACATTCTGGCTGGATCAGAGCCCTCCTGTGGCAAAATATTCTAAAGATGTTAAAAGGGGGAAAAGGGCTCAACTAATAAATCTATTCTAAACGACTGAGTCATTTGTTTTGATTACCCGGGTGATTGCCAAATGTTAATTTAAGACTGAAATAGGCCATGAGCTCACTCCCCTAACAATGCTGAGTGTTTGAGCTAATACAGCTTGATAATGAGGGAGCCAGATCCACTGCCAGTGCTAATGTCATGATAAACAGACATTTGGAGAAATATGCAGAACATCTTGGCAGTTTTCCTTTAACTCTTAAGGGTTGTAAATAGAAAGTAGAATGTGTTACCTTGAGCCATTTCAAAGGAAGTTGACTTTTTAAAAAGAATTTCTAACTTTTCATCTCAATTCTCATTTTTTCCCTGACTTAGGCACATCAGACATTCTCAACTGCGTCTAACACTGCTGGAGACTGCGTGTTTTTCACACATCCAGTGTGAGGTGAGCTTTCTGAATTGCCCCACAAATTCTTACACTGAACCCCAGCCTTCCAATTTGTGGTGTTGTGGTGACATTACACAAAAACTTTGTTTGTACAGGAGATTTATGAGAGTTCACTTTAATGGAACTGCTGGTTACTCTAGATATTTTCAAGGCAAAATCTCATTTGCTTTGAATTTGGGGACATGAAAGGTGAATGTACTTAGGCAAAACATGCTGCTAGAAGGTTTTCTTGAAAAATAAAGATCTGCTCATTTAATAGCATGAGCCGTTAGGGAGCAGGAAAGCTGCATGGTACAAACACTGCGATGGGAGGGAGGAGATTCGTGGCCCACTGGGAGAAGGATGGGCTGACTGACTGCGTGAGGAGCCTTTCTGCTGTAGATGGAAGGAGCGAAGTGCAAAACTGACAAAGTCAAAGTTGGTGCTGGGAATACCAAAGACGCTTCCAGTTGGGCTGTGTTAACATGGGTCAGCAAAGATTTTTTTCTCATCTGCCCTCAAGTCTGAACAGCCCTGCCATGCTGGTGTGATAACATCTTTCATCTGCTGTACAGTGGATGGGCGTAGAACCCTCTTTGGTTAGCCACAGTGGCTTATTTATACTCTGATGGTCTAGGCGCCCTCATTTCTCTCTTTGAGAGAAGGGACCATTACGTTTCACAAGAATGAAAGGAAGGAACCTACAAGATGGCTCATCCAGGCACACTGCGGGAGTGCTTACTCTTCTTTTCTGCCCTGGTGTCTGAATTTACAAAAGAGGATGTGACATTTGCTAGCGCTGTGCCAGTCCAGATCTGCAGTTTACTTCAACAAAAGGCTATTGCATTTTATCTTCTTCACTTGCCTGTCTGCTCTTCCTTGCAGTAGCACAGTCAGTGTAGATACTCAGTTTTAGTTAGGGTAGTTACTTACTGAGTGGTTCAAGTTGCCTTTGTTACATCTATATGCTGAAGAGTTCATAGATTTAAAAATATAGGTAAACTGTCCCTTGCCAGAAATATTGGGGACAGGAAGTATTTCAGATTTCAGAAGTTTTCTCTTTGGATTTTGGGATATTTGTATATACAGAATGAAGTATTCTGGGAATGAAATCGAGGCATAAGCATGAAACTCATTTATGGCTCACACACACCTTATATACATACCTTAAAGAAGGTAGCTTTATGTAGTGTTTACAGTGTATCAGTTAAAAAATATATTTTTTGAGAGAAAGGAGCAACACAGATGCACACACAGAGAACCCATCCACCTATCTACTAGTGAACTCCCTAGATTACCTCAATGATTGGAGCTGGGCTGGGGGTGAAACTGGGAGCTGGGGCCTCAATCCTGGTCTTCCAAGTGGGTGGAAGAACCCAATTACTGTAGCCATCACTGCTGCCTGCCAGGATCCACATTACCAGGAGTTAGGGTATCAGGAATTGGAGTTGGGTGCTGAACCCAGGAATTTCTCTGCGGGTCACAGGCACCTTCACCTGCATCTTAACCGCCAGGCAACGTAGCTCCCACTCCCACTGTGATCCAGTCCATGAGGTTGAGTCTGGAGTTTTTCATTTATGGTATCATGTCACAACTCAGTTTTGGATTTGGGAGCATTTTGAACATCATAGTTTGGATTAAAGATGCTCAATATATGTATCTATTCAAATACCTAAGTATATTAGATCTTTAAAGACAAAAATGGAAAACGTTTAGAAATGCTTACTCTGAATTTATTAATTTTACCCATTTCATCAATTATGGCTGTAATCAGAAGTCCTTCCAGTACGATAAAATGTCCAGCACTTCTTCTGAGCTGCCAGAGCAGGAGCCTTCATCTTCAGGTCTGTACTCTGCCATCCTGTCTTTCATAGCTTCTAATGTAAGACGGTTATTTTCAAAGTTAAGAATTAAGTGATACAAGCATATTAAAAATAATAGAAATGCTAATCCTGACAGAGAAAACCAAAGCCAGTACTGTTTTAGCTCAAGTGGAAGACTGAATCACCCAAGAGCAATTTGAGAGCATTGCAGTCTGTTAAGAGCAGAGATCGTAGTTTTGTGTGCTCCCATAGTTCCTTTTTTGCCCCCAAGTTTTTCTGCATTAACAGAGATGAGATTCTTCAGAAAGTTAAGAGAGAAAAATGTCCTTCTATCGTATTAGCTGGGAATGCCAGCTATATTGAACTTGGCAGTTCACATGAAATGTTTTGTTCCTAGTAATTCCACTGCAATCTGGGACTTTGACCGGCTCCATCAGTAGGAAGCCTCACTAGAAACTGCGTGTACAAAGATGTGTTTGTAAAGGGCAGTTTCCTGTAGTTGTTTATTTGAGAGAGTAGAAAGAAAGATTTTGCTTCACTTTCTACAGGAGTTGGGTAGGGTTGGGTCATTCGGAATTCAGGAGCCCAGTATTCCAACTAAGTGTTGTCTTACATAGGTGGCAGACCCAAGTCTGCCATCCTCTGCCGCCTTCCCAGGCACATTATGAGGGGGCTACTTTGGAAGTAGTGAGGATTTGAACTAGCACTGTGTTATAGGATGCTGCTGTAACAAGTGGCTTCTTAACCAGCTGCACTACAGTGCCTGCCCTCAAATGGAATATTTTAATTGATTTTGGGAGAAGCCACATATTTGAAGTGGTTTTTCATGGGGAATCCCTATACCTACAAAACTGTATCATGGAAAATAATAAAAATAATTTTAAAAAGAAAAAAGAAGGAATACCATAGTGACATTACTGTTTCCAAAACTTTGCGTCCTTGGGTTTTATTCTCGAGTGGTGAGTTTCTCAGGTGAGTCAGTTAGATAGACTGTTTAATTGCTTCACTGCGATAGAAATAGATAGCATTGGCCAGATGTGTCTTGTGTTTTCTCCTGTTTTTTATTCCTTCACTCACTCAGGCCTGCTGTGTTCCAGGCCAAGAATCTCATGGTGAACAAAGTCATACTGTGTTTTGAGTCTGCCATTCATTCCTTCAAGATAGAGTGTCCCTGGATTTTCCCTTTTGCAGATAGGAAAACTGAGGATTATCTTACCTTTTTAGGTATTTTTTTTTTTTTTTTGCATTACATCATACAACAGTGAGTGGCCTAGCAGGTATCCAAGGCTATAGTTCAGAGTCCCTATCTCTGTGTTCCTCTTGAGCCTGTGACTGAGGCCACCTCCAAGTAAGCGTGTGCCTGTAATAAAGTATGTGATAAGTGCTGTGGATGCAGCTGTGTCAGAGACCCAGTGTCCAGAAATGAAAACAAACATCAGAAGTGTGTTTCATGCTCTGACTTTTCAGAAGTCTGTAATAACTGAACAGTTTGGGAAAATGGGCTTTGCAGTTTCCATAGGAGGGTTTGAAAAAAAAATGATAATGTGTCTTGTTGCAGTTTTATATAGTATTTATCATAGGTCAACTTTATAATTCAAAAACTTGAAATTATCATTTTAGGCTATTGAAATGTAAGCTATACATATAGTGTGATTCTAGTCACCTACATGGCCTAAGTTCAATACGAGTATTCTGTGTTTGTAAGAAAAGAGATAATATTATTAATTACTAAACACATGTTTCACATCTAGGAACTATTTTTTAGCAGTGACATATGGTTATTTTCATTATTGAATTAGCAGTTTTTAAATTTTCACAGAACACAGTATTTTAAGGTCCTTAGAAAAATTTGAAAGAGAGAGAAGAGAAGGAGGGAGGAGACACACATATACACAGAAAAACAGAGAGAGAGCGAGAGACAGAGACAGAGAGAATATCTTTATCTGTTGTTTCACTCCAACAAAACAGCTAGAGCTAAGCCAAGTAGAAGCCGGGAGTCAAGATTTTCTCCTGGGTCTCCCATGTGGATTCAGGGTCCCAAACATTTGGGCCATCTTCTGGTGCTTTCCCAGGCACATTAACAAGGAACTGGATCAGAAATGGGGCAGCTGGGATGCCAACCTGTGCTCATATGGGACGCTGGCATTGCAGGAAGAGTTTAGTTGGTACACCGCAGTGGTGGCTACAGAATGCAATGGTTTGAAAGACAGTAGACATAGTGACTTGGTTTTTTCACATTAGTATTGGTCTGACCTCTCATAGAAAACGAGCAAGCACAAAAATCAACACGAATGGGCTAGGAGGGCTTAATGAGTTTGGAAATCACCATTCTGCAGTTATTGTCTCAAAGTGATAGGCTGCTATGTGGCACACAAAAGCGTCCTTTGAAAGTATAAGTGAATTGCCATTATGGCAAAATGGAGAGATTTCACAGTTTTAAAGAATCCAGATATTGTAAGTTTCTCCTGAAATATCAGAAGATCTGGCACTTTGGAGTCCGAATTCCTGTTTGGCAATACCAGGCTGGAGTCACATAAGCACTGTTTTGTTAGGTGGAGCATGTACTATTGAGTTCTGCTGCCATATCTGATACTTAGGGCAAGAGGTCAGTTGCAATGATCAGAATGTTTTATTCTTACAGAATTATGAGTTTCCCATGCTGGCTATATAAATAAACTTGAGGTTGCAAACTAAAGGTTGTCCTTTCTCTCAACCAGAAACTCAGGTTGCTAACTTCTGTGTGTGTGGTATTGCATAGAGTTCATTTTAACAGGGTGCATTAAAGCGTTTCAGGGTTTATATTTCAGAGGAAAAGGGATGCCAACAGATGGTACCTAGTGAAGAGGAACATCAACAGGTATGGAATCCTCTAGATAGCGCTTGAACCCTCACTCTTTCTGTGGCCTGAGAAATAGAAGATCTTAGCCAGGCTGTTGGGGTCGAATCTTCCTATATAAACCTAGGTTTATTTTTAGTTGTGGCAAGGTAAGTAGGAAAAAACATTATTTTTACTACAACATAACACATAAAAGCAAAATTGAATTTTAATTTAAAAATCGTACTAAATTATTTCTAGTAAAAACTGCATGCATTAAAAGGTCAGTACTCATGAATTAAGAAATAGAACTTTTAATGTAATAATTATAGAAGAATATGTTTGTGGGACTGTCAGAAAATTTGGAAGTTAGACCACACAAAATAAATGATTAAATCTCTATATATGGTAATTTTAAGTCATGGAATGATGAAGAAATCAACAGATTTAAATATTTATAATCTATGGTTAACAAAAAGTATTATTAAATAAGAAAAGAACACACTGGAAAAAATCTGTGGCATATATGGCAAGATAATTTCTATTTTATACAGAGTGTAAGCCTGGCACATGGTAGGTGCTTCATCATTGCTGGCTGAATGAATCTTCCAGAGATGGGTTAACAGACATTCGTGTTTATCCCAAAACAGATAAATGCATGACAATCGTTCAGCCTCTTTGGTATACAAAGACGAGTATATTCAAGTATCAATAAAGTATGCTTTTTAGTTATTCAGTCAACAAAAAATGAAAAGAAAGCTCTATGCTTACATGATTATCTCGAAAGGGATATGTAGTTACTCACTGCTCACAGCCCTGTAAACCTTTTGATATAACCTTTTGATATTACAGTAATGGGAAAAGTCACAAACACTGGGACCCTTTGAGCCATTGATCCTCCTTTTGACACTCTAGGTGTTAGAAATAAATTACTGTAGGAAAAAAAAGCCATGTGTTAATAGACATTGATCAGAATGTTTCTTGGAGGGAAACAAAAATTAGAATTGGAGAAATGGTTTACATATTCAACATACTTTATTTTTTTTTACTAATTAGATTGTGATACATTCATACAGTGGAATTTCATAAATGTGTTAGATTACAGTATTGATATTTGCATAGCAGTCTTAAACGTTTATATAATATAGGATTACTGAAAAATGCAGGGTGCAGGTTTGTACAAATGTGATTATAACCATTTAAAGAAAGGTGTATAAATGCAGAAGAAATGGGGGCTGTATGGAAAGATGTAAGTATTTAAGGTTTTATTCATGTTACTGTGATGTGTCTTACACATTTATTTCACCATGCTCAGTTAGGGGCTGAGAGTCTTCTGCTCCCACTAACTTCTGTCCACTCCATATTCCAAGCAGGATATTCCCATTTCTCATGTAGTAGATGCTTAGTAAATCATGAAGTATGAAGACGACTTCTTGGTGCCCAGTCATGGGATTCTCATGGTATAGCTACATCCTGCTTGTCTTGTTCCATCATACATCAGCACCCATTTCTCTTCTGATATTCTGTAGTTGGTAGAAAGCATCGTGGTGTCTCGCATGAAAATTTCAACCATTTGTTTCAGAGTTTTTAGTTGATGTGTGCCAGGCAGGCAGTGAATCTTCATGTCTAAACGTCTAATGTGTGCTTACGGAAACTTTGAGTGGAGCTGTAATTCAGGGGAGCTGCTCACCTCATGATTTCGTCTGGATGAGCCCCCAAAGCTCCCGGTACGATTTCTTACACGAGGCCCATCTCCTTGCTCTGTATTGCTCTGTTTCAGATATACTTGCTTCCTCTGCAAGCACACTTTTTTTCCTTTTAATTAGGTCAGTTGCTTCATATCTGTTTTTTCTTTTTTTAACATGGTTTCCTCTGGCTTTGGCACCACATATTTTCCCTGTATGTCATTGCTGCTGCGCTTCATGTCGCAATCGTTTTTCAAGGGAAACGGAGAGCACATTGCCCAAAGGGGTAGCTCTCGACCCTTTTCCTTGCCTTTTGCTTGAATGAGCGTTCATGTTTCTTTTGGGCCTGGTTCTGTTTGGTTTTGTAGTCTTCAAGAGTCAGTTGTGTTTGGACTGAAAGATACTTAAGTAAAAATAATGGGAAATCAGAGAGATGTCTGGCAAAGGTGCAGCACATGTGTTAAGGTTACTGGTTTATTTATCTCCCCTGTTTCTATGACGACTGAATCTCAGTCTGGGATTTAACAGACTTGATTTTGACCTCTTCTACCATCTCCTCCTTTTCCCAGCCTGTAATTTAGAAAGAATTTATTTTCACTTGAGGAGTCAAACTGCCTCACATATAAAATGGGTCCTGACTGGACTCTGCAAAAGTGCAATCCTGAGCCGAGTGCACATGACATAAAGAAGCCTAAGAAGGCTTGCAGATGAGTATGATGCGCACAATGCCCCTCATCCCAAGCAAATAATTTTATTTTCAATGAAATAAATATTGTTGAGCTAATATAAATGAACAGTCTAGAAGAGCTTCTTCATATGAGAATGTTTTTCACTTGATCTTGGCCAAAAAGCCTAGAAGTGATAGAAGGGAACCTTTTGTCAGGATATTAGTTCACTGGGAACATCTATTGACGGTTTCATTTTTAAAAGGTTGCTTTATTTATCTGAAAGGCATAGTTACAGAGAGGGAGAAATGGAGAGGGAGAGAGGACAGAGAGACACAGTGGCTAAAGTTGAGCTGATCTGAAGCCAGGAGCCAGGAGTTTCTTCAGAGTCTCCCACAAGGGTGTAGGGACCGAAGCACTTGGGCCATCATCTGCTGCTTTCCCAGACACTATAGCAGGGAGCTGGATCAGAAGAGGAGCAGCTGGGTCTTCAACTGGTGTCTGTATGGAATGCTGGCGATGTAGATGGCAGCTTTCCTTGCTATGACACAGCCCCGATCCCTACATTGTTTGTTTAAAAAAATACTTCCAAGGTCCGTGTGGTGGCTTATCAGGCTAATCTCCCAACTGTCGTGCTGACATCCCACCTGGGCTCTGGTTCAAGTCCTGGCTGCTCCATTTCTTTTCTCAGCAGAGGATGACCCAAATCATTGGGGCCCTGCATCCGCATGAGAGACTCAGAAGAAGCTCCTGGCTCCTGCTTTTGGGTTGGCTCAGTGTGAGTGAGCCATTGCGGCCATTTGGGGAGTGAACCATCAGATGGACAATCTCTCTTCTTTCTTTGTTTTGTCTTCCAGATGTAAATCTGCCTTTTATACAAAATTGAATTGTTAAAATATCTCCACCATCCGTTATGGCAGGCCTGACCTGAAAAACAGCGTATTGTAATATTTAGAGGAACTCTCTTGGCTTCCTAGCTCTGCCCTCTCTGTCAGACCTTATAGAGTTGCCAGATGCCTGCCTCTTTTAGTCTTCTAAAAATTTCCCATTTTTCTCATTGGTACAGTTAAGGCACAAAGAGTAAGGAAGTTGTTGGGGTTACTCTCAATTTGTACCTCCTTCCAAAGAGTTTCCAGTTTCCTAGAGAGCAAGAATCTAGGTGTTTCCTTCGTTTATGCTCTCACACTCTTGATATCTTTGTTTCGTTCCACACGGCTCTAATATTCATATGCCTAATAACATTGGAGGATATCGTTAAATGGAACGTCCCTTCTCCCTCATTTAAGATGGCATCATTTTTCTCTCTAAGATGTAATCATGGATTTTGCCACTTATATTCTGAAATGGAATAGTTCATTGTATTTACTATATCACACATCCCTTAATTAGTCTTATATATTTGGACTCATTTTAAAATAAGCTACAGACATCTACACACACGTATCACCTCTAAACACTTCAGCATGCATGTCATTATGTGGCTTTCAATTTTGACATTCTCAGAGCTGCTATCAGATTAGTTGACATCCTAGCACCTATTTTAGTGGTTGCTAAGAAGTGATTAACTAGAATGGGAAATATGGTCAGTTTTGAGACTCTGGGGAGTCTCCATTTGTTTCTAAATGCTAGTAAGTATACAAACACTCATGAAGGTACTTCAGGAAGTTCTTAGAAAATGCACTGTATGAAAACGTGTACAGATTGCCATTTGTACACCAACATAAATGTACCTATTTTATTTTTTTCATAAATTCTTTGAAATACCCTTGTACACAATGCTGGTCCTTTCTGCCCTATATTGGAAGATTAGCATATAAATTTAATTTGCTTATAAGAATGAAACTGGAGAGCTAGGTTTGTGGATAGTAGGGCAAAAGCTTGAAATTAGGTACTGTAACAGTGAAATATGAGTGGAGTTGGTTACTATAACAATGAAATACAAGTAGGGTTAGGTAGGTTTAGAATTAGGAAGTTATCATTATGGCACCACTTTCTTATACAAAGTCTGCAGAGGCTCATGTAGCTATTTATAATACCTAAGTGTCATAGATTTAATAAACATAAGAGCACAAATAGATTCTTTCTAGTCTAGTGGTTTCGACTTATGATCCTTGAAACCCTAGAAATTCATAGCCATGTTTTAGATATTTCATCAGCATCTAATTATATTTTTACAAAGCGTATTGGATATTTAAAAAAAGTAGGATAGGACAAAAGATGCACTAAGCAATTTTGTAAGTTTAACATGTTGGAGAATACTTACTGACTTTAAAGGAAGTTAAGCCTGTTAATGTCAACCTAAAATAAGATTTTGAATAACACTTATCTGTCATTCATTAACGTCAGGATAGTATTTCTGTTGAGGGAATAAAGACAAAAGGTCTACAGCAGGGCCATTACACTAAAGCCATGGGTGTTAAGGCAGTGACCTGGGAGAGCTGAAGTTACAGTTTGGTTTCCACTTACCATGAGTTCTTACCCATCTGTTATATTTAGATTTTTTCCCTGGTACCTTTAGGAATATGGAAACAGATGAGTATATGCTTTAAACTTGAAACAACCATAGAAGGAGAAAGATGGGCAGGAAGCTGGAGGCTGGCTACAGTGTCGTCCCTCAGATGGGGTTGTGTGAATGGGTTACCTTCAGAAGGAGTCTTCTCTATGTCCATGATCCAGACTTTTCAACAGAAGTCTGAAGTATACATATTGCAATTCGGTTTGAGATTTTCTTGACTTCTTTGTGCCTGGAAAACCTTAATGTGAATTTGACATCTTTCTTTCATGTACAAGCTAACATAACTCACTTGAGTTCTTTTAGTCCAGATTGCACCCCATTCCCCTTGGGAAATCAGTAGCTGCTTCAGTGTAGCTGCAGTGGAGTTGTAAAGATTTTGACATACCTATAATGTAATTTACTCCAAGTGGTCACTTGTGCAACCCTCACGTAGAGGCAACCACTGATAGGTCACTGTCCTTTTTCTATCACATGTGTCTTCATTCCTCTGTTCATCTATAAACAATATTTTTGGATTTCCTTAGTGATTAACTTCATACAAGGTACAAAATTATGGAATGAATTAAAAGTGAGGTTTTTGGTGTAAAAAAATTGAAATTCATGCCTATTTTAAACATTCATTCTATTTGAAAGAGTTACAGAGAGAGAGAGAGACAGAGACAGAGAGGGACAGAGAGATTGGATCTTTGATTTGCTGGTTCACTCCCAAGGGGCTGCAATGGCCAAGGCTGAGGAGGCAAGTCAAAGCCAGGAGCCAGGAACTTCATCTACGTCTCCTATGTGGGTGTAGAGGACCAACTCGGGAGCAGCCTCTGCTGCTTTCACAAGTGCATTTACAGGGAGCTGAGTGGGAAGCGGAGCAGCCAGGATAGAAAACACACACATGTAAGGTGCTGGTTTCCCAGGCTGCAGCTTTACTTCCTGTGCTATAACAGTAACTCCTAGTTTTCTCATGATACGTGTTTTTTGAGAAATTTTTGAAGACCTGAAGGGTTTCAGAAGTCTAGCTTTTTGAATTTTACACAACTATGCCTAAATTGCCATAGGATACAGTGAAAGAACAATGTAAAATAAACTCAGTTTTAATGGAAAACGGTTTGGAAGCCTTATTTTAAAAGTAACATTTTTTTCTGGAATTCTGGCACGGAGTTGGAGAAATGCTGGTGTATTTTAAAACTTTTTTTGTGACTCAGACGTTAGTTACCTATCCTCAAATAAGGGTGGAGTACGATTGTCAAGTTTTCTTTCATCAGCGACTGAAATTGATTATCTTAGACTTCTTAGAGAGAGGCAGGAGCATCTGTAAGTGTTATAAATATCAAGTGTTGATTATTCCCATAAAATCGATTGCATTTGGAAGTTAGAAGAGCAATGAATTGAACTGGCTCTAATGCCAAACATTGGTGTCAATGTATTTATTGAAAATTATTTTAGGGCCTGGCGGCGTGGCCTAGCGGCTAAAGCCCTCGCCTTCAACGCACCAGGATCCCATATGGGCGCCGGTTCTAATCCCGGCAGCTCCACTTCCCATCCGGCTCCCTGCTGGTGGCCTGGGAAAGCAGACGAGGATGGCCCAAGGCTTTGGGACCCTGCACCCGTGTGGGAGACCCGGAAGAGTTTCCTGGTTCCCGGCATCGGATTGGCGAGCATCAGCCCGTTGCGGTTCACTTGGGGAGTGAAACATCGGACGGAAGATCTTCCTCTCTGTCTCTCCTCCTCTGTGTATATCCGGCTTTCCAATAATAATAAAAAATCTTAAAAAAATTAAAAAAATATTTTTAAAAGATTTTATTTGTTTTTACTGGAAAGGGAGGGCTACAGAGGGAGAAAAAAAGAGACAGACCTTGCGTCTGCTGGTTCACTGCCCTTAAATGGCTCCTGTGGTTAGAGCTAAGCTGATGTGAAGCTGGAAGCCAGGAGCATTTTCTAGATCTCTCATGTGGGTGCAGGGGCCCAAGCACTTGGGCCATTTTTGCTGCTTTCTGAGGCCATTAGCAAGGTGCTGGATAGGGAATCGAGCAAGCGGGATTTGAACTGGCGACCATATAGGATGCTGACACTGCAAACAGAGGCTTAGCTTGATAGATTACTAGTGTTGGCTTCAAAGTACAAGTTATTTTAAAAAATGGTTGCAATTTCAACAAAGAGAAAGGGGATGAAGAGGAAAGGTTCTAGTGGGTGACCCTTGGCGGTTTATGTGGAAACACTCCCTATATTTCTGCAAAGCTATCTTGTTCCTTTTATTCTCAATGTCCTGAATTCTGTCCAAACACTGTCCTTTGGCCCAGGGGACTGATTGGGTATGTTTCCTTCTGCAAGTCTTCACTAGCACTTTGGAGTTAGCTGGCAGGAAATCATTTGAAAACATTCCCAGTCCGTTTTTCCCACTCTATTGGGGTCTACCCTGTTCTTTCTGTGTCAGTTCCAGCTGCTGTTGCTTGGGTAGAAGCAAATCTTTGCTATGTTCCCAATGTCTGCGTGGTCCAAGAATGTTGAATAGATAGAAACAAAAAGTTACATTTGGGGCAGAGTTTAGATGGGAGATGTGGGAGGGGAATTTGGAGATTAAATGTAAGAGAGGACATCCATTGTGGCCTAGCAGGGAAAGCTGCCATTTGAGAAGCTGGCATCTCATAAGAGTGCTAGTTTATGTGCTGACTATATCACTTTCCATCCAGATCCCTCCCGGTGGCCAGGGAAGCAGCAGAAGATGGCTTGAGTCCTTGGGCTCTTGCTCCCCAAGTGATAGACCTAGATGAGTTTCCTGGCTCCCAGCTTCAAGCTGGCCCAGCCCTGACCATTGCGGCCATCTGAGAAATGAATTGGCAGATGGAAGATCTCTTTTTCCTTTTGTCTGCCTCTGTAATACTGACTTTTACATCAATCAGTATCCTAAAAATGTCATGGAAAAATAACATTAAAAGATAAATTTGTTGGCTGTTAAAGGAAACCTTTGCATAGTTTTATCCTAATATACAATTCTGTGAACTTATCAAAGGCCCTTCTCATTTTGTCAGAGTGTGAATGTTAAAATACATTTTATAGACATTTGTAAAATAGTTCAAACACATGGTCCTTTAAAACCCATAAAAACTTGGTGGCTTGATGGAAAAGTATAAAATTTGGTCTTGGGATGAGTGTTTCAAGTTGAAGTTTTGATTTCCTCACTACTGACTTGCTTTTTTGATCTCAGAATGTGACCTAACTGTGATTGCTTCATAATCACAAAGACTATATAAGTGAATTACTGTATACAGTGTAATAATTGAGTTTTAGACTCTGGTTTCTATTATAGCTCAGGTTTAAGAATGTTTATATGAATTATTTTATTATATACTTGAATATGAACATTATGCTCCCCATAGAATTTAATTGAATTTGAAGAGTAAATAAAGTCCATATAAAATATGGATACTTCATATTTTATAGCTCATATTGCAGTACCACTCATTCTAAAGAAGCACAAATGATCTGTTTATTGATTTAAGACAAGTAAGTTGGCTGGAGTCCTATTGGTTGGAAGTATAAAAACTAACATGAAACTTTCAAACTTTTCAATTATTATAGCTATCACTCTTAAACAAATGATGCTTCACAAGTATGGAAGGTTACTTTTCTTCCTGCAAGACATCTATCTGTTTAAAATACCCCAAATCGATTAGATGATGTACTTACGACTGGTTGGAAGGTGGGACAGTTTTCTAGATTTATGCTTAGGGCAGGTGATAGAACTTGAGCTTCTATTCTTAGTCTGACTTCTCTTCCGCCCCACCCCCAAGACAAGACAGTTAATCTTTTCAATGTGTCAGTTTATCCATCTGTATCACCTGTAGTCTTACTTCATCAAAATAGTACCTATTTTATATTTAATCATATTTGAAGACTTGATATAGAAAGTGGAATAGAAGTTCGAATTGCTGTGTAGAGAGTATTTCTGTGCTAAATGACAATCTTGACAAATTACTAATTACTACATTTAGAAAGTTACAACTCCAGAGGGAATTGATATTTGATATTGTTGTCCTGTGTGCTCTAAGTTACCACCATAACAGTAGGAAAATAAACCCTGTCCTGGCTGTGTGACAAAGGGATTAACTCACTGCTTCAAGTTGTTACTAAAGCTTCAGCCCTTTCAACAACAGATGTAAAAAGTGTCCCTTACTTTATTTATCATTTTTTCCGAATACAAGTCTTAACCTTAATTTTTCTTTTGCTGAGGGTTTTCCGAATTATTTTGAAATTATTTCTCTGTAAATAATGATCAACCACGTGTCAGTAACTTAAAGGAACTAAAAATACCCTGGAGAACTAGGCAGAGGAGTATGCTTTTGATTTTTAGATCAAAGCAAAGAGGGGGCGGATTATGTGGTATTTGCTTGGTATACATTTGCGCCCAGCTCCTTGTGCCTTTGCAAAGAATTAAATACTAATGAAATACAAGAATGTTGAATAACTGGACTCTTTAGCAAAGTTAAAATATCCATATTGCTATTTTCTAAATTGTATATTTCTGGAAATGTGGGCTAAAAAGAGAGAGGAGCTCTTTCATGGAGAACTCTGGGTTTTTTTTTTTTTTTACAGTGATATAGACTTTATGATGACAGATGTTCTGTGTATGTGCACATATACTTGTGAAAATTGCATGAGTCATGTGAGAAATTAGGTGCCTTTGAAAAATCAGAACACATTACTTAGGTACAAAGAATGGTTTGTGCATATAAATGTAATTTTTAAATGAATACATCATTTATTGTTTTTTAGTGTATGCAGTGCTTGGGCACATGTCATTTTCACTTCTGTTTGTGAAATAATTCTGTAGCCAAAACAGGGTAGATATTAGCTTCCCTGTTTCATAGACAAGGAAAAAATAAATACGGCTAGTGAGCAACTTAGTAGGGGTAGAGCTTACGATCTGGGGTTCTTTGTTCCCATGTTCATGTCTCTTTACTTGAGTTGTAACAGAATAAAATGAACAAACTTGCTGTTCTTTTCATTAAATGAAAGCTCAAAATTAATTCAGTTTTTAAATCATTTAGTTTTTAATTCTGCTAAATCTTAGTGAAATTTCAATCTGCTACAAGCATTTGAGAATTAAGTATCCTGTTTAACAGCTCTCAAGCTAATCTCTTTTCTGTACATTTCCTGATCAAATCTGATCATTTATATAGATTTTTAACACTTGTTTGTGACATTAAATGAGTAGACAGTTTAGAGGTAAGGGTTTGCAATGTTAGTGTAGTCCCAATTTGCCACAACAATGTGACTGAAGATTTGTATTTTTTAGCTGGTGTGTGCACTTTCAAAATGGTTTGCATATATGAAAATGATTTAGAAACATCAACCCATTTCCTGAAATCCAAAGAGTGATTTTGTTTAGAGTGCATTGTGAGATTGGAATGGAGTGCTGGTGACCTTTCTTCGTCTATATTAAATTGGTAACTGAGTGACAAACAGCCATTAGGGATCTCCTGGTTTCAGTTGGTTTTATGTGACCTTTGAAGACTAAGGGTTCATTTCAGAAAACTGCCCTTTGAGGCTATAGATTTTGAGCTGCTCTTTTGCTTTAAGGGAGAATTACACATGTTTAAAACTCAGACACTGATACAGTTGAAAAATTTTTGACAGATTTATGTAACATGGGAGGATGGTGTTTTGCCCTCCCAGCATGCAGTTTTAAGGTCAGATCTGTGACTCAGAGCTGTGCACTTCCCTGGTGGTATGCATCGATGACATGGTGCCAGGTTAATCATCCAGAAGGGCTTGTGCCCAGCTCAGGTTGCTCCATTATAATCCCCAGCTGAGAGGCCACCTTTCGTTTTTTTAAAATAGAGAAGACAACATGAACATTTGAAAGTCAAATGCCATATGTACTTGATAGCTTTTCAGCCTGAAGTCTTGTTCATAGAACATTAAGATGTCTCCTTAACTTGGGGGAAGTAAGTCCTCCATTGACATTAATCTGTTCTGACGATTACATGAATGTATGTTGTGGTCGTTGTCATTGTAAGGATTTTATAATAAGTTCATGTTTTCTATTTATTTATTTTAGTTTGCTGGCAAGCCATTGTGATCTAGTGCAATGAGTACTGGATCTGGAATCAGTTCAGTTCCAGAACTTCTTACTCTTATCTAATCATAATTTGATATGCAATCTGTAATAGATTATGGTAATACAAGGTATGATTCTCTTGAAATCATTAGGCCTTTAGAATGTCAGGTGTTTCCGGAGATGTTTACCCTGATTAGACATTATTACCTGGTATATACATGTATTGAAATATCACATGATACCCCACTGTGTACTGTTCTGTGAGTTAGTTTAAACTTTTGTTTATGGTATCAGAGGAAGATAATCTGAGTAAACTAACTGCTTTTTATAATTGTTTGATTTTACCTTTTAAAAGCTTAGATATTTAATATTGCTTCAAGTATTAGGAGTGGGAGCAAGTATCTTGAGATGCAACATAAGAAGTAAATTAAGTTTAAGTGAATTGTGTATGTTGACACAGTTGAATGCTGTGTGTGTGTTAAATGGAAGCACTTTATGTGCTGACATGGATGATCTGGAAGTAAGTAGAAAAGGAAAAGCAAGGTGCAGGGGGTGGTCTAGTGTATATCATATTTAAAATATTATATATTAAAAATATATATACATGCGTTTTAATATGCTACATACTTTTTATATGCCCAATGTCTCTGAAAGCATAAAGACAACATTGATATTATTGGTTATCAATGAGGAAGGGAAAAGTCAATGTTGGAAGAAGCAGTAGATGGAAAAATTTGCACTACAGGTCTTTCGTATCTTTTCCAAAACACATATACATAACCAAAGTAAATCTATGCAAAAAAGAATGTTTACAGCAGCGTTATTTATAATAGCTAAAAATTACAAGCCTAAATGTCTTGTAGGCTCATGACTGGACAAAAAGTATTCAGTGTATCTATACCATGTGATGTTATTCAGCCATAAGGAGTGAAGTACTGATCCATGCTGTAATTCGAATAATCCTTGCAAATAGTCTGCTAAGTTTATGAAACCAGCCATAGAAGGCAAGGTATTGGATAGTTCTATTTTTCTGAAATGTCCGGAGGAAACATTCTTAGAGACAGAAAGGGGAGTCGTGGATTCCTGTGTGGTCAGAGATTGCGAAAGGGGAAAGTGCTAAGAGACTGTCGAGGCTTTTGTTGATGGTGTCGTGCAGTTAGATGATAGTGATGGTTTCTCAACCTGGTTAATATGCTAAAACTAATGAATGGTACACTTTAAGGCAGTGAATTTTGTGGAACGTGAATAAATAAAATTTTGAAAACTCGGTGGAGTTCTGAATGAATGCAGAAAACTTTAGAAGAGTCACTGTGAGCATAGAAAACAACAACTTTCTTAAGATTTTCTGCCTAGGAAGTATGTATTGCAAACTCTTCAGATTTGTCGTTGCTGATAGTGCCAAAGGACTTCATGTCATTAAGCTACCTCCTGTTAATGCTCACCAGTTATCTATTCACTTTCTGGAAGAAAATAACTAAGGGAAGGATTTTGGTGATGTGAGATTAGAATTGAAGTTGTGGGTCTTTGCAAGTGTTACCACTAGGAGAGCAGGTTATGGGGATTTTCAAGGAGCCTCACTTGGATTAGTCTGCTGTTTCTCTCAGCTTATCCTAGAGCTATTCTTACCTCTATGCTGTTGCGATACTGTGACTCCCCCGCCACCCTTGGTTTCCTGTGGTGAGCTGACTCTTATGGTTAGAGGAGTCCTTCCTTATGGGAGGGAATTAATTACCTTTAGGGCTCTGGGTGAAATCCGTGGATCTGGTAATGCACTAAGTGTTGTGGGTTTCTGGGTCCTGGAGGGCTGTCCAGAAGGACAAGTGACAACATAGCATCAGACCTGCCATGGGTTGGTCAGATGATAGTTTTCTGAAAGTCTACTCCATGTATTTAAACCGAGAGTGGAGGGTGCTTCACTATAATGTATCTAGCATGAAGAGTGGGGTGGACAATGCATGTTTTGGTTGTGACATTTCTGAGCCTTTGAGGTGTTGGCGAATTTACCTAAGCTACAATGTCTCAGCGTGAGTAGCCTTACCTCACCTGAGCTGCTGACCATCATTTGCGAGCCCTATCCAGATAGAGTCTTCTAGGTCCGTGGCTTTAGCATTCATTCATAATTAGCTTACCTTATAGAAAACTAAAATACGCATTCTAACTGGAGCTGTTTAAGTGGATAGAAGTAGCTTCTTTTCCTTGTTGCTCTTACAGGCCAGTTTAAGCTTGGAGAGTGCCTAGGACATTACAGTTTTGTCTCTGGCATTCTTATCATTCTTAGACCCAGTGTCTACAACTAGGCTCTTGGTCAAGAGCCTAAGTTGTTTTCTCTTTACTACGTGTCCCCTAGAAACTGATAAACATGAGGATAACGTGTGCTTGCAGGAATGTGCTACCCAAGGCAGCCATAGTTAAAGAGAGTAGTTGAATAACTAATAATACACAGTACTTACTATGTACCAGTCACTATTCAAAGTGTTAGAAATATTTACTGCTTTATTTGTCATAATGGTCCTGTGATATAGGTACCCTTATTTCCCCATGACCCAATTGAGTCACAGGGAAGTTTAATAAAATTCTTCAATAGTGTACAAGCAAAAGGTAGTTGAGGCTACATCTTTTTCTCAACATCCTGTCTCTAATTCCATGTTCTTAGTCATTACTCAGTTATTTTCAGGGAACTTTAAGCACACTCACTAACTCAGGACAAGGTTTCATAATATTTGTGTTAGAACTAAAAGTGTAGTGTTCAGGCAATCTCAAAATTAAGTCTTGATTTTTTTGTCATGGGGACCTTCAAAAATAGGAACGATCCATTCTGATCCATTTTATCTGAATTTCTTTGAAAGCAGTGGAATGATCATCATCACTCTTGATTTCTGCATCTCTCACAATATGGTTTTATTCACAGTGGGTGCACACTACATGTATTTGTTCTGTTTAAGTATCATACAACTTGAAAACAAATAAGAAGGGTTGGGATTTGAGGGATGACTGTATTAGTCTTTCCAAGTGCTTGTCCTTCAGTGCCCTCTGCTACTGTGGTCTAAGAATCCTGTTGGATCTTAGCTGCTGGGCTTCGTGTTCCTGTCCTCCTTCATGTACTTGCTGCTTATGGTTTAACGTCGAGAGCGTTGAAATCATTTTGTTCCTTAGGTGTTGACATTTCAGGTAGACTGCTCCTCCATTCAGCCTCAGCCATGTGTCTCTCAGCTTTATGTTATCTATTGTTTCCCGTTATCTCAGCACAAGTGTATGTTTGTTTCCTTTGACTTTGTTCTTGTGATGGTATCAGAGATTTTATTAAGTGTTTTTACCTGCAAATCAAACACCTGTCCCTTAGTCTCAGGGTCTGGGACACAGATTTGCCTCTGCTGATAACTGCTGAAGTCGAAGGATCATGAGCCGCATTTACCATTAACCACATTCTCAGGTTTTGCATTGTCATCAATAAGGATCTCTTGGAATCAGTTCAATATGGTGCAAGGAAAGGTGCCTTCAGAGTGCAGATAACCATATTCTAGACCCAGAGCTGTTGTTAACTCAGGGAATCAAGTCAGCTGCCCATCTCTGGGTTTCAGTTTTCCCCTGTGAAAATGAGGTGGTTTGGCCTAGATGGTATTGAAGACCTTTCCAACTCTGTCATTGGGCAATCATTATGAAGATAGAAATGCAGCTTTTGGAGGAAGCTAGACACTGTCCTCACTGTCTGCAGATGGATCAACAGGGAAGATAGAAATCTAACCAGAGCTCACATATCAGCAACCAGAGATCACCTTGGCACTAAGTGTGTGCTCTTGCATGGAATCCAAATTGAGACACTGCTCAGGCAAATAAGTGGCCCTCAGGGAAAGTTGGCAGAAGAAGGTCAACCAAATTCTCATTTTATTCACTCTTCTTTCCTCTTATGGATATACATTAGCTAAGTAAATTAGAGTAGGCTCACGGAATGTTTAGCCTTCAAGCATCTAATGGCAGCTTGAAATGTCCAGAACAGGTGGGCTTGGTGAATGCCAGGACTTAGCATGGCTGAAAGGGTGTTTTGAGTCATGGCACATGGCAACATGGAAATAAAACAGATACATCACAAGTGGGTGGTAGAAATAGACTGGAAGAGAATTTTAACACCTAAACTATGACAAAGATTTATCCTACCAGCTTCTTGATTTCATGAAGCATTCATCTTCCTTTGATTTGAGATTCCTTATTTGTATTTATGCTAAAATTAATTCCAGTTTCCATTTGTTTTCTTTTGGTTTTCTCATGCGTTATCTTTCAAATGCCACCTCTACTGTTTTTTAATGTGAAATCAGCATAATTAATTGTTTTGAAAGTTGTATTTGATCAGTAACATTATGATAGTGATTTCTGATTAGAGTCTCATTTCTATAGGATACGGTTGAGATAGTTGCTACTTTTTGACATAGCAAAGGACAGGTTATGGGGACAGGGAGACATTCAGAAGTACAGCTAATCATTGGGTGATGTTTTCTAAAACTCAGATGACAGATTCCATGACACATGTGTAAGTCTCAATCCTTGATGGAATAGTTTAATGAAACCTTGTAATCCCCGGTCCATTTTGAAATGAACAGATTTTCAGTGGACTAAATGAGCCCTGTCAGGGCATTTTGCTGTTTGTGGAGTTTAATTTCATGTATTTTCCCCACTTGTCATAGCCATACTTTACTTTTTTCTGAGATTCATACGGTTCAAGGTTTGCTTTCAGTCGCACCTTGTCTGATGAACTCAGCCCTCATGTGATTCTGAGTGTGCTCCTTCATCTTAGTCTTTAGAGGGAATGCCATGAATTATGACATTTGAGCAGTGACTTTGCACAATTGGACTTGTCAGTAGGAAAAAGTACTCATCCCACCTTAAAGATTGACAGGAACATGAGACGGCTGAAGCTCTCTCTACTGGGGTTTTTCTGGCAGGAGTACATAGGACAAGAAATACTTCAGAGAGCTCAATGTTGAATCACATCGTTATCATAGGGCATGACTAGATGCCTTGATCTTGCAGTTGGAGTCACTCAGGAGAAATTGTTGGCGGAGGAGCTACTGGCCTGGCAAGATATATTGAGGAAAATACTTGCAGTGTATTAGTTTAATATAATAGGCACCAAAAGAAGAATGTCAAAAAATTAAGATGAAACAAATGCCATGTTTGTATCTTAAGTTGTATCTTAAAAGCTTGGAGCTTTTAAATAAATAAAAAGATCTATTTACTAAAGATTTATATTATTTTCATTGAGGAAGCAGATGTACAGATAGGAGAGACAAAGATCTTCCATCTACTGGTTTACTCCTTAAATGGCAGCAGTGGCCAAGGCTGAGCTGATCCAAAGCCAAGAGCCAGGAGCTTCTGGGTCTCCTACATGGGTACAAGGTCCCAAGGCTCTGAGCCATCCTCACTGCTTGCCCAGGTCACAAGCAAGGAGCTGGATGGGAAGTGGAGTAGTTGAGACATGAACCGGCACCCATATGGGCCTCAAAGAATTGTAGGGAAAGAGGGGAGAAACAGGAAACAAGACATCTTCCATCCTCAGGTTCACTCCCCTAAATGACAGCAACAGCTAGTGCTCAGCAAGCCTGAAGCCGGGAACTCCATCTGGGTCTCCCATGTGGGTGGTGGGGGCTCAAAGACTTGGACCATCCCTCCACTGCTTTGGCAAGCTGTTATTTGGAGCTGGATCAGAAGTGGAGCAACCAGGACATGGACCAGCACCCATATGGGTTGCGAGTGCTGCAATTTCTGTCTTTACTCACTATGCTGCAATGCTAGACCCACCAGTTTGAACTTTAGAAGTGTGATCCTCTTGGAAACATTTCAGAGGTGAAGCATCTATGATTAAAGTGCAAGAATTCCATCCAATGGAATTCCATTGTCATCTTACTGGTGTTACTATTGACAGTTTGGAGCTCATTAAAGCAGGAGTGGAGACTGACTCCATTTGGGCTTCTGTCGTTTTGCCTGGCCGTGCTTAGATATAGGACTCCAAATTCAATAAATGTGTAGCAAGTCAATTTTTTAGTTGATGATTTATATATGGCTTGTGAATGATGCTATAAACATGCAGAAAAAAGTCCCTCCCCCCTGAACTAAAAGAAATTCATTATTAACACCTCTGAAGAATCTCATTGCAAAAAACCAAAATAAAAAATCCCCCTTCCCCATACCAGCTTTACCTTCCCATTATCCCATTTGTGTTTCTGATCACCCACAATCTGAACTTGAGAGCGATCTTTTGTTCCTCCCCTTCCTTTATGGCTCATCAGCCCTTTCAGTCTTGCCTCACAGTGTCCTTCGCAGCTAGTTTTTCCTGGATGCGGATTGCCAGCACCTGTTGTCTGTCCAGTCTCTCTTGACTTCTCATCTGAGTAGTGTAGTGCCAATCTAAGCCATTCCCTGCCTCCAGACTCCCTTCCTCTGAGATCGGTTCTTATCAGTGCTTGCATCACTCTGCTCTCACCTTCCCTTGCACCAGATGCAAAAGTGCTGTTCACTTTCTGGCTTTTGTGTCTGTAATATTGGGCATCACCATTTCCTTGTCCTATACTTTCGTTGCTCCCAGCCCAGCTCCATCTCCATCCTGCTCCCGCAGCAATCCCTGTGTTCTTGTATGTTTACTCACACTATAATATTTTCTCGTGATGTCCCTCTTTCCTTGCATATTGCAGACTTAACCGTTTCTCAGGAACCACTCAATTGCCACGAAACACATCAGGTCTTTTCTGATCCCCGAGCCTGACGTGCTCTTTCCCTGTGAAGAAGTCTTGGAGCCGGCATTGCAGTGCAGCTGTGATGCCAGCAACTCATAGGGATGCCGTTTGAGTCCAGGCTGCACCAGGAAAGTGGTGGATGATGGCCCAAATGCCTGGGCCCCTGCCTCCCATGTTGGAGACTTGGATGGAATTCCAGGCCCCTGGCTTCGGCCTGACCTCGCCCTGGTTGTTGTAACCACTTGGGGAATGAACCAGTAGATAGATGTAAGACATCCCCTTCTCCTTCTCTTTGTGTAACTCTGTCTTTCAAATAAGTCTTTCAAAGCATCTTGATAATACTGTGTATGTCTTACGCTACTTGCCATGTGTGGCCGTTATTTATAATTTGTTTAGGCAGACTTGGTAGTAAAGTTGGACTGTATTTTATTCTTTGTAACCCATGAAATATTTTTCATCACATAGCAGAACATCTGTTTAGTTAGTGTTTGTCATATAAAATAACTGAATGGATAGCATGGCATTAATCTCAGGTAAGCTCTAATGTATCTGCAGAATGTTGGGAGACAAGAATGTTTAGATAAACTCTGAAGGAAGTGATTGTCTGAGGATTGCAGGCAAGAGGGAGCTTAGAGGTTTTGATGTCTAGCACTCACTGAACAATCATCCTGAGTGTGCCATGGCCTTCTGGCAACTAAAGAGAATTGTTCACCAGACACCATGCAGCCGCGCTGATCATGTTTTAAGACACTTTGTAAACAGTATGGTGGCTATTCAGGATTCTATTAAACATCATACCATTAATGTGTAACAAGACTGGCTCATACCCCAGTTAAACAAGTGTCTGTTTGCTAAATACAACGCAAAGTTTCTGAACCACAGGTCAAAGACAGGAAGAAGTTGCTGAGAATTCTTACTGAGAAATTATTTTTCACATTGGAAAGAGTTCTTTCTTTTTTGGTTGGTGAAAGGGCTGGTATCGTGCTTGGAGTAATAGCAGTGGAGAAAGATACACAGGCAGTGGCCGTGCTTCCTGAAGTTCATGGGAAGGCAGAGTTGCTTAGTTGATGTAAATTGCAGCTGGATGAATGTGGTTGTTGGAACTGTCTTGCAGCTCAGACAGGCTTGTCGCAATTGACTAATTGATGGTCAAGAAGTAATTCTATTACTTTCGCATTTTCTCTAGTATTTCAGGGAAAATAGTACTAGATTTATGTTTATTTGGTAACTGTAAGGCTGTAAGTCTGTCCATATTGATTTGTTACTTTTTGTTGTTGTTATTTATTTGAAAGACAGATTGAGAGAGAGAGAGAGAGAGAGAATTGTCCTCTGGTTCACTTTGCAAATGGGCTACAACAGCTAGGGCTACCCAGGCTGAAGCCAGAAGCCTGAACTCCGTCCAGGGAAACAATACATGATGACTCAGATAGTAGGGTCCCTGCCATCCATATGGGAGACCTTGAATGATTTCCTAGTTCCTTCTTTAGTGTGGCCAAACCCCCAATATTGTGGGTATTTACAGAGTATTTATTTATTTATTTGAAAGTCACTATTAATACGGAAGGAGAGAGAGGGAAATTCCATCCACAGGTTCACGCCCCAAATGGCCACTGGTGTTGGGGCTTGACTAGGCCAAAGCATTGAGCCAGGAAATTATCCTCTGCATCTCCCATGTGGATGCAGGGGCTCAGTTACTTGGTCCATGTTGTGCTGCTTTCCCAGGCCAGTAGCACAGAGCTGAATTGGAAGTGGTGAGACATGAACCAGTGCCCGCATGGGATGCACATGGTGGCTTTACATGCTATGCTACAGCAGTATCCCCAGGGTGTGGGCGTCTGAACTAGCCTTTCAACTGCTAGGCCAACCATCTCAGCTGAACTTGTTTTTTGACGCTAATATGTAGTACATTTTCTGTAACGTCCTGGATTTGATTTTATTCTTAAACTGTTTTTCATTCTTTAGTTAACCATGAATTGCTGATAGTTTTCAGTTATCTTTATGGTAACTTTTTTCTTGAAGCTATGAAAACCATAACATTGGAAACCTTATTCATTTGTCCATGGAGCATTTACTGCTTACCTACTATGTGTAGTAGTAACATGACTGCAGGCAAAACACTTCTGCAGCCTTTAGCTTGTTAGGTGAAATGGATTAACAGGGCCTGGAGTGGCTATGTACACTCTTGAAAATGCAAGTAGCTACTAAGTAACCAGGCCCTGTCCTAGAGTGAAGGTCAGCTTGTCTTTCTTGAAGTTCAGTCATCAGAGCTACTTTCAGGATTCCAGGTGTGACTATATTTTGGAGGTTTCATGGGTACTTTTAACCACTTGTAATTCATTCTTTTGACAAGTAGGTTGGTCAGACCTCTTGGGACCTGAGCAGTGTTCAGGTTGTTGAAACTACGAGAATCCCTGTAGTCACGGGGCAGAAGGGAGAGCCAGGTGACAAGTGCGAGCGATCTGAGTGATGGCTGCTGTGCTAGAAGGGCCTATGGACTGTGGGGAAGGACAATTTGAGAAGGAGGGGTAGGAGTGTGTGCTGGGATAGGGGCATGGTTGCAATTAGAAACAGGGTCATCAAAGGAGACATCAGTGACCAAGCATCTTAGAGCAGAAACTTGAAGGGAATAGAGAAGCAGCTATGGGAGGTTATGTGCTGGGAAGGGTTCACAGGACTGGTGAGAGGGAGCAAAGGTGAGGAGTAAAGCCAGAGAAAGACACAAATCCTGCAGGAACTCAGAGGCTTTTTGTCGAGCACATTTCTGATTGCAGTTCGCTAGAGATCCGATGGCCAGGAGAGCTGTTAAAACATGTTT